>NC_083687.1:15242500-16492500 GCF_033118175.1 Dama dama | reverse complement strand
AAAATACAAGTTCAGCTACTTTAACTGGCTTATTTGGGAGACCAAATAAGACTGGCTCAAAAAACAAAGGAGTTTATTCTTCTCCCATGTAAGAGTCTCAGGTGAGTGGTCCAGACCTGACAAGGCGGCTCCATAATCATTATGAGCCAAGACTCCTTTTGTCTTTTTGCTCTGCCAAACTCAATATGCAGGTCTCACCTCATGATCCAAAATGGCTGCCCCAGCTCCTGCCCTCACAGGGAACACAGGGCTCTTCCTTTAGGAACATAATTTGTCATTTGTTGTCACACCATTTCTGCTCACAGACATCAGTACTAAGTCATAAGATGGAGGCAGGGAAATTTGTATCAGAAGAGAAGAATGGGTTTGAGGTGACAGTAGCAGACTCTTCCATCATCTTTATGAATTTGTAACTGTGGGCCTCCCTGGACTTACAACAGGATGCCAGGAAGCCTGATAATTATCTGCCTGTAGCCTCTCAGGCTCTCTTCCCCTCCCCCCACCAGTTGTTCACTCATTCAAAATGTATTGAGTAGCTACTAAGGGGTGGGCCGTGGGGCTTGGTAACTGATTAACTTACTCATTGTTAAATGAGAGACAAATGATGGATAACTAATTGCAAGACATGTTTGAAAATGAGAAGGTTCATTAGAAGTGTGAAGGTAAAGAACTACTAAGACATGTTTGAAAATGAGAAGGTTCATTAGAAGTGTGAAGCTAAAGAACTACTGAGGTTTAAAGCACAGAGGGGTCTTTCTGGAAGGATGAGAGAGACCACATGGAGAAGGGTGCATTTAAGCTGGGCCTTGGAGGTCAACAAGGATTTGCAGATTCATATTCTGGGATGGGTGACCATTCACTTTTCTATGTATGTATTTACTATTTAGCTAGCTAGCTACACCAGGACTAAGCTAGCTATTCTGGGTCTTAGTTGTGGGACGTAGGATCTTTGGCCTTCATTGTAGCACATGGGATCTTTAGTTGCAGCATGCAAACTCTTAGTCATGGCACATGGGATCTAGGTCCCTGACCAGGGATCGAACCATGGCTCCTTGCATTGGGAGCTCAGAGTCTTAGCCATTGGATCACTAAGGAAATCCTTCACTTTTCTTCATAGAGCTTTTAGGAAGGCTGTGAGGAGCTCATGTCTTCCTGTAGGTGAATCACCAGATACAGCAGAGATAGGAAAGAGGGGCCTCCCCACCTGGCTCTGGTGCCCAGGAGAGAGCTGTCCCCTACTGAAGGAGTTTGGGAAAATCCCACAGTTCAGGCTACCCACTATGCCAGGCTCTGTGGGGACTTAGACACAGGCCTGGCCTCAGGGCATTTATAATTTCTTTAGGGTTTAGAATTGAAACCAGCAATTGTACGCATCAACAATTATTAGTTATTATTATTCGTTATTAATGTTGAGAAGAAAATAAGAACATACAACTATTCTAAGTGCTTAGAAAGGGCTACAGCTACCCAGGAAGAGAAGAGATCTTTGTGGGTTGATGCAATCAGGGAACTGGAATTTCAGATAATCCTTGAAGGATGGGTCAGACTTTGAAAGGTAGAAAGGAGCTCATGAAGAATTCCATGGAAAAAACTGGAAGACAGGAAGGGATATCGTTCCAGGAGACAATGGTGTCTTAATTTAGATTTCCCCTAAACAGACTCAGAAGTGACTTGTGGACAAGCAGTTTACATTGGAAGTAATCAGGGGAGTGAAATAGGGAAGAAATGAGAACCAGCTAAGGATGCCCTGTTGCAGGTCCCCTTCCCACCAGGGCTTCCCACAGTGAACCACAGACCTGAGCAGTGGATGGCAAAAGGGGGAAGCCTTCACCTTCCATTACCACTAGCCAAGGGTGTAAACTCCCCTTGAATTGTCAGGTGTACCAGCAAGAGTGCCCAGTGGGTCTCTTGTCCCATTCCTTGGCATCAGAAAAGTCCAAGGACAGGAATCCAAGGTGTGCAATTCAGGCTAAGATGGGGTGGCGGCTGTTCAAAGATATGTGCAGGGAGCGGTTCTCAGCCTGTGTGGAGCTGGGTACCACAGCTGGAGCTAGAGGATGGGAAGACCAACAGGATGCGAAGTGGTACCCAAGAGATGTCTGATTTAAGGGATCCTGTTGAAGTGAGGGCATCTCAAGTCTCCACAGGCTCAGGAGGGTAATTCAACCTGCACAGACAGTGGGAGCAAGAAAAGAGGGGAGGGGACAAAGGGAAGGGGTGAGGGATGTGGAGAAAACTGGAGGGAGGAGAGGGGAGGAGGGATGTTTTAATACTTGTGATGTGCTGTCTCCACTCCGTGATTTACAATTAAATACCTCCTTTGAGGAGGCTGTAGTGTGTGCCTGCAGGGATGGGAAGGAAGAAATATTGGGAGTAGGGTGGGATGATCCTTCTGAGCAGGTGCCCAGAGAGCAGGGGAGCCCCCAGAGGGCAGAGGAGGTAGGGCTGGAGTTAAAGCCAGTACTGGGAAGTGGATGGACATGTAGGCTTTCCTGATGTGAGGACAGATCAAGTCCACTCAGCATCCTTATCCAAGGGGGTTGAACGCATGCTCTCATTCTTCAAAACTATTGACATATTCTTCAGAGTCCCTGGAGTCAATACAATCAGGAGGTGCAAGTCTTGGACAGCGTCCAGGATGCCATAAGTATTGATCATTATATGAAATTGAATGAATATAATGTGCCAGGTGGTGGGGGAGGGTCCACTTGGCAGAAATGATAGTCCATACTAAAGCTTGGAAGAGGATGACATGTTAATAAGAGCTAACAGCGACTACACACTGACGAGGGTCCAGACACTGTTCTAAACTCTTTGCATGAGTTAATCTACTCCATTCTTGGGCTTCCCTGATGGCCCAGATGGAAAAGAATCTGCCTGCAATGGGGGAGACCTGGGTTTGATCCCTGGGTTGGGAAGATCCCCTGGAGGTGGGCATGGCAACCCACTCCAGTATTCTTGCCTGGAGAATCCCCATGGACAGAGGAGCCTGGTGGACTACAGTCCATGGGGTCACAAAGAGTCAGACACGACTGAGTGACTAAGCACACAGCACATCCTTGGAATAATCCCATGAGGAAGATGCATCTCGGGGAAGTGTGCCTGTGGGAAGGACGACATGGAAACGTGAAAGGAGTGACTTTTGTTCTCGACTGGGACCCCAGATGGCCCAGGGGCAGCTCATTTCTGACCACTAAGTCCCTCTTCTAACGTGAAAAACACAGATGGAGACACACATTGTGCAGATTAGTCATACTATTCAGAAAGACATTTCCAGAGTGCCTGACCCATAGTAGGTCTCAGTTAGTGGTACCTAGGAGATAAAGTTTGGATACACAGACACTGAAACTCCAGGACTTTTCAATGTTTGGGGAAAAGAGGAAGAAATAT
This sequence comes from Dama dama, assembly GCF_033118175.1. Taxonomy (NCBI): domain Eukaryota; kingdom Metazoa; phylum Chordata; class Mammalia; order Artiodactyla; family Cervidae; genus Dama; species Dama dama. The sequence continues at coordinate 16,489,110 of NC_083687.1, read as the reverse complement.
TTGAAATCAGCACCATCCTGGACTCCAAAATACACGGCTTACCCATAGCGTTTTATTTACTCGTAAAAAAAACAAGTATCTTCAAGGGCCTCCCTGTGCCTTGAGTCAGGCAGACATTCCTTGACATTGTACAAGTTAGTCCTTGAGGGGAGCCACTGGATGGAGTTAAGTAGCTGGGAAAGTCAGCACTCTTTAATATGTTGCTCTGGTTTAAATGGGGAGAAAGGTTAAAAGAGGGCAGTGGGGTAAAATAAGATTTTGCAAAGCTTCGGGCAAGACACAGTTGTGCCAGGCAGCTTCTTTTTGCCTCTCCTGATTTGCTTTTGGCCCTGCTCTGTCCATACCCGTGGGAAGCAGACCAGGGCCTCCATCAATGGGCTCCTGTCTCCTCTGGTTTCCATTTGGGTTTGGCCAAAAAAGGAGCACCAGTAGGAGATAGGAGGGAGGAAGGAGAGTGAGGTGGGGGTACTTATCCTCCACCCCAGGTGATGCAGGCAGACTGTGCCCCTTGTTCCTTTAACCTAAACCCATATCTCAGGACCAGAATTTTCTAAATTATCCTTCGTTAACCTCAACAAATTATCCTGTTTGAGTGTGATATCTGTGTCCTACCAGGATCTGATGGACCGAGACGGTGGCTTGAACTAAAGCATTGACTGTGGACCTAGAGCAAAGTGGATGGATTCAAGAGATATTTAAAAGGGGCTTGTGACTTCTGCTCCTCGAGTGGCTTGTCCTGTCATTTAATCTTTTTATAAACAATGGGTCTTGGTTCCTTTGTTTGGTTCCTCTGGGAAACAGATACCAAGATAGATGTGCAGAGACTTCTTGGGAGAAACTCCTGTGAAAGATTAGGGGGTGAGAGGAGAGAGAGCAAGAGGAGACAGGGAGAGCCTTCAGACTGGGATGCTGATCTGCCTGTTGAGAAAGGAGAGAGGGAAGGAAGAGGGTGGGGCAGAAAGAGCCTCAGACTGGAGTGCAGCTCTGAGGAAGTCTCAACCAGGCTTTGGGAGTCTTAGAGCCCCCCTGTTAAAGAAGTTCCACCCTGGGCAGGATTGACTCAGCTCTAGCACACACACACACCCCACCCCCACCCCATGCTCTGCCTTTGCTGAAAGCAGCCTGGGGAAGATTGTGGCCTCAGTGTGAATCTTCTCATAGATTCCAGAGGTAGTATATTCTAGAACTTGAAGGGAGATTTGAGCAATGCACCACCAAGATGGTCAGTTATCCAACTAGGCATCTACTCTTGGGAGCCTGAAATGTTAATAGTACTGGGCATATTATGGGAATTCAGTAAGCCCTGGAATGAACTCAAGAATGAATGCCTTGCTATATCCTGCAGGTGTGAACAAGGGCATGTTCTGTAAAAACCAGCTCATGGAAGTGGGACCTTGTGTGTGTGTGTGTGTGCGCATGCATGCTCAGTCATGTCCAACTCTTTGCGACCCCATGGACTGTAGCCCACTAGGCTCTTTGTCCATGGATTTTTCCAGGCAGAAACACTGGAGTGGGTTGCCATTTCCTTCTCCAAGGGATCTTCCTGACCTTCAGACCTGTGTTTAAAGTCCCACCATGATTAGATTGAGCCTGTTTTTTGGTTTATGGGTAACTGTTTCATTTTCCCTTGAACCCCTGGCACCAGCTGATAAGAACTGTCTTCATGGATTGAGGCTGACCCTCTGGAGAACAGACTTTGCATTTCCCAAAAAAGAACAGTTATGTACATTTTCCTTGGTGGCACTGGAAGATCAGACAAATCAGGGTTTATATTTCAACTCAGCTACTGACAAGCTATGAGCCCTTGGGCAAAACTAACCTTTCGGATTCCTCATTATTGGTACTTACTGTATGTCGGACACAGTTCATTCTCGGAGTGTCATGCACTGTTGTGGCCTGAATGTTTGTGGCCCACCAAAATATATCAATTGAAGCCTAATCTCCAGTAAGATGGTGTTTGGAGGTGGGGCCCTTGGGAGATGATTAGGTCATGAGGGTGGAGCCTCATGAGTGGGATCAGGGCCCTTTTCAAAAAGGCCCCTTCACTCCATCCACCATGTGTGGATATAATGAAAAGACAGTTGCCTATGAACCAAAAAACAGGCTCTCACCAGACACCAAATCTGCCTCAATCTTGGATTTTCCAGCCTTCAGAACTGTGAGAAATTCCTGTTGTTTATAAGCTACCTAGCCTATGGTAATTTGTTATAATAACCTGAACAGACCAAGGCATGCACCTTATATAGTTAACCCTCATTTTATAGATGGGGAGCAGGCTCAGAGAAGTTCAGTGCCTTGCCAAAAGTCATACAGGTCAAACAGGGTAGGGTCAGGGATTAGACCCAAGTCTGTTTGACGACAAAGCCCATTGTCAATACCTCCCCACTGTCTCCAGAGGAACATCTGAATCTAAGACTGCAAACCTCTCCATGGGTACCCAGCACCATTCTCTTGCTTTCTGAATGTTTTCTGCATCTTCAAAAATGTTCCATGGAGAAGGAGCTGGCAACCCACCCCAGTATACTTGCCTGGAGAATCCTGTGGACGGCAGAGCCTGGTGGGCTGCTGTCCATAGGGCCGCACAGAGTCGGACATGACTGAGCGACTTAAATGGCAACCCACTCCAGTATTCTCACCTGGAGAATCCCTGGGACAGAGGAGCCTGGTGGGCTGCCATCTATGGGGTCGCACAGAGTTGGACACGACTGAAGTGCCTTAGCAGCAGGAGCAGCAAAAATGTTCCAGACAAAGTGAAATCTGCTCCTCTGCTTGCTCCCCCGGCTCCCCTGCTCTGCATTCTTCCTCTCCCTCTTCTGCTCTCCTTGCAGAAACCTTCCTATCTTTGCCCCTCATCCTGCCCATTTCCCTGCCTTCCTCACACCCTCCAATTTCTCTGGTCTCTCCCCCACCCTACGTCTTCCCCCAGCTCCTTCTCTGCCCTCCGCCTTGCTGGGCCATGCTCTTCAGACATCTCATTAAAGTAATTGTTGACCTGAATTCTTCTTCCAGTGCATCTATAATTATGCGCCACAGGAAACCCTGAGGGATTCAAAACAGACTCTTAATCTATTTCACATGATTCAAAAACAACTCCCAGGAAAGCAGTTTAATAGCCACGATTAACAGAATGCTGCTTGGCCATCCGTGGGAGATGTTCCCGACCCAGCGCTCCCCACCTCCCTGGGCTTGGTGCTCAGAGACATCAAAGGTCCCCTCCAAAACTAGTAAGGCTTTTAGGATTTAATTTAGTTAATTAACTGGATGTGAAGCCAGCTGGAGAATTTTGTGAGAAGTGTTCCCCTGTCCTTTCCTTCTCTCCTCTGAGCTCAAGGACCCTGCTGGACCCTTGTTCAGGTGTTGGAGACTCAGTATGTCTCCACCAGATATAGAGGTCAGTTCTGTTCATCAACCCAGGGGTTGTGTGTATTTGTCAATGTTGTACTGTGTTAGCAGCAAGGCCCGAGATCCCTACCCCTTTCTCTGCATCTACTTTCTACCAACCTCAAATCCTGGTTGCCTCTCCTGCTTCTGTGAAAGGCTTCCCCGTGTGGATGCTGGGAGCTAGCACTGTAGGAAAGCCTCCTTATCAGAATGAGTTGCTATGGAAGATCCTATGAAGGGTGCCCCCTGGGTGAGGGACTTGTTTCAGGGCTCAGATGGAAGAGGACTTGGCTAGGTAACCTCTTGGGCAAGTCTCCCCACCCTGGGACTCTGGGCTAGTTGAACACCACTTTTCTAAAACCTCATCTGTCCTTCCGATGAGACTAGTTCATGTATCATCTGTAACAGTGATTCTGTAATTTAAATACACGCCAACGTCCATCGTCTCCTGGATGGCTTGTTAAAACAAGTTTCTGGTTCTGAGGCAGGGCCCAAGAATTTGCATTTCTAAAGAGCTTCCTGGTGGTGACGGAGCTGTCGGATACAAGGTCTTTGACCTTGTCAAATTCTTCCTATTACCAACAGCATGAACATCCTCTGGAAACATTTGAAAGTGCAGAATCTTTAATCCATTTTGAGTTTATTTTTGTGTATGGTGTTAGAAAGTGTTCTAGTTTCATTCTTTTACAAGTGGTTGACCAGTTTTCCCAGCACCACTTGTTAAAGAGGTTGTCTTTTTTCCATTGTATATCCTTGCCTCCTTTGTCAAAGATAAGGTGTCCATAGGTTCGTGGATTTATCTCTGGGCTTTCTATTCTGTTCCATTGATCTATATTTCTGTCTTTGTGCCAGTACCATACTGTCTTGATGACTGTGGCTTTGTAGTAGAGTCTGAAGTCAGGCAGGTTGATTCCTCCAGCTCCATTCTTCTTTCTCAAGATTACTTTGGCTATTCGAGGTTTTTTGTATTTCCATACAAATTGTGAAATTCTTTGGTCTAGTTCTGTGAAAAATACCGTTGGTAGCTTGATAGGGATTGCATTGAATCTATAGACTGCTTTGGGTAGAATAGCCATTTTGACAATATTAATTCTTCCAATCCATGAACACGGTATGTTTCTCCATCTGTTTGTGTCCTCTTTGATTTCTTTCATCAGTGTTTTATAGTTTTCTATGTATAGGTCCTTTGTTTACCAGAAACTATAAAACTCCTAGAGGAGAACATAGGCAAAACACTCTCCGACATAAATCAAAGCAAGATCCTCTATGACCCACCTCCCAGAATATTGGAAATAAAAGCAAAACTAAACAAATGGGACCTAATGAAACTTAAAAGCTTTTGCACTACAAAGGAAACTATAAGTAAGGTGAAAAGACAGCCCTCAGATTGGGAGAAAATAATAGCAAATGAAGAAACAGACAAAGGATTAATCTCAAAAATATACAAGCAACTCCTGCAGCTCAATTCCAGAAAAATAAATGACCCAATCAAAAAATGGGCCAAAGAACTAAACAGACATTTCTCCAAAGAAGACATACAGATGGCTAACAAACACATGAAAAGATGCTCAACATCACTCATTATTAGAGAAATGCAAATCAAAACCACAATGAGGTACCATTACACGCCAGTCAGGATGGCTGCTATCCAAAAGTCTACAAGCAATAAATGCTGGAGAGGGTGTGGAGAAAAGGGAACCCTCTTACACTGTTGGTGGGAATGCAAACTAGTACAGCCGCTATGGAGAACAGTGTGGAGATTTCTTAAAAAACTGGAAATAGAACTGCCATATGACCCAGCAATCCCACTTCTGGGCATACACACTGAGGAAACCAGATCTGAAAGAGACACGTGCACCCCAATGTTCATCGCAGCACTGTTTATAATAGCCAGGACATGGAAGCAACCTAGATGCCCATCAGCAGATGAATGGATAAGGAAGCTGTGGTACATATACACCATGGAATATTACTCAGCCATTAAAAAGAAGTCATTTGAACCAGTCCTAATGAGATGGATGAAGCTGGAGCCCCTTATACAGAGTGAAGTAAGCCAGAAAGATAAAGAACATTACAGCATACTGACACATGTATATGGAATTTAGAAAGGTGATAACGATAACCCTATATGCAGAACAGAAAAAGAGACACAGAAATACAGAACAGACTTTTGAACTCTGTGGGAGAAGGTGAGGGTGGGATATTTCAAAAGAACAGCATGTATACTATCTATGGTGAAACAGATCACCAGCCCAGGTGGGATGCACGAGACAAGTGCTCCGGCCTGGTGCACTGGGAAGACCCAGAGGAATCGGGTGGAGAGGGAGGTGGGAGGGGGGATCGGGATTGGGAATACATGTAAATCCATGGCTGATTCATATCAATGTATGACAAAACCCACTGGAAAAAAAAATAATAATAAAAAATAAATAAATAAATAAAAATAAAAATCATCAGAATCACAAAAAAAAAAAAAAAAGAAAGTGCAGAATCTCAGACCCCAACCCAGACCTACTGAATTAGAGCCGATGGTTTAACAGGGTCCCTGGGGGATTTGTTTGTGCAGTGCTTGTGAGAAGCACTGGTTTAGAGGAACGCTGTGAGTGTTCCAGGTAATGGTGGAATGGGGAGCAGGTGGACAAGAATGATTGTCCCCATCCTGCCAGGGACAGGACAAGAAACCACTGTCTTCAGAACAGACTCCACCCATCCCTCTCTCACACCCTCACACCCCCTTCAGCCACCACCTAGGCAAATAATCTAATTGCCCATCACTGCCAAGGCCCCCTTGGGGGGGGTATTGGCCCGACTCAGGGATGGGTATTTTCCCAGGGAATTTCAGTAGAGGAGGAGACTCTGCCCGCAGGTTGTAGGCTTATTGTTCACGCTTCTCTTCCTCCTTGGATACTCACTGCCATGGCTACCCCAGTCCCATAGCTGTTTTTCAGTTCCTCCTTAGGGAGGGAAATAGGCAACCATTATGCTCCTTTTGCTTCTTTCAGAAACTAATTAGAGACCCAGAAGGTTGTTTTGTCTTATTGTCATTATACAATGACAGCCCTCATGATGCAAAGTCATTATATATCACAGACAAAATTAATCATTTATAGTTTGTTATTTCTCTGCAAATGGATGAGAAGTCATCTCCTCCAATAACAAGAACATGAACACATCAGTCACTCTCTCCATCCTGAGTCACACAAGGCCCTCTTGTGCTCAGAGCTCTGACTCTACCAGGAGCATGTGTACTAGGTGGGGGAAGGCATGGGTGCCCTTGAAATGGGTTTGTTACCGAGTCCAAGCTTGCTCTAGCTCACTGCACAACAGGCCAGTGAATCTGAGAGACGAAATGTTGAGTCAAGGAATACCACCTTACTCAGAAAGTCAGCTGACTGAGAAGATATTACCTGGGGGTCTGGATACCAGTTTCTTCTATGGATCAGAGATGAGGAGAGGTGAGGAAACAGTAAAAAGACCATTAATCTTGCAAATATCTCCTAGAATGGCAAGCCGCGGGTGGGGGGGGGGGGGGGTGTTCATTTCTTCCATCCTGCCATCTACAGGAGGACAGTGTTCTGAACAAAGGCACTCTAGTTTAACAGTCAGGCAGAGGGGCAAGATTCTTTGAGGCAGGCCATTATGTGTGATTATAATAACAAAAGCAACAGAAAGCAGGTCAAACAGTTCCAACATGGAGTCAGAATTGACTTATCCCTGCAACAGGTTAGGAGCCATGACCAACAACCCCTTAACCTTGCAGCAATTCTCAGTGTGCCTCTTTGCTCTACAGCTGCGTTGAATTTACATTTTCCCATTAGAACAAGTGAATAATATCTAGCTCAATAAGGTTTAGCTGTTATGATTTAGCCAAGAATGTTACATGGCAGATGTTGATAACAATTTCGTACTTACTCTGTGCTAGTCACTATTCTGTTTTCTATGTATTGGCTGAGTTAAAACTCACAATAATCCTGAGAGGTGAGTGCTATTATGATAGTAATCATTCCCATTTTGCCTAACAAAGAAGCGGGAGCTTAAAGAGATTACATAACTTGCACCAAGTCACATAAAGTCACAGGCCAGTAAGCCACAGAGCCAGGAATGTGAACCCCAAATCTACGTGTTTAATGACCACACTATACCACCTCCCAAGTTCTCAAAGTGTATTCATAGCTGTGTCAGGCAGTACTTGAACTCATAAACTGTGGATAAGGGAGAGGGGACTTCTCACCCTGAAGTCTCTCCCCTCTCTCACGCTGGTAATATCTGCTCTTCCTCATCTGGCTTTATGGAGTTGGAACTGTTTCTCGAGCCCAAGGAATACTAGAACTTTATCTCATTCCCACCCCATCCCCCGCCCCAGACCAGACTGAGGCTACAAAGAGAACACTGAAGGAGGCAGAACTTTCTTGATCTCTTTGCAGTCATTCCTCCTCCTCTTCCTTTCTTCCCTATCATTCATTCAGGAAACACATTACATTTGTACCATATTCTTGACACAGAGTTGAAGCAGTCATTTTACCCTCCTGGCAGGCACCTGCAATGCAGTGGCAGTAGACAAGCGTGATAGCAACCAAACACCAAGCAAATACAGTGTGTGTTATATGGAGGTGCAAGGGATGCTATGATAGAGCAAGGCAAGAGTGATCTGTTAATCAGGGTGTGAGGTCCTTTAGGGAGAAGACCAAGTGTCGGCCATCTGAATTCTCTAACCATCTCAGAAAGTGAGGCGAGCAGATGGAATCAAACTGGGAGATCAGAGAAGACAACACAAAAATTTAGCATCTCAGCTGGGTCTTATGTGGCTAGAATTTTGATCTGTGGCAGAAAATGAGGAAAAGGACTGACTGAGGAACAGCAGAAGTAAAGACAGGAAGTCAGAAAAATGAAGAGCCTGTTGAAAGGAGGGAATCCACAGTTACTTTGATTAGGAAACAAATTAATGCTTATGGAATCAGCTTTCAAATAAGCAACAAGAGAATTAACCACCGACTTTAATGCTTCTTCCTTTCTTGAAGTTTTTCTGATCCCAGAGTGGGTATCTTATATTAAGTTCACTTACCACAGGCATGGTGCACCGACAGCTGCCTTCTTGCCAAAAGTTTTGTGTGTTCCCACTATCTTCTGGCTGCCCTCAAACTTTCATCACCTCAAACACCCCAGTTCCTCTCTCAAAAGGCTCCTTCTCTTTCCTGCGACCTCACTCAGGACCAGAAGGGGAACGCGGCCAAACTCAAACTGACTCAGGTGAATTGACTTATGAAAGCTACTTCCCACCTGTGGTTCATTCCTTAAGCACAGAGAGGTGTTGAAGATCAGAACGAGGCCACCTCCCCCTAAACGCTGCATTTTTCTTTCTTTTCCAGAAACAACGCTTATTTGGATCAGCTGCTGGAGAAAAATTCAAAGGAGGAATTGGGAAAACGGGGATAACCATAACGGGTAAACAGAAGTCATTTCTTAGAAGGGAATTTTTCAATAGCGCCTTTTAGTAGGGTGCCGGCTTCCTTAAAGACACAAATCTTGACAGACAAATCTGGAAAACCACAGACTCCAAGGCTCTCATCAAGTTCTCCTAAAACATAATTTCCAGGAAAGAGCCCTGATTCAGATGATTCTTAACAACCGGGAGGTTGGGTGAACATAAGAAAAGAATGATATATTCTGTCTGTGAAGAGGCTGTCTCTTTTTCCAATCAAGATTGCTTCTGGAATCATGCCTAAAAACACGAGAAGCCACATTTTTAGGCGAGGGTTGAGCGCACACTGTTAAAACCTGCCCTTGCTTACACTGCTGTTGATGACTTACAGAGAGGAAATGAGCAGATGAGGGTGGGGACAATCTGCTGATTGAGAGAGAAGGAGCCAATGAGAAACAGAGGAACCGCTGCCCACCCAGAGTGCTTTGGGGTAGGGGGCGGGACTAGTCTCCATAGCCTATAAAACCCGCAGTCCGCACCTATTTGGTTGGGGTGGTTTTGGCTGTTGAGGGCTTGCCAGGGTTGGAGTGGGGAAAGCAGAATAAAGCTTGGAGGGTAGGGTATAAAGCTTCCTTTTCCTTCAGAAGAGAAAACTCTGGGAATAGGAGTGCAGGACTCTATCTCCAGGACACCAATCTGTTCGTGCTCTTCTATGTGGATTATTCTCTTCTGTTTTCTTCACAGATAGTCCTGGGGTCCTAAGCCTTGCCTCTTTCTCCCAGGGATTTTCTTGTTTCCTGCTTGCTTTCTTACGTCTGAAAAGTATTTGTGTGTGTGACTTAAGACAGTACCGATTTTTTTTTTTTCTTTTTTGGTTTAAAAAGAAACTTATTTCTTATAGTTCTGAAGGCTACAATAGTCCTGGGGAGTTCTGATCTGAGAAGTCTAAGATTGAGGTGTTAGCATAGTGGATTTATTCTAAGGCCTCTTCTCTTGGCTTGAAGGCTGTTGCCACATGATCTCTTCATGAGTATAGGAAAGAGAACAAGCTAACGATAACCCTCTATGCAAGGCAGTACTGATTTATCAATGTTCTAGAGGTCAGAAGTATGAAAAAAAAAAGTGCCTTACTAAAGCTAAAATCAAGGTGTTGGTAAAGCTGTGATTCCTTCTAGAGGATCTAGGAGAGAATATATTTTCTTGCCTTATGTAGTTTCTAGAGACTGTCTGAATTCTTTGGCTCAAGGCCCCACATTAACCTTGGTGTAAAAATCTTTCTTCAGGGGTTCTCTTTTACCAACTTGAAGCCTTAAAAAAAAAAAACCTCTCCTGGTACATAAAACAGAGCTACAGTTTCTTCATTTGGGAAGCTGTCTTTTCTCCTGAGAAAGATCTTTCTGGTAGTGGGTTGTTCCAGGAACTAATGGCCTATATCAACAGGCAGGGGGATGGAGGGAAACTATCTCTGCCTAGCTCCATAGGTATGAACTGAGTTCACATGAAGAGCATGGGACCCTGAGTTGGAGTATATGCACTGAAGGGAGTGACTTTTCTCCCCAAAACTCAAAACTTTTGACAAGCAGTGACTCAGCATTAGCCCTTCCTGTGATAGGGTGATAAACTTTCCTGCTCAAGCCTGTTTTCAAGCAACCTGTGGCCTGCCTTCTGTGGTCAGGTCTCAGAGGTAAGGCACTCCCCACTTGCTTGTTGTCCTTTATCCTTTTTAAGCATCCTAAAGTTTTCCTCTGGGAATAAGGCACTACAGAGTAGACTTGCTATTGGCAAATCCAGCATAGATGTGAACTCAAATCTGGCAAAAATTAAAATGTTTGGAGGCTCATTTATCTCCCCAGCTGAAAAGAATATCAATATGAATTGAACTGGGACAGCAGGTCATAGTTAAGGCATCAGCCCTTGGAGATGAAGGTTTTATTCTATGGTCTGTGCTATTCAAATCCTTCTTAGCAGGGAGGATCCACTCCAGGGGAGTGCACAAGTAGGAACTGGACTAACGTTTCTCTAATAGGATCATAGGTAAATGGCTCCTGGGGGCTCCCTGCTGGCATAGGTCTAGATCTAGGCCCTCACTCACCTGGAAGAGTAGCTCAGAGCATGTAACAACCGTGGTGACTGTGTGGAAAGGCTCAGTATTAAACTCAAACTGGCTGAAGGCTCTAGAGAAGCAAGTCAAGTCTTCAGTGTTCAGAAGAACTCTAGGTGAGTCAGCAGGTAACTGACCACGTGGGCTGGCCTGAAAAGTGGGAAAACCTGGGGTCTAGATGCAGTTCAATCTGCCGAAGTGGGAGACTGAATGGGTGGTGCTGACCTCACCTGAAAACTGGGCGTGACCAGTTGATGTGGAGTTTGTCCAGCTGAACCAGTTTTGGGTCAAATTTAGGTGAGGGCTTAACCATCAATTTCTAAGGCAGCTCCTGTGAAGACAACTGAAAGCTTCTGTCGAAATTGTTGAACTTGGAGGTGGGAGGGTTGGGGTCTGGAATCTGTCTGCTTTCACGTCTTGCAGTGGAGCCACTGTTGACTAGAGCCTTGGTCTCGTGGAAAAGACCTTCATAGTCATGTAGTGTGTGACAGGTTATGGGCTGGAGCTCACCTGGGTTCTTTCCCTGGCTCTGTCACTTACTAGCTCTGAGAACCTGGGCAAGTTACCCATCTCTGGGAAACTGGCTTAAACAGATCTTGTGATAGGAGACTGTAGTCCAGTACCCATCATGATATGTGCTCAGTAACTCTAGCTGCTGCCCCAAGGACCGCCTCACCTAGTTAGTGTGGGGCTCCAGGGTTTCTGTGCCACAAGCATCTTACTTGGCACCTTCATCCCTGTAGCATGAAACTCCTCTTCTGTGTTAGAACCTTTCTGTAGCCTGGCAGGCTCTCTGAACCCAACTTGGGACCTCATGCTTGTGTAGCTCCCTCACCCACCCAGGCAGGCTATCTGGATTGTATGGGTTTGTTGTTGTCCTGAACAGCTGCTTCTAAATGCCACATCCGAAGGTCTGGATGAAAGTTACTTGTTAACTGCTCAGGGTTCAAAGTATAGCTGACTTTCTCACATGGTCAGAGCTGAGCCAGCTAACCTGAAAGTGGTTTCTGCCCTAAAGACTGAAAGCAGGGGGACCAATAGAATCTTGATCTTCTAGGTTGAAGCATCTTTACTGGATTCCTTGTCGACAATCCACAGACCTATAGAGAGGCTAGAGTCTTACAAGTACCACTGGCTACAGCCTGAGTTCTTAGCCTCAGTGGCATGTGGCCAGAGCTGTAGCTTTATCTCGTAATGATAACCCAGGAACTCATTCATTTAACTGTAGCACTCGGTTTAGTGCCAAGTCCCTGGGGGAGGCAAAAGGATGAGGGGCACGTGATGGGGGCTTAAACCCAGTCTGATATGTGCTAGAGCCCATGAAAGGGCCTGGGTACTGTGTGGTCTGGGCCATCACTCAGAACAAACTTTGTCTAGGTGACACTGGGCTCTCTGCCAGGTCATGAAGTGCACACAAGCACACATTAGTCCTGGGTGGGGGTGGGGGGGCAGTCCTAGCTTCACTCAGCTGGGATCCAGGTAGGGGTGTGTTAATCAAGGGCCAACACAGGGCTGCCGGCTGCTGCTGCTACTGGACTGATAAAAGTCCAATTGCTTGTCTGGATTTTCCATATCCTATTTTGTTCATACCAGGGGACTCCTGAGTGGAAAGGAGAATGGTCCAGAACCAGACAGAATCTAGACTGTAGATTAGCCACAGGGTCGCTCCTCCTGACAAAGCTTGGCTGCTCCCAGGCTCTTGAAATTGGCTCACCACATTCTTTTGCCGTGGTGGGGGGGTGGGTCTTAAAACTGAAAGCTTCAGGCCACAGACCTTGGGCCACATACTGCTTGAGCCTGGTTTCTGCCTTCTATTTCTCATGTCTTGAGTGAGTTGCTTAAATTCTCTAAGCATCTGACCCGTTACAATGGGTAAGCTAAAAAGCTAACTCAGCTATGAGGCTTCGGTGGTGATCATGGGAAGTTTGACTTACTGCCAGCCCTATGACTACTGACAGGCCTGTACTCATTTACCTGCCCAAGTCGACTGACGCCCGTTCCATCCAAGGTGGTTTGAAAGGCTTCTCTCTGCATATAGCTCCTTGTTTAGTGTAATCAACCCTCAAGCCCTAACTTGGCAGCCTCTCCCTCTTCCAAGTTGGTTCCTGGGGTCTCCTCTCTGTCACTGAACAGTGTATAGCCTTTGTGTAACTCAGGCTTATCCGGGGGCTGGTGGTAGGTGAGAGGTAGTCAGGGTTTTTATGTAGCTTGAGTCCTCCTGGCAGGAGGAACAGAAGCCACTCCTTGAGGAATAAGGGAACCTCCCTGCTTTTGTTACCCAGGGGAGAAGGCCCCCTTAAGGGCAGCTCTGGTTTATAAAGAGCTGGACTCCACTTGTCATAAGCCATGGGCCTCTACAGAGATGGCCGGGGCTCTGCACACTTGACTTCCCTGTTCTCTGGCTCATCAGGCTCCACAGGCCTGGGGCAGACTTTGGACCAGCTCATAGCGTGTCTAGTCTGATATTACAAGTCGTGGCCCCATGGCAGCCCCGACTGTGTTAGGATGACATGAGGAAACATGGGGACTTGAATGACAGTCTCAGGCTAAAAGGAAGCCCTGGGTGGGGAGATAGGCTTCTGCCATCCTTTTTCTTTTGAAAAGTTCTTTGGGGAACTTGAGGTGAAAGGCAAACTGAAACCTTGCTCTTGTTTCAGCATCAGTCATCCCTGGTTTCCTCTCTGGGATGTCCCAGAGTGACCTTCCTTGGACAGGAAGGCTATTACAACCACTTCCCAGAGACCCAAGGGTCTTAACCACTACAGACTCTTCCAGAACTTGCTTTAAATCTTCACAACCCCTTCACTTAACAGTCAGTGTCTTGAATTTCTCTTTAGTGTGGGTGTACTTCAGTTGTAACCAACTCCTTCCGACCCCCATGGACTGTAGCCCTCCAGGCTCCTCTATGGAATTCTCCAGGCTCCTCTATGGAATTCTCCAGGCTCCTCTATGGAATTCTCCAGGCTCCTCTATGGAATTCTCCAGGCTCCTCTATGGAATTCTCCAGGCTCCTCTATGGAATTCTCCAGGCTCCTCTATGGAATTCTCCAGGCTCCTCTATGGAATTCTCCAGGCTCCTCTATGGAATTCTCCAGGCTCCTCTATGGAATTCTCCAGGCAAGAATACTGGAATGTGTAGCTATTCTTGTCTCCAGGGGATATTCCCGACCCAGGGGTGCAACCCAGGTCTCCTGTACTGCACGGGTAGGTTCTTTACCATCTAAGCCACCAGGGAAGTGGGGAAAACCTAATTGGTAGAAGGAAAATATTGAGTAAATGGTTTCTGCTTTTACCTTCTCATTTCAAGATGAGAATCCCAGCGAAGCTTGAGATCCTGCAGATCTGTCCATACTCCTAACTTCAGAACAAGTTTTGTTTTCCTATAAAGTCTTTTTAAAAAATATCAATCTCCCAGTTCCTTTCCTTTTTTGGAAAGGAGCACTCTGTATCAAGGATGTTGCAGATTTTCTGTCCATTTTAGACTACTTGTAAGTTGAAGACTTGCTTCATACCTAGTTGGCCAGTGGCCCTCCTCAGGGTAGCTGGAATTGCTTTAAAAAGGCCTTCCTTGCTTCAATAATAAAATGCAACAGGATTTCAGGCTTCCATCCCTTGAAATATTAATACAAAGGGAATCTTGTTCTAAGCCAGTACAAAAGATTTCAGTGAAATGTCACCCTCTTTGCTGACTTGAGATACTCTTATTCTAAGTTAACCTAACTCTTGACTTTCTGCCTCCAAGTGAAAAGAGCTTGGAAGTTGACTTTTGCTGTAAGGACGGGAGTGAGGAACCAAATGAATCAACAACTCTTAGACCAGAGGCTTGAAATCACAGAACAAAATTCTGCCCTGAAAACTGGAGACAGAAAAACCAGTGAGTAACCAGCAGGATCCACTTATAGGGTAATTGACAAACCAGTGGAGACATCTGTAGGCTTACCTTGAGGGTAAGCATTATGAAGGACCCAGTTCTAGAGGGTTCCCTGCTTTCATGAGTTTTCTCCCCAAGGTTTGGGGTGTAGGGCATGGAGAAAAAGTGTCTGAGGTCTTCAAGAGAAGTATCTTGCCCGACAGAACAGCCTCCTGGAGATCTGCCCTACCTAGCTAGAAAAGACACAAACCACTGCCCTCAGGCAGGAAAGAAGGGTAGAAAATTAACGTCAGCTTGAGTCCACGGGTCCCACCTGACCTTGTTCATTGCATATGGCTGGAGGTGTGGGGGGGGCAGGTAGGATCTGTGAGTGGCAGTATAGGAACTGGGCTCAAAGCTCTTTCAGGACTGAGTGCACCTCCAGCTGTGGGGTTCTTCCTCTGGGGCTTTGTTGGGAAGTCAGTCCTATTTTTCATCTCCAGCCAGGGAGTTTCATGCCCTAGCCTGCCTCTCTTCATGTGGAGCATGGCACTGAAGCCTCAGATCTTCAGCAGTACCATTGTCTAGTGTTGCTGGAGTAATCTCATATGCCTGCTCCCCAGTTGCTATTGTTTGGGTAGGTGTTGTAAGTAGGCGTACTTTCTTAAGTGATTAGGAAAAAACCTCTCAAAGCTTTTGAGGACCGAATTCTCCCTTCTGAATCACAATTTACAAGTACTGGAAGTCCACCAACTTGTGCATTACTGGACCTGTTCACTTAGGACTGGAACTCTCCAGTGAAGGAGGGACATGGTCTCCTTAAATCCATCCCGTTGATGCCTTGCTGTGGATGAACTCTTGTTCTGTGTCATGCATTTTTAAAGAGAATTAACTCTAGGTGTTCTATCTGAGCTGCTTTTTCATAGTTAACTGCCAAGGGGCTTAACTGGGAAGAACTCCAGTGAAGGACAAGACTTCCACCTGCCCAGTTCACCCAAGTCAGATTCCTCTGGGTGTGGTTTGGTTAGTAGCGGGCAGGTATGGGTTGGGGGTGTTGACAAGCGGACTATATACACATCTGTTGCCAAACTCTCCTCAAGCCTTCCACCTTCAAGAGGATCTGTAGACCTCTGTATTGCTACCTGAGGCATGTTTTCTTGCCTTTCCCGGCCAGGTCCAATCCTCAGTCTCCTGAGCATTGTTGCTTAAGGACCTCACGTGCACACTCTCAGGACTCCCCCTTGTTCATCAGGCATTAGACGTGACAACTTCTGAGAACGACTTTGGGATAATATCACAGATGAGAGATGCGAATATCTGTTCCGTTTTGTACTGAGCTGGAAAAATTTGTTCTAATCTTTCCTGGCTTAATGAGCTGCCTGCACCTTTTACATAACCACTTAGAAATGAATATACAGATGATCTAATTAACAAAAGGCAAACATTCATGCTGACTGGCAGTGTCAGTCCCACCTCCTGGGCTAACCGCTAAAGCGGGTTGATTGTCAGCCTTCCCTGTGATAGGCCCTCCTCCTTGCATGCTTGGAGCAATGCCAATGGCCCTCGTTGAGGGGCAGCGTGTGAGGAGAACCTGCTGATCTGTCAAAGGAGTGGGAGGTGTAAGGTGCTGGAGCTGGAAGTACTGTGGGGAGAAGGCACTAAAGGGTCTTTTGTCTCTTGCTAAATTGAACAGGAGAAAAGTCATGCTTGGAATTGGTTCATATTGGAGCTACCCAGATCCAACTTACAAGTGGTGCTTACAACTCAGCACCACTCACAGCATTGGATAAGCAGCAGAGAAGGCAGCCATGTGGGTTCACGTGGGGTTAGAGGCAACATGAAGTGTCCTAGTGGAAGGAATGCCCTCTGCAAAGAAGTATCAGGTGGCAGAGATTAACAAGTGGGCAAGTGAATCAGCAGAAGCCAAGAGCAGGATATTGTGGTCAAGAGGAAGACTCGAGAATAAAGGCTTCTCAGCAGAGGCTGTAACCACCCAAGGGCCTCAGGCACTCCTTACCATGGCTGTGCAGGAGGTGACAGGCTAAGGTTCTGCTATGAGAAATGGGGCATACACCATCAAAAGGCATATCTTGCTAGAGATGCTTTCAGGTGAGACCAGACCTAGCTCTTCAAAAGGGGGGCCTTGTCTGTACCTACTCTGCCAGTCTGGGGATGCTGGGAAGCTGGGTTTGGAGACAGAATGCCGCAGGCTCCTATCATCCCCTCCAGCTGTGTTTGCAAATGGTCCCTGTTAACTTGACCAATTACTTACATCTTAGCCTCTACCCAGCATCTCTGGTCTTCTGGACTGTTTCTATTGTTTCCTTTGTTCAGATCCACCTTTGTTTCAAACTTGCAGAAGTTCTGAGACGAGAAGGTTGACAGGATCTAGGAAGTAACACTATACTACTTGAAGCTGGTTTATGAGCTTTCTGAGATTCTTTGAAACTAGCGCTCTACTTGGATAGATTTTTTAGGACCAGCCACCTTCCTATGAGCTCCTCCAAACTGGATATTCCATGGACTTAGCTGTTAGCATGCTTTCTTAAAGTGGGTGAAACCCTAAGAAACTCAACTTGCTGAGAACCCTTCTAGAAATTTCATTCTGACCTCACCCTGAGGCACTCAGCACTCTGTTAAAAGCAGCCTACGTGCATGTCTAATGGATGCTCACCAGCCTCCAGCTTAAAGACTATTAAGTAGCAATTTAATAGATCTAGCTCTAAGTCTTATGGTTGAAGATTTAACTTTCATATGAAATTCAAGGGGAAAGATTTAACATTGCCACTGTCAATTCAAAGTCTTGAATTGCATAGCAGTTGGATAACTGGGCTGTTAATGCCTACTCAGGCTTATAAGCAACTCTCTGCAGACTCGCATATAGAGACTTCTCTTTTGTGATTAAAGAATATTCATCAGCTACTTAGTCATGCTCAGGCTTCCAGAATGTTTATGGGTGGCAGTGAAATTCTGCAGTGTAGGGTCCTAGTGAGGTGATAGTGTGTGAGTTGGGAGTCTGGAGGGTGGAAGAAGCATTTCATGCTGAAGTGAACACCACTAACAACTTAGAATTAGTTCCATCAAGTAATGTCAAGGTGGACTTGTTTGGAGAATCCTTTAATGTATATGTGTATGTCTTTCTCCAGAGCCTGCTTCCTTGAAGTGACTGGACAGACTTAATTCTTCTTTTCTACTTGCTCACCATCAACCACCACCTCACTTGCTTCAAGCCAACACCTCTGAAGTTTCTGTGGGGCGTGCTTTTATCAAATGTCTGTCCTGCCAAGTTCCACAAAGGCTTAGCCCTCTTTTCAAGAGACATTTTCAGGTCTAAGATGTGGGGAAAGAACTGGGTAACAAAGTACATAGGAGAAGTGAGAGGTCTAGGCAGACTCGGTTCTCCTTGTTGGAAAAGTGCTGGAATTTAAGGTGCTTCACACTTAGTCCTTTTGCTGAAAGTTTTCACTTTCATCTCAGGTTCAAAAGATTTAACAAAATAAGCCATTCATTATATACAAATAATACCAATATTAGAGAATTATCTAGCTTACTTTCAATATATACTAACATTAAAAAGAAACAACAGAGGATGCATCACCAAACTAGGTTTTGACCAACATCCAGACTCAAAACAGTGCTGAGAAGTCCTGTGATACATCACATCTGGAGTCCCAGTTGGAGACAGGCCCCCACAGTGTCTGCTCTGTGGGTAAGACTTCAAAAATTGCAGTTCAGGGCTCCTGCTTATTAATCCCAGGATGCAAACTGATATTGTCGATCTGTGAGCAAATTGCAGCTCTGGCTTCATGTTAATGCTGTCTGTTCTGTCACATAAAACTTGGAATGTTAAGCCTGGGGTTTGGTTGGCTGGACCTCCTCCAGGGCCTCAGTCTCAAGATTTTTCCCTTGTCTATGGTGCTGCCAGGCTTGTACTCACTGCAGGCAGTCAGGGCAGTGTCCAGGCAGGATAGAAGCAAGGTCAGAGTCCTGCTCTTTGTCTCTGAAGCCTAAATAAGACTATTTAGTTTCCCTAACAGTCCTATCTTCCTAAAACTTCCCTTTTATAAACTTGATGGGACTTGTGTGTGACAAGTCCCTGAGCAGTGGTATGCAACAATTGCGGTGGTCAGTCACTCAGCTGTGTCCAACTCTTTGTGACCCTATGGACTGTAGCACACCAGGCCTCTGTCCCTCACCATCTCCCAAAGTTTGCCCAAGTTCATGTCCATTGCATTGGTGATGCCATCCAACCATCTCATCCTCTGACACCCTCTTCTCCTTCTGCCCTCCATTTTTTCCCACCATCACGGACTTCTCCAATGAGTTGTTCATATCAGATGACCAAAACACTGGAGCTTCAGTTTTTGCATCAGTCCTTCCATTGAGTATTCAGGGTTGATTTCTCTTAAGATTGACTGGTTTGCTCTCCTTGCTGCTCAAGGGAGTCTCAGGAGTCTTCTCCAGCACTCTGCCTTCTTTACAGTCCAGCTCTTGCAACCGCATGTGAGCACTGAGAAGACCACAGCCTTGATTATACAGATCTTTGTCAGCAGAGTAATGTCTCTACTTTTCAACACGCTATCTAGGTTTGTCATCGCTTTCCTGCCAAGAAGCAAACATCTTCTGGTTTCATGTCTGCAGTTACCATCAGCAGTGATTTTAGACCCAAGAAGAGGAAAACCGTCACTACTTCCACCTTTTCTCCCTCTATTTGCCATGAGGTATGGGGCCAGATGCCGTGATCTTAATTTTTGTAGTATGTAGTTTTAAGCTGGCTGTTTCACACTCCCCTTCACCCCAATCAAGAGGCACTTTAGTGTTCCTCTTTGCTTTCTGCCATTAGAATGGTGTCATCTGGATATCTGAGGTTTGTTTCTCCCACCTATCTTGATTCCAGCCTGTAACTCATCCAGCCCAGCATTTCTCATGATGTGCTCAACATATAGATTAAACAGGGTGACAGCAGACAGCCTTGTCATACTCCTTCCTTAATCTTGACCCAGTTGTTTCATGGAGGGTTCTAACTGCTGCTGCTTGACCTGAATACAGGTTTCTCAGGAGACAAGTAAGATGGTCTGGTATTCCATCTCTTTTATAGAGTTTTCCAGTTTATTATTGATACATAGTCAAAGGCTTTGGCATCATGGATGTAGATGTTTTTCTGGAATTCCCTTGGTTTCTCTGTGATCCAGCCAATGTTGTCAATTTGATTTCTGGTTCCTCTTCCTTTTCTAAACCCAGCTTGGACATCTGGAAGTTCTCAGTTCACATAATGCTGAAGCCTAGCATGCAAGATCTTAAGCATGACCTTACTAGCGTGGCAAACGAGTGCAATTGTCCAATGGTTAGAGCATTCTTTAGTACTACCCCTCTTGGGAATTGGGATGAGGATTGACCTTTTCCAGTCCTGTGACCACTGCTGGGTCTTCCAGATTTGCTGACATATTGGATGCAACATCTCGATGGCATCATCCTTTAGAGTTTTGAATAGTTCTACTGGAATTTCATCACATCAACTAGTTTTATTAACAGCAGTGCTGCTTAAGGCCCACTTGACTTTGTGCTCCAGAATGTCTGGCCCTATGTGGCTGACCACACCTTTGCAGCAATCCAGTTCGTTTGAATCTTTTTTGGTACAGTTCTTCCATGTTATCTTTCCATCCCTCCTTGATCTCTTCAGCATCTACTAGGTCTCTAACTTTCGTGTCCTTTATTGTGCCCATCTTTGAGCAACATGTTTCCTTTATCTCAAAATTTTCCTGAAGAGATCTCTAGTCTTTCCCCTTCTGTCGTCTTATTTTATACACTGTTCATTGAGGGCCTTGTCTCTCCATGCTGTTCTTTAGAAATATGCATTTAGCTGGATATACCCTTTCTCCCTTGCTTTTTGCTTCTTTCACTATTTGTAAGGCAAACATTAGCTGATTGAAATGAACTTGGGGTATATATTAATTTTAAGTGACTTTCTTGCCTGAGCCAAACACTTGACTTTCTTAAAAAATCTAACTTGATTATAAAAAATATTCAATTGACCCCTTCTAAGTCTGGGCTCCATATCTGGCTGGGTAAGAAGGGATCACGTCTTAGCCTGGATTCCTTTAAGAATGAGGTGGACCCATTTAGGGGTATCTTATTTGGGCCATGGTCAAAGTAGGGTAGGAGATGGAAGAAAGGACATTGGCAGCCCTGCTGTTAGTATCAGGGGCTTAGTTTTGCTGAGGACCCCCTCAGATCCATTCAAATACCTCCAGGATTTGCTTGAAGGATAAGGAGACAGGCATATTTAACCATCAGTTTTATGTGCTGTGTGAGCTGCTTGAAAGCTTAGCACGCTCCTGCCTACATCCAGAGTTGGGGGAGCCTTGAAACAGAAAGTGATTGCAAGAAGGGCGTACTGTGGGCAAGGTGCTATCAGCTTGAAGTGAGTTGCCTGCATGGAGTAGTCTGAAATCTAGAGGCTTCAGATTCAGGCTGTGGCTGAAATTGAAAATAAAATTGAGCTTATCGGATGTGGGGTACCTAGCATGTCAACTCTCAGCATTGTTAACTTAAATGTCAGATAGTGAGGACATGAGTTCATGTTTTTGCTTCTGAGGTGAGTTAATCAGTATGTAGTTCTTTTTATCTTAAAATTGTAGTACTAATGCATTACACAACCTCAAGCACCATTCCTTACTGCCAGACACCCTTCTGACATTGACCAAAGTTATACTATGTACCACTGACAAAGTTCTCAGCAGAGTGCTATGCTAAACCAAACGCAAATTGAAGAGAGATACATTAACTTGTTTTACACCTGCTGGGGAGAAAACAATCCCTAGAGTGGTGATTTTCTTTTCTTTCCTTCGAACAATCCCCAACACAGGAGCTTTCCCTAACTGAGATCCTGGCACCTCTCCTAACAGGAGGGTTCAGTTCAGTCATTAAGTCATGTCCAACTCTTTGTGACCCCATGGACTGCAGCACGCCAGGCTTCCCTGTCCATCACCAACTCTTGGAGCTTGCTAAAATTTATGTCCATCAAGTCAGTGATACCATCCAACCATCTCAACCTCTGTGGCCCCCTTCTCCTGCCCTCAATCTTTCCCAGCATCAGGGTCTTTCCCCAGTGAGTCAGATGTTTGCATCACATGGCATACTGGAGTTTTAGCTTCAGCATCAGTCCTTCCAATGAATGTTCAGGACTGGTTTCCTTTAGGATGGACTGGTTGGATCTCCTTGAAATCCTAGGGACTCTCAAGAGTCTTCTCCAACACCACAGTTAACAATATCAATTCTTTGTCACTCAGCTTTCATTATAGTCCAACTCTCACATCCATACATGACTACTGGAAAAACCATAGCTTTGACGAGATGAACCTTTGTTGGCAAAGTAATGTCTCTGCTTTTTAATATGCTGTCTAGGCTGGTCATAACTTTTCCAAGGAGCCCCTCTTAATTGCATGGCTGCAGTCACCATCTGCAGAGATTTTGGAGGCCAAAAAAAGTCTGTTGTTGGTTCCATTGTTTCCCCATCTATTTGCCATGAAGTGATGGGACCGGATGCCTTGATCTTAGTTTTCTGAATGTTGAGTTCTAAGTCAACTTCTTCACCACTTTCACTTTCATCAAGAGGCTCTTTAGTTCTTTCTGCCATAAGTGTGGTATCATCTGCATATCTGAGGTTTATTGACATTTCTCCTGGCAATCTTGATTCCAGCTTTGTGCTTCATCCAGTCCAGTATTTTGCATGATGTACTCTGCATATAAGTTAAATAGGATGACAACATACAGCATAATGTACTCCTTTCCAATTTAGAACTAGTCTGTTCTATGTACAGTGCTAACTGTTGCTTCTCAACCTGCATACAGATTTCTCAGGAGGCAGGTCAGGTGGTCTGGTATTCCCATCTCTTGAATTGTCCACAGCTTGTTGTGACCCACATAGTCAAAGGCTTTGGCATAGTCAATAAAGCAGAAGTAGATGTTTTTCTGGATTTCTCTTTTTCAGTGATCCAATGAATGTTAGCAATTTGATCTCTGGTTCATCTGCCTTTTCTAAATGCAGCTTGAACATCTGGGAGTTCATAATGCCTATACCATTGACGCCTAGCTTGGAGAATTTTGAGCATTACTTGGCTAGCGTGGGAGATGAGTGCAATTGGGTGGTAGTTTGAGCATTCTTTGACATTGCCTTTCTTTAGGATTAGAATGAGAACTGACCTCTTCCAGTCCTGTGGTCACTGCTGAGTTTTCCAAATTTCCTGGCATATTGAGTACTGCACTTTCACAGCAGCATCTTTTAGGATTTAAATTAGCTCAATGGGAATTCCATCACCTCTACTAGCTTTGTTTGTAGTGATGCTTCCTAAGGCCCACTTGAGTTCGCATTCCAGGATGTCTGATTCTAGGTGAGTGAGCACAACATTATGGTTATCTGGATCATGAAGATCTTTTTTTGTATCATTCTTCTGTGTATTGTTGCCACCTCTTAATATCTTCTGCTTCTGTTGGGTCCATTCCATTTCTGTCCTTTATTGAGCCCATCTTTGCATGAAATGTTCCCTGGTATCTCTAATTTTCTTGAAGAGATCTCTAGTCTTTCCCATTATATTTTCCTCTCTCTCTTTGTGTTGATCACTGTGGAAGGCTTTCTTATCTCTCCTTGCTATTCTTTGGAACTCTGCATTCAAATGGGAATATCTTTCCTTTTCTCTTTGCCTTTCACAGCTATTTGTAAGGCCTCCTCCGACAACCATTTTGCCTTTTTGCATTTTTTTTCGTGGGGATGGTCTTGATCACTGCCTCCTGTACAATGTCACAAACCTCTGTACATAGTTTCTTCAGGCACTCTATCAGATCTAATCCCTTGAATCTATTTGTCACATCCACTGTATTGTAAGGGATTTGATTTAGGTCATACCTGAATGGTCAAGTGGTTTTCCCTACTTTCTTCAATATAAGTCTGATTTGGCAATAAGTTCAGGATCTCAGCCACAGTCAGTTCCCAGTCTCATTTTTGCTGACTGTATAGAGCTTCTTCATCTTTGACTGCAAAGAATATAATCAATCTGATTTAGATATTGGGTGATGTCCATGTGTAGAGTCTTCTCTTGTGTTGTTGGAACAGGGTGTTTGCTATGACCCATGCATTCTCATGGCAAAACTGTGTTAGCCTTAGCCCTGCTTCATTCTGTACTCCAAGGCCAAATTTTCCTGTTTTTGCATTCCAGTCCCCTATAATGAAAAGGACATCTTTTCTGGGTGTTAGTTCTAGAAGGTCTTGTAGGTCCACATAGAACCGTTCAACTTCAGCTTTTTCAGTATTACTGGTTGGGACATAGACTTGGATTACTGTGATATTGAATGGTTTCCCTTGGAAATGAAAAGAGGTCACTCTATCATCTTTGTGATTGCATCCTAGTACTGCATTTCAGACTCTTTTTGTTGACCATGATGGCTACTCTATTTCTTCTAAGGGATTCCTGCCCACAGTAGTAGATATAATGGTCATCTGAGTTAAATTCACCCATTCCAGTCCATTTTAGTTCGCTGATTCCTAGAATGTTGACATTCACTCTTGCCATCTCCTGTTTGACCACTTCCAACTTGCCTTCATTCATGGACCTAACATTCCAGGTTCCTATGCAATATTGCTCTTTACAGCATTGGACCTTGCTTCTATCACCAGTCACATCCACAACTGGGTATTGTTTTTGCTTTGGCTCCATCCCTTCATTCTTTTTGGAGTTATTTCTCCACTGATCTCCAGTAGCATATTGGGCACCTACCGACTTGGGGAGTTCTCTTTCGCTATCCTATCATTTTGCCTTTTCATACTGTTCATGGGGTTCTCAAGGCAAGAATACTGAAGTGGTTTGCCATTCCCTTCTCCAGTGGACCACATTCTGTCAGACCTCTCCACCATGACCCATCCGTCTTGGGTGGCCCCACACGGCATGGCTTAGTTTCACTGAGTTACACTGAGTTTCATTGAGTTGATCAGATTGGCTAGTTCTCTGTGATTATGGTTTCAGTGTGTCTGCCCTCTGATGCCGTCTTGCAACACCTACCATCTTAATTGGGTTTCTCTTACCTTGAACGTGGGGTATCTCTTTATGGCTGCCCCATCAAAGCACAGCTGTTGCTCCTTACCTTGGACGAGGGGTATCTCCTCAGGGCTGCCCCTCCTGACCTTGAATGTGGGGTAGCTCCTCTTGGCCGCCACCCGGACCTTGACGAGAGGTAACTCCCCACGGCCATGCTTCTGTGTGGTCCGTCACAGCCGGCGCGCTTCATCAAACATCTGCATTCTCTCAGAAACATCAGAAGATGAATTAAGGAGATCAAAGAGCTCTTCATTATAGATTTCCAATAGCGACACTTTTCACTGAAAACTCAGTACCATTATCAGTAAGTTTCTCAAAAATCTAATGAAGAGTACATGGAATAATACCAGTCAAAGGATCCTCCTCCCAAGTATACTCTTCATTAGGGGACCTTTCACCTTCCATTGTAAAAGTTTTTCCAGTCTCAGTTTGGCCATATGCCAAAATAGTGCAATTATAGCCCATAATAACTTCATCCAGAATTGGACCAACAACATTTAGGTAAACGTCATTTTGTTTAGTTTTTGCTCCAAAAACCATATCAAAAGTGTATGTTTTCCTTGAGCTTTTGTCCGCTAGTCCTCCAGTCTGAACACTAACTTCCTTCCACACATGATGACATTCTACTACTGAATGGGCATTAGCTTTCCGCTCTGCCAAATTAAATGGTCTGCATCTCTCCACTACCTGGATGTTCTTTCCCTTTTCATTTTTCTTCGCAGGCTGAGATGCCATGACCGTCCCCTAACCCTAAATACTGTAAACAGAATATTGTGGATACTATAATCATGGTTAGCTGGTTTGCTGGCAAAACTGTGGACTGTATTCAGTTCAATTCAGTCACTCAGTCGTGTCTGACTTTTTGCGACCCCATGAATCACAGCACGCCATGCCTCCCTGTCTATCACAAACTCCCAGAGTTTACTCAAACTCATGTCCATCGAGTCAGTGATGCCATTCAGCTATCTCATCCTCTGTTGTCCTCTTCTCCTGCCCCCAATCCCTCCCAGCATCAGGGTCTTTTCCAATGAGTCAACTTCTTGCACGAGGTGGCCAAGGTATTGGAGCTTCAGCGTCAGTAGTTCCAATGAACACCCAGGACTGATCTCCTTTAGGATGGACTGGTTGGATCTTTGGTGTCTTCTCCAACACCACAGTCTGAAAGCATCAATTTTTCGGCTCTCAGCTTTCTTCACAGTCCAACTCTCACATCCATACATGACCACTGGAAAAACCATAGCCTTGACTAGACAGACTTTTGTTGGCAAAGTAATATCTATGCTTTTTAATATGCTGCCTAGGTTGGTCATAACTTTCCTTCCAAGGAGTACATGTCTTTTAATTTCATGGCGACAATCACCATCTGCAGTGATTTTGGAGCCCAAGAAAATAAAGTCTGACACTGTTTCCACTGTTTGCCCATCTACTTCCCATGAAGTGATGGGACCAGATGCCGTGATCTGACTTTTCTGAATGTTGAGCTTTAAGCCAACTTTTTCACTCTCCTCTTTCACTGTCATCAAGAGACTCTTTAGTTCCTCTTCACTTTCTGCCATAAGGGTGGTGTCATCTGCATATCTGAGGTTATTGGTATTTCTCCCAGCAATCTCGAATCCAGTTTGTGCATCTTCCAGCCCAGCATTTCTGATGTACTCTGCATGTAAGTTAAATAAGCAGGGTGACAATATACAGCATTTACATATGCCTTTTCCTATTTGGAACCAGTCTGTTGCTCCATGTCCAGTTGTAACTGTTGCTTCCTGACCTGCATATAGGTTTCTCAAGAGGCAGGTCAGGTGGTCTGGTATGCCCATCTCTTGAAGGATTTTCCAGTTTATTGTGATCCACACAGTCAAAGGCTTTGGCATAGTCAATTAAGCAGAAATAGATGTTTTTCCGGAATTCTTTTGCTTTTTTGTTGATCCAGCGGATATTGGCAATTTGATCTCTGGTTCCTCTGCCTTTTCTAAAACCAGCTTCAACATCTGGAAGTGGACTGTATTAGATAGACTCAATAGTCCAGTTTGGTAGAAATATGTCTGGGATTGTAGGATAGAATAGAGGAATAGTGGGTATCCCATTCAAATTGGGTTCACTTCATTTAAGATGAACATCAGGGGCTCTTAAGATTTCTTTAAACTGACTTCAAATCTTAATATAGTCCTATCAGCTGGCTGCCTACAAAGCCTTATGCCCAAAGGCAATGAGGAATACTTAGCAGATGTTCATATCTCTGAAATAATTTCGTGTGGCCTTCATCTTGAATTCCTACCATGAGAAACAGGTCTGTCATAAGACCTGAGAGTTGATTCTTTGATCCATGAGCTTACAGAATAGATGTTAGTAGGAAGGAGAATGGCATGACTCTCATTGTACATGTCCATCCAATCTTGGGTGATCAGGTACATTGTCAGTAAGCAGTAATTTTTTTTTTAAAGGGATCTTTTCCTGAGCAGGAGGTTTTGACAGTGGGCTTAAAATATTCGGCCAACCATGTTATAAATGCTATAAACAGGTGTGTTCTCTCCTGGGCTTTGTAGAGCACAGGGCCCTAGGATTTGGGGAATGGTAAAGCAGTATTGGCTTTAACT
Organism: Dama dama; assembly: GCF_033118175.1. NCBI lineage: Eukaryota > Metazoa > Chordata > Mammalia > Artiodactyla > Cervidae > Dama > Dama dama. Next base: position 16,461,680 of record NC_083687.1, on the reverse strand, counting down.
CTATCACCAGCTACATTAGCTAATTCCTAAGAGCCTGTCCTTTGAAGCCAGGACTTGATTTATCTAGCTATTAAAGTCCAAGATGGCGGCATCTTCCCATATGAGTCTTTTTCTACATTGAAACTCTTTAGTGGGGCCACTTTGATTACTAGATCTTCTGGATAATGTGCTACAGCTTCTACGTCAGCGCTTTCAGCTTCCCTTGCACTTTTGTTACGGAGATGGCTTCTTCACTTAAAACTCATGAACCAACCTCTGCCAGCTTCAATCTTTTCTTCTGAAGCATCCTTCCCTCTCTCAGGCTTCATCGACTTGAGTGTTAAGCCAAAGCCTAATCCAGAGCAAAGTCCTAAGTGTATAGTGCAGATGGTTTGATCTTATTCAGACTCCTTACTGTGTCCAGATCTGCAGTATAGCTGCTCTGTTTGTGTTCACTGGAACAGAACCTTTAATTTACTTCAAGAACTTTTTAACTTGCATTCACAACTTGGCTGTCTGCAAGAGATCTAGTTTTCATCTTATTTCGACTTTTGAGATGCCTTCTTCACTAAGCTTAATCATTTCCAGCTCTTGATCTAAAGTGAGACACATAAGACTTTTCCTTAAACACTTGGGCCTCCTTAATGCCTGAAACACAATATTGAAGTTAGAGGCCATATAGGGTTATTGACTGGCCTAAGAAGAGGGAGAGAGATACAGTATGGCTGGTCAGTGGAGCAGTGAGAACACACACAATGCTTGAGTTTGCTGTATCTTGGGCAGTTCATGGTGTCCCCCAAACAAAGGTTACAGATCACACATGACTGTAACAAGTACAATGGAAGTTTGAAGCATGGAGAATTACCAAAATATGACACACGAAATAAGCAAATGCTGTTGGAAAATGTGTCCATGGAATTGCTTGACCATGTGGTAGGGTTGCCACAAACTAATCTGAGAAAATGCAACATCTGTTAAGTGCATTGGGCCACCATAAGATAAGCCTATGCTGCTTATAGGTTAGGTGTGTAGCAGTAGCAGTAGCTAGGTAAGCTTTGTTGAGAGGACACTTGTGTGCTATTGGGTCAATGCAATAGCCTCTATTCCTGCTACCATGATTCTTCATTTATGAATCTCAGGTCCTATAGGGCCCAAGGACACAGGCTGGCTGACTTCAAGTGAACCAGTCCATCCATTCATCTTGGTCAGTTTCTTAGGATGTCTTGTGAGCTTTAGAAGGAGGCACCCAGATCCTTTTCCATTATCCCTGTTAGAGATCCAGTGACACACTCCTTCCATAGACCTTCATATCCATCCACCCATTCTCGTTCCTTCCAGGCACCTGACCAAACAGTAAAGCCATTTGCTTACAAGTCCTGCATAGCCTTCCTTCAAGTAAATGTCTCCAAATGTGTGACTATTCTCTGAAGCTCTAGCCACTAATAGGCTTTCCCTCTATCACTGGTCTCTGGGACTCTGCCCTAGTAGAGTGTAATACCACAGCAGGGGACATTCTGCTAGCAGCTTCACTGTGCTTTGAACTAGAGCTGAATCTTTTTATCTATATTTTGTAGGATAAATGCACCCATTGCCTCATGGGATGTAGATTTAGGGATAGAAGTAGGTGATATTGGGTCTGGACCACCTGCTTATATAACACGTACCCTAAGACCTCATCTTCTATCTGAATGTACTGTTTGTTTTTAAATTGCTTTCTGTTCTTCCCACCCAACTTTATAATTGGGTTTCTGTACCAGCTCCTGTCACCTCGTCACCCGGTGTCTCAGATAGACTCCCAGTCTCCAAGGACCTAGCGCTGTGTCAGGAGCTGTCTTATAATTGTAGTTCTGTGCTACAGTTAACATGACTTTGTTCCAGAAACTTAAGGGCTCTTGAATTGTGGCTTACTGTACATCCCTTATTTGCACCTTTTGTACCAAAGACATCTCTGGTAGCCTTGGAATGGTCTGGATGATACAGATCAAATTAGCAGAACAGACGACACTGTTCAGAATAGCCTGAATCTTATCTTTGGGCCCCATTTGAAACCGAAACCTTCAGCATAACTTGAATAATATGCTGGAACGATGTTCCAAAGCATATTTACATGCTGGCCCTATCCAAAAAGCCCACCATATTTCGTGTTGCTCTTTTGGTATCAGTACAAAGCACGATGATATGCCCTTTCCTTCAGTGCATACATAACATGACTAGATGCTTAAACCCTAGGGAGGTAATACTCCCATATTTGAGTAATTTTCTCTCCCCACCTGCCCTGTGTAACTTGGGTAGCCAGAGAACTTGTTCCACTCTGTCAGATCTAAGTAGCATGACATCAACATAAAGAACTAATGTGGTATTTTTGTGGCATGTCAAGGTGACCAAGACCTTGTGGTCTATATAGCAAAGAGTGGGAGAGGTAACAGCCTTGCAAGCCTGTGCACTAGTATTGTTGACTTTCCTGCATAAGTGAGAACTGCCTCAAATTCTCTCAGTGGGTCTTAAGGGGAACATCTTGGCCATGCTTGCAGAGCATATTAAGTGCATGAAGCATATCAAGTGCACATTACACTGGTATTAAAGATACCACATCTACAAAAGCAGTTCAGGTGGGGTTCACATGGAGGATACTCTCCTGACACCTGCCTTGACCCTTTATACTTACAGAGACCATAAATGTAGTGAAGGATGCAGTGCTAGTGGTCCTCATACCAAGTATCTGCCACTACTGCTCTGTAGCTTCAATATTACTTAGAACAAGTACGCTGGAAGAGACTAAGTCCCACCCTTTCTAGGAAATTGTTCCTCCTATGTCCTACATCCCAGGCCAAGGAATGAATTGAGAGCTCTTCCAGATTTAAGTTCGTCCATCTTAAGGATGCACTCAGACTTAGAAAGGAATACTTTCTAGAGTTGAAGATATGTCCCTGGATCCATTAGACTTAGACTGCCTTGAGCTACAACTGTTATTGGCCCCTGCTCCAATGGACCAGGTTGGCATTTTAGTCTCTTGAGTTTCATCTCGGACCTGAAGCAGCCTCTTATGACTCCCCTATGTACAACTCTGGTAAGTGGCCTTGACAGAGGACCTGAATAGTTATATAGTAAATGCTTGTAGTAGCATTCCAGAGTCATCCTTCAAAAGAATTGTTTCCAAGCAATGGAAGCTGGGTCTGAGAACTGCTTGAACCTGGAAACTAGATGTAAAGAAATGATTTCACATTGTTGTGGTTGACACCATTCTTACCAGCACAAGTATTTTTAAAATTGGTCTACAAGTCAGACACTGATTAGCTGCCCACTTACCTCCCCAACCAAGAATGACTGTATGCTAGCCTGGTCAAAGACCCCTGCAGCCTGATCATATTCCTTTCTCAAATCCTGAACGAGTCAGTTGTTCCATACAGGGTTCTAACTGTTGCTTCATGACCTGAATACAGGTTTATCAGGAAACAAAGATGGTTTGGTATTTCCATCTCTTTAAGAGGTTTCCAGTTTATGATCCACACAGTCAAAGGCTTTAGCATAGTCAATGAAACAGAGGTAAATGTTGTTCTTGATTTCTCTTGCTTTCTCTATGATCCAGCAAATGTTGACAACTTGATTTCTGGTTCTTCCTGCCTTTTTCTAAACCCAGGGTATGAACATCTGGAAGTCCCTGGTTCGTGTAATGGCTGAAGCCTAGCTTGAAGGATTTTGAGCATAACCTCACTCGCATGGTAAATGAGTGCAATTGTCCGGTGGTTTGAACATTCTTTAGTACTGCCCTTCTTGGGAACTGGGATGAGGGTTGACCTTTTCCTGTGGCCATTGCTGGGTTTTCCAGGTTTGCTGACATATACTGAGTGCAGCACTTTAATAGCATCACCTTTTAGGACTTTAAATAGCTCTGCTGGAATTCATCACCTCCACTAGCCTTATTGGCAGCAGCGCTTCCTAAGGCCCACTTGACTTCACACTCCAGAACGTCTGGCCCTGAAAGGTAAGTCTCAGTGATTGTGATGCTGTCCTGAGCTGGGCTTTATCACCACCCTGCTTAGCAGCAGCATCACAACGCTCGCTGCTCTCAGGCTGTTCTAGTTCCAGACTTTTATCTCCAGTCTGCTTTCTAAGGCTCTCTACTGTCTTAGCTTCCTTCAAAACCGAGCCCAAGCCAAGTGGGCTTCCAGGCAAATTGGAATACTTCGGGATGAATCCTATAGAGCCAGAGGGGAGGGAAATGGAGGAGTGGAAAGGAAAGGAGTGAGGTTGTTAGCAGCAATAGGAACTTGACTCTTTCTGAAACCTTAAGGGATGCCTTGCAGCATTGTCAGCCAGAAGCTTGGGATGCAGGGACATCTGTTGAATGGATTTTTGCATTCTATTGGTAGGTGCTGGGTTGCTCTCGCTGAAAGCAGATCTGGGGCAAGAAGTGTAGAGCTTAATTTCAGTCTTATTCCTTGTGTATCAACCTCAGCTTCCAGGGAACTATAGCTAAATCAGCAGTGGGCAGAGGATATGTGGTAACAGACATTGGAAACACCAATGACACCTTAAAGTATCTTAATACACAATTGAATAAATGGTAACACTTGCAAGTTGTATGTTACCGTTTCTTCATCTGTTATGGTTGCTTGGAATAAGAAAATGTCCTCTTGGTCATTTGTAATGTAAGCCAGTCACAGAAGAAATCAATGAGTTTGTTATGCAGTAAACATCACAGCAGGAAGTACTTAAAGCCAACACCTTCTGTTTGTGTTAAATGGAGTCACAAAAGAGACTTCACCAAAACTGATCTAGAGGCTGGGAAGCCTTACCAAAAGGAATGATGAATGAAGTCAGTACCTGTGGTACATGTCCAACTTCTATTTTTATATTTAACCAAAGTGTATATGCAAAGATGTTGTAGATACATAGGTTACCCTGTCAATACCAGGAGTTGAAGGAACCTACTGATCACTGAGATACTGGCCTGCAGAGTCCTTCCATTCCTTACAGTGGAGGATCCCCTTCTTTAGGGGTGGGTATATTACCTACAGGGGGATTGGTGCTTTGACCTCACAGACTGAGCAGAGGAGGAGAGGCTACGAGCCTCAGGATTTCCCCATATGCCCTTCTGGTCATGTCTAAATGGCTTGTCTGATAGAGGGTTGCAGTAGAAAGGTGTCTTACAACTTAGGGGTGAAGAAGAAATAGCCAAGGTCCCTTGGGTCCCAATGGGGCCCTTTCCAGAATCCCTTCTTGGCACCTTGGGAAGATGGTTGGGGAGATAGGTATGAAAGAGGCCCTGGAGGTAGAAGCCAGGACTTCCCTGGGCTCCCCAAGCTAGGTGGGACTGGCCTTAGGTGAGGAAGGGGAGCCAGCAGGGTAAGAGGCTGAGAGGCTGGACCTGGGAAGAGATCCACTGGTCCTCACCTGGTACAGATTTTTGCTGCAAGCCGTCTACTGTCTTGAGCCTTGCTCACTCACAAGCAGGGTGGCTCAGATCTTGGTGGAAGCACTGCCCTAGAATAAACCCTAGTTAACTGGCCAAGGTCTCATCTGAGTCACACTCCTTCCCTCAGCCCTTGCTGCTGACTGTCATAGACTTGAGGTATTTGGGAGCTTATGGAAAGGGATTACAACTGAAGTACCTCAGTGCCCAGGCTCTGGGATGGGAGGTAGAGTGAAGCACCTTGAACCTCTAACTTCATTCCTTCCTTAGTCCACTGGGGCTGAGGTGCCTGGTGCTAGAACTGGAGTCCAGCCCACGCCTGTTGTCCACCTGCCTGCCTACTTCCGTAGGGTAAATAAACACTTTAACACATGTAGATAGAAGTATCACAAGCCCACCCCCTGCCGTATTTCACTGGCTATGACCCCTAACGTGGTATTGAACAGAAGTAGATATTGAATGTTTTCCCCAAAGATGGGAAGCAATGGTATTTCAGAACTGAGGATTATGAAAGTTGGTAGGTCTTTCAATAACATCCTTTCAGCTTGAGAATGTTGCCCCTTACTCCCGGTTTGTTGCATTATTATAATAAATGGGTATTAAATTGACTTGGTCTTCATTTCCCAAAGATGATTTCTCTATTAGTGTGGGGAATTACTGGCTTTAACTAACCTGGCATTCCAAGGATCAGTTCCCATGGTCACGATTTTTTATATTTACCTGATTTGATAAGTTTAAGGATCTTTGCCAGTACTTAGGGGGAATTGGCCTATAGTTTTATTTCCTGGTAATATTCTTTTCAGTTAATATGAAGGTTCTTCTGGCCTCAGCAAGTCAAAAAGTAAGTTTATGTAGGATCACTTCAAGTGTCTGATATATGGTGAAGGTGAATCCTGTCACTGAAGAAATGTGGTCTAGGTTCTGTAAGAAAGATGCCAAGGGCAGATTAATCGTGTAAGAAACACCTGTGAGAAAATGGGGGCGAGGTCCATAGAGGCTGGAGAGCTGTCAGAGTGCAATGCAGGTCTGACCTCAAGTAAAGGAATGAAAGGCAGAATGAAGGTTGAGCTATGTCAGCCTGCAATGCAGCTTTTGAGAGGTGAGCCAAAGCTGCTTGTCAGTGGCCCCACATCTCCCAGGAATAGACCTCCTTTAGTGTGTTTTACAATCCATCATTGGCTGGCAGTAATCATGAGAAGTGTGGCCTTGGTAAAGGCAGTGATGAAAGCGCTCACAGCACAGCAGTGAGGGATCCTGATCAACTCCCCAACCACGCCCCCACACACCCTCCCCGCCCCGCATTAGATCCGAGATGCATTCTCGGGGGTCGTGGAACTCTGCTGCCTGTGTCACACCTGCCTCTCCCACAGCCAGCCTTGGAGATGAAGGGCAGACCTGCTGCTGCTCTGGACCATCTCTTCCATCCCCAACCCTGGAGCTGAGGCAGATGCTTGAGATGTGCGATAGAATCAGTCTGTTCTCTGGCATGAACTTGTCATTGACCCCACAGCCCTGGTAGGCCAGATCTTTGAGGGTCTAGATAGGCAGCATGGTCCCCACAATCCAGGGCTGGGTGTTTGTCCTGACTAGTAGTGCCAAAGAAGGACAAGCATAGTAGTGATGGCACAAGTTATGGACAGAAGTGCAGGATTGGTCCTATGAGATGAAATGCTCCAGCTCTCTTCTTCCTTAAAAGAAAGTCTTGTTAGCAAGAGCAAAAACCTCTAAAGAAAGAACATCTTGGTTTTACTGAAATTCCCTACTGGGCATGAACTTGAACTAATATGACAATGTCCAGGTTCCAGAGAACTTTCTAAAACAAAGCTGAGGCACTATTGATCCTGCATTTATTCAGTAATTCTTCAGTATTTTAATGTGTCAACAACTGCCTCCTCCTTCTCAAGGGTCCTCTAAAATGACACCTCCGTTTCCCTCTCAGGGACCAGAAGTGGCTTAGTGAGGTTGCTAGCTTAAATAACAGTGACTTGGTTTGGGGCAACAAGGGCAGAGAGGACCTCCAGAGAAAATAGGTTGGAGCCACAGAGGCAAGTAGGAACCATAGGATGAAGTAAAACTCAACTCCTACAGCTGACTAGGAAATCCATGTCCAGAGGGATTAGAAGTAGAACTCGAGAGGCACCTTTGTGTCAACAGCCGCCGCCTCCGTTCATGTCTAGGTGCAGTCATGTGCCAATGGAATAAGTAGTCTTGATGAGAAAGAGGTCAATGATGTGTTTGTAACTAGGGTTTCCCTAGATTCAGATGGTGGCAAAAATGGGCATCCTTGAGTTAGGCGGAACTCTCAAGATAGTTTGCTTGGCCATCATCCCTCTAAAATTTCAGGAATTGGAATGGTCACTGAGAATGTTGCCCCTTTGTCGCTCTATTCCCCCCTTTTCATTTATTGAGGCACAATGAGTTTCCAGTAATACTCATGCAGGTCTGACTCATCTTCCAGTTTCTGCAATGCTCAGTACAAACTCTTATTCAATATCTGCATCCAGTTTTGACAACTTGTAGCCTTCTACTCACCCCTTCCAAAACATCTTACAAGCTGAGAGCTGGAGAAGCCCTGCCTTTCTATCTTAGCAGCAAGTACCACTGAAATACCTGAATACCTACAATGTGCCAGGCACTGTCTACGGGTACTGGGGTATACATGAGATGTTGGTTTAATCCTCTGAAATTGAAAGAACAAGAGACTTACTGGGCTAATGTTAAAGGGAGCCAGAAGTATGCAGAGAAAAGCCTTCAGGCTACAAATTTAAGTCTGATACTTAAATACACAGGAAGGCTCAGACCACAGCTCAGTCTAAGCCGCAGCAGCAGTTCAAATGTCCCATGGGAAGAGATCCTCCAGGGAGCAGAGATGGGCAAGCCCTGGATTCCTGCCATTCTGATGGAGTACTTAGAGGGTGGCTTCAGCTCAAATGCTGTGGTGGATCCCTAAGGTGTTGGAGCTGGAAACGGTCAGTTAGCTTCACTCCTCACAGGTATGAAGTCCCTTCTTAAGGGGGAATTTGGATGGCATGCCTCTATGGCTGTTACAGTCCACCCTTGTGCCATATGAATGTAGTTCTCCATGCGTGTTCAAGGAACATGCATGTTCAGGGTCCTCCAGCACTCCAATGTGCCTCTCCTACTGGACGAAGACATAGAAATGCTAGTGGGATGACTGATTGATAGCCCATTGCTGCAGTGGACTTCTGAGTCACAGCTGGTATTCACTCCCTCACTGTTATACTCTTTCTCTCTGCCCTCAGAGGTCACCTCTGTTGGTCTTCAGGGCTTACTTAGTGATATGACCCAAACCTGAATTCTTCAAGGAGTCTGAGCCCTTGATGGTATACTACTTGGGCTTGAGTGGCTGTTAGTTACTGTTGGTCAAGGCAGGACCAATAGGTGCCCAAATGGACCACATGATTCCCATACTTTTCTGCCTGCCCCCACTTTATAACGAGGACCATGCCACCTCCCCGTGAATTGAGTGTCTTTTCTTTTCACTGCTGGTCTCTAGACACAGGAAGTCCAAAGTGTCCTAGAAATATCTGTAGCTTATGCTTCACTGGAACCCTTGCAAAAATGAAACCCCTTGAGACTAGGGCCTCTAACACTTCTGAGACAGGCCTGTGGACCCATAAAGTCCTCTGGTGGGTCATGGGTAGTGAAAGTAAGGGGGACCGTTTCTGCTTGGCACTCTTGACTCCCGGGCCCATGATACCTTCTACTGGGGCACAAAGATGCACACTTAGTGGTGCCTTGCCCTCATGGCAAAGTAATGCCTCTGACCTGACTTATTGGCTGTGCCCTCAGTTGTCAGCCTCCGGATGGTGTTTCCTGACACCAGTGGGTCACATTGTCATGGGCTATCTCCCACACCTTCACTGTATAGAAGAGCCTCTGGTCAGATGTCATGTTGTATGGGATTCCATGACTGGGGATCAGACATTGTGTAGGTCCCTGGAGGAAAAATGTTGGCTGAGGTTCTGAGCAAAATGGATAAACTCATAACCAAAGTTGGTGTCAACCTCTAAGAATTCATTGCTGGCCGCTCTGGGATGGAAGGTGGAGTAAAGGAATTAACTTTCTACCAAGTGGTTGTTAGGTCTCCACAAATAGGCTAAATCAGGCTTGCTTGGCCTCCATTGATGGCAGATGGGACATGCACAGGTGGTGGTACCTAAATCGATGTTGGTACATAGGAAACTGTGCTTTTGGGTTCTTGCATAGCTGCCATCTCTGCTGTCCAGTCTATGTATTTGACTGTAATGGCATTTAGATGACCAATGAAACTGGCTAATGCCAACTATTCAAATTATTTTGTCAACTCAGTTAAATGCTAATCCTACGTTGAATGCATTCTGATAGGCATTACCATGTGCCATGTCTTTACATTTGTGCCTACTCCCAAATGGTCTTCTATTTGCATCTACCCCAGACCACCTTGCCTCTGATCCTCCAGTCTTTCTTCCAGATCCCTGGCCAGGTTACCTGCTGTTGCCTGAAAGTCTGTGTATATCCTTACTTCAGGTTGCTTTTCTTTCCATGGTGTACTCCTCAAAGACGAACCAACTGGGGAGATTTTCCCTTACCACTGCATTTCTAGCCCTAACTTTTGAGGGAATCTCCTTATTGTCTTCCACAGTGGCTGTACCAGTTTATAATCCCACCAACAGTGCACACAATCTCCACATCCTTGCTGACACTTGCTATCTCATTGATAACCATTCTGACAGATGTGAGATGCTATCATCTCCCAGTGATTTTGACTTGCATTTCCCTAGTGATTAATGATATTGAGTACTTCTTTGGTACCTACTGGTGATTCACATATCTTTTTGGGAAAAGTGTCTGTCTTTGCCCATTTAAAAACTGAATTTATTAATTTGTATGAGTTTTATATTTGGGATGTTAACACCTTGCAAATGTCTTCTCCCCATTATGTAGGTTCTTTTCACTTCCATCATTTCTTTTGCTGTGCTGAAGCTTCTAGTTTCTAGTCCCACTTGTTCCTTTATTTCTTATACCTTAGGTATCTTATCACAAAAATCATTGCCAAAACCCATGGCAAGGAGATTTGTTCCTATTTTCTTAAGAGTGTTTTGGCTTCTGGTTTTACACTTAAACCTTTGAGTGTTTGTGAATGGTGTGAGATAGTGTGTGTAAAAATATTGACTAACTTTCCCAGCACACTTATTAAAGAGACTGCCTTTTCTCCATTGAGTATTATTGAGCATAAGTGCATGCTTTTATTTCTTGTTCTTCAATTGTTTAAACTGGCCTATGCCTTTCATGTCAGCATGACTTGATGCAGCATGCCAGGAACCTGGCCACTTTTTCAGTCAACAGGTTACAGGTTTAAAAACCATTCATATCTGGGAAGTGGCTAAGACACTAACTTTGAGGCAACTCTCCTCAGCTGCCTTTTCATGCGCGCTTGTGTGTAAATGCAGCATCTGTTGGGAGCTGCCATTCTGTTTTGTCCCAGAGACTTAATCATCTTTGACCTCTATGTGAGACAAGCTACCCTTTTGGCTACCTTCCACCTTTCTAGCTGTTATAGTGACTTCTGCTGGTTAAATGTGCATTTGAGAGTCCACGATGTTTAAAACTGTTAATGAACCCAGCTTTGGGACTGCCTCTCCTATCAAGAGCCTTAGTCTGCAGGAGACATGCCTGTGACTTAGTGATGTGGAGCCCTTATCACTCCATTGTTGATGGCCTTGATTAATGATGACCAATGTGTCATTTCATGGAACAGAATACCTGTTGGCCTTGCATAGTTCGGCCATTCCAGTATACTCACCTCCCCAAGCTGTTTAGCGCCGCCTCCTTTGTGCCAATTTAGAAGGCTAGAAACTGATCACCAGCCCAGGTTGGATGCATGAGACAAGTGCTCAGGGCTGGTGCACTGGGAAGACCCAGAGGGATGGGATGGGGAGGGAGGTGGGGGGGGGGGTGGGATCGGGATGGGAAACACATGTAAATCCATGGCTGATTCATGTCAATGTATGGCAAAAACCACTACAACATTGTAATTAGCCTCCAACTAATAAAAATAAATGGAAAAAAGAAATAGAAGCCTAGAAAAAGGCATCTCAGATTGGCTTAGACGACTCTTTGAGAAGGCCAATTCTAAGAACGAGTTTGCCCCATTCTGTGGGGTCCTTGCCAGGGTTTAAATATTAGTATCCTGACATTGCTCTTAAGTTTTACATTCTGGCCCTTTGAAAAAAGCATTCTCAAAATCCAGCCAGAGAAAAGTTCCTCAAAAGTTCCTCAAAGCACTCCTGATGGTGCTTGTTTTCTAGTTCTGGGGGTATAATTGCTTTCCTCCAGGCCCAGTATATCCTGAGATTGATGAAGCTTGAGTAGGCTGAGATTTAATCCTAGTTTTAAGCCTGGCATCCAAGAAAGGATGTCTCCTTCTAGGGGAATTACTGTGGAGTGGAAGCCTTTGCAGTGTCTTCCTACCCATGGGAAGGCTACCTCCTAATAGAGCTGAGTCAACTCCATAGGCTCTGAGGGTGTTGGTTCGGGGCTACTGGAGAATCACAGTCCTTGGGAGCATATACCCAGATGTTCCCTGGCCTGTGTTTCACAATGCCTAAGTTTTTCCATGCAGGGCTCTGCTACTGTAGCAGACCCTGCCTTGACAGCACTCAACCATCTTTTAAGCTTGATGAATTTCAGATTCTAAATGTGCTTCTCAGCTGTATCTGTTTTCCCAAAAGAGATAAGGGTTTCTTACAAGATATAAGGGTCCTTTACCAAAAAGACCCTCTGGTTTTCCTTGGTGTCCTGATCATGGAAATACCTGTTACCTCATCCTTCTGCAGTAGAGCATCTCTTACACACAATGTGGTAAGCAGCCAGTTTCATTTTGCCTGTACTTCAAGGCCTGAATCACTGCCTTGGCCAGAGAACTCCCCCTCCATTGGAGCCTTCTATCAAGTCACTGTTGATGACATTTCCATCTATTGGCTTGTCACTTTGTGTCAGGAGCCAGTCATGCCACACAAGTAGCTGGCATTCAGTCTTCTTGGTTATTGGATCAGTAAGGTGTTTCAGTCCTCAACTGCTGAGTATCTCGAGCTGTTCTTATCAACTATGCTGGGTCCTTTGGAAAATAGCTGTTGCCAAGCAGAGTCAGAAGTATAAAACTTACAGTTGGCCAATACCTATAAAAGACAAAGGGGAAAGGGGGCAGGCAGAGACCAGGTTCAGCCTTCAGGTAATGCTGATCTGGCACCTGTGAAAGGAGAAGGGAAGGATGAAAAACTGAGTAGGAACAACTCAGACCACAGTGCAGCCCCGAGAGAGCCTTGGCAATCCCCAAAAGTTCTGGTGCAAAGAACACCCGCAGGTAGGAGTCCCTCAACTTTCCTCGTCCCTGGCTGTGCTCCATACTCAAGACTGTGGCCTTACCTCATGCTAGGGTGGATCCCAGGAGCTGCAGATAGAGGCTGTTGGCTGTATTAATACTCTCTACAACTCAACAGCAAGTTCTTTCTTGAAGATCTTCCAGCCTACTTCTTTGCCTGACTCTTACTAACCTGATCAGATGAGGTCCGCAGGTACAGGATCTTGTGCTTTCATGGGAGAGACCAGTAATCTAGTTTTTGGTTAGTGATACATTTCTTACTAGTTAAAATGAACAGGAAAGCAAAGTTACCCAAGCATGGGTAATCTAGGACTATTCCTTCAAGTAAGAACTATCCTGAGACTGACAGGTAGAAACAGAGATATCATTTCACAGGAGCTGTGGAGGGCAGTGATAAAGTGGTCAGAAATTCTTTCAAGAATACCCTTCTGTTCATTCCATCTTAAATTTCTGGATCTTAGGCACATAGGTGCTCTAGGTAAAAGCACTTGAGATGGAGAACATGGGAAATAAAAACCCTGAGGCAGAAGCACTTTGGCATGCTTGAAGGACTAAAAGGAAGCAGTGTGGCTAAAACTTAATGACTGAAGGGGAGAAACAGAAGCAGGAGCTACTGTGAAGAATCCTCAAAGGAAGTTGGGCTTCATCCTAGGGAAAGCCTCTAGGAAAATTCCTCACAGTGGAACAACATGAATGATTCTCTTTTCGAATCTTAAATCACTTTGCCTGCACTATTGGCCCTTGCCATCTGCTCATAGAGAAGCAGATGAAGTGTTGCTGGGACTAAGATGAGAACAGTAGAAAAGGAAAAGTTGAGTAATTTTCAGAATATCACAAGGATCCATCATCAGTATCTGCTCATGTCATTTCTGTGTAGAGAATGATGGGTAAGGACGAATTTAGAATGATCCCTGCCTTCTGGTCTTGACACACAGTTCTTGGTGCTGACAATAATATATGAAAGATTAGAATAAAATTTTGGGCAAATCCAAGTGGTTTGCATGTTAAACCTGAGATGCCTATCATGGCACCTGTATGGACATGTCATGTAGATACTTGGATATGAGCTAGGGGCTCAGGGATGTATTCAAAGCAAGAGATAAACTTGGGAGTTCTGTTCATTGTTCTCATGGTTATCCAGGGAACTTGTCTTGGAGATGTAAACTGACATGATCTCCAGATTATTGGCCTACTTGTAGTTCTTAATAGGTGGCAGTTGTGGTTCCAATAAATTCATTTTGGAAAACAAAAGTCTTACTGTTGGTTATTAGTCAAAGATCTAGTATTGCTTTATGAATCTGAGGCAGTGACGGTCTCCGAGAGAAGCAAGAGAGAATGCTCTGGGTTGAAGGGGCACACAGACCCCCAGAGAGCATCAGGTGTTCAGACAGTATTCTCTTTGACTTCATGGATTGCAGCACGCCAGGCTTCCTTGTCCTACACTATCTTTTGGAGCTTGCTCAGATTCATGTCCATTGAGTTGGTGATGCTATCTAACCATCTCAAGTGCTGTCACCCCCTTCTCCTCCTGCCTTCAATCTTTCCCAGCATCAGGGTCTTTTCCAATGAGTCAGTTCTTTGCATCAGGTGTCCAAAGTATTGGAGCTTCAGCATCAGTCCTTCCAATGAACACCCAGGACTGATCTCCTTTAGGATGGACTGATTTGATGATCTTGCAGTCCAAGGTACTCTCAAGAGTTTTCTCCACCACCACAATTCAAAAGCATCAACTCTTCAGTGCTCAGCCTTCTTTATGGTCCAGCTCTCACATTCATACATGACTACTAGAAAGAACAATAGCTTTGACTACACAGACATTTGGTGGCAATATCTCTGCTTTTTAATACACTCTTTAGGTTTGTCATAGCTTTCCTTCCAAAGAGTCTAGTGTCTTTTAATTTCATGGCTATAGTCACTGTCTGCAGTGATTTTTGAGCCCAAGGAAATCTGTCATTGTTCCACTTTTTCCCTTCTATTTGCCATGAAGTGATGGGCCCAAATGCCATGATCTGGTTTTTGAAAGTTGAGTTTTAAGCCAGCCTTTTCACTTTCCTCTTTCACCCTCAAGAGGCTTTTTAGTTCATCATCATTTTCTGCCATTAGAGTGGTATCCTCTGCATATCTGAGGTTGTTGATAGTTCTCCCAGCAATCTTGATTTCAGCTTGTGATTCATCCAATCCAGCATTTTGCATGTTGTACTCTGCATATTAGTTAAATAAGCAGGGTGACAATATACAGCCTTGACATACTCCTTTCCCAATTTTGAACCAGTAAGTTTCATGTCTGGTTCTAACTGTTGCTTCGTGACCTGCATACAGTTTTCTCAGGAGACAGGTAGGTGCTGGAGCCTGCCAGCAAACGAACTGGTCGAGAACGCAATTACCAGAGTACCTAGGAAATAAGACTCAGAAAGATGGGGTTGAGAGGGACGGAGTCAGCTTGCGTCTGACTCTGACAACTTTATTGAAGAATACCATGCCTATATATATGCTAACAGGAGTTACTAAGAATAGATCGAGGGTTTGCATACGTGCAGAGCTACAGATGTTTTAAATTCCTACACTTAAGATCAGTAAAGCATTACCCTAGCGCCCAACATGATTAAGATCAATAGAACATTAACTAGATAGAAAACAGGCTTCATCATTAGAACATTAACTAGATAGAAAACAGGCCTCAAGCATGACGAGTTTATCAGCACCAGGAAAACAGGCGAAAGGTCACTGGGGTGTTTTTTCCCTGAAGGAGACAAATGCCAGTCTATACTTTAACAAGAAGGGGTGGCAGGACAGAGAGAGACCCTTTGTTCTCTCTTAGGGCCGTAAGGGGCCTGTACGTTCAGGCCGGCTCCCGGCAGGGGCCCCTTGGGGTACATAAGCCTAGCAGCTGTTAAGGTATTGACACCCCTATTGAGGTATAGGGATAGCTTTAACTATGGAGTATCACTTTGAAGGACTTCAGGGAAGGAGGTTCCTCGATGGGGGATGAGCACTTACAAGTCCTTGATCAATGTCCTCAAAGACGATGCTGGTTGGCTGGAATACCACTGTACACTGACTGTCCTAGAACCAAACTAGAGCACTAGCTCCAGAAACAGAGGAGCTGGGCCATCCAATTTAGTCAAAATCAAAAGACAGAGCTTAGCCGTGAACCCAAGGTCGATTACTCAAGGTCAGAAAGAAGAAACCAGATTGGTAAGTGACAAGAAGGCTGACTCTAAACACCTGAGGGGTGTACAGAGACTCTCATAGGCTCTGTAGCCCCAGGAGCCAGATAACCAGCTCAGACTTAGGGCTTATCCTTCAAGAGAGAAGAGCTGTGACAAGTGTGAACTGGAACTATTGCTCCTAGTAGAATAGTAAACAAGATGGCAGCATTGATAATCATGCGGCTAGTCTACTTGTGCACGCAATATAATTCTGATCTCTTCTATTGAGCTACTCTTGTTCTAGAACATGAAGTCAGGAACTACCCCTGTGTGTAATCTCTTCATTATGAAGAGAATACTATTGTCAAATGGGTACAAGATTAAACAATGGCGTTGCAGACTGTTTAGCAAGCTGCAAAGCAGTTCTGCTATTAGCCTCCTATCATACCTTCTTTGACTTAAATAATTCTAGACTCAGGCCAGAATGCCTGCCAACAGCTTGGATGACAGTGTCTTCCACATTTTATTAGGAAGCAAAACTTCCAAGTTTCCATACACCAAAATGGCAATGTCTACAGAACTCCTCAGGATTGATCTGGATCATATCTAAGGAAAGGGATAATCCAGTGGCCACGTAGTTAAGAGTTGTGACAAGCTTGCCAGTACAGGGTGGCAGTACCTTGGAAAATGCTCAAGCTCAATAGTAAAGGGTTTAATTAAGACAAAAAGGAAGTGTCATTTTCGTACTGAAATATGTATAAAGGCCATCTGTGCATAGAAGTCGACTTGGCCCTTTCAAATGTCCGTGCTGGTCTAAGTTACCAATTCGCTTTCTGGAGGTTGTGACAACTAAACATCCCTTGACCCATCTTAAGCTTTCCTAAATGGAAGAGGTAGGATGGGGAAAAACTGACTTGTACAGCCCAGCTGTACTGAACAATGATGATTATGACAGAACCGCCTCTCCAGTGGTGACGGGGACACGTGTGTGCTTGGAAGGGGGGTGGGAGAGCCAAATGAACAAGACACTGAATGGCTCCACTGGAACTGGAGTTACTGAACCCGTTTTAAACTTAGTGCTGTGACTGAGTTTTTACAGCAAAATAACTGAGTTTTAGGACTTGGACTGACTTTAGGTTGACTAATAGTACTGTCATCCCAACTGACACCAGTAGCCCTGAGATGAAGGGCGTGAAGGATATTGTCCTCTTCCTCAGGTCTAACAATGCTCAGGAAACCACTTCTGCTGGGAGATGGCAGATAGGTTCTGATGCCAGGACAAAAAAAAAAAAAAAATTGACCAATTACTGCTGGGGCTCCTTGTCGGCTCCAGCACCTGTTCCCTTTGGGTCTTAGTTCACTATCCCCCTCGGGTTGGCTGGAATGGCTCACCCCCATGCCTGGCCACACAGCTTGTTGTCTATTAAATAGGTTGAGTTACTACTTGTGAGCTATAGCTGTTACTCGGCTTTTAAGGCAGTTAGCTTTTGAATCTCAGAACCAGGGTCCTGATCAAAGGTCTTCATGTTTGATCTTAAGGCCCTGCTCAAGGGTTCTTCTAGATTTCTCTCCTTGAGAAGGTTAAATTGTGCATGCAGTAGACCTGGAGAGGATCTGGGTTCTATCCTACAGTCCACAGAAATCCCTCAGGTAGGGTGCATAAGTCAAGTCTTGAGTTTTCTGAACTTCAATGTGCTTTTGCCAGGGAAAGGTAGTGTGTACACTTTAGAAACAGGAACATAGGGATATCCTGCTTTTGTCTGTACTCTGGTAACTGGTAGTTCTGGATTGAGCCCAGGTAGAGAAACAAATGCAGTGGGGACAGAAGGAGTGACTTCATGAGCTTGCCATGAGTTATGACCAGGTGTCCCAGGTGGCCTGGGAATCAGTTTTCACATGCTGAGTGAACATCATGGGGAAGCCAGGACTAGCTGGGTGCTCAACATAAGGGATGGCTTGGGTGAGGCATGTCTCCTGAAAGCAGGAAATCACTTTGGTGAATGTCTCCATGACTTGACTTCCACAAGTGAGCTATGAGCATTCAAAGACACATGGTACAAAGTAGGACATGTTGGCATGCCAGCTAGGATGGCCCCTTGACGTCCATGGCCAACTAGCAAGTGCTTTGCACTGATTCTTAGTATCAGATATCGAGCCCCTTCATATGCTGACTCATACTTGGAGCTGGTGCTGGCTCCTAGTGGATTGAGAGGAGTCGTGTGAACAAAAGTGACCTTTATATTGGGGGAAGTGACAAATAGAGCAACTGTCTCTAGGTAGCCGGGCTGGGACTGAATCCAGAGGACAAGGAGGTCCTTACTAAGCACAGCTGAAAGGTCAAAGTCAAAAGCTTTAGAGAATCAATGCTTACAAACTAGGATAAGAAACCAAATGTTAGAAGGGCCAGAGATAACTTAGTGGGGGTTGCAGAGCTCTGAGAATTTAGATGCTAAAGGCAAGAGTTACCAAGAAGGTGTCAGTTAACTT
Organism: Dama dama; assembly: GCF_033118175.1. Taxonomy (NCBI): domain Eukaryota; kingdom Metazoa; phylum Chordata; class Mammalia; order Artiodactyla; family Cervidae; genus Dama; species Dama dama. The sequence goes on along the minus strand of NC_083687.1, from coordinate 16,443,268 downwards.
CAGCTGATTTAGCTTCCATGCGCTAACTAGGAGCTTGGGTTGTCCAACTGGTTTAATGTAGAATGAAGGATCAAGGTGGTAAGAATGGAAATTGCAGGATGCCAGTCTCAGAATGTCACAGGAGAATGCAAGTTCCCCAGGCACTTAGAGCCTCTTCACATGTAAGCAAGCTTCTACTGTCCAAACAAGGGCAGCAAAGTGACAAAGGGATTGAGAGGACATGAGCAGAGCACTGAGATCATCTGCCTCAGCCTTCAAGGCAGGCAAGAGTTTGTGAACCTTTCCTAATGTGAGTATTACATACCACCACCCCACGCTCACCACCCTCACACCTACTGCTATTGCTGGGAGCCTTGTGGACGCAGATGGACTAAGAAGGCAAATAGAGGCCCCTATACTGAAAGTTGAGGCCAGCCATATGTTACGTGACGGAAATGGTACAAGATGTGTCCAACTACTTGGAGGTGTAGTTGGTCCTGATCTCAAACATAGAAGCTCTCATTACCATTATGACTGCTCATGTGAGCCCTTGAGCTACTGGAAGGTGATTGTTACTTCAGCTCAGTCGCTCAGTCATGTCCAACCCTTTGAAACCCCATGAGTCGCAGCACGCCAGGCCTGCCTGTCCATCACAAACTCCTGGAGTTTACTCAAACTCGTGTCCATTGAGTTGGTGATGCCATCCAGCCATCTCATCCTCTGTCATCCCCTTCTCTTGCCCCCAATCCCTCCCAGTATCAGGGTCTTTTCCAGTGAGTCAACTCTCTGCATGAGGTGGCCAAAGTATTGGAGTTTCAGCTTCAGCATCAGTCCTTCCAATGAACACCCAGGACTGATCTCCTTTACGATGGACTGGTTAGATCTCCTTGCAGTCCACGGACTCTCCAAGAGTCTTCTCCAACACCATAGTTCAAAAGCATCAATTCTTCGGTGCTCAGCTTTCTTCACAGTCCAACTCTCACATCCATACCTGACCACTGGAAAAACCATAGCCTTGACCAAACGGACCTTTGTTGGCAAAGTAATGTCTCTGCTTTTTAATATGTTATCCAGATTGGTCATAACTTGCCTTCCAAGGAGTAAGTGCCTTTTAATTTCATGGCTACAATCACTATCTGCAGTGATTTTGGAGCCCCCCAAAATAGTCTGACACTGTTTCCACTGTTTCCCCATCTACTTCCCATGAAGTGATGGGACCAGATGCCATGATCTTAGTTTTCTGAATGTTGAGCTTTAAGCCAACTTTTTCACTCTCCTCTTTCACTGTCATCAAGAGGCTTTTTAGTTCCTCTTCACTTTCTGCCATAAGGGTGGTGTCATCTACATATCTGAGGTTATTGATATTTCTCCCAGCAATCTTGATTCCAGCTTGTGCATCTTCCAGCCCAGCGTTTCTCATGATGTAAGCAGGGTGACAACATATAGCCTTGATGTGCTCCTTTTCCTATTTGGAACCAGTCTGTTGTTCCATGTCCAGTTCTAACTGTTGCTTCCTGACCTGCATATAGGTTTCTCAAGAGGCAGGTCAGGTGGTCTGGTATGCCCATCTCTTGAAGGATTTTCCAGTTTATTGTGATCCACACAGTCAAAGGCTTTGGCATAGTGAATAAAGCAGAAATAGATGTTTTTCCGGAACACTCTTGCTTTTTCGATGATCCAGTGGATGTTAGCAATTTGATCTCTGGTTCCTCTGCCTTTTCTAAAACTAGCTTGAATATCTGGAAGTTCATGGTTCACATATTGCTGAAGCCTGGCTTGGAGAATTTTGAGCATTACTTTACTAGTGTGTGAGATGAGTGCAATTGTGTGGTAGTTTGAGCATTCTTTGGGATTGACTTTCTTTGGGACTGGAATGAAAACTGACCTTTTCCAGTCCTGTGGCCACTGCTGAGTTTTCCAGATTTGCTGGCATGTTGAGTGCAGCACTTTCACAGCATCATCTTTTAGGTTTTGAAATAGCTCAACAGGAATTCCATCACCTCCACTAGCTTTGTTCGTATGATTCTTTCAAAGGCCCATTTGACTTCACATTCCAGGATGTCTGACTCTAGGTGAGTGATCACACCATCGTGATTATTCAGGTTGTGAAGATCTTTTTTGTACAGTTCTTCTGTGTATTCTTGCCACCCCTTCTTAATATCTTCTGCTTCTGGTAGGTCCATACCATTTCTGTTCTTTTTCGAACCCATCTTTGCATGAAATGTTCCCTTGGTATCTCTAATTTTCTTGAAGAGATCTCTAGTCTTTCCCATTCTGTTGTTTTCCTCTATTTCGTTGCATTGATCGCTGAGGAAGGCTTTCTTATCTCTCCTGGCTATTCTTCGGAACTCTGCGTGCAAATGGGAATATCTTTCCTTATCTCCTTTGTTTTTCACTTCTCTTCTTTTCACAGCTATTTGTAAGGCCTCTTCAGACAACCATTTTGCCTTTTTGCATCTTTTTTTTTCCCTTGGGGATGGTCTTGATCCCTGTCTCCTGTACAATGTCATGAACCTCTGTCCATAGTTCATCAGGCACTCTGTCTATCAGATCTAGTCCCTTAAATCTATTTCTCACTTCCACTGTACAACTATAAGGGATTTGGTTTAGGTCATACCTGAATGGTCTAGTGGTGTTCCCTACTTTCTTCAGTTTATGTCTGAGTTTGGCAATAAGGAGTTCATGATCTGAGCCACAGTCAGCTCCCAGTCTTGTTTTTGCTGACTGTATAGAGCTTCTCCATCTTTGGCTGCAAGGAATATAATCGATCTAATTTTGGTGTTGACCGTCTGGTGATGTCCATGTGTAGAGTCTTCTCTTGTGTTGTTGGAACAGGGTGTTTGCTATGACCAGTGCATTCTCTTGGCAAAACTCTTAGCCTTTGCCCTGCTTCATTCCATACTCCAAGGCCAAACTTGCCTATTACCCCAGGTGTTTCTTGACTTCCTAATTTTGCATTCCAGTCCCCTATAATGAAAAGGGCATCTTTTTGGGGGGGTGTTAGTTCTAAAAGGTCTTGTTAGGTCTTCATAGAACCGTTCAGCTTCTTCAGCGTTGGGGCATAGACTTGGATTACCATGATATTGAATGCTTTCCCTTGCAAATGAACAGAGATCACTCTAGCATCTTTGTGATTGCATCCTAGTACTGCTTTTCAGACTCTTTTTGTTGACCATGATGGCTACTCTATTTCTTCTAAGGGATTCCTGCCCACAGTAGTAGATATAACGGTCATCTGAGTTAAATTCACCCATTCCAGTCCATTTTAGTTCGCTGATTCCTAGAATGTTGACATTCATTCTTGCCATCTCCTGTTTGACCACTTCCAACTTGCCTTGATTCATGGACCCAACATTCCAGGTTCCTATGCAATATTGCTCTTTACAGCATTGGACCTTGCTTCTATCACCAGTCACATCCACAACTGGGTATTGTTTTTGCTTTGGCTCCATCCCTTCATTCTTTTTGGAGTTATTTCTCCTCTGATCTCCAGTAGCATATTGGGCACCTACCGACTTGGGGAGTTCTCTTTCGGTATCCTATCTTTTTGCCTTTTCATACTGTTCATGGGGTTCTCAAGGCAAGAATACTGAAATGGTTTGCCATTCCCTTCTCCGGTGGACCACATTCTGTCAGACCTCTCCACCACGACCCATCTGTCTTGGGTGGCCCCACACGGCATGGCTTTGTTTCACTGAGTTAGACAAGACTTTGGTCCTATGATCAGATTGGCTAGTTTTCTGTGACTATGGTTTCAGTGTGTCTGCTCTCTGATGCCCTCTCACAACACCTACCGTCTTACTTGGGTTTCTCTTACCTTGAACGTGGGATATCTCTTTATGGCTGCTCCATCAAAGCACAGCTGTTGCTCCTTACCTTGGACGAGGGGTATCTCCTCAGGGCTGCCCCTCCTGACCTTGAATGTGGGGTAGCTCCTCTTGGCCGCCACCCGGACCTTGACGAGAGGTAACTCCCCACGGCCACGCTTCTGTGTGGTCCGTCACAGCCGGCGCGCTTCATCAAACATCTGCATTCTCTCAGAAACATCAGAAGATGAATTAAGGAGATCAAAGAGCTCTTCGCTATAGATTTCCAATAGCGACACTTTTCACTGAAAACTCAGTACGATTATCAGTAAGTTTCTCAAAAATCTAATGAAGAGTACATGGAATAATACCAGTCAAAGGATCCTCCTCCCAAGTATACTCTTCATTAGGGGACCTTTCACCTTCCATTGTAAAGGTTTTTCCAGTCTCAGTTTGGCCATATGCCAAAATAGTGCAATTATAGCCCATAATAACTTCATCCAGAATTGGACCAACAACATTTTGGTAAATGTCATTTTGTTTAGTTTTTGCTCCAAAAACCATATTAAAAGTGTATGTCTTCCTTGAGCTTTTGTCCGCTAGTCCTCCAGTCCGAACACTAACTTCCTTCCACACATGATGACATTCTACTACTGAATGGGCATTAGCTTTCCGCTCTGCCAAATTAAATGGTCTGCATCTCTCCACCACCTGGATGTTCTTTCCCTTTTCATTTTTCTTCTCAGGCTGAGATGCCATGACCGTCCCCTAACCCTAAATACTGTAAACAGAATATTGTGGATACTATAATCATGGTTAGCTGGTTTGCTGGCAAAACTGGACCGTATTCAGTTCAATTCAGTCACTCAGTCGTGTCTGACTTTTTGCGACCCCATGAATCACAGCACGCCATGCCTCCCTGTCTATCACAAACTCCCAGAGTTTACTCAAACTCATGTCCATTGAGTCGGTGGTGTCATTCAGCCATCTCATCCTCTGTCCTCCTGCCCCCAATCCCTCCCAGCATCAGGGTCTTTTCCAATGAGTCAACTTCTTGCACGAGGTGGCCAAGGTATTGGAGCTTCAGTGTCAGTAGTTCCAATGAACACCCAGGACTGATCTCCCTTAGGATGGACTGGTTGGATCTTTGGTGTCTTCTCCAACACCACAGTCCGAAAGCATCAATTTTTCGGCTCTCAGCTTTCTTCACAGTCCAACTCTCACATCCATACATGACCACTGGAAAAACCATAGCCTTGACTAGACAGACTTTGATGGCAAAGTAATGTCTCTGCTTTTTAATATGCTGCCTAGGTTGGTCATAACTTTCCTTCCAAGGAGTACATGTCTTTTAATTTCATGGCTGCAATCACCATCTGCAGTGATTTTGAAGCCCAAGAAAATAAAGTCTGACACGGTTTCCACTGTTTCCCCATCTATTTGCCATGAAGTGATGGGACCAGATGCCATGATCTTAGTTTTCTGAATGTTGAGCTTTAAGCCAACTTTTTCACTCTCCTTTTTCACTTTCATCAAGAGACTCTTTAGTTCCTCTTCACTTTCTGCCATAAGGGTGGTGTCATCTGCATATCTGAAGTTATTGGTATTTCTCCCGGCAATCTTGATTCCAGCTTGTGCATCTTCCAACCCAGCATTTCTCATGCTGTACTCTGCATATAAGTTAAATAAGCAGGGTGACAATATACAGCCTTGGCGTACTCCTTTTCCTATTTGGAACCAGTCTGTTCTTCCATGTCCAGTTGTAACTGTTGCTTCCTGACCTGCATATAGGTTTCTCAAGAGGCAGGTCAGGTGGTCTGGTATGCCCATCTCTTGAAGGATTTTCCAGTTTATTGTGATCCACACAGTCAAAGGCTTTGGCATAGTCAATAAAGCAGAAATAGATGATTTTCTGAAACTCTTTTGCTTTTTTGTTGATCCAGCGGATGTTGGCAATTTGATCTCTGGTTCCTCTGCCTTTTCTAAAATCAGCTTCATCTGGAAGTGGACTGTATTAGATAGACTCAATAGTCCAGTTTGGTAGAAATATGTCTGGGATTGTAGGATAGAATAGAGGAATAGTGGGTATCCCATTCAAATTGGGTTCACTTCATTTAAGATGAACATCAGGGGCTCTTAAGATTTCTTTAAACTGACTTCAAATCTTAATATAGTCCTATCAGTTTACTGTCTACAAAGCCTTATGCCCAAAGGCAATGAGGAATACTTAGCAGATGTTCATATCTCTGAACTAATTTCGTGTGGCCTTCATCTTGAATTCCTACCATGAGAAACAGGTCTGTCATAAGACCCATCCAATCTTGGGTGATCAGGTTCATTGTCAGTAAGCAGTAATTTTTTTTTTTAAGGGATCTTTTCCTGAGCAGGAGGTTTTGACAGTGGGTTTGATCTTATTCAGACTCCTTACTGTGTCCAGATCTGCAATATAGCTGCTCTGTTTGTGTTCACTGGAACAGAACCTTTAATTTACTTCAAGAACTTTTTAACTTGCATTCACAACTTGGCTGTCTGCAAGAGATCTAGTTTTCATCTTATTTCGACTTTTGAGATGCCTTCTTCACTAAGCTTAATCATTTCCAGCTCTTGATCTAAAGTGAGACACATAAGACTTATCCTTAAACACTTGGGCCTCCTTAATGCCTGAAACACAATATTGAAGTTAGAGGCCATATAGGGTTATTGACTGGCCGAAGAGGAGGGAGAGAGAGATAGTATGGCTGGTCAGTGGAGCAGTGAGAATACAAACAATGCTTGAGTTTGCTGTATCTTGGGCAGTTCATGGCGTCCCCCAAACAAAGGTTACTAATCACAGATGACTGTAACGAATACAATAATGGAAGTTTGAAGCATGGAGAATTACCAAAATATGACACATGAAATAAGCAAATGCTGTTGGAAAATGTGTCCATGGAATTTGACCATGTGGTAGGGTCGCCACAAACTAATCTGAGAAAATGCAACATCTGTTAAGTGCACTGGAGTGTCTCTTTATAGAGAAGGCCACCATCAAGATAAGCCTATGCTGCTTATAGGTTAGGTGTTCAGCGGTAGCAGTAGCTAGGTAAGCTTTGTTGAGAGGACACTTGTGCTATTGGGTCAATGCAATAGCCTCTATTCCTGCTACCATGATTCTTCATTCATGAATCTCTTGAGGAAGCCCTATAGGGCCCGAGGACACAGGCTGGCTGACTTCAAGTGAACCAGTCCATCCATTCATCTTGGTCAGTTTCTTAGGATGTCTTGTGAGCTTTAGAAGGAGGCACCCAGATCCTTTTCCATTATCCCTGTTAGAGATCCAGTGACACACTCCTTCCCTAGACCTTCATATCCATCCTCCCATTCTCGTTCCTTCCAGGCACCTGACCAAACAGTAAAGCCATTTGCTTACAAGTCCTGCATAGCCTTCCTTCAAGTAAATGTCTCCAAATGTGTGACTATTCTCTGAAGCTCTAGCCATTAATAGGCTTTCCCTCTATCACTGGTCTCTGGGACTCTGCCCTAGTAGAGTGTAATACCACAGCAGGGGACATTCTGCTAGCAGCTTCACTGTGCTTTGAACTAGAGCTGAATCTTTTTATCTATATTTTGTAGGATAAATGCACCCATTGCCTCATGGGATGTAGATTTAGGGATAGAAGTAGGTGATATTGGGTCTGGACCACCTGCTTATATAACACGTACCCTAAGACCTCATCTTCTATCTGAATGTACTGTTTGTTTTTAAATTGCTTTCTGTTCTTCCCACCCAACTTTATAATTGGGTTTCTGTACCAGCTCCTGACACCTCGTCACCCAGTGTCTCAGAGATAGACTCCCAGTCTCCAAGGACCTAGTGCTGTGTCAGGAGCTGTCTTATAATTGTAGTTCTGTGCTACAGTTAACATGACTTTGTTCCAGAAACTTGAGGGCTCTTGAATTGTGGCTTGCTGTACATCCCTTATTTGCACCTTTTGTACCAAAGACATCTCTGGTAGCCTTGGAATGGGCTGGATGATACAGACCAATTAGCAGAACAGATGACACTGTTCAGAATAGCCTGAATCTTATCTTTGGGCCCCATTTGAAACCGAAACCTTCAGCATAACTTGAAAAATATGCTGAAACGATGTTCCAAAGCATATTTACATGCTGGCCCTATCCAAAAAGCCCACCATATTTCGTGTTGCTCTTTCGGTAGGAGTATTACCATTTGCTCTTTTGGTATCGGTACAAAGCATGAGAATATGCCCTTTCCTTCAGCGCCCTGGCATACATAACATGACTAGATGCTTAAACCCTAGGGAGGTAATACTCCCATATTTGAGTAATTTTCTCTGCCCACCTGCCCTGTGTGACTTGGGTAGCCAGAGAACTTGTTCCACTCTGTCAGATCTAAGTAGTATGACATCGACATAAAGAACTAATGTGGTATTTTTGTGGCATGTCAAGGTGACCAAGACCTTGTGGTCTATATAGCAAAGAGTGGGAGAGGTAACAGCCTTGCAAGCCTGTGCACTAGTATTGTTGACTTTCCTGCATAAGTGAGAACTGCCTCAAATTCTCTCAGTGGGTCTTAAGGGGAACATTTTGGCCATGCTTGCAGACCATATTAAGTGCATGAAGCATATCATGTGCACATTACACTGGTATTGAAGATACCACATCTAAAAAAGCAGTTCAGGTGGGGTTCACATGGAGGATACTCTCCTGACACCTGCCTTGACCCTTTATACTTACAGAGACCATAAATGTAGTGAAGGATGCAGTGCTAGTGGTCCTCATACCAAGTATCTGCCACTACTGCTCTGTAGCTTCAATATTACTTAGAACAAGTACGCTGGAAGAGACTAAGTCCCACCCTTTCTAGGAAATTGTTCCTCCTATGTCCTACATCCCAGGCCAAGGAATGAATTGAGAGCTCTTCCAGATTTAAGTTCGTCCATCTTAAGTATGCACTCAGACTTAGAAAGGAATACTTTCTAGAGTTGAAGATATGTCCCTGGATCCATTAGACTTAGACTGCCTTGAGCTACAACTGTTATTGGCCCCTGCTCCAATGGACCAGGTTGGCATTTTAGTCTCTTGAGTTTCATCTCAGACCTGAAGCAGCCTCTTATGACTCCCCTATGTACAACTCTGGTAAGTGGCCTTGACAGAGGACCTGAATAGTTACATAGTACATGCTTGTAGTAGCATTCCAGAGTCATCCTTCAAAAGAATTGTTTCCAAGCAATGGAAGCTGGGTTTGAGAACTGCTTGAACCTGGAAACTAGATGTAAAGAAATGATTTCACATTGCTGTGGTTGACACCATTCTTACCAGCACAAGTATTTTTAAAATTGGTCTACAAGTCAGACACTGATTAGCTGCCCACTTACCTCCCCAACCAAGAATGACTGTATGCTAGCCTGGTCAAAGACCCCTGCAGCCTGATCATATTCCTTTCTCAAATCCTGAACGAGTCAGTTGTTCCATACAGGGTTCTAACTGTTGCTTCATGACCTGAATACAGGTTTATCAGGAAACAAAGATGGTTTGGTATTTCCATCTCTTTAAGAGGTTTCCAGTTTATGATCCACACAGTCAAAGGCTTTAGCATAGTCAATGAAACAGAGGTAGATGTTGTTCTTGATTTCTCTTGCTTTCTCTATGATCCAGCAAATGTTGACAACTTGATTTCTGGTTCTTCCTGCCTTTTTCTAAACCCAGGGTATGAACATCTGGAAGTCCCTGGTTCGTGTAATGGCTGAAGCCTAGCTTGAAGGATTTTGAGCATAACCTCACTCGCATGGTAAATGAGTGCAATTGTCCAGTGGTTTGAACATTCTTTAGTACTGCCCTTCTTGGGAACTGGGATGAGGGTTGACCTTTTCCTGTGGCCATTGCTGGGTTTTCCAGGTTTGCTGACATATACTGAGTGCAGCACTTTAATAGCATCATCTTTTAGGACTTTAAATAGCTCTGCTGGAATTCATCACCTCCACTAGCCTTATTGGCAGCAGCGCTTCCTAAGGCCCACTTAACTTCACACTCCAGAACGTCTGGCCCTGAAAGGTAAGTCTCAGTGATTGTGATGCTGTCCTGTGCTGGGCTTTATCACCACCCTGCTTAGCAGCAGCATCACAACGCTCGCTGCTCCCAGGCTGTTCTAGTTCCAGACTTTTATCTCCAGTCTGCTTTCTAAGGCTCTCTACTGTCTTAGCTTCCTTCAAAACAGAGCCCAAGCCAAGTGGGCTTCCAGGCAAATTGGAATACTTGAGGATGAATCCTACAGAGCCAGAGATGAGGGAAATGGAGGAGTGGAAAGGAAAGGAGTGAGGTTGTTAGCAGCAATAGGAACTTGACTCTTTCTGAAACCTTGAGGGATGCCTTGCAGCATTGTCAGCCAGAAGCTTGGGATGCAGGGACATCTGTTGAATGGATTTTTGCATTCTATTGGTAGGTGCTGGGTTGCTCTCGCTGAAAGCAGATCTGGGGCAAGAAGTGTAGAGCTTAATTTCAGTCTTATTCCTTGTGTATCAACCTCAGCTTCCAGGGAACTATAGCTAAATCAGCAGTGGCAGAGGATATGTGGTAACAGACATTGGAAACACCAATGACACCTTAAAGTATCTTAATACACAATTGAATAAATGGTAACACTTGCAAGTTGTATGTTACCGTTTCTTCATCTGTTATGGTTGGTTGGAATAAGAAAATGTCCTCTTGGTCATTTATAATGTAAGCTAGTCACAGAAGAAATCAATGAGTTTGTTATGCAGTAAACATCACAACAGGAAGCACTTAAAGCCAACGCCTTCTGTTTGTGTTAAATGGAGTCACAAAAGAGACTTCACCAAAACTGATCTAGAGGCTGGGAAGCCTTACCAAAAGGAATGATGAATGAAGTCAGTACCTGTGGTACATGTCCAACTTCTATTTTTATATTTAACCAAAGTGTATATGCAAAGATGTTGTAGATACATAGGTTACCCTGTCAATACCAGGAGTTGAAGGAACCTACTGATCACTGAGATACTGGCCTGCAGAGTCTTTCCATTCCTTACAGTGGAGGATCCCCTTCTTTAGGGGTGGGTATATTACCTACAGGGGGGTTGGTGCTTTGACCTCACAGACTGAGCAGAGGAGGAGAGGCTACGAGCCTCAGGATTTCCCCATATGCCCTTCTGGTCATGTCTAAATGGCTTGTCTGATAGAGGGTTGCAGTAGAAAGGTGTCTTACAACTTAGGGGTGAAGAAGAAATAGCCAAGGTCCCTTGGGTCCCAATGGGGCCCTTTCCAGAATCCCTTCTTGGCACCTTGGGAAGATGGTTGGGGAGATAGGTATGAAAGAGGCCCTGGAGGTAGAAGCCAGGACTTCCCTGGGCTCCCCAAGCTAGGTGGGACTGGCCTTAGATGAGGAAGGGGAGCCAGCAGGGTAAGAGGCTGAGAGGCTGGACCTGGGAAGAGATCCACTGGTCCTCACCTAGTACAGATTTTTGCTGCAAGCCGTCTACTGTCTTGAGCCTTGCTCACTCACAAGCAGGGTGGCTCAGATCTTGGTGGAAGCACTGCCCTAGAATAAACCCTAGTTAACTGGCCAAGGTCTCATCTGAGTCACACTCCTTCCCTCAGCCCTTGCTGCTGACTGTCATAGACTTGAGGTATTTGGGAGCTTATGGAAAGGGATTACAACTGAAGTACCTCAGTGCCCAAGCTCTGGGATGGGAGGTAGAGTGAAGCACCTTGAACCTCTAACTTCATTCCTTCCTTAGTCCACTGGGGCTGAGGTGGCTGGTGCTAGAACTGGAGTCCAGCCCACGCCTGTTGTCCACCTGCCTGCCTACTTCCGTAGGGTAAATAAACACTTTAACACATGTAGATAGAAGTATCACAAGCCCACCCCCTGCCGTATTTCACTGGCTATGACCCCTAACGTGGTATTGAACAGAAGTAGATATTGAATGTTTTCCCCAAAGATGGGAAGCAATGGTATTTCAGAACTGAGGATTATGAAAGTTGGTAGGTCTTTCAATAACATCCTTTCAGCTTGAGAATGTTGCCCCTTACTCCCGGTTTGTTGCATTATTATAATAAATGGGTATTAAATTGACTTGGTCTTCATTTCCCAAAGATGATTTCTCTATTAGTGTGGGGAATTACTGGCTTTAACTAACCTGGCATTCCAAGGATCAGTTCCCATGGTCACGATTTTTTATATTTACCTGATTTGATAAGTTTAAGGATCTTTGCCAGTACTTAGGGGGAATTGGCCTATAGTTTTATTTCCTGGTAATATTCTTTTCAGTTAATATGAAGGTTCTTCTGGCCTCAGCAAGTCAAAAAGTAAGTTTATGTAGGATCACTTCAAGTGTCTGATATATGGTGAAGGTGAATCCTGTCACTGAAGAAATGTGGTCTAGGTTCTGTAAGAAAGATGCCAAGGGCAGATTAATCGTGTAAGAAACACCTGTGAGAAAATGGGGGCGAGGTCCATAGAGGCTGGAGAGCTGTCAGAGTGCAATGCAGGTCTGACCTCAAGTAAAGGAATGAAAGGCAGAATGAAGGTTGAGCTATGTCAGCCTGCAATGCAGCTTTTGAGAGGTGAGCCAAAGCTGCTTGTCAGTGGCCCCACATCTCCCAGGAATAGACCTCCTTTAGTGTGTTTTACAATCCATCATTGGCTGGCAGTAATCATGAGAAGTGTGGCCTTGGTAAAGGCAGTGATGAAAGCGCTCACAGCACAGCAGTGAGGGATCCTGATCAACTCCCCAACCACGCCCCCACACACCCTCCCCGCCCCGCATTAGATCTGAGATGCATTCTCGGGGGTCGTGGAACTCTGCTGCCTGTGTCACACCTGCCTCTCCCACAGCCAGCCTTGGAGATGAAGGGCAGACCTGCTGCTGCTCTGGACCATCTCTTCCATCCCCAACCCTGGAGCTGAGGCAGATGCTTGAGATGTGCGATAGAATCAGTCTGTTCTCGGGCATCAACTTGTCATTGACCCCACAGCCCTGGTAGGCCAGATCTTTGAGGGTCTAGATAGGCAGCATGGTCCCCACAATCCAGGGCTGGGTGTTTGTCCTGACTAGTAGTGCCAAAGAAGGACAAGCATAGTAGTGATGGCACAAGTTATGGACAGAAGTGCAGGATTGGTCCTATGAGATGAAATGCTCCAGCTCTCTTCTTCCTTAAAAGAAAGTCTTGTTAGCAAGAGCAAAAACCTCTAAAGAAAGAACATCTTGGTTTTACTGAAATTCCCTACTGGGCATGAACTTGAACTAATATGACAATGTCCAGGTTCCAGAGAACTTTCTAAAACAAAGCTGAGGCACTATTGATCCTGCATTTATTCAGTAATTCTTCAGTATTTTAATGTGTCAACAACTGCCTCCTCCTACTCAAGGGTCCTCTAAAATGACACCTCCATTTCCCTCTCAGGGACCAGAAGTGGCTTAGTGAGGTTGCTAGCTTAAATAACAGTGACTTGGTTTGGGGCAACAAGGGCAGAGAGGACCTCCAGAGAAAATAGGTTGGAGCCACAGAGGCAAGTAGGAACCATAGGATGAAGTAAAACTCAACTCCTACAGCTGACTAGGAAATCCATGTCCAGAGGGATTAGAAGTAGAACTCGAGAGGCACCTTTGTGTCAACAGCCGCCGCCTCCGTTCATGTCTAGGTGCAGTCATGTGCCAATGGAATAAGTAGTCTTGATGAGAAAGAGGTCAATGATGTGTTTGTAACTAGGGTTTCCCTAGATTCAGATGGTGGCAAAAATGGGCATCCTTGAGTTAGGCGGAACTCTCAAGATAGTTTGCTTGGCCATCATCCCTCTAAAATTTCAGGAATTGGAATGGTCACTGAGAATGTTGCCCCTTTGTCGCTCTATTCCCCCCTTTTCATTTATTGAGGCACAATGAGTTTCCAGTAATACTCATGCAGGTCTGACTCATCTTCCAGTTTCTGCAATGCTCAGTACAAACTCTTATTCAATATCTGCATCCAGTTTTGACAACTTGTAGCCTTCTACTCACCCCTTCCAAAACATCTTACAAGCTGAGAGCTGGAGAAGCCCTGCCTTTCTATCTTAGCAGCAAGTACCACTGAAATACCTGAATACCTACAATGTGCCAGGCACTGTCCACGGGTACTGGGGTATACATGAGATGTTGGTTTAATCCTCTGAAATTGAAAGAACAAGAGACTTACTGGGCTAATGTTAAAGGGAGCCAGAAGTATGCAGAGAAAAGCCTTCAGGCTACAAATTTAAGTCTGATACTTAAATACACAGGAAGGCTCAGACCACAGCTCAGTCTAAGCTGCAGCAGCAGTTCAAATGTCCCATGGGAAGAGATCCTCCAGGGAGCAGAGATGGCCAAGCCCTGGATTCCTGCCATTCTGATGGAGTACTTAGAGGGTGGCTTCAGCTCAAATGCTGTGGTGGATCCCTAAGGTGTTGGAGCTGGAAACGGTCAGTTAGCTTCACTCCTCACAGGTATGAAGTCCCTTCTTAAGGGGGAATTTGGATGGCACGCCTCTATGGCTGTTGCAGTCCACCCTTGTGCCATATGAATGTAGTTCTCCATGCGTGTTCAAGGAACATGCATGTTCAGGGTCCTCCAGCACTCCAATGTGCCTCTCCTACTGGACGAAGACATAGAAATGCTGGTGGGATGACTGATTGATAGCCCATTGCTGCAGTGGACTTCTGAGTCACAGCTGGTATTCACTCCCTCACTGTTATACTCTTTCTCTCTGCCCTCAGAGGTCACCTCTGTTGGTCTTCAGGGCTTACTTAGTGATATGACCCAAACCTGAATTCTTCAAGGAGTCTGAGCCCTTGATGGTATACTACTTGGGCTTGAGTGGCTGTTAGTTACTGTTGGTCAAGGCAGGACCAATAGGTGCCCAAATGGACCACACGAGTCCCATACTTTTCTGCCTGCCCCCACTACATGATGAGGACCATTCCACCTCCTCATGAATTGAGTGTCTTCTCTTTTCACTGCTGGTCTCTAGACACAGGAAGTCCAAAGTGTCCTAGAAATATCTGTGGCTTGTGCTTCACTGGAACCCTTGCAAAAATGAAACCCCTTGAGACTAGGGCCTCTAACACTTCTGAGACAGGCCTGTGGACCCATAAAGTCCTCTGGTGGGTCACGGGTAGTGAAAGTAAGGGGGACCATTTCTGCTTGGCACTCTTGGCTCCTGGGCCCATGATACTTTCTACTGGGGCACAAAGATGCACACTTAGTGGTGCCTTGCCCTCATGGCAAAATAATGCCTCTGACCTGACTTATTGGCTGTGCCCTCAGTTGTCAGCCTCCAGATGGTGTTTTGTGACACCAATGGGTCACATTGTCATTGGCTATCTTCCACGCCTTCACTGTATAGAAGAGCCTCGGGTCAGATGTCATGTTGTATGGGATTCCATGACTGGGGATCAGACATTGTGTAGGTCCCTGGAGGAAAAATGTTGGCTGAGGCTCTGAGAAAAGTGGGTAAACTCATATCCAAAGTTGGTGTCAACCTCTAAGAATTCATTGCTGGCCGCTCTGGGATGGAAGGTGGAGTAAAGGAATTAACTTTCTACCAAGTGGTTGTTAGGCCTCCATGAACAGGCTAAATCGGGCTTGGCTGGCCTCCATTGATGGCAGGTAGGACATGCACAGGTGGTGGTACCTAAATCAACCTTGGTGCATGGGAAACTGTGCTTTTGGGTTCTTGCATAGCTGCCATCTCTGCTGTCCAGTCTATGTATTTGACTGTGATGACATTTAGATGACCAATGAAGCTGGCCAACGCCAACTATTCAAATTATTTTGTCAACTCAGTTAAATGCTAATCCCATGTTGAATGCATTCTGATAGGCGTTAGCACGTGCCATGTCTTTACGTTTGTGCCTACTCCCAAATGGTCTTCTATTTGCATCTACCCCAGACCACCTTGCCTCTGATCCTCCAGTCTTTCTTCCAGACCCCTGGCCAGGTTACCTGCTGTTGCCTGAAAGTCTGTGTATATCCTTACTTCAGGTTGCTTTTCTTTCCATGGTGTACTCCTCAAAGATACACCAACCGGGGAGATTTTCCCTCACCACTGCATTTCTAGCCCTCATTTTTTGAGGGAAACTCCTTATTGTCTTCCACAGTAGCTGTACCAGTTTATAATCCCACCAACAGTGCACACAATCTCCACATCCTGCTGGCACTTCTTATGTCAGAAAGGTTATCAATGAGATATGTGAGATGCTATCATCTCCCAGTGATTTTGATTTGCATTTCCCTAGTGATTAATGATATTGAGTACTTCTTTGGTACCTACTGGTGATTCACATATCTTTTTGGGAAAAGTGTCTGTTTTTGCCCATTTGAAAACTGAATTTATTTGTGTGAGTTTTATATTTGGGATATTAACCCCTTGCAAATGTTTTCTCCCCATTATGTAGGTTCTTTTCACTTCCATCATTTCTTTTGCTGTGCTGAAGCTTCTAGTTTCTAGTCCCACTCGTTCCTTTCTTATACCTTCAGTATCTTATTGCAAAAATCATTGCCAAAACCCATGGCAAGGAGATTTGTTTCTGTTTTGAGTTTTTTGGCTTCTGGTTTTACACTTAAACCTTTGAGTGTTTGTGAATGGTGTGAGATAGTGTGTATAAAAAGACTAACTTTCCAAGCACACTTATTAAAGAGACTGCCTTTTCTCCATTGAGTATTCTTGAGCATAAGTGCATGCTTTTATTTCTTGGCCCTCAATTGTTTAAACTGGTCTATGCCTTTCATGTCAGTACCATATTATTTCGACTACTACAGCTTTATAATATGGCCTGAAATCAGGTGCCTCCTGCTTTGTTCTTTCTCAGGATCACTTTTTTTTTTCCCTGGGTCTTCTGTGAACCCCTGTATTTCAAAGCCACCACTGAGTGTGTCCATCCTCTTCAGCTTGAAGACACACTGGACTAACCCATCCACTATCAGACTTAAATTCTTTCTTCCTTCAACTGATCATAATAGACCTCAGTACATCATAGGTGTGAGCTTGAGGGGTCCTCAGACAATTGGTATTGGTGACAAGGAGAATCTGGGCCACCTGCCTTCGCACCTCGTGCCCTCTGTTTGGATTCAATTCTGGGCATACTATTTTCATCTTCTAATCGATAGTTCCTGAGCCTGGATGAATTTGGTCTAGTTGTGCTAATTGACCCCAGATATATGCCTATTTGGTATCATGTGGGTATGGTTTCCTCTACACCAGAGGCTGGTAGTACACCAACCACTTCTTGTAGAATATGGTTGTCTGTATCAGATGACATGACTAGGCTTGTTAGCCCTAGGAGACCCCATTTTGTTTTTCCCTCTGGGGCTTGACTTTATACTGTCAAGTTCTCATGGACAGTTATGTTCATAATCCCCATTACAAACTTTGATAGGAAATTACTTATGTCTATATGACTTGATTCTAGACACATGCAAACACTTGTGAAAATGTTACCCCAATTTAAGTAACAGACTTACCCATCACCTCACTGGATTGTATGGCCCAGGAGGCAGGGGTACTTGTATCAGAGCCTAGACATACTACAGCATCTTTTCCTCTCCTGGGTTCACGTCAGAGTTAACATTCTATTGTATGGGCTAAAGCAATATTCCTATGTTTAGTATATATTTCTGGAACTTAAAATCCTGGTGCTGTAACAGTGAAGGAAACACATCTTATGTCTAACACAACTTGTGTCTTATTCTAGAGGTGGTCACATTATTCCCAGCCCTGAACCTCAACTTTTCCTGAAGAGGCAGGTCACTGAATCTTCATAGGGATATGACTTCCATGCTCTAAGGGGCACATATTTTCCCAAGGCTTCCAGTGTACTATCCATTTCTTATATTGTACAATCAGTATGACTCTATAATAGATGCCTGTTCTAAGATATCCAGATGGCCTAAGCATTCTGCATAGATTATGACAGAGCCTGAAAGGTACCACAACCCTGAGGCAAATCTCTAATTGTATATTAACAATTCCACATGAGTTCAAACTGGTTCTGACCCTCTCTTGTGATGGAGATGGAAAAGAACTTTGACCTTAAAATTGACCACATACTATATGTCAGAGGTCTAATTAATCTGCTCTACCAAAGACATCTCCTCTGGAATGATAGCAAGTATAGGACTACAAGGCTGAGTTTATAGTCATTGAACCCATCTGAGTTCTACACAGTCCAGATTGAGTTAAATGATGCTGCAACAGAGAGCACCAGCCCTGAAGCCTTCATCTTTAAGGCTGGTACTAACACGTGTCAATCTGCTACTCCAAAATATGATTTTATTTACTCCTGGCCAGGGGTTGGCTAGCTTCAGAAGCTTCCACTTGGCTATTTCCTGCTCTGATAGCAAGTTACTCTTTGGTCCAAGAAGCCCATGTGTGCGTTACTTCAACTGTTCCGTCCCTGCAAACTATACAATCAAGAGACAAAGGATGAGCTCTGAGTGAGTGTATGGACCCAGCAGACCCACTGAACCTCATACTCTGACCATAACTCCATTTATTATCTAGACCCCTTAGGCTCATACTCAAAGTTCTTATGAGACTTTTGGTTTTGAGGTCTTGATGTCAGCTTGGACCTTGTGTCCAAGTAAAATTTAATGTCTGGACATTAGTAACCGACTACCCAGTTGGTATCTTTGGAGAAGAACCAGAAATATACTTGATGCAGCATGCCAGGAACCTGGCCACTTTTTTAGTCAACAGGTTACAGGTTTAAAACCCATTCATATGTGGAAAGTGGCTAAGACACTGTAACTTTGAGGCAACTTTCCTCGGCCACCTTTTCATGCATGCTTGTGTGTAAATTCAGCATCTGTTGGGAGCTGCCATTCTGTTTTGTCCCAGAGACTTAATCATCTCTGACCTTTCTGTGAGACAAGCTACCCTTTTGACTACCCTTCCACCTTTCTAGCTGTTATAGTGACTTCTGCTGGTTAAATGTGCATTTATTGTTTTTCAGAGTCCACCATGTTTAAAACTGTTAATGAGCACAGCTTTGGGACTGCCTCTCCTATCAACAGCCTTAGTCTGCAGGAGACACGCCAGTGAACTTAGTGATGTGGAGCCCTTATCACTCCATTGTTGATGGCCTTGATTAATGATGACCAATGTGTCCTTTCATGGAACGGAATACCTGCTGGCCTTGCATAGTTCGGCCATTCCAGTATACTCACCTCCCCAAGCTGTTTAGTGCCTCCTCCTCTGTGCCAATTTAGAAGGCTAGAAAAAGGCATCTCAGATTGGCTTAGACAACTCTTCGAGATGGCCAATTCTAAGAATGAGTGTGCCCCATTCTCTGGGGTCCTTGCCAGGGTTTAAATATAGTATCCTGACATTGCTCTTAAGTTTTACATTCTGGCCCTTTGAAAAAAGCATTCTCAAAATCCAGCCAGAGAAAAGTTCCTCAAACCTCCTGGTGGTGCTTGTTTTCTAGTTCTGGGGGTATAATTACTTTCCTCTAGGCCCAGTACATCCTGAGATTGATGAAGCTTGGGTATGCTGAGATTTAATCCTAGTTTTAAGCCTGGCATCCAAGAAAGGATGTCTCCTTCTGGGGGAATTACTGTGGAGTGGAAGCCTTTGCAGTGTCTTCCTACCCATGGGAAGGCTACCCCCTAATAGAGCTGAGTCACCTCCATAGGCTCTGAGGGTGTTGATTCAGGGCTACTGGAGAATCACAGTCCTTGGGAGCATATACCCAGATGTTCCCTGGCCTGTGTTTCACAATGCCTAAGTTTTTCCATGCAGGGCTCTGCTACTGTAGCAGACCCTGCCTTGACAGCACTCAACCATCTTTTAAGCTTGATGAATTTCAGATTCTAAATGTGCTTCTCAGCTGTATCTGTTTTCCCAAAAGAGATAAGGGTTTCTTACAAGATATAAGGGTCCTTTACCAAAAAGACCCTCTGGTTTTCCTTGGTGTCCTGATCATGGAAATACCTGTTACCTCATCCTTCTGCAGTAGAGCATCTCTTACACACAATGTGGTAAGCAGCCAGTTTCATTTTGCCTGTACTTCAAGGCCTGAATCACTGCCTTGGCCAGAGAACTCCCCCTCCATTGGAGCCTTCTGTCAAGTCACTGTTGATGACATTTCCATCTATTGGCTTGTCACTTTGTGTCAGGAGCCAGTCATGCCACACAAGTAGCTGGCATTCAGTCATCTTGGTTATTGGATCAGTAAGGTGTTTCAGTCCTCAACTGCTGAGTATCTCGAGCTGTTCTTATCAACTATGCTGGGTCCTTTGGAAAATAGCTGTTGCCAAGCAGAGTCAGAAGTATAAAACTTACAGTTGGTCAATACCTATGAAAGACAAAGGGGAAAGGGGGCAGGCAGAGACCAGGTTCAGCCTTCAGGTAATGCTGATCTGGCACCTGTGAAAGGAGAAGGGAAGGATGAAAAACTGAGTAGGAACAACTCAGACCACAGTGCAGCCCAAGAGAGCCTTGGCAATCCCCAAAAGTTCTGGTGCAAAGAACACCCGCAGGTAGGAGTCCAACTGTCCTAGTCCCTGGCTGTGCTCCATACTCAAGACTGTGTCCTTACCTCATGCTGGGGTGGATCCCAGGAGCTGCAGATAGAGGCTGTTGGCTGTATTAATACTCTCTACAACTCAACAGCAAGTTCTTGAAGATCTTCCAGCCTACTTCTTTGCCTGACTCTTACTAACCTGCTCAGATGAGGTCCATGGGTACAGGATCTTGTGCTTTCATGGGAGAGACGAGTAAGAGTCAAACAAGTTGCCTTTGGTTAGTGATGCATATCTTACTAGTTAAAATGAACAGGAAAGCAAAGTTACCCAAGCATGGGTAATCTAGGACTATTCCTTCAAGGAAGAACTATCCTGAGACTGACAGAGACAGAGAAAAATATCATTTGGCAGGAACTGTGGAGGGCAGTGATAAAGTGGTCAGGAATTCTTCCAAGAATACCCTTCTGTTCATTCCATCTTAAATTTCTGGATCTTAGGCACATAGCTGCTCTAGGTAAAATCACTTGAGATGGAGAACATGGGAAATAAAAACCCTGAGGCAGAAGCAGTTTGGCATGCTTGAAGGACTGAAAGGAAGCAGTGTGGCTAAAACTTAATGACTGAAGGGGAGAAACAGGAGCAGGAGCTACTGTGAAGAATCCTGAAAGGAAGGTGGGCTTCATCCTAGGAAAGCCTCTAGGAAAATTCCTCGTGGTGGAACAACATGAATGATTTTCTTTTCGAATCTTAAATTACTTTGCTTGCACTATTGGCCCCTGCCATCTGCTCGTAGAGAAGCAGAGGAAGTGTTGCTGGGACTAAGATGAGGCAGTAGAAATGGAAAAGTTGGGTAATTTTCAGAATATCACTAAGAATCCATCATCAGTATCTGCTCATGTCATTTCTGTGTAGAGAATGATGGGTAAGGACGAATTTAGAATGATCCCTGCCTTCTGGTCTTGACACATAGTTTTTGGTGCTGACAATAATATACAAAAGATTAGAATAAAGTTTTGGGCAAATCCAAGTGGTTTGCATGTTAAACCTGAGATGCCTATCATGGCACCCATATGGACATGTCATGTAGAAACTTGGATATGAGCTAGGGGCTCAGGGATGTATTCAAAGCAAGAGATAAACTTGGGAGTTCTGTTCATTGTTCTCATGGTTATCCAGGGAACTTGTCTTGGGGATGTAGACTGACTTGATCTCCAGATTATTGGCCTACTTGTAGTTCTTAATAGGTGGCAGTTGTGGTTCCAATCAATTCATTTTGGAAAACAAAAGTCTTCCCGTCAGTTACTAGTCAAAGATCTAATATTGCTTTATGAATCTGAGGCAGTGACGGTCTCCGAGAGAAGCAAGAGAGAATGCTCTGGGTTGAAGGGGCACACAGACCCCCAGAGAGCATCAGGTGTTCAGACAGTATTCTCTTTGACTTCATGGATTGCAGCACGCCAGGCTTCCTTGTCCTACACTATCTTTTGGAGCTTGCTCAGATTCGTGTCCATTGAGTAGCTGATGCTATCTAACCATCTCAAGTGCTGTCACCCCCTTCTCCTCCTGCCTTCAATCTTTCCCAGCATCAGGGTCTTTTCCAATGAGTCAACTCTTTGCATCAGGTGTCCAAAGTATTGGAGCTTCAGCATCAGTCCTTCCAATGAATATTCAGGGTTGAATTCCTTTAGGATTGACTGGTTTGGTGATCTTGCAGTCCAAGGTACTCTCAAGAGTTTTCTCCAGCACCACAATTCAAAAGCGTCAACTCTTCAGTGCTCAGCCTTCATTATGGTCCAGCTCTCACATTCATACATGACTGCTGGAAAAAACAATAGCTTTGACTACACAGACATTTGGTGGCAAAATGATGTCTCTGCTTTTTAATACATGTTTAGGTTTGTCATAGCTTTCCTTCCAAGGAGTCAAGTGTCTTTTAATTTCATGGCTATAGTCACTATCTGCAGTGACTTTTGAGCCCAAGGAAATAAAATCTGTCATTGTTTCACTTTTTCCCTTCTATTTGCCATGAAGTGATGGGCCCAAATGCCATGAGCTGTTTTTTGAATGTTGAGTTTTAAGCCAGCCTTTTCACTTTCCTCTTTCACCCTCATCAAGAGGCTCTTTAGTTATCATCACTTTCTACCATTAGAGTGGTATCATCTGCATATCTGAGGTTGTTGATATTTCTCCCAGCAATCTCGATTCCAGTTTGTGATTCATCCAGTCCAGCATTTTGGGTGTTGTACTCTGCATATTAGTTAAATAAGCAGGGTGACAATATACAGCCTTGACATACTCCTTTCCCAATTTTGAACCAGTAAGTTTCATGTCTGGTTCTAACTGTTGCTTCGTGACCTGCCTACAGTTTTCTCAGGAGACGGGTGAGCTGGTCTGGTACTCCCATCTCTTTGAAAAATTTCCACAGTTTGTTGTGACCCACACAAGTCAAAGTCAAAGGCTTTATTGTAGTCAACGAAGCAGGAGTAGATGTTCTAGAATTTATTTTCTCTATTATCAAATGAATGTTGGCAATTTGATCTCTGGTTCCTCTGCCTTTCCTAAATCCAGCTTGTACATCTGGAAGTTCTCAGTTCATGTACTGCTTGAAGCCTAGCTTAAAGAATTTTGAGCATTACCTTGCTAGCATGTGAAATGAGTATGATTGTGTGGTAGTTTGAACATTCTTTGGCACTGCCTGTCTTTAGGATTGGAATAAAAACCAGTTTCCATGGGACCCTCTAAACTTGTCATTTGGCTTGAGCTGACAGAACCAGGGGACTTATTCCAGTAAACTAAAAGGAGGGGGAAAAAAAACTGAGTCAGCTGTTTCCTCGATAATTCCAGAGAGACTTCAGGGCTTGACCAAGCCCAGTGTAAAGTCTCTTACTGGTAAAAATAGAGTAGGCAAAGGTACCCGAACCATGTGTATTCCTAGGAATATTCTGTCAAAGAAAAACTGCCCTGAGCTTGAGTGGTAGAAAAACAGATTCAAGAAATGGCCTGCAAGGTCATATTAGAAGTTGCCATGATTTGTTAGGAAAAACTAGTAAGATTTGCCTCTTGTACTTCTCTTATGAAAATGATCATGTTAAAGACCCCCTCCCCAATGATACCCTTCCTTCTATTTAAGCAGATAGCATGACTTGGAACTAGGGGTCAAGACAGAAGCTCTGCCCTTCAAGGTAAGCATCAGTGTCTCAAACACTTTCAGATCTAGTCTACAGCAAAGACAACCACCAGAGCATTCTAGAAATGCCCATGCCAGAATTTTTGACTTCCTGTCCACTATTGTGTACCTAGGGGTGGGGTGGGGGGTACAAGAGAATTAACAGGTAGAGAGGTTGAAGGAATGGATCAACTTGAGTTAAGATTGAAAGTTAAGGGCATTTATAATAAATGGCAGATATTTGAGCATCCTTGAAAGGGTGGTTAGAATAGACACAGTGTCTAGAGTTAATGCCACAGCCTTCTGAAGCACAACTTCCCAGGCTGGAGGATGGCTAGCCGATTGTATTAGAGCCTGAACTCCTGGGGGTAGTGTGAGGATCAATCAATATTTACAACTTGGCAATTAAAGTTTTATCGCCAAAGTAGATATGAAACTAGATAAAAAAAACTTGTATTTTTGAAGACTTGAGAAAGTTACCATTATCTGCTTGATATGTAAGGATCCCGTGCTTACGCAAGTTGACTTTGGTCTGTTTGAAACCTGTGCTGAGGAGCACCTTGTAAGAGAGAAACCCTTGTTTGATGGCACACCTAATTTATGAGCAAATTGATTTGTAGCTATTGTCTTCTAGATCTATTACTTGCTACTTATGATTAATGGCTCATGTATTAAGATACCTCTAAATAATCCCCTGCCCTCAACATTAACCTGTGCCAGCTGAAAGAGATGGTAATGTAATGGCTTATTCTTGAAATAAATCAGCTTTTAATCATCTGGGTCCACTCAGGAAACTGGAGTCAAGTAGTTCAATAGCAGGAATTCAATGGGGGCAGCAAGCTACAAAAGTATTAAAAGCTGGAAGCCAAATGAGAAATAGTGACAAAATCAGACTAACAGCAAGTAGCCACTTCTAGCCTTAGGGCTAAAGGGTTGAGGTAGGGGAAGAAGCAGGGTCATGACTACAGTGGCAGAGACTGCACAGAGGCCTGAGTCATGCCAGGGATGCTAGGAGGAAACTGGGAGGAGAGAGAGGGTCGGACTCTAAATGCTGGAGACTCAGAAGTGGGAAAAATACCCCAGTGTCTCCTGTCTACCTGCCTTTCAATCTCAGTTCCCATTGGCCCAATCCAGATGAGAGCCTAGAAAACCTGAGTTTTCTCTGAGGGCACTGAAATGTCCCTCCCTCACTATGGTCGGTTGTGCTAAGCTTTGTCTCTGCTGTATGATCACCTAGTCACTTAGATCTGGAATAAGCTCCCCAGTGTTTACCAGATGAGCATTTTCTACCTTCTGGTTCCTCTGATTGTCTCATTCGTGAATAATGTACTTGACATATGTTCAAAATCAAGTTATCTAAGATTTTATCATGAGAAACAGATGGATGGGACTTCCCAGATGGTTCAGTGGTAAAGAATCTGCCTGCAATGTAGGAGATGTGGGTTTGATCCCTTGGTTGGGAAGATTCCCTGGAGGGGGAAAAAAAATGGCAATCCACTCCAGTATTCTTGCCTGGAGAATCCCATGGATAGAGGAGCCTGGCGGGCTACAGTCTACAAGGTTGCAAAGAATCGGACACCACTGAGCAAATGAGCCCCCCACACCACATTATGATGGATAAAGCTGATATTAAGAAACAGCTATTTTTAAAATAGGATAAATCAGCCCA
The DNA here is from genome assembly GCF_033118175.1 of Dama dama. NCBI lineage: Eukaryota > Metazoa > Chordata > Mammalia > Artiodactyla > Cervidae > Dama > Dama dama. The sequence continues at coordinate 16,418,152 of NC_083687.1, read as the reverse complement.
TAGCCTTATGGGGCTTCCCTTATGTTACTTGTTACTTTTCCCTTGCTGCTTTTAATATTCTGACTCTGTAGTTACAATGTCTTGGTGTGTTCCTCTTTGGTTTAATCATGTATGGGACTCCATGCTCCTGGACTTCTCTGAGGCTTTCTTAGAGTTACACTGACTTGTTTCCTTTCCCAGGTTAGGGAAGTTTTCAGCTATTAATGTCTTCATGTGTTCTCAGCCCCTTCCTTCTCCTTCTGGGATTCCTATAATGCAAATACTAGTGCACTTGATGTCTGAGTTTTCTTAAACTGCCCTAATTTCTTTTCAGTGTCAATGACTTTTACTACTCTGCCCCCAGCTCACTGATGTGTGCCTCTATCATTTAATCTGTTTCTTCTAGTGTAAATGATCAGGGTAATGTAACTGGGAATTCTGGATTCCTCTACTCAACTTAGGTCACAGTATGATGTTATTGGATCTAACATAACTGGTTTCAGCTGTCTGTGGGGAGGCTGAGGAACTCAGCTGACTTGAAACCACAGCTCTAGGAGTGAGCACTCTTACATGACCCAGTAACCTATGACAACATTGGGGTAATACCCTCCAAAGAGTAGTTCTAGCAACCACTGGAGGAATAAGATGAAATACAAATCTAATTGTAGTAAGAGTTTGCACAGCTCCTACCTGAATGAGGCTGAGACTGTGAGCACTGAAAATACCCCTGCCCCCTCTCCACCCCCAGCCTGAGATTTCTTGCTAAGACAATAAACCAGAAGTGGCTTCTGCCTCCCTCCTCAGCCTTCAACCTTGGAAGAACTATATAGAAGCAAACATATGGAATAACTACTGTGAGAGGATCTGGGCAGACTGAAAGGTGGTGGGGCTTGACCTTCTGTAGAGGCCATAGATGAGATGACTGGGTCAATTCAGGTCTGGCAGGAAGACACCCAGAATTCAGTGCAGCTCTAAGAAAGCCTCAGCCAGCATCACAGGGACCTCTGGCACAAAGACTGCCCGTAAGAGTCCTGCATCTGGCAGAACTAGACAGGCACTAATGCCCTGCCCAGCTCACTCACTGGTTGGGAACTCCCTGGGTGAAGAGTGTCCTTTGGAATCTGTCACAGCATCAGAATCAAGAAGTTCTAACTGGAGGTTGTGAGCTAACTGCACTCCTCAAAGCTGACTATGCCTCCAAAGGAGATCTGAGTGATGACATCTCCTTGGTTGCCACAATGTCCATGTAATTGTCCAAACAGAATGCCTGAGATTCAAAAGGACACTAATAACTGTAGTAAGGCAACATAGGGAACAAGCATAAATGAGAACTGCCTGGATGAGTTCATCCGTACAACCCCCATGGATATAGAAGCTGTGATCTGAGACAAAGGGCAGTTTTAGAGCTGTGAGTATTAGAGAAAAGTGGCTTCAGTTCTGCACTTGCCTCTTCCATATGACTGGTTTGAGATCATCACTGATTGTTGCCTGGCAGAAAAATCAGTGGCAAAAGAACAAAGGTTAATGCAGACATTCACTTGGTAAAATCAGGCAAGCAGGAGAGCCCTATTAGGTGAGGGGTCAATGAATGCAGGTGGCAGCTGATCAATTTTAGGCACTCAGTGTTTCATCTTTTCCCATTGTGGAGCTGGTGGATTCCAGTCCAGAGAGTCTGCTTCTGCCCAGGTCTGCTTCTTCTGGGGAGGGAAACCCTGACCTATTTTCTGGAAACTACAGGATATCCTTACAGGTTTCCCAGGTGACTCAGTGGTAAAGAATCCACCTGCCAATGCAAGAGACCCAGGTTTGATCCCTGGGTTGGGAAGATCCCCTGAGGAGGAAATGGCAACCCCCTCTGGTATTCTTGCCTGGGAAATACTATGGACAGAGGAGCCTAGGCAGGTTACAGTCCGTGGGGTTGCAAGGAGTCAGACATGACTGAGCACGCACTCACAGAGAGTCCTTGACCCTTTTCTCCCATGTCAGTGAACTTACCAATGCTGAAACAAAGAGAATCTTGCCTTTGATCTCTACCTAATATGACATTACTAGATAAATCACTTTCCTCAGAGGGAGCTGGATACCTTCACAGGCCAAAACAAGATAGTAGAGGAGTACAATGACCTAAAAAAGGTAAACAGAACGTTATGTACCATTAGAAGCAGAAATAGTAGAACACTTAGAATGAGAATGTAAAGTATAACAAATATACTTAAGATATTTTCATTTTAAAAAATAGCAAAATTTTTTTTTCTTTCACTTTATTTTTGGAGGCTAATTACTTTACAATATTGTATTGGTTTTGTCATATATTGACATGAATCTGCCACAGGTGTACATGTGTTCCCCATCCTGAATTTTTTATATGTAAGAATGAAAAGTATGAGTTAACAGAATGTAATAGAAGTGGGAGACTAGATGCAGCTGAAGAACAGACTCATGAGTTGAAAGATCAAACTGAGGAACTCTTCCAGAAGGAGAGCAGGAAAGATACATTGAAAATATAAGAAGATAATGGAGGGTAGAAAAACTGTGAACATACTGTAAAAAGCTCCAAAAAAACTGAAATAGTGGATTTCCCTGGATGATCAACAAGCTCATTTTGAAAGTGCTCATAGAATAAAGCAAAACCCCACAACTAGATAGTATAACAAACATTAAGTCAGTCAACTGACAGCTTTCAGTGAATCTACAGAACAAGAACTAGAATTCCATAGGACTCAAATATTGGATAAAGTAGAAAATAGGAGTTAAGGTTGATTTTTATAGAAGACTTTTAAAATGCACACATGGAGATGGTATAATGAACCATGTTCCCATTGTTCAACTTGGGCAACTCAACACTTTTTCAGTCTTTTTATTATCCCCCTAGGTGATTTGCTTTATTGTACTTCACTGGAATTCTTTCAAAGCAAATACTAGGCATATCCTTTACCCACAAATACTGATAAGGTCTCTCCTTGTGATCACTGTAAGACATCTAACAAAGTCAACAGTCCATTTGATATCTAACAGTCAAGCTTCACTGCTTGCCTCAAACATCCTACAGCTGGTTTATTCAAACTGAGCTCCAGACAAGTTCACTAATGCATTTGGGTCATATGCCTTAACACAAATCCAAGTTCCCCAGAAAATAGAACCAAGGCAAACATTTCATCGCTAAAGCTTAAGAGGCGCAACTGAAGTAGCAACAATGAAAGGAAAAGGAATGTAAGAAAGGGAAGAATGAGAAATACATATAAACTCATGGATGAAGGCTAAGTTGGCTACTGCTTCACAAAGATCACAGCTGATTGCTGGGTCTCATGAGTCATAGACAGTATGGCAAGGGGGAGAAAGAATTAATTTATTTCTATCTCTTACCAGCCATTGGTCAAAATTTCTCCTAAGGAATAAACTCTCCCACTCTTCCAAATGGTTAGCCATTTGACAATCGGAGAGAAATAGAAATTTCATCCATGCAGTGAGGCACTTCCTGTGAGCTCACCATCACTGGAAGGAGCCAGAAGTTCCAGGTATGAAGCAGTCTAAGGGTACAGGTCAACAGGGCATCAACCAGTGTCTGGCTGAGGGTCTAGGAGATGGTGATTCTAACAAAATCTGAGGTGCTTGCCTATGGTATATGTCGCCTAGCATTTAGACTACTTAAATTTATTCCTCATCTCCCATGTCCTTGATATATTGGAGAAATTAGGTCACTTGTCCTAGACAATGTCCTATGTTCTCAACTTGGCAAACTTTTTCAGTGTTCAACTTGTTCTTTCCTCCATAGTTACTGCAAATCCATAGTTGATGCTGTGGGTTTTATTAGACACTTTTTGGAAAGAAGACTCCATAGGTGACTGTATTTCCTATATTCTCACATTCAAAAGTGCAATGCCTCTCTGTTACATCTATGGTAGTGTTCAATTCAGTGAATGGATGAGCTGACATCATCTGAATTCACTGTTAGTTTCTCATCAATGTTTCACCTAAGGATTTTAGCCCATGTGGTTGACCAAACATACAGAACCCAAATCATGTCCTCCATCCTTTATCTATACCCTTCACAAGGTGATTTCACTACTCTTCCAACTGAGCTTATTTTCTTGCCCTTGAAATCTGAGTTGACCTTGTGTCTTGATTTGGAAGGTAGAACATGGCAAAAATTTCCCATCCAAACCTAGGCTTCAACAGGCCTTGCATGTTCACTCCTCATTCACTGCCACTGTCATGAGGATGAGCCTGAGCTAGGAGTAGCCTGCTGGAGACCAGACCCTGTGGATTGAAGTTCTTCTGTCCCATCCCAGACCATTCTAGACTCGTCTTAGGTGAGCTGACCTCCCAAAATAAGCCCAGCCAGGATCAGCAGAACTGCCTCCTAACCCATGGCTGGCTGCATAGAAAATAAGCAAAAGGGAAAATGACTTACTTGCAAAGGCTTTTCAGGGAACCAGAGAGCTCCTTCAAGATACTGTCATCCAGTTTAAGTAAATTCAACCATTGTGCCCAAGATACCTGGTAACTTCCTGCTGTTTGAAGATTGTTGTTGTTCAGTCACCAGGTCATGTTCAACGGTTTGCAACTGCATAGACTGCAGCAAGCCAGGCCTCCCTGTCCCCCACCATTTCTCAGAGTTTGCCCAAGTTCACATCCACTGAATAAGTGGTGCCATCCAATCATCTCATCCTCTGTCACCCTCTTCTTCTGCCTTCAATTTTTCCCAGCTTCAGGGTCTTTTCCACTGGGTCAGCTGTTCACATCAGATGGTCAAATATTGGAGCTTTAGCTTTAGCATCAGTCCTTCTAATGAGTATTCAGGGTTGATTTCCTTTAGGATTGACTGGTTTTATCTCCTTGCTGTCCAGGGGACTCTCAAGAGTCTTCTCTAGCACCATAGTTCAAAAGCATCAATTCTTTAGCACTCTGCCTTCTTTATGGTCCAACTCTCACATCTGTACATGAATACTGGAAAGACTATAGCCTTGACTACATGGACTTTTGTCAGCAAAGTAGTGTCTTTGCTTTTTAATGCAGTGCCTTGGTTTGTCATAGCTTTCCTTCCAATAAGATAGGAATAAGTGTATGGAGGTGACATCTACCTTAATAAAAATGTGTCTGAGGCCAAAAGTAATAAAAATACAAGGAAGGGGAACAGGGCCCTTCAGAATAATACCTAGTGTTCAAACCAATCTCTCTGGTTGTGTTTGCTAGGCAGGGACACCAGTCCTAACAGTCAATGGAGAATAAAGTTAAAATCTGTGCCAAGATGCTGGAGAAGCCATGCTAGTGGCTTGAAGACATGTTTCCTTAGCCTCCAGCAAATGATGCCTCTTGGAGTTTTACAGAGACTATCTATAAAAGGATTCTTAATGGAAAACTGGTTTGAGCTACATTACGAAAGAATGTAGTAGACAGCATCTTCCCACTTTGCTTGCCTTCTGGATGATCCTGGAATTCTAGCAAGCAAAAAAAGAATCTGATTTCAAACCATGGTATTCAACAATACTCCCACTGGAGTTGACACTGGAACTCACAGATCACAAGTAGATGCTGCAGTTGGTCTCCTGCCAGCCCTGTCAACACCTGTGATGTCATGATGCTGTTGCATGATAATTACAAAATGGTCTGAAGGTTCCAAAGCATAATGGTTTCAACTAATCTGGTGTCTTTAACCTGATCCACATCATGTGCTTATTTGCACATGTAGAGCCTTGACAAGTCAGCCCCACTGCAGGACTGTCCTCTGGTCAGCAGGGCCCCTAACTGCCAGCCACACTTCTTCCAAAGGAGTTTCCTTTTGGTAGTGAGAGATGGATGGTATTCAGTGCCCTTGAATTGGCTTAGTGTTCTCATAAGAACACCCCATCCACACTGAAATGATAGGCTTACTTTTAATGGTATTAAATAGATGAGGAATCCCAAACATCTAGACTATGTAATCTCGTACAATTTCTTAAAAGTTACTGAAATAGTGGGCTTTAGGTTTGGAATAAGAGGCAGCTCAAATACAGGCCTTGGTTGCTAAAACCCTATTTGCTAGTTGGGAGGAAGCCTGTTCTCTCTGTAGGATAATAAGAGGAATTCCTTGTTAAAGTGTTTTTGAGAGATGAGCATCAGTCTGGAATCCTGTTACATCTTGGGATGCTACAAGCGCGGTAGGATCTGTAACAGAAGCTCATTGAGTCAGTTCAGCTGAAGCCTTTTTATTTTTTCTCAAAAGGAAGTTTTTAGACTGGCAAGTAACATGCTTTGTTAGAATAAGTGAAGGTTCTGAAATTGGATCCACATTTAACTCCCATTTTAGTGTCTTACTATGCTAAATCCCTGAGCTTCTTTATCTCTACCAGCTCTGTAGTAATCTGTTCATTCTGAATAGAAACTTTATCCTCCAAAAGTATTGAAAATCTAAAATCCCAGGAAGGACTGGTGGTGAATATAAAAATTCTATTGAAACTTTATGAACTACCTTAAAAAGTAACCAACTATGTTGAAAATGAATTCAAAAGGACAAGCCCTATCTTAGTAACCTCTACTGTAATGGTTTCAGCCTCACAATGAAAAGAAACTAATAAGACAGTGAGCCAAAAACCACCCTTGTGGTCTAAATTCCTGTTGCCGGAGGCATCACAAATCAATAGGCAATGCCAGGATTATTCAATAAATTGATACAGTTAAAATTGAGTATCAACTAACTGGAACTTGGAAAATGGGTTGAGCAGCTCTTGTTCCACATTCTGAAACTAGAGTAGAATGTATAAAAATAGACTAGAGAAACTAAACAGGGATGCTTACATTCCTTGAGAGGTAAAGTAGTTTATTTCCTGAACTTTTAACAAAGACAACTAAGATATAGGAAACTGACAATATGCTGAAGATACTAGGAAACTTATACAGTATATACACTGTGGTATTATAGGGTAGTACATGATTCAGTTCAGTCAATTCAGTTGTGTTCAATTGTTTGGACCCATGGACTGCAGCGTACCAAGCTTTTCTGCCCATCACCAACTCTTGGAGCTTGCTCAAACTCATGACCATCGAGTCAGTGATGCCACCCAACCACCTCATCTTCTGTCATGCCCTTCTCATTCCCTCAATCTTTCCTAGCATCAGGGTCTTTTCCAGTGAGTCAGTTCTTTGCATCAGGTGGCCAAAGTACTGGAGCTTCAGTTTCAGCATCAGTCCTTCCAATGAGTATTTAGGACTGATCTCCTTGAGGATTGACTGGTTTTATCTCCCTGAAGTCCAAGGGACTCTCAGGAGCCTTCTCCAACACCATAGTTCAAAAGCATCAATTCTTTGGAGCTCAGCTTTCTTTATGGTCCAACTCACACATCTATGTATGACTACTAGGAAAAACCATAGCTTTGTCTATATGGACCTTTGTTGGCAAAGTAATGTCTCTGCTTTTTAATATGCTGTCTATGATTCAGTTAAAATATCCCTAAATCCCAGCAAATTAATTACAAATTAATATTGTTAAATATTAATACAAATATTCTACTCACTCATTGAGGCAGGGGAGGGTTGAGTGGTTCATCTCCAAGCAGTGACTTAAGAATTCCTGCTCCTTCCATCTCAGTCGTTCTATCTGAACTGAGTCCTCCAAAGTGTCCAAGGGTATGGAAGAATGAATGATATTTAGAGGGCTTATGACCAGACCTAGAGGAAGTCCATATCAGTGGTACTGAAGATGTTGGACCATAGTCTATTTCACTTGTCAGTGAAATAGTTTGTACCAGAATGTAGATCAACTGCATCAATAAGCACACTTCAGTTCAGCTGGGGGTATTCTGACAGCAAGTCTTCTCAGTGGCAGGAAATTCATGTTATAGTCCAATGCAAGCACGTTAACTCATGGACTGATAAGTTTGTAAATTGGCACTGGCTTAGGAGCACAGGTGTATATCACTTTTCCCACAGTGGGACAAGAACCCAGTCATGCTCCTACTTTACTCCAAGAAGGTAGGAAACAGTGCTATGTGCTCCCAAATCATATTTGGTCTTCCCATGTGGATACAAGGAAGGGCAAAAAAGGGCTGATATTTTAGCTAGGTATATAAAACCTACAGATGAATGACATCAGTGACAGTGGAAGAATAAAAGTGTTATTTGCTCAGTCGTGTCTAACTCTTTGCAACCCCATGGACTGTAGCCCACCAGGCACCTCTGTCTACGGGATTTCCCAGGCAAGAGTACTGGAGTGGTCAGTCATTCCCTTATCCAGGGAATCTTTCCAACACAGGATTGAACCCGAGTCTCCTGAACTGCAGGCAGATCTGAGCCACCAGGGAAGCCCAAAGATCCTCCATAGAGAACAGTGGGGAAATTGTCAAAATCAACTATTTCAGAATTTGAACTAAAACCTTGCATTAATTCAGGGAAATCTCTATCAGCAAACTCTGTGGTATTTTTTAAATGTTCTGTTTCTATTTCTACCGTCCTCACCCCCAGCTCTGTGGTAACTTTGTAAACCAGCAAATTTGGGAATCAACAGAGCAGAATGAAATCAGAACTCTTTAAAAATCCTTATCTGGAGAATATATTATCACTTTTTGACCTGTTTGGTCCACTGGAAGACCCTACCCAAAACACTGTCTTTATTTGACCTGACTTGGTGGTCATCTAGTTCAAAACTTCCCTGGGAGAACTTGTCAAAAATAGAGGCAATAGTTTATCATAGCAGTTGCCTAAGATGTTGGATATCAGCTGGGGGGAAACTTTGGGATAACCAAAAAACTTAACAGGAAAAACTGGAAATTATATGCCCAGATGATCTTTGAAAAGCTCCAATATCTTCCTAGGAATCTAGAAAGTCACATACTTAGGGCTCCACACATTCCAGAAAAGACACTTGAGAAGGTTCTAAGCCTTACCTCTCACTGATCTTGAAACTCTGAACAAGCAGAAAATGAAGGCTAAGGCAGTTTTCAACTGCCAGGCTGAGTTCTAAAGGCATGTGCTAACACATGCACAAACCCCCTCAACAAATACTGGGAGTCTTTACGGTCCCAGGTAATTAGCTACTGATTGGCAGATTTCCTTACATCACTTAGCTAACAGATTTAGACCTCAATAGTCATGTGATGAATCCTGATTTCATAGAATTTAGTTACTAAATGAGCAAATGACAGATGGCAAATCCTAGGGAAAACCTAATCTCCAGAGCTACCATATTAATGTCCAGTTTTCAACAAAAAGTTGAAACAATGTGGCCCATCCATAAGAAAAATAGCTCTCAAAAACTATCCTGGGAACTGTAGATATTGGACTTATTCAACACTTTAAATTGGCTATTTTAAATACTTAAGAAACATAACTATGCTCAAAAGACTAATTGCCAAAACTTGGCAGAAACCAAGATGTCCTTCAGTAGGTGAATGGATAAATAGGATAAATAGCTGGTGGAAAAATGGGATAAATAACTGGTGGTCTATCCAGAAAATGGAATATTAGTCAATGCTAAAAAGAAATGAGCTATCAAGCCATGAAAAGACAGAACACTTCAATGCACATTACTAAGTGAAAGTCAGTCAGAAAAGGTTACACACGGTGTACTTCCAACTATATGACGTTATAGAAAAGGCAAAACTGTGGAGACAGGAAAAAGATCAGTGGTTGCCAGGGTTTGGAGGAAGAGAGGAATGAACAGGCAGAGCATGGAAGATCTTCACTGCTGTGATGCTGTCCTGTATGATACTATGATGATGGATACAAGTCATTATATATTTATCCAAACCCAAAGAATATACAACACCAAGAATGAACCCTAAGGTTAACTATGGACTTTGGATAATAATGTGTCAGTGTAGGCTCATTGATTGTGACATATATACCACTTTGGGAGATGTTGAGATGGGGAATACTGCAAGTAGGTGGGGAGGTATTCAAGGACTCTGTACTTTCTGCTCAGCTCTGCTGTGAACCTAACAGTGCTGAAAAAGGTCTCTAATTTTTTTTTAAAAAAGCACTAGAGGACAATATGAAGTCTTGCCATTTAGAGAATATCCAATATTTTTTAAATAACCGAAATAGAAATTCTTAAAGTACAACTGAGATAATTTCAAATATGCTGTTAACTGCCTCTAAACAGGCAGAAGAATGTGAACTTGTAGAGCAACTAAATTAAATATCAAAATGTCCTAGAATTAGATGAGGCTTGTAGTTGCACAATTCTTACAAATATACTAAAAACTGCTGAATTAGGGTGAATGTTATGTATACTTTTAAACTGTCTGAAAACAAAATAATGGACTGGGCACAACTTACCTCACAAAACAAAACCAGTAAATATACAGAAATTAACTGCATAAGAGTAGATGTGAAAACTAATGTGAGGGGTGGTTATCTACTTGAATACTTGATGTTGGTGGGGTACTGTGATTGACCTCATCACTTGGCCCAAGTCAATAGGATGCTTCTGAAAGGCAGTCAGGCAGTATCAACCATTAGGTCTGTTCTCACTTCAATAATTTTACCTAAAGCAGTTAAGTCATAAAAGACCAAATACAAGAAAAAGCTAAGATACTAAATATTTAACAATGCCTTTATTGAATAAACCATAGTACAGACACTAGATAGTGTTGTTCATTTTCAGTATCAGAAAAATTCTTTATTGATGACCATAATATAGACCTATATATACATCAATTATAATTGAATTTATAATCAGAATTTGTATTCCATTCTAACTATATAACAAAGTCATAGTGTATAACTTCTTTTTTATATTTTTCATGAAAGTACTTAGACTTGATAGAAGCAGGGATTTAGCATAATATATTCATGGTATATTACTATAACAGCAACCTATTTTGCTACCATCAAGCTGACAATCCTCTCTAAAGGGTTGCATATGAAATATTAAAAGGTCCTGGCTTTTGCATGTGTTCTCTGATTACACTGACCTGAGATGTCCTCAGGGAAGCCATGCTTGTTCTAGAATTATCAGGCAGTGAACTTAAAATGCTGTGATGTTTTGGACAGTTTGGGTGGCCTTGCAAAAGTAGTTTCGGTAAAGTAGGTACCACCAAAATCAGTTGAATGAGATTAAGAGGAGGCATTTGAATTCAACATCTTCAGCTTGTCCTGCAAATAAGGAGAGGACTGACATGTAGCAAGAGGTCCCATCACAGATAGCATTAACAAGATGGCCAAAGTCCTTAGAATCCCTGAAGCAGATGTACTGGGGAGGTATATGCTTGAACTCCTATGCATTTGTTCACATCTGAGTCCAAGTGGGGGGTCAAATTGTCCATCACATTTGCCTTTGAATCAGGCTGTCCCATGTTAAAGGGTTTCCTATGGGAAGCTAGACTCTGGTATCCCCATCTTTAAAGATGGCTATGAATACCAAATTTCTTGACTTCAGTGACTAAAATAGTCCTTGGAGGACACAACTATTTATAAAATTGGCTCACTGGCATACAATAGACACCTGTGTGAGACTTCTTTTCAACCTTTCTTCCCCAAGGACCCTAAACAGTTGCAATTCTACAAATTTAGTAACTATTGAACTCATATCCCAGACATCACTTCAGAGGAAGTTGCATCTCAGGCCAAATTCCAAAGCCCTTTTCCCTAGACTTGAAATGGTGGGGGTATATCCTGCCCCACAGGAGCCTGAGGTCTTCAGGATGGGAGGTTGGCTATAGGAAGGACCTTCCATTGGAGGGTGGGCTTAAGCATTCAAGGCTAATACTGCCTAAAAAAAAAAAAAAAAAAAAAAAAAGGCTAATACTGTCTAGATCTGCTGTAGGAAGAGATCCCTAGAAACTTGGTCTTTGACATGTAGACCCAAGGATGAGACAATGAACTGATGCTCTTTTCATAGGTTTTTAATTATTCGGGAGCTCCTGGGTGAATATTGTCATCTTCTCCCTTTGGGTCCAACAAGTGGGTGAAAAAGGCTCACAGGCTGATGTTATTAAATGTTGTTTGATTTTAAAGTCTATTTCTGTTACCGCCCGCTCACCCCTGACCACCACCATTCAAGAATCCAACAATTTCCTGCCTGGGGGCCTTGGTGAGTGGTCTTAAGTCCCTAGATTAGTGAAATGGGAAGAGCATTCTTCCCAGGATACATAGTCAGAGGTTGGGATGGATCAGGAATTATAACATTGTTTCAGGGAATTCTACTTGGTTTTTCTTATGTTGATATCTTATTTCACCAGTTGACAAGCCACTTGTGAGTCTTAACAAGATGGTAAGTTTATCAATTTCTTCACTGAGGACTGGGAAACATGGGATGGATCCAGTGAACCACTGACCACACTGTGGCATGAACTTGAACCAGGATTCAATTTATCATCTGGTCTCCATATACTTCAGAGTCTAGTAGACCTCAAGTCTGGATGTTCTTTACCTAGTATAATTATTCTAAAATGATTTTCTAAGGAAAGGCTAGGGAAATACCTCTGGTGTGATATTGTAGGTCTTTCCTCAAGGAAACCCATTCTCCAACGAGACAACTGGCTCAGACTAGAAACTTCATAGAGATTGTAACTATTTTCTTTAACTGTTGTAGCTGACAAACTTGCTTTCTGGCCCTTGAATGTCTTCTTCTCATAATAGAAGTGAAAAAATACTATTACCTGTCTATCTCGCCCTAAAACACCAACTGTGTTGGCCTCCAGAGAACTGACGCTGGTTAAGACACTGCATGCTAGACCTTGCTTATTATTTAGTATATATTACCATCAAACACAAAATGCTAATCAGGAGACAAAATGCTACTGCCTGACCTCTGTATAGAATCTTATTTTCCCTATTGATGCAAGGAGCGTAATTCCATAGCAGCATACTCTGCTGTTACACCTTCACTATAAAGACAGCTTCTCAATGATGATGTTGCCACCCTAATGCATTCTTTATTGCCTTTGTCTTTGAGAAGGGCCCAGAAGACACAGCTTTCCTAGTGGATTTTCTGATCTTAGGGGAAAATCCCTTGTAACACCCTCCCTGCACCTTCTGACCCCTTTCTCAACACTCTGCCAAAACAGTTCAAGCATCTCCAGGTCACTTATTACAGGTCGTCGTCATCTCCAAGCTTCAAAACTGCCATCTCCGCAGTCTCTGGTTGGGTCATCTCCAGATGTCCCTGCCAGGATATCAGGTCCTGGGGAAGTGCTCTCATGTCACACTTAGCCTTGTGCAGCCCCACATTCTTAACCCTACTGGGCAACATTCAAGGCAGACCTTCCATGCCTGTTCTCACAGGTGCTACAGTATGTACCTGTCAGGCCTTGTGACATTCTCAGTAAAGAAGCTTCTTCCTCTCAGGACAAAGACTATTCCTGGCTTGGGGATGGAGGGGGCTGTGAGCCAAGTTATTTTTTGAGATAATAAGAAGAGGTGGATTTTTAGGAGGGCGTGTAACATCTTTCACAGTCTATTTGTCAAGTGTGATCTTTTCAAGATCTCTAAGCAACAGGAAGCTGTTTCTTTCTAGCCTAGGTTAGGGGGAGCACTTATCCAAGCCTGCAGGTTTGAGGGGATATCTGAAAGTTCAGGATTCTCAGGGACATCCGCCCAAACATACTCATCCTGAGTCTCGGGGTCCCATTCTTTGCCCATCAAGGCTCTGAATCTAGCAAAAGGAGACCTGTCAAATTTTCATCCAGTTTCCTTTGTATCTCTACCACCTTTAGAGTCAAATGCTCAGTGTGAATTTTCAACACAATCTGTCTTCTAGCTGCAGGAGATGAAGATCTCTTTAAAGAAAGTCACAGAAGTGTCCTGGTTCTCACAGCATGTCCTGAGTTGCTAGGAGGCTGATCTGAGCCTCTCATTCATCAAGGTTTCCAAATCAGTCTTTTAAAGTCACGCTGTCCTACAAACATGGGTTTCCATTATCCAATACCATTGAGGTACTGGAACCACTCTATCACCCAGTGCTCTCCTTTTCACCTGTAACTCAACCCAGGAGATATGAGCCTTAAACAGTGCTGCTGCAGAGTCTTGCTTCAGCTGAGAAAGAGAAAGGAATGTCTTCCAAACTCCATCTCTATGAAGAATGGGCATCCAGGGCATTTAGCTGTAACTCTTGCTTCCCAATACAGATATGCCCTGAAGGTATCAACACCTCTTCCTTTTGAGTTTACTTCAAGCCTGTGCTTGCACAAAAATGGGGCTGTCTTCAGTGGCTTTGTGAAGACCCTGAGGCAGAAAGCAGGAAGACATGTAGGTCACTTGAGGCTGGTCACCATCAGCATGAATTCAAGCTTGTCTAGATCTATCCAAATCATCTGCAGCTGAAATTAGAGGGAAACCAGAGGAGAGGTAACTCAGAATAAAACTTCCTGTTAGTCAGGAAAAAGTTTAACCATGCAACTGACTTCTCAAGACCATTGGACCCTCCTGTGAAACTTTAGTCTGTGTCTGTCAGTTCATTCAGGGAGAGAAGGAAGAACTGACCTGTTGAGTCCCCTCTGCTGTGTGTCAGGGGCTGACTTGTGCAACATTACCTTTCTATACATCTTCATTTACACACACAGAGGAACTAGGCATGGGCATTTTGTGCCTCCATCTGAATAGGGAAACCCAGGAGCAGGAGTTGATGCCTGTGTGAACACCATGGCATTTATGTCAACGTGAAATCAGCTGCCAGAACAAGGGGCAGGTCAGACTGAAGGGATTGTGATGTATGTAACATGTCCGATATGTGCTGTATAGGTGATATACCAAGTAGGCAAAGATAAGAATGTGGAAGATGAAACAAAAAATAAATACTTAGCAGACATGACCTCAGGCAGTGGTCCCCAACCTCCAGGATATAATGCCTAATGATCTGAGGTGGAGCTAGTGTAATAATAATAGAAAAAAGGGCACAATAGACATAATGCAATTGAATAATCTCAAAACCATCCACCCAGTCTATGGAAAAATTATCTTCCATGAAACCGGTTGCCAAAAAGGTTGGGGACCCCTGCCCTGAGGGAAACACAGGTCAGAAAACGCTCACTATAAGTGAGTAACTTAGACTATATTCAAGTATGCATGAAATGCTGATAAACTGACCAGATACCAGGCCACAAAGCAAGACATCATCACTCCTCAAGACACTTAACATTCTGTCTTGGTCTAGTGTTCCCAGAAACTAGAGCCTGAGAGAACACGAGTGTGGGTCACTTAGTTGGGAGGTGATCCCATGGAACAGGGAGGGGGAGAGTGACAATGAAATCAGTAAAGGGAGCATTATTTAGCTGGTTCCTGCTGTAGGCAACTGGGGCTTCACCCTGTAGGGACCTGAGGAGCTCTGAAGGATGTGCTGCAGGGGTGTGTCTACAGGTTGGGAGGCCAAAGCATGTGCTGCCCTCACCACTCATCCCCTACTGGAGTGTTGCCCCCAAGGAATATCAACTCTCCACTTCTGAACTGCTCTGCCTGTAGTCTGGATAAGCTCCCAGGTTTCAGAGAAAGTGCAAGGAAGAAGAGGTTGGTGAGCTCTTAAGACAGGACACTGTCCTTCACAGCCACACTGAAATCAGATGTGCTTGGGTGTGCCAAGGGGGCAGAGCTAGGCCACCAGAACTCTGCTACCTGTAGATCACCTTCTCTGACCAAAATACAATTTTGTTATCTTTGACTTCAACCTAATTACCCACCTATTTAGAATTTAGAAACTACTGAAATTCTTTGTCTCAGAACAAGTGATGTAAGTTACTACAAATGAATGATAAATACCAGAAATCATAACTTGTGGGTTAAGCTGCAGTGCCAATATTTGGCCACCTGATGCAAAGAGCTGACCCATTAGAAAAGACCCTGATGTTGGGAAAGATTGAGGGCAGGAGGAGAAGTGGGCAACAGGATGAGATGGTTAGATGGCTTCATCGACTCAATGGACAAGAGTTTGAGCAAACTCTGGGAGATAGTAAAGGACTAGGAAGCCTGGTGTGCTGTAATTCATGGGGTTGCAAAGAGTTGGACATGACTTAGCAACTGAACAACAATGGAAAGTAAAATTTAAAGAGAAACTTAAACCATTCTTAACATTTTATATTGACAGCTAAACCTCAAACTTACTGTTTTTTTTCCACCTTTGGATTCTGTAGGTATGTTGCATAAGATTATATATATATATATATATATATATATATATATATATATATATATATATATATAAAATAGCAGAACCTAATGAAATACATGATGCAATAGGGGCAAGACTCTCTGGAAAGGCCAAGGAGGAGGTGGACAGATCTGGTAAGACTGGTGCATGTCCACCCACACCCCTCAGGTCTTAACATACCAGCAGGTACTGGCTGCTGTCTAACTGCCAGTGTTGCATCTGAGGGCTCTTCCAAAGCCACAAAAGACCCTTTCTCTTTGCACAGGACAGGGCCTAAGTGCTAGGAAATTTAACCTATCTTTGGAGCAAGGCTTAACCAATTATTTATTGGAATTAGTTTGTAAATGCCCTATTCTTTTGCCCATCAGGTGGGATACCTTTAGTTTCCCAGTGAGACTAGGCTCTGATCACTTCTAGTGTTAAGTCTTAATAACGCAAGACATTGGCTGCCTTCTTTCATCTCATCACTCTACTCTCTAAATACTGGTGTTTCCCAAATCTGCTTGCACTTATCTTTGGGTCTGCTTTTGGGAAAACTCAGACTAAAATAACTGGTCAAAAGATGCTCCAAGTAAATAATATTTGGATTTAGGAAATGGAATGTAATTACACATAATGCTATGAGCCACTTTATGCTAATCTGAAACTTGGATTATTGAACACACTCCTAGAAAAACAGAATTTTACCATAATGAAATGAAGAAATGACTCATCTCTATTCCAGTGAAAAATAAAATCAGGCCCAGAGTACTTCATAGCTAAGCTCTTTCAGTTAACTCTAATCTTTGGAGTTACCAGTGACTACCAGAGAAAGGAAAAAGGGACATTTTTCTTACCTTGTTTCAAAGCTCAAATAATCTTGGTTATGAAAGTAAATCAGGAGAGCACAAGAAGTTTCTGAAGCTGGATATTCCAGTCTTAAGAGCAGCTAAACTGACCTAGCAAAATGTACAGACATAAAAATACCATAAGTTTCTTTTATGGGAATGTAAGCTTGTTAAAGTTGGCAGTCAAGGTCCAATCAGGAAAAAAGTTCCTTTGCTTGAAATATTCAGAATGGTTTCTAATACAACTGATTTTCACATGGGTGATAAGGGCAGTAAAGCTTAACAGAGAAGATGAAGCAACACAGGTTGACAAGGGTATATATCTTAGGACCCTGTTTATATGGAGTTCTAGAACAGTCAACTTAATCTATGAGAGAAATTGGATCCGTTGCTTCCTGGAGTAAGAGAAAATTTTCTCAGGTAATAAATATTCTACATCTTGCCTGGGGGAAGTGGGTGTGCATGTACATGCATGCTCGGTTGTGTCCAACTCTTTGCAATCCCATGGACTGTACCCTGCCAGGTTCCTCTGTCCATGGAATTTTCCAGGCAAGAATACTGGAGTAGATTGTCATTTCTTCCTCCAGGGGAAGTGGTTAGGTAGATATAAAACTCATATACTTATAAGGTATATACAACATGTATATATTTTATCTCAATGAATACTTAAAAATAACATCTTTATTTGAAGAGTAAAATCAAAAAGCAATCATAACATACTCATAAATTCATTTCTTTGTAACCCCAATACCCTACTCCCTGACAACCTCTTAAACTGCTTATCAGTTCATTTTATTTTTGAAAAACATAAATCCATGCATTTGTGGTAGTTTTGTAAGCTTTTATCTAAATGAACTACTATAATCCTTCTGTAATTCACTTGCTGTGAAATATGTTGCTGTACTTTACTCAATTTTTCATCAAACTATTCCAATGGGTAAATTGTGACCCATAGCGGTATACAATATTTCCTAGGGTATATACCTGGGAGTGGTTTTGCATATGCACATTTTTAATTTTGGTAAATATTTTTGAGGTTCAGTTCAGTCGCTCATTCGTGTCTGACTCTTTGCAACACATGGATTGCAGCACACCAGGCTTCCCTGTCCATTATCAACTCCCGTAGCTTACTCAAACTCATGTCCATCAAGTCGGTGATGCCATCCAACCATCTCATCCTCTGTTGTCCCCTTCTCCTCCTGCCTTCAATCTTTCCCATCACCAGGGTCTTTTCAAATGAGTCAGTTCTTCGCATTAGGTAGCCAAAATATCAGAGCTTCAACTTCAGCATCAGTCCTTCCAATGAATATTCAGGACCAATTTCCCTTAGGATGGACTGGTTGGATCTCCTTGCAGTCCAAGGGACTCTTGAGAGTCTTCTCCAAGACCACAATTCAAAAGCATCAATTTTTTGGTGTTCAGCTTTCTTTATAGTCCAACTCTCACATCCATACATGACTACTGGAAAAACCACAGCTTTGACTAGACAGACCTTTGTTAGCACAGTAATATCTCTGCTTTTTAATGTGCTGTGTAGGTTGGTCATAACTTTTCCAAGGAGCAAGTGTCTTTTAATCTCATGGCTGCAGTCACCATCTGCAGTGATTTTAGAGCCCAAGAAAATAAAGTCTCACTGTTTCCATTGTTTCCCCATCTATTTCCCATGAAGTAATGGGACTGGATGCCATGATCTTAGTTTTCTGAATGTTGAGTTTTAAGCCAACTTTTTCACTCTCCTCTTCCAATTTCATCAAGAGACTCTTTAGTTCTTCACTTTCTGCCATAAGGGTGGTGTCATCTGTGTATCTGAGATACATGGCATGTAGACATTAATATGGTAAATATCTATTCTGAGAATCAGAAGTGGCTCACATCTACAAGGAACAGACATCATAAATTTGATTTTGCTCTAGAGTTGTGTGAACTCTATTGTAGTTTGAGATCAGGACCATCTGAATGTACTGAAGGACATATTTATCCACTCTGTTGATGGCATGCTGATTGGACTGGATGAGCAGTAAGGGGCTAACACATCAAAAGTATTGGTAAGGAGTGTACTTCTTGGGGTAGAAGACAAACCAAAGATTCAAGGATCTGTCACATCAAACTTTTAAAAGATCAGTGGTCAAGGGTATTTTAGGATATTCTGTGCAGAGTAAAAGATGAATTATTGCACCTTTTACTGTAAATAAAGCACAGCCCCCAGTGTGTGGCTGTGGATAAGTTTGGGGTCACTGCCCTGCAAATATTGAGTGGAAAGAAATCCTGCAAACACCAAGTTGGGCCCACAGAAGGACCAGAATCTTCTGTTCAGGAAGTTTCAGCCAATGTGGCTGGTACCAGATAACCTAGCAAACTCAATAGAATGGCTGAGCAAACCTTTTCTGAAAAAGCTGAGGTTCTAAATAGTTTAGGCTTTGAGAGCCAAAACTATTTGTCTCTGTTGCAAATTCAACTCTGCCATTGTTGTTAGATTGGCCCAAAGTTTCATTCCGTAATATCTAATGGAAAAACCCAAATGAACTTTTTGGCCAACCCAAATACGAGTGCAGCTATAGCTTCCCTGGTGGCTCAGATGGTAATGTGGAAGACCTGGGTTCAACCCCTGGGTTGGGAAGATATCCTAGAGAAGGAAATGGCAACCCATTCCAGTATTCTTGCCTGGAGATTCCTATAGATGGAGGAGCCTGGTAGGGTATAGTCCATGGGGTCGCAAAGAGTTGGACACGACTGAGCGACTTCACTTCACTTCACTATAGACACTCCGGAAGGGAGGATAAACAGGTCAGTAGCAGTCCTATGTAAAGTTCAGTAACTTCTACGGCTTTGGTGTTTAATTTGAAATTGATCACAGACCTAACTTAACCTATGTGTGGGTTGAAATATGAGGTAGGATTTATGGTTAACTCTCTTCCATATTGTATATCTAGGTTTAGTTACATTATAAAACATATTCTCCATTGAATTGTGTGAGTGCCTTTGTTAAAGATCCTTTGAAACCTAGGAACCTATTTCTGGATTCCCTATACTGTTGACACATTCAGGAAAAGGGTTCACTGCCCAGGTAGAAGAAGCACAGTTATCTGACATCTTCCAGTTGTTAGCTGTTCAAGGTCTGCCTTAGCTTTTGACATGAGGTCGTCTGGTTTTCAGGGTTTCCCCCAACCAATTTCTGTACCACTACCTTGGTCAGTCATGGGCTTGAGGTTGCCCAGAGAAGAGCTTGACCTCATCCCACCACTACCTTGATCAAAGGCCTAGTTAAGTCTACCCGTTATGAACCTCCCCTCAGGACCAAATTTCCCCCATTTCAGAGAGTTTTGTCGGGCTATACTGCAACCTGATGGATTCTTCTGATCCACCTTTCCTCCTCCTTCCCTTTCAAGGGCATTTTTCTTTCAAAATGTTTGCATTCTTAACTCTCAGTATCTGCTTCCCAGAAAGCCTGCTGTGACAAGTGATGTACGTCTCAGTTCAGTTCAGTCGCTCAGTCGTGTCTGACTCTTTGCAACCCCATGAATTGCAGCACGCCAGGCCTCCTGTCCATCACCAGCTCCCAGTTTACTCAAACTCATGCCCATCGAGTTGGTGATGCCATCCAGCCATCTCAGCCATCTCATCCTCTGTCATCCCCTTCTCCTCCTGCCCCCAATCCTTCCCAGCATCAGGGTCTTTTCCAATGAGTCAACTCTTCGCATGAGGTGGCCAAAGTATTGGAGTTTCAGCTTCAGCGTCAGTCCTTCCAATGTCTACCTTATGCCAATACCACACTGCCTTGGTTATTACAGCTCTCTTAAAGTCTTGAAACCAGGTAATAAAATTGCTTTGTTCTGTATTAAAATGACTTGGGCTACTCTGCTTCTACTCAGATGAATTTTTGAATAGTGTCAATTACTGTAGAAAATTATCTTCATTTGGTATTGTTTGATTATATAGATCATTGGGAAGAATGGGCTTTGTAACAATAGGAATTATCCAATCCATAGATGACGAATCACTCAGATCTTTTGTTTCTCAATATTTTACATGTATATATGATACTTCATTAAGAAATCAAAAACAAATTCTTTGGGCCTTTTGTCAACATTGGCTCAGTTTACTGGAAAGACTTCAAGAGAAGTTATTACATAGCTACCATAAAAATAAAGCGAAATGGAATGAGTGCAGTAACCCAGAGATGAGCAACAGCAGGCTTGTGAAAGTGAAGATCTGATGTTCCCAGAGCCAGGGTCATGTGAGGCTATCTGGCAGGAGAGGGCAACCTGGAGTCACTGAGATGTTGCTCGAGCTGAAAGAGAAGGTAAATACACGAGCTTGTCTGTCCTCTATCCAATATCCTGTAAGTAAGCCATTTTCTGAACCTAGCCAGAAGTTGCTGATGGACTCATTTCTGAACTGTTGCTACATAAGAATAGGACTGAACTTAGCAGCTGAAATCAATACAGCTATCACAATTCCTAAGTATCAAGAGTCCAGGCACAGCCTAACTGGTCCTGTGCTTCAGAGTCTCTCAAAATTGCAATCCTGGTGTTGGCTAGGCTGCACATTCTCACACTGAGACTTGTCTGGGGAAGAATCAGCCTCCAAACTCAGATGGGCAGTAAGATTCAGCTCCTTGGTAGCATTGGGACTGCAGTTTCTGGCTGGCTTCTGACTAGAGGCAATCCTCAGTTTCTAGAGGTTTCCTGCATTTCCTTGCCGTGTGTGTTTCCCTAACACAGATGGCTGCTTCATTAAAGCCAAAAGGGAAATTGTGACCTTCATCTTGTGTGGATGCTGTCTCATAAAACACAAGCATGGAAGTGACACCCTTGCTGTATCCTAGTATTTAGAGCCAAGTGATGGGTCCTGCCCACACTGAAGGGGAGGGTGTTAAGGAATGATGTGAATTCCAAGAAGCAGGGATCATGGGTGCTGTCTTAGAAGTTGCCCATCACAGCAGAGGAATCTGCAAATAGTAGTTTGCAGGGGTGGAAGGCAAAGGGTCTGAGGACAAATCAACTAACTTGCATGAGCCTGATGTCTTAGGTGTGTGTGTGCTCAGAGGTACCAAATATCAAATAATCTAAACCAGAATGATTGTAACCTCTTTCCTCTTCTCTCCTTATCCTTGATTTTTCGCTCCAATTTCAACCTCTCCTATAGCTAATCACTCTAGAGTGTGTTAAATGTCTGAAAATATGCATTTATCCTTGGATAATACAAAATGTTACATGTATTTTTCATTTACATAAATGATGTTGTGCTATAGATCTTTCAGTTTCATTTAACACCAAAATTGGTTGTTATACTACATGCAGTTCATGGCTTCTAACTTCTGTAATTCTATTTTTCATTTCCTGTAATGAGCATCTAGGTTCTTTGCTAACTTTACACCAAATGAATATTCTAGAATATTTATAAATCTGAGAATACTCTGGAATGTATCCAAGAATGTGACTGTTGGGTTACATTTCTTCATCTCCTATCTGATTTTTTTAGGAAAAAAATGGCGCTCTGTGCTAAGCTGATAATTAGACATTGAACTTTGTACCCTATTGAGAGTTTGAATTTTCTAAGCATCCATGAAAGACTGATAAAAATCAACTCTATACTGGGCCAGAGAATCTTACATTTCAAAAGACAGAAATTGCATTGTCACAAGAGAATATAATTTATGCAACAGAAAAAATTCCCATGCTCTTCCAGTTTAAAATGCTCTGCTTCATAAGTACTGGTTCAAAGAGTAAATCAAGTGCCCAGAGGTAAACTCATAACTTAAATAATTTTTAAAAGCATGTGTTTTGTAAAGACATTACAGAAGCTTTGAGTGTAACTATAATTTTAGCCAAATCCCATAAACAAGTTTTCTGTTTAAATGAGATCACTAAAGAAAGTAACAGAAGCAGAAATTAATGTGTTAAAACAGTACCAATAAATGCAAGAGCTGGCCTGTCTAGGTACTGGAATGGATGGGGAATAGCTTTCTTTATTTGGTTATGGAGTAGACATGTCAGGTAACAAACGATGGGGATTAGGGATATCTGGCCATTAACTAGTCACTTAGCTTTGGACAAACTGTTTCTCTCCCCAGTTTACGCTTATCTCTAAGCTAAAATGAGATTGGAAAAGGAGGGGAAGTGTTGACTGCATAAAGCTTCAGGAAACGCTAGGAATAATGATGTGGTTTTTTAACATACATCCTTTTCTTTTAATTTTGTGAGTGTGCTGGATCTTTGTTGCTGCATGAGGGCTCTTTCTAGTTGGGGCCACTCTGGTTGTCATCAGGTC
Source organism: Dama dama (assembly GCF_033118175.1). Classification (NCBI taxonomy): domain Eukaryota; kingdom Metazoa; phylum Chordata; class Mammalia; order Artiodactyla; family Cervidae; genus Dama; species Dama dama. Next base: position 16,395,022 of record NC_083687.1, on the reverse strand, counting down.
TCTCACTGCCGCGGCTTCTCTTGCTGTGGAGCCCAGACCCCAGGGCGCAGGCTCAGCGATTGTGGGGCATGGGCTTAGCTGCCCCGAGGCAGGTGAGACCTCCCTGGACCAGAGACTGACCTGTGTCCCCTGCATTGATACGTGGACTATTAACCACCAGACCAGCAGGGAGGCCCCAATAACAGTAATCCTGACTTTTGGAGGGAATGAGCTGGTGTATCTGAGTAACTGGGTTTATTTTGGTTGGTGTGGGTTCCTCCCCACTCCCCACTTTTGAGCATGGGCCACAGGAAGTTATCTTTGTACCTTCCGCAAGGGGACGGGGGTAAGTGTCCTTGGGAAATGTTGCCTTAAGCAGAAGAAAGTCACTCATCACAAGTAGAGTTGACGTCCTGCGTTCCTGCGCAGAGCCTGCCATGGGTCTAACACATCATCTGACCTCCCTCCCCACCACTGTGTGTGTGTGTGTGTGTGTGTGTGTGTGTGTGTGTGTGTGTGTGTGTGTACATGTGTGCTCAATTGTGTCTGACTCTCTGTGACACCATGGAGCCTGTCAGGCTCCTCTGTCCATGGGATTTTCTGGGCAAGAATACTGGGGTGGGTTGCCATTTCCTCCTCCAGGGGATCTTCCTGACCCAGGATAGAACCCATGTCTCCTGCATTGGCAGGTGGATTCTTTACCCCCGAGTCATCTGGGAAGCCCTGGGTCATTTTAAGGATGGCTATGTTGTCTTTCATGAGCTTTCTGAAACATTGACATATGAGGGGAGGAATAATAAGTATAATTCTAGCATGTACTCAGTTTGAACTTCAATTTTCTTCTTGAGCTTGAAATATGATCATAGTTACAAATATTTCTCCCTGTTTAATGTTAGCAGTATTTAATTTCCCAGGACAGCGTTAATAACAATAGTAGTAATACCATCCAGTAAATTGAATGCTTCTAATGGTTCATTAAATGTGATGTTTGCTCTAAGCCTTTGGAAGATTCTCTGTCAGGCTAGAGATGTTTCTTTTTATTCCTAGCTTGACAAAATTCACTCATTCATAAAGGTTGCAAATGATTTTTTTAAACTTGAGATAATGTGGTTTTTTTCCTCTAACATAGTAATGAAATTATTAATATCCTCCAATAGTGATCTATCCTTGCATTTCTGAGACAAACTCTACTTGGTCCCTATTTAATACACTTCTGTATTTGATTTTCCAATATTTTTAGACTTCTTGCATGTGTTAATGACGTTGACATATACCTTGCTTTTCTCTGTGGTGTTAGAACTATGCTAGTTTTATACAATGAATTAGGCAATCTTCATCTTTGGCTTTTTTTTTTCCCAGTGCAGTGTATCTTCTAACTCTTAATTGTGGTCTAAATCTAGAAAAGACTTCCCTGGTGGTCCAGTGGCTAAGACTGCATGCTCACAATGCAGGGAACCCAGGTTTGATCCCTGGACAAAGCACTAGACCCCACATGTAGCAACTAAAGATCCTGCATACCACAACAAAGTCAATCCTAAAGGAAATCAAGTCTGAGTATTTACCGGAAGGACTGATGCTGAAGCTCAATACTCCGGCCACCTGATATGAAGAGCCAACTTATTGCAAAAGACCCTGATGCTGGGAAAGATTGAAAGCGAAATAATGGAGCAGCAGAGGCTGAGATGGTTGGATGGCATCACTGAATCAGTGGGCATAAGCAAACTCCGAGAGAGTGAAGGACAGGGAAGCCTGGCGTACTGCAGTCCATGGGGTCACAAAGAGTTGGGTCTGACTTGGTGACTGGACAACAACAAGCTTGGAAATGAAGCATTCCAAATATTTATTACAAAGGGGAGTCAAGCCAAGTAATGAGTTATTTCTGAAGATCGAGGTGCTAGGAAATGAACTGAGATGATGGGGAACCAAGAAATGAACAGTTTCGGGGGTATATTACTGCCACTAGGCTGGGGAGAGAGAGTAGGGAACAGAGTCCTAGGAAGCCCAGGGTGGGGCCCCTGGAGAGGCAGAAACAAGGCCAGCCGACCTGAGTCAGAGGAGCTTCCTAAAACAGAGTCAAAAGAAATAACGCCCTGGATTCTCCCACCCTTCAGCCCCTCACCAGGCCTTTCACTGGCCAAAAAGCAGCTAAGAGCTAGCTCAATGAGGAGCCAGGGAAACACAGCCTGCGAGTTCAAGGGTGAGCTCCCTGTAGTACCCTGAGTGGAATGAAAGGGCAAAGACCAAAACTGGGAGCCAACATCAGGCAAGGGTTTCACTCCAGGGTTTCGCGGTCTAAGCAGTGCTGCTCTGAGCATTCCTGACTGTCTCCCAGAACAGGTTTAAGGTTCTCTGTGGTGTATGTCCAGGAGCCACTGGGTGTGCAGACCTTATATTTTACTGGAAATGACTAAAGTTTTTGTATGTGCCCATTCAGCTACAATGAAAGTCATTGTTTGAAGTTCCTAACAATGTAGGGTTTTGAGGATCTTTTATTGGCTCCTCTGACCACCACTGTCCACCTCCTGTGTTCCTGGAGGCTGACCTGAGTGGATTTCATCTTGCAGGCCCTCTGGTCTCTGGTTAGGGCTCACCAGTAGGGAGCAGGCAAGATGGCTGAGAGAAGGTGACTACTCCTCCCTTGGCCCCCCGGGGGAGAGTAACAGCCTCTCCCCTTGGTCCTGCACTAACCACTGTGCTTCCCCTACATGCCACCAACACCCTGTGAGGGATGCCTTGGCAAGGAAACCCTCCTCGTGGTCTAAACTGAGGGGGCCATTTGTCTTCTGTTGGGACTCACTGACAGGTAGTTTTTACCGTAACAGCTGCCCACCCAGTGCTTCTGTAATCTTGTTTAACTTCTGTCCATGATTTTCAGTGGTACTGACCACCTTTACTGGTTAACTTTATGTGAACTCTGTTTATGACTTGCTATTGAGGACTTTCTTTCTTACTGACTTATGGGAGTTCATTATATAATCAAAACACTAGTCTTTTTTCGTTTATATGATGTGAATATTTTCTTCTAGTTTAGTGTTTTTCTTGGACACTTACCCGCTCTTAATTTTTTTTTTAAACTGGAGTATAATTGTTTTACAATGTTGTGTTTCTGCCATACAACAAAGTAGATCAACTACATGTATACATATATCCCCTCCCCCTTGGATCTCCCTATATCCCCATCCCATCTAGGTCTTAATTCTTTATAGTAAATTATTCATCATCCTTGTGTGCTTTTTACATGCCACAGAATTCCTTCTATCTTATCTCCAAGTCAAAACAACTTAAGAAAGACAACATAGAATAAGCTGGCTCTTACATCTACATCTTTATATCAGCAGTTGGTAGATATTTTGCCCATGATACAGTCCATACTCAAACTTTTTTCCATATAAATAACCTTGTCCTAGACTTGTATACTGAAACATTCATTCCTGTCCCATCCACACCTGCTATAAGGCAGCTGTCATTTTAAACTTCTGCGTACTCGAGTCTATTCTGGGTCCTTGCATGTTGTCTAACCCTTCCACCACGTCCTCTCACAGAATCCTAATTAAAGTGCCTGTCTGATGCTCTAGCATCTGAAGCATCCTTGAACTGGCTTTGCTGACTGTATAATCCCTTTGCAATTACTTACCTTCTTTCCATTCTCAACACCTCTGAGTGCCAGTTTTATGAACAGTACAGATAAATCTTGCGCCTAGAAATGGGCTGCTGGGCTGTTGACTGTATGTGTGGAGAGGTAGGATAGTGAGTCTAGTCAGATGTGGGGTTTTCTTGGGGCTGTTGTAGATTTCACTGCTTCCAGTATCTCCAGTAGAGTCTGTTTCCGCCTTATGTTTACAGTTCTAGTCCAAAGTAGCTTCAGTTATGTCTGACTCTGTGACCCTATGGGCTATAGCTCACCAGGCTCCTCTGTCCATGGGGATGCTCCAGGAAGGAATACTGGAGCGGGCTGTTGTGCCCTCCTCCAAGGGGATCTTCCCAGCCTAGGAATCGAACTCATATCTCTGGAGTTCTCCTGCATTGCAGGCAGGTTCTTTACCCACTGAGCAACCTGGGAAGCCAGAGGCTTATGGTGTCAGAGGCTTTTCCTGTGTTCTCACTCATCCTCAGCTTTCAACTGTTCTGGGCCACAAAAAGGGTCTCTTTCCATGACCTTGTTCTGCCCTGGCCGTGACCTTTGTGCTTATTGCCCTTGCTAGGCTTGCAGTGCGGGCAGAGGTGTCCTCTGTTCTTGTCCAGTGTTCATCTCAGTCTCACTGGGCTCCTGAGCCTCTGGAATGGGGGTTTCTGAGCAGCTCTGCCCCATCCCAATGGCAGCCACACGTCCTCTGGTCTTAGCAGGAAAGTACCTTCTGCCTTGTTCCAGCAACAGCATGCCTCCATGGATGCAGGAGTTGTGGTGGGCTCCTGGAAGCTGTGACCCTTACCTTTCATCCTGGCAATGGGAGAGGAAATTCCTTCTCTCCTACAGGCAGATGGGTTTGGCTTTTCTTTCTTCAGAAGCTTTTGTCTTAGCCAGGCTCGGGGAGTTGCGGGGAGAGCATTTCCCACTTCTCTTCCCGTGGCGGTAAGGCTTTAGTGCCCTCTGAGAAGAGGTCCAGGAATGAAGAGGTGTTTGTATTTGCGTCCAAAGAATCCAGTCTTACCTCTCAAGCCTGTCCCACCAAGCAGGGCTCTAGTCTCTGCCCGAGTCTTCCTCGTAAATATCTGGTGGGAATCCTAGTTAACGAGCCTGAGCAAGTGAACTTCTGTGACTTGGGGCCCCAGCTATTCCAAACTTGAGCCCAGGCTTGGCCTTGAAGTCCCCAATGTTTTCCCTGATTTTCTTTACCCACCTCTATTTTAATAATTCCTGGTGTGCTGTGATGGTTTAATTGCTAAGTCATGTCCAACTCTTGTGACCCCATGGACTGACCCCACCAGGCTCCTCTGTTCATGGGATTTCCCAGACAAGAATATTGGGGTGGGTTGCCATTTCCTTCTCCAGGGGATCTTCCTGACACAGGAATTGAACTCTGGTCTTCCTGCATTGCAGGCAGGTTCTTTACTGACTGAGCTGCAAGTTATATAGCCTGGCTTGCTATATGCCAATGATTCTCACATTTGAGGGGTCAGAATCACCTGTGGAATTTGAAAATACAAAATCCAGACTCCTTCCTTCTTCAATGAGCCTGGGCCTCTGTGCTTGACTAGCATTCCAGGGGATTCCAATACTGAGTTTGGGAACCTCTGTACTATAGCATCATGATTACTAAGACATATCCGATATGAATGGGGATGACAGAGCTCAGAGGGGATGTACTTGCTCAGACAATTTCTCCAACATTTGAGAGAGAGGGAGGCAGTAGTGATTACCAGGATTGAGAAGCTGGCTAATGGCCAGAGTAGCACTGAAGAAAATTGGGAGCTCAGTTCAGCAAAATAGAGACTTTGGTTGTAGAGGATGAGAATGCCTTTAAATGAGGCCAAAGTGCATGTGGAGCTGAGAACTGAGGTCAGTATGATATCAGGACAACGAGTTATAGGGACGTTACGTTCTCACCATGGCAAGCCTCGTACACCAACAGTGGACCCTGATAGAGTAGGATCCTGGTCCAGGGAACTCTGGATAGAGGCACTTCAGGTCCTTGAACCACCCAGTCCCAAAGAATCCTCTCGGCCCCTCCCTTTTCTCACCTGAGACGTATCTCAAGTTAATATTTACTCCTTGTAAGAGGTATAAAGTATCCCTCACAGCTTAGGACAATTATGGCTGTCAAATCCAGCATGGCCCAAGAGGGGCAGTCTGTCCTTGTGACAGGAACAGGATTATTCCCTCAAGGATACATAGGACCCAGTGACTCTGTCAGTAGGAGCTTTAAGACTTAGAAATGACTTGAAGGTGCTGGAGCAGGGGTGCAGAACACGAGGCTGGATGATGGAGAGTTTCTGGGGTGCTCTCAGTGGACTAATATCTTGACAAAGACATAAGGAACCAGTCTTAATATGCTGTTGGTATGGTTATCAGAAGCTTTGGCAAGGGAGGGGTTATGAAAAGGTGGCATATAGTGTCAGTCCTCAACCTGGCTGTGTATCCACATCATTGTAAGATATTTAAAAAAAAAAAAATCTTGACCTTTAAACTTCCCATAATCTTCTATAAACTTCAGGAGACAAGGCCCAAGCCTCAGGATATTTAGAGCTCCTCAAGTGACTTTAACTTCAGCCAAGTTTGAGAGCCATTGACATATGCAAATGAAGAAGAGATGGCAATGACCTCTGGAAAGTCTTAAGGATCAGAAGTGGGCTTTTTAAAAGACCTTTATTACACATCATCAGAGAAACCAGGATGGGTCCCCAAGATGCTCCTAAAACAAGGAGGGTACCAGCGTCGCTGAAAAATGGGGTTGGCTGCCATCTGTAGGTCAGGGTTGACCAGAGTAAAGGTTTATGTTGAACTGGACCTGCTGCTGTCCTTGGGGATGGTAGGATTTGGAAATAGCAGAGGCCAGGCAATAACACTTGATCACATCCACATTGCCATAAAGCCAGGACAGCGAATGAAAGGGCCTCAATCTAAGAGGCAACTAGACCTTGTGTAGCTAGTGGTACAAACGATCAGTGGCCATGCAGGTTTTGCTTGACCTGTATGACGAAAGACCAGGAGTGGCTGAGAAGACTGACACAACTCTCCAGGGAGAAGCCACTATCCCTTACTCAGTTCTCACCTTAACCAATCCTAGTTAACTCCCCTTGAAGAAAACTCCTAATGCTACATCAACTACATACAGAAGTGATTCCCCAAAGCTTACTTCAGAAGGAACCTATAGTCACTTAAGTAGCAATATCCTGGGGAAAAAGAAAATACTAAGCTCTTTCAGGAGCTGTTGGATAAAGGGTTGGACATGTTAATATGAAAGATGGAAAAATGCTTTATGAATTTCCAATTAGACTAAGGATGTATGGAACCAGTTAAAATCCTCAGTCAACTAGTCCAGTGAGTCTCTGGTACTTGTTCAGTGGTTATTTCCGTAGTCCTTGGTGCTTCAATATAAACATGTGCTTGGGGGGAGGCCCTTGTGTTGTTTTTCTATCCTTGGAAGAAGTTGAAAGATGTAGTAAGCAGGTGGTCTGGATGGTTTGGATATTGGGCCGGAGAAGCCGTGTGCTGTTTGTTCTCCAGGATGCCACAGAGATCATCTTTTTCTCTAGACACAAAGGGAGAGTGTAATGAGGACACCAGACACTGTGAATGAGTCCTTTGTGAGGGATCCTCCGCAGGTCAAAGTGGACAACTGTGGATATATAGAGCTGGGCTCCCTGGTATCCATGGGGATGGTACAATTCAGAAAAGCAAAGGATGGCTACAGTCCTTAACCACATCCCCATTGCCTCTGAGGGTCCCCATAAAGAGCCACAAAGCCAGAGTGGCAAGCAGAAACCCCAAACCACAGGGCTGCTAGACCATGATCCATGGAGTGGTAAAAAGGATGACCACCAAAAGTGTCACCTGACTTGCCCAACCAAAGGGGATCAAGAGCAGATGAGCAGGATGTTGACACTTGCTGCCCAATGAAAACCCAGTGTCCTTTGCTCACTTATTAAACCTGAGCCAGTGCTGGCCAAGACCCCCTGAGGAAGGACCCACAATATCAGGACCAGTACACGGAGCGATTCCCCAAGTCCCTCTCCAAAAGAGTCTGTGGACAGTTATGTAAAGTGGGTAACTCCACTCTGTGGAAAGGAAACTACTCATATCAATCAGGAGTCATTGGACACAGGGTCAGATAGGTTACTGATGAAGAACCCAAAACACTCATTACTACTTTGCTATTAGAGTAAAGGTATGTGGAAGGTAAAGTCCACCCAAAGTTGTCCTTACTACTGGTCCAGTGGGTCTCTGGATCCACTCTGTGGTCATTTTCCATCACATTGAAGGCTTGAGAGGATTGACCTACTCAGCAATTGGTAGAGCCCTCATGTCACTTCTTGATTTATGGACTAAGTGATAAGGGTAGGAAAGTCTTTCAAGAAAAATGACTGTGAAATTAGTGGAAAAGTAGAATTAATACTATATGCAGAATAGAAGATACTGCTGTTGCCCCAAAGTCTTAAAGGATGTGGGAATCATGGTCTCTGTCAATCATCTCCCCTTTCAGTGTGTGTGTGTAAAACCTGCAGTAATCAGATGGGCTCAGTGATCAACCACCACGAGTCTGACAACAGGCCCCACAGGAACATAGTCTACGGTGGTAGACCGCACAGTCCTGGCTGACAAGCCCCGAATTATGGCCCCTTGTTCAGAGCTGGTTATCAGTTTTTGATGCCTGACACCTTACTGTCTTAAAATGCATGCATAGCCACTACTTGATGCCACTAATAGGTAGCATCTGAGGATATTTGAGAGTTGAAGGTAGGAGTGGCCACTTCTATCTCTCCAACTCAGGATCTGTTTTGTAACTTGTGCTCCCTCTTACTACAACAAGATGGTCTGGTTTTTAACACAGGAAGATAAAGTGGGTAATGTTCCCATAAAAGGACACAAGAGTTTCACCAAACATAGGATACTACCTGACTCTATAGGACCGACTAACAGGTGAAAAAATTTAATAATGATATGATTGACTCTAGCCATTATGAAGAACGAGGGCTGCTGCTACATAATGGGAGCATGTGTGGGCCTCACTAGGCCCTGTTTGCTACTTCCTGCCTGGTGATAGCAGGAATTTCAGAATCAACAATCCTGGTAAGAGATTGGTAAGCCAGGTGAAGACTAAGGACTGCTGAGAGATGAATGTCTGAGTTACCCACTCTGGGCAAATCTAGATCACACAAGTCAAGTCTAGAAGAGGAACACAACAGCAGTGGTGACCCATGGCAGGTTGGATCCTCCCAAAGAAGGGCTGATATATACCTGGGGGTATAAGATGATTATCAGGGATCAACATCTAGGAGGAAACACTGGTCAGATTGAAGTCAGACTGGGAAGCAGACCAGAGAAAGTTTCAGCCAACTCAATGGACATGCTCACACCAGAGTTTCTCATCAGTGCCCCAACTTGGGTCAGAAACAGCCACGACCCAGCACTTCACTCTATCACAGTTCTTCCCCAGAGAGAACTTCACCTTGAGCAGGAAGGCTCTGACTAACTGATGGAGAAGCTGGTGAACTGGCATATTCTAATTGCTGGCTTAGTGGAAACAAATCTGTCCACTGGGCTGGCTGTGTCAGATGGCTGAGCAGAGAGGTGGCAAGGTGTGGGGAAGAAGGAGGACAACGCAGACCACGCAGCAGCCTCAGCACTGTCTGCATGCTCCCATGGCCCCCTTCCTGCTTGACTGGTGAGGTCCCCTCTCTCCTAAACTGCCTAGATAGCCCAGCTACGGCCACCTCTATTTCCCTTGCTGTGGTCTCAAACCAGACCCTTGCTGGAACTGTTTCCTGTTGAACATAAACTATTTCACCTACTATCTCTACTTGAAGTCTGGGTGATCTCACTCACCTCTCCAGGTTATCCCATTCTTTGGTATGAACTGTGATCTCCAATGACTGATCATCTCATAGGAGCATCCCTCTTCCCTTTTCCCTTCCAGCATAGGTCCACTGCAGTGCCCAGTGCTGGCAGAATACCTGGGCTTCACTACATCAGGCAATCCTGATCAGTGCTGGCGGGGAGTTCTTACAAGTGGTCTGGATGGCTTGAATTTTGGTCCAGAGAAGCCATGTGCTGTCTGTTTCCCTGGACACCCCAGAAGTTACTCCTTTCCCTGGATCCAAAGGACAACAGTAGTGAAGCCTCTAACCCCTGAGAAACTTGTAGGGAAGAGCCTCTGTAGGCCAAGGTAGATGGCAGCTGGGCTCCCTGGTGTCCATGGGGATGGTAGGATTCCAAAAAGCAGAGGCTGGCACCAGCCCTTAACTACATCCACATTGCTGCCAATAGAATATCCTCATCTTCTACCTAGCGTCAAGGAATGGAGATAGGAATGGCCACTCCTACATTCCCTACTCGGGACCCACCCAGGGAGGGTGCTTCCCTCTACCTCAAGTTTATGCTTTGTTGCAAGTTTTTGATTTATGAGTTAGAAGGAAAGAGGGGAGTTTCCTGCCAAGGAGACACAAGAAAGCAATTACTATGTAACTTTGGCTGTGGTATGGAGCTAAGTCTGCTCTTAGATAATGGTGGGGTGGGGGCGGGCAGGAACATGTCTGGGAATCACTGGGTGGCATCTTTTGGTCCCTCTGTGACTGTCAATAGCCATGAATTTCAGTAACCAAGAACTTGGTGGCTGGGGTAAAACCTTTCAGGAATGAAAACTGTTAACCTTTCTGCAAGTAACCTAGACCATACAGGCAAGGTCTGAAAGTGAGAAATCTAGAATGAGTGGTAGGGGAGAAACACATGGACAGTGAGCTGTTGCAGGTTGCGTCTGCCTAAGACAGGTGCTGAAAGTTTGGGGTATAAGATGTCAGTCAGCAATGAGCAGCTGTGAAAGGAACAGGAGGAAGCTGATTGGATAGATAGTCAAGCTGTGAGGCATGCTAGGGAAGGCTTCAGCAACCCAATGAGGGACTCTGAGTCATCCATCCATTTCCAGATTTGTGCCTTTAATGGCTGTGGCCTTGTTTCCAATCGCTCAGTGCTGCTTCAGGTAGAGCTCACTTTGAGCAGGGAGGCTCTGTGATTGCAGACCCTGAAGGAGCTGGTGAACGTGCAGATTCCAGTTCCAGGCTGGGTGATACAAGGAAATGGTTCTGTTAGCCAGGCCGGGTCACCGTCATTCAGGCAGAGGAGAGCTGACGTCATGTGGAAGGCCTGAGATGGATGCTGATCACATCAGCAGCCTTGGGCGTGTGCTTGTTCTCACCTCATTGTCTACCTTTTTGCTGATGAGATGGCCTGCTCTCCCTGAAGCATCAAGGCAGTCCCCTTATTGTTGTCTTTTTGTGGCCTGGGAAGTATGAGGCTGCCATCTGTCTCTCCACAAAGTCCATGTATCTGTTCTTCTCTAATTCATCCTGTTCTTTGGCATGACCTTGGATTGTGTCAAGATTACTGATTTCTCCTCCCCTGGTAATCCTATTCCTGTTCCATTACAGGTATACTTCCAAGCCCGGTGATAGCAGAATTTTAAAGGCTGACTACATTAGCCCATTCTGCTCATTGGGGGAATTTGAGCTGGTAGGTGGCCTGGATGACTTTTAATAGTAGGAATAAGGGTACCCATCCTCATTCAGGGAACACAAAAAGTTGAGCAGCTATCAACTCAGGCACCCTGATGTCAGGGGAGGCTGAAGTAAGCCCTGAAAATGAATTACAAGCACAGTCAACAGCTGAATAAATCTTACAATGAAGGATTTGCCTGAGTCTTGTAGCACAGAAAATAATGATTTTAGAAAATGATCAATGTATTCTCTTGTCAAAAAGATGAGGCATTTTGTGCCTTCTGATAGAAGTTTATGGCACGGCAGTTCTGGATTCAGATGTGCACCATTCTAACTCATTCACTTGGCGGGAGTCCAGTGCCTTTATTGCTGGGTAGTACTTTTCTGTAGTCTGGGGAGAGAAACTGCTGCTGCCTCAGCCACTGCCTGAGAATGAGGGGTCTGCGAGGGCTATATGGGGGGCATCAGGTTGCTCACAGCCTTGCCTTATGGTGACTCCCTCTGGGAACATGAGGGCACTGGAGACCCTCTGACTGCACATCAGATGATTGGGGGTGGGGGGGGGGGTGGAGTCTGTAGTCCCTGGGGCAGCTCTGGCAGTGGGAGGAAGGAGCTGGTGGACAAAACCATTCCTTCTTGGAGGGATTTGAGGGGAAATACCTTCCTTGTCCTCTTGAAAGACTTCTAGAGAAATCAGCTGGTCAGAGAACTAAGGCCAACTCAGATGTACTCTTGTCTTGTTTGCCATCCCTTCTTCCCTTTCCCCATTTTTCTTGGTATTTTACTTTATTACAATACAGTGTCAGAACCTGTGGGAAAAATATTGCTGTGGCCCAGAACAGATGGCCTGAAATAGTCCCCTATTAACTGTTCTTGCCAAAATACAGGCTTGAATCCAAAGTGTCTAGATCTAACTTTCAATTTATAGAAGATAGGGACAGAAGAACATGACAAATGATACCATGGGAATAAAATCTGCAAATCTAGATTCTAGATCATCTGCCTTGCAAATGGTTCCAATTTCAAGGAACCATTCAAAGAAATGGGATGGGTTTGAATTTGGATCCTAAGAGAAAATAGAGGCTTCAAATGTAGTGCTAAAGTTCCATTTCTTAATGAGTGGTTTATACACATAGATGTTTACTGAATTAATCATTGAACTATGTTATAAATATTAATAAAATTAAATGGTTAAAGCAGGTCAAAAATGGGGGTGAACAAAATCAGATGAGACAGCAATTGGATTTTTATTTCAGATTCTAACTAAGGCTTCTATGGCTGAGGGAATATAGATACAGCATTTAGAACTGTGACCTGTTAAAGAAGTAACAGAATAAAGATCTCAAGAATAATTTGAGGTCCTCAGAAATGATCAACTCAAATGATGGTACCTCTTACTAAAATAAAGGAAAGATGAGAAGTGAGCTTTTCTCCTGGGCCTTGACATTCCTGCCGGTCATTCGGGTAGACATGGACACTGGCAGTTAGGCTGGACAGAAACCTGGTGGAAGAGACTTGTGGACGTGGAAGGACAAGTGGTTGGTGATGGAGCTGATCCCATGTCTTTGTTTCAGATTGTTTTAAGGGAACCCAAGTGGAGATTGAAGTGAAGGTAGTTTGGGGGGAACATAGTACAAATGGGAGCTAGTGATGCTGAGCAAGGGCTCACTGCCCAGTGCATGTAGAAACCAATACTATGGCACTAGTTTCTGAGGAAGGAAAGCTTTATTGCAAGATCAATGCTCAAACCTGTCTCCCCAAGTCAGAGTTGGGGGCAAAGTTTAAGGGGTTAGAGGAATTTCAAACTTGGCTGATAGACTAGTCCCGAATCAATCCATATATGGTAACATAGCTACTTGGGCTGCTGGAAACTGGTTTTTCTTATTGAAGAACATCTTGTTTTATAAAGGACTCTAGTGGCAAAATCACTATTACTTGGGTTCCAAAAATTTAAGATTCTTGGTTCCAGGGTCATGCTGGGGACAAGGGTTCCCGTCTTCTTGCACATACAGTGCTGTTCCTGTAAAATCACTCAAGGTTTGATTAATCAACAAATTGCTTTAAGGAAGCAAAACTAGCTTAAACTGTTTAGTGTCTTACATGCTGTCCCAGTAGTAGGGAAATGAGGGACAATATAACGCTTTATTGAGCTGGTCTCTACTTCAGGTGACTGATTGCTCCAGCCCATGGAACTTCAGGAAAGGCCAGAAGAAACAGGGAGGTATTTATCCTGGAGACTTTCTCATCCTTTTCAATCAAGTTTTGCTGAGTGTAACTCCTTGGTTTTGTGGGCTACACATGTCAGCCCTGAGCAGATTCCCACAGGCATCTGTGAGGCGTGTCAGACGCTCCAGGCCAGGGTGCCAGGCGGGTGAGATGATGCTGAGCTGCTCTTGATTGGGACTGGTCCCCGTAGCAATGGCTCAAGGATGAGATCAAAGAGTCTGAAGTGCAGGAATATCTCAGTCCCCTCCAGGGACACATAGAAACACACACAGCTGAGCACCTGGGGAACACCACATTTTAAGGGACAGGTGGAAGGAAGTGCCTGGAGAAAAACTTCAAGAATTAATAGTGAAAAAGAAAAGTTGCCATGAAACCCACGGGAGAGGAGCTCTCATGAGGAGGAATTAGAAAAATGGTGCCAAATCAAGGTAGACTCAACTGATAAATATGGGAAATAATTAACTAAAATCTATTTGCTGGAATGAAAAAAGAAAAAAAAAAAAAAAACATGCTAGCCAGCAAATAGATTGTGATCTGGGTGGACAAGTGATATTGTTATGTCTGTATACTTATGTCAGGGCTTCCCTGGTGGCTCAGTGATAAAGAATCTGCTGGCAATGCAGGAGACGCAAGTTCAATCCCTAGGTTTGGAAGATGCCCTGGAGAGGGGCATGGCAACCCACTCCAGTATTCGTGCCTGGGGAATCCCATGGACAGAGGAACCTGGCGGACTACAGTCCATGGAGTCGCAAAGAGTCAGACATGACTAAAGCGACTTAACACAGAACACACGCATACTTATGTCATATGTACATGCAGCTGTATTAATGTAGTATGTATATTTTTATTCTCAAATATCATAAAATACTCTTGATACAAAACCTTTCTTCACCAAAAATGACAACACTAATTTGTCAATGATGTGAGTACAAGTGCCCTGTTTTCTGAAGTTTGTTTTTACCACTCTGCGATATAGAATTTTGAATCTCTAAGTTTAGCTTGTTTTGATTCTTGGTTTTAAGGGTTGTCACAGCTGAGAAATATCTTAGATGGGTCGCTGCAGATGAACCACATTGTTCTCTCTTATTAAATTGTGAAACTCACTGGTTACTTCCATTTACCAATTACACAACTCTTTGTTTTTGAGATTCTTCTGTAAAGCTCACATCTTCTCCATCAATCAATTGTTGCAACTATTTGGAAGATGTAGTATTTCTACATCTTCAACCAATTAGCCCAAACCTGCTGAAATTGTTTGGAAGCATAACCTTCTAATGTTTTAAAACCCTCCCAGATGATTTTAGTATGCAGACTCAAGAGACTTAAAGCTTTTTTTTTCCCCAGAACAAAATCTCAACATTGGAATCATGTCAAAATGAGATTTTACAATATGGTTCTCCTAGCATGAACTTCTTCAAAAGCAGTTTGTCCTGTCATTGCCACAAGTTCACTTGACCCTCTCCAGGGAGGGTATCCTATTGTCAAGGCCAGTAAATGTGGAACATCTGAAATTTTGAAGAGACAAATGCATCACTTGTCTTTGTTATTTTTATTGGCTTATGGTTTCAGGTGTACAGCAAAGTGAATCTGTTATACATATATACACTCTATTTTAGATTTTTTTCTCATATATTTTCTCTTTTTGCAATAGATAATGGTGAATGGTTTCTTACTGCAAAGTATTATGAAGATTCAACTATGAAGTCTTCATTTCAGTTCAGTTGTGCAGTCATGTCCGATTCTTTGTGACCCCATGGACTGCAGCATGCCAGGCTTCCCTGTCCATCACTAACTCCCAGAGCTTGCTCAAACTCATGACCATCAAGTTGATGATGCCATTCAACCATCTCTTCCTCTGTTGTCCCCTTCTTTTTCTGCCTTCAATCTTTCCCAGCATCAGGGTCTTTTCTAAGGAGTCGGTTTTTCATATCAGGTGGCCAAAGTATTGGAGTTTCAGCTTCAGCATCAGTTCTTCCAATGAACATTCAGGACTGATTTTCTTTAGGAGTGACCGGTTTGATCTCCTTGACGTGCAAGGAACTCTCAAGAGTCTTCTCCAATACCACAGTTCAAAAGCATCAATTCTTTGGTGCTCAGTTTTCTTTATTGTCCCACTCTCACATCCATACATGACCACTGGAAAAACCATAGCTTTGACTACATGGACCTTTGTTGGCAAAGTGCTCTGCTTTTTAATATGCTGTCTAGGTTGGTCATAGTTTTTCTTTCAAGGAGCAAATGTCTTTTAATTTCATGGCTGCAGTCACCATCTGCAGTGATTTTGAAGTCTGCTGTGATTTTATGAAGTTTTGCTTTCATGAAATTAGTCCCATCAATGACAACTTAACACTGTATACACTGTTTTCAACTTCATCCTGGAGACTCCTTGTTTGTGAATAATATGATGGATGGATTGCACATGTGGTGTGATATCCATAAACCTACTGATATCAACTGTGGCTGTACTTATATTTTCCATGATGGGGTCATTTCATGTTGAAGTTGGCTCACAAAAGTAATTTTAGTTGTATATCATTTTTGAAATAGAATCTGACAGATACTATAATCTAAGACATGTTCAAAACATTTATATTTTCATTCAACTGTATAGCAACCTCCCACACTATATAATTTGTTCTAAACCTATTTCCTCAAATCTTCAGTATTTTCCATGCATCTGCCAATAGTATTTGGTGATAGAGGAATACATCTGGTTTTATTTCCAGTGTATTCCAGCAATTTCCATCATGGTAGGGAGAGCCAAATGCTTCCCCAGTGGTAAATGGATTTTTTATCTTTCACTCCTAAACATTTATGGCTAAATCTAGTGAAATTGTGTGGAGTATTGGAATAATTACATAACTTTACAGAGCACTGACAGAATTAGAGATTTCTCTGCATTCTGTATACTTACTATAAATTTAACATGCCAAGTCACTGTATACATCTAAGAAAAGGAATCTTTCTCCTAATGACAAACATTACCATGTCTTAAGTTTCAGTTAAATTTTTTGGTAGATTTATTGAACTATTGTGTCTCTTAACATGGCTATTAAAGAAACACAGTAGGAATAAAAATGATCAGTTTCTCAATCTATTCTCAGGGGCTTGCTAGTTTCTCCAGTCTGTAGCAGTCTAAATAAACACACTGCCCTGTGTGTTGATTAGTTAAAATAATATGCCCCAATCCACTTAGGACAACACATTGTGGAGGGAAGGCAGAGCTGTACCCGAGGGAGCGACAGTTAGCACCTCCAGGCTGGAGAGCTCCCTCTTTGCTCATGTCTCTTGTGTCCAAAGCGCCCCCTGACCATCCAATGCACAAATGACCAGAGCTCAACCTGTGTGCCCAGGGTCCTGATGAGAATTCATCAATATTCATGTGAGTCTCTACACCCCTGGAGATTTTATTGGGGTAGTTTGAGGACACATCCACTTCAATTTGGGATCTGCTGATATAATAAGTTCTTCTAGGAGCTGATCTGTGAGAAAACCCGTGATAATTAGGAAACACATTGAAAGATTTTTAAAGTAGATCAGGAAGACAGAAGTATTAAGCTGTGGGGAAGGAACCACTGGGAGAGACGTTGAAGGTGCAGGAGGATGGATGGATAATCAATAGAGTATATCAGAGAAAGGGAAAACCTGGGATTTAGGAAACATGGAAGGATTAACCTACCTCAGAAGAGGCCACCTCCTGCTAGGTTGAGGGGGTGGTGTGTGATCCTAAGTGGTGTGTGTGGGGTGAGAGGGAGCTGAAATTGTTCCGAAGTTGGGGGCGGGGACTTGTGTTGAGAGAAAGGAGCAAGAATGGGTTTGTGAAAGGAACCAACTTGCAATAGCTGCTATATATAATGAGAGTTAATGAAGGGTACAAGTCAATTTCTTAATTACAGTATAGTTATCTTGTCCATCATGTAAGAACTAACTGGTTTATGAGCACTAAAGCTGAAGTTGGATTAGCCCAGGGGTCCTACATCTGAAAGACATTTCCAGTGAGAAGAGGTAAATGTTTTCTGGACACAGTGAATATATGCTCTTATTGCCAAAACTGTCAAATGTCTACCAGTTGGGTTAGATATACCCTTAAAACCATCAGACATTTCTTTTCAATACTGCTTTTTCTAGTCCCATGACAATCCACGCTTCATATGTAGCTCTGACATTTGTGTCATCCCAAGTGACATACTGAATCATAAGTTTTCCAGAGTTCGTGTGTTTAGTCACATAATTGGCAATATTTGAATCAGACACAACTGCGGGAAACTTGATCCCAAACCATGGGGACCCATTCCCATAATGTAACACCAGTCTTTCCTCTTAATCTTTCAATGATCAGATGTTTGTTTCCTATGGTTAACTTACTTTGCTTTTTAAAGTGATTCCTCCAAGGCTTCCTAGTGACACCTGAAATTTGGCTGAGGACACAGGACATGTGCCAGAGGGTAATTAATGAGCTGGGGTCACTGTGTGTTTGTGTGTACACACAGCTAACTACCTTCGTCAATTCTGTCAGTTGACCTCTAGCAGTCCTAAACCAGCATGGGTTGGGTTCTTCTCTGGTTAATGTCTTTCTCACATGACACTGTGTATTTAAAATAAAACAATTAAGACTGCATCAAAATGAGTCATATAGAGAGTCGTTGTAAACTCAAAGTCATTTTAGAGTCTCATAATTTGACTCCATATTTCCCAAGGAATGAATTGAAGGGAAAAATTCTGATATCTAGGCATATGTTCTTCCTAACCCAAAGTCCTGGCAGAATACTACATGACACATGGCTAACGTCTAGAAAATAGTCATTATTGTGATATGGTCAAATGGTGAATGTATGAGTGTTCTCTGCCACCTCCTCCCCCTCCCTCATCTCTGCCATCCCTCCAGCTCTTGGGCCTCGTTCAGATCCAAGTCATCAGGAAAACATGAGAACCACAGAAGCTATGTTTATAATAGTTATTTTGCTGCCAGCAGTAAATTATTGCAGAAGTTACAAAGGAAAATACTGGGATGAGTGGGAATGAGTCTGTTTGGAGGCTAATCACAGTTTGGGGAGGAGCTGTTTCCTGTGGGGGTTGGTGAAGGGCCTCAGTTCTGAGACTCTTTAAGCTGTCTCACTGAGCAGAAGACTTCAGTTTACTGAGATTTTACTCAGTTTTTAGAGAGCAGAGTACATGTCATGACTGTTTAGACTCTGTTCCTTTGAAGAGACTCCAGGCTCTGCCAGGACCTGGGTTGTCTTTGGGGCTGTATTGTAATCACCTGATGCCACTGTGTGCTTGACCTGGAGTCCTTCATCCTCTATAGCTCTGAGACAGGTTTTCAGATAACAGTTCTGAGGTTCAGCAGACCCCTCTTTAATCTAGTGGAGCATCAGTGGTGACATTGTCTGAGGATCCCGGGGACTTCCAAAGTGGTCACCTTTATTTTCCCAGCTCTGCACACCAAGGCAAGAGATAGCGGCCCCTGAAGTCATACTGCAAAAGACCTGAATTACAAATATATTACAGGGCAACAATTGAAGAGCCCAAGTTGATCGTTACAAACTGCCTTTCACAGGAAAAAATCTTAAGTATAGTGGACCCTCACTGCTCCTTCCAGACTCGAATTCCTTCTAACCGTGACACAATATATAACATAAACCTTATCTTAACCCTCTTTAAGTGTACACTTCAACATCACAGAGTTGACCCTTGAACAACACAATGTGCAGGTCAACTTATACACAGATTTTCTCAATAGTAAGGACTACACAATCCAAGGTTGGTTGAATCCATAGTTGTGGAACCAGGGATACAGAGAGTCAAATATAGTTTGAGGGGGTTGACGCCTCTAATCCTCATGTTGTTCAAGGGTCAACTGTATATTCACACTGCTGTGCAATCAATCTCCAGAATTCATTTTGCAAAAGAGAAACTTGAATAGACATTAAACAACAACTTTCCATTCCCTTTCTCCCCTCGTGCATGGCAACTGCCATTCATTCTGTCTCTGAATTTGACTATTCTAGGTACCTCTTAAGTAGAATCACAGTATTTGTCTTTCTGTGGCTGACTTTTCATTTAACATCAATGTCCTCAAGTTTCAACCATGTTGAAGCATGTGAATTTGCCATTTGACCTAAAAGGAAGTCTAACATATGGCAAATTCACATGCTCTCAACATGGTTGAAACTTGGTGTATATATATTTATATACACACCACTTCATGGTTATCCATACATCTGTTGATGGACACAGGTCACTTCTATTTTATGGCTGTTGTGAATAATACTGCTATGAATGATTGCAGTGGTTTAGTCACTAAGTTGTGTCTGACTCTTTGTGACCCTGTGGACTGGAGCCCACCAGGCTTCTCTGTCGATGGCAACCTACTCCAGTACTCTTGCTTGGGAAGTGCTATTTCCTTCTCCAGGGGATCTTCCTGATCCATGGATCAAACCTACATCTCCTGTTTGGCAGGAGGATTCTTTACAACTGAGCCACTTGGGAAACCTGCTACTATGAATAGGGGTGTATATATATATATATATATATATTTCAAGATCCTGCTTTCAACTTTTTTGGGCATAGGTCCAAAAGTGAATAACTGAATCACATGGTAATTCTATCTGTAGTTTGAGGAACCATCATACTGTTTTCCATAGTGACTACATGATTTCACATTCCCCTCAGCAATGCACATTCTCTCAAATTTCTCCACTGTCTCTTGTTTTTTTTTTTTTTTTATAGTAACTATCCCAGTGAGACTGTATTCACTATAGTTTTGATTTGAGAATGGAGAAGGACTCGCTCAGTTGTGTCCGACTCTTTGCGACCCCATGGACTATCCAGTCCCTTGAATTTTCCAGGCCAGAATACTGGAGTGGGTAGCCTTTCCCTTCTCCAGGGGATCTTCCCAACCCAGGGATTGAACCCAGGTTTCCCACATTGCAGGTGGATTCTCTACCAGCTGAGCCACAAGGAAAGCCATAGTTTTGATTTATATTTCCCTATGCCAAAGCCCTTGACTGTGTGGATCACAATAATCTGTGGAAAATTCTGAAAGAGATGGGCATATCAGACCACCTGACCTGCCTCTTGAGAAACCTTTATGCAGGCCAGGAAGCAACAGTTAGAACTGGACATGGAACAACAGACTGGTTCCAAATAGGAAAAGGAGTATGTCAAGGCTGTATATTGTCACCCTGCTTACTTAACTTATATGCAGAGTACATCATGAGAAATGCTGGACTAGAAGAAGCACAAGCTAGAATCAAGATTGCCAGGAGAAATATCAATAACCTCAGATATGCAGATGACACCACCCTTATGGCAGAAAGTGAAGAGGAACTAAAAAGCCTCTTGATGAAAGTGAGAGGAGAGTGAAAAAGTTGGCTTAAAGCTCAACATTTAGAAAACTAAGATCATAGCATCTGCTCCCATCACTCCATGGGAAATAGATGGGGAAACAGTGTCAGACTATTTTTTTGGACTCCAAAATCACTGCAGATGGTGATTGCAGCCATGAAATTAAAAGATGCTTACTCCTTGGAAGCAAAGTTATGACCAACCTAGGCAGCATATTAAAAAGCAGAGACATTACTTTGCCAACAAAGGTCCGTCTAGTCAAGGCTATGGTTTTTCCAGTGGTCATGTATGGATGTGAGAGTTGGACTGTGAAGAAAGCTGAGCGCCAAAGAATTGATGCTTTGAACTGTGGTGTTGGAGAAGACTCTTGAGAGTCCCTTGGACTGCAAGGAGATCCAACCAGTCAATCCTAGGGGAGATCACTCCTGAGTGTTCATTGGAAGGACTGATGCTGAAGCTGAAACTCCAGTACTTTGGCCACCTCATGAGTAGAGTTGACTCATTGGAAAAGACCCTGATGCTAGGAGGGATTGGGAGCAGGAGGAGAAGGGGACGAAAGAGGATGAGATGGCTGGATGGCATCACCAACTCGATAGACATGAGTTTGAATAAACTCCGGGAGTTGGTGGACAGGGAGGCTGGGCGTGCTGCAACTCATGGAGTCGCAAAGAGTCGGACATGACTGAGTAACTGAACTGAATGATTAATGATGTTAAGCATTTTATGGACTTGTTAGCTGTTTGTATGTCTTTGGAGAAATATCTTTTCCAAGTCCTTTGCCCATTTTTTAATTGGATTATCTGTTTTTGTTGGGTTGGAGTTCTTTGTTTATTCTGGGTATTAACCTATCAGAAATGATCAGCAAATATTTTATCTCCACACGTGGTCATCTCTTCATTCTTTGTCCTTTGAGTTCTAAATTATTATGTAATTTTTTTTGCTTTTATTAGAGCCGAGAAATCTTTAACAAATCCAGTGTTAGAAAACTTTTCCCTTGTGTTTTCTTCTAAGAGTTTTGCAGTTTAAGCTCTTAGAATGTTTAGGTCTTTGATCCATTTTTGTTACTTGTTTACAGTGTAGTGTAGTTAAGTTTCTAACTTTATTTATCTGCATGTGGATATCCAGTTTTCCCATTACCATTTGTTGAAACTGTTCATTCTCCATTAAATAGTTTTGACACCCTTATCAAAAATCACTTTACCACATATGCAAAGGTTTAATTCTGGGCTATTTCCTTGGTCTATAAGTCTATCTTTATGCAAATATATCACTGTTTTGATTACTGTGGCTTTTTAATAAGCTTTGAAATCAGGAAGAATGAGACCTCCAACTTTGTTTTTCAAGACTGTTTGGCTATTCAGGGCCCCTAAGACTCCACATGAATCTTACGGATTTTTTCCTGCCTCTACAAAAAATACCATTGAGACTTTGCTGGGGTTGTATGAAATCTGTACCTCAATTTGGGCAGTATTAATATTACAGTATTAAAGTAAAATCTATGAACATATAATGTCTTTCTGTATATTAATGTCTTTAATTTCTTTCAGCGTCATCTTAATATGAGGCTCTAATCTTCTTAGTTTATTCCTATATATTTTATTTTTGATGTTATTGTACATGGAGTTGACTTCCTTTTTCAGATCATTGTAGTATATGGAAATACAACTGATTTTTGGTGTTTGTATCCCAAAACTTTACTAAGCTCATTTTTTCTAGTGTTTGTCTGGAATATTTAGAGTCTTCTATATATAAGATTATGTTTGCTAACAGATTTTCTACTTCCAATTTGGATACCTTTTACTTATTTTTCTCCCCTAATTGCTCTAGGGTTTCCAGACAACGTTAAATGGAAGCAAAAGAGAGCATCCTTGTGGTGGCCCTGGTTTAAAGGAAAAGCTTTTATTCTTTCACAGTTATGATGCTAGCTGTACACTTTCATATGTGGCCTTTATTATTTTGAGTTTACTTCTAGTTTCTTGAAGTTTTTTTTTAATCATGAAGGAGTATTGAACTTTATCAGTTTCTTCTACGTAAGTTGAAAAGTTCATGTGACCCCACGCTGCTTTTCATTTTATTAATGTACCATATTTTCATATGCTGAACCATCCAGAAATTCTACTTGGTCATGGTGTGTAATCCTTTAATGTGCTATTAAATTGTTTACTAGCATTTTAAGAATTTTTATATCAACCTTCATCATTAATGTTGGTTTGTAGATTTATTTTCCTGTAATGTCTTTATATGTTTTGGTATCAGGGTAATGCTGGTCTCATAGAATGAATATAGTTCCTTCTCTTCAATTTTTTTGGAGAGTTTGAGGAGTATTCTTAATACTTTAAGGATCCATTAGAACTCACCAGTGAAGCCATCTGATCCTGGCCTTTGCTTTGGGAGTTTTTTGAACACTGATTCAATCTATTTACAAGTTATAGGCCTGGTCAAATAATCTAGTCATGATTTGTTTTGGTGGTGGTTTCTAAGAATTCATCTGTTTCATTTAGGTACCAAAAATGGAATTACCTAATTGTTCATATCTTACAATCAGTTTTATAGGAATAAAAATTACAATGTTTCTTCTTTCATTTATGATTTTAGTTAAGTCTTCTCCTTTTCTTAGTCAAACTAGGTAAAGGTTTGTTGATTTTGTTGATTAAAAGAACCAAGTCTTAGTTTTGCTTGTTCTATTTCATTTATCTCTAATGTTTCCTTCCTCATGCTAACTTTAGGTTTAGTTTTTACTACTTTTTATAGTTCCTTATGGTAATAAAGTTAGGTTGTTTTAAAAATCCTTTGTTTTTACAGCTAAAAATTATTGTCATGATATTCCTTTCATTATACCTCATAAATTTTGGTATTTTTTTTATTAGATACTTTCTAACTTCCCTTGTGATTTCTTCTTTAATCCATTAAGATCATGTTGTCTAACTTCTAGGCATATGTGGATTTTCAAGTCATCTTTTTCTATTTTCTAGCTTTCTTCTTTGGGATAAGAAAAGATACTCTAATAAAAAACATCAAAATCATTGTTTTGAGGTCTTACAGTGTATCATGTGTGTTCCATGTGAACTTGAAATGCATTCTTTTGTTGGGTGAAGTGTTTTGTGTTTACCTGATAGGAACGATTGGGCTATACTATTCAAGTTCTCTATTTCTTTATTGGAGTTCTTTATATATTACTCAAAATGAAGTACTGAAGTCTTTTATTATTGTAGAACTGTATTTCTCCCTTCAATTCTGTCAATATTTACTTCATATTTAACAGCTCTGATGTTTGATGCATATGTTTAATTTTTAGTGAATTGATATTTTTATCATTATGTCCTTGTTTCTTGTGACAGTTTTTCATTTAATTTTGTTTGATATTGCTATAGCATACCTATTCTTTTGTTACTTTGTGCATGGAATATCTTTTTTTCATCCTTTCACTTTGAACCATTTTCTCACCTTAAATAGTCTGCAAGCTATTTATCTAGCCAAAAAAAAAAAAGTTTCCTTGGGATCAGGAAAGAATTATAATTTGGAATCTACAACCATGGCAAGCTATGTGCAAGTCAAACACAAGGAAAGGGAAAAGTGAAGTTAGCCCTATGGTAAACAGAGTTCATTGGAGGAGCTGAGAGTTTAGAGTGGCTTTTTATTGGTAGAATTGTGATGGGGTCTCATTGGCTGAGGTTTTTCCAGGAAGTCTTTCAATTTCCTGTTGGATTCAGTCCTCAGAGCATGAGAGCCCCCCCCCCCCCCCTTCTGGCCTCAAAGTCTTTTAATTGAGTTTTGTTGGGTATTTTGGTTGGTTTGTTTTTTATACTACACATGTCCTTAGATCTAAAGTAAATTTGAAGTTCCTCATGTCAGGAGCTTGGCAGTTACCACTGTGTCTTAACAAGTGAAAAACTGTCAACTGAAAAGTCAACAATTCCTCTTGAATCTATAAGAGAGGGTAAGACACAGGGCACATTGCTCTCCCCAAGACTGGAGAGACAGGAGAAATCAGGCAGTCATGATTTATCTGGGCCAAGACTCTCAAGTAAAAACTGCGGGGATCCAGTTTTGAGTAGGAAAGCCTATGATTGACAAATTGCTAGGGGCTTAATGTGGACAACTCTATTAAAAACTTCAGGGGATACTGTATTGAAACTTACCTCTTTAAGTGTTCAACCATGTTCCACAGTAAATAGTGAAGAATTCTCACAGAGGGAAAGAGAAGAGCCACTATTTAGAAATATACCATAGCCATCTGTTCTTAACAAGGACTTGCCCTCAGGGGAAACTAGTTTTGTTTTTTTTCAATGAAATATAGTTAATTTACAATGTGTGCTAGTTTCAGCTATACCACAAAGTGTTCAGTTATACATATATTCATGGCTCACAGTGCTTTTCAGGTCTACTATATCCTTCTACTTTGTATATTCATTCTAGTAATTTTTGAAAGTTTGATACTGAAACTCAAACCTTTATCTAATTTTTTAAAATAATTATATGGTGGAACTATATGTAACCTTGTTCTGTATTTTCCAAGTTTCCCATTAATGTGTTACATACTTTCATAATTTAAAAAATTATAATTATATATATAATATATATTATTATATATATTATATATAATAATATATATACACTCTTTTCTAGATTCTTTTCTCCTATAGATTATCACAGAATATTGAATAGAGTTCCCTGTGCTATACAGTAGGTCCTTATTGTGTGTGTGTTCATCCCAAGCTTTTAGTTTCTCTCTCCCCTCCACATTTCCTCTTTGGTAACCGTAAGCTTATTTTCAATATCTCTAAGTCTGTTTCTGTTTTACAAAGAAGTTCATTTCTTTTCTTTTTTTAAGAAGATCCCACACATGAGTGATATCATATACTTATCTTTCTCTGACTTACTTCACTTAGTATAATGATCTCTACGTCCATCCATGTTGCTGCAAATGACATTATTTCATTCTTTTTATGGCTGAGTTATATTCCATTGGCTATGTATACCATGTCTTTATCCATTCTTCTTTTGATGAACACTTAGGTTGCTTCCATATCTTGGCTGCTGTAAATAGTGCTGCAATGAACACTAGGGAGCATGCTTTCTTTCAGATTATGATTTTATCCAGATATATGCCCAGGAATGGGATTGTTGAATCATATGGTAGTTTTATTTTTAGTCTTTTAAGGAAGTTTCATACTGTTCTCCATAGCGGTTGTAGCAGTTTACATTCCTACCAATCTTATAGAAGGGTTCCATTTTCTCCACATCCTTTCCAGCATTTATTATTTGTAAACTTTTTGATGGGAAAGTTGTTACTAGAGCCCAGATGGCTGGCATATTATTAGAACCTAACTGACCTGAGGAAGGGAAGTACCCCACTCTACTAGACAATCTGTCCACCTCAGGGTAGAGAAAAACTGAAACACTTGGGAAATTCAGTCACAGGACTATAGAATGTCCCGACTCTCTACCCCCATAACTCACCACCACATTACTAAAGGCCAATGAACACAGTGTCTTTTACATAGTATATTATCATATCTAGCTGTCAAGAGAAATGTGATTTCACAATACATACAGATATTGAACCATTACCTGGTATATGTGAAACTAACATAATGTTATGTCAATTATAACTCAATTAAAAACAAAGCATACCAATGGCAAAAGAGCACAATTTAAAGAGACAAAGTATTAGAGCCAGACATGGCAGGGATGTTGGAAATATCAGACAGGAATTTTAAAAGCTATGATTAATATGCTAAGTATTTCATTAGGATAAAGTCGGCAGCATGTAAGAGCAGATGGCAATGTATTTAGAGACTGCAATCCTAAGAAAACAAAGATGCTAGAGAGAAAAATCAAAACACTAATAGAAATGAAGAATGTCTTTGGACTTCATAGACTAGATAGACGTGGCAAAGGAAAGAATCTCCAAACTAGAGAATATACCAATAGAATCCTCAAACCAAAAAGCAAAAACGAAGACTTAAAATCCAAGGACTGGAAGACAACTGCCAAACCTGTAGCATATGTATAATGAGAATATTAGAAGAAAGGGGAACAGATAAAATATTTGAAGCAATAATGACTCAGAACTTCCCCCAAGTTAATGTCAGACACCAAACTACAGATCCAGGAAGCTCAGAATGATCAGGATAAATGCTTGCCTTAAAAACTTACACCCAGGCATAATGTTGACAAACCATTTACAAACTGGGAAATCAGATAAAGAAGAAAATCCTAAAAGCCAAGCAAACAAACACACTTAAAAGTTGAATGAAAAAACACCTTATTTATAGAGCAAGAAAGATAAGAGTTAGGCCTAACTTCTCCTCAGAACCCTGGAGGTGGATACGGCAACCCACTCCAGTATTCTTGCCTGGAGAATTCCATGGAAGGAAGAGCCTGGCAGACTACTGTTCATAAGGTCACATAGAGTCGGACTTGACTGAAGCGACTTAGTTTGCTTGCTCTCTTCAGAAACCGCTCAAGCAAGAAAATAGTGGAGTGAAAGTGTTGAGAAAGTTATGAGAACCAACCTAGAATTATGTACCGTACAAGACATCCCTTAGGAGACTGAACTGACTTATATACACTACTATGTATAAAATAGATGACTAATGAGAACCTACTGTCTAGCACAGGGTACTCGACTCAGTGCTCTGCAATGACCTAAATGGGAAGGAAATCCAAAAAAGAGGGCATGTACATATGCGTATACCTGATTCACTTTGTTACACAGCAGAAATTAATGCAACTTTGTGAAAGAACTTACTCCAATAAAAATGAAAATTAAGACTTTCTCCCCCCAAAATTGAGGGGATTGGTTGCAAGGCAGGTCTACCGGCAAGAAATGTTGTTTATATCACAACACTCATCACCTGACTTAATGAACAGATAGTTTAGAACTTCTAGTATGGAGAGAGGTCAGCATCGCCTTCTCTCTTCATTCCATCATTTTGTCCAGGAACATAGAGGTTTCTGATACACCTGGTGATCCGCAGTAATATTGATGGATTCCGGAATTAGGTGGATGGGATGGACTAGGAGACCAACTTTAAGAACTGGAGTCCAAGCCGGCTAGGTTGATTGGCTTGGGCCCTGGCTGAGTAGAGGGGAGGGCTGAGTCCCCCTCTACCCCAGTGGCAAGTGACATAACCCCTGCTGGAGGCCCCACCGCCCCTCCGAGGCTGACCTGGGCAAGGCCAGCTAGCAGGGGTTGCCGAGCTGCTCCTGTAGTTCACTGGGCTGTGGAAATGGCAGAAGTGGAGGAGGCTGACCCCCTTCCACAGACCCTTAACAAGGCCTCTGGAGATGAGGAGTCAGTTCTGGGAGACTGGAAGCACGACTGTCATTAAAGACTTTTCTCCCTAACTTTAAAAGATAGAGTTCCTGAGTTTCCTCCAGTTTCGTTGAGGTATAATTCACATAATAAAATTGTAACTAGAGGAGAAAAATATAGGCCAGAGACTCAAATCTACCTATAAAGGGAAGAGCATCAAAGAAGGAGTAAGAGAAGAAGAAACTGAGTCTTTTGTGGACCACATATAGTTGTATCCTGTGTTTATTCACTCTGCCAATCTGTCTTTTGATCAAGTACATTAATTCATTATGTTTAGATTACTGATAGGGAACAAATTGCTATTGCCATTTTGTTGTTTTCTGTATTTGTGGGGGGTGGGGGGGGTCCCTGGTGACTCAGCAATAAAGAATCTGCCTGCCAATGCAGGAGACATGAGTTTGATCCCTGGGTCAAGAAGAGTCCCTGGAGAAGGAAATGGAAACTCACTCCAGTCTTCTTGCCTGGGAAATCCTGTGGACAGAGGAGCCTGGAGGGCTACAGTCCATAGCATTGCAAAGATTCAGGCAGGACTTAGAGACTAAACAATTACAATATATCTTGTAGCTTTTTATTCTCCTTTTCCTTTTTACTTCCTTCCTTTGTGTGTAATTGAATTTACTTCTGTAGTGACATGCTCTGATTTCCATGTCATTTCTTTTTGTGTATATCCTATAAATACTTTTTATGGCTAATATGGGATGCATTAAACATCCTAAACTATAACAATCTAAATTGATACATTCCGTTAAATACAAACTACTCCATTATACTCCCACATTTGGTCTTTTTTTTTTTATTGTTTTTGCATATTTGATTGAAGTATAGTTGATTTATAATATACTATTTTTAGTGTACAACATAGTGACTCAGTATCTTTATAGATTATACTCTACTTAAAATTATACAAAACAATGGTTATTTTTCCCTTGTGCTGCACAACATACCCTTGTTGATCTATTTTTTACACAGTAGTTTGTATTAATCCCCTACCTTCTCTGGCTCCTCCTTTTCTCTCATCACTGGTAAGTTTGTTCTCTATATGAATCTATTTCTGTTTTCTTTATATTC
Organism: Dama dama; assembly: GCF_033118175.1. Lineage (NCBI taxonomy): Eukaryota > Metazoa > Chordata > Mammalia > Artiodactyla > Cervidae > Dama > Dama dama. Next base: position 16,365,933 of record NC_083687.1, on the reverse strand, counting down.
TTTTATTTAATTTTAGATTCTACATGAAGTGATAGTATAGAGAATGCCTTTCTCTGACTAATTTCACTAAGCATGATACTCTAGGTCCATTTGCATCATTGCAAATGGAAGAATTTCATTATTTATGACTGCGTAATATTCCATTGTTTGTAGAGATACAGATATACATCACATTTTTAGTATCCAATTCATATACTGATGGGCATTTAAGGTTGCTTCCATATCCTGGCTATTATAGATAATGCTGCTATGAACATTGAGATGCATATATCTTTGAAGTAGTATTTTCATTTTCTTTGGATATATACCCAGGAGTAGAATTGCTGGATCATGTGGTAGTTCTGTTTTTTTTTTAAACCATACTGTTTTGCACAGAGAATGCATCAATTTACAATCCTACCACTAGTGTACTAGGATTCCCTTTCCTCCACATCCTCACCAACATTTATTTGTAGGTTTTGTGATGACAGGTATGAGATGATACCTCATTATGGTTTAGATCTGTATTTCTGAACGATGATATTGAGCATCTTTTCATGTGCCTATTGACTATCTGTGTGTGTGTGCATATATATATATATATATATATATATATAGGATAAAGGTCTATTCAGGTCTTCTGCCCATTTATTAATCAATAAATTGATATATATTGAGTTGTGTGAGCCATTTATATATTTTGGATAGCAACCCCTTATTTTTCATATCATTTACATTTATTTTCTCTGATACAATAGGTTGTCTTTTTGTTAATGGTTTCCTCTGTCCAATATTTTCAAGTTATTTAGGTCCTATTTGTTTAGAGCCAAAAAAAAAAAAAAAAATATTCCTATGATTTATGTCAGAGCGTTCTGCTGTGTTCTCTCCTAGTTTTATGGGTTCAGGTCTTACATTTATTTCTTTAATTCATTTTGAGTTTATAAGGTGTGAGGAAATGTTCTCTTATCATTCTTTTATGTAGCTCTCCAGTTTTCCCAGCATCACTTTTGCAAGAGACTGTCTTTTCTCCACATGCATTCTTTCCTCCTTTGTCATAGGTTGACCATAGGTACATGAGTATCCCATACTTGATATATCACAATATCATTAAATAGTGTGTGCCCAACATTTAATTTTCCTGTTTTTCTTATAAAACTTAAGAGTTATGAAATTTATATAATACAGGCTTTTATACTTGTCCATACATTTACCTTTATCGGAGAACTCTATATTTTCAGGTGACTTTGAGTTACTGTCTACCGTCCTTTCTTTTAAGCCTGAAGGACTCCTTCAACTGTTTCCACAAGGACAGTCTAGTGGTCATGAATTCCCTCAGCTCTTTTTTATCTGAAAGAATTTATTCCTCATTGTTGAAGACAGATTTGCCAGATAGAGTATTCTGACAATTTTTTCTTTCAGCACTTTATCTTGTTGCCTTCTGGTCTGTAAGTTTTCTGAAGAAAAATTTGATAGTCTATGGGTGCTCTCTTTATGTGATGAGTTGTTTTTCTCTTGCTGTTTTCAAGATTCTTTGGGCAGTTTGATAACATCTCAGTGTGTGTCTCTTTATCCTACTTGGAGTTTGAACTTCCTGTATTTGTATATCCATTTCTTTCCTCAAACTTGGGAAGTTTTAGGCCCTTAGTACTACAGATAAGCTCTCTGACTCTTTTCTCTTCTGGGATTCCCATAATGCATATATCGGCCCATTTGATATTGTTCAGTAAGGCCCTCAGGTTTGACAATGGGTTTCTGCTAGTGAGCTTGTAGCCACTTTTCTTTTTTTGACTCTGAGAAGCAAAAAAAAAATAACTTCGAATCACTCAAGTTCATTAATTCTTGTGCCTATTCAGACTGCTGTTGAATCTCTAGTAACATTTTCACCTCAGTCACTGTAATTCAGCTCTAGAACTTGTTTGCTTTTTCTATAGTTTCTATCTCTGATATTCTAATTTTGTTCATAGATCATTTTCCTGATTTAGTTTAGTTGTGTATTATTACTTAGCCCATGAGCATATTTAAGATGATTTTTTGAAGTCTTCCTCAAGTAATGCAGAGAACTGTTTTTCTTTAGGGTCATTTTTTAGAGATTTATTTTGTTCCTTTAATGGGTCATGTTTCCTTGTTTTTCACATGCATTATAATTGTTTCTTGAAAATTGGGCATTTGCAAAAACACTTCTCCCAGTCTTTGCAGAGTTTTATGTAAGAAAAACTTTGCTAATCAGTGCAATATAACAGCTCAAGTTTCCCTCAAACCTTCTTCGGTGATGCATCTTCCTATGTGTGCTCTTATTTCAATTCTCTATATGCAGAGTTGCCTTTAGAAGTTTTCAGGTCCCTGAGAACCTCACCCCCAAAGGGACTCCTAATGTTCTATTATAGTCCTTTGCCCATAATCTCCCGCCCCCAGGAGCCCATGTGCCTGCAGTTCCCCAGCAGTTCTCACCTTGTGGTAACTGCCACTGGTTTCAGGGGCCTCTAACCTGATACCCAAACTATTCTGCCCTTTCCATCCGTGTTCCAAGTCGAGTGAGACCGAAGCCATCCTTCAAGCAGCCCTCAGGTAAGCCAGAACATTGTAAGCAAGTTCTATTTTCCTTCCTTCCTGGGGGATGACCCAGGAGTTGGGCAGCTTCCTCCTTACTGACCACAAAGCGGGTAGAGTAATGCAAACAAAAATTCCAGATAATTTTCTACTGTTAGGACTTCAGCTTTTTCTTGGTTAGGTTGGTTGTTGCAGTTTAACTTGGTTTTAGGGCTCTTGTAAATCTCCTTTGGCCTGCTTATTATTCAGTGTTTCCAAAGCAGGGATGAAAAACTGGTGCTTTCTCTTCTGCCATCTTGTTCATGTCACTCCAACCCATTTTCACCATTGTGTCCATTTCTACCAGGCTTTGAGCCTTTGCCTCCAACAGCCTGTACCTCTACCAACTCTTTTTTGGAGGGCTGCCCTCAAGCTTGAAACTGCCTCATCTACAGGAAGAGACCCGCAGCAGCTTGGAGTTTGCTTCCCCAGGAAAGTCCCTAGTCAATGACTGTGCCCCCCTGGGGTAAAGGTGATCCACACCCATCAAACTTGGAGGCACAGTTCCCGTTAGAGTTCCCTTGTGGGGTCAGGCTGCTGCTCCCCTATGTGGGACCTTTCCTGAGTCGTACACCTACTCTGATTCCCTCCCTTTTCTGCTTCCCAGACTCTTTTCTATCCTCTTTGTAACCCTTTCTTAGTGAATCACTTGTACCCCTATCTTCATCTCAGGATCTCTTTCTAGTAAAGGTAACTGAGATCCAAAGTGTAGGTTGCCTTTTTTGTTTTTTCACTCTACAAACAGCAGCATGTAGATTACTGAGATTAAAAAACTGGTTTAGAGTGAGGGGTTGGGGGCAAGACTGTTACCAAGTCCAGGCTCATTCTGCTAGCTGCAAGAGAGGACAGTGAATCTGAGACGAAGAACTTTATTCAGGAGCTGGCTGACCAAGAAGGTGGCAGGCTAGCGCCTCAAAATAACCAAGTTGTCGGGACCTGGTTGCCAGGTACTTTTGTGGATCAGAGATGGGTGGGTGGGGGTTGGGAGCCAGTGGGGTGAGGAAACAAAGTAAAAAGACTATTCAGTCCTTGCAAATGTCCCCTAGAAAGCCACGCGCAGGGGAACGTGTTAGTTTCACTTCGTTACAGTCCTTCACAGAGGGGTGGCTCAAGTAATCTCCCTGGGGCAGGCCATTGTGTCTGCCTACAACAAAAGCTGCAAGGTGAGGGTTAAAGTCGCAAAAGCAGATCCGGCATAAATTCAAAATTAACCCTTTCCAGTTACAAGTCGACTAGAAGCAGAACCTCAGTCCTTGTCTTCTTTGGAAAAAAAAAAATAGGAGACCAAGATTATGAAGTAGATAAAGCATTTATTAGAAGCAAGTACACGTAGAGGGGCGAATACAGTAAGCTGCGCCCAACTCGGGCAGCTTAGATCGCTTGTACGGAGGCAGTCCTCCAGGTGGTCTCTAGCCAGTCATCCTGCTTGTGGCTGTATCTGACCTGACTCAGGGGCCTTCCTGGTAGGCGTCTGCCTCCCTCAGCCATGATGGACGCCAGCTTGAGGGTTTTGGGGGAGTTGACTGGTATCTCTTTTCTCCCTTTTACCCCTTCCCTAGACTGAGGGCCTTCTCTGTGCAGATGTGGGCTAGGAAATCCCCTTGACCACAAGAATGGGAAAATTGTGGATGCTTTGTCATTTATCCAATCAGAGCCCAATGCTTCTACTAGTATTTTATCTCAAAGTATCAGGAGACAAGTTGCAGCTGCTCAGCCTGGGACCCATCTATCTCCTACCTCCAAAGGTATAGTATGCTACTATCTTAGATGTTACAAAGGAACGTAGGACAAGACAACCAGTATGAGGAGAATCCCTGGATTACTGGTCCAATCAGATCCTGGCAGAAAGGAGATGGCATCCTTCGTGAATGTAACTACAGAGTGGTCAGTAAAGGGGTCCTTAAAGAGAGGAGGGGTTGAGGAAACTAACAAAATAATAGTGAAACAGCAACGCCGTATAGACAGAGGAGAACTGTAACCACCACCGCACCTGGTGGGGTGTGGAGAGAAGGTTGTTACAGGAACCTAGTCCAGGATAGCTCTGTTGTGGAATCCAGAGTCGCAAAAGATACCTCAGAGGACACTCAAGACAGTACAGTTTAGCACACCAGCGGGTTCAAGGGGGAATCGGTTCTCAACAAGGACCCTGATGTCTCTGAGAGACTTAGTTTTATACCCCCCACCACGTGACTGGTTACATGTTAGCAACCTCTCCTTTAAGACGGATGACCGGCTTCAAGATGGAGTCTCTCCTGCTTTCCTCATAATGGCCCCAACAGCCCAATAAGAGCTGTGGCTTTTGGTAGAGGGACTCAGTCCCTCCAGAGATGATGGCACATCAGGAAGCCTGGAGAATAAACTCTGCAACCTCATTCCTCCCACTCTGACCCTCCTCTGTAGGTGCCTTCCATGGGCTGAAAGCACTAGACATCAGAAGGAAGGTATGGGAGATAGAGATGTGTCCCCTTTCAAGGCCCACCTTGCTTCCCAGGAGCAGACAGCCATCATTCAAGGTCATGCTGACCCTCAGCAGTCCCTAGCCAGTGACTCACCAAGGCAGAGGTACACAGGTCCTATTCAATGTGCCCTGTGAGGATGGCATAGCTGAGCAAGACTTCAGAAGTCCCTGTCAGCCTGGCCAGAGTTCACTGGGTGTACATTACAATTTGATTTCTGTTTTAGTCCAGCTTCCTTCCCTCCCTCTCACAACTGTTGATACCTAGTAACACCTTGTCAGGTGAGTGTATGCTCCTCGGTTCTTTGTCTTGTCGCAACAAAGATTTGGAGTGACGGACATTAAAGCCCCTCGGTGGGTCACAGCTCTTGGAGGACAGACCGTGTTATAGCTCTTAAATAAATCACTGTTACAGCTCAGTGTTACAGCTCTATTTATTTAGATGATAGCAGGAAAATCCATCTTCGAGGTGTTAGGGCACTTCGATCCAAAGATGGAAAGAGAAGAGCACCCCATCGTGTGTGAGAGAGAGAGAGAAGAGGGCTTTGGCTCCTTGTTTTATATGTTTTTTTGTTCTCCCTGGGCCTGTCCTATGCAAATTGGGCTTAGGCAGGAGCGTTGTTTGTTTTACCTGAGGTTCTCACTCTGGTCCTCGGACCTTCCTTTGTTCTATTTTCTCAGGCTTTCCCTTCCAGGTCTTTTAGCCACCGCCATTTTGGACTCCTTTTCCCTATTCTAACTACCTAACATTCCCCCCTCAAGAGATGGGAGGCCCAATTCTTTGGGAATGGGGCATCGAGGTCTCTCTGGCTACTTCCTGCTGAACTGGGATGGTAAGGGGCATTGGGCCTCCCCTCTTGCTAGTCTCAGGCCTCAGAGTCCTTATAGCAGTGTCCATCTAAGGGTAACTGATATTTTCCGTGGTTGGCTGTAGTTTTATATCTTTGTTGAACTGGTGCTGCATGTCGTAGCTTGACCTGGGCAGAGACAAGACAGGCTAGACAATTGACAACACATGGAACAATCAGCAGCAGCATCAGTATGGCACAACAAGGAGTAGTAGGGGCATTAGCCAGTTTCAAATTCACATCGCCAGGATGGCTCAAGTCCCTCCCTGTTCAGGGATCAGAAGATCTCCTGTCTGTTTTGGAGTACAATCTCTGCCAAGCTGTGTTGGCTCTTTAGAGCTGTCTTGAGAAATCTTTATCCCCAGAGACCAGATTTTGGGGTTGTTTATTAGAAGGGCACTCATTTGTAGTTCTGAATAGGTATCTGAGATCTCCCAGGGGCTCACAGGTGTATTGAGTGTCCTCTTCTGTGTTCTTCCATGGCTTGACTTGTGAGTAGTGAATCCAGGAGTCATGTCCTGGCACTTTGACTGCTGTGGGAGTAGAAAGTATTACAGGGTAGGGGCCCTTCCATGTGGGCTGGAGTTGAGCCTTTGGGGACCCATCTTTCCAGACTTTAATTAGGACTTGAGTCCCTGGAGCATACATTGGTGACTCCCTAGAGTGTTCTGGGTCCTGGTTCACACCCCACAAGCATATATCCTGTTGGAATTGCCCAAAGGCCATGGTATAAGACTGGAGCGTCTGAACCTCTGGATCTAGGAAGAAGTCATTGACATAAACTAAAGGTCTTCTATCATGATTGCAATAGCTGCAAGATTTCAAAGGCAGGGGGGGCAGCCTTGGGTGGTTGGATCAAGTCTCTTGGATAAGTAAGCTACAGGTTGGGGCTCAGATCCCAACCTTTGATTTAACATTCCCAAGGCTATTCCCTCTCTTTCATGGACATAAAGTTGGAATGCTTTTTTTGGATCTGGCAACCTCAAGGCAGGTGCCTGAGTTAAGGCCTGTTTTAGTGTAGCCTCTGCCTCCATTTGAGGAGTTTCCCACATCAGTGGGATTGAATCATCTCGTCCCTTTAAGCTTTTATATAAGGGGTGGGCAATTAGACCATAGTTGGGTATCCAGATTCTACAGTACCCAGTTACCCCCAGGAAAGCTCACAATTGTTTCCGAGTCGTGGGGGAGGGCAACTGGAGGATTCCTTGTACCCGATCAGAGGACAGCCTCCTGGACCCATGTGTAATCTGAACGCCCAGGTAAGTGACCTTTGTCTCGACCATCTGTGCCTTAGCACAGAAGACTTTATATCCCCTTTCTCCCAAAAAGTTTAGAAACTGAATTGCATGTTGTTGGGCACTTTTCTCATCTGGAGAGCAGGTTAGTAGGTCATCTACATATTGTAATATTTTCCCATTAAGCCCCAGGTCCAGATCTAGGAGATCCCGGCTAAGGGCCTGTCCAAACAAGTGGGGGCTATCTCTAAACCCCTGAGGTAATACTGTCCAAGTCATCTGTTGGTGTTTTTCTCCTGGGGCCTCCCACTCAAAGGAAAAGGGATATTGTGATTCTTTAGCCAGTGGTATGCAAAAAAATGCATCTTTGAGATCCAAGACTATAAACCACTTGGCACTGGGTGGGATTTCCCCCAAGATTACATAGGGATTGGGTACTGTGGGATGGAGGGGGACTACAGCTTCATTTATGATCTGGAGATCTTGAACCATTCGCCAGGTTCCATCTTTTTTCTTTACTGAGAGGATTGGGGTGTTACATGGCGAACTGGTGGGGACCAATAGCCCACAAGCAAGGAATTTATTTATTAAAGGCTGTAGTCCCTCCCAAGCCTCTCTTTTGAGAGGATATTGTTTCCAGTTAGGAAACCGAGTGGGATCTCAGAGGACAATGATGACCGGTTCAGCTTGGTGGGCTCGTCCAGGAATCCCCTGGTCCCATGCCTGGGGGTTAATTTTGTCCTCCCATAGTCTTTGTTCTCTCTCTATTGGAGGTGTAATGGGTTCCTCAGTAGTAACCAGAAGCTGTAGGGCCCTAGGGGCTGAAAGGCATCCCATCACAAGGGTGGTCCCCAGTTTAGTGAGTATGTCTCTTCCCATTAAGGGAGTAGGATACTCAGGGACCACCAGAAACTGGTGGGAGAATATCTGTCCATCCCAGCAACAAAGAAGTGCGTGGGTGAATCTTAGCAGTTGCTTTTCCCGTAGCACCCAAAATGGTACAGGTTTGGGAGGAGAAGGTTATCCCTCTAGAAAATTGTAGAGGGAACATTGTGGGCCCGGATGGGGCTGAGGAAAGGAGCATGAAACAGGAAAGGGGGGGAGGGGTGCAGAGCACAACCTTTGGAATAATGACATAGCACCAGGGCATAACGTAAACTGATTAAAGTCAATTGGGTCCAACAGGACAAGTCAAATTCGAGCGAACCTTAATCCCCAGTCTGTAAGCCAAAAGACACACCCAGAGGTGGCAGAACAGCTCTAAGGCACTGTCAACAGAGGGAGGAGTGGGTGGTTCCCCAATGGCTGGGATGATCCTCCCACTCATTAGCATATGAATTAACCCCTCGCTGGCAAAACTTAGGCCCTCATTCCATGACCCTAACCCTTGCCCTCAGCAATGGCCCACACCTTGAAGCTTCTCTCTGAATCCTAACAAATCCACCTCCCACTTATCACTTTGTCTCTCACTGAATGTTGCAATAAGACCTCACAGCCTGGGCATCCTGGGTTTTGGTGGTCTCGAGTCCCGGGAGAAAGAGCTGAAGGAAAAGAGGAAAAAGCAGTGGGAAAAACATGCCAAGGAATCCCCTTCATAGACTACTGGAAAATTTGCTAGATATCTGACCGGTGCTCAGTTTCCATTGGCCTGATTTTTAGGACAGAAGGACCCCCACAGGCTTGGGTAACAGCTACTGGGGCTCAGCAGAGAGAGCCTTTGGGACATACTGAAGAGTAGCGTCTCCAGAGTCCCTCAATTGCGCCCACTGCCGCCTGCCTGTTCACGGGGGGGTTCAAGGAAATGAGAAATGAGAAATTGAAATTGTTAGGCATGTCCTTCCAGCCATGGGAGCGAGGACCTCCTACCTTAACCGGAGGTCTGCTGGAATCTGAGGCTGGGCCACGTGGGCTTTCTGCTGAGTTCGTTTTTCGCTGCCCCGGTTTCCAGCACGACAGGCCTTCCACTGCGCTGGGTTTTCTTCGAGTTCCGCTTCTACCGCAGGAGCCTCGCTGAGTTGGGCTCCTGCTGCGCTTGGCCTCTTCCGTGTGGAGGTTGTTTCAGCCAGGTTAAACCCGAGTCACGGCACCATAGATGTCAGGCGAGTGTATTCTCCTCGGTTCTTTGTCTCGTCACAACAAAGATTTGGAGTGACGGACATTAAAGCCCCTCGGTGGGTCACAGCTCTCGGAGGACAGACTGTGTTATAGCTCTTAAATAAATCACTGTTACAGCTCAGTGTTACAGCTCAATTTATTTAGATGATAGAAGGAAAATCCATCTTCGAGGTGTGAGGGCACTTCGATCCAAAGACGGGAAGAGAAGAGTGCCCCATCGTGTGTGAGAGAGAGAGAGAGAAGAGGGCTTCGGCTCCTCGTTTTATGTTTCTTTGTTCTCCCTGGGCCTGTCCTATGCAAATTGGACTTAGGCAGGAGCGTTGTTTGTTTTACCTGAGGTTCTCACTCTGGTCCTCGGACCTTCCTTTGTTCTATTTTCTCGGGCTTTCCCTTCCAGGTCTTTTAGCCACCGCCATTTTGGACTCCTTTGCCCTATTCTAACTACCTAACAACCTTGCACCCTCAACTCCATTTCAACCTGTGGCATCAAGCAAGATGGGTGTCACAGTCCCCACAGGTCAGCCACCTGCACATACAGCAAAACAGAGTAGCTCTGAGGGGTAAACACAGAATAACCCACAAATAGCCAATAATTGATACTCACCTCCCATTCCTATGTTCTTACTACTCCATTCCTCCCCTTAAAGTGTGCAGTTAAAGCGAACGTGGTGCCCTTTGATGTGAGGGAGCCCAGGCAGAGGATGTGAATAGCAACTGGAACGTGGGCTTGCCTCTGCATCCCACCCCCATCCTCTATTCCCCACCAGCTGTGTGGGAACCTACACGTGGCTGACACTGTCTCCAGGGGCGTGCATGGACGTCAGCCCTGTGTGCAACGCCCTGTGTGCTATCAAGGAAACTGCCGCAGTGATGTTAAATGATGCAGCTCTGAGTGAAGTGATTAAGCAGTTCAGTGATGCATCCTCCCTGGGAGGGCAGGAGGCTTCTGAGGACCAGTCTGAGTCGGGTTGGGGTCCCAGTGAAGGGAGCGGGCTGATGGCCCACGGAGGCAAATGTCCTTTGTCCTTGGGAGCACAGCTGGTAGGCAGGCTGTTCTCAGTCTGGAGGGGTGGTGGGGGGTGACCTGTGCACCTCGGGCTGAAGACGGGAACTGTTAGACTGAAGTGAACTTAAGGGCAGAGTCACAATTTTTACTGCTATATCACTTTTCCCTAACCAGCCCCCACCACACCTCCATGGCCTGTTTGAATGATTCTGCATTTCATCTAGATTTTCTTACATTTAAATAGCCTTTTAAATCCTGCTGTGGATCCCATCTACCATAGATGGAGCTCCTTTAAAGACGGACTATGAATATCTCCTCTGTATGTCGTTTCTCCATCACGGGTGCAAGTTTGTTAGGGATCAGCAACTAAGAAAAGAAGAAAGGAAGCAGGGTGGGGCAGAGGAAGAGCTGTGAGGCCAACGTAAAGCCCGTAGCGACCCAGCAGGGTGCGCTACAGCCCATCAGTTTGGGGCCAAAATGACCAGGGTATTATATGGATACCCGCTGTCACTGGGCACAAACTCCCCTGGAAAGGCATGGCCTCAAGTCCCTCCTTGATATGCAGATGTACCACCCAGATCCCCCCTCTAAGACTCTTTCCTAGGAGGCTGCTCTTTGCCAATTCTGTTCTGGCTCCAGGCTATGGAAGTCAAGAGGACAACTCGTGAATCCCCGGGGAGGGTGCAGATGGGGGTCCCTGCTGCTTTCATAAGAAACAGTGGGGTTTTGTCATGGGTCCCCTCAGTATCTCCTGACATAGATCTGAATCAAGGTGCTACTTGAAGTTGGCTTTGAAGGGATGAGCCAGAATCAAACTCGTAGCCTCTTCTGCTGGCTTGCCATCTTCCCTCCTTCCAAAAACAGCCAGACTCAGGCTGAGAGAGCAGGACTGAGGCCCATGGGAATCCTTCTTGGACAGAGAGCTAGTGATTACAGAGCAGTAAATGCATTAAGGAACTAGGTAATTAGATAAACATCGGTAATTAATTGAGAGTTAGCAGAACTGCTGCACTTCCTGGAGAGGAGGATGCTTCCCTTCTCTTGGTTGGTTTTCTCGCTTACAATCACCTAGGATGGTGATCTTTGGAGCTGGGGGAACTAGAGAAGTTTGTCCTTTACCCACGAGTGCTTCTGACCAGCTCCCAGCTCCTGTTGATTCCTGCTTTTGAGAGTTGAGAGCAGGGGAGCCCTGCTTGCCCTGCTGTCTGATCCAGGAGCCAAGGAAAGCCCAGGCTGATATCAGCAGCCGTGGTGGTCAGGATTCCTATAGAGGTGCTCTGCCTGCCTTCCTCCAGCTGTGAGTGCTGGACTGGAGGCTGAGCTGTGTATGAAACTAGACCCCAGATCCATTTGCATCAGTCCCCACCTGGCCCCTGCTGCAGCCACTTGACCACCCTGTTCCTTGTCTCCTTGAGATGAAGTCTGGACAGGCAAGGCCATATTGCCTGCTTCTTTTGCCCAGGTCCAGGCAGGAAGGCAGCTAGGGGATTGCCTGGGTGATTAGAAATCCCCAAGACACCCTCTGGAATGAGATAAGCCCATCCCCACAGGTGCTGAGTCCAAGCTCCCCAGAGTCTCAGAATCCTACTTGGCTGGGGTTCTCAAGGCTCTGTGACCTGAACCTTGCCCGGGCTTTGTCCTAAGAGCTGCTGTTTCCTTGCAGTTGGCTGTGCCATACGCTACACTTAGGGTATGTCCCACTCTTAGGGGCTCCTGGCACAGCTTAAAATATTGCTTATCACAGCCTACATGCCCATCTACCTCTAGAGGAATCCTGATGCTCCTGATATCAGCCTGGCCGTTCCTTGGCCACTGGGTCAGACAGCAGGGCAAGCAGGGCTCTCCTGCTCTCAACACTCAAGAGCAGGAATCAATGGGAGCTGGGAGCTGGTCAGAAGCACTCGTGGGTAAAGGACAAACTTCTCTAGCTCCCCCAGCTCCAGGACCACCAACCTAGGTGATCGTAAAAGAGAAAACCAACCAAGAGAAAGGGAAGCGCTCTCCCCTCCAGGAAGTGCTGCCGTTCTGCTAACTCTCAGATGAACGGATAAAGAAGTTGTGGTACATGTATAGGGTGAAATATTACTCAGCCATCAAAAGGATTGAATTTGAGTCTGTTCTAATGAGCTGGATGAAATTAGAGCCTGTTATATAGAGTGAAGTCAGAAAAAGAAAAGCAAGTATTGTATATTAGTGCCTATTTATGGAATCTGGAAGAATGGTGCTGATGAACCTATTTGCAGGGCAGAAACAGAGATGCAGACATAGAGACCAGACTGGTGAACACAGCAGGGGGAATTGAGGGTGGGATGAGTTGAGAAGAATAGCATTGAAACATGTATTACCATATTTAAAGTAGATAGCTAGAGAGAAGTTGCTATATAACACAGGGCGCTCAACCCCATGCTCTGTGACAACCTAGAGAGATGGCATGGGGTGAGGGATGAGGAGGAAGTTCAACAAGGATGGGGACATATGTATACATATGACTGATTCACACTGTTGTATGGCAGAAACCAACACAATATTGTAAAGCAATTATCCTGCAATTAAATATAAATTTAAATATATTTGCTTATCTGAATGGGGTGGTGACATAGTGCTGACAGATGTTAAGGCCATTCCTGTTTCATTCCCACCTGTCAGAGTTTGGACCAGTTCCCAGATCTGCCCCCTGCACTGCCCCAGAGAGCTGCCGGCCAGGTGAGGCTCTTGATGCTGAGATCAGAGCCCAGTAGCAGCTCATCCCTCTGCATCTGTCCGTGGGGTCCCGATAGGGAACAGGTGTCTCACTCAAGTTTGGATCCTTTGGTGAGGATTTCTTTCCAGAAGAGCTCATTTCAGAGCTCTGGGTCGGAGTAGAGGAACCACAGGAGTGGTCAGTAACAAGCCACACAGCTGTTACCACCCTTGGGCCTGGAGGTTGGGGACGGGGAGGGTGAAAGAGTCCCAGAGAAAAATCACAGCTCTTCTTCACAGTGCCCTTTGGTCAAGGGCACTGCCGAGGAGAAACGACCTCCCTCCCCTACTTTGATATTCTGTCAAGGCTCCTTATGGAATGAGCCCCTTCAGACAGCAGTGATGGAGTCAGTCCTTACAGATCAGCCTCCCAGGGCATGGGGGGTAGGGGATGAATGCATCTCAAGGAACACATCTAGGGCCAAGTTCTCCCATTTTTCTCTTCATTTCGGTTATACCCCGATCAAATTTCACTCCCAAGAACTGGCAGAAAATCTGCTGCTTTCCTCTGTGCATCTATTTGTCATCTACTGCTATACAACAAGTTCTTCCCAGGTGGCTCAGTGGTAAAAAATCTGCCTGCCAATGCAGGAGACACAGGAGACGCAGGTTTGATCCCTGGGTGGAGATCCCCTTGAGGAGGCCACCGCAACCCACTCCAGTATTCTTGCCTGGAAAATCCCATGGTCAGAGGAGCCTGGTGGGCTCTAGTCCATGGGACGGCAAAGAGTCAGACAGGACTGTTAACGGGCACATACCCATGCTGTGCAACAAGTTACTCTAAAAGTTAGCAGCTCAACATTGTATCCGGTTCAATGGATCAGTAATCGGAGGCAGCTAAGTTGGGTGGTTCTGGCTCACAGCAGTTCTGAAGGCTTGACTGGGGCTGGAGGATCTGCTCCCGAGGCGGCTGGTACACACTTCTAATGAGGGTGACCAACTCATCCTGGTGATCCCAGGACTTCTTATATAATTGGCTATGACTTTCTTATAGGGTTTCTACATTAGGAGAATTGAATCATTCAAATAGAACAGATGGCCCTTAAATCCTAAAATGTTTAGCGCTTTACAGAAAACTTGCCAACCCTTGACATAGGTCTATGGTGAGAATCCACTCCAGAGGAGACACAGAGATGTTCAACCCCCACATCTACAGCAGGCCATGGGCCTGGGTGACAAGACACCCCCAGAGGCCCCTTAATTGAGCTGAGCCCATTCCCACAGGAGCTAGCGCCAGGCTCTGAGTCTCAAGATGTCACCTGGCTAGGGGTTCCAAGGCTCTGCAGCCTGGTTCTTAAATACACGCGACAGTGCCCTCTACACAGATGCTACGGAAGCTGCCATGTGTGACAGCCCATTTAGGTCAGATGGTGTTGGTGGCCTGCCCAGATGGCCTGGCTTTCACACTGCAGTGGACTCAAGTTTGGCTTCAACTGCACCTATGGTTCTTCATCTGAGGGCTTTCTCTGGCTGTTGACATCTGGCACATGGCGGCTTGAAGGGGCAGGAATTTAGCACCACAGGGAGCAGCCCTCAGCTGGTGATGGACAAACTGGAGCTGATGGATGAACACTCTGGCTGCCTGAGATGCCTGGGCTCTCTGAACACCCCGGACTGGTGCCGAGCTTGGCAGCATCGTCGTTCACTGCCTGCCTTCCCTTCTTTGTCTCACTTCTCCCCCTCCCTTACCAGTGTTTTCCTGGGCTCACCTCCCAAATAACGGCCCCTCATTTCTTTAGGTTTTGCCTACTCTGGGCCTTCGTTGCTGAGTGAGGGCTACTCTAGTTGTGGTATGCAGGCTTCTCATTGTGGTGACTTCTCTGGTTGTGGAACACAGGCTTCAGTAGTTATGGCGCATGGGCTCAGTTGCCCATCCGCGTGTAGGATCTTATTTCCTGGACAGGATCCAACCAAGACACTGGGCACTTCAACTTGGGGTATCCTAAAGTCTTAGACTCAGCTCAGACCACTGATTCCAGCATCTGATCTTGCCACTTAGTTGTTGTGTGATTTTGGTTTGAAAGTAGAATGGTCTTGCCCAATTTTCATTGATAAAATAAGACTACCATATCCGAAAATCCCAACTGACTAAGACTAATCAGACTACTCAGAATGCCTCAAGAGTTTTCCGATATGAAACCCTCTGAAGACCAAAATTGTGACTAGGTGTTGAACATCCATCAACAGGACAACATTGGAACCCACCAAAAAAAGATATCCCATGTCCAAAGACAAAGAAGAAGCTGCAACAAGATGGTAGGACGGATGCAATTACGATGAATTCCCCTGAAAAATGCCCATTAACCAGTCCCAGAAAGGTATAAGGATTCTTCTAGGTATTTAAGGTGAATCTTTAGCATCTGTGACTTGTATAGGCCCTTTGCAGGGACCTGCTGTATGGATGTCTGCCACTGCATCCCTCAGGAGAACTTTTCTTCTAATGTCCAGACAGTACTACTGCCTCTCCCCATGCCCACAAAATTGGGGGGGGTTGGCTAGAGGGGGCTTCTTTTTCTTGTGGACTGAAGAATTAGCAAATTTATGCCTAACTGTAAATGCATAGTTTCGCCAAAGGGAGGTCACAGACAGTTGGGGAGAGTTGTGGGAGACTGAGGCAGCTACATGGAAAAAGGGCATGGAAGTTCCTATCAAAATACTTTAATTCTACTGATCTTTTCATACAAAAGGCATCCACTTCTTGAGCCTCCATCCTCTAATATTAATAGTGATTCTGCTTATTGTTGTCATCACTGTTGACAAAGTAATTAATCCTCTTGGTACAAATCCTAGAAAGCATGCTGGCTGCCCCATCTGGAGAGAAGTAAAACTCAGGCTGTAACAAAGTCAATTTCTTCTGGGTGAAGGTGAGGTGGGAGTTCAGGCAGAAGATCCTAGGAGGCCTCAGGGCACTGGGGTTGGGGTTTCAAAGTGATAATGGATTCTCTCTACTTCCCTCCCATTCCCATCCATGGATGCAGTGTACCAGGGACATTAAGAATTTCACTTTTTGAGGAGGAGAATGTGGTAGTCTAGGGTGTGTGACAGGCCTGTTCTGTGAGCTCCGTCTCCCCTTCTGCATAAAGCTGATGTAGGGTTTAATGATGGAGTGATGAAGGAGCAGAGGAGAAGCAACTGATCTGTACGAGGAAAACTCTGGACTGTCCATTTGAAAGTGTCCAGTCCCTTACAAGTAAACATCATTTGTAAATAATTGGCTACCGGTGTATCAAGTTATATCCAAAGGCACCAGAAACATCAATCAGTTCCTTGGTTTCCTGCTTCCACAAGTACTGAGAACTGCCCCCTCTACCTTCTGTGCGTGGCATCTAGGAGACTTCTAATACAAGGTGGCACTTCAGGTGGCATCATGGAGAGGAAGGGGGCAAAAGAAGGAGGAACCCAGGGAGGTTGCTGAGAGCGCACTCGGTTCTGCACGCTTGGGATCCTGCAAGTCCTCCAATTTCCCCACCTGCATAACCAGGCTCCCGTGACTTCTATTAATTTATTTTTGGTTCTGCTGGCTCTTCCTTGTGTGTGGGTTTTCTCCAGTCGTGACAAGTGGGGGCTACCCTTTGCCACGTGCAGGCTTCTCATTGCAATGGTTTCTCTTGTTGCGAAGCACAGGATGCTCTGGAGCATGGGCTCAATAGTTGTAGTGTTCAGGCTTAGTTGTCCCCAGGCTTGTGGGATCTTCCCATACCAGGGACTGAACCAACATCCCCTGCATTAGCAGGCAGATTCTTAACCACTGGACACCAGGGAAGTCTGTTTTTGTTTGTTTGTTTGTTTGTTTGGGGATGTTCTTGTCAAAAATTCCTCCCCTATTTAAATTTCAGAGCAAGTCTTGTTGTGGGGAGAGGAGGAGGAGAAAGATCAGCTTTGCTAAGGGTATACCTCTCAGGACGTGAGTAAATTGTGAAGAATGACAAAGACTTTTACCACTTGACCCCAGAGAAATGTGTATGGACCAGGTATAGATGACCAGGGTCACATAGCAAGTCTTTAGCATCCATTCCCTCCTGTGGTCCTTTTGATGGGGGTTATAGTGAAGCTCTGCAGAGTTTATCCAGGGGTGAGCAAATCATCCAGCACCAGGGAGCTGGACCAGTTTGCAAATTTCTATGTAAAACTGTAAGCTTCCTCTAGGAAGGACTGTCTTTTTCATCCTTATTCCCTGGTGACAAGCAATATGTTTTAATTAAATGTGATACACGTTTTTGTTCAGAAAATGCATGTTTGAACAAGTAAAGAAACTCCAGGGGGCTGTCTGGGCTGTTGGAGGTGAGCTCAGAAAGCGGGGCTCTGTGAATGTTAAGGCCCTGTGAAGGAGAGAAATAATTACAGCCCTGACATGTGAAGGCTTAGGCAGAGCTTAGGGAAGGGCCTGGCTCAATGAACTACCGGGTTGGCCAAAAAGTTCATTTAGGTTTTTCCATAAGACATTACAGAAAAACCCGAATGACCTGTTTGGTCTTTATACTTTGTTTGGAGGTGGAGATGGCAGCCAAGTTTGCAAAAGGGGACAGGTCTCTTTCATCTTCCTGGTTATCCTCCTTTCTCTCTCAGTCTTCCCATCCATAAGGGTCCAGCTCTTTTGATTCTTATCAGTCCAAACCTCCCTCATTTGTGAAAGAGGAGCTTTCAACTCAGAATGGCTCTGGGGTCACCAGGGTACCCTAGTTAGATTGGGGTGTTGGCATGTCCCTGGCTCCTGTGTTCAGTTCTAAGTCAGTCTTTCCATCCCTTTTACACATCAAGGAACTCACAGAAAATGATCATTGTACTGTGGCCGCTGAAGGCCCCTGGCCGGGGCATTCTGGCTGCTGTCCTTGGGCTGCAGGGAACTGTATTCAGTTCGCTGGTAACCCATTCCCATCTGAAAGCATCCTTCTAAGCAGTCTTCATTACTAGTGGTTCCCACAGTGCCTCTATTTCCATGAAAAAAAATTAAGGGAAAGCAACTACTTTCGCAGGCCAGACCTTGATGAGATAATGTTAAAGCTCAGGCATTCAACAAATGTCTTGGGTGCCTTTCATGAGCAAGGCCTGGAGATGAAGCCATTAAGCAGATGGAGGCTGCCTGGTCCCAGTCACAATAAACATGAAAGGCAGTGAAAAGGGAGTTTGCAGGGTGGCTACACGGGGTGGGGGTTTAGAGACTTTCAAAAAGAAGTCAGGTGAGACTTTTGAACTTTGTGGGAGAATGTGAGGGTGGGATATTTCAAAAGAACAGCATGTATACTATCTATGGTGAAACAGATCACCAGCCCAGGTGGGATGCACGAGACAAGTGCTCCGGCCTGGTGCACTGGGAAGACCCAGAGGAATCGGGTGGAGAGGGAGGTGGGAGGGGGGATCGGGATTGGGAATACATGTAAATCCATGGCTGATTCATATCAATGTATGACAAAACCCACTGGAAAAAAAAATAATAATAATAATAAAAAAATAAAAATAAAAAAAAAATAAAAAAAAAAAAAAAAGAAGTCAGGTGTATACAAAGAAAACACTCCCTTGAGTTTATTCTAAAGGTCAACAAATTTTCTCTTAAAAGGCCAGATAGTTGGTCTGTGTCTCAAATATTCATCATAACACCATGGCCCAAATGCAGCCATAGCAATACATAGAAGAATGGCTGTGACCATGTTCTAATAAAAATACAAAAACAGATGAGTAAAATCCACGAACCTATGGACACCTTATCTTTGACAAAGGAGGCAAGGATATACAATGGAAAAAAGACAACCTCTTTAACAAGTGGTGCTGGGAAAACTGGTCAACCACTTGTAAAAGAATGAAACTAGAACACTTTCTAACACCATACACAAAAATAAACTCAAAATGGATTAAAGATCTAAATGTAAGACCAGAAACTATAAAACTCCTAGAGGAGAACATAGGCAAAACACTCTCCGACATAAATCAAAGCAAGATCCTCTATGACCCACCTCCCAGAATATTGGAAATAAAAGCAAAACTAAACAAATGGGACCTAATGAAACTTAAAAGCTTTTGCACTACAAAGGAAACTATAAGTAAGGTGAAAAGACAGCCCTCAGATTGGGAGAAAATAATAGCAAATGAAGAAACAGACAAAGGATTAATCTCAAAAATATACAAGCAACTCCTGCAGCTCAATTCCAGAAAAATAAATGACCCAATCAAAAAATGGGCCAAAGAACTAAACAGACACTTCTCCAAAGAAGACATACAGATGGCTAACAAACACATGAAAAGATGCTCAACATCACTCATTATTAGAGAAATGCAAATCAAAACCACAATGAGGTACCATTACACGCCAGCCAGGATGGCTGCTATCCAAAAGTCTACAAGCAATAAATGCTGGAGAGGGTGTGGAGAAAAGGGAACCCTCTTACACTGTTGGTGGGAATGCAAACTAGTACAGCCGCTATGGAGAACAGTGTGGAGATTCCTTAAAAAACTGGACATAGAACTGCCATATGACCCAGCAATCCCACTTCTGGGCATACACACTGAGGAAACCAGATCTGAAAGAGACACGTGCACCCCAATGTTCATCGCAGCACTGTTTATAATAGCCAGGACATGGAAGCAACCTAGATGCCCATCAGCAGATGAATGGATAAGGAAGCTGTGGTACATATACACCATGGAATATTACTCAGCCATTAAAAAGAATTCATTTGAACCAGTCCTAATGAGATGGATGAAGCTGGAGCCCATTATACAGAGTGAAGTAAGCCAGAAAGATAAAGAACATTACAGCATACTGACACATGTATATGGAATTTAGAAAGGTGATAACGATAACCCTATATGCAGAACAGAAAAAGAGACACAGAAATACAGAACAGACTTTTGAACTTTGTGGGAGAATGTGAGGGTGGGATATTTCAAAAGAACAGCATGTATACTATCTATGGTGAAACAGATCACCAGCCCAGGAGGGATGCACGAGACAAGTGCTCCGGCCTGGTGCACTGGGAAGACCCAGAGGAATCGGGTGGAGAGGGAGGTGGGAGGGGGGATCGGGATTGGGAATACATGTAAATCCATGGCTGATTCATATCAATGTATGACAAAACCCACTGGAAAAAAATAATAATAATAAAAAAAAAAAAAAAAAAAGAAACACCGTGAGAATAAAAGAAAAAAAAAAAAAAAAAAAAAAACAGATGAGTAGTTTGAGACTACATTGAGACTGACAGTCAGAGTTTATTAACACCTGCTCTAAAGGAAAAGCCAGACTCTATCAATTCCCTTTGTTTTAGAAACAACTAGGAAGAGAGGATTTTGTTGGAGAAGTTGATCTAATTCAACTTTGGAAAAATCAATTTTAAATGCTCTGTGATTTATTAATCTAAGAGAGTGTTGTCGAACCCAAGTTTGTATGCCCGATGCACGGGAGCCAAGCAAACTGAAACATTGGCGTTTGTATCAGAGAACAGTTTGCTGCAGGTCCAGTAAATGAGGAGAACCAGTGACTCATCCTCAAAAGACCTGGTGGGTTTCAGGGAAGAAGTGTTTATAGGACGGCAGGGTGTATAACCCTCCTCTGACTGATTGGTAACAGGGGAGTGTTCCAGGAAACTTAATCATAAACCTTCTGCCTTCAACCAGTCTGGGATTGTGCTAAACCTGACTCCTCCTGGGTGGGGCCTTAGTTTCTGTAGAACTCAAGTGTGTATCAAATTGTTACTCACATCCCCCAAGGAGGAACAAGATCAGCCCCATCCTGCACTATTGTCTGTCTTCATTCACTCTCCTAATTAGTAACCAATCCAACCAAAGGGTGGATCTACCATTTGGACCTCAAGGAAGGTCTAGGAGTCTGACAGCATTTTTCCTAGGAACAAGAAATGAGGGACACAGAGGGCTTCAGTGCCCCAGAGGGCCCCACAGAGTCTTGCTCTGCTTTGAGTGGAGACTGTGACAGATGGTTCCATATAGGCAAGAGAATCGGTACCTCCCTTCTTTGCAAAGACTTTGAGAAAGCAAAATAAATACCATGTGGGATGAAGAGTGAGTATCCAATGAACTTCATTGGGAAGGAGAGGATATTTACAGGAGATGTTAGCAGATGGGTTCCAAGGGAACACGAAGAAATTCCTGGAATGGGGCTAGCTGAGGATTTCAAGAAGGATTTTAACATTTTGCTTGCAGCTTTGCAGGGGTATAATCCCTCTTCCCGAACCCCCAACTTTTCAGCAAAGGATGGATAATGGGTGAACCAGAGACAGCGGACTGCCACCAGGGTGGATAGTGGCTGAACTAGAGACCATGGGATTCTACCAGGACAGATAGTGGGTGAACGAGAGACAGCGGGCTTCTACCAAACAGTCCATGTGCTCCTCATATTCTCAACCTCCCTTGCGATTAGGTTGGGACAATTTCTGGCCAATGGAATGAATGGATCTAACATGTACTGATATAAACATCTGATGCTTTTTCCTCTTTGTTCTCTTCTCCAGCCACAGTCATGCTGAAGACCAAGTGTTTCAGATGGTACAGCTCTAAGAGTGCTGTCCCAATCTATACTGTATTTGATGTGAGCACCAGTTAAAATGTTAATGTATTAAGTGACTGAGCTTTCACAATGTGCAACAGATACAGCAGGCTTGCGGTGCTTTGGGAAATAAAAACATGAATGGGCAACTCAAAGTGGCAGCCACAGGAAGTAAGACAATGAGTTGTTAATACCTGCTTAGAATATTTGGAGTCTGATACTACATAACAGAGGCTTCCTGGGTGGTGCACTGGTAAAGAATTTGCCTGCCAAAGCAGGAGACACAGTTTCAATCCCTGGGATTTCCTATCCCCTGGGGTAGGAAATGGCACCCCACTCCAGTATTCTTGCCTGGAAAATCCCATGGACAGAGGAGCCTGGCAGGCTGAGGTCCATGGGATCACAAAGAGTGGGATATAACTCAGCGACTGAGCACGTGCACACCACGTAGTAGGCAGGATATGCTATGTTATGCTGTAGTAACAAACATCTCTGAAATCTTAGGGTCTCTAAATGACAGAAGTTCATTTTTCACTCATGTTAAAATCTACTCTGGTGGGACCATCCAGAGTAGCTTTCTCTCATGTGACTCTGAACTTCGACATCAACACCTGCTTCCACTATTGACTGAGTTTGCAGGGGAACCAGAGAGATGGTATATCAGCCATGGGGACTTAAATGTTTCTACCCAAAAGTGACACAACATGTTTCATTGACCAAATCATGTCACATGGACACACATGGGAGAGTACAGTGCTCTTAATGAAATCAGTGAGCAGTGGTACTATTTTCTATGCAGTCCTGCTATGGAGGTATTAGTCTTCCCAGAAGTCTGGAAGACTTAAGACTTAAAGCTGCTGCTGCTGCTGCTAAATCGCTTCAGTCGTGTCTGACTCTGTGTGACCCCATAGATGGCAGCCCACCAGCCTCCCCCGTCCCTAGGATTCTCCAGGCAAGAACATTGGAGTGGGTTGCCATGTCCTTCTCCAATGTATGAAAGTGAAAAGTGAAAGTGAAGTCACTCAGTCGTGTCGGACTCTTCGAGACTCCATGGATTGCAGCCTACCAGGCTCCTCCATCCACGGGATTTTCCAGGCAAGAGTACTGGAGTGGGTTGCCACTGCCTTCTCTGAAGACTTAAAGAATGGGTAGCAATTAGCCATGAAAAGAAGGATTGGAGAAATAGGGGGAAGGTGTTGTTTTAAATAAAGTTCTTCATGAATTCAAGTGGGGATAGGGAAAGCAGGAATATTTACCATGCATTTAAATATTTGTACAAGACATTTTAAGGCAAAAACTCCCTTATGACAGATCTATACCCATGGTGAGGATTTGGGAATGAAGGGTACTTATGGTCATTTGTTCCACACTTTTTGGATCCAGCCTGACTGATGTGTCCATGTGGCCACCTGCTACAGAAAAGGTGGAGAGCTTAGCTTGAGGAAGTGCAGGGCACTCACACACCCTTGATTTTTCTGTTGGCAAGAGTGAGAATTTCCCAAGGTGGTCTTAGATAATTGACTAGATCCCTGAGCTGAGTGGACCCCTCAAAGGGCTTATTAAGAACCTCAACAGCTCCTCAATGAAGGACAACTAGGTAGAGATCCCCACCACAACCTTATTATCAGTGAGGTAGGTAGTGTCCATGGCTCCATTTCATTACACAGTCTTTTTCTATTTTGGCTGTGCCATGTAGCATGAGGGATCTTAGCTTCCTGACCAGGGGTCAAACCCACGGCCCCTGAAGTAGAAGCATGAAGTCTTAACCACTGGACCACCAGGGAAGTCCCTGCACCAGCCTTAAGATGGGAAGGAATGGGATCAAGTTGTAGGAGCAGGAAACATATGACTTTAGACCCGAGTCTGATTTTTCATTTGGAAAATAGACACTGCTATTAAAATGATAAAACATCTGACAACTGGAATTCTTTGAGCTATTCCAATCTAATTATCCACCCAATCTCCTGGTATCTGATTGTACTTAGAGGAGTCCAGAAATAACTTGGAGATGGGGGCCCATCTGAAGTTAAGGCAATCCAATATTCTAGATTTTAAGAGGCCATCCTCCAGACTAAAAGGATAGTGACTCTTAAGCAGAGTTCCCCTTGCTTCTATATTCTCTACCCCCCAGTGCTGGTAAGAGCAGGTATACCATTGTTGTTGTTTAGTTGCCAAGTCGTGTCAAATTCTTTTTGTGATCCCATGGACTGTAGCCTTCCAGGCTCCTCTGTCCATAGGATTTTTATGGCAAGAATACTGGAGTGGGCTGCCCTTTCCATCTCAAAGGGGTCTTCCCTACCCAGGGATCGAACTGAAGTCTCCTGCTTTGGTAGGCAGATTCTTTACCATTGAGCCATGAGGGAAGCTAGGTACGCCATCAGTTCAGTCACTCAGTCGTGTCCAACTCTTTGCGACCCCATGAATCGCAGCACACCAGGCCTCCCTGTCCATCACCAACTCCCAGAATTTACTCAAACTCACATCCATCGAGTCAGTGATGCCATCCAGCCATCTCATCCTCTGTCATCCCCTTCTCTTCCTGCCCCCAATCCCTCCCAGCATCAGGGTCTTTTCTAATGAGTCAGCTCTTCGCATGAGGTGGCCACAGTATTGGAGTTTTAGCTTCAGCGTCAGTCCTTCCAATGAACACCCAGGACTGATTTCCTTTAGGATAGACTGGTTAGATCTCCTTGCAATCCAAAGGACTCTCAAGAGTCTTCTCCAACACCACAGTTCAAAAGCATCAATTTTTGCAAAATGGTGTCTGAGGAGGCCTTACAAATAGCTGTGAAAAGAAGAGAAGTGAAAAGCAAAGGAGAAAAGAAAAGATATTCCCATTTGAATGCAGAGTTCCAAAGAATAGCAAGGGAAGTTAAGAAAGCCCTCCTCAGCAATCGATGCACAGAAATAGAGGAAAACAACAGAATAGGAAAGAATAGAGATCACTTCAAGAAAATTAGAGATACCAATGGAATATTTCATGCAAAGATGGGTTCGATAAAGGACAGAAATGGTATGGACCTACCAGAAGCAGAAGATAATTAAGAAGAGGTGGCAAGAATACACAGAAGAACTGTACAAAAAAGATCTTCACAACCCAGATAATCACGATGGTGTGATCACTCACCTAGAGCTAGACATCCTGGAATGTGAAGTCAAGTGGGCCTTAGAAAGCATCATTACGAACAAAGCTAGTGGAGGTGATGGAATTCCAGTTGAGCTATTTCAAATACTGAAAGATGATGCTGTGAAAATGCTGCACTCAATATGCCAGGAAATTGGGAAAACTCAGCAGTGACCACAGGACTGGAAAAGGTCAGTTTTCATTCCAATCGCAAAGAATGCTCAAACTACCGTACAATTGCACTCATCTCACACGCTAGTAAAGTAATGCTCAAAATTCTCCAAGCCAGGCTTCAGTAATATGTGAACCGTGAACTTCCAGATGTTCAAGCTGGTTTTAGAAAAGGCAGAGGAACCAGAGATCAAATTGCCAACATCCACTGGATCATCAAAAAAGTAAGAGAGTTCCAGAAAAACATCTATTTCTGCTTTATTGACTATGCCAAAGCCTTTGACTGTGTGGATCACAATAAACTGTGGAAAATTCTGAAAGAGATGGGCATACCAGACCACCTGACCTGCCTCTTGAGAAACCTTCATGCAGGTCAGGAAGCAACAGTTAGAACTGGACATAGAACAACAGACTGGTTCCAGATAGGAAAAGGAGTACGTCAAGGCTGTATATTGTCACCCTGCTTATTTAACTTATATGCAGAGTACATCATGAGAAATGCTGGGCTGGAAGATGCACAAGCTGGAATCAAGATTGCTGAGGGAAATATCAATAACCTCAGATATGCAGATGACACCATCCTGATGGCAGAAAGTGTAGAGTAACTAAAAAAGCCTCTTGATGAAAGTGAAAAAGGAGAGTGGAAAAGTTGGCTTAAAGCTCAACATTCAGAAAACTAAGATCATGGCATCTAATCCCATCACTTCATGGGAAATATATGGGGAAACAGTGTCAGACTTTATTTTTCTGGGCTCCAAAATCACTGCAGATGGTGATTGCAGCCATGAAATTAAAAGACGCTTACTCCTCGAAGGAAAGTTATGACCAACCTAGATAGTATATTAAAAAGCAGAGACACTTTGCCAACAAAGGTACACCACAGTACTTGTTAAAATTCACAGGAGAAAAACAGAATGACACTTAGAATGTGTCCATTGTAATAGGTTTTTAACCAGAACATTCTAGATATAAAGCTTTGGTTCATTAGGCATAACTGTGAAATCAGGCAATGGGGCATGATTTGGGGTGTGAACATATGTATATGGGGGCAGGAGGGTATTTGAGGTCTTTTTCCCTCTGAACTGTTAGCTCCTGGAGATAGAAACAGTCATATTTATCTTCCTGTCCCCAGTGTCTGGCATTATAAGAACTCCAATGATTGAATGAACTTCTACAGAATAATTGAATTCCTGTCAGCTGCTTCTGATCATAAATAGATTGGTCAAAAATGAATGAGCCCAATGAAAGGACTGTTCCTAACCAAACTTCACTCTCCTTCACCCTCACCGCTCTGGTCCACCTGGTGCCAATGACCCAAAATCCCCCAGACCTAGCCTTGCTGACCTCATTGGGGAGAGGAGCAACAGCTGTGACTTAAGTCCACCAAAATACCATAGTCTATTAAAAGCATCAGTTCATCAAAGTCCACGATGTTAATTTGCCAGGAAAGCATCCCAGTGGATTAAACTTTTAATTGGTATGAAGTGCAGCTCAGAAAACGGGGGGTCTTGGGGAAATTTTATTCTGCAGTCTGGCAGTAATTAACCGACCTCCTCCAGAGTTACTGCCCCTGGGAGTATTGGAGTTGTTAAATTACCAGGCAGGGAGAAACGCTATTATCCAAAAGCCCAACTCTTACATCTTCCCAAGCCTCTCTTCCACTCCCTGTCTTGCTCAGAAGGAAGTTGTAAATGAGTGATGATTAACCTAAAGCTTCCAGAGCCTCTCAGAGAACCTACAGAATTGTACCAAGAAAATCCCCAACCCCTTGGACATTAGATCGTCTCTAGCTTATTTTCAGGGGCAAAGATGTGGGGATATTTTAGACCCTGGCATTCTACGATTTAACCATTTTCCTGTACCCTCTCTGTAAATCAGAATTATGGGACTGTGGTACAGTCATTCCTTGGTCTCTGTGGGGAAATTGGTCCCACAAGCCCCATGGATACCAACATCTGTGGATGCTCAAAATCCTTCCATAAAATGGTGTGGTATTTACACATAACCTATGCATGCTCTCCGGCTTCCCAGTTGACCCAGTGGTAAAGAATCTAGGAGATGTGGGTTCAATCTCTGGGTCAGGAAGATCCACTGGAGAAGGAAATGGCAACCCACTCCAGTATTCTTGCTTCGAAATTCCCGTGGACAAAGGAGCCTGGTGGGCGACAGTCCATGGGGTAGCAAAGAGTCGGACATGACTGAGCACACACACACACACCCTTCACTTTAAATCATCTCTAGATTACCTTTAATAACTAATGCAACATAAATGCTATGTAAATCATTGCAAATACAGTGTAAAAGCTGTGTAAATAGTTGCCAGAACACCACAAATTCAAGTTTTGCTTTTTAGGACTTTGGGGAATTGGTTTTTTCCAAAATTTTTCAATCCAAAGTTGGTTAACTCTGTGGATGCTGCTGCTGCTGCTAAGTCGCTTCAGTCGTGTCCAACTCTATGCGACACCATAGACGGCAGCCCACGAGGCTCCCCTGTCCCGGGGATTCTCCAGGCAAGAGCACTGGAGTGGGTTGCCATTTCCTTCTCCAGTGCGTGAAAGTGAAAAGTGAGAGTGAAGTCGCTCAGTCGTGTCCGACTGTTTGCGACCCATGGACGGCAGCCCACCGTCCATGGGATTTTCCAGGCAAGAGTACTGGAATGGGGTGCCATTGCCTCCCCCGAACTCTGTGGATACAAAACCCACATATATGGAGAATTGACTGTATTGCCATACAGTACAATAAAAATAACAACAATATGGGGCTTCCCTGCTGATTCAGTGGTTTTGAATCCCACCTGCCAGTGCAGGGGACACATGTTCAATCCCTGGTCCAGGAAGATCCCACGTGTTGTGGGACAACTAGGCCCATGTGCAATAACTACTGAGCCCACGCTCCACACCAACAGAAACCGCTGCAATGAGAAGCCCGGGAGTAGCCCCCGCTCTCTGCAACTAGAGAATGCTCACGAGCAGCAACAAAGACCCAGTGCAGCTCTAAGCAAATAAATAAATCTTCTTAAAAGTAACAATAATATTAAATCAGCAGAAGACAAATTACAGCATTTTTGCTACAGTGAAATAAAAATTACAATAAATGCATAAATATAAAAGTAAAAAAGAATGATCTGTGGGTGCACAGGACAGTATGGGTGAATTTGAAAAATAGGTTCATTGAAAGAAGTCAGACACAAAAGAGAAACCATATGAATTCCATATTTAAGAAGTTCAAGGAGAGGCAAAGCTAATAGGAAAGAAATCAGAATAGCGTTTGCCTATGAAAGGTAGGGTTAGGGGTTGACTACTAAAAGAGCATGTGAGGGAACTTTCTTAGGTGAGTCAAATGATTTATACCTTGAGTAGGTGTACACTTTTGTCAAAATTCATTGGATTGTACACTTCAGACCTCATCTGACAAAAGAAAATTAGGCTTGAAAGGGAAAAAATACACATACCCTTTTAACCTAGCAAATTCTACTCTTGAAAATTAATGTCATTAGACAAGTATTTAAAATCAGTCATTGTAGTGCTTATAATAGGGAAAAAAATACACAAAATTACTATTTAAATACTTGGCAATGAGATTAAATTATGGTAGCTCTATACAATAGAATGTTCTACCACCATGGAAAAATGCTGATGTACTTTGACATGTGAAAATACAAGACGTAATTTAAAAACAGTGTAACCTCATTTTTGCAAGCATTAAATATAATAGTGACTTTTTCAGGTTGATTTTACTATAAGCAACATTTATGCTTTTCCAGGTTCTATAGAGTACATAGCAGATGTGCCTATAATCTGTGTTTATTACTTTCAAAACACCTAGTTGCTGAGCATTTTTATTTAGACTCAGATATCTGAGCGCCTAGTGTCTAGACAGCCAATACTTAGAGCCTATTGATTCATTCATTTCTTTTCCTTTCATCCAGCCTCTTAATCTTGTACTTTTCTCTGGACCAAACCCAGAAACCTTGTATTTCCAACTCATTAATACACGGCCACCATTAATCCAGAAAGGAATGCCTTTGTATTTCCTTTAGAGCATGGATTTTGAGATCTAGTTAATTGAGATCTAGATAATTTTGAATTATCAGATCTAATCGGCTACACTCCCGGACCTGCGCATTCCATCTTCCACGAAGGTGTAAAGTTGCCTAGGTGCCAAGAGAGGTACCCACACACTGGTCACATCTAGCTTCTCAGCCGTGCATTTTGGCCACTAGTGCACACTATACCATGAGGCTTGTCTCCCTCCAGCTCTTTTTCTATAATTGCACCTTCTCTTTGCCTGACTTCTGTTCTAGGTTTTCAGATCCTGAGATTCTCAGTTCAAGGTGCCTATATATCCCCACATTTTCTGCAAAGGCATTATATAATAGGGTGAATAATGCCCCCCAAATATGTCAAAATCCCAACCCACAGAACCTGAGAATGTAAACTTATTTGAAAATGAAACAGTCTCTCAGTCATGTCTGACTCTTTCTGACCCTATGGACTATAGCCCACCAGGCTCCTCTGTCCATAGGATTCTCTGGGCAAGAATATTGGAGTGGATAGCCATTCTCTTCTCCAGGGGATCTTTCCAACCTGGGGATCGAACCCGGGTCTCCTATACTGGGTCCCCTATATAGCTTCAGAGGTAGTGTGGACCAGTCAGCACCTTGATTTTGAACTTCTGGCCTGCAGAACTAATGAGAATAAATTTGTTCTTTTAGGCCACCAAGTTTGTAGTAACTTGTTACAGCAGCCTCAGGAAAGAAAACAAAAAAATGTAGGTAGTAATTAACAAACCATCTATATCAGTCCTGCTCCCACCCCTACCACCTGCACCGGTAGAAGAAGGAATTATGATGGTCTTAACTTGAGAGACACAAATGGAAGTCTAAAGCAAGGGCTTATGTGTAGGCAATTCAGTTGGAGAGGTGAGTCCAAGAAGCTGAGTGAGGAAACAGATTACATGCAACAGGAGAAGAAGGGATCCCAAGGTAAGCATGTGTTAATTCATCAAACTGGTCACAGACGTGGGCGATGAAGGTGTTCTTTCCTGAGGCTCTAGGAAACTATGTCAGGATCCCCAGAATCATCCATCCCAGGAGCAAAATTAAAGAGCATTTATTTCCTGGCTCCCTTCTTTCATTAGTCAAGGAGCCCTGGTGACTCCAGGCATGCCTTGGCTTGTGGCTACATCACTCCAGTCTCTGTCTTCACATGAGCCTTTGTGTCATAGCTCCCTCTTGTTTCCTTCTTCCATTGATGCCCCTTTGGACATCAACTGCTTGGTGCCCAGCTTTGCCTGCAAGGGTCAGGAGTGAGAGGAACTTCTGGGCAGAACGTGACAGAGTTGGACCCTGTGAGGCTGAGGGTCTGATATCATGGCCCAGAGAGAGGTGTCATCAGACTGGAATTGGAGGACCAGCTTTGAGACTCTGGGGAAATTTTCCCCAAACTCTATGCTCATTTGATTTACAACTGGTAATCTGACCTCACAGTTCTGTTGAGGAGTCAATAAGAATGAATATGAAAGTGTTTTATGAATTTTAAAATACTGATAAGTATCTACTGTTATTCAGCCCAAATGCGAGCACCTATTTTCCTACACATCTCATCCTCTGTCCTGCACGTGCAACACTTTCTCTTCCCGTCCTGTCTAGCATGTGGTCCTCCCCTTCTTTAACCCTTTCCCATTCAGCCCAAATGCAAGCACTTATTTTCCTACACATCTCATCCTCTGTCCTGCACGTGCAACACTTTCTCTTCCCGTCCTGTCTAGCATGTGGTCCTCCCCTTCTTTAACTCTTTCCCATCCCCATCAGGACTCACAGCCTCTCCTTCAGCCAGTCTCCCATCCCAAGCGAACTGTTACCCTAGCCTGAGAGGAATCAAAGCCTCCCAGAGGATGCTGCCCTGTAGAAGGGAAAGTTCAGGGTCCCCTGACACAGAACGAACTAGCTCTCAGAAGCATCTTTTCCCGTAAAATCTAATTGCATCTTCCCTGCTGCTCCAGCAAATGAAGTTTAAATATTTAACAAGGATGTCAGCACCGTTCAGATGGCTGTGGGTCTCCCACGGATGAGACCTCAGGGGGAAGCAAACTGCCTGCAGGCTGCACAGTCCGTGGCTGAGACCGAGCAGACCTCCTCCTCTCCCTCACATGGCCCAGGGCCTGGGCCGGGGCTCAGCAACCTTGCCACAGAGAACCTGGGTGAGGGTGCCTCTGCTCAGCCAGCATGGCACTGGGTGCCCAGTCCTCAGTCCAACCAGAGACTGCATGTGGCTCTGCCCTTGCTTAGCGGGTTCCAGTCCAAGCTGCTCACCAGCCCAGAAGCAGGGCTGCCTGTGCCCGGGGCAGGGCTTAGCATCCCCCTTAAAGGTCAAGTGGCTTCTCATCCTCTGCTTTCTCCAAGATGCCAATGTATGATCACAGGCCCTGCGGGGGGTGTGTGTGTGTGTGCATGCACGCGCAAGTGTGTGTGCACATGCTCAGTCATGTCCGACTCTTTCTGACCCCATGGACTGTAGCCTGCCAAGCTCCTCTATCTATGGAATTCTCCAGGCAAGAATACAGGACTGGGCAGCCATTTTTTACTCCAGGGAATCTTCCTGACCCAGGGATCGGACCTGTCTCTCTTGTGTCTTCTGCATTGGCAGACGGATTCTTTACCACAAACCATCACTTTTCAGAAGAAAAATTGTACCAGTGTAGTAATAAAATGTTAAGCTATGAAACCCAAGAAACATATTTATAATAACATTATACAAACTGCACTTATAAACATATTTTATAAAGTTATAAATATCAGTCAAGATCCCAACCGAAACGGATGGCTCCCATTAGGAGAACTCCCATCAGGAGGAAGGTTGATTTGTGGAGGGGCTCTTTGCCAGGCGAGGGTGACCTGCTACACTGTGGCAGTCACAGTGGAGCTCTTGTCACCCTCAGTCTGATAGGACGCGAGGAGCCCTGACAAGGAGAGGCATAGCCCACTGGCTGCCTGGGGAAATGTCCTCTGAACAAATGGATAGAATGCAGCCATGCTAGGCACCAGGGAGAGAAAGGGGAAGGGATGCCCTGATTCCCAGAAATCCTGCTTAGAAAGGGAGTGAACGTGTTAGTTGCTCAGTCAGGTCCAGTTTTTTGTGACCTCATGGACTGCAGCCCACCAGGCTCCTCTGCCCATGGAGTTATCCAGGCAAGAATATGAAGTAGGGGTGGGGGAAGAACAAGATGGCGGAGGAGTGGGTGGACGTGGAGTACATCTCTCTCCTCGGATACACCAGGAATACACCTTCAGACACAGAAGTGCATGCAGAACCCCCAGCTGAGAGCGGACAGGAGTACCTGACCAGCGGCAAAGAACATATAGAGCCATGCAAAGCTTGGTAAGATGGAGGAACTAGGGGGATAAACAGGAGTGTTAGTAGAACTGGACCTGCCCTCAGCGGGTGGGGGAACTGAAGCAGGAGTCCGACCCCCACATCGGGACAATTGTCTGAGTCAGAGGAGAAACATTTAAGGCTGAGACTGAAACAGCTGATCTGTGGCAGCCTAAATAGAATGAGAATCAGACAGTCCTTGCCGCAGCTATACATACCCCAGACAGGGACATAGATCCTCTGGAAGGTGCAGCAGCTGGGAGCTGCAGTTTAGGGATTGTGGAGCAATCCCAGGGTGAGGGCTGCTGTTGACTGTGGGAGGATGGATCAAGGGGGTGTGAGGGAGGAGAATGTGGTGGGAAATGCCTGTGGAGCAAGGCCTGGCAGGCAAGGAAGAAAGGCGATGCTGCTGAGTCACACATGGGGGGTGGAGCCATCACCATAGCCTTTCTCTCCCCGCACACCAGCATTGGCAGCTGAACAATAGAGAGGCTGGCCCATCAAATGCCTAATGCACTGAACTACAGACCCGGACCCCACCCAGGGTGCCCTTTTATGTGCCTGATGCTCCAAACAACAGAGGAGGACCCCAGGCAAAGGAGCCCTCTGAGTGCCTGAACAGTCGGAGCTATGGAGAAAGACTGGCCAAAGAGGCCTTCTGATCACCAGCTACAAGAGGCTCAATAAAAGACTCTGATGGGGCCATAACTTCTGCGGGGGAGGCAGTCCATGTCCCTGCACACTTGGCGCCACCAGGGTCCCCGTAAGCCAAGCAGCTGCGCCACCTTCACTCTCAACTCTTTCTGGGGCAGAGCTGCCACGGGCAAAAACACTCTTGCGTCTATGCGTGCAGGGTCGCTTCAGTAGTGTCCAACTCTGACCCTGTAGACTGTGGCCTGCCAGGCTTCTCGGGCAGGGAGGAGGGTTCTCCAGGCAAGAACACTGGAGTGAATTGGCCATTACTGGTTGCCATACCCTTCTGGAGCGCTGTATTTCCTGCCGCCCTCCCCTGAGTACCTGGTGCTGCCAGAACCCCTGTGACCCAAGCAGCTGCACCACCTCCACACCCGGCCCTCAAAGGGGCAAACCCAAGTCCTCCAGGGCAGCCTCAGGAGCAAACCCCAGTGGACGACCCACACACAGAGGTGGAAATAAAACCACAATTGAAACCCAGGGGTAGTGAGGCTAAGGAAGAAGATCCAAAACCTCCCACCAGCCCTACAAGCTGCAGATTAAATCCCCACGATCAAGTACGCAGACGCTGTGTCTATGGAATACATAAAAGGTCATGGAGAGCTCTCGCGAAAGAAAACGCACTGGTTCTGATAGCTGTGGACATTGGAGGCAAGAACACACAGGACCAGGACCAGACTAGAATCTGAGCTGCCCCCAGAGCAGGTCCAGAGACCAGCACAGCACTGGAGGGCATCCTAGGGAGGGGAGGTGGACGGTGACCCCAGCGAGGGAAAGGACTCTGACAGCAGAGACTCAAGAAAAACACTTATTATTCTTATGTTTTCACTTGTTCTGTAGATTCTTTCGGATTTTTTTTCTTTTCTTTTCTTTTTTTACACCTCTGTTGTAGTTTTTTAAATTTTATTGGCACTATGAAATCTAAGCTTTTGAGCTTTTTCTTTTTTTTCTTCAGTCACATTTTTTATTGTTGTCATAAACCCCTGCCTCTACATTGGGCTTTTGCAGTTCTGGGGAGTTTTCCTCTTTTCCCCTTTTTTCTTTCTTCTTTCTTTTTTTCATAAATTAACTTTTAATCTTTTAAACCTATTGTATCTGTCTAAATTTATTCCTTTGCCTTTCCTACTATTCTTTTCCCCTTGCAGTTAATCTTTAATGTGCATAAATCTTATTCATCTATCTCTATTTAACTTTGCACATCTATTCTTCTTTTCTTTTCCTCTCAATATATTTGTTAGTTTTGGTTTCATTGCTGTGCTCCCCACTTAGCACCTTGCTTTAGTTTTGTTTTCCACTTTATGCTTTAGTTAGTTTTGTTCTTAACTGGTAAATGTAATTTTTTATTTCCTTTGTTTGCCAGGTCAATCTATTCTACTTTATTTTTGTTGGACTGTTTTGACTTTGCTCATGGGTGTATATGTATATGTGTATATTCCATTATTTTAAATATTATTTGCCTGATTTTGTAACTGTCATTTGTCTGGGGTTCATCTTTAGGTTCTTGTTTTTGGATATTTGTTTTAATCTCACTTAATACCATGACAAACCACTTGCAGAATCTTCATTCCAGACCAGAGATCAAGCCCTGAGCCTTTGGAGTGGGAGCACTGACTCCAGGACCCTAGATACCAGAGAACTAACCCTAGGGAGTATCAAACAGTGAGAACTCACACAAATGAAACCACTTGAATACAAGACCCAGCATCAACCAACCACCAGTAGCACCCTGTGCATGACCCCTCATCTAAACAACAAAACAAAAATACAAACCAAATCATCTGCTGACAGGATTACCACCTCACTCAGCCTTGCCCATCAGAGGAAAAACAAACACACAGACAAACAAAAGCTCTGCACAAATCTCACCCTATACAAAGCTTACACAAACCACTGGACCAAACTTAGGAGGACAGAAACCAAAAGGAAGAAATTATTCAACCTTGAAGCCTGGGAAAAGGAGACCTCAAACACAATAAGTTAAAAAAAAATAATAATGAAAAGGCAGAGAAATGCTACGTAAATGAAGGAACAAACTAGAAACATAGAAGTCCAAATAAATGAAGAGGAAATAGGCAAGCTACCTGAAAAAGAACTCAGAATAATGATAGCAAAGATAATCAAAAACCTTAAACAAAATGGAGAAAATGCAAGAATCAATTAACAAAGACCTAGAATTAAAGGATAAACATAGAGACAAACAACACAATTATGGAAATTAAAAATACTCTAGAAGGAATCAATAGCAGAATGTCTGAAACAGAAGAACGAATCAGTGAGTTGGAAGATAAAATGGTGGAAATAAGTTCTGAAGAACAGAATAAAGTAAAAAGAATGAAAAGAACTGAGGATAGTCTCAGAGATCTCTGGGACAATATCCAATGTACCAACATTTGAATTATAGGGGTCCCAGAAGAAGACAAGAAAAAGAAAGGGTATGAGAAAATTTTTGAAAAGATTATAGTTGAAAATTTCCCCAACATGGAAAAGGAAATAGTCAAGTCCAAGAGGTACAGAGAGTCCCATACAGGATAAACCCAAGGAGAAACATGCCAAGACACATACTACTCAAACTAACAAAGACTAAACACAAAGAAGAATATCAACAGCATCAAGGGAGAAGCAACAAGTAACATACAAGGGAAACCCCATATGCTTGACAGCTGATCTTTCAGCAGAAACTGCAGGCCAGGAGGAAATGGCAGGATATATTTAAAGTACTGAAAGGGAAAAATCGACATCCAAGATTACTGTACCCAGCAAGGATCTCATTCAAAATTGATGGAGAAATAAAAAGCTTTACAGACAAACAGAAGTTAAGAGAATTCAGTACCACCAAACCTGCTTTACAACAAATGTTAAAGGAACTTATATAGTCGAGAAATAAAAGAGAAGAAAAAAGATCTACAAAATCAACCCCAAACAACTAAGAAAATGGCAATAGGGACATATCTATCAATAATTACTTTAAATGTAAATGGATTAAATGCTCCAAACAAAAGACACGGGTGGCTGAATGGATACAAAAACAAGACCCATGTATAAGATGTCTACAAGAAGTCCACTTCAGACCTAACATATATAAGACTATAAAGACCTATATAGACATATATAGACTGAAAGTGAAAGGATGAAAGAAAAAAAAATTCCTTGCAAAAGGGAAGCAAAAGAAAGCTGGAGTAGCAATCCCCATATCAGACAAAATAGACCTTAAAATAAAGAAGATTACAAGAGACAAGGAAGGGCACTACATAATGATCAAGGGATCAGTCCAAGAGGAAGACATAACAATTGTAAATATCCATGCACCCAACATAGAAGCACCTCAATACATCAGACAAACACTAACAGACATAAAAGGAGAAATTGACAGTAACACAATAATAGTAGGAGACTTTAACACCCCCCTCACACTAATGGACAGATCATCAAAACAGAAAATTAACAAGGAAAACATGTCTTAAATGCTACATTAGATGAGATAGATCTCCTTGATATCTTCAGGACATTCCATCCAAATGCAGAATACACCTTCTTCTCAAGTGCACATGGAACATTTCCCAGGATAGACCACATCTTGGGTCACAAATCAAACCTCAGTAAATTTAAGAAACTTGAAATCATACCAAGCATCTTCTCTGACCACAACACTAAGAGACTAGGTATCAATTACAAGAAAAAAAAAAAGTGTAAAGCACAAATACATGGAGATTAAACAACACATTTCTAAACAACCAACAGGTGACTGAGGAAAGCAAAAGGGAAATCAAAGAATTTCTAGAAACAAATGATGATTAAGACACGACAACTCAAAACCCATGGGATGCAACAAAAGGAGTTCTAAGAGGGAAGTTCATAGCAATACAATCCTACCTCAAGAAACAAGAAAAACATTGAATAGACAACCTAACTTTACACCTAAAACAACTGAAAAAAGAACAACAACAACAAAAAAAATTAGTAAAAGGAAAGACATCAAAGATCAGAGGAATAAGGAAAAAAGAAATAAAAGAAATAATAGTAAAGATTAATAAAACTAAAAGCTGGTTCTTTGAGAAGATAAAATTGACAAACTTTTAGCCAGACTTATCAAGAAAAAAAGAAAAATCAAATCAACAAAATTAGAAATGAAAAAGAAGTTACAACAGACAATGCAGAAATACAAAGGATTATAAGAGTCTATTATGAATAACTATATGGCAATAAAATGGATAACCTGGAAGAAATGGACAGATTCTTAGAAAAGATCAATCTTCCAAGACTGAACCAACAAAAAATAGAAATTATGAACAACCCAATTACAAGCACTGAAATTGAAGCTGTGATCAAAAATCTCCCAAAAATCAAAAGCCCAGGACCAGATGGCTTCACAGGCCAATTCTATCAAACATTTAGAGAAGAGCTAATGCCTATCCTTCTAAAACTCTTTCCAAAAAATGCAGAGAAAGGAACACTTTCAAACTCATTCTATGAGGCCATCATCACCCTGATACCAACACCAGATGAAGACAACACAGAAAAAGAAAACTATAGGCCAATATCACTGATGAACATAGATGTAAAAATCCTCAACAAAATTTTAGCAAACAGAATTCAGCAACAGATCAAAAAGCTCATACATCATGATCAAGTTGGGTTTATTCCAGGAATTCAAGGATTCTTCAATATACTCAAACAATGTGATACACCATAGTAACAAACTGAAAGATAAAAGCCATGATATGATAATCTCAATAGATGCAGAAAAAGCCTTTGACAAAATTCAGCACCCATTTATGATTAAAACTCTTCAAAAAAAAAAAAAATGGGCATAGATGGAAACTGCCTCAGCATAGTAAAGGCCATATATGATAAGCTGACAGCAAACATTATTCTCAATGGTGAAAAACTGAAAGCATTCCCCCTAAGATCAGGAACAAGACAAGGGTGTCCACTCTCAACACTATTATTCAACATAGTTCTGGAAGTCCAAGATACAGCAATCAGAGAAGAAATATAAATAAAAGGAATCCAAATCAGAAAAGAAGTAAATCTCTCACTGTTTGCAGATGGTATGATACTATACATAGAACATCCTGAAGATAGGATCAGAAAATTACTAGAGCTAATCAGTGAATTTAGCAAAGTTGCAGGATACAAAATCAATACACAGAAATCACTTGAATTTCTAGACAATAACAATAAAAAATCAGAAAAACTAAAGAATCAACTCCATTCACCATTGTAACTAAAAGAATTAAATATATAGGAATAAACTTACCTAAGGAGACAAAAGAACTGTGCACAGAAAATTATAAGACACTGATGAAAGAAATCTAAGATGACATAAACAGATGGAGAGAGAGTCCATGCTCCTGGGTAGGAAGAATCAAAATTGTGAAAATGACTATACTACCAAATACAGCCTACAGATTCAATGCTATCTCTATCAAATTACCAATGGCATTTTTCACAGAACTAGAACAAAAAATTTCACAATTCATATGTATGGAAACACAAAAGACCCAAAATAACCAAAGCAGTCTTGGAAATGGAGCTGGGGGAATCCACCTTCCTGACTTCAGATTATAATACAAAGCTGCAGTCATCAAGAGAGTATTGTACTGGCACAAAAACAGAAATACAGACCACTTGAACAAGATAGAAAGCCCCAAAATAAACCCATGCACCTATGGGTGCCTTATTTTTGACAAAGGAGTCAAGGATATACAATGGGGCACAAATACAGCCTCTTCAATAAATGGTGCTGGGAAAACTGGACAGCCACATGTAAGAGAATGAAATTAGAACACTTCCTAACACCATACACAAAGATAAACTCAAAATGGATTAAAGGCCTAAATGTAAGACCAGAAACTATAAAACTCTAAGAGGAAAACATAGGCAGAACACTCGATAACATAAATCAAAGCAAGATCCTCTATGACCCACCTCCTAGAGTAAAGGGAATAAAAACAAAAGTAAACAAGTGGGACCTGATTAAACTTAAAAGATTTTGCACATCAAAGGAAACAATAAGCAAGGTGAAAAGACAACCCTCAGAATAGGAGAAAATAATAGCAAGTGAAACAACTGACAAAGGATTAATTTCCAAAATACACAAGCAGCTCATACAACTCAATGCCAGAAAAACAAACAACCCAATCAAAAAGTGGAGAAAAGACCTAAACACACATTTCTCCAAAGAAGACACACAGATGGCTAACAAACACATGAAAAGATGCTCAACATTTCTCATTACCAGGAAATGCAAACCAAAAGCACAATGAGATATCACCTCACACCAGTCAGAATGGCCATTATCAAAAAGTCTGCAAACAATTAATGCTGGAGAGGGTGTGGAGAAAAGGGAGCACTCTTGCACTGTTGGTGGGAATGTAAATTGATACAGCCACTCTGGAAGATGGTATGGATATTCCTTTAAAAAAACTAGGAATAAAATCAGCATATGACCCAGCAATCCCACTCCTAGGCATATACCTTGAGGAAACTGAAATTGAAAAACACACATGTATTCCATTGTTCATTGCAGCACTGTTTACAATAGCTAGAATATGGAAGCAACCTAGATGTCCATCAACAGATGAATAGATAAAGAAGTAGCGGTACATATACACAATGGAATATTACTCAGCCATAAAAAAGGAACACATTCGAGTCAGTTCTGATGAGGTGGGTGAAGCTAGAATCTATTATACAGAGTGAAGTGAGTCAGAGAGAGAAAGATAAACATCATATTCTAACACACACATATGGAATCTAGAAAAATGGTACTAAAGAATTTATTTACAGGGCAGCAATGGAGAAACAGACATAGAGAATAGACTTATGGACATGGGGAGAGGGGAGGAGAGGGTGAGATGTACAGAAAGAGTAACATGGAAACTCACATCACCATATGTTAAATAGATGTCCAAGGGGAATTCACTGTATGGCTCAGAAAACTCAAATGGGGGCTCTGTATCAACCTAGAGGGATGGGATGGGGAGGGAGATGGGAGGGAGGTTCAAAAGGGATGGGATATATGTATACCTATGGCTGATACATGCTGAAGTTTGACAGAAAACAGCAAAATTCTGTAAAGCAATTATCCTTCAATTTAAAAAAAAGAAGTAAAAAAAAAAAAAAGAAAGAGAATATGGAGTGGGTAGCCCTTCCCTTCTCCAAGGGATCTTCCCAACCCAGGGATTGAGCCCAGGTCTCCCACATTGAAGGCAGTTTCTTTACTGTCTGAACCATTAGGGAAGCAGTTACCAAAGGTGGTACAGTATAATGGTACATCACATCTGACACTTTGTGGGTGCTTCTCGTTGATAGCAAAGAGAGTAGTTAAAGCCCCCCTCTTAGGAAGGGGGTCAGAAAGGAGAGGACATTACTGGCTACTTCATAGATGACAGCTAGACTGGATTTAGAGGGAGAAAGGCATTACCTAGGTGAAGTGGGGAAAGGAACTTAAGTAGAGGGGGAGGTGTGTGGATACACCTGGGGGTTGGCTGCATGCCATATCTGGGGAATGGCTGGAATTCTGACATGGTTGCAAAGGCTTTAGGAAATCAGAAAATGTCCTTTTCAATGACACATATCCAAAACAGATCTTCCCCTCCTCCCTACCCACTTCCGTAAGAAACAGGGTATTTGGTGAGGGGAGGCACTGGTGAAGCTGTTGTGTGGTCAGACACCCACACAGCTGATGACAAATCCAAAATGTCTGAGTTAACAGCTCCAGGTTACTGTTTAGATCTCTCCATCCCTCCTTCCACCTCCTTTCCGGTGTCTGTCAAGCCAGGAGGACAGTCAGATGTGAAAAGACAGATTTGTGCAAGATTAGAGTGAGCATCCTTAGGGGTCTAGAGATGGAAGACTACATCATTTCTGCAGCTCTTGCCTGCACAGATGTGTGAGCTCCCATCTCTGGTACCTGCAGGTGTGATAAAAGCCCCAAATACTCTTCCTGTTGATCCTTAGGCTGTTTCTCTCATGGCAGTAGTTTCTAGCATCTCAGAATCAATCCTAGGGAAGAATAAAAAATCAATCCCTAATATATACTTCTCAAAGGTACCTACTTGCCTCTAAATATTTTCAACACTCTTATGGAATTATGAGCATTTTAAAATAAGATTGATAAAATACCTATATTAGA
Organism: Dama dama; assembly: GCF_033118175.1. NCBI lineage: Eukaryota > Metazoa > Chordata > Mammalia > Artiodactyla > Cervidae > Dama > Dama dama. The sequence continues at coordinate 16,324,981 of NC_083687.1, read as the reverse complement.
AAGGAAGATCATAAATCTACCAGGGTCTATTATTCCTAGCAGTATACATGGTTCTTTATGCTATTAAGGTAAAACAAGGGATTGACAAGCTTTGAAAGGGAGGAGGAGGAAAATATGAAAAAATATTGGGCTGTTGAATGCAGATTAAGGAGAGTTTTGCAGCTTGAGGGTTCTGGATAGATAGGAAGAATCATGTGATGGAGATCAATAGGTTTGAACTTATGTAATGGTTACTTGCCCATTCATGTCTTGGTTTCATTCTTATCCAACTGAGCCTGGTACACGTCTCCACTGGAAACCTGCATGGGGCAGAGCCTCGTGATGGTTATTCTGCATTTCATTTAGCCGGTGTGGGAAATTTCATTAAAACTGCCTAAGAGGAGGTATGATCTTGACAGCCATGGGTTAGCAATAGAGGGAGTTGACAGGAATATGGTTCCTGACAAGCTGTGTGTTCCTTTATCTTGAGGGTGAGTGGGAAAGTAGGAGAAGGATGATGCAGGTGGAAGGTCAGAAGAACCGGCCCAGACCTCGAATGGGGTGGCTTGACTGTGAAGATCATCTTGGTCTCTGGGCTGGTCACTGAATGTTGTAAGCCTTAATTCCCATCTGGAGTTGGGTGGGGAATACACTTTGACCTCCTCACACAAGCTTGTAGGTAAAGAGAACCTTTGAAGCCATGTTGAAGGATGAAAAGCCACCAATATGCTGAACTAACCAACATTAACTCCTTCCTCCAAGATCAGCACTGGCAAAGTTAAAGCAGGAAATGCCAAAAGAGGAAAGGGAGAAAACTGTCAATACTAGAAAACACATAAATACAATCTGGGCTTCCCTGATAGATCAGTTGGTAAAGAATCCACCTGCAATGCAGGAGACCCCAGTTTGATTCCTGGGTTAGAAGGATCCCCTAGAGAAGGTATAGGCTACCCACTCCAGTATTCTTGGGCTTCCCTTGTGGCTCAGCTGGTAAAGAATCCACCTGCAACGCCGGAGGCCTGGGTTTGATCCCTGGATTGGGAAGATCCCCTGGAGAAGGAAAAGGTTACCTACTCTGATATTCTGGCCTAGAGAATTCCAGGGACTTTATAGCCCATGGAGTTGCAAAGAGTTGGACACAGCTGAGTGACTTTTACTTTCAAGTACAACCCACCACATACTAGGTTAACAGAAAATATTGAGAGACAATCCTCCATGGATCTTATATTTATGCATCTTTTGTGAGCAGAAACTCCTGTGACCTTCAAGATCTCCCATATCTTCAAGATCATTGTGTAAAGAGGTTGAAAGATATTGTCTTTTTGTAGCAGATGACAGAATTTTCACTCTCCAATATAATAAAGATAATGTCTCACTTCAGATCAAATATTAGATAGATTCACTTGTAGCCTATTTCAAAAGATTCAGGTTTTCTCAGCTATAATGCAAATCCACTGCATGTGCATCATTCATCTTTACTGCCCTGTGTTGTTCCTAGAGGTATTGAGAGGCAAAGGGATATGATGTTAGCATGAAGATAATGCATCTTGCATACCATGAATAATAGTCCCTTATTTCTTATAAGAGCCTCTTGCCTTTTTCCAGAGTCTATAAAGCCATGGTAGGCTCACTGACTAGCTTGCATGGGGATTAAAATCTCAAACCCTCAGAGTTCATGACAATTATCTAAAAAGCTCATAATAAAGCATGTCATAATGTTCTGTAGCCATTTGTGATTGAAAATTTTTAAATGGAATCATTAAAAGCATTTATTTTAAAATTAGAAATGAAACAAAAATTTTCACAAACTTATTCAACATTGTATTGACAGTCTTAGCCAGTGTAATAAGACAAGAAAAATTCAGGCATAAGGACTGGAAAGGAGGAATTAAAACATCATTGACTATAGAAGGTAATCTGTATATTGTTGTTGCTCAGTCATTAGTCATGTCCGACTCTTTGCAACCCCATGGACTGCAGAATACCAGGCTTCCCTGCCCTTCACCATCTCCCAGAGCTTGCTCAAAGTCAAGTCCATTGAGTCGGGTATTCCATCCAACCATCTCATTCTCTGTCGTCCCCTTCTCCTCCTGCCTTCAATGTTTCCCAGCATCAGGGTCTTTTCTAATAAGCAGGCTCTTCACATCAGGTGGCCAAAGTATTGGAGCTTCAGTTTCAGCATCAGTCTTTCCAATGAATATTCAGGGTTGATTTCCTTTAGGATTGACTGGTTTGATCTTCTTGCTATCTACGGGACTCTCAAGCATTTTCTCCAACACCACAGTTTAAAGGCATCAATTCTTCAGTGCTCAGCCTTCTTTATGGTCCAAATGTCATATACATACATGACTACTGGAAAAACCATAGCTTTGACTACATGGACCTTTGTCAGCAAAGTAACATCTCTGCTTTTTAATATGCTGTCTGGACTTGTCATAACTTTTCTTCCAATGAGCAAGCGTCTTTTAATTTCATGGCTGCAGTCACCATCTGCAGTGATTTTGGAACCCGAGAAGATAAAACCTGTCACTGTTTCCATTGTTTGCTCACCTACTTGCCATGAAGTGATGGGACCAGATGCCATGATCTTAGTTTTTTGAATGTTGAGCTGTAAGACAACTTTTTCACCTTCCTCTTTCACTTTCATCAAGAGGTTCTTTAGTTCCTCTTCGCTTTCTTCTATAAGGGTGGTGTCAGCTGCATATCTGAGGTTATTGATATTCCTCCTGGCATTTCCAGAAATAGCTCCTGATATTTCCAGTTTGTGCTCCATCCAGCCCAGCATTTCTCATGATCTACTCAGCATATAAGTTAAATAAGCAGGGTGACAATATACAGCCTTGACATACTCCTTTCTCAATTTGGAACCAGTCCATTGTCCCATGTCCAGTTCTAGCTGTTGCTTCTTGACCTGCATATAGGCTTTGCAGGAGGCAGGTAAAGTGGTTTGGTATTCCTATCTCTTGAAGAATTTTCCACAGTTTATTGTGATCCACAGAGTCAAAGGCTTTAGCGTAGTCAATGAAGCAGAAGATGTTTTTCTGGAATTCCCTTGCTTTTTCTATGATCCAATAGATGTTGGCAATTTGTTCTGTGGTTCCTCTGCCTTTTCTAAATTCAGCTTGAATATCTGGAAGTTCTTGGTTCATGTATTGTTGAAACCTAGCTTGGAGAATTTTGCATATTACTTTGCTAGCATGTGAAATGAGTGCAGTTGTGCAGTTGTTTGAACATTCTTTGGCATTGCCCTTCTTTGGGACTGGAATGAAGACTGACCTTTTCCAGTCCTGTGGCCACCGCTGAGTTTTCCAAATTTGCTGGCATATTGAGAGCAGCACTTTAGAAACAACATATATTAAGAAGCCTGGTGGTATACGTATTCAAACTTGGTTGTATTTCTAGATACCAGCATTGAACAATTGGAAAATGTAGTTGAAGAGAAGAAACCATTTACAGCACTACCAGAGAATATAAAGGATTTAAGAATAAATCCAACAAAAAGATGTAAACCCATATAAACATAAATCTTAAGAAATATTTTGAAAGATTTAAACAATTAGAGAGTTATAGCATGTTTGATTAAAAGCTTAATGTTGGGGTTTTGTAAAACTCAATAAGATGATTGCAAATTTTATATGGAATGGTAAATAATCTCCCAAAAAAAAGGGGGGAGAAGGAGGTTTCTATATCAGATATAATTACTAAGCATGATGCTACATTAATCTAAACCGGCTGGTACTGAAAAAAAAAATGGACAAATAGATGAAATAGAATTGGGACCCCCAGAAACATACCATGACAATAGTATGTCATGTTATAGGTGAAGGAACAATTTTTCAACAAGTATCCCCTCAAAATTCTAACCACGTATAGTAAAACCAAATTGAACTGTACCACACACAAGTCTCAAAAACATATGCATCCAGTAACTTTACATGAATTAAAAAATTCACTTATTTCCTACTGAGAGTTTTAAAGTTTCATTCTTTGGAACTTGGAATAAAACTGGAGATTTTTCTTAAAACAGGAAGAGCATTTACCATGACAGAAAACTGACAAACCTGACTAAAATTAAGACTTTTTCATTAAAGTGAAAAAACAGTTTACAAACTGAGAGATTTCTGTAATACATATAAATTATAAAATACTAATATTCAGTATATATAAAGAGGTCCTACAAGTAAATAGCAAATAGGCAAAGATATAAATGGATATTTCACAAAAGATGAAAGATACATAACCAATAAAACAAGACAGTCATCAGTGATCCAAAAAGTACAAATTAAGATCACAATGAAACACCATTTTATGTCCATCCAATTGGCAAAAAAAAAGTCTTGAAATCTAACAATACTAAGAGTTGAAAACGCTATGCATCCACAAAATTTCTTATGCAAGTGGAAGTATAATTTTGTTCAATCACTTTGGAAGATAGCATTAATAAATATCATAGTGTGCAAAATTCTTTGCATATACACACAGGAGGGGAGTGACTGGGTTGTAAAGTGTTGGACATTATCTCCTAAAGCTGTTGTCTAAATATACCTCTTCTGAGAAAACAAACTTACTGGTCCATTTCTCCAGGGGATCTTCCTGACCCAGGAACTGAACCCAGGTCTCCTGCACTGCAGGCAGATTCTTTACCAACTGAGCTACAAGGGAAGCCCAGGTGGTCCATAGGTCTAGCTTTGACCAATGAGTTCTAAGTGGAAGCGATATGTCACTACAATACCGGAGCCCTGAAATGCTGATGCCAAAACCTTCAGGGCTCCCTTTTCTCCCTCTGGCATACCTACCATCAACGTTTGAAGTGGTGACTATTTTGCCAGCCTAGGTCCTTAAGTGATTGTAATAAGCAGAGCCTTTCTTCTTGACAACAAAGAGACATAGCATGGTGAGAAATAAACCTTTGGTGTTTTAAGGCTTAGATTTTAAAGATTGTTACTGTAGCAAATTATAGCTTATTCTGACTGATACATACACAACAGGAGACATGTAAAAGACTGTTAATAGCACTATTATTCTCAGTGGCTTTGGAAACCATCCAAATACCTGTCCCCTGAAGGAGAATGAATGAATTATGATATATTTACTGTGGTCAATTATTCAGCAGAAAGAACAGAATAAATGTAGTGACATATAACAATACATATGAACTTTAACCAAGTAAGTAAAGTGAAACAATCCAAAGGATTATTTTTAAGTATAGAAAATTATATCAAGATGCCTTTTTATAAAATTAAAAATACTAAAATGCAAACATAGACTCTCTATGCCAATAGTTATAATAAAAAGAAAGCAGAAAAGTAGAAAAGTAATCAACACAAGATTCAGGATGGTGGTTCCCTGAAGCAGGAAGAACGAGGGCAGGGGATGGGCAAATCTGCATTGTTAGATGTAGGTGACTGGGGGGGTGGAAGGTAGAGAATATAAGTATTATATTATTAAAATAGCTAAATGCTAAGTCAGTCATGGGTTGATGATGAATGCTTTGTAAACCAAGATTACAGCTAATCTGTAATCCAATTCTATGTGAGATTGGCTTTTTAAAAAAACATATGGGACTGGTTCTATTGTGATTTTATTTTAAAAGAGGGCTATATAAGTGGATAGATTTTCAAACATCCAGAGGTTGAGTTAAAACATGGAGGTGGGTGAACCTAGATCCTGTCATACAGAGTGAAGTGTGTCTGAGAAAAACAAATATATGTTAATGCCTATATATGGAATCTAGAAAAACGGTACTGATGAACCTATTTGCAGGGCAGGAATAGAGACACAGACACAGAGAATGGACTTGTGGACACAGATGGGGGATGGAGAGGATGGGACGGACTGTGAGATTAGAGTAGCACTGAAATATACACACTATAATGTGTAAAACAGCGAGTGGGAAGTTGCTGTATAGTGTAGGGAGCTTAACCTTGTGCTTGATGACAACCTAGAGGGGTGGGAGGGAGGATCAAGAGGAAAGTAATATGTGTATCTTCATGGCTGGTTCATGTTATTGTATGGCAAAAACCAACACAACATTCTAAAGCAATTAGCCTCCAATTAGAAATGAACTTTAAAAGCAATATGGATGTGCACCCTCCATTAGCATTAAGCCCTGAGAGTAGGGTGACCTGAAGCCAGAGGATCATTCTATTTGTTGTTCTTTTTATAGGATCCCTGTCAGCCTGAGAGTTCCTGTATCATTCCTTTCCTCATAAGGTTCTTAATTGTATACCACAGTTGCAGACTGAGCAGGAGATAATTTCTGCAGGAAATAAAACCAATGAACAAGTATCATGGTTACTGACCTGCTGACCATGCTGTTCCTTTCCCAGGCATTGTTCCTGAGACTGGAAGTAGGATGGTACGAATGAGACCTTGGGAAGGCAGGGAAATTATAATTTCCGGGACACAAGGGCAAATAAACCAGTGCCTTGAAAACCAAATCCCTAAAGCAGACTGTTGATGGGAGAAGAGGTGACAGTCAAGCTAAGACCTAAGGCACAAGTAGAATTCATCCAGATAAAGAGTTGGAATTGTGGGGCTCAGGGATAAAAGATACTTGAAAAAGAGGGCAAGTTTCAGGCAGAAAGCAGTACAGTCATCCCTCTTTAACCACAGGAGATACATTCCAAGACCTTCCCCAGTAGATGCCTTCAACCCTATATAGACTATATTTTTTTCTCTACATACACACGTGTCAGCTTAATTTATGAACTAGGGACAGTAAGACATTAACAACAATAATAACATAGAACAGTGACACCACTATATCAGAATAAAAGTTATGTGGATGTGATACCATGACAGTCAGTCCCGTAACCCAGGTGACTGCTAAGTGACTGGTAGGTGGGTAGTATGCACAATGTGATCATTCTGGCCAAGGGAACGAGTCACGTGCCAAGCAGGATACAGCAGAATGGCACAAGCTTTCATCACACGACTCAGAATGGCTGCAGTTCCAAGCTTATGGACTGTTTGCTTCTGGAACTCTTCATCTCATGTATTTTCGGATCACAGTGGACCATGGGGAACTGAAACTACAGAAAGCAAAGCCATGGATGATGGGAGACAGCTGTGTGTGTCAACATTCAAGACAAGGAGGTTTTGAGCAACTATAAACTTTGGTCTGGCTGAACTGAGAAGAGAAAGAGGGAAGATGGCAAGAGGAAACATGAGAACAGATCATGCAGGATCATGTAGGAGTTTGAACTTGAGCCTGAGGGCACTTAATCATATTGGTGTGTGCTAATCAGGGGGAAAATAGCAGGTTTGCCTTTTAGAAAAATGGTTCTGGGCCATTGTGTGCAGAGTGGATTATAGGGGTGTGTCGCAGGGGGATCATTTAGAGGGTGTCTCAGCTTACCATGGGAAACACATGAAGCATTTATAGGCTTTTATTGAAGAAAAGTTAATGAAGGACTGTTTATACAACCCAGAAAGGATGGTGTAGCACCTGGGGACTAACACTGGTGAGAGGCTTTATTACCCCAAACCCAAAAGCTCAAGGGGAGAGAGTTGGAGTCAGAGGAAGAGGGCCATCGAACAGAAGCTGGGACTGTAGAAGAATGCAGCCAATGCCCTGAGGGAAACAGAGGGGAGACCCCTCCCCTATGAGCTCAGTCCATGCTTCCCCCTAGCCTAACCTAACCAGAAGACAGATGTCATGAGAACCTCAGAGATGTGGCCAGTGGGGGCCAGCCTCCTGGGGCACAGGGAAGGATGTGGAGGGGCAAGTGAAGAAAAGTTTGCACATGAGGCTCTGGTGGTGATCCCAGCATTTTGGTGGCCTGGGCTAGGGGCATGACCCAGGAGACAAAGACATGTGGTGATGTGAAAGAGATTTAATAGGTCTACCTGCGGAGTAGACTTGTGATCAGTGGAAGAATGGGCATAAGAGCACCACAGACGTGGGCCATGAAAGAAGGGACCTCCTTTCCACCTCCGTGAGGGAGCATGAGGACAGAGGAATGTCTAATACCCTTCAGCATCACCTCGTTCCTCTGTGGGAGGAGAATGGCTAGTACAGTAGGTCAGAATCCAGCATCCATGGGCCATGCTTCCCTAGTGGGGTAGAGTCACTGCCTCAGTGCTTTTACCTAGAATAGTTTTCCTTCTTTTTTCACATCTAGAAGCCTCCTAAGACAGGCTGGCCAACCTCATCCATGGGTGGAGTTGGTCAGCTGAGCCAGGACCCATCCTATGTTCAGGTCATATATTCCATCCAGTGATTGTGGGCAGGTGTATCTGCTCTGTACGCCTAGTCACTCCTCTATGGGTGTAAGGTCTAGACTTGCAGAGCCGGAGTGGGGAGGATCTTAATGAAATTGAGATTCAGATCCAAGCGACATCCTCCAGTCCACCACTACCAGCAAATAGGATTCTAGCTCGATCACTGGTGTTTATTTTCCAATTGGTTCTGAGAAAACAGGTGACATCCCCGAAACCCACCATGTTTGCTGTAGGTTGTCCACACGTGCTGCAGTGGTACCCATCACAGTGGCCCCTGAATGAAACTTTCAAAGGTCAGCCTTCAGCCAGTAAATGTCCACTAACGTCCTGCCCAGCAGGGAGGGCTTTCAGACAGTAGTTAGTCAAAAAGTGGTCTTTTTGCCCCCAAATGAGAGCCACAGTTCAGAAACACCAACACTCGTGGCTGTCACTCATTTCATAAAGTACATTAAAGGGAAGTAAATTATGTTCTAAATCATGGGGTTGTGTAGGCAAATTGCAAATAACTAAGGACTACGAAACCACAGCTGATGCAAGCTGAGCAGTGATCTATTTTATATGTGTGGGTGTGTGTAAATAATCACTTATATGTGCAAAGTTCACCTCCTGCCTGTCTCGTGCACTGTAACAAAGGATTTAACATAGACCTGTAGAAGATCTGGAACTGCATGGGCTTAGCGGAGGATCATCCAATAAACCCACCCAGCTGGGAAAGGGGAGGGCTTGCATGGGATTAATCGATTTCCTGGTGCAAAGGATCAGCCATACTAGGTTCACACCATGCATCTGTAGCTTGAAATTATGTTTGTAAACTAAGCTTAATATTGTAGCCTACCAGCCACTTTAAATTTATTCAGACCTATTTGTTCCAAACATGATTGAGTGACTATGCATATTATGAAATATTTGCAATTTATAAAGCCATTCTCTTGTCTTTATATAAAGTCTAAAGTTCAAGAAGCCCTTTGAGTATTATAGACAATTAAAGGTGTTTAGTTCAGATATCTGAGCATGGAAACGTTCTCTGTGATGGAAGATAATGCTTATTTCTATCTGAGAGCATCACATTTAAATATGCAGAAGTAGCTGAGCTATAAACATAGGGGATTAGTTACAAGAAGTAGGCAATCCCAATGTCTTTGTCTCAGCATCTGTTTGTGGAGGAACTCAAAGTTTCCAGGGCAAGTTGTTTATTTTGGATGTGATCCCAAGAAGCCCAGGTTGAGGAGTGGAGAAATGAGACAAAAAACAAGAGCAGCAATAAAGGGTGTGTTACTTGCCATTGTGGGGCCCTGAAGCTTAATCCCATTGAAGGGTTCTGGGAACCACTGCAGGAAACGCCCCTCAGAGTTATCCCACCCATGAGGCAAGGAAGCTCACACCAGCTACCATCAGTCATCAGTTAAGAGATTCATCTGTGTGTGTTACTGTATCCAAGGAAAGAACAAAAGGTCTTCAGGCAGAGAAGCAGGTGCTGGGAGAAGGAAGTTGGACCAGGATGCATTGAAACAGAAGGGGTAGCAGGAATCTGGGTAGGACCAACAGCTCCTGCTATACCCAACCAGACACCTCTGGTTCTCTCTACCATTATTTAGACAGCCCAGATGGAATGGGTGTTGTGGATGGCAGAAGAGGACACTGGTGATTGCATGGGGTCAGCCCATCTGGAAAGTACTGCCCACTGGGTATCCTGATATGATGAGTCCAGCCAAGGACTGGACATGGGGCCACAGAGTTTACTGCAAAATATCACTGAGTACTTTGCTTATGTCCAATATTGTAAGGACTCAGAAGAAATGGATGGATCTTTATAAAGAAAAAAGAGGTTGGTTGAGCCCAAGACACTAGCCTATGGTATGGCCTCCTATGGCCCGTCTAAGCAGTCCAGATCTGGGTCTCTGCTGTCACCGGGGATTTCGTGTTGTTGGAGGGATTCTCCCACTCTCTTGACAGCATCCCAAATTTTTCCCAAGGAAATCTCTATCTATGATAATTGCAAGGAATGACCATCTGCCCCAATATTCTTCACAAAATTTGGAGGAGCTATTCCTAAAGGCTGGTTCCACTCACCTAAACCATAAGTGAGCACCCAAGAATTCTGATCTAAAGCAGTGCCTCTCAGTTGTGGGTCTGAGAACCACTGCACCAACTGTGGGAGGAAGTTGTTTAAAAAGTAGGCGAGGGTGGGATGTTTCAAAAGAACAGCACTGAAACATGTATATTATCTAGGGTGAAACAGATCACCAGCCCAGGCTGGATGCATGAGACAAATGCTCAGGCCTGGTGCACTGGGAAGACCCAGAGGAATCGGGTGGAGAGGGAGGTGGAAGGGGGGATCGGGATGGGAAATACTTGTAAATCCATGGCTGATTCATGTCAATATATGACAAAAACCACTACAATATTGTAAAGTAATTAGCCTCCAACTAATAAAAATAAATGGAAAAAAAAAAAGTAGCTTTCTGGGCTTCATCCTCCGCCCACTGAATCTGAGCCTGAGAGCAGGGTATCTGCACTGTTAGGAAACAGTCTGGGTGATTTTAATACATGACCTAGACCCATGGTTCTCAAATTTTGCAACACAATAGAATCACCCAGAAAAGCATCTAATCACCACAACCACTGTTCCTCACCACCTCTCATGCTCCCAGTTCTCAGGCCACACCTAAGACGAGTTCAGGCAGAATCCAAGAGTGATGTCTGGGCTTTCAGAGGCTCTAAAACTTCCCAAGTGATTGCAGTGTGAGGCCAAATTTGAGAACCTGACCCTAGCTAATAGAGAGGACACTATTAAACGGTTGTCTGAGAAGCTGGAAGCTCTAATCCTTAAAGTGTTTTTTAAAACTGGTCTTAGAAGTCTTATCTAGGACTCTCAATTGACAAATGATGAAGCTAAATCCCAATAGGTAAACATTCAGCAGTCAAATAGCTGATTGAATATTCTTGAATATGCAAAATATGCAAAATATTTGGTGTCTATACCCAGACAGCGTTTAATAAGCCATTGTCTGATGTAGAATCAGATGTGTGCGACCCAAATGTACCAGGCATTTCATTGCCTGACTTAAAAGAAATTTTTATGGCCTTGTTCTCTCTTTAATTCTTAAAAACATCTTGATATTTCAGTGTCCTGACCGCCTCCTTATAAACAATAAAAGCAAGATTTGGAGGGCAAAAATGTAAACTTTCTTTTTAAATCCTCAAACAAGAATTAAGTTTTACAAATCACATATTAAAAACTACAGACTTTTAGTAAGTAAAAGAATCACATACAGAACTTTGCAGATACAAAAAGAGTACAAGATTGAAGTACTTTTGGCTTTTATCTCAACTGTTTGCAAGCATATGAAAACTGCCATTACCAACTGCCATGCTTGGGACTAGGTATATTACCATCACCTTGTGCAATTCCCCAGGTGTGGAAATTAAAAAGTAACTCATTTATTGGTGCATTTTAGTTTTGGAGAGGCTTGTGTGCATTGAAACAGCATAAGGCACGTCTTTAAGAACTGTTTTATTTGCTTCCAGGATATTTTACCTTGCAGAAAATTGCTAAAATAAGTAACATAACTTCAGTTCTTTCACTTCAGTGCACCTCACATTACCTTTATTTTTTTGGATTTACTTAATTGGCTGCATCAGGTCTTAGATGGGGCACATGGCATCTTTCGTTGTGGCACATGGACTCTCTAGTTGTGGCCCTAGAGCATGGGCTCAGAAGTTGTAGCATGTGTGTTTAGTTGCTCCTTGGCATCGGGGATCTTAGTTCCCTGAGCAGGGACTGAACCCATGTTCTTTGCATTGCAAGGCAGATTCTTAACCACTGGACCACCAGGGAAGTCCCCTTATCCTATGAAGACAGTCCCACTCCGAGAGAAGGATGAGACCAACTCCTGCCTGTAGCCTCCTACAGCCAACACAGACGTGGTTCCCTCAGTGTACAATAGGGCTGCATGGGAAATCCAGTGCAATCAGTTTTATCCAGTCAAATGTGCCAAGAAACCATCAATGGGTTTTAGTATTAGTAAAAGGGCTTTCAACTCAAGATCTTTAAAACTGAGTAAGAAGGACAAAAAAATAAAACCACCTCTTAAAAGGAAAATTATAGTTTTCCTGTAGGGGTATTTCCAGTATTATAAAGGCAATTAAATTACCTTTATATTGCCTTTATAATACTGAAATCAAAATATGCTTAGTCTGATTTTTCCTGGAGCCAAAGATCATTTGCTTCATACGTTGCACATTCTCATTTTTGTTTTCATGCTTCAACACTCCTAGTGAAAAATATTAAGCATTCAAGGGAATAGTCTGTACTTTTTCCATACCTTAGGTTTCCATACCTAGTGTACAGGAAACTTCACCTGGGACATTGCTTGGAGTCACCCCTGAGCAGGTAGTGGGAGGCACTTTTGAGAGTTCAGTTCTGCCCAAAGTGACTCCTTTGGGAAAACATGTCCTGTCTCTGGCTCCCCCCCTCTCCCATGTGATGAGAGAGCTCACCTGTGGGATGTATCTGCAACCTGGAGCAGCCCATTTTGGAGAGCCGGGGAAGGAGGCTAGAGTTTCAACACTATGACCTCTGTGTATTCCTAGTGAGATGCAAAAGTCGCCCCAACTCTGTCACTTTATTCTAAAGTCTCTTGCTGTAGCATAGTAAATATTTGACTTTGGTCCCAGGTTCCTGGCCCAGAGCTCCCAAAACCTTTGGAATTTACTATCTTTTGTGTGCTAGTGAAATGACTCCTGGGCTGGAGGAGAGGTCGCTAGAGAGCTTCAGGATGGGACTAGTTGTCACAAAAACCAACCACATTATGTGAAGGTTGAAGGCTTCAGCCCCACCCCTCAACCTCCAGAGAAGGAAGAAGGACAAGAGATTGAGTTCCGTCACCAATGACCAATGATTCAATCAATCCTACCCACATAATGAAACAGCCAAAAGACCCTTAAATGTTGAGGTGCAAGGGACTTCGCAGCTGGTGAACACATTGAGGGGCTAGGTGGGTGGCACATCTGGGGAAGGCATGGGGCGCTGGGCAGCCCCTCATCCTTATCTTGCCCTGCGCTTCTCTTCCATTCAGCTGCTAGTGTCAGAATGGGATTTTTAGACACCTAACTCCAGGTGGGTGTCAGCTCTCTACTTGTGATGGTTTAATCTAACTTGACCCTGTCTCTGTCTGGGAAGGGACAGTGACCCACCACTGCTAGGGGCATGCATCCCGGGTTTTCCCAACCTGGAGATACATGAGTTCCTGGGTTAACAGCACCAAGAGGGAGAAAGGCTTCCTCTCTAAGTCGAAAGTGGTTCTCGTGGGCCCAGAGCTTCCCTCTGTGTATCACAGTCTCTCTCAAGAAGCAGGCCCATCCTCTGTCACTGTGACTCTGGGACTCAGACCTCATGCTACCTTTGTTTACACTTGCTTCTTAGACTTTCTTTTCCTGCCAAAACTGCTCCCACAATTTGCAAAGCAAAATCTCTCATCTGGTATCTGTGTGCTTAGTCAGGTATGTTTAGGGGAGAGGAAGTGGAGGCGTAATCTGCACAATGAGAAAAGCCCAACTCAGCCAACAACAAGACATTACACAGACAATAAAAAGAAGCATTTGCATAGGTATGAATAAAAGTAGAAATCTCAGACAGCCTCCTTTCTCCATCATAGAATGTATAACCATTCCTCTTCTATTCTCTTGCCCCTCTGCTTCCCAATGGATAGACAGAGTTGATGGGTTGATGACGTCTGTTACTGCCCAAGGTCACGGTGCTCAATTCCAGAAGGCAGAACCAAGAGGCTGAATATTGCTTCAAATACTGGTACAATGTAGGCCACCAGAGGCTTGGGAAGGTCCCAGGGTCCAGAGAGCCATTGGCTTTTTGTTAGTTATCAATATCGATTGCCATGTACCAAAATACTGCAGAAGTTAGATTAAAAGGACAAACAGCATTTTGTATGGTTTCTAAGGGCCAGGAATTCGGGAGTGGCTTAGTTTGGTAGCTCCAGCCCACGAGGTGACAGTCAGCTGCTGACCAGGGCACCAGACATCTGATGCTGGAGAATCTGCTACCGAGCTCACTCACGTGGGTGTTGGCAGGCCTTGGTTCCTCCCAGGCTGTTGGAAAGAAGACCACAGGGACCTCTCTCTTCAAAGGGCTCCCTCTGGGTTCAAAATACATGGCAACTGGCTTCTTCCAGAGCAAGTGATCCAAAAAGGGAGAGAGAACCCAAAACAGTGCTTCAGGGTCTTTTATAACTAGAGGTGGCTATGGCTGCATGCCATTAATCACACAGACCAATCCTGACACAAGGTAGGAGGAGATGATGCAAGACTGTGGATATCACTAGGCATGGGAATCATTAGGGTGTTTGAGTCTGGATATCACTAGGTGGGAATCACTGTAGGTCACATTGGAAGCTGGCTACCATCCTCCTTGATCATCCTACCTAGCAAAGAGTAAGTGTCAGAAGGACGAGGCCCTGGTCCAGCTAGAAATCAAGGAATAATTGCTATGCTTTTCAGTTCAGCTCCTGTTTCTTGTGCTTCTCTAAGGAACATTGTGAACTGGGGGAATCACTGACACGCCATAGTCCCATGGAAACACCATCTAGTGTTATTAAACTCCTCCTCTGCTTATAACACTTGGACAGCCATGGCAGACAATGTGGGTACTCTCACAGAATCTGGGAACCAATCACTATATTATTAATAATAAAAGGTTATGGTCTCTAGTGGTCTTCCCTGGCAGCTCAGATGGTAAAGAATCAGCCTGCCATGCAGGAGACGCAGGGTTGACCCCTGGGTCGGGAAGATCCCCTGGAGAAGGAAATGGCAACCCACTCCAGTATTCTTGCCTGGAGAATTCCATGGACAGAGGACTCTGGTGGGCTACAGTCCCTGGGGTCACAAAGAGCTGGACACGACTGAGTGGCTAACACTGTCTCTAGTCTATGACTGGTTCTTGGATCATGGCCTGTATTAGACATGCAGGGTTTCAGGGAAATCCTAGGGTCAGGGGAGACTCTCTGAGACGTTAAATTGTGGAAGTGGCTGCACCTGTTATGAGTCTCTGCTGACTAATCTTACTCCACCTGGAGAGGGCAGAGCTGTGGCCTGGGCCAGAGAAAATTCAATTCCAAACAAGCCCTTTAATCTTTGTGGGTAGAATGGCTCTGTCATCACAACTCTTCCTCCCTCATCTCAAAATTCTCATTCTTAGATGCTTCTCAGGATATTTTTTGCTTTGCCAGTGGGGAACCAATGCTGCCAGCACACTGGTAGAAAAGAGAGATTGGGTGCTGTCTTTGGAGTATTAAAGTCAGCCATGGCCTGGGGGATCCAAAGGCTAAGGAAAGACTATGGTCCTGAGAGCCTGATGCATTGCATTGGGTTTTTGGAGAATAAGCAAGGGGACATGTTCTATAGCTCTTCAAGTAGGGTTTCTGCAAGGTTTAGAAAGAAGTGGCAAAGGTCATTGAATTCACTGGACTACTACTATGTTAAAAAAAAAATTGAATCAGGATAAGCTAGATTGTTTGGGCTTCCCAGGTGTTACAGTGGTTAAGAATTTTCCTGCCAATGCAGAAGGCACAAGAGATGCAGATCCAATCCCTGAGTCAGGAAGATCTCCTGGAGAAGGAAATGACAGCTCACTCCAGTATTCTTGCCTGGAAAATTCCATGGACAAAGGACCCTGGTGGGTCACAGTACCTGGAGTTGCAAAACGCTGGACATGACTAAGTGGCTGAGCACACACACAAGCTAGATTGTACTGTAAAAACACACAATCTCTCCATTTTGGTGGCTCAAAGATGTATTTTTCTGTCATACATCATGTTCGTAATGGATTAACTTGGTGGTTCTCATCATAGTCACTCAGGGACCCAGATCGGTGAAGCATCTAAAATTTTGAACTTGACAGCTCATCTCACCAGAAGCAAAGAGCTCTCCTGGGGAGTCTCACACCAGAGAGTCAATGCTCAGCCACAGACAGACACACGTCACTCCCAGTCATTCCTACTCAAGATTCATTGGCTAAACTAGTCAAGTTATAACACCCTGACCAACCATAAGGAACCAGGAATAGGAAAGATAGGTAAATATTTGGTGAACAGCGTTATTGATGAGTGCTCTGGCATCTAGTGAAGCTGAAACTCAGATTTCCTCTTCTCCTTTTGCTTTCTTGTCTACCTTAATTCCCCCCAGGTAGCACTTTGTCTGTGTTAGTGTCGACAGCTGGCAACAGCAATGTGGGTCTAGAGACTGTAATAAGCACTGTGTTCTGGAAACATCACTCTTGTTTAGAGACTGCTATTGTACCTAAATGGCATGGATCTAGGATTGGTTCTATGACATCCGTGTGTCTTATTACCCTTTGGAACTTTGGGAAAGTGGAACAGATGAGACTTCAAGTTGGAAGTAATTCAACAATGCAGGTGCTGAAATGACTCCATTTACATTGGTGGAAGACATCCCAGAATCCTGCTGCTAGAGAAGGACCTAGGCTGCCTGGTGATAGGTACTGAAGTGTGAAGTCAAGATCACAGCAAGTACCAGGATGCAACACCAATGGATCAAAGGAAGAGGATGTACTTAAAGGACTATCCAAGGTATGGACAGAATCAAGAGAATCAGCAGGGAGGTTGAGCCACCCAAGACTGTCAACAGCAGGAACCTGGTAATACCCTTAAATTAGGAAGGAGAGGAAAAAATGTTATCTTAGCCCCATGAGAGAGAACTGGGGAGAAGGGGCTGCCAGATAGAAATCTACAGTTGTTTCAGCAAAAAACCACTGCCGGAAATGTGTCCCAAAGCAGGGAGAAAGCTGGAAGAAATATTCCAATCTCTCTTCCAATCCTCCAGTCTGTCAATGGCGCTCATTGGCTGAACCTAATGAGAAGCCAGCAAGCAAGGGACCTCCAATGGTGCAGTTTCCAGGGACCACCTCCCAGGGCAGAAAAGGACCTGAGAAAGGTGAGTGGCGCATGCAGGGATGTAAACAGAATCAACACAGCAAGGCTGCCTCTAGTTGATTGAGATAAATTAGAAAATTACAATGAGACTTGCTTCTAATTTCTCTGAGACTTTTAATTTCCCCCAGGGATGAGAGATTCTGTTTTCTCCATGGCAACAAAGAAAGGGAGAGTTTGTTGCTAGAACTTAAATATCTCTGAGGGAATTTAATAAAGGGTGGGGATTCATATGGTTTCAATTTGGGACCATTTCTACATTGCGGCCATTGTACATGTGTTACCTTGCTGCTCTAGTGAACTTTGCTGCTCTAGATTTTTCTATCTGTCCAGTCGCTCAGTCATGTCCAATTCTTTGTGACCCCATGGACTGCAGCATGCCAGGCTTTCCTGTCCATCACCAGCTCCTGGAACTTGCTCAAACTCATGTCCATTGACTCAGTGATGCCATCCAACCATCTCATCCTCTGTTGTCCCCTTCTCCTCCTGCCCTCAATCCTTCCCAGCATCAGGATCTTTTCTAATAAGTCAGTTCTTTGCATCAGGTGGCCAAAGTATTGGAGTTTCAGCATCAGTCCTTTCAATGAATATTCAGGACTGATTTCCTTTAGGATTGACTGGTTTGATCTCCTTGCTGTCCAAGGGACTCTCAAAAGTCTTCTCCAACACCACAGTTAAAAGCATCAATTCTTCAGTGCTCAAGTTTCTTTATGGTCCAACTCTCACATCCATACATGACTACTGGAAAAACCATAGTTTTAACTAGACAACCTTTGTCAGTAATGTCTTTGCTTTTTAACATGCTGTCTTAGGTTTGTCATAGGCTTGTAATTATTTGGTTGGGAAATACAATAGGAGGTCAACCTTTGGTAACTCTCCGATTTGTGGCTAAAATGTCTTATTCTATTCATTTGAGATGTTTCTAGAATCAACAAGAGAACTGCTCATTTCTCTAGTCCCAAGAGTTTATAAAAATTACTGGTCAATGTTAGGGCATAGCCTCAGAGGTTTCCCTTGATGACTGCTGTTCTCCCCCACTGAAGGAGGTTGTCTCATTCCTGGTTGACCAGAGCCATGAGTGAAAACCATAACCTTGAGCTCACTGGGCCAGCAGAATTGAAAGTGAGTAAATACAGAGTAAAGAGTTCCACTAATCAACCTGCTTCTTCCTAATCCTACTCACCACCCAGGAGGATCTGTTATCTACCCTGATAGCTGAGATGTCGATTGGGTCTCATTTACTAGTTGGGGCAGAACTGGGCCTCCTGGGGGTTCCTGACTTATTGCACCGATTCTGTGACTTGGAATGAGCGAGGCCTTCAGGAAGTGTTGTGATCTTTATTGTGTGGGTAGTGGTTGTTTAGTCACTCAGTCATGTCTGACTCTTTGTGACCCCGTGGACTGTAGCCTGCCAGGCTCCTCTGTCCATGGGATTTCCCAGGCAAGAATATTGGAGTGGGTTGCCGTTTCCTCCTCCAGGGAATCTTCCCAACCCAGGGATTGAAGCCAGGTCTCCTACATTGCAAGCAGATTCTTTTCCACTGAGCCTCCAGGGAAGCCCATTGTGTGGGTAACTTCATCAAATTCTTCCTTGTAGTTTGAAGCTCTGCTGTCTCTTTTTCTAAGCACATCGATTACTGATCTATGACTTTTGACTGGATGGGGTAGGGCACTAGTTCTACTTAAACCTCAAACCCAAGCCTTGTGCATAATTCAGGTCTCTGTTTCAGGTTTCCATGTCCTTGACCTAGCTAATAGAAGAAGCACTTCATCTACTTTTTGTAAATGTGTCCTTTGGGTCCCTGGGGAGCTGAGGAGTAGAGATCTATCCTCACTTGCTCAGCATCCTTCCTCCCTCCCAAATACCATTTTCGTTTAGTAACAACACTTTTCTTTTGAAGAATTCTCCTCCTTTACTGCAATTAGGCAGTTTGAGCAGTAAGTTGTCAGTCATAGGCTATGGGTGGACACATGACCCAAGATAGACCAATCAGGGCAGCTGGTTCATTGGCAACAGGACTGATTAGCCCTGCTTTGATCACATGCCCCTCTTCTGCAGTATCACTTTTTGTTGTTGTTAAGTCTTTGTTGAGAGGAGCCTGTCCTTTCTGGTACTGAAATTGACAAGTGATGCATGGAGAAAGTCAGCCTTCCGCAGGGCACAATGAATTTGACACTTAAAGCAGCACAGAAGAGCCATGAGAATCTTCTAGGGAGATCATGAAATCCCTGCTTCCAATCTTCCCTCAGCTGCACCTGCACCCTTCCTGATGTCAGTGATATCTTCTTTGTGTTTTGGGTAGATTTAATTGAATTTCTATCACAACCAAGAGAGTCCTTACTCATCTAGCAGGGGACTGTTAGAAATGCCCACATACCCGCCGCCGGGACCCCGGCCATAATATCACCTCCAAACCTACATCCTTAACAGTATAGAGGAAATAAAGCAGTGGCACAGAGCCAGCAGTGATCAAATCTCCTAAGTGGGCCAGAGATTGCTTCCCAAAGAAGCAGTTCAGAGACCATTAATACATAGGTTTCTGGAGACGAAGCTGCTTAAACCCTGCATGGTGCTGTTTAAGTGTAGAGATGTAAAACGAAGGAAATCCTGCAACATAGGGAATATCTTACAAGTCATGCTGTAGATTTGAACTTTATCCCACAGGTCAAAGGGAACCTCACTGTAGCTGCTGTCTAAGACTCATGACCTCTTATTGATCTGCTCAGATTGGCACTTCTTGTTTTGATTCTGAAAAAAACAAAGCTTCTACAGTTCTAGAAGCAGAACCTAGTCATTGCATTGTCCCTAAAAGTCTGAGGCAAGGAGAATTGGGACAGTCGATAGTATGCTCGGAGGAAATTGCCCCACCTCCCCATCCTCCATCTTCCCATCTGTGAAATGACATTTTTCCATTGAGCCCCCGCTATTCTCCAAGAAACCTTTGGAGACTCATGTGCTGATTGACGCCGCCATCTAGTGGGCACCTTTGGAAATCATTTTGCAGGATCACCACCCCCGCTCCACCCTCCACCCCTCCAGCCGCCTCTGTACCTCATCAACCTAGGAGACAGGGATACCCTGTCCTCTCTGCCTGGTCCCTCACTGATTGTCTCTCTAAATTCAGGCTCTCTTCCCCTAGTTTTCTCACTCTTGTGCACATGAACACAATTCTCTACCTGGAAATATGGGGCTCTACAACTTGCAAGCGCTGCTCACTTACCGTCCTCCATTGCCCCCGTCATTAATGTAGACAAGAGATGGCAATACCAGCAGAACGTGGCATTTCTCTGGGTCCCTCACTAGCTATTTTGAATGACCTTCAGCCCCCTCTTATTCCTTCTCAGTGATTTTGGGAATTGTCAGTGCCAGTCAACAGCTCCAGTCATCTTGGTAACAGTAATGTCTGCCATATCTGCTTAAAAAAATAAAAAAACAAACTCGAGCTCCCTGGGCTGATGTGTCCTTCTGCAGTTCATTCATGAATACCACCCCGCTCCCCTTGCTTGATGAGCTACCAAAGCCCATGTGAGATATTAGGGGCCCTATGTCTACGCTGAAAGGGCCACCGTCACTAGATATGCCATGATGTCTGATATACTGATGCCGTTGTCAAGGACACTGGCTATCCAAAGTTGCTATTACCAAGACAACACCCCTCCCCCATGTCTCCTCCCCACCAGCAGTCGGGACCAATAGCATGCTCACACATGTCTTAGGAGGGCATCAGAGGATAAGGTGTCTGCTCTACAGTCCAAATATTTCTGAAGAGGAAAATGATCCATATTTCCAGTTCTTGACTCCAGCTTCTGTTTACAACTCTTTTCGCCCTGGGGTCAGAATAGCAATACCTTTATTAGCGGCCTAGGGCACAGTTCCGGCCCAGCAAGGTGATTCTTCCATTCCCGACAATTTAAACCTGGAGCATAGCCAGGCCGAAGGCGGGAAGGAGAAGAACAACTGGAGAGCCGTGCCTTATGTCTGTCTGTCTGTCCCTCATCTTGGGAAAAGGGTAGGTGATGCAGGAGCCACTGAGCAGGACTTCTGGCACCACTCCTGGTGGATTTCTAGGACCAGGAAGTTCCTTGAACATCATCTGCTTCAGCTTGAATCTCAGTTGGAGGAAGAGGGGAGAGAGGAGCTGGCAGGAGAGAGAAAGAGACAAAGACAAAGAGGATATAGTCAAAATTTTATGAAAAAAAATTGCTCTTTGAAGTCATTTGTTGATCTCTTAACATGACTTGTTTCATGTGTGAAATTGAAATCATTGAAATTTTTTTATACTTAATCTACTAATGAAAATTTTTTATACTTAATCTATTAATGAATGTAATACAGGAATTTGCAAATATTTTACTATGCCCAAGATAATTTCAGGATTCATAGAACACAATCAGGTCATAGAATACTGAAAATAGTCTGATATTGGGCCACTAATTTTAAATTCCACAAACATCTTTCCATCCGTTTATGATGTGCCTAGGATTTTAGTATAGACGATCTTATTTGAAGTTAGGCTTGAAAGTCTGCAGTTGAGGACTTTTGTGAATGTGAGGCCCACTGCCACCTGCAGAGATCTTGTTTGTGACCTTCCCTGTCCTTTAAGAATGTACCCTTTGCCTCTGAGTTGTGAAGCTCAGTTAACACTTAGGAAATCATTGAAATGGACTGACTTGCCGTCTGTTCAGTTCTGCCAGCAGTGAAACAGATGCAATAAAAAGCAAGACAAAACAAACACCCTTCCCTCTGTTTTGGGGAATGATTTTGCAAGGTTGCATTATCAGCATAAATCCCAAGGATTATGTTTCTGCTCTCCTGTCGGCATAGGACTCCACCCTGCTTTCCTGAGATTCTGGGCCTGTTTTCTCTTTCCATCACTAGGGAAAGAACATGGAAAGAGGGGAGGGGAGGGTTGAAAGGATTTTCTGAGGTAGGAGTGGAACTGGTCTGAGGGGAGGCAAATGGTCAGGTCCTTGGAGCAGAAGACCTGGCTTTTAGCTGTTCTGTTGAATCACTGCCCTGCGTTGACCACTGTTCATTCGGCAAGCTCTCACTGCATGCTTCCTGTGTGCCAGGACTTGTGTTGGGTGCAAGAAATCTACATGTCAGCAGAGTGTCATGGTTAGGAGAAGATATCTAGAAGATGAATCTGGACGTGTATCCAAAACTGTAGCATCAGTAAAGGAGGAAGCATTTCAGCAGTTGGAGTGAGTAGCTCAGAGCAGCAGAAATTGGAAGGGCAATTTCAAAAGGTTCTGCAGAGGCATTTAGAAATAGTATGCATCTGAAATCCTACAGTGTTGGAACTTGAGGAGAATTGGGGAAACACTAGTGGAACCTACCCATTGTGCCTATGAGGTGGTTGAGTCTTGATTCTGACACCGCTTTCTGGGCAACATCAGGCAAATTTTTCTACCTCCAATTCAGGTGGCCTGATTTGCATTGTCCGAAATTCCTCTGAGGCCGGAGGAGCCCGTGTGGCAATGAGTAGAAGGAATTGTTGACTGTGAGACATTAACATGGCAAGAGAATGTGATGTCCTTGTTGCAGTCTTTGGAAAACCCTAGGAGCCAAAATAAGAATGCATACTTGTAGAGCCTGGAGACTGGGTGTCCTCATTCACCAATGGATTGACTGTCTGGTATGTGCTAAACTATTTACAGAAAGCTTTAAAAAAAAAAAAAAGTTCCTGTTCTGAAAAAATTCATAATTATACAATGTATTCACATTTTCCTTTCTCCAGATTATCCAACTCCAACATTCCTTTTTTGACTAAGCTCCTTTCTTCCATCCCACCCTCTGCCCACACTTACTGATCACCAACCACCCCACCAGCCATCACCAAGTTTACCCAGGCTCCCGACCTCTGCCCCTTCGTGTCTACCTTGGAATCCATGGCCAGCTGTGCCAGCTATATTCTCACCAACTCCCTCAACTCCCCAGTGCCCTTGGCTTTGCTCTCTCTACCCTGCCAGTTACCAGTTTCTGGTTTGGCCTCAACCACGCTGCCTTCCATTCTTTGAATAAATATTTATTAAATACCTACTGGATTTCCCAGGTGGCTCAATGGTAGCAGGCTAAAGTCCATGGGCTCGCAAACAGAGTCAGACATGAGTCGGCGAGTAAGCAACAGGTTCCTGCTATTGCCTAGATACTTTTCTATGTGCTGAAGCTGCATCAGTGAGGAGCAAAACTCCTCCTGGGGCTTATGTTCTACTGGTGGTAGATAATTTTCACTAAAGGAATAAATATATAGTAAAAAGTAAGCAAATAATACAATGTCATATGGTGGTTAGGGCTACAAAAAAAATAAGAGTGGCCAGGGAAAGGCTCTTTTAACCTGAAGGGAGTAGAGAAGAGTGAGGCAGGAGAATATCTTGGATTAGAACATTACAGGAAGAATCAATGTACATTCCCACCAACAGTGCAAGAGGGTTCTCTTTCTCCCACACCCCCTACAGCATTTATTGCTTGTAGATTTTTTTTGATGATGGCCATTCTGACCAATGTGAAGTGATACCTCACTGTAGTTTTGATTTGCATTTCTCTAATAATTAGTAATGTTGAGCATCATTTCATATACCTTTTGGCCATCTGTATGTCTTCTTTAGAGAAATGTCTACTTAGGTCTTCCACCCATTTTTTGGTTGGATTGTTTGTTGTCTTGATATTGAGCTACATAAGCTATTTGTGTATTTTAGAGATTAATCCTTTGTCAATTTCTTCATTTACAAACATTTTCTCCTACTCTGAGGGTTCTTTTCATCTCATTTATGGTTTCCTTTGTTGTGCAGAAGCTTTTAAGTTTAATTAGATCGAATTTGTTTATTCTTGTTTTTATTTTCATTACTCTAGGAGGTGGGTCAAGTAAGGTCTTGCTGTGATTTATGTCAAAGAGTGTTTTTTCGATGTTTTCCTCTAAGAGTTTTATAGCATGCAGTCTTATGTTTAGGTCTTTAATTCATTTTGAGTTTATTTTTGTGCATGGTGTTAGGTAGTGTTCTAAAATAAATTTTTTTTTTTAATTCCAGGAAGAAACCCTGAGGTGAAAAATGTGGTTGGTATATTTGTTGTTGTTCAGTCACTGAATTGTGCCAAACTTTTTACAACCCCATGAACTTTAGCCCACCAGGTTCCTCTGTTCATGGGATTTTCCAGGCAAGAATACTGAAGTGGGTTGCCATTTCCTTCTCCAGGGGATCTTCTTAACCCAGGAACTGAAACTGCATCTCCTGCATTGGCAGATGGATTCTAAATGGGGATGGTTGGATGTATTGATGGAAAGGAAGGGAGGTAGGAAATGGAACCAGGGCCAGCTCAGATGGAGCCTTGGGGGCCATATTGAGTTTCTCTTCTAACTGTGATGGGAAGTCATTCCCAGAGGGAGAATTTGAGTAGGAGAGTGACGTGATCACTGGAGAACAGAGCTGAGCGCTATTGCAGGAATGCTGGGGAGGAGTGTCATATTGGCTCATATTACAAGACGGCTGTCATTGGGAGTGATAGAGCGCTCAGGGACAGGACAGAGATGCATAGGGAGAACTGACAGGATCTGCTGATGAATTGAACATGACTCAGAAGGGAAGATGACAAGACAGACTCAGGGGTGACTCCAAGATGAAGAGAATTGTCATTTTATGAGATGGGTAATCATGGGGGAGGAGCGGGCTGGCAGAGGATGAAGGGGGAATCAAAAGTCGCTCCTTTTACTTGTTTGAGATGCCTGTTGGATATCCAAGTAGAGACATTAAGTGGGCCATTTGATAGACAGTATCAGTAGGGCATCCTCAGATTACCAATGATGTTTAAAACCAAGATGCCAGAGGAGATCATCCAAGGGGCGGAAGTACACAGAGGGGGTCCAGAGCGGGGGCCTCAGCAATACCCCTATATTTAGGGGTCTGGAAGAGTGGACCCACTGAGCCAACTAAGACTGGGGCAAAGTAGTCAGAGAGGGTAGAAGGAAAACGAGGTGAACACAGGGCCCTAGAAGGAAAGGAGATGTCAGAAAGGAACCTTTGATTTTCTCCATACTTGCTGGGCAGCTATTAAGATCATGAGCCAATCCATGGGGCTAGGGAGCTCACTTCTCCCACACACTCATCTTTTCCTGCCCCAAGTGAACTCTCCTCTTAGTCCTCTCCAGTTTTCTTGGCCAGGTCCTACAGTATTTTTCCACTTTCCCACCCACCAATGTCATCACATCTCACAAGCAAGCTCTTATTTCCCTCTTAGATCAGAGGAGCAGAGCAATACCCTCCTAGTTTTCTTCTCTGGGCCTTTCTACACTCGCCACCTTGATTCTCAGTATCCCAGCCTCCCAGCTCCCAGGACAGATCACCAACCACTCACCCTTCCCTGAACTGGCTGCCCAGTCCCAGTCATGGAAACAGAAATACAGGTTTGCCCTAATGTGGACGGGCTCCTATATCCCTCTCTAAATTTAACTTCTACCAGAAGTATCTTAATAAAACCCAAACATAGTGATCACAGTGTTTTCCCTGTTCAAAAAAACCTTCAGGGAATTCCTTCAGGAGAAATTCCACATTAATTGCAGGGCCCTCAGGTCAGGCCCCTGCTGTCTGACCCCCCAGCCCTCCATCCTAGCCTCATCTCCTGCAGTAGATGATCCCCACTTCTTCCACAGGTGTATATAATCTCCAAAACTGCCGTGTACTTTCTTGACCACGGGCCAAGCTAATCCCTGTGCCTGGATTCTCCAGTGGAGCCTTCAAGGCCAGCTGAAACATCATGACCTTTGATGTTTTCCAGACCATCTCCTCCCACACAGAGCTCAGCTCACTGGGTCCTGAAAAGGGGTGAGAGGAAGGCTTTCCAATGCAGCGAATTTTCCATCACTCAAGTATATGTTCTCATCTCCATAAATTTAGAAAACATAGGTTGTACTGAACAAATACCCTCATAACCACAAAGGTAGTGTTTGCAAGCTCACAGCCTTACCTGGTGAGAGCCCAAAGCCACACACACCTGGCTTGGTGTCCGCTTTCCCGTGTGTCTCTCAGGGCCTCTCGCCCCGCAGATCCTGTTCTAGTCCTACCAGCTGACCTGGACTTCTCATATTCCCAAACCAACTACTACAGAAAAACAAACAAAACCCAGCTCTTTTGCCAAGACACATAGTTCTCATGAGTGTAAACCCGAGAAGTTCTCACAGAAGTCTCAGAAGAACAGAACAGAGGAACTGAGGGTGGGACAAGGGGAAAGGAAATCACAGCTAAGAATATGTCATTAAATTGAAAGAGCCCAGCAGGTATTAAGCAGGCAAAAATTTGAAAATGCACACACCTAGGTACCTACTAGTTGAGGTTCCTGTATCTGAAGAATGAGAAAATTTCAAAATGTTTTTGCAAAGAAACAATAAAGACCTCATCAGCAGTTCTGGATACTAAAGGACAATGGAACAATGCCATCAAAAACTGGGAAGAAAATGACCGGGAATAGGATTCTAGGTGCAAAAAAATCAAATGTGAGGTGAAATTAAGCTGTTGTGAAAGCTCAGGTCCTGTAAGAAACATGCCAAGACATAACTGTGTAAGAAGTGTATGAAGCAAACACTTAAAGAGACAAAGGCACCCAAGAGGGTGTCTGAGGCTTCAGACCACAAGGCTAATCTGACTCCAGAGAAAGGGGAGAAGGAAGGGGGGGGAAAGGGTGTGTGGGAGTGTCTTAGACTGCAGAGAAAGTTTAGAAGAGTTCAAAAAGGCTTCCAGAACGTCCTCAAGCTCAAATGGAGTGCCTGGTCTCCCTGCTCATCATAGGCTGGAGGCAGCCTATGGGAAGGCTTAGCATGAGATCTGTGATGGATCTCACAGGCTGCAGTGGGGACCACGGGTCCACTATGCTCTCTGCAGTCAGAGATCCGAAGGGTGTGCCCTCGTGACAGCTGGTCATGTGTTCTGATGTATAAAGATCCAGAAAGTTTGCTACCCACTAGCCCTGTGTGTGAAAAACGAAAGATGTACCTTACCAAAGGGAATCCAAAAAGATGGAGTGAAATCTGAGACATGGCAGCCTCTGAGTATATCCCAGAACCAGCAAAGGAAGCTGAGTAATTATAAAAAGAAAGTGCCTGTAACCTCAGAGCCTGGCCCAGTCCCCTTCAAGGGGCACCAATTAAATACTTGGTTTCCCTTGTGGCTCTGCGGTAAAGAGCCCGCTTGCCAATGCAGGAGATGCAGGTTTGATCTCGGGGTCGAACCTACCAAACATGAGCGCTTGGCCTAATCTACCTTAAATGTGCTCAGGATCCTTACATTAACACACAGTTGGGCAACATCATCTAACACAAAACCTACTTTATTATAAAGAGTTGAATATCTCATACAACTTATTGAATAATGTACTGAAAGTAAAAAAAAAGATTGTATTTTTATAATAACTCTTAACAGAATGGTTAAATGTGTGTGTATATATATACACACACACACACATATATATATCTATATATATATATTCTTTTTTTTTTTTTTACTCTCATGACAGCATGTCTGTCTGGGAGCAGCAGCATCACTGGAGAGTCTCGTGTCACATAAGTCTAGCCCAAGAAAAGATCAAAATTCAAAATTCTAAGTTTGGTTGCCATACAATGCATATCATTTTTGTGCCATTGTAAATTGTAAGTCAAGCCATCCTAAGTCGGAGACTGTCTGTGTTCTACATTATTTGGGCTATATACATGGATTAACTTTTGTCATTTTAAGATGTTAACCATATAAAAAACCTTTCAGGAATAAATACGTTATTTTAGAAAAAGTGTAGGGAATTCCCTGGTGATTCAGTTGTTATTAGGACTTGGCACTTTCACTGCCAGGGCTCAGGTTTGATCCCTAGTCGGGGAACTAAGATCCTACATGCCATGAGGTGCAGCCAAATAAAAAAGAAAAAGTGTAAAACTAGAACCTTTAAATACTCCAACATGAAACAACCCAGCTCTCATTCTTGTGTGTGTGTCTGTGTGTAGCTCAGTCGTGTCCAACTCTTTGTGACCCCATGGACTGTAGCCCACCAGGCTCCTCTGTCTATAGGATTTTCCAGGCAAGGATACTGGAGTGGGTTGCCATTTCCTTCTGCAGCTCTCATTCTTAGAAAAAAAATTTGACGCCACCCTTCACCTGAGTACAGATACCTTAGACTAAGTTATCATATAGTATTAGTATTATTAGTGGTCTGATTAGTATTGCTAAGTATGACATTGTCAGAACTTCTTTTGTCTGCACAAATGTCAACCTGCTCCAGTATTCTTGTCTGAGAAATCGCACGGACAGAGGAGCCAGCGGGCTAGAGTCCATGAGGCCGCACATAGTCAGACACGACTGATCGGCTAGCACACTTTAGCTTTTTGGTTTCTGGAACATTCAGCTTCAAATCTGGGGTTTATGAGGCAAAAAGAAAACCCAGGAAACTCACTACTTTGTGGTCCCTAGCCGATCAGCCTACTCTCTACCTTTCAGAGTCGTCTTAGGTTTGTTTTATATTTAATGTTCAGGGTTCTTGGTGGCACTCTGAGTAGAGAATAGGGAAAAGTATATTTATTCCATCATGTATTTCATCAGAAGTCTGAATTACTTGTTAATTTAAAAATTAGTTATACACTTACTCAGATTTTCTCTTTTCTTCTAGTTGATTTCAGTAAGTTTTTCTAGGACATTATCTACTTTAAGTCTCCAAATTCATTGGCATCAAATTATTCACAGCAGGCTTTCATTTTAAAGCTCACTGATGTATCTATAGCTCGGTCTCCTATTTTATTCATCATTTGGTCATTTGTTTCTCTTTCCTTCCTCCACTCTGTTCCTCCCTCCCTCCCTTCCACTCCCACCTCCAATCATCCATCATGTCTGGCAAAGGTTTCTGATAGACGTCTTTTCAGATCAGATTTTAGGTTTGGCAATGCCCTATTGTATATTTTCTGTTTCACAAATGAATTAGATTTTGCTGTAATTGTTGTTCAGTCACTGAGTCATCTCTGACTTTTTGTGACCCCATGGACTATATAGCATACCAGATTCCTTTGTCCTCTACTATCTCCCAGAGTTTGCTCAAATTTATGTCCATTAAGTCAGTGATGCTATCTAACCATCTCTACCTCTGCCACCCTCTTCTCCTTTTGCCTTCAATCTTTCCCAGCATCACTGTCTTTTCCAGTGAGTCGGCTCTTTGCATCTGGTGGCCAAAGTGTTGGAGCTTAAGTTTAATCCTTCCAAAGAATATTCAGGGTTGATTTCCTTTAGGACTGACTGGTTTGATCGCCTTGCTGTTCAAGAGACTCTCAAGAGTCTTCTCCAGTACCATGATTCGAAATCATCGATTTTTGGCACTCAGCCTTCTTTTGCATATCAAACCACACAACTCGGCATTTAAAAAACAAGATTTCTTTCTAAAGGATATGTGAGTCAGCTACATAAGCAGGGCTTGGCTATAATCCAGTCTAGACTCCAAGTTTCAGGTTCTGTTCATGTCTTATCCTCCTCAGCCTGAAACCTTGGGACTTGAACCCAAATGGCCAGGACTTGAATCCAACCAAAACTCATGGTCTTTGAACTAAGATCACACACCTGGCCTCAGAACTTAACGAAGCCAGGGTTCTTGATGTCTCAGAAAAAATTCAGGGAGGAACAAAGTGATAGGTGAGAGGTGGATTTATTTAGAGAGAAACACACTCTACAGACAGACTGGGCTATCCGAAAAGGGGTTGTCAGTTTTTATAGGGGTGGGTAATGTCACAGACTGATGAGTGAGTGTGGGTGTCAATGTATAATCCTATTACAGGAGAATGAAATACCGAGACTAATAATCCAATCTACTACAATTAATTGCTGATCATATCTTTATTATCCTCTATTTAATTACTTTGAACTCTGTTCTTTCTGACTTCTTGAGTTGCATGATTAACTCATAAATTTTCAGACTTCTTTTGAGTATGTGAGGATGTAAATTTCTCTAAAGGTACTGCTTTGGCTGTACCCCATGAGTTTTGATATGTAGATTTTCATTATTGCTCAGTTGAAATATTTTTTAATGTCCCTTACAATATTGTCTTTGACCCCAAAACTGCTTAACAGTGAGGTTTCTAAATTTCCAAATATATTTCTATGTGATCTTTGTTATTGCTTTCTAGCTTAACGGTTCTATAGTCAGATAATGCAATCTGTGTGATATTGATTCTTTTAGTATTTGTAGAGATTTGATGTGTGGACTAATATGTAGCTAATTTTCATAAATGTTCCATTTATGTTTGAGTAAATTTGTATTTTTAAATTTGAGGTATAGAGTTCAATATATTCTCAGTTCGTTCAGCTCAGTGGTTCAGTTGTGTCCGACTCTTTGCGACCCCATGGACTGCAGCATGCCAGGCTTCTCTGTCCATCACCAATTCCCAGAGCTTGCTCAAACTCATGTCCATCGAGTCAGTGATGCCATCCAACCGTCTCATCCTCTGTCGTCCCCTTCTCCTCCTGCCTTCAATCTTTCCCAGAATCACGGTCTTTTCCAGTGAGTCAGTTCTTCGCATCAGGTGGCCAAAGTATTGGAGCTTAAGCTTCAGCATCAGTCCTTCCAATGAATATTTAGGAATGATTTCCTTTAGGATGGACAGGTTTGATCTCCTTGCAGTTCAAGGGACTCTCAAGAGTCTTCTCCAACACCACAGTTCAAAACATCAATTCTTCGGTGCTTAAGTTCATTATATCACATTTAATAATTTGTTATATTATTAATAGCTTCTAAATACCTATTGTTTATTTGTTCCATCAAAACTAAGATATGTGAAAAATCTCCTCCTAATTTATTCATTCATTTATTTATTTGGCTGCACCAGGTCTTAGTGGAGGAAGGTGGAATCTAGCTCTCTGATCAGGAATCCAACTGGGGCCCCCTCCATTGGAACACAGTCTTAGCCACTGGACCACCAGAATACCCCAAAT
Organism: Dama dama; assembly: GCF_033118175.1. NCBI lineage: Eukaryota > Metazoa > Chordata > Mammalia > Artiodactyla > Cervidae > Dama > Dama dama. The sequence continues at coordinate 16,293,875 of NC_083687.1, read as the reverse complement.
TTCCCTTCTGTTGATTTGACATTTTTCCTAGTTGGTCTCTCAATTTTTGTGTTATGTATCTTGAGGCTATGTTTGAGGTATATAATATTTAGAAATATCATTTCTTCATTATGAATTGAAAATGTGTCGTTATGAACTGACCCTCCTTACAACAAAAAGCATTTCTAGAATTGAAGTCTGTCTCATTTTTAATTAGCTACACCAGCTTTTTTTGGTCAGTATTTGCTTGGTGTTATCTTTTTCAGTTCTTTTACGTGTGACCTCATATTTTATGTTTGAAGTATGTCTCTTATGAACTGTGTACAGCTAGTTTTCAAAAAAATACAAACCTAATTAGATAATTTGATCTTCTAAATGATTCTAGCCCCTTCATATTGTGATTATTGAATATTTGCCTTTATTTCTGAAATCTTACTTTGCACTACCAAATTTCATCAACTCTAAGACACACATTTTCCCCCACTTTTAAACATCTTTGAAATTATAATATCTGCATAATTGAAGTTGTAATTAGCAGCTTTTTTCTTCCTTATTAGCATGCAAAGTTTTAGGTGTATTTTACAAGTGATGTCATCTTACATTCTATGAAATGTGGCATTTACTCCCTTAAGTTTCTCTCCCCCTCCATCACTTTCCTATCTTTATTGACTTAAGACTTTTTAAAAAATTTTCTCCTTTTCACCTATATTTTTTTGGAAGTTACACGTTCTATCTGTACCATTTTAGTGATTTACTCTTAAAATTGTCACAAGCACACATAAATGCTAAAACTAACCAGTGTGTTAAGTTGGATTCTCCCAAGAGTTGCCCTTAGGACCAGACCTTGAGTACAGCCATTTGGGAGGTGACATCATGAAGGGCTAACAAGGAAGGTGGAAGTGAGGCAGGGGAAAGAGAGAAGCAGGTCTAGGAAATGCTCATGAGCAGTTTATTGTTGTGGGTGACGGGTGCTCAAATCCTCTGAACGACCACATGAAGCTTGGTTCAGAGTTTTCCTGTGAGGAACATTTATCTACTGACTCCTCCATTGATTGAAAGTCATTCCTGGAAGTGTTAACTCCCCTGCATGTTCAGATTACACCTGCTTAAGGCAGAGAAAGTTCTATGATGCAGAAAAAAGACATCAGGCATAGAGAGACACATGTGCTTGAGCAACCCCTGGCAGCCTGTTAAAATGTCTATCCCATTAATAAGTGAACTTAGGTGGAGAATAGGGGTTGAATGACAACGGTGTCTACTACAATCAACATTCCTAAACATTGACTGCTTTTTGCCAAGTCTTGAACTTGTTCTTTCACATCACCTACCCTAATTTATATGTTCAGTGCATACTTTATTTATGTAGCTTTTGTATTCCCCCAAAACAGTTGTTTTTTTATTAAACAGTCAAGGATCACTTAGATTTACCTATATGCTTTGTCATTTTTCTAGCTCATCATTCCTTCTTGAGACTCACTTCTTTCTTTGTGAATTAATTTCTTTCTTTAGTGTAAGTTGTTTTCGTCATCTGAATTTTTGGGTTCCTAGATTTGGATGATGATTTTGGGTATTGAGATTGAAAAGTACACCATGTTATGAAATCTTTTTCATTCCTTAGTTTCAGATAGCAAATAGCAAGGGTTTTCATACAGAAGGATCCGTGTACTTCAGCAGTTTTTTTTCAGTGTTTGTTAATGAATTTAGACTTCGCCTTTCTAAAAATGACTTTTGTTTTCCCACTCCTGAATGGTAGCTTGACTGAGTATAAAAGTATAGATTCACTATTTTCTCTTGCTTCGAAGATACTATTCAACTGTTGTTAATTAGAAGTCAGCTATCTATCACTCCACTTTGATGATGTAATTTTTCTACTTTTTTTACTTCAAGACGTTATTATCTTTATAAGAGCAAAGAATGATGCTTAGAACTTGATCACTTGACCCTTTCTCTTCTTAAATCCTCCCAGTTCAAAATGTTTACATTCTTAATAGCAAGAGTCCTTTGATCTACAACCTCAGCACAGTCTTTGTGATTTTAGTTTTTCCTGGACAATTGGATTAGTCTGCTCACATAGCCACTCTGCTTCCTTTCATAATGCCACTTCCCCTGGACATATGCATAATTCTTGCCCTTCTTGTAGTGTACCACTTTGAGGTGTTGGAGCATGCAACCCTGCCTACAGAAAATCCTGCAGATTTTAGGCATGTTCACCTTGTTTTTAGGAGCACTATCGGCATACAACTCTGGTTGTTTCAAGATATTCTCTCTGTCTTTATTGTTACTCTGTGCTTCAGTGTGTCTCCGTGTGCATCTATTTTTATTCATGCCATTCACAATTGTTTTAATCATAAAGCCAAAGACTACAGATTGCCAAAACCTGTGACCCAAAGACATAGTGGAAAAAAATGAAAATAGAGTTCAGCCAGACAGTAATGAGATGAGTGAGCAAAATCAGTTGCAATCTGGTTGGAGGTTGAAGAATTCAGATGATCAAATCAAGTCCTCAAAAGGGAAAGAGGTTACAAAGATTATTATGTGGTTGTGTAATTGGAAGAAGAGGTATCAACCTCACCTGAAGGGTATAGACATGGAGTCTCCTGTAATTTCGAGATTAATAAAACTGGACTCAGTATGTCGGTGTGCAATACAGGAAGGACCACACTGGACATAGGCAGCTGCAGGTCTGGCATTCCTGAAACAAATGTGTCTGTTCAATAAGCAACTCCAACTTGCCCCAAGCGACAATCATATTCTTTGCTATTAAGCCACCTGGGAAGCCCAACATCCTGAGTTATTGGCTCAGGAATTTTAAAGTCACAGTAAAGCTCAGTGGGTTGTGTCTCTCAACCCCAGAGATATGAAATTATGAAATATGTCAAACCCATGACATTAATCATTTTGTATTACAATCAAGATAGTGACTGTTTGGCATTTAAAATATTTATAAAATATAATTGAATTTGCATATTAAAATGTATGACAAATTGGCCTGTGATTCCAAATTAAACAATTTGAAGTTGAATGATATAAAGTGACTTGGTTTATAAACAGTGGTAGAGTAGTTAAAAGAACTTGCATTAGAGAGTTATTTAACAATGTCGGAAGGATTAGCTTATTGAGTTATAAGTTTGTTGAGTTTGGACATTCCAAGTTTTAAGGAAAACTGAATACATTAAACATATAAATATTATTTGAAGTATTTAAAGATAATTAGTCTGTCCTATTCAAGTTTACTTAATATTATTCAAAATCAAATTCCCTTACGTAACCAGTCCATTTAAATGAAAGTTTCCCTGAAAATTGTCTCTATTTTATATAAAATTTACTGGATATAAAATTGTGTAATAAAACTTATAACATGAATTTAGGAGTTTAAGAAAAACTAGGCTTTTAAATTTATAATTGCAGTAGGTAAAGTTGTAAAAAAATCAGACCCAAATAAATGAAAATCACCTTCTCTGCATACAAAAGCTGTCCTTGGACATCAAAAATATCACATAGAAACTGAATCTCCGGATTCATGTTCTTTATCAATGTAACCTCTTCCTGTCTACTCTCACCTTCTTAAATTCCTATTGGATATAAATTTCATCTTTTCACTCTTTCATGCCTCATTTTTTTTTCTTTATTCAGAATATAGCATAGAGATGCTTATTTAGGGCAGCACATAGACTAAAAGTGGAATGATACAGAGAGGATTAGCATGTCCCCTGCACAAGGATGGCACACAAATTTATGAAGCATTCCATAAATATATATATATAGCATAGAGGTATAACTTCTTAAATTATCTCTTTCAATCTACAGTTTCATCTCCAGTTGTATTCATATACTATTCAATCTATCTACTGGGAAGTATTTCATTTCAATGACTCTACTTTTAATTTCATATCAGAATCTAAGCTTGTTCACCTCCTCTGAGTTAAACTGCCTCTCAATCCTCAAAGTTCTTCCAACTCCTAGTAACTCCACAAGTGTGTGGGTACTCTGCTATCTCTGCTGAGCTCCCCAAGTTGGCTGGAGGCCTGGGATCACAATGCTTCACCTTCTACATGCTAGGGTGTCGGCACTGAGTTGTTCCTCTGCTTCTGGACAGAGGATCTTGTTTACTGAGTGGCATCAAAGGATGAACAACACTGCACTTATGGGTTAGCTCTCCATGGAGTGGATTTGAGCAATAGGAAACAGGAAAAAAGAGGGAGCTGGGGAGTTAAATTCTCCTTCCAAATAAAGATGGTGTTTCTTTCTGAAAACTTTCCAGAGAAGTCCTGGGTGCTAGGCAAAATTCCTGCTAAGTGACCAGCTGTTTCTCCATGGCTTATCAAATAGTGGCCAGCACTGTAACATACCCTATCACCTTGGTTCCTGTCTTTCCTTGGCCCACTTCCCCTTTCTTCCTTGCCTTACTCTCAACAGGATTCATCTCCTGAATAACAAATCAATAGCCTAATCCTTGCCTTCAGCTCTGCTTTCTAAAGAACCTCAGACAAGAGAGTCTTTAAAACTTTTGTTTGGTTCTTTTCGAGAGTCTCAATCTCTGGTTATGTTTTGTTTTTAATTCTATTATTTAATGTGATAGGTTATATCAGAGATTAAATAAAATATTTTAAATAACTACCTTAAGTTGTTGGGAATCTAATCCTGCTCCTCACACTACTAAAGCTCACTCATGGTGGATTATTTCCTTGTTGGTTCTGCAGTTTTGGGTTGTGAGATCATCTTCAGGGCTCTGTCGAAGAGAACCCTGAGAATCTGCTGAGGGTTTATCCCTCCAAGAGGACTTGTATTCACTCTGTCACTGGTATTACCAGCTTGGGAGTTCTCAGCCACAAGAGTGGTGAAGTGAAGTGAAGTCACTCCGTCGTGTCCGACTCTTTGCAACCCCATGAACTGTAGCCTACCAGGCTCCTGCATCCATGAGATTCTCCAGGCAAGAATACTGGAGTGGGTTACCATTTCCTTCTCCAGGGTATCTTCCCGACCCAGGGATTGAACCCGGGTCTCCCATATTGGAGGCAGATGCTTTAACCTCTGAGCCACCAGGGCAGGTGTCTTGAGGAATCTTTTCCCTTTATCCAGATATAAGTGAAGATAGACAAGCTTCCTTGATGTCTTTTTGCTGATAGTTTGGCTTTTAGTCCCCACTTTTGTTCTAAAGCTCTTTGACAATTCTCATCTTTACGTTCAAAGTTGTCATGAAATTCCCTGGTGACAGCTACACTGTGAACTCGGGACTGCTGCTCTGGTGTTTAGGTCCCTCTCCATTTCGCCCCTGGGGTTTTTTATTTTTTATAAGTTCAACTATGCAGGTTAGAAGACTATTTTCTGTATTTCAACCTAATTTTATGGTATTTAATAATGGAAGACTTGGGGGATTATGTAGTATGCTATAATAATAGCCATGTAAGATCTGGTCTTTAATAACTGAAATGTATTGAATTATTACCATTTGTCAAATCCTATCATAAGCACAGTAAATGAATTAACTCCTTTATCCTCTCAACAACTCAGTGAGAGGTAGGAACTAGTATTATCCCTACTGTGTTAGTCCAGGTCCTCTGAGAAGCAGATACCAAGACCAGAATAAGCGTGCAAAGGTATTATTAAGGAACATGCCTTTGAGAAAGGAAGTGAAGGGGGAGTTGGTAAAGGCTGGGAGCGTCACTAGACCATGGCCCATTTAACCCTGAGTGAAAGAGAGAAGAAAGGCTGGTAGAATTGTCTTGGATGGCAGAGCAGTCTCAATGAAGTTCACCAAAGCTCAGGAAGGGGTTGTCTTCAAGCTAATGTTAGCTGATGGAATCTAGTATCTTCCAGAAGTGAGCCCGCCTTGGTATCCCTGCCATATCCCATCATTGGTGGGGAGAAGCCCATGGGAGCAGTGGCTGTGTCACAAATGCCACAGTGGATTCCAAAGTGCAGCAGCGGGGGCCCTCAGCCACTATGCTCCTTGAACTAGAAGGTCTGCCAAGTACCTCCTCAGGGCCACTCTATCTACTTTATGGATAAGGAGACAAACATGGGGGCTAGATAACTTGCTCAAGGACACGCCACTGGTATATGTGGAGCCAGATTTCAAACTTAAGTAGTTCAGTTCCAGGACACAATTTCATAACAACTATGCTATGCTTTAAAAAAAAGAAAAAAAACTTTATTGCATTGGATTTTTGTGCAGAAAGAATACTCGTAAACAATTGTGCATATGGTTTGCATGTATTTTTTCAGAGTTAAAAAGGTCTATTTTTAATCAGATTCTACAAGAGGCTGTATAAGAGAGGGGAGAAAAAGACCTTCAAAGTTTGGAAACTTCAAGGGCAGTTGCCTATGAATTTGACAGTGACATTTAAAATGTGGAGCTTCCCTTGTGGCTTAGCTGGTAAAGAATCCGCCTGCAATGCAGGAGACCTGGGTTTGATCCCTGGGTTGAGAAGATCCCCTGGAGAAGGGAAAAGCTACCCACTCCAGTATTCTGGCCTGGAGAATTCCATGGACTGTATAATCCTTGGGGTCGCGAAGAGTCGGACATGTCTAATGACTTTCACTTTTAAAATGTGACTGCTACTGGAAATTCAATGACTGGGGCTTTGTGCCTCTCTCCTCAGACTGGTTAATGACAATGTTTCTCAGGGGTATACACATGTCCCCTCCCTCTTGAACCTCCCTTCCACCTCCCACCCATCCCATCCCTCCAGGTTGTCACAGGGCACTGGATTGAGGGGCATCTTTATTTTTCCCTCTATCCCTCTTTTAAGAGAACCAGCTAGCTGCCTACTCAGTGTTTAGTCCTCCTTCTTTATTGTTAATGACCAGTCCCCTGACAACCAACAATAAGCCATATATATATGCCTACATCCCTTCAGCAGAATGGCCATCTAACTTATAATTGCGAGAAGAAATTGTTGGGTGAAGCTTTTAGGAAGACTTCTTAAAAGAGGCTGACTCAGCAGGCCTGTGACTTATATCATTCTGAATTCCAGCAGGGAAGCAGCTGGAACACTGAAATTAGGATAACATGGAAGGTTTTATATATAATGGGGCTTGATAAACATGTGAGCAGAATATATAGAAATCATGAATAATAGAACAGGAGTACAAGATTAGAGTGTGGAGTGGCAAAGAATCTGCCTGCCAGTGCAGGAGATGCAGGAGATGTGGGTTCAATTCCTGGACCGGGAAGATCCCCTGGAGTAGGAAATGCCAACCCACTCCACTATTCTTTCCTGGAAAATTCCATGGACAGGGGAGCCTGCAGGGCTACAGTTCATGGGGCTGCAGAGTCGGGCACTGCTGAGCACAAGCACAGACACAAGATCAGGATCAGCCAAACTGTTATCTCTTTCTGTGCGGGTAAGGGGAGGTTCAGGCAGAGCAGATTGCCTTGAGAACAGGGCCCTTCAGGTGGCAGCCAGCCAGGTGTGACTTTGTAGACAGGGAGTCAGTGAAGGAAAAAACCCTGAGCCCATTCTCTTCTCACATTCTAATCTCCTGCAATGGATCCTGTGGGCTGAACCTATCAGAATACAAAGGGCAAGAAAGCCACTGATGTAGCCCACCCAGGCCAGCCTGCTGAAACAAAGAGCAGATGGGAAAGGAGAAGAACAAAGCTGAAATGAATCGGGGTAAATAGGGGATAGCAAGCGCGTGCACTGTTGCCCTTTCTTCTTTTTCTTTTTCCTTTGGTATCTGGATATGATGGCTGGAGCAACACTGGCCACTTTTGCTACCTGAGACTACCTTCTAAAGATGGTAGAGCAGGAATATAGAAGAGGCCTGAGAATTAATGACATAACTGAACAGGTATATCAGCCCTTAAGTGCTCACCTAGACTTCTTTTATATGAGAAAAATATAAACCTTTGTCTTAAGTCACTGTCTCCTGGATTGCTTGCATTTGTAACTAAGCTCAATTCTCAGTGATATACATCCCCACTATTTGAACTTATGGCTTTATTTCCTGCACCTCTGCCACCAGACTATTGTCTTTTCTTCTTAGCTGACAAATGGCTTTTTGTTCCTTCCACTTCTTTAGCCTCTGCCTTCTCAAACCATTCAGACATACAGGGTCCCCCAACAGTGCTTCTCTCAGGGAGGGAACTTGGTGTCTGAGGGTCAAGGGGTTGGAGGGAGACTTTTCATGTACTCTGTTTTACAATTTGGACTTTGTATCATGCATACACATTACCTAAACCAACTGAAAACGTAGTTCTCTGAAAAAAATTATAAAACTAATTAAAAATATTCTATCACATCACTGTTGCAACAGGATTTTCAAAAGGAGCTCTGGAGTCCAGCTTCTCCATGTAGACTTCTCCCATAATAAAATCTGACCAACTTGAAGATCGGCACATTCACATTTTAATACCTGAGAATTTAACAGATTCTTACAATTGCTGTTATCCAGGTGGCAGCTGCAATGCAGTTATGGTTGCCTGCCTGTGCACAAACTTTAGATGTTAGCCCACATTTAAATTGTCTCTAAACACTCTGTTGGCCAAAATGTAGAGGATTTGCAATTGACCGGTATGCCACCGGGAATATGAGTCCTCATGGTCTGCAAACATTTTATTTGATATCTTTTAGTTAGATCAATAAAGATCCAGCATCAAAACTTAGAGGATGAGCATCAGCAGCTTGAAAGAAAATCACAGATGCAATATTAGAGCCCTCTTAAGAATAGGTGCTGATTCCCCAGAGAATGATAGAGTGTGAAAATACTCTGACATCAACTCTCACTGAAGATAATTCAGAAGACTTGAATTCTATGGGAAAAAAATTAGGGATCCCTTAATCACTATTTACAAATTTAAGTCAGATTTATTGAGGTAAACTTTACATATTATAAAATATACCATTTTAGGTGTTCAATTCTATGAATTTATGAAAATGTATAATGTCATATATCCACCACTGAAATCAAGAGATAGAATATTTTTAAAATTTCCTTATTCCCCCTTTATATCCAGTCCCCAACCCATACTCCAAGCCCTCGGCAACCACTGTTTTCTATCTCTATCGCTTTCTCTTTTCTGTAATGTCATGCAGCATTTTGTTCCTAGCCTCTTTCACTGAGCACCATGTTTTTGCATTTATCAGCAGTTCATTTCTTTTTATTGTTGAGTAGTATTCCATTATGTGATTATATCAGGGTTTGTTTATCCATTCACAATAGAAGAACATTTGGATTGCTTTTCATTTTTGGCAACTATGAACAAAGCTATAAATGTTTAGGTATGGGTTTTAATATGAATATACAGTTTTATTTCTCATGGGTAAATACTTAGGAGTAGGATTTCTGGGTCATATGGTGAGTCTATGTTTAACTTTATAACAAATGGCTGAACTGCTTTCCAAAGTGTCTGCGTTATTTTACATTCCCACCAGCAATGAACAAAAATTCTAGTTACTCTGAAACCTCACCAGGGTTTAGTATGATCAGCTTTTTAAAAGTACAAGCATTCTCTTAATTTATAGTGGCATCTCATTCTGTCTTTAGCTTGCATTTTCCTAATGATGTTGGGCATCTTTCCATGGTCTTATTTGCTGTTTATATACTTCCTTTGAAGAAATGTCTGTCCAGATCATTTTTCTAAATTTTTATTTATTGGCTGTACTGAGTCTTTGTTGCTGCAAGTGGGCTTTCTCTAGCTGCAGCAAGGGGGCAGGGCTACTCTCTAGTTGTGGGGCTGGGGCTTCTGGTTGCAGGGGCTTCCCTTGTTGCAGGGATGGGCTCTAGAGTGCAAGCTTCAGTACTTGTGGCACATGGGCTTAGATCACGTGGACCTTCCCAGACCAGGGATTAAACCCCTGTCACCTGCATCAGGAGGCAGATTCTCAACCTCTGGACCACCAGGGAAGTCCCTCACATCATTTTTAGTTGGACTATATTCTTATTGAGTTATGAGAGTTCTTTATATTCTGGGCATCCATTACCAGATGTTTGGCAAATATTATCTAAGTCTGTGGTCTAGCTTCATTTTCTTGACGCTGTCTTCCCAAGAGCAGAATAATTAGTTTTCACGAAGTCCAGTTTGTCAAGTTTATTTTCTTTTATGGCTCATGCTTTTTGTGTCCTATCTAAGAAATCTTTGCCAAACTCAAGGTAACAAAGATGTTCTCCTGGGTTTTCTGTAGAAGTTTTATGGGTTTTGTGTGCTAAGTGTTTACTCGCTCGGTTGTGTCTGACTCTTTGTGACCCCATGGACTGTAGCCCACCAGGCTCCTCTGTCCACGGGGATTCTCCAGGTAAGAATACTGGAGTGGGTTGCCATGCCCTCCTCCAGGAGATCTTCCCTGGCCCAGGGATCAAACCAGGGTCTCCTGCAGAGCAGGGGGATTCTTTACCAGCTGTGCTACCAGGGAAGCCCCTTTTTGGGTTTTCGGTTTTTACAATTAGGTCTATAATCCATTTCAAGTTATGCTTTGTATATGGTTCAAGATTATAGGTTAATATCCTATCGTTTCATTATTGTTTATTGAAAAACTTTTTCTCCATGTAAATGCCTTTCAAATTTTATTGAAAATCAATGGAACATGTGAGTCTATGTTCTGTTCCACTGATCTGTCTAAACTTTGGCCAGTTTCATATTATCTTGATGTCTGTAGCTTTATAGTAAATCCTGAAATAGTGTTAAGTCCCCCAAACTTGTTTTTTTAAATTGTCTTGACTATTCTTGTTCTTTGCTCTTCCTCATAAATTTTAGAATCAACTTTCCATTTCTATCACAAAAAAAGCAACCCTCTAGAACTTTGCAATTTGGGGGTTATGTTGAACTTATCAATTTGAAGAAATTGATACTGTGACAATATTGAGTCTTCCAACCATTAACACAGTCTTTTATTTCACTCAGCAATGTTTATAGTTTTAAGCATAACCTTGCATATATTTGATTTATCTCTAAATATTTCATGGGCTTTTTTTAGTGCTATTACAAATGACATTGATTTAATTTACAATAATTCATCAGTAGCATATGAAAATATGTTTGATTTTCATATATTCACCTTCTATCCTCCAAACAAGATAAATACACTACCAACTTTTATTTTAGATTCTTTAAGATTTTCTATATAAACAATCATGTTGTTTGCAAACAGAGATAGTTTTATTTCCTCCTTTCCAATTTTTATGCCCTTTATTTTTTTTCTTATTGTACTAGCTAGATCTTCCAGTGTAATGTTGAATATTTTTTCCTATGTATATACGATATTGAGATATGCTAAATCTGTCTCAATAAGTATTAAAGAGTTCTTTAAATAAATATACAGTAAAAAGTCATAATAAAAGAGCATTTTTGTCTTGGCTTAATTGGCAGCTTCCCTCCACCCACCCCACCCCACCCCCCCCAAACACAGTGGCACCCAAAATAATGGGAAAATACACCCATTGACTGTTAGGAACAATGAAATCCTGCAATAGTGGGAGCAGCCACATTGTATATTTCTAGACTGTTATGTGAATAGTTCCCTGAAGTTGCACAAAGTGGAGACCCTGATATTAGGTTACAAGTGCCTATAGGGGCTTCATAGTTGATACTGTCAGCACTGATGTCATTTCATTTAACTGCACACAGGGTGTTCAACTTAAGTGTGAGTGAAGTCTGCCACTTGGGGTTCCCTAAATCTAGCGAAGGTTACTGAGCCAGAGGCATCTACTCGATGCTAACCGTGATACATTTGATCAGGTAACTCTCAAAAATAGAAGGACCTGAGATGTTACCTTACTGGAAAGCTGACAAGTTAGCCTGGTACAAGTTTGATGGTTGCTTCCAGGAGACACAGAATGCCTGGGTAGAAACAAGGGACTTGATTACTCATAGCAAAGCAGGCAGCATGAGCTCCAAGTCTGCACAGGTTCCCCTTGCCCACCTGTGCCATGGGGCAATGCAGGGCATCCAGTGGATGCTGGCCACATAATAGTTCTCCTTCACCCCTGAGGAGCCCCGAGCATAGGGATCTTCAGTCTTTAAAGGGGTGCAGGCAAATGTGTCTAACTTTTGCCCCAGAGGGAGACATTATCTTTTTTATCCTGGACATCAAACTAATGTGCCTTCAGCTCTGGAGGGAGATACTCTTTCCATCTTCCAAGGATCTGTAGGACCTTCACAAAAAGATAGCCCAGAGTGCTGTCAGGTTCTCTGCTGAGAGGACGGTACCCACAGAGAATTGTTTCCCAACAGGAACACAGGCTCAGTTGTCAACTGGGAATGTAATTTTGAGTAGAGAGTAATGTCTGTCCCTCATTTGGTCCCCAACTGTCATAGTCTTCCTATATGTCCAACAAACCTGTTTCTTTTTTGTCTGGACTGACAGATTTCCCTACCTCCCTTGAAGTTTGGCCATGAATTAGTTGGCCAAGGAAACATAAATAGAAGTGATGTTGCTATCTTTAGGCATGAGCCATAAACCCTCCTACAAAATTCTCTGTGCCCTCATTTTCCCACCCTTTTCTAGCTCTGGTTGAATGCAGAAAAGGGCATCTTCCTAAAAGATGGTGGAGTCTTATGATGTAAGACAATTGGTCCTTGAATGATTGCATGGAGTTTTCCCTAATATGCATCAAACTGTGAAGCAGACGAAAAATAAACCAAAGACTTTTTAGTGGCTCGACCATAAAAGTTAATTCTGGTGATGGACAGGGAGGCCTGGAGTGCTGCGATTCATGGGGTCGTAAAGAGTCAGACACGACTGAGCGACTGAACTGAACTGAACTGAACTGAAGTGAGCAATAGGTACTTTAAATAATACATCAGCTTTACCCATATGTCATCCCCATATTAAATCTCTCTCCTCATTTCTCTCCCTGTCCATCAGGCCTAAATGGGCATCAGTATCAGTTTTCTTTTTAATAGCCCTCTACAGGTTTCCCAGGCAGTACTGGTAAAGAACCTGCCTGCCAATGCAGGAGACCTAAGAGATGTAGGTTCAATCCCTGGGTCAGGAAGTTCCCCTGGAGGAGGACACGGCAACCCACTCGAGTATTCTTGCCTGGAGAATCCAATGGACAGAGGAGCCTGGTGGGCTACAGGCTGTAGGGTCGCAAAGAGTCAGACACGCCTGAAGTGACTTAGCATGCATGCAGATGTTACAACATGAGAAGCTTTCGACTATATTTGCTATGAATATAGTGTAATTTGTGTGGTTTTTAGAAGCAAACGATGCCACTCTCTGGTAGTGCAAGGTTGTACCAGACACAGGTGAGGGCAAGAGGTAGGGGACTTGGCATCTAAAGGGCTGAGTAGTGCCCTGCTCTTTCACCTGGCAGAGCAGGTCATTGTCTGGAGGTACCACAGCTTATTTATTTATTCACCTACTGAAGGACCTCTTGGTTGCTTTCAAGGGTTGACGATTATGAAAAAAGCCACTAGAAACATCTGTATGCAGGTTTTTGTGTGAACACAAGTTTTGAACTCCTTTGACTAGATGCCAAGGAGCACAGTTGTTGAACTGTGTAACAAGAGTGCATTTAGTTTTATAAGGAACCGCTGAACCGTCTTCCAAAGTGACTGTACCATTTTGCATCCCCACCAGCAATGAATGAGCATTCCTATTGCTCCACATCCTCAATAGCATTTGGCATTGTCATTGTTTTGGACTTTGGCCATTCTAGTAAGTGTGTGGAGAAATCTAATTATTGTTTTAATTTTCACTTCCCTGATGAATTACGATGTAGAGCATCTTTTCATTTGCTTCTTGCCACCTCTATATCTTCTTTGATGAGGTGTCCGTTAAGCTCTTTGGCCCATTTTTTAAGTTGGGTTGTATGTGTTCTTACTGTTAAGTTTTTAGAGTGTTTGTATATTTGGATGACCATCCTTCAGCAGATGTGTCTTTGGCAAATGTTTCCTCCCAGGCTATGGCTGATCTTCTCATTCTCCTGACATTGTTTTTCACAGAGCAGAAATAATCTAATTTTAATGAAGTCTATTTTTTCCATGGATCGTGTCTTTGGTGTTGTATCTAAGAAGTCATCACCATACCCAGGGCCATCTAGGTTTTCTCCTTCATTATCATCTAGAGATTTATAGCTTTGCATTTTACAATTAGTCTGTGATTGTCTGTTTTTGTAAATGAAGTCATATTGGAGCACAACCACACTTATAGTTTAGCATATTATCTGTGGCCACTTTCCTGCTATAGCATCAGGGTAGATGCAATGGACACCCACCAAACCTAAGATATTTAGTCTCTGGCCCTTTAGAGGAGAAGTTTGCTGACCCATGGTATAAAGCCATAATTAAGTTCATTGCATATATATAGAAACTGAGGGTCTATTTATAGACCCTGTATGTATATTTAAACAACTGGATTCACAGAACCTGTCACTGGTCAAGCCAGTCAGCTAGAAATTTAGATTCCATCTAAGACTCCTTCTGCCTGCACATGCTTTTAGAAATTCTGTACACATCTACTTAGCCTAGAGTATGTGTTTGCTTTAAAAATAAAAAAGCTAGAACATATAGTATGTATGCTATTCCTGGCACACCTCTTTTCCATTCTTTACTGTCTCAAGAACTAGGGTGACTTCACCCATCCTGGAAGAAGAAGGCAAAATAACAAGAACAACAAAACAAAACAAACTTTTTCAAAACCCCTGACTGGAGGAAAACTGAGGTGGTCTCAGAGTCTTATAGACAACTTTGGAGACAGAGGGATGGCCAATAACCCCCAGGGACGCTTCTGTCCAAAGAATCCAGCTGCACTGACAGGACCCCCAGGCACATGAAGCCTTGGTGACATGTCTCATATTTCTGAGGCTGGTGGGAGGTTTTTAGATGTTTACTGGGTTGTTATCAAGTTCGCTGCTTCCCCAGCGGCTCAGTGGTAATCTGTCTGCCAGTGGAAGAGACGTGTTTTCAATCTCTGGATTGGGAAGACCCCCTGGAGAAAGAAATGGCAACCCACTCCAGTGTTCTTGCTTGGGAAATCCCATGGACAGAGGAGCCTGGTGGGCTACAGTCTATGGGGTCGCTAAAGAGTCAGACACAACTTAGCAACTGAAACGACAGCAACGTCAAGCCTACTATGACCTGTGTGTCATAATATGTTCATTGAGAAAACAGGACCTTGGGAAACCCCCTTCCATCACTGTCTCACTCTGAATTTTAAATGCCAGTATCCCACCCTCTTCCTTTCTTGCTAGCTTTGTCTCTCTAGCTCACTGCATCTCTCTCACTGTCTCTTGGCAGCATTTACAGTCTCCTCTTCCTCACACCCAACCTTCGATGAGTTCTTCTGAACATTCAGTCCCTGAACTGCTTCATTTTTATCTTACTGTATCAGCTCCCTTCTGAATTCCCAGCTTCCTCATCCATCATTTCAAGCCCTCTGTTACCCTCAGCTTGTACCTTGCCTAATTGTCCTCACAGGCCAATCCTCCAACTTTGGATCAATCCTGTCATTCACCTCCTCTCCTACCACCAGCCTGCTGCGGACAGTCATAAAACCAAGAGGTATGCAGCCACTACAGATTTCTCTGTTCCATAAGCATCAGAACCGTACCTGAGCACAGCACACCTTTGAAGCCACCCTCCTTCTTGGGTGGGACTCGAACCCAGCCAAAACTCAGATTAGGACTCAAGCCTATGGACTGGGACTTGAACCCACCCACATCTCAGTTTGAGACTTGAACCCATGATCCCTGACTAGAAAGGGACTATAACCCACTGTCTTTTGATTACAACCGCTCACTTGGTGTCAGAACTTACTGATGCTTGGGTCTTTTGTCTCGTTGCAGCAAGAATTCAGTATGAGGCAAAGTGGCAAAGAGTGAGTTTGTTAGCATAGGATGCGTGTGGGAGATATTAATGCAAGCAGGCAGGCAAGGGAGCTCAGCGGCCCCCAAAACAAAGAGGGCTACTCTTTTATAATAAAAGAAACAGCTGGGGAGAGGAGAAGACCACCTTCTTCCTCATTTCTGGGCAGACACTAAGGCTGACATAATTAGTTCTTCCTTTGGCCCTATGTGGTCTAATCAGGACTGCCATGGTGGTATTTAAATCATGTGTGAAAGTCACTCAGCTTGTGTCCAACTTTTGCAACTCCATGGACTATAGCCTGCCAGGCTCCTCTGTCCATGGAATTCTCCAGGCAAGAGTACTGGAGTGGGTAGCCATTTCCGTCTCCAAGGGAATCTTCCCGAACCAGGGATCAAACTCAGGTCTCCTGCATTGTAGGCAGATTCTTTACTGTCTGAGCCACCAGAGAAACTCATTTAAATCATATATATATATATATATATATATATATATATGTATGTATATGTATATTTTATATATATATATATATGATAATAGCAACCGGGTGGTAACATATATGAAAATATGGTAATTCATTTCAGGTTTCAGCATAATGTCCCCTTTCACCTACCTTCTTTTTTACTTATATTTCTGTCTTGGCTCCATGCAGAAATGTTACTCTTCAAGGACTATAACTCTCTGACTTCATGTAACAAGATTCAGACACCCACATCTATTGTCTTGTATTTTAACCATCAGGGTTTGTGGTTTGAGTATGTTTGGTGCTTGAATCCACCTGGTCTTCCTTTAAGGTAGTATACATTGTTGCTAGGTTACTGGGTTTCTTTCTTGAGGGGTCATTAGCTTACAACAGTCGCTAAACTCATTTAAAATTTCCTTTCTGTCCTTAATCCCCTAGTGCAGTCTCTAAACTACTTAATTATCCTACTCTACCCCTGTCACCTTGACAAATGTTTCAACAGTTGCTGCTCACATTTTCCCCAGAAATGAACTATAGTGGACATTTTGTTGGTTGACTTACTGCATCTGTTCCCTGCCACCCTCCACCTCAACCTTTTCCTCCAAAAGCACCCAAGTTTTCCTTTAAGGCAGTGTCCCTCCCCCAGTCTCAGTGCTGTGATTTGGGTGGATTTGGCTTTATTTGCATTTCCAGCAGTGGGCTTCGGCCAATCAGCTCTCCTGTTTCTCTGGATATGGTGATTGGTTCATCACCCAATTTGGACCAATGAGACACCAAGAGACAATTGTAGGGGCTTCTGGGAAATAAGCATCCCCTGTCTTCTGCTGGAGTCCCAGAGGAGACCACATCCCTCTGGGTGTTGCAGTGAGGACGTGGTGTTTATAACTGTGAAGGGGAGAAGGTGCGGTTCAGAAGTCAGACGGAATCCTGACTCTCTAAGCCAAATGATGCCTGCATCCAAGTCTGCCTTTAGACTGTCAGGTTGTATCAGTCAATCTACTCATTTTCTTTTATAAAAAAAATTTTGCTTCTATTATTTATGGCTGTGCTGAGTCTTCCTTGCTGCATGCGGGCTTTCTCTAGTTGCGTTGAGCAGGGGCTCTTCTCTTGTTGCGGTGTGCAGGCTCAATAGTTGTGGCACACGGACTCGGTTGCTCTGCAGCCTGTGGGATCTTCCCGGACCAGGGATCGAACCTGTGTCTCCTGCATTGGCAGGTGGATTCTTAACCACTGGACCACCGGGGAATTCCCTCCAACTTCTTTTCTTAAAGCCAGCTTGTGTTGTGCTTTCCATTGTCACAGCCTAACCACTGCCCCATTCCAAAAGTCCTCCGTTTCACTCTACCCCCAGCAAAAGATCTAGCTTCCTGATTCAAGCAGGAAACAGGCCAACTAGTGGGGGTGACATCAGCATATTTCCCTGGCCCCTGCAAGTATCTGAATCTGAACCTTCCTTCTTCCTTTTAATCATTCCCCTCTGCCTTCTCAGAACCTCAGCTTCTCCCATATCTTTGCCACCTTTCTTTTCACTAGTTTCCTCCATTCACCTTTCATTCGGTTAGCAAATTTACCAAGGTAGAGATGGTCAGAATCGTGTCCAAACCCACCTCCTCACATTCCTGCCTCTCTTCTTCTATCCTTCTCTTCCAGACTTCTTAGAGGGAAAATGTACTACCACAAAGACTTCAGTTGGTGAATGCATATTCAGTCACTCAATCCTATTCAACTCTTCACGACCCCATGGACTGTAGCCCACCAGGCTCCTCAGTCCATGGAATTCTCCAGGCAAGAATATTGAAATGGGTTGTCATTCCCTTCTCCAGGGGATCTTCCTGACCCACAGATCGAACCCTTGAGTCTCCTGCATTGGCAGGCAGGTTCTTTACCCCTGAGCCACCTGTGAAGCCCTATCTGAGGACGTGCGAAACATTCAAGAGGCTCCATCCAGTAGGCAGGTTTGCATAGGAGGAGGCTCAACCCAGAGGTCTGGCTGGGATGGGAGGTTGGGGGCATCACTGGCATTTGTTGGAATGGAAGCCAGTGGAGTTTGTGGTCCCCCAGGGAACGCGAGGAGTGAGAAGAGAAGAGGGCTAGGGAGGGGCTTTGGGGAATGTGGATGCCTAAGTGGAAAGTGAAGAAAAAAGCATCTTTGAATGAGACCATGGGAAGAGAAAAGCTTACCACCAGAAATTTCCATCATAAGAGGAAAATGGGAGAGAAGGTTGTCCCTGAAGTCAGGAAAGGAGTGTGCGCCAAGGAGAAAATGGTCCATCAACTGGGACCTGGAGGTCAAGTGTGATAGAACAGGATCCCTGGATTTGGCAAGACCTGGTGATTCCAAGTGGCAGGGACAGAGTCAACTCTCAGTGGGATGGGAGAGTAAATGAGACGTAAGAGGAGAGAGAAGCTGGCAATGATTTTATTTTCCTCTCCAACTGCCTTAGTTTAGATTTCTTCAAAAATAGACCATGGACGAGTATTTGGTTACAGGTGGTATTCGGAAGGTGAAACTGGAAGCACAGTGAAGCAGGGTGAAGGAGGCGGGGATGAAAGAAAAGGCAGGACAGCCATGCACAACGAGGGTGCAGTCCTTCTGCCCACCCCCTCGGGAACTGTGTGAACCAGGCCTCTGAATGGCTCCTCCAGTCATGGATCTGCTGCCTCCTGTGACCCCGCTGGGTGAGGGTAGCCTCTGGGCGTCCCCACCACCAACAATGACCAGCTGACCACCTCACCCTTGCCAAGTGAGCTCCCCTGGCTTCTGAGAAAACCCTCGGGCTCCAGGTTGGAAGAATTGTGCTGGGGCTGAAAACCACACCTGCAGTGCACCCGGGCATCAGCCCACACATGACCCCATCAGTCACATGGTTAAAGTAATAGGAGGGAGCCTTTTGAAGTGTAATTAGAAGCAGGCTTGAGAGAGAGATTTTAGCATAATTGAGGAGAGGAGAAATACAGCGTGCCAGCAGGAGATGAATCCGGGCAGAGGTGGGAGAGGTCTGATCTGGGTTGTAGATAAAAAGTTTTCTCAGCCTTGCATTGTTCTCTTTTTAGAACTGGGGCAGGAGGAGGGGGAGGTGCAGAGGCTGTGGCAGTGCTCTGCCCTTTGACCCTTTGCTGCAGAAACACGGGGACACATGGTCATCCCCTTGTTTGTCAGGTCATCTTCCCACATTTTTCCTCCCTGTGACTGACCTCTGTATACTCTGCATTCAATTAGAGAACCCGATGACTTGATCTTTCTTTTCTTGACTATACCTGCACTGTAATTGATCATGCACCATGTGCTAGGAGCTGGGGAAAAAGTTTATCTTAAAAGTGAGCAACGAACCAAGAAATGGCAGCTGCAGATCTGTGGCAACACAGCCTTGAAGCCAGCGTAGATGCCAGATGAACTAGCCAGCGTCAATCACTCTTTTTTTCTCTCTCCACTTTTATCCCTTTTCCTGAGGGTCAAGGGTAGAAGACAGACAAGGTGTGACTGGGGAAGGAGTAAAACTGGGGCGGGGGGTGGGGGTGGAAGAGGCTGGCAGGGCTGAAAGCTGGTAGAGCGTTGAGTCTCATGAACAATTTCCAGTTGCCCAGAAGAAGGTCTCCCTTCTAGTGTATCGTACAGGCAGAACTCTAGGGCACATCCATGCCTTCTGACTATATACAGTCTGAGGGAGGGAAAGACAGCCAAAGAATGAAAAGCCAGATGACCAAGGGGTCATCTCTTAGGAAGAGCGATTCCTGCGGAGGCCACAGGAAGGGAATTGAGTAATTGGATAACTGCCCTCTTGGGTCTGTCCTGGATGACCTTGCCCTTGACATCTTTGCCTGATCACTGGACCCCTCACACATTTCTGGGGGCCCTTCCTGTGTCTCAAAAAATAGACCGAGGGGTAACAACACATGAGGAAGAAGCATGCTTATTTGCAGGATAGGGATAAATGGGAAAGGGAAATCATAAACATAAAGGTATAGGTGAAGCTCCAAGGGAAAGTGCAGTGTCCTGGAGCTGGTGACTGTGTGTGTGTGAGTGTGTGTGTGTGTGTGTGAGTGTGTGTGTTGGGGTAGGCCTGAAGGAACAAGGAAGAGGGGACAGATAGTGGACTCCAGCAAGGAGAAAGTCATGTTGGAGAGGATGCCTTGACAGAGGCTGTGACTGCAGCTGAAGGACTCGGGCTTCCCAGGGCGCCACTCAGGAGCCCAGGGACTAGCACCCCGCCACTGCCCTTCCCCACTCCCAGCTCCTGCTAGGCTCCCAGCTGGATGAGCCCCATCAGAAGCTAGAGGCCAAAGGTTGCCCCTGTAGGTCAGCTTTCTGAGGCCCAGAGCAAGGTGGAGAAGATGGAAGGGGGTCTGGAGGTGCAAAGAGAAGCTATTTCCACCTCCAAAAGCAAACACTCTGATGTCTTTCTTAGGGTCAGTGTTTCAGAGCATAAGGACTGCCCCAGTCTACCAAACTACAAGGGGAAAAAAAGGTCTCTTTCATCTTGACCTGGGGAGGGGACAGAGCCGGAAACTACATCCTCCTTCCCAAGGAAGTAACTAGAACTAGAAGGGGGAAGAATGTGCTCCTCCCTCTGATATAAGTTTATTAGGTTTATTACCCTTGGCCCGATTCTGATTCTGTATTACCTCATGCCCACAATCTTTTATCTCTAATTCTCCAAGCCAAGCTACTTCTGAAAAATAAAGTTCTCCATTTGCCAACATAACATAACCTACTGATATGAACTACTTATCACCATGACCTATTCCACTTAGTGTGAATGTCTGTTTTCTTGAGAAAAAATGTTGGGTTTCTGAAGGCTTCCCTAGACCCTGTGTTATGTAACATATTCATATACTTTTGTGTACACATAAGTGTATAATATACTAAATAAGACTTTTCAAAACCCAGAAACATTCCTAAATTCTGAAATCTATCTGGCCTCTAGGCCTTCCAATAAGAGCTCTTGGACTTGCATTTTCATTCACATTAGCTTCATAAAATTTAGGAAAAAAGGGAATGTTATGTTTTTCATTTATAATTAATATACTTTACCTAGAATTCAGCTCTGATATAAAATGTAAAGTTCTTTTAACTCAAAACTAATTTTTAAAGTAATTTCCAGTCTCTTTTTTTCATCTTTTGTAAGATTGTGAACAACCATAGACTATAATGCAGAATTACAGCAGGAAAGAAGTGAGAGCTCTAGAGAGACACTCGGGGAATAACTGAAGGGACTCTCTGAGGGATGTGGTCAAGGTCAAGGCTACCAACAGGGCAGAGTGCCTAAGAGCATGGATTCTAGAGCCAAACTTTCTGGGTTCAAATCCCAGCTTCACCACGTGCTATCCATGTGTTCTTGGCCTACTTCCTTAAGCCCTTTGTGCCTCATCTTATGTATAATAACCCAGCAAAATTATATTTAACTGATTTTTTTCCATAACAACCTGCCCATGAAGTAGATAAGACAAACCAATTTCCTTTTGAAAACCCAAGAAGTTATTTGCCCACGGCCAGGCAGGGAACTTGCAAGTGAGGACAGGTAGCCAGGTCTCCCTGCTGCCAAGCCAAACCACTTCGCAATCTAGCACCCACCTTATTCAGAGGCTTGCCCCTCCCTGACTGCTCTAGCAAGGAAATATGTCACATGCAGCGTTCTCAGTTCAGTCAATCTCAGCTAAGTCCCAAAGAGCAGGAAGACCTTCTGAGGTATTTGCAGAAGTATCTGTCTTTGATACTCCTTGTTTCATTTCTCCACCCTGATAATTACCCCAATTTAATTTAATAAACAATCACATAATCTAGAGAGTGAGTCTTAATTTTGCTTGCAGAGGAATCAGGTTTGCCTTAAGTGGATCTGATTGTCATCAGGGAATTACAGGCTGTTTTCCAGTTCAAAAGAAGAGCTGAATCAAGAGGGAGTCGATTTTCTTTTAAATGCATGAACCTTAACAGGGTCCTTGCTCTGCAGGTCTGGGTAAAACAAAGCCACGTGCAATATCATCTCTTGCCTCTCTAGGCTGGTGGGAAGGAAATCAGAGTCAAAGGGGTAGATGTCCAGACCCCTCTCTCGTCCTGCCTTCTGCTCCCCTACCAGTGTTTTCCGTAGACGGATCCAACCAGAAGCCTGAGGGCAAGGGAATCCACACAATCAATCTCTTAAGAGAAGAGCAGACAGATGGAAAATGATCCCACATAAGGGTGGGGTAAAATGGAGAGCAAACAACTCAGAATTCCACCGATACAGATATCAAATTTACTTCAGTCACTCAGAAATGTCCAATTCTTTGCGACCCCATGGACTACTGCACGCCAGGCTTCCTTGTCTATCACCAGCTCCCAGAGGTTGCTCAAACTCATGTCCATTGAGTCGGTGATGTCATCCAACCATCTCATCCTTGTCACCCCCTACTCCTCCTGCCTTCAATCTTTCCCAGCATCAGGGTCTTTTGCATTGAGTCAATTCTTCACATCAGGTGGCCAAAGTATTGGAGTTTCAGCTTCAGCATCAGTCTTTCCCATGAATATTCAGGACTGATTTCCTTTAGAATGGACTGGTTTGATCTCCTTGCAGTTCAAGGGACTCTCAAGAGTCTTCTCCAACACCACAGTTCAAAAGCATCAATTCTTCAGCACTCAGCTTTCTTTATAGTTCAACTCTCACATCTATACATGACTAATGGAAAAACCATAGCTTTGACTAGATGGACCTTTGTTGGCAAAGTAATGTCTCTGCTCTTCAATATGCTGTCTAGGTTGGTCATAACTTTTCTTCCAAGGAGCAAGTGTTTTTTAATTTCACGGCTGCAGTCACCATCTGCAGTGATTTTGGAGCCCAGAAATATAAAGTCAGCCACTGTTTCCATTGTTTCCCCATTTATTTGCTATTAAGTGATGGGACCAGATGCCATGATCTTAGTTTTTTGAATGTTGAGTTTTAAGCCAGCTTTTCACTCTCCTTTTTCACTTTCATCAAGAGGCTCTTTAGTTCCTCTTTGCTTTCTTCCATAAGGGTGGTGTCATCTGCATATCTGAGGTTATTGATATTTCTCCCATCAGTCTTGATTCCGGCTTATGCTTCATCCAGCCTGGCATTTTGCATGATGTTCACTGCATAAAAGTTAAATAATCAGGGTGACAATATACACACTCGATGTACTCCTTTCCCAATTTGGAACCAGTCCATTTTTCCATGTCCAGTTCTAACTGTTACTTCTTGACCTGCATACAAGTTTCTCAGGAGGCAGGTCAGGTGGTCTGGTATTCCCATCTCTAAGAATTTTCCACAGTTTGTTGTGAACAACACAGTCAAAGGCTTTGGCATAGTCAGTGAAGCAGAAGTAGATGGGTTTTTTTTGGAACTCACTTGCTTTTTTGATGATCCAATGGATGCTGGCAATTTGATCTCTGGTTCCTCTACCTTTTTTAAATCCAGCTTGAACATCTTGAAGTTCTCAGTTTACAAGCTATTGAAACCTCGCTTGGAGAATTTTGAGCATTACTTTGCTAGCATGTGAGATGAGTGCAACTTTTGGTAGTTTGAACATTCTTTGGCACTCCTTTCTTTGGGATTGGAAAGAAAACTGACCTTTTCCAGTCCTGTGGCCACTGCTGAGTTTTCCATATTTGCTGACATATTGAGTGCAGCACTATCACAGCATCATCTTTTAGGATTTGAAATAGCTCAGCTGGAATTCCATCACCTCCACTAGCTTTGTCTATGGTGATGCTTCCTAAGGCCCACTTGACTTCACATTCCAGGATGTCTGGCTCTAGGTGAGTGATCACACCATCATGGTTATCTGGATCGTTAAGATCTTTTTTGTATAGTTATGTGTATTCTTGCCACGTCTTCTTGATATCTTCTTCTGTTATGTCCATGCTGTTTCTGTCCTTTGTTGTGTGCATCTTTGCATGAAATGCTCCCTTGGTGTCTCTAATTTTCTTGAAGAGATCTCTAATCTATCCCATTCTATTGTTTGCCTCTATTTCTTTGCATTATTCACTTAGGAAGACTTTGTTATCTCTCCTTGTTATTCTTTGGAACTCTGCATTCAGATGGATATATTTTTTCTTTCCAACAAAAGTTGTCTTTCTCTTCTCTTTTCTCAGCTATTTGTAAGGCCTCTTTAGAAAACAATTTTGCATTTCTTCTTCTTGGGGATGGTTTTGATTGCCACCCCCTTTATAATGTTACAAACCTCCACCCATAGTTCTTCAGGCACTCTATCAAGTCTAATCCCTTGAATCAATTTCTCACTTCGACTGTATAATCATAAGGGATTTGATTCAGGTCATACCCGAATGGTCTAGTGGTTTCCCCTACTTTCTTCAATTTAAGTCTTAATTTTGCAAAAAGGAGTTCATGGTCTGAGCCACAGTCAGCTCCTGGTCTTGTTTTTGCTGACTGAATAGAGTTTCTCTATCTTTGGCTGCAAAGGATATAATCAATCTGATTTCAGTATTGACCATCTGGTAATGTCCATGTGTAGAGTTGTCTCTTGTGTTGTTAGAAGAGGGTGTTTGCTATGACCAGTGCATTCTCTTGGCAAAACTGTGTTAGCCTTCTTGGCAAAAATGTGTTAGCCTTAGCCCTGCTTCATTTTGTACTCCAAGGCCAAACTTGCTTGCTATTCCAGGTATCTTTTGACTTCCAACTTTAGCTTTCCAGTCCCCTATGGTGAAAAGGATATCTTTTTTTGGTGTTAGTTCTAGAAGGTCTTGTAGGTTTTCATAGAACCGTTCAACTTCAGCTTCTTTGGCATTAGTGGTTGGGGCATAGACTTGGATTACTGTGGTATTGAATGGTTTGCCTTGGAAACAGAGATCATTCTGTCATTTTTGAGACTGCACCCAAATACTGCATTTCAGACATTTTTGTTGAGTATGAGGGCTACTACATTTCTTCTAAGGGATTCTTGCCCACAGTAGTAGATATAATGGTCATCTGAATTAAATTCGCCCATTCCAGATCATTTTAGTTCACTGATTCCTAAAATGTTGATGTTCATTCTTGCCATTTCCTGTTTGACCACTTCCAATTTACTTTGATTCATGGACTTAACATTCCAGGTTCCTATGCAATATTGTTCTTTAAAGCATCAGATTTTATTTCTATCACCAATCACATCCACAACTGCACATCGTTTTTGCTTTGGCTCAGCCTCCTCATTCTTTCTGGAGCTATTTCTTCACTCTCCTCCTGTAGCATATTGGGCACCTACTGACCTGGGGAGTTCATCTTTCAGGGTCGTATCTTTTTGCATTTTCATACTGTTCATGGGGTTCTCAAGACAAGAATAGTGAGGTGGTTTTCCATTCCCTTCTCCAGTGGACCACATTTTGTCAGAACTCTCCACCATGACCCATCTGTCTTGGGTGGTCCTTCTTGGCATGGCTCATAATTTCATTGAGTTAGACAAGGCTGTGATCCAAGTGATCAGTTTGGTTAGTTTTCTGTAATTGTGGTTTCCATTCTGTCTGCCCTCTGATGGATAAAGCTAAGAGGCTTGTGGAAGCTTTCTGATGGGAGGGACTGGCTGTGAGGGAATCTTGGTCTTGCTCTGATGAGCAGGGCCATGCTTGGTAAATCTTTAATCCAATTTTCTGTTGATGGGTGGGTCTGTGTTCCCTTCCTGTAGTTTGGCCTGAGGTCAAACTATGGTAGGGATAATAGCAGTAATATGCAACCTCCTTTAAAAGGACTTATGCCAAGACTGTTTTATCAGTGCCCCTGACCCTACAGCAGGCCATTCTTGACCCAAGTCTCTGCCAGAGATTCCTGGACACTCACAGGCAAGTCTGGCTCAGTTTCTTGTGGGGTCACTGCTCCTTTTTCCTGGGTCCTGGTGCACACAAGGTTTTCTGCCCTCCAAGAGTCTGTTTCCCAAGTCCTGTGGAAGTTCTATAATCAAATCCCACTGGCCTTCAAAGTCAAATTCCCTGGGGGTTCTCAGCCCCTTTGCTGGATCCCCAGGTTGGGAAATCTGTTGTGCACCCTAGAACTGTCAGAACAGTGTGAGAACTTCTTTGGTATAATTGTTCTTCAGATTGTCTGCTTGGTGGCTCTATGGTGGGGCTCACAGGCCACACCTCCCTAGTCTGCAGCAGTCAGAGCCCCAGTACCCGTGGCAGACCACTGCTGACCTGTGCCTCCACAGGAGACACTCAAACACTCAAAGGCAGGTCAGCTCAGTCTCTTGTGGGATCCCCGAGTTCCGGTGCACACAAGGTTTTGTTTGAGCCCTCTGAGCATCTCTGGCAGGTATAGGGTTTGATTCTAAATGCGATTTTGCCCCTCCTACCATCTTGTTGGGGCTTCTCCTTTGCCCTTGGATGTGGGATATCTTTTTTGGTGGGATCCAACATTCTCCTATTGATGGTTGTTCAGCGGTTAGTTGCAATTTTGGAGTTCTCACAGGAGAAGATGAGTGCATGTCCTTCTACTCTGCCATCTTAGCAAGAATATGCTGTCAAAGGGCACCCCTTTCCTGTAATTGGGCCAGGCAATGTATATATATATATATTTTTTTTTTTTCCATTTATTTTTATTAGTTGGAGGCTAATTACTTTACAATATTGTAGTGGTTTTTGTCATACATTGACATGAATCAGCCAAATAATAACACACAGGAGGAATTTGCATACTGTATTAATTATCCATGGCTGTGTAACAAGTTACCCCAAAAGTAGTGGCTTGAAACAAACATTTTCTCACACAGTTTCTGAGGATCAGGACTCTTGCAGTGGCCAGCAGTGTGATTCTGGCTCGGGTATTCCAAGAGATTGCAGTAAGATACCCACAAAAGCTGCAGTCATTGGAAGGTTCAACTGGGGGTGAAGGGTCTGAGTTCAAGATTGCTCACTCACAAGGCTGTTGGCTGGAGGGCGCAGTTCCTCACCAGCTGTCAGCAGGAGGTGTCCTTTCCTGGTCTGTGGGCCTCTCCAAAGTGCTGCTCACAACATGGTAACTGGATTCTCCCAGAAAGTGAGTGATGAGACAGCAAGGAGGAAGCTGCTTGCCTTTCACAAACTACCCTCCAGAAGCCTAATACCATCACCTTTGCCACATTCCATTTGCTACTCTTCCTAAATCCAGCCCACATTTAAGGGAAGGGAAAATAGGCTCTACCTTAAACAAAAACAGAAAACTAGTGTGTTCATTTTTTTATTTTAAATTTATTTTTTTAATTGAAGGATAATTGCTTTACAGAATTGTGCTGCTTTAAGCCAAACATCAACACGAATCAGCCATTAGTATACATAGTCCCCTCTCTCTTGACCTTCCCTCCCACCTTCCTCTCCATCCCACCCCTCCAGGTTGATCCAGAGCCCCAGTTTGACTTCCCTGAGCCATACAGCAAATTCCCATTGGCTATCTCCTTTACATATGGGAATGTAAGTTTCCACATTATTCTCTCCATACATCCTACCCTCTCAGTTTTTTTTTTGCCTTGCTGCATGTCAAGCAGGATCTTAGTTCCTCGACCAGGGATTGAACCTGAGCCCCTGGCAGTGAAACCGCTGAGTCCTAACCACTGGACCGCCAGGGAATTCCTTCAAAAGGCTCCACCTTTTGAAGTAAGGAGTATTTCAGAATTTATGGGACTTCCCTGGAGGTCCAGTGGTTAAGAATCCACCTGCCAATGCAGGGGGACACATGTTTGACCCCTGGTCTGGGAAGATTCCATGTGCCGTGGGGGCAATGAAGCCCATGTGCCACAACTACTGAGCCTGTGTGCCCTGGAGACCATGCTCTGCAACAAGAGAAGCCGCCGCAACAAGATGCCCATGCACTGCAAATAGAGAGTAGCCTTCACTCACTGCATCTAAAGAAAGCCCTGGTTTATCAATGAAGACCTAGCACAACCAAAAATAAATAAATAAAATTTAAAAAAATATGGGCCAATCCTAAACCACCTTACAGTCAGAAAGAGATTAGGAGAAAGAGTTCAGAGTAACTTCCTAGCAGGGGTGGGAAGGTCTCACAAGGTTCTCCGCACCCTTCCACACCTTCCTCTTCTCCCACATGCCAAGGGTCTCAGGGCTCCCTGGTAGGTAGTTTGCTGCTGGGACCCATCCTTCCTGGCAATCCCTTCTCAACTTTCCCAACTCATTATCATACCTACCTCATTTCCCATGATTGCTATTGGCTACCTACCCTTGGAAAGCAGTTAAGCTATTTTGATTTGGAGTGTTCATGGTGTGGACTCACAGACCCCTGGAGGTTTAATGAACCCAATGGAATCAATCTAATCTCTTTCATGTGGGGCGAAGATGGTTTTGGTGACACTGGTAAGGCACTCTTTGCTCCTAAACAAATTATAAAAACAATAGAGCGGTTGCTTATGCATTATGATTTAATCCTAGGGAAACTGAAAACCTGTTTATGATTCCTAACTGATGAGGAACCTGAATCAAACGAATAGAAAGTGACTAAATGGCAGAGGTTATATCTGAAGTGGGGTTGGTTTCCAGTGTGGGGTTCCTTCATTGAACCTGGTTTCCTAGGGAGGATTCCCTGAAACCATCATCCCACCACCATCCTCTTCATAAAACAGATAGCCCACCAGGAGCCCAGGGAAATAGGGAATTGGTCTGAGTTTTTTTTTTTTTTTTTTTTTTTTACGGTTTAGGTAAGATGATGTGATCAGAGAGTAATTATAAAGCACTATTAGGATGCCTCTGGGTCTGCAGAAGATGAAAAGGCATATATTAAGGCAGAAATTCTCAACCTTTTTGTCAAGAACCCTTTCTACTCTTTAAAAGTACAAAAGACCCATAGAATTTTTGCTTCCATGTGTTATCTTTATTTAATATATATTTAGTATGCCAATTTAATTTATATTTATCATATTAGAAAGACAGAAATTTAAAAATATTTAACTCATTTAAAAATAACAAAATCAATACCTATTATAAGCATTTTTATTAAAATATCTATATTTTCCAAAAATTAGGAAGAAAGGTGGTATTGTGTTCTATTTTTGCAGATCTCTTTGTTGAGCTTCATAGAAAAGCTGGATTTTCATATCTGCTTTTGCATTCAATCTGTTTTGAACCACTATTGCATAACCTGTTTAAAATTCGTCCATAGAACCATAGGAGCATGAGAATGGAAAAGGCAGATAGTATCTTAGCAGTATTAGGAAGACGGTTGACCTTGGAAACCTACTTTAAGAACCACTGAATTAAAGACATACTACAAACTCTCCCCGCTAATTTTGCTGATGACAGACAACTGAATGGTGAAGTCAGCACTTCCTAGCACTGGCACTATGGTGACATGTGCAGACACATAAAACCTCCATGGTTGGTTTCAGTATATAATGCAAACCACAGGGATGAATAAAGGCAAGAGTTGTCCAGGGGAACAGAACAGCTTGAATGATATTGCATTAAAACACAAGGGGAAGTTTGTTCCCTTGGTAAAATTTTTACTGTTCACCAACATCTGCTTCCCCTCTCTGCCAGGAAGCTAAACTTTTCTTCCCTTTGAAATTATATGTAGCCACATGACTTCCTTGAAGTGGAATGATGTGTGGCCTTTCCAGGAAGAGGTTCTAAGAGCTGGTTTGCTCCTCTGCACACTCCTTCTCTCTCCACATGTTCTGTGTGGATATCAGCTTCCCCACCAACCTGGGCCTCAGAGTCAGGATAACACCAATGGGAAACAATTTTCAGCTAACCCTTACTGGGTATGTAACACGCTTGAGAAACACTTGTGGTTTTCAGCCATTGAGATGTTGGGATTGGTTGTTATACGAGCACAATCTAGCCCATCCTGACTAATACAGCCACCTCACTGGAAAGGCAAGTCAAAGGCATAGAATGTACTATTTAATGCCCATTTATTGGGAGATTACTGTGCATTAAACACCATGCTAGGTGTTGTGATTACAGATGACTTAAATTTGGCAGCAGCCCTCAAAGAACTTACATTGCAGAAGGTACGTAGATAAACTGTTGCTCTATTGTAATTATCACTATCAATAAGGGTGAATCTAGGCTACTATGGGAGGGAAACATCCTTGAATCCTTTATCAGTCTTGGAACCAGCTAGAAACTGGCAGTACATTTAGGTGGGATTTTCACAGGGATCATTTTTGAGGTGTGGGCAGAGTCCAAATGGCTACAGGGATGCTGAGGCATCTGTGACCATCAAGAGAGGAAAGCCAACCCCACCCCAGCTTGAGGGGACAATGGCTAGAAACGGTGTTGTTGGACCTGGTGTTACTGGACTCATGATGGAAGGGCCATTTAATCATAGTCGTAGAAAAGGACAGTCAGTGCCAGCCCACAGCAAAAC
Source organism: Dama dama (assembly GCF_033118175.1). Classification (NCBI taxonomy): domain Eukaryota; kingdom Metazoa; phylum Chordata; class Mammalia; order Artiodactyla; family Cervidae; genus Dama; species Dama dama. The sequence goes on along the minus strand of NC_083687.1, from coordinate 16,263,397 downwards.
AGGCAGGAGGAATAAACACTCTGACTTCTCTCTCTTTCTCATCTCTAGTCTCCTGCCTATGTCTCCTGCTAGGCAGGAAACCAGAGACAAGGGTGCCATCAAACAGCTGGTAGACACCAACATACTAGTCCTCAGAGCGGGGTGGGGAGGGTCACAGGGAATCTGGAGAGGCAAATGGAGAGAAGCATGAATAAGGTCCAAACAACATAGACATTAAATGAATTGTTGAAATAATATTTTTCAAAACTTTTTAAAATTTCCTTGCTTAATTAAAATGCCTACATTTGCAGAGTCCACAGCTACTGATGGAGTGAAGAGGGATTAGAATGAGTGTAGAGGGCTGCATACTTGAGGCTTCTATTATGAGAGAGAGAGGCAATGGGCATATAGTCAGAAAACCATTTGTGGGTTTTTGTTGAATGAAGACTTTGTTTCTTAGAGAAGTTTTAGGTTCACAGAAATATTAAGAAAAAGTTACAGAGATTTTCCACATACCTACTGCCTCTACACGTGCACAGGCTTGTCCACCGTCAACATCCCCCACCAGGGTGGTACACACTACAACTGATGAACCTATGCTGACACAACATAACTATCCAAAATTCATCATTTACAATTTGGTTAATTCTTAGTGCTGTTTTGATACATCCTATGTTTCTGGACAGATGAATAATGATCTGTACCATCATTGCGGTATTATAGGAAATAGTTTCACCGTCCTAAAAATGCTCTGTGCTCCACCTATTGATCCTTCCCCACTAAACCCTGGCAACCACTGATCTTTTTACTCTCTTCATAGTTCTGCCTTTTCCAGAATGTTCTATAGTTGGAAACATACAGTCATATGTAGCCTTTTCAGATTGATTTCTTTCACTTAGTAGCATGCATTTAAGGTTCCTCCATATCTTTTCATGGATCACTAGCTTATTTCTTCCTAGTACTGAAATAATATTGCATTGTCTAGGTATACCACAGCTTATTAACCCATTTATCCCACTGAAGGACATCTTGGTTGCTTTCAAAAGTTTTGTCCTGGGTCCTTTTTGGGAGTAGGGGGAGGTTGGGAGGAGGAAAGACAGGCATCAAACTTAGCTGTGGACAGAGCTTGAACAGTCTTCCATGGGTTCTCAGGCCCTTTTCAAATAGATTTCCATCAGGCCTGTCCCACTGTTTCAAATGTACCCAAACACACCTTCAACCCCTACATATATTGTCTGAACTTTGACTGAAACATACTACCTACCAAGTGTGTATTAGGAAATAAGGATATAGTTCCTGGTCTTAAAAAGCTGATAGACTAGTGGAGAGGAAAAGATAACTGACAATAATTGATTTGTACAAATGCAGTGAGACTTTCAGAAAAGTTTTAAACTGAAGGTGAGTTTCCAATGATGTTTTTCAGTGTTTGGTTCTGGCAGTTCTATAGTGATGTAACAGACAGGTGGCCTATTTGAGTATAAGGATTCTTAGTACATAGATTCATTACTGAGGGTGCATTCTATGGAAAGTTTTAAATATATGCTCTTTGTTTTTGAGAGAAAGGGACCCTTCTCCCCAATTCCTGATACATACTGAATCTTGACTTTAGGAATCATATTGTCTTGGGTTTAAAGCCCAGTTTTACCAGCTATCAACCACGTGACTCTGGAAAAATTACCTATCCTCTCCAAGCTTCTGTTTCCTAAGTTGCAAAGCTGACATTCTATTAACTGTAGGACTATTGTAAGTACTAAGTGATGCTTAGCATGGTGTTTGGTGTGTAGGGAGCATTCCAGAGATGATATCCACTTATTCTATGACTTCTTGCTACATACATTTTTGAACATGGGCACTAACAATTGGAGAAGCGTACCCTGAAGGAGGGAGCTGACCATCTTACAACCAGGGCCTAGACTCCTTGAAAGGATTTAGATAAGTCGTAAATGTGCAGGCTCAGATATTGCTTTTTTTTTTTAATTGATTAAGAACTATTCAATAAACACTATGGGAAAGGTACTGTACTGAGCACTGTAGGTGATACAAAAAATGACCGTGAGCATTGATCCCTTCTTTCTAGAAGACTGCAGTCACTGGGTACTGGAGCATTACAAATACATATAAAAGGATACTACCTACCATAATAGGTTAAAGGATTTGTGATAAAGGAAGAAATAAAAGCCTAAAAGTTTCAGGAACAGAGAGAACATTTGGTTGAGTATGTGTTTAGGGCTGAGGGCAATGTTGAGATTAGTGAAATGGAATTTCTTCTGTGTCTGAGCATGGATGACCTTTAAATCGGCAGAGATGGGTGGAGGTGGATAGGTAGGAAAGCACAGTTGAGGAAATGGCCAATAATCCTGTGTCAGGGAATGCAGGACATACTTTGGGGAGAAATGGGTGATAATGCTAGAAAGATGGTGAGGGAAAAGCCTACAGCTATTACTTATCTATGTGTTTTTTCCTCAGATATTTTTATGTAAAACGTTGATACTTTGTTCATTATGTTTTGTTTTGTTTTTGTTTTGGCATTCTGGCTTTTTGAGATATTTCATTAAAACATTATCTTGAAAACCTACTTTTTTGGCACCTCCTTAAATTTCATTCACCTGGCCCTAAAGCACTTAGGTCGTGGTATATGATTGGCACAAAGTCCAGAGCTACCCGTAGGGGAAGACTCAGGATCTTTGGCTGAGTTTGCACTTGGCGTTTTCCAAGCCCTTCCTAGATAATGCACAGCCTGCCAGGAAAAGGGAGCCGCCGGAGTGGACTACAATTCCCAGAAGGCCGTGCGACCCGGCGCCCACGCTGATTGGCTGCTCGGGCCCCGCCCTCGCCCCGCCCCTGCCTCGAGGACCCGGGGCGGCGAGTCCCGGGCTAGCGTTCTCCCGAATCGGCTACCCTGTGGGATCTTGCACCGCCGGCAGGCTTCAATGGCGGCCCAGCCAGTGTCCGGGGTGGTGCGGCGGGTCCTGAGAGCCGGCGTCCGGAGCTGCAGCTCGGGGGCTCCGGTGACGCAGCCATGCCCTGGGGAGCCTGTCGTGGAGGTGAGCCCGTCCGCATCCACACTTTTCCTGGGGGAGGCAGTGGCCAGGCAGCTAGCTGCCCAGAAGAAGCTCCCCGGCCCCTCCGCGGCAGCTGCTTCTGAAAGTGGTGACCGCTCCTGGGAGGGACCCCCCTCGGCGCTTAATTAGGGGCACAGGGAGAAGTGTGGAAAGATGTTCTCTAGATCGACCGCCCAGTCCCACCTGGAATCCCAACTGGAGGTGCCGGGGTGGGGGTGCTCCCTGGGGTCTGACTCAAAAGCTTCCCTGCCCACCCGGCCAGGCAACCTCCTTCCAGGTCTGAGTGACTCCCAGAGATGGGGGAGCAGGCGGGCAGGACTCTGGGGCCAGTGTGATGTTATTAGCACCCCTCTCAGCCCTGCCTCACACCCTTAAACAACTTCTTCCTGAAACAGTTTCCACCCTGTACCCCCCGGGGAGGTTGTCTGTGTGATCAGGTGTTTCTGTGACACCTACTTCATAATGTGGCACTGACTAAAAATGTCACTTTGTAGTCACCTGGCTGTGTGACCCGTCCTTCACTGGCTCTTTGTGTTACATCTTCATTTCCCTTAGGAGGGTTCAGCCTGATCCTGGAGCAGAGTGGAGCCCAGAACCTGGGCTCTTGCAGGTTTGGGAATCTGCTGTCTCTTTAGGGTTAGGATAGCACCCCCACCCCCACCCCTGAGTCCTTAGCAGCATCTCAGAGGGATTTTTGGCGTGACAAGTTTTCAATTTGTTTTGCCCATCTTGTCAGGGTATCATTTTGGGAGAAGCATCTCTTTTTATTTGGTGGAACCTCTTCTGGGTCCATTTGGTCATTCCTTTCCCACCCCCTGGCACAGGACTTCAGGTTCAGGGGCTCAGCAGGTCAACAGATTGAGCACCTGCTGTTGCTCAATCAGGAGGAGAGTCTCAGGTTAAATGGCTTTCCCCAATTCTGACCTCCCTCCTCACCCTTAGGATCCTTAGATAAGCAGTTTGCATTGCTGGGAGGTGAAGAAGTGTGTCCAAATTCTTGAACTCTGAACGTCATGGAGGGAAAAATGGGAAAACCAAGATGGCTGAGAGGTCTTTAAAGAACTTAGGAAAAGGGAAGTTTCTCCTCTCCACCCCCAGCCCCTAACTTACGTTGTACTTTTCAGCCTGTGCTAAGAGGCTTCATTGATGGTCTCACTGAGGCCTCACAGTAAACCACCTGAGGTGAGTAGTTTGTATCTTCAGTTGAGGGAGCCCATGGAAGTGAACTTCCCTGGACCCCCTGAGCTGTAAAGTAAGTGAGCAGAGGCTCAAACGCTCGCATCTGTGCTCCGCTCTGGCTTCTATTCCGCAGGGAGGGTGGGGGAGGCTGGTCCCGCCCTTTCCTTTGCACTGTGAGGGAGGAGGGATCATTAGCAGGTAGGAAGGTGGACTTGAGCAGAATGCCTCAATTTGAATCCCAGCCCTGCCATTTATTAGGTGTGTGAACTTCCGCAAGTCCCTCCCCCTCAGTGCCTCAGTCTTCTCCTCTGTAAAATGGGAATAACAGTGTCTCCTCCTTAGGGTGGTTGTAGAGATTAAAGGAGTTAATGTAATGTGTATACACACTTGAAAAGTCTGGCCCGTGTACATGCTGTGCATGTGTATTTCATGTTTGTCTTCATTATTATCCTTGCCACATTGTCACATGCTGTGTCCCGTAAGTCCCCTCCCACCTGGACACTCAGAACATTCATTCTGTCACCTGTCTGCTCACAGACCCCCCACCCTGGACATCCCCTACCAGGGTTATCCTCCGCAGACAGGTTGCTCCCCTGTGTTTCTGGGCCATGGAGGCAGCAGATATATGGGGCCAAGCTTTCACGCTCGCCGTGCCCCCAGAGTGACCCAGCTCCTGGGCCTGTGGCTTCCCCTCTTTTCATGTCTTTAAGACCAGGCCATCTGTACGCAGTTGAGGGAGGGCATAGAATGTCCTTCAGGGAGACTCAGAGGTGAGCGAGTCTTGGAGACAGGTGTGTTCTGCCCATCCGCTGAGCTTGCCAGTTGGTGGGACCAAGGGTGGGGGGTCCTGGAATCCCTGACCTCCCTTCCCTTCCAGTAGGGCGCCTTCCCCACACCAGGCCCTGGAGGTCTGGTTTGGGATGGGAGGTGCTGGGAGAGACAAGGGGAAGCCAGGAGGTGGTGTCTGTCTGTCAGGGTGTGGGCGGGAGCTGGCCGCGAGGATGCTGGAAGGGGCCTTGGGCTGGGTCCACTGGCAGCTTGAGGAGCTTCTCCAGGGGCACAGGGGAGGTGCGTGGGTGCACGGGGAGGTGGGTAGGGGAGACGGAGCTCCCTGCCAGCCTGGTTGGCACAGTCAGGACAGAGGGCTTCCCACAGTTGCAAGCACTACACCCCTTTTTCTCCGTCTCAGGCTCCGTGCAGGCTCTGTTGGGGTGACACGGTGCTGGCCTCAGGGCCCGAGCCTGCTGCCTTGGTTCAGGGGAGAGGCTGGCTCCGTGCCAGCAGCACCTAGTTATTCAGGGAGCCAGGAAGAACACGTGTTGGACAGGTTCATGCAGGGAGGGACTGGGCACATGAGGAGGATGGCCGGGCCAGGCCTGGGGCAGTCACCCTCGGGAGGAAAGCATATTTTTCAGGAGGCCTGTCTGAACATCCAACCTGCCCAGCTCCTCAGAGGCTTTGTTTCAGTGAAGTGTGACTCTCCGTACAGATGTGAAGACCTCAGACTTAGGGTGGGGCTGGAGGGCGAGTGGAGGTCAAGGCCTGGGGCTGGGCACTTTGCCCAGGTTCCCTCATTTAATAGAGATGAATTTTGAACATCCTTGGGTATAGCTCTTCCCAAAGAGGGTATAAATTGGGCCAGTGCTATTTGGATTTGGCCTGTCTCTTTGTCCCCCGGTTCCTCTGGTACCTACCCTCCAGAGCTGTTTGGAGGTTGGCCTTCATCAGTCAAATCAAAGGCCCGATGTTAGTGGATACCAGGGAAGGCACATGGGGGGCAGGTCTCTCCCTAAACTGACTCCTCCCACTACCCTTCCCCACCTCGCCCAGTCTGCACTGGTGGGAGATGACATGTAACCAGTAGCATATGGCCGGCTGCCTTGTGCCCAGTTATTCACACTGGTGTCCATGGTCCCTGGGTGGCTCAGACCCTGCTTGCCCTGCTTCGAGTGGTGTGAGGGCAGCTCTGGAAACCCCAGCCTTGGGCCCTCTGCCATTAAGTAGGGCTTTGCAAGACTAGGGAAACTGATGTGAGTGGGAAAACTAGTCCTAGTGTATACAACTAGTGCCCTTCCATGGATATATGATGACCGGATATTTCTAAGTAGGAGTTAGAGTAAGTGAATGGGAACAGTCTCTTCCTGAACCCCTACTGTGTGCCAGGAGCTCCTCCAGTTGACTTAGGTAGGATTATTATCCATACTTCATGGATGAGGAAGCTAAAGCTGAAAGGGCAGTAGGCAGCCGGGCCTGTCGTTCGGGTTTCCCTGCCTCCAAAGCCAATGCTGAGAACTGGAATCACCCTGATTAACGTGGCACCGGGATTCTGGTGTGGCTGGGCCAATGGTTCTCAACCTGGGCTGCAGAGAAGACTAGGAACGCTATGAACAAAGCCAGGGCCCCAACTCAGAGCAGCTGAGACAGAATCTTTGGTCTGGGGCTCTGGCTTCAGTACTGCTCAGAAGTTCTTCAGGTTATTTTAACGTGTAACAAGAGTTGAGAGTCCCTGTTAGAGGCTAAACCTTTTTTTTTTTTTTTTTAAACTTTGGAGAAGGGCATGGCAACCCACTCCAGTATTCTTGCCTGGAGAATCCCACAGAGGAGCCTGGTGGGCTATATAGTCCATGGGGTCGCAAAGAGTCGGACACAACTGAAGCGATTAACACACATTGTCGCTTTACAGCATTGTACGACAAAGTGAGTGAGCTATTGTATACATTTACTCTTTCCCTCTTGGCCCTCCGTGGGACTAAAGCATTTTGACAGTAGAGACCAGCCTAGCAATGAAAGGCTACCTCAGTGTAACTAGGTTTTACACACACCAACTTTCTCTCTAGATTGGGGACCTGCCTGTCTGCCCATTGATACAGGTGGTTCGACACCTGCTATGACACGGGGATGCTGAGTCAGGCAGGAAGACTTCCCACCCCAGGCGGGGCCCGGGGAGTCTGAGCAGCCAAGGGTGTTCTGCTTGTGACATGTCCTAGCCTCTCCTGGGCAAGAGGCTTCACTGTCTAATCTGCCCTGTAATTCCTCCTGGATTCCAATCTCCTTTGACTGGTGCTAATATTTTTTTTTTCCCTTCAGGGGGTTTAAAGGAAAGGAAAAAAAGAAAAAAATGGAAGAATGAAAGTAGGACATGCAGTGTTGGAGGAGAGAGGAGGCAGGGATGAGGTGTGTTAATATCCAAGTGATGAGTTTGCAGTCCTGGTTGGGAGAAGGAGACGAGAAATGTGTTTTGTGTGTGTTTAGGAGGCTGCCTCAGGTACTGGCTATACGATCTGAAAGATTGTAGATAAGGTCACTCTTGGTTTCAAAAATGAAATCAGGCTTGCCCCACCCTTGGCCAGAACAGAGGGCCCAATTCCTTGCTGGGTTGCCCCATTCCACACCCCCTCTCTGGTTTCTGCTGAGTCATGCGCCTCTGGCTTGTCACTGGCTCCCATTCTGAGATTCATTCAGGTTCCTCCCTCACCCAGCCACCTCCCCCAGGATGTTCAGATTAGGGTGAGGAGGGCATCGAGGGAGGAGGGGCCCTGGAGTGATTAACCAGTTACTGAATTGTGAATAGCTGTTGATTCCTGGGTGCCTGTGCTCCTGGACTCTGGTGGGCAGTGGGGATGGGACTCTTGATTCTGCTGTGTGTCCCTGCCCCACCCCCAAGGGCATGGGTGGAAAGGCAGTGGGGTGAGCAGGGAGAGAGGAGGGAGCACTCTTGTGATTATTTCAGACTGAAATTCAGGGAAGTGATGGCTACTTTCTGGTCCCTGGACCATAAGCAGAGTTTCTTAGAGGATTGGGAAGCCGGTCCTGGAGTGAGCAGAGTGAGGTCAGTTTTATGGACCCAGGAAAAGCCCAAAGCACCCCCTGCTCGCTCGCTCTCTCTCTCTCTCTCATTCCTTCTGCCTCTTGAGTCAGTCAGTGGCCCTTGACCTTGGCTGTACGTTAGAATCGCCCAGAGAGATGAAAAACACAGGCACCTGGAGATCTGAATTCAACTGGTCTCCACGGGAATGTTTTTCTTCAACTCCCCAGATGGTTCTAACATGCAGCCAGGGCTGGGGAGGTCCCTGAAGTAAATGTTTCTCTTTCCTGGACTGCAGGAGACCCAGAGACCTGCTTTCTTTCTTTTTTAAACTTTTTTTTTTTTAATTTTTTATTGGAATATAGTGGATTTACAATGTGCTGTACAGTAAAGTGAATCACTTATACATACATCCACTCTTTTTCAGATTCTTTTCCCATATAGGCCATGACACAGTGGCGTTCCCTGTGCTATACAGTAGGTCTTTGCTAGATCTATTGTATAAAAAGTAGTGTGTGTATGGGCTTCCCTGGTGGCTCAGTGGTAAGAGAATCCACCTGCTGATGCAGAAGATGTGAGTTGGATCCCTGGATCAGGAGGATCCCCTGGGGAAGGAAACGGCAGCTCAGCTGTGCATTCTTGCCTGGAAAACTCCATGGACAGAGAGGGGAGCCTGGCAGGCTACAGCCCGTGGAGTCCAAGAGAGTCAGACGTGACTTAGCAACTGCGCGCACAGCAGTGTACGGGCACACATACTTCATAAGCCTTCCAACTTATCCCTTCCCCCTTTCTCCCGTGGCAGCCGTAAGATTGTTTTCTACATCTGTAACTTTTTTCCCTATTTTGTAAATAAGTTCATTTGTACCATTTTTTTTTTTAGATTCCACATGTAATTGATCTGATATTTGTCCTCCTCTGTCTGACGTCACTCAGTATGACAGTCTCAAGGTCTATCCATGTTGCTACAAATGGCATTATTTGTTCTTTTTTATGGCTGAGTCATCTTCCATTGGGTCTAAGTACCACATCTTCTTTATCCATTCCAGAGGCCTGCTTTATTCGGTTATAAGATGGTGATAATCTGGGGTGTTTCTCTGCCAGCATCCTGAGTAACCCCCTCTTTTACAGCAGGACACTTTTAGCCCATAACTGGCCTTGTTTTATAGCTGGGACAGCAGACCAAGAGGAGTCAGAGAGCTTTGCCAGTCTGTCAAGGCACACAGAGCCCAGAAATCAGGGTTCTTGCCCCCAGTCCAGAGCGCTATCCGTAGACCTCACAGATGACCACCACGGTCATGATTTCACTGTTCTAAAGACTCCAGAGAAATGACTTCTCCCTGCCCTGTATTCCATCCTGTGTACCTTCTTGGACACACCCTATGCAGTTAGGGGAAAGACTACAGAACTTAGAAGACCTGGTTTTGAGTCCCGGTTCCACCAGGGGTGTTCGTGGGTCCCATCCAAGCATTGGTTATAATAATCCTTTCAGGTGTGGGGATGGAGCAGAGAACATTCTTTGGAAACCTCAAGATGCCTTGCAGATGTTATTTCTGTGGGGCAGTTATCATCAACATCTGTCATGACCCAGGGTTGTGTTCTAAAGCAGGGGTCCCCAACCTTTTTGTCACCAGGGACCAATTTCATGGAAGACAGTTTTCTACAGACTGGGGCTGGGGGCTGGCGGGTGGTTTCGGGATGATTCAAGTGTATTACATTTACTGTGCACTTTATTTCTAATCTAATGCTGCCACTGATCTTATAGGAGGTACCGGTCCACAGCCTGGACTTCAGAGACCCCTGCTCTAAAGGGAGGGGGGGAGAGAGAGAGCAGATGATCTCAGACTTGGGAAAGGGGGAGGGAGGTTGGATGCCTCCTTTCTCTCCCCCAGGATGAGTCTGTGCCTTGTGAGCAGTCTTCAGCAATCCCCTCCACCCCCCACCCCCTCAGTGGGTCCTTAATCCTTTCTGCTGGCAGTGGGTGGGTGAAGGGTAAGGACTGATGTAATCTGGGCATGGGGTTAGCATGGTGGCCATCCTGGCACCTCCACCCTCCCTTCCTGGGGACTGGTGGCCTCATTCCCTCTGTGGGTCCCCCTGGTTGTACTGTCCTTACCCCAGGGCCTTCTACAGGAGGGGAAACCCCCATCGTAGGTGTACCCACCCTGGCTGGCTGCAGCCCCTAGCTGCTTCTGGGGGTGTAGTCTGTTGGGTCCTCCTGGGCAGTGGGAGGGCTCCAGAGAGCCTCCTACCCCCCCATCGCCAAGGGGGAGGCAGCTTGTGTGACCACCTCTGCCACAAGGAGTAATTGCTTTGAGCTCAAGGTAAGAAGGGCTTCCCTTGTGGCTCAGCTGGTAAAGAATCTGCCTGCAATATGGGAGACGTGAGTTCAACCCCTGGGTTGGGAAGATCCCCTGGAGAAGGGAAAGGCTGCCCACTCCAGTATTCTGGCCTGGAGAGTTCCATGGACTGTATAGTCCATGGGGTCGCATAGAGTCAGACACGACTGAGCGACTTTCACTTTCATTTTCAAGGTAAGGAAGGGGAAGCCTGGGTTGGAGAATTGGTTCCAAGCCACTGACCCTCTCAGCTGCCTGCTCCTCCCTCCTCGTTTCTGGATGTGTTTCGTGGGAACTGAGAGGCACATGACCTCCCGGTGACCCGTCCAAAAGATGCTGGGGATGGCTGTTCCCAGATGGGCGTCCTTTGAGGGAGGCGTGACAGGGAGGAGGTGGGGGCCGGGTGGGGTCTAGTGCCCTTTGCCCTGTCCTGATGCCCAAGCAGCTGCACCCCAGCAGAGGCCCTGCACCCCCAGGGCTAAGCGTGAGGCTTGCAGGGCAGGTCCTTCCTTCTAGATCTGTCTCTCATCCTGTGAATGAGGGGAGACTTCCGGGCCCCCAGAACTGCAGAGCCCACATATGGATGGAAAGGCAGTGTGTGCGGGTGTCAGAGGTGAGGGAGGGGGAGGTTGATGGGGGGGTCATGTCCCAGAGGGGGACTCTCCCCACACCTGCCCCCCAGCCCGTGGTTCCTCCCACCCCACTGCAGGTGCCGTCCAGGCCGAGGCCGTTCCTGATGGAGCGCACCGCCCCCTTCTCCGCCTTCCTCACCGACAGCTTTGGCCGGCGCCACAGCTACCTGCGGATCTCCCTCACCGAGAGGTGCAACCTCAGATGTGAGTCTCCCCCCCGCCCCGCCCCCGGGGGGCCCTCTCTGGACACCTGTCCCTCTGCTGCAGTGGCCCCTGCAATCCCTCCCAGTCCAGGAATCCTCCTCCCCATTCCTCTTTCTAGAAAACTCCACCCAGCCTTCTTCCTTGCTTGTCAAGTGGGGTTCAGGGGCAAGGTGGGGATCAAGAGTGAGTTTTGTGATCCTGGAAGCTGGGTTCTCCTTGGAATTAGGCTGGAGAACAGAATTGCTGCTGGGTTCAGGATCGAGGCTGACCTGGGACCTACCACGGGCTCGGGACTCTTCCTCCCTCCCTCCTATTTCCCTGAGGTGCACACAGTGCAGGCCATGGCATGGGGCCCGCCGGGCACTGTAAACAGGTGAAAGAGGCCAGTGCCCTCGGCCAGCACTGCCGGGTATAGCAAAACACTCCAGTTGCATCAGACAAGTCGTCTGGGGCCAGGCTGGTACACAGTCCTCGTTGCATAACATCATACAGAGAGCTCTGGGGCGGATCCACTGCTGGAGGGACTTCCAAAGTGTGTGCGTCCATCTGTCCTGCCTTTCTTCCATTGTTCCTCCCTCTCTCCCTTCCTCCTACTGTAACTCACAGTAAGAAATGTATTTACTTCATGGCCCAATAAACACATGCCTGTGTCATAAATGTTCAACCTAACAATACTTACCCCATGCAGATGTTCTGATGTTCTTACCTAATCTGTTCCATCTTCAAAGACCAATTCTAGACCCTTCCCTAACCTGCCTGACTCCCTCGCAGGTCCTGACCACTAGCGCTGTTAAACCTGTCCCACAGGAACTGAAGGGAGGAAATGGTGCCCCGCTCACCAGCCAGGGATCCCCTCATTCTCCCCTTTTGCTGCCTTGCCCTGAACAGGCGGTACCTCAGTCTTCCAGCCTGTGAAATGGGACTGGTGTTCGGTCACCTGGAGGATCCTAGCCTGGGTGTGGGAGCACGTGTTGCCACAGAGGGGCGTGGCTTTGCCCAGGGCAGGGCAAAGCCTCCTGGCCTCCTGCACCTCAAGACACACAGAGGGCGGGGCTCACTGTTGGTCAAAACCAGATGAGGTGAAGGAACTGAATGATTCCAGCCCTGGCCTTCCGGGCAGACCCCGCCCAGCGGCCCCTCACGGAGGGAGTCGGTGCCCCTACCTCCAGCCAGGTTGCCCTGGCGGCTCGTTTACCATCTTTAACCCACGGAGGGACAGCAGGGCCAGATGGGGAGGGCTGTAGAAGAGGAAGGTGAGCCTCAGAGAGAACCTGGCCTGGGGTTTGTGCCACCTCAGACTTGGCCGGGTCTCTCCTCCTGGCCGGGTTGGGTTTCCGGAGAAACTTACAGCATGGTGGGCGAGTTGGAGACAGGAGGCCTCGTGGTCTGACCGCCGCACTCACTTCCTTCCTCCGCGCCCCCTCCCTTCCCTCAGGTCAATACTGCATGCCCGAGGAGGGGGTCCCTCTGACCCCCAAGGCTGACCTGCTGACCACAGAGGAGATTCTGACCCTGGCCCGGCTCTTTGTGAAAGAAGGCGTGGACAAGATCCGGCTCACGGGCGGGGAGCCGCTCATCCGGCCGGACGTGGTGGACATCGTGGGTGAGTTGACCAAAGTTGTCACCACCTCTCCCAGGTCCCGCTTCATCCAGCAGGACCTTTGATTCAAATACAAATATCAGAAGCCAACACTCCCTTGGGATGTTATGCTTACAGAGTCCTGCCACCCTCTGGAAATAGGCACCATTGTTATTCTCATTTTTGTTAAGAAATGAGGCACAGAGCAGTTGGAGAGCTCGCCCAAGGTCGCAAAGCTAGGAAGGGCCAGAGCCCAGTGGTTTGACGTCAGATTTAGATTAAAGTCCTCCCCCGGGGCTTGCAGGCCCGTGTGATCTGGTTCCATCAACCGCAGAGACCTCTCTCCTGCCGCTCTGCCCCCATCCTCCCCCGCATTCAGGCAGCCAAGCCTTTCCACGGGCCTTTGCCCCTCACCGGGAGCAGAGGGCTGCCAGCCTGCCTCATTCAGGGTTCTGCACCGGTGTCATCTCCTTAGGGGAGCCCTCCTTGACCACTCTGTCTAAAGTCACTCCCCGCAGACACCCCCCAACCGTTCTGCCTCCTAGGAGCTGGCAAGATACAGCCCACCGGCCAGAACAGGGCGACCACATGCTTGTGTGTAGCCTGTAAGCTAAGAATAGTTTCTCTGTTTCTAAATGTGATCGAAAAAGAAAATCAAAAGAATAACATCTGTGGCACATCAAAATTATATGAAATTTTAAATTCACCATCCATTAATAAAGTTTTATTGGCATGTAACCACACCCACTCATTTACATAACCACCCCCCCCGCCCCCCCCTGCAGAGCTGAGGAGTTGCAGCAAAGAGCATATGGCTGGCAAAGTCAGAAATATTTACTCTCTGGTCTTTCGGACAGAAAAGGTGTGGCGACCCTACTCTACCACATTATGTTATTTGGTTGGTTTTTGTCTTCTTATTAACAAGCCTGAGCGCCCTCAGGGATCTGGGTGGGTTCTGTTCATAGCTGTGTTTTGAGCACCTAGGAAAGTGCCTGGCACACAGCTGGTGCTCACCAGTGTTTGCTGAATGAATGAAGGTGGTTCCAAGTGCAATCTCTGAAGTACGATCCGCCCTTGTGGGGATCTCAGCTGCGCCTGTATACTACTGTTAACAGTCGTATATCTTGGGAAACTTCTAAAGTCCATCCTGAGCCTTCAGATGAAGAGGGTAACCTACTTTATAGGCTGGAGCTGGGGAAGAAATAAAAAGGCAATATCCAGCAAGTGGCAAGTGCTGTGCATGGGGTGGCCCTTGCCGTAGGCTGGTTCTAAGCCCTGAGGTTGGGCAGGGACTGAGTGTGCGATTATAGAAGATGAAGTCAGAGGAGAATAAGGTTTCATTTTCTTGACTGCTGAGGCCCCCGCCCCTGCTGTCCGCCTCATTGGCTGGTTCAATGCACATTCTCTAGAGTGCCTGTTTGTGTGCCTGGCACTGTGTTGGGGTCAAAGGGGAATGATCGCAGGCCCTAGCTTCGAGGATCCCAGCCCACTGGCGGGAATAGCTGCCGTGGGGGCTCTGAGGAGGGGCCCAGGGACCTCTGCCAGCTCTTTCCTCCCCCTGCCCTGAGGCCAGCTCCCTACCACCCCCGCTGGTCACTTGACCTGGAATCCTGGCATCATTCCTGGGCTGCATGCGCTGGCCAAGGGGAGCTGACCTGACCTGCCCTGTTCCAGGCCACTTCTTAGGGCCTGACGGGCAGATTGGGTTCCAGGGAGGGGCCAGACCTGGCTGGCTGCCCTCGGTCGGGGCGCTACCTCTGCTGTCTGTCCAGGGCCTGTGGGTGAGCCAGAGGGTGGGGATCACTGCTGGCCAGAGAGGGCTGGCTGAGCACAGTCAGGGGGACACAGAGCTCTCCTTGCAGAGGAAGAGGCCAGGGAGCCAGCAGAGGTGGCAGCCACATTGCTGCTCTGGGCTCTTCCACCCCCTCTCCGTGTGAACTTGGGCAGGTTCCCGCCCCACTCTGGGCTCAGTGTCATGATCCACACAGTGGTTACCTCGGGTTCTCCTGCTCAGGTGGCCCTGGGTTACTGGTCCTGGCTTGGTAGCGTGAAGATAGTCAAGGGTTGATCACTACATAGATGCTGGTTTGAGCAAGGAACGGGCTACAGTGACCTACTGCGAATGATTTGTCTCTTTCTTCAAGGGTGTGTATTGGGGTGGGGCGGGGGGACTGTACCGCGCCCCCCCCCAGCTCTCCCCCAACCCTCCCCCAGTGTTCTGAGACCATGGCAGTCGTAGGGCCTTGAATTCCTGTGCTGCTGTGTTTGCTGCCACTTTGACATCTCCCAGCCCAGCTCCTTTGATTGGCAGAAGTGGTACTTCAGAGTAAAACTGCCCTGCAGGTCAGGGTAAGTGGGGCTAGTGAGGAAGAAAGGCTGGAGGGGGAGGGGAGGGGGCAGCAGGCAGAGCTGAGATGTTCACAAGCACTTGTCCCCCACCCTCCAGATGAGAGTTTTTAGGGACTCCATCCAGGGGGCAGAGTGAAGGGGTTGTGGGTTTCACTAAGTCAGCCGTCTTGGTCTCTCCGGGTGCCTGCGTGAGGCTGTCAGCCCTGGGACTGGTGCTGCAGAACTGCCCCTGAGAAGACAGCTCAGCTTGGGAGCCCCTCCAACAATCCAGAGCTGATCCTGCACTGCTCCTCCTGGCCTGTGTATGAGCAAGTTCCTCGCTTCTTGTCGTGGGTTTAGGGCAGTGCTGGCCCATAGAACTTCCCAGGATGATGAAAACGTTCTATGTGTTGTCTGATACAGTAGGCAGCCTTGGGCTTCAGATGCTGCTACTGTGACCGAGAAACTGAATTTTTAACTTTATTACAGTTTCACTGATTTAAATGGCCATGTGTGGTTAGCAGCTGCCACTGTTGGATGGGGACGGTTTGCGATGTTCAAAAAAAGGAAGCATCCAGTAGTCACACCTTGCTTGATGATGCTTCACTTTACTGTACTTCACAGATACTGTGTTTTTCTACAAATGGAAGGTTTGTGGCAACCCTGCATCGAGCACATCCATTGGTGACATTTTTCCAACAGCATTCACTCACTTTGTCTGTGTCACATTTTGGTAATTCTCACAATATTTCCAACTCTTATTTTTGTTGTTACCTTTGTGATGGTGATCTGTGATCAGTTATTTTTTTTTTTTTTTAATATTTATTTATTTGGCTGTACTGGACCTTAGTTGTGGCATTCAGGATCTTCAGTCTTTGTTACTGCATGTGAGATCTTAGTTCCCTGACCAGGTATTGAACCTGGACTCCCTGCCTTGGGAGCTCAAAGTGTTAGCCACTGGACTGCCAGGGAAATCCCATGTGATCGGTTGTTTTAGATGTTGCTACTGCAACTGCCTGAAGGCTTAATAGTAGTAATTTTTAGCAATAAAGTATTTTTTAATTCAAGTATGTACATTTGCTTAGACTAATGCTATTGTACACTTAACAAACTACAGGATAGTGTAAACATAATTTTTTTTTGACCGCACTGGGTCTTCATTGCTCCGAACAGGCTTTCTCTAGCTGTGGCCAGTGGGGGCTATTCTTGGTTGCGGTGCATGGGTTTCTCATTGCAGAGCACGGACTTTAGGTGCTCGGACTCAGTAGTTGTGGTGCACAGGCTTAGTTGCTCCGTGGCATGTGGGATCTTTCCAGACCAGGGATTGAACCCATGTCGCCAGCATTGGCAGATAGATTCTTTATCACTGAACCACCAGGGAAGTCCCACATAACTTTTACATGCACTGGAAAACCAGGAAAACCTGTGTGACTTGCGTTATTGTGATGCTTGCCTTAGTACAGTGGCCTGAGCCTCCTGTGGAGGTATCAGCCCCACAGTATCCCTGGATGTGCCTATGAACACACAAGTCGTGTGATGGTGTTGGCAGTGTTTGCAGGGCACTTGTTTGGCTTCTGACTTCAACGCTGACTTGTCGCTGTAGGTAACAGCTTAGTTGGACAATCGCTCAGTCCTGCAGGCTTTCACTTTTCTGTTTTGTTCTTCCGTCCTCCGTTCTGTTCTTTCATTATGTTGAAGAAATGAAATGTGGAGCATCCAGGTTTCAAAGCTTAGAGCCCATAGTAAGAGGCCTGATACAATGAAGAGGCATGAACGATTTTTTGAAAGGGGGTGAAGTTTTTTCAATTTATTTTTGATGGACTCTAGTTACATAGAATTTTAGAGTAAATCCTAATCCTGGGTTCATTAAGTAATCCCATTATTGATCCATGCATGGCCTTTTTTACTTTATTCATACAAATATATTTACATGTTTTGATAACGCTATGAATTCCTGAGGAAACCCGCTACCTCATCATTTTTTTTTTTTTTTGGAAGAATCAGATCCCTGGCAAAAACCTTTGACCACCTCTGTGGACTTCACTACCTTGTATTTCTCCTTCCTAAGAAAACACTTTTAAATGCCGTGTTTATCATTCCTTTGCCTTTTTAAGAATGAGATCGTGTTCCTGAATTTGTAAGTATTGTGCCGTGTGCAGTCTTTCAGGACTTACTCTTTTGACGCAACTGAAATTCACAGACGTCACCCTGAGTTGTGGTTCGTTCCTTTTCACTTCGATCTCCTTTTCTCTTCGGTCTCCTGTTACATTATGTGACTATACCACACTTCCTGTTAGTAAATGTTTGGATCGTTTCCAGTTTCTTGATGTTATAAACACTGCTGCTTTAAACACTTGTATCCTCGTTCATGCATCTTGGTGTACAGTTTCTGTAGGAATGGAATTGCCAGGGTATGGAATATGTGAATGTTTAACCTTGGCAAACAATTCAGCATTGTCTTACAGTGGTTGTACAACTTTACACTGTCCCTAGCAGTACCTAAGTATCTTTTGGATCCTTCCCAGCATTCAGTATTATCGTTCTGGATTTTTTCCAGTGGACTGTGTATAAAATGCCGTTTTATTGTGGTCTTGCTTTGCACTTCCCTGTTGAGAATGAGGTCAGGCGTCTTGTCACGTGTTTATTAGCTATATATATATTTATTTATTTCTGTGTGTCATACCAGATCATGTCATGTGCCCATTTTTCTCTTTGGTTTTTCATATTGGTATGGTCCAAGTTCTTGATATGTGTTGCAAATATCTTCTCCCAGTTTGAAAAAACAAGCCATACTATCAATAGGAGCTCCTGAATTTATTAGTTTTGTCTTTTATGGTTAGTGCTTTTTGTACTTAATGAAATACGTCACTCAAGGTCAGAATAATACCTATGGTTTTACTAAAATATTTGAAGTTTTGTTCTTGCATTTAAGTCCTTAGTTAATCTGTGAGTAACTTCGGGGAATCCAGTTTCATTCTTCTCTGTGTGAATAGTCACTTTTTCTAGTTCCATCTATTGAATAATTTCTACTTCCTCCATAAATAGACTATGTGTGGATTGGTCTGCTTTGGGTTTGTTTTATTCTATCTAGTTTGTCTATCTGTATGCCAGTATCACAGAGTCTTAATCTCTGTAGTTTCCTAAGTCCATTATCTGATAAGGGAAGTCCGTTTTAATCTTGAACAGTGCTTTAGCTAGCTATACCAAGCTTTGTCTATGAGAATTTTAGAATCTGATTACCATGTTCCCTGGAAAATTCTGTTGGGACGTTCCCCTCCCCCCCTTTTTTTATTGTGTCTAAATACACATAACAGAAAATTTACCATCTTACTTAAATGTACAGCACAGTGGTAGTAAGTACATTCACATTATTATGTAGTCATCACCACCATCTATTCCTATTGTACATCTGACATTCTACTCCTATTAAACAGTGACTTCCCATTCTCTTCTTCCCCAGCCCCTAGCAACCATTATACTTTCTATCTTCATGGTTTGGGCTGCTCTAAGACCCATAGCAGGAAAGCTATCACAAACCTAGACAGTGTGTTGAAAAGCAGAGACATTACTCTGCTGACAAAGGTCCGTATAGTCAAGGCTGTGGTCTTCTCAGTGGTCATGTACGGTTGTGAGAGCTGGACCATAGATAATGCAAAAAGCCGAAGAATTGATGCCTCAAACTGTGGTGCTGGAGAAGACTCCTGAAAGTCCCTTGGACAGCAAGGAGATCAAACCAGTCACTCTTAAAGGAGATCAACTCTGAATATTCCCTGGAAGGACTGATGTTGAACCTGAAGCTCCAGTATTTTCGTCATCTGATGCAAACAGACAACTCTTTGGGAAAGTCTCTGCTGCTGGGAAAGATTGAGGGCAGAAGGAGAAGGAGGATGTCAGAGGATGAGATGACTGGATGGCATCACCATGCAATGGGCATGAACTTGGGTAAACTTTGGGAGATGGTGAGGGAAGGGAGGCCTGACGTGCTGCAGTCCATGGGGTCACAGAGCCGGACACAACTGAGCAACTGAATAAGAACCTCATAGAAGTGAAATCCTGTAGTATTTGGGTTTGTGTGTATGTGTGTGATTGGCTTATTTCATTTAGCAAAGGTCCTCAAGATTCATTCATGTTGTAGTGTATTGAAGAATTTCCTTTCTTTTTAAGGCTAAATAATATTCCACTGGATGAATGTGCTACATTTTGGTAATTCATTCATTGATCAGCTTGGATTGCTTCTATGTTTTAGCTGTTGTGGATAATGCTGCTGTGATCACGGATGTACAAATATCTTTTTGAGACTCTACTTTGAATTCTTTTGGGTGTATACCCAGAAGTGGACTTGCTGGGTCATATGGTAATTCTGTTTTTAATTTTCTGAGGAAGTTCAGCACTGTTTGTAGGGAAGTCAGCTTCCCAGTTGGCACTAGTCGTTAAAAAAAAACCTGCCTGTTAATGCAGGAGATACAAGAGATGAGGACTTTAATTCATAGTTTTATTAAAGTGTAATTTAATTATATGGCCAGAGAATCTTATCTGTATGAAACTTATCCTTTCAAATTTATTGAGGATTGCTTTATGACCTAGTATATTGGCAATTTTTATGAGTTTTTTTTTAATTCTTGAGCAGTTTATCCTTTAATTATTACATGAAGAAATCTATATTTGTTTATTGGACCCAGCAGGTTAATTTTCTTGTCTAAACCTTTGGTTATGTCAGTCTCTGCTGACTTTCTATCTGCTTGGCCTGCCACTGATAAATAAGTGGGTGGATTTGTTGGTTTCTCTCAGAGGTCCTATTGCTTTTTATTTTATCTATAGTTGAGGTGATTTTATTAGGTTCATATGTGGTTAGAATTGTTATGTCTTCTTCATAAATTGGATCTTTTATCACTAAGTAGTAGGTCTCTCTCCATAATGATATTTTTGGTCTTAAGGTTTATGTATTTGATTTTACTAAAGCTATATCAGCTTGCTTTTAGCTTTCATAAGATTATTTTATCTGTTTTCATCTATTCATTTTTAACCGCTATGTGTTCTTATTCCTTCAGTATGTCTTTTACAATAGCACAGAGCTATTACTTTGATCAAATTTAACAATCTGTGACTTTTAACTGGCAAGTTTATTCTAGTTTGCCTTTGTTGTAATTATTGAGATAGTTGGGCTCATTTCAACAGTTTTAAAAAATCTGTTGTACTTTTTTGTGTTTTTTTCCTCCTTTTTGGCTTTTACATAAATGACCACCCGCTTTTCTTCCAAACAAGGCAAAAGCTTTAGCACACCCTTAGGCCTTTGATTTTTTTTTCAACCTTTCCCACTGTTATTGTTGATGTTTTCTCGAATTTTACTTTCAGGTTATTACGAATAGTCTGCCCCGCTGTGTCTCTTGTAAGCACCCTCTCTGTCTTTTTAAGATAACTTTACCAAGATGTTTGATCATGTGTAAATGCACATTGTTTGCATTATCTCTTGGATTTGTTTCTCTTCTTTTATGAATATTTTTGTTGTGGTTTCTAATGGTGACTCCAATATTGATGGTGAATCTAATTAAATCTGATGTGCCAAGTAGTTTTTATAAGGTTTTAAAGCAGTTCAGTTCAGTCAACTTAGTTGTATCCAACTCTTTGCGACCCCATGGACTGCAGCACGCCAGGCCTTCCTGTCCGTCACCAACTCCCAGAGTTTACTCAAACTCATGTCCATTGAGTCGGTGATGCCATCCAACTATCTCATCCTCTGTTGTCCTCTTCTCCTCCTTCCTTCAATCTTTCCCAGCATCAGGGTCTTTTCAGATGAGTCAGTTCTTTACATCAGGTGGCCCAAAGTATTGGAGTTTCAGCTTCAACATCAGGCCTTCCAATGAATGTTCAGGACTGCTTTGCTTTAGGATGGACTGGTTAGATCTCCTTGTAGACCAAGGGACTCTCAAGAGTTTTCTCCAACACCACAGTTTTATAATATTAAAGTAGTAATTTTATAATATTTGAATGCATATACAATTTTGTGTTCAAGGTTCATTCCTTCATTATGTTAAGAATGTTACTGCATTGTCTCCTTAATCAGTCTGGCTATTGGGAGAAGTCTTATGTCAGTCTGATTTTTGCTGTTGGTCATATGCTCTTCTTCTCTGGGTCGAGTGTTGCCTTTGTTGTCTAATTTCCTTAAATTTACTATAGTATGTCTAGGATAAGCTTTTCCTCATCTGTCCTGTTGGCATTCAATGAAATTTTCCTGATATAGGGAAATTTTTTTTCATTATTCTATTCCTTCCTTCTCCCAAGTTTAATTTTTTTATTCTGGAACCTCTATTTGGATGTTGACCCATCTACTTAGATTCTCCACTGTTCTTAAATTATATTTTGGTGTCTTATTCTCTTCGTCTTTTTCCTAGAAGAGCCCTTTAGTCTTACCTTCCAGCTCATCAATTTCTCTTTCTGTGTGGATGTTACCGTTTATCTTCTTGTGCCATTTATTTCACAATAATGTTTTTAGCTACTGCTTCCCCTTGTTCCCTTTTACCATGAAAAATTCTGTTTCATTTTGTTAAAATCCTCTGTTATTTGTTTTGTTATATTTGTATTTCTCTTACAGTCTTGGTCTGTTTGATCATTTTTTTTTTCTATTGATATGAATGGAGGGTTGGAGTTTTTTTGTTTGTTTTTGGTCGGGGAGGCACGAGATGTACTTCTCAAGGGTCTCCTTAGTTTAGCCAGTAAATTTACTGCCCTGAGGATATGAGCTATTCTGTATGACACAATGGGAAAAGGTTCAAGGCCAGATCGTAGTCTTTGATAGGCCCAGAGAGCTCAAGATGCCAGAATATCAGTTATTCACTTATGTTTGTAATCTTCCCCACCAGGGACCAGCCTAACCCTAAACCCTAACCCAAAACAAGTCTCTGGCGTTCTCACTAAATAAGGTCTTGATGTTGTCTCTACTCAGGTCACTGACACTGCCTATAATAGAGGCCTGACTCTCTTCTAAAGACACTGATGCTGTCCTGACTCACTCCCTGTCTCTGGTCATAACTATAGCCTTGATGCTTGCCCCAACAAAGGCCCTGACAATGTCCCTAATAGCCTTAAATAACCCTCACTATCTCCCTAATCCTATCCCTAACTAAGCCCCTGATGCTGTCCTTAACTAACAACCTGTCTCTTACTAGGGCCCTCAAGTTTTCTCCAACAGAGGCCCAAATACTGTCCCTAACTAAGGCCCTGAGGCTGGCCCTAATTAATGTCCTGACTATGGCTCTAACTAATGCCCTGATGCTGGCACTATTAATTCCCTGATGCTGGCCCTTACTGAGGCCCTGAGGCCCTTTCTAACTAAGGATGCTAACGTCAGACTGTGCAGGTTGTGTACTGGGCAACTCCAGGAGATGCTGTCCACCTAGAGCCTGATGAGAACGGCACCTCCTGGAGTGATGTAATCCTGGAGTGATGTAATACAGTGGTCCAGCAGGCCTTCTGCCCTCGGGGAGAAGCAGGTTGGAAGGAAGCAGTGACCCTCAGTGGGCTTTGGAGGAGGAAAGTGGAGGAATGGATGCCTGAGGTCAGACGGTCCCCCACTGTGGTCTTCAACTCCCAGCAGGACATTGACAGCTCCCCCCCCCCCCCACCCCCACCACCCACCTGACCTCTAGTGAATTCCTGAGCTAGTTCTCTGGTGCTCCTATCACCTATCACCAGATTCTTCAGTAAGGGGACAAGCAGTTATCATGCTGAGGCATCAGTGGATAAGGGCAGGGAGAAAGTTTACCCGCCTACCCCCCACCCCCGCTGGCTTCCTCTTAACTGCTTTCATTCCCAGTCCCCTTCAGCTCCACGCCCCCTCCCCCATACCAGCTCAAAAGCTCAAAACTCATCATCCTATGAGTTTCTCAAGATTGTCTATTTTTTTAAGCTCCTAGATTTCTGTGTTTCTTCAGGGTTGATTTGTTGGAGGGAGCCAAGAACTACTACTAATTTTTTCACATTGGCAGAGTCCCCAGAGTAAAGTTCTTCACTTTGTTTTTAAAACAACAACTTTTATTTTTACACTTTCATTTTCTTATTGCAAAAGTAATACGTGTTTATTTCAGATAAGCAAAAATGATATCACTGCTGCCTAACTGAAACGGCTGTCAACATTTTGGTTTGGCAACCTGCCTGTCCTTTTTTCTTCTCTCCCTAATTTTTAACTACTGTTTTTAACCTGCCCTCTGGACTTTGTGTATTTCCCAACAACCTGACATATTTTGGTACAGAGTCATTTTTAATTTCATGATATTCCATCATCTAGACAAAGCATAATTTACCAGTTGTCTGTTTTTGACCATCTGGATGTTTTCCTACTTCCTTTTATTATGTATTGCTCATTGATCAATACATATTTGTTGATGATATTGTTCACATCCATGATTATTGTTTTGTTTTTTTTTTAGTTTTTTGGTTTAATTTAGACTCCATATTTAAGTGAGATTATATAGTATTTGTCTTCTCTGTCTGACTTATTTTCATTTAACATGATGCTCTCAGGGTCCATCCATGCTGTTGCAAATGGCCAGTTTTCCTTCGTTTTATGGCTGAATGATATTCCATTGTGTGTGTATACCACATTTTAATTATCCATTTATCCATTAATGGACAAGTCTGGGTTATTATAAATAATGCTACAGTGAACATAGGGTGCATATATCTTTTCAAGTTAATGTTTTCACTTTCTTCAGATAAATACCCAGAAGTGAAATTGCTGATCCCAGGGTAGTTCTATTTTTAAATTTTTAAAGAATCTTTGCGCTGTTTTCCATGGGGGCTGCACCAATTTACGTTCCTACCAGCAATGCACAGGGCTGCCCTTTTCACTACATCCTTGCCAACACTTGTTATTTCTTGTCTTCTTGATCATAGCCATTCTAACAAATGTGAAGTGATATCATTGTGACTTTGATTTGTATTTCCTTGATGATTATTAATGTTGAGCACCTTTTCATGTATCTGTTGGCCATCTGTAGATCTTCTTTGGAAGAATGTCTATTCAGATCCTCCGCCCATTTTTTAATCAGGTGGTGGTTTTTGTTTGTTCTTTTTTTTTTTTTTTTTTGGTGTTGAGGTGTATGACTTCTTTGTGTATTTTGGGTGTTAACCCTTCATCAAACGTATCACTTGCAGATATCCTCTGCTGTTCAGTAGGCGGACTCAAGTCCACCATTTGCTTTGCTGTGTGCAGGACTACATCCTTTGATGTAGTCCCACTGACTTATTTTTGTTTCTGTTGCCCTTGCTTTTGGTGTCTGATCCAAAAAAAATCATCACCAAGGTCAGTGTCAAAGTAAGCCCCTTTGACTTACTGCCTGTTTCTTCTTAGGAGTCCTATGGTTTCACATCAAGATTTAATCTGTTTTGAGTTGAGTTTGATTTTTGTGTATGGCATAATAGAGTGGTCCAGTTTCATTCCTCTGCACTTGGCTATGTAGTTTCCCTGTCCTTTCCCCATTATATATTTCTGGCTTCCTTGTTGTGAATTAGTTGACCGCACATGCATGGGTTTATCTCTGGACTCTGTTCTGTTCCATTGATCCATGGATTATTTATGTGGCTGCTCTGGGTCTTAGTTGCAGCACGTGGGATCTTTAGTTGTGGTATGTGGGATCTAGTTCCCCAATCTGTGATTGAGCCCAAGTCCCCTTCATTGGGAGTGTGGAGTCTTATTAGCCACTGGACCATCAAGGGAATCCCTCACGGGTCTTTTTTTATTCCAATATTATACCATTTTGATTGCTACAGCTTTGTAATATAGTTTGAAATCAGGGAGTGTGATGCTTCAAGCCTTGTTCTCCTTTCTCAAAATTGCTTTGACTATTGAGAGTCTTCTGTGGTACCATACATATTTTAAGATTGTTTGTTCTCTCTCTGAAAAATGCCATTGGAATTTTGATAGAGATTACATTGAAATTTGATAGAGATTGCATTGAATCTGGAGATTGCTTTGGGTTAGGATGGTGCATTTTAACGATGTCCATTCTTTAATCCACGAGCAGAGAATATCTTTCCATTTATTTGCGTGATCTTCCGTTTCTTTCATCTGTGTGTCATAGTTTTCACTGTCTTCTGACTGTCTGCAGCTACTCAGGGTTGCCCCCATCCCCTTCAGCTGGCTAAAGTGCTGTAGCCTTGGGATAAAAGCTGCCTTCCCCCTGCTGGTGGGGATGCGAGGGCGGCCAGTACACCCAATCATCCCTATACAGTTCCCTATAAGGCGGCCTCCCTGCCACACGCAGCGCCCCCGCTCCTGCTCCTTGTCTAGGTGACTGCTCACTTGGTGCAAGCTAGTTTCCCTCCCACTTTGTGCAGAACCTCCTCCTCTGTGCTCTTTGGGCTCTGGTCTCCTTAATCCATCTGGTCCCATCTGCACTCTAGCAAAGGGGGCACTCGGTCTTTGATCTTTTGGTTGCTTTTTTAGATCATTGTTTTTATCCTTACGTTTCTTGCTAAGCTAAACCTGGTCAGTAGTAGTCCACAGAGAGCCCATTTTCTATCCATCTTGCAGAGTTTCTTCTTTCAGCCCTTCTCCCGGCCTCACCAAGAGCAAGCAGGCTGACACCCCTCCCTGTTCTCTCTCCAGCCCAGCTCCGTCGCCTGGAAGGCCTGAGGACCATCGGCATCACCACCAATGGCATCAACCTAGCCCGGCTGCTGCCTCAGCTTCAGAAGGCTGGTCTCAGCGCCATCAACATCAGCCTGGACACGCTGGTACCGGCCAAGTTTGAGTTCATCGTCCGCAGGAAAGGTGATCGGATGGGGTTCACGGTGGAGGGTGACCTTCCCAGGCCCTCGTAGCGGGGGAGCCGTGTCAAGTGCGAGGGGCCTGGTCTCTCCCCCTCCGTGTCTGGGCTCTCACGAAGCCTAGACGTTTATTCCTCCCTCCTCACTCTTGCTGCATGTCCCTTTTCTCTGTGGCCACCCCCTTGAGGACATTTTGGGATCAGATGCTAATGAACCATGGTGACCAGCCTTCCCTCTTCCCTGCCCAGCACAGAGAGCGTTCCCAGAACACAGGACGTTCCATTTTAAAACCAAGACAGTCCTGGGCACGCTGGGACAAATTGTTTACCCTGTAGTGAGGTCTGAGGAAGTGCGGGGCAGCCTGGGGGTGGAAGCTGCCATCCTAGATGCCAGGGACAGGGCCAGCGCTGCCAGGTGGGGGGTCCCCCAGCACCCAGGGGTGCTCGCTGGGCCCCTCCTGATGTAGCAAGCCTCTTCCTTCACCCCCTGCAGCCAGCGTACCCACAGCCACCTTCTGCCAGGCTCCGTCAGGGAGGGGCCGAGCCCTGGGTCTCACTAGACTGGCACCCGCCATCCATGAGCCCTGGGTTGGGTGGGAGGTTCTGTAGAGGGTCGGACGCCCTTTGATTTGGAGAGGGCGGTATACTACCGAGACTGCTCTGGTGGATCAGAGAGATGGCTGGGGAGATCTGGCTCTCCTTCCCCTTCTCTGGAAACAGCCTGGAGCTCTCAGCCCCACCTTCTCTCCCCTACCTCCCCACCCCCCCAGCTTGTGACTTCCTGTTTATACCCAGCAGTGTGCTGAGGAAGCCTGGGACAGTCTTTGCTTCCTGCGAAGGGCCGCTCCGGGCTCAGCGGAGGGACAGACACAGGACGCTGCTCTGCCTTATAGACTACGAGGGGCTGAGAGTGTGATGCCGGGGGACCACCTTTGCTGGTCATGTGGTGTCAGTTCAGGCCTGCAAAGGGGACGAGAGAACTCTCTCCCATTAGGGCTGTCTCTCCTAGCAGGGGCATACTGGGAGGGCTTCAAGGAGGAGGCGTTACTGCTGGGCCTGGAGGGATGGAGCATTCGAATCAAGGGAGCTCACTGATGTAGAGCATCAGTTGAACCTGCAGGGGCTCTGAGGCGGGGAGGTGAAATGTGTAATTGGGAGCTTTATTCGCACCCACTTACCCCTAACGTCCACCAGCAGATACACACCTCCCCACACCCCCTGCCTCCTTGACTCCTTTCCTGGAACAAAGATTGGAGACAGTAGATGCTAACATCAGATCTGCCCTCCCACTTGCCCCTCTTGTGTCCCCTGCCTCCTTTTGGAGGGAGAGTGTTTTACAGAAGAGAGAACTTCCTAACAACTCATTGTGTAAATGCTGCCCACTCTTTCCTTTGCCATGTCTTCCTGCCGTCTTGGGGAGGGCATGGCAAGTCACTCCAGTATTCTTGCCCGGAGGGTCCCATGGACAGGGCCGCCTGGCTGGCTACAGTCCATGGGGTCGCAAAAGAGCCGGACATGACTGAGCAGCTGAACACGGCTGTCTTACTCCAGAAACGCTACGGGGAAGCCGTGGAGGCCAGCTGGGGGCAGGGGAGGGTCTGTAGGCACCTAGATGTTTGGATGCATGAGTGAGCTGGGGCAGGAGGAGAAGGCAGCCTGGGTCCACAGTCACTGCATTAACCACAGAGATGGGTGAGACCCACATGCGTGGGATGTGCTCACCAGCCCGGCCCAATGTCTGGGCCTCTTAGGTGCTTGAGGAGAACGTGAAGAGTGGGTGAATGGATGCACTGGGGAGGAGGAAGCGCTGTGAGGGAGTTGGGGAACCTGCATTCTGAAGGACAAACGCAAGCCAACTCCCACTCCTGCCCCCAGCCCCAGTGGGCACTGACTGTCTCTCTGCACCTCGCTTTCTTCCTCTTGACCATCAGCGGGCTTATCTAGATCAGGTTCCCCACACTATAGCCCACCAGCCAAGTCCAGCCCCTGTGCCTGGCTTTTTACAGCCTGCGAGCCAGGAATGGATTTTGCTGATAGCATTTGCCATGAATTTAATGATAAGGGACATTCGCCATGAATCCCAATTAAGCAAAATATGGTCCCTGCAAAAAGAACTTCACTCTTCCATTCTATTTGCAGAGCTGTGTTATAAGTCATACTCAATTATTGTCATATTCTGAATTTAGTTAATGAAGCCTTTATGATACATGTCTACACAATACCCTCAATTTTGCCTCTTGGCCTACAGAGCCTAAAATATCTACTCTCTGGTCCCTGGATTCTGTGGTCTCTGAGGCTCCTGATGGCTCTGGCACTTCACTGTGGGTGTGGGGTCGGGGGAAGAGGGAGGCGGTGCCTGGACCCTTGCTTCTCTCCCTTCCCACAGGCTTCCACAAGGTCATGGAGGGCATCCACAAGGCCATTGAGCTGGGCTACAGCCCCGTGAAGGTGAGGACTTCCTGGCTCCTCCAAGACAGCCTCCATCCCTGGCTGGAGCAGCTGCAGGGTAGCCCCCATTGCCTTTGGCCCAGTTCCTCCAGTCTTGCTCCTGCTCCCCGCAAGAGAGGAAAGAAAACCAGTGACCCCATGGGATCTTCCACCCCCATGGAGAACTGGGGTAGAGCTGCAAGGAATGGGACCCTGGGCGGAGAGCCGAGGCAGGTGCCAGAACCAGCCCTCCGTCCCGGAGAAAGAACAGGGCTAACCCTCACGGTTCCCTCGTTCCCCGACAAGGTGAACTGCGTGGTGATGCGAGGCCTGAACGAGGACGAACTCCTGGACTTCGTGGCCTTGACCGAGGGCCTCCCCCTGGACGTGCGCTTCATCGAGTACATGCCCTTTGACGGTCAGTGGGTGCCACAGGGCAGAGTGGGTGGGGGAAGAGGAGGCCAGGCCTGTCCGCGGAGCCTGGCCAGGGCCTCACTGAGAACACAGCGGGGACACTGCCAAGGACCCTGGGAAGGGCTGAGTGGGCAGACAAGGTCAGGCCACCCTTGTGGATGCTGCTGACCTCAGACCCGGCTGTGCATGTAGAATTTCTCCAGGGACGGTGGGGAGGGGTCTGGCTGGCACCAGGCCCGTGGTGGAGACCAGAGGCTTCTCGTGGAGAGCGTAGGTGTGGTTCCATCCCCCCATTTCAGGCTGAGCCTCGTGCTCTCCTGGCCCAGAGGCAGAGAGCTGGTTCCTGGGCTGCGGGAGGGTGAACTTAAAGCCCCAGCACCCCCATAGCGTGCAACTCAGTGGCTACCACCCCCAACACAGGCAACAAGTGGAACTTTAAGAAGATGGTCAGCTATAAGGAGATGCTGGACACCCTTCGGCAGCAGTGGCCAGAGCTGGAGAAGCTGCCCGAGGAGGAATCCAGCACAGCCAAGGTTGGGGGCAGGATGGCGGGGCCGGGGCTGGGAAGAGGGTCATGCCACCACCCTAAGACCCTCGGACAGGAGAGCTGGCAAGGGCCGTGCTGGGGGTGGAGTCAGTGATATAGGACAGTGCTCTTTAAGCAGGAAACGATTCAGGGCCATCATAGCGGACTCCCTGCTTCACTGACAGACAGGAAGGCCTGACCTGGGTTAAGGAACTTGTTGTGGGGCACACCAGAGTAAGTGGTGGATGGGAGCTTGTCTGGCCCTCCCACGTGGCCATCTCTGGCCATGCTGCCCCCAGTTCCCTGAAACTTTAGGAGCCTTCATCTTGGGCAGGCCAGGTGTGGGCAGAGAGCTCAGGGTTTCTGTTGTCTGAGGGCCTTGCAGGCGGCTTTCTTCAGGGCTCCCACGGAGAGGAAATGGTGTCAGGTCTGATGTCAGGGAGGGAGAGCTGGCCCACCCCCATCTCCTCCTCCGCGCCCGCCCACAGGCCTTTAAAATCCCCGGTTTCCGAGGCCAGGTCAGCTTCATCACGTCTATGTCTGAGCATTTCTGTGGGACCTGCAACCGGCTGCGAATCACAGCGGACGGGAACCTCAAGGTGAGTGTCTCCTCCCCTGCGGGACTCCCGTCCCTCTGCGCTCAGTATGTGCCTTCCCAGCCGCTCCCCCTGTTTGAAGGAGGCTCGCAGGGTACATGGGGGTGATGGCGAAATAGTGTCAGGTTTAGGGGGGTCATGGGAGCAGCAGATGGAGGTGAACTTGTGGCTCCTATGGAACTGTCTCCCTGGTTCCGTTGTTGCTTGGGTCCTTGAAGTCGCTTCTGCTTGATCGGGAGCCCCTCTCCAGGACTCGGTGCTATGGAAGGCAGGGGGCCAGGCAGGGATCAATGTGCCTTTTACCCCCAGCCCCCACCCCAGTTGCCCTTCCCACCAGGCCAGCGGCTCGTCCCTGAAACCATCTGTTCTTCATATCTAAGCAGCACATGCTGTGTGCTGTGTGTTCAGCGCTGGGCATAGGGGGTGGAAGGGAGGCGCAGACAGGCCCATTTTCTATGGGCACAAAGGCTCCTTCTGAGACCAAGGAGCTAAGGGTGGTAGCATGTGATTCTTTGTCAAATGAGCGGCTGGACAGGCCTCCCTCCAGGTGCGGGGGAGGAGGCATGTCTGAGGTTCACCCTAACTGGGCCAGGGCAGGCTTCGGTCAGCTCTGGGGAGACCACGTGGAGGGCTCGAGCGCCCCCTTCGAAGGTACAGAGCGTGTCCTGTTGGCAGCAGGATGCTGTGCAGAGTTTCAGTACAAGGTGGAGGTCGGATGCCCCATTCGTATTTTAGGAAGAATCACCCCCAGCTTGAATTTGGAAATAGAAAGACAGTTAGATGGCCATTTAGTGATGTTCCAAACATGTAAGAGTTGAGGTGAAGGTGGGAAGGAAGAAAGAACCTGGAGATGCAGGTGGGGGTGGAGAGAGGGGCGCCCGGGTGTCTGGGGGGCTCTGGGACCTGCCTGGGGTTCGGGGCGGGGGTATTGGTGGGCGGGTTTAGACCATCAAGTTGGACATCAGAACGGAGCTGTGCGGCAGACTGTCATAAAGCCAGCGGCTGGATTCCCTGGTGGTCCAGTGGTTAGGACTCCACACTTTTACTGCAAGATTGAGGGTTCAGTCCTGGTTGGGGAACTGGATTGGGGGTGGAAGGGAAGTGCAGACAGACTCATAAACTCCTACATACTGCATGGCGTGGCTCAGCCAAAAAAAAAAAAAAAAAAAAACCCAAAGGCTTATCTGGGCTGGAGGCATAGGACTGACTGGGCTGTAGATGAGAGATGATTACTGTGTCAGCCACCTGCCCGGGCCCTGGCCCCGGCCCCAGGAATTGGAGTGAGGATTTTGAGCAGAAAGTGAATAGGCTGTTTATAGTGCAGGGTTCCGGGGGCCTGTTAAGGGGTGTTGAGGCACTGGATGAGCCACAGCAAACTGCTGTCCTACCCCTGGGAGGAAGGGGCCCAGGAGGAGATGGTGTCCCTGGGGCCCTGGGAGAGCTGGAGCCTGGCAGAGTGGCCGCCTGGCCGGGGCTGTAGGTGGAAGTTCCACTGCCGAAGTGCGCGGCCTCTCTCTCCTCTCTCCTTCTGACCTCCCAACAGCCAGTCCCCTGGGCAGAAGGCAGCTGGAGTGCCCCCCCACCCCCCCCCCCCCCCCCGGCTGCAGAGAAGGGCAGAGAGTGGAGCCTCGGGGCTGCTGGGGAGCGAGGAGGGCACCAGCCCGCACGGGGAGATGGCTGTGCCTTCCACTGAGTGCTCGTTCACATCCCCTCCGACCATCTCAGTCTGTCAAAGACGCTTCGGTGCCTGTGTCCAGAGTGCCGTGTACAGAGCTGGCACTTAGTAGGGGCTTTATGTAGCTTCGTGGGAGGCAGTAGGCATCTCGCTTTGTGGGACCGCCCCATCCCCCCTGAGCAGAGGAGCTCAGAAGCAGGGGAGCGTTGAATCAAATTTGACCCCAGGATGCCCTCTCCACCAGCCCTCTACTGTTCATCTGCCAGTCAGGGCCCACAGACAGAGCCAGGACAGGCGGGCAGGGTCCAGGAGCGAAGGGACGGGGAGAGGATGGAGGGGAAACGGTCTGTGCCTGCTGGTCTCCCAGGAGACCGTTGGGACATGGCTCCCCCTCTCTGGGATCTGTTCTTCTGGCAGCAAAGAGGCCATTCCATGGAATGTCTCAGGAGAAGGTATGCATCTAGGTTTTGATGCACTGTCTCTGTTGGCAATTAATTAATTTTTTTTTAAAGCACACTCTACGCGCTGAAAGAAGCATGACTGGAAATCAGACACAGGCCTTGTCTGGTTTTGCTCCCTGCCCTTGCAGCCCCTCTGACTACTCCATCTAGCACCTTCGGCCTCTCATTGCAGGAAATCTTGCTTGGAGTCTGACCAGCCGTGGAAGGCCCTCCTGCTCAGCCCAGGGTGGGGTACTCCTCTAAGGATGGGGGCCAGGGCTCAGGATCCAGAGGGTGCATTGGCCTCACCCACCGTGTGACCCTCTCCAGGTCTGCCTCTTCGGGAGCTCAGAGGTGTCTCTACGGGACCACCTGCGGGCTGGGGCCTCTGAGGAGGAGCTGCTGAGGGTCATCGGGGCTGCGGTGGGCAGAAAGAAGCGGCAGCATGCAGGTAGGGTGCAGCAAGGCCGGGCTGGGTGGTGAGTGGGCTGTCGGCAGCAGGAGGGAGGTCTGTAGTTTTGGGGCAGGAGGATGAGGGGCAGCCTGGGGACCCCGTGTGGTCTGTGCTCTCCATCACTCCTGTTGGACCTCTTGACTTGGGGTGTGGTGATGCTTCTTGGCCCAGCAGAGCCTGTGCAAGACAGGGGACCCCAGATGCTCTGGGGCCATTTTCATCAGGTGGGGGAAAAAGAGGGGTGTCATTGCCTCTCTGTCATCCCACACATTGTCTTCTACCAAGGCGGGATCCGGGCACCCAGATTGTGTTCTGGGCTCTGTCATGGGCGCCCTCGCAGTGTCCTGCGGGGGTCTTTGTTGGGGTGCATGTAGGTGAGGGCGTGGGCCCGCGGCTTTCACACCACTGTGTCCGTCATGCGTTCAGTGAACTCTCTCCCCTGCCCTCTTTCTACCCCCGTCCCTCCTCTCCTCTCCTACCCTCCCCTCACTCCAGGCATGTTCACTATCTCCCAGATGAAGAACCGGCCCATGATCCTCATCGGTGGGTGACCCATCAGTACGTAACCACGCACCCTTGTCATTGGGGGTCCCCTGGGGCAGGGCCCCTGCCATAAGGCAACCCCCTCCTCAGATCCTGCACTTTATCCTGAGGTTCTCATCCTTCAACTTTTCCTGCCCCTTCCAGCCTTTACTGCTTCTTTTCTTCCCTTCCACAACTCCCCCTCACTACACGTCCACAGAAGTCATCATTCTGTCTCACAAGAGATCAGGCTGGGAGTGGAGGGGCCCTAAAGTTTATGATCACTGCGTTAGTTGTCCCCTGAGAGTGGAGCTT
The DNA here is from genome assembly GCF_033118175.1 of Dama dama. Lineage (NCBI taxonomy): Eukaryota > Metazoa > Chordata > Mammalia > Artiodactyla > Cervidae > Dama > Dama dama. The sequence continues at coordinate 16,230,161 of NC_083687.1, read as the reverse complement.
CTGGTTAAGACAGAGACCTGTCCTCGGCTCTGGGATCTCCCCGCTCAGATACAGTCATTGTCTGTCCCTTCCCTTCTGCCCCGTGGACCAGGCCATGAGTGTGTGGACCATCAGTGCCACTGGTCCATGTGTTGTTATGTCTCTGTGCTGGGCAGAGCTTTGGCAGCTAAGCAAGCGTATTGCTCAGCTTTCCATGAAGGACGTAGCCAGGATCGCAACTACCTAATTCCGGAACTCCCAGGAACTTATGTATGTGTCCAGGGTGTCTCTAGGAGAAGGAAATGGCAACCCACTCCACTATTCTTGCCTAGAGAATCCTGTGGACCGAGGAGCCTGGTGGGCTGCTGTCCATAGGGTTGCATAGAGTTGGACATGACTGAAGCGGCTTAGCATGCATGCATGCATTGGAGAAGGAAATGGCAACCCACTCCAGTATCTTTGCCTGGAGAAGCCCAGGGATGGAGGAGCCTGGTGGGCTGCCGTCTATGGGGTTGCACAGAGTCGGACACGACTGAAGTGACTTAGCAGCAGCAGCAGGTGTCTCTCCAGTGCATAGGATGCTTCAAGCAGAAGCATCTTGTTATTGAGCTGCATATGGGCTCCAACCCTGGGGACTGGGCCGCTCCACGAGGAGCTTTAGGGATGCTATCACCCCGCTAGCACATGCCCAGGCTAGAGCAGGGGAGGCCTCACCCCCTTGGCTACAGGCAGATCTGGGCCACTGAATCGTGCCCTAAGCAAGAGAAGGCAGAGAGAACAGCCAGGGGCAGGGGTTCTTTTCTTTAGCGCTTGGAGCAGAGCCAGCCAGTGCCCTGAGGCAGCCCAGGGACCACACCAGCCTCCCGCACCACAGCGTGCCATCGGGAGGAAAGCTGTGTCACCTGTCTTCTGCCCTCACCTCCACGTCCTCCTCCTCCTGTGTTGGGCCTTGACCCAGCCTGACACGTCTTGATGGCAGAGAGTGGGGGATGCCTGGATAACCACCCCCGCCCTCCCACCGAGGGAGGTTGTATCTGTGACATTGACAAGTTATGGGACCCGGAGCATGTTGGAAGGCTGGGAGTTGGGAGACCTGATTGATTCACAAGGAGTAAGGTTACTGTCAAGGATATAGAGTAACTAAAGTGGTCTCATTTTGCATAAAACTGGGAGTTGTCCAGAACAGGGCCTCTCGACTTTCACACCCATTTGAATCCCGTAGGGATCTTGTTTCAGACTTGGATTTGAGAGGTCTAGGCTGTGTCTCTAACAGTTCTCAGATGGTGCTGGTCCCTGGACCACCCTTTGAGTAACAAGAGCCTACAAAGTCCCTGAGGCCCCTGGGACCATGTGAGTCAGCCTGTGGCTTCGTGTGCACTTCTGATGTGCTTGAGATGTCATTGAAACAGATTCATTATTTCCCTTAGAATCTTGTCTGCAAAGCAGATGATTACTGTTAGCCCTTCCTGAAAACTTTGAAGATGAGAGTAACTAATTGGTAATTCAGGCTGAGGCCTGGCTATAGTTTTAAGAAAATGAAGGGACAGAGTGGTCATGTGATCAAGGCTTCAGGTGGGAGCACCCCCACCCTCCGCTGCAGGACAGGTAGAGACCCTGGGACCCTTGTTGTCTGTACCTCCTGGTGAGGAAGCCTGCATACTTATATTCTGGGGACGCTTCCTCTGTGGATCTTCTGTTTTCTGTCTTCTCACTGTGCTCTTTGCCCTTCATTCCACGTTCCCTAACATGAATGGGGAAACTCGGGGTGGGGTGGGGAGAGAGTTGGGGGAGGAGGTGGTTTTGCAAAAGACCCTTTCGGACTGAGTCTCCTCTTCCGTCTTCATTCTAGAGTTATTTTTGATGCACCAAGATTCCCCACCAGCCCTTCCAAGCACTTTCAGGAACTCTCTCGGTGTTCAGGTTCTGAGACGCAGAGTGAGTTTCTCCAGCCAGATGGTGACTTCATGGAAAGGAGGCGGGGTCCCTCAGGCCCCTCTTGTTGCCCAGCAGTGGCTGGGGGCCAGCCTCCCTCAGAGACACTTCAGTTCCCACCTGGACTCAGATGCCAACCCAAAGTGCCTTAGCCCAACAGAGCCCCGGGCTCCTGCTGCTGCCTCAGGACCTCTGCCAGCCTCTGACCAACTGACACACGTGGACACAGAAGGACGGATGGCTATGGTGGACGTGGGCAGGAAGCCAGACACAGAGCGGGTGGCTGTGGCCTCGGCCGTGGTCCTCCTGGGGCCCGTGGCCTTCAGGCTCATCCAGGAGAACCAGCTCAAGAAGGGAGATGCCCTGGCGGTGGCCCAGCTGGCAGGCATTCAGGCAGCCAAGTTGACCAGCCAGCTGATCCCTCTCTGCCACCCCGTGGCCCTGAGCCACGTCCAGGTGCGGCTGGAGCTGGACGGCGTGCGCCACGCCGCAGTGATCCAGGCATCTTGCCGGGCCCGGGGCCCCACCGGGGTGGAGATGGAGGCCCTGACCTCGGCTGCTGTGGCCGCCCTCACCCTGTATGACATGTGCAAGGCCGTCAGCAGGGACATCGTGTTGGCGGAGATCAAGCTCGTTAGCAAGACCGGGGGTCAGCGAGGGGACTTCCACCGAACATAGAGCTCCTGCCCCGCTCTCACCCCCAGGCCGGCAAGGTCAAGCAATGGGATGCGATTTCAACCCAAGGGAAAGAGGTCAAGTTCCTTTCACCAGTTACCTTCAGCCGGTAGGAACCTGAAGCTAGCCCACCCCTTCACTGCTAGATGACCTTCACTGACCTTCAGGGTTTCCTGTGTTCCAAGAGGAAACCAGCAGGCCCTTCAGGCTTCCTGGACCCTAAGGTTGTGCCTGGGAGGGTTATCTAACCTTGCTAGATAATCACAGTGTGACTTGTGAACTCTTGGAGACAATCAGTCGAGCCCATGACCTCCACTTCTTGAGTGGGTTTTCTTTTCTCCTCCTTTTCCCAGGAGGAACAAGGGCTCATAAGCAGAGAAACCCACTCTGAGGAAGGGAGCGTGGCTCGTCCTAGGAATGGATCACTTCTCTTTAACTGCAGCCCTGGCCTCTCTGCCGTGCTCCCTCGAAAAAGCAGGTTATCCCCCTCCCGTTGCCTGAGTCTGTGCCATCAGACAGGCTTCCAGCTTATCGGTTGTACCGTCCTGCAGCTTCTTGCCTTGGCCCCTCCTCCTCTTGAGCAGTATCCCCCATGGGCCACAGCCCCGAGGCCTCCTGACCGAGCACACCTCCTGTACGCCTTCATCCTGGGACACACCAGGCGGGGAGGAGCGGTGGAGCTTGACTTCACCCTCACGGCGCACAAAATAAAGCCACGATTCCAGCTTTGGAGATGTGGGAGTGAGGACTGTCTGTGCTGAGGGCACGGAGCCGTGATGTCGGGTCTCCCCAGCGGCCCAAAGCCGCACCCCCTGGGGGAAGAGGCACCCCAGAGATGCTGGAAAAGTCAAGGGGCATGCTCTCCACGTGCCCCCGCCTTCCCTGGGGGAGAAGGGAGGCACGGAGTGGGAGGCATGGAGATGCAGCGTCTCCCGTAGCACCGTCAGCTGGGGGCGTCCGAAGCACCTTCTGTCACCGATAGAGGTCGGGGGTGCAGTTAGAGACTCCTGGTTTTCACATCCCCCCGCAAACACCGGACGCGCTCGCTGGGCTCTCTCGACGTGGGTAGGTTCCTCTGGTTCTCGTCTTAGTGTGACCCGCACTCTCACCCCACTTTACCTGCCTCCCGTCTGCCCTACACCCAGGTCTGCTGGTAAACCATTAACAGCCACCCAGCTCTTAAACCGTGGAAACTGGCCTTTTCTTTTCCAACTCCTCCCACCTTGGCTGATCTCAAGGTACTGTACGATGTTGAACCGGCTTGCGGAATCCCTGAGTCTGGAACAGTCGGTGCTCCCAGCGCTGGTAGGATCTGGTCCCAACACCCCACGGGCTCTGCCCCCTCCCCAGCAATCTCACACCCCCACTTGGAAAGGGGGCACAGGTTTCAAGGCAGGCTAGGTGAGGGTGGTACGGATTTAATGTTTTTTAGTATTACAATATATTCTTATAAAAAAAAGGTGCAGGCAAAAAGGACACTGCAGATTTTGTACATTAGCCTCATCTGTCGTCTGAAAGAGCTGGTGAGAACAGCCTTGGTGTGGAGGTGGTAGAGGTGGGGGAGATGGTCATGCTCCCCGCCCCCCACCAGTGGGTGCAAAGTGGGAGGGTGAAGCCTGGATCAGACCCTTCCCCATCCACCTGGAGAATTTTCTCCTCCTGCCGCCCTAAACACACCCTACTTCCATCTCTGAGAGGAGGGGGTGGGCAGTGGGTGCTGCTGCTGAGAAAGGGACAGGTTGCATCAGGTTAATTGGAATTTTACACTGGACACAAAATAAGACAGCTAGAGAAATTAACCCATAGGTGGCAGGTGGGGGGGGGGGGGCGGGCGGGAAGGGCATGGGGGAATGACCAAGGAACAAATATAACAGGCGTAAACACGTAGTGTATCGAGGACCAACTCGGCCGTCTCGAAGGCACCTGCCCTTCTTGCTGAGTCGGCCATGATGGTCCACGGTCCAAGGCACTGTTGGCCATCTGGCTACAGCAGCGTCTGGTGTCAGAGCCACTGGCCAGATCTAGAAAATAATAAATAGAGAAGGCAAAACCTTTAGAAGTGAGACGCCTGAGCCCTGGAACAATATATGTGTCCTCTGTAAACAGTTAAACCAAACTGTGCTTTTTTTGTGATTCCCAACGTGTCTTGCCAAACGCTTCCATTATCCCTTCTTTTCCTGGTGCGTATCTAGTCTTCCATGGTGGGTGGGAACGCTGGGATCTGGATGGGCCTGCTGCATAGAAGCGGAGGCCTCCCTGACCCCATGGGTGAGGCGGACTCCGGCCTGGCCAGGCTCGGGGAGGGCCTTAAGAGGCCCCCACCACAACCTTCCCATCACCCCAGTGCCAGCTTCTTAACAGTGGGGGCTCGTGGGTACATTGCTCTGTGGCCAGTCTTCCTGGAGGCCTTCCCCTGGCCCTCACATGGACTCCAGTGGCCTTTTCACACCTGTCCCCGTCACACTCACACTTACTCCAGTCCCTCCCCCTCAAACCAACACGTGCTGGGCTCACCAACCCTGTGTTTCTCCCCTACCCTGCAGCTACTCTGGTTCCACCGCCAGAAAAGGCAGCTGAAGAGTGGGCCCCAGCTCACCAGTCTGTCCACTGGCAATAACCCTGAGCTGGAGGAGGTCGGAGGTGAGACTCAGAAGGGGAAGGGCAGGGAGCCTGTTGATTGGGGAGGTGAGGGGGAGGATCAGGCAGGTGTCCGACACTGAGGATGAGGGGTTAATTCTAGGAGATAGGAAATGTATTAAAAGTATGAACCTTGCTGGCGTTGGGCTTACCCTCTGTCCTTTTACGAGAGAAAACTATAGATACCAGTCATCATCCTGCCCCACGAGGACAGTTCTAGATGGACAGAATGAAGGTGAGTGTGGACAGGAGAACCAGAATGGGCCCCCTGAAGGTCAGGTGGACTAAATCAGGCACCAGAAATGGGCGAGTGGGACCCCCTCAGCTTTCCACCATTGGCTCCACTGGGCAGTGTACTTGCCGGCTTCTCCTGCCTTGTTCTGCTGTGCCCTATGTCTGAATGCCACTGATGGGGTGGTGGGGGGGGGCTCTACCCCCTTAGAGGTGGCAGAGGGGTAGCTCTTGCCCTTGGGACCCTCTCAGGAACCGATGCCCCAGGACCAGCCTCAGCCAGATACAGGCAGTTTAAAGCAGTCCCATGCAGGCTGAACAGAGCAGGAGCTCACTGCAGATGTTAAGAGAAGCGCGGGCTCTGAGTGACATTGGTGACCCAGGAGCACTAGGGTGAACCTAGCCGTTCAAGTGCTGGCCTCTGGAACCCCCAGCCAACCTGTGAGGTCACTGTCTCCAAGACAACGGTCAGGGTGTACCAGGTTGGGGTGGGGAAGGAGAGTTCTGTTCCAGGATCCCTGTGCCCAGCATCCAAGGTGCGGTGATGAATGGGGTCTTTCGTGAACCCTTACCAGATCCATCAAATACCTGATAGTGAGCTATGGTCATGGGAACCCAAAGGGGAGTTTTGAAATTCTGGATTAGTAGACTGGAGATGGCACGAAGGAAGGGAAAGAGACTTATGACATGCCAGAGAGGGGCCAGCAGACTTGTGATCTAGGAAACGGGCACTGCCACCCTGTCGTGATGACTTGGTCCCCACAGCATCCTCCCAGCACTATTTTTTCCGGAACACATAGCTGGCATCTCTAATGCCTCTTCCATTTGATAGGATACTTCACCCCAGATCAATGTTCCATTAACCCTACTCTTGAGAGATGGGGGCCTGGGTGCCCCCAGCCCACTGTTAACTCCCCATGGCATGGGAAATCTGGACACGGTCTGTGGACCTCTCTCCAGTCTAGATCAGGAACAGCTCTGTGCCCACACACAGGTGCCCATGCTGAAGGGTGGGAAACAGGGCCCCTTCAACTGGGGCTGGCCAGGGATGTCCAAGTCAGTCTCAGGAGAGTGACCCCTGGGGCCCGGGTGCAGGAAGAATAATGGGAAGTGGAGATGAGGGGAACCCCTTCAGGTGGGGAGACACCGGGGTCCTGCCACACACAGCCCTGCCCCCAGGACCCAGCCCAGGGCTCTAAGCCCAGCACCAAGTCGTGTAAGTATCACTCTCGCCGCCTCCTCCACTCGCCCCCTCGGGGTGGGGGGCCCATCCCTGTCTCCCAGTCTCCCGCTGCTGGCCAGTCCTCGGGTCAATAATTTAGCCTGTTTATCGCCCGCTCCCGGGTGGCTTCCAGGGCCTGGCTCCCTGATCGCTTGCGGCTGCGTTTGAGTTTGCACAAGTCCTTGTCGAAAACTTCTCCAGAGCGCAGGGCCGACACCAGGTCGTCAAACTCGCCGCCTTCCTCCAGCGCGCTGCCCGCGTGCACCTTCCGCTGCCGCTGCCACCGCTCACGTTCCCGCTGCTCCTTCAGCTGGGGGGGGGAGGCGAGGAGGAAGATGAGGGGCTGGCAGTCACGGGGTGACTGACGCCTGGGCGGCGTCTGCCCCCTGGCCCCCAGGGCGCCCCGAGCCTCCGGCTCCCAGTACGCGCGCCCCCGCGCCCGGCTCGGCCCGCTCTCGCGCTGGCACCCTTACCATGGCCTCCATGCGCGCCCTCCGCTCCTCCTCCTCTTTCCTCCTGCGCATGGCCTCCAGGTCCTGCCGGGCCTCCGAGAAGGCCTGCAGGAAGGTGTCAAAGATGCCGAAGAACTCGTCCGGCTGCATCTTGCTGTCCTGCTCCCCAAAGTGCGTCAGGGCCTTGGAGAACTGTTGGGAGAGAAGGGTTGATGGAGAGTCCCCCACCCGAGCCCAGTGGGGCAGGTGGGTTCCAGCCACAGCAGAGCTCATCCAGGTGGAGGACCTTGGGCTTGGAGGGTGGGGGTAGGACGAGAGAGGGGAGACCCCCATTGTCATCAGGGGTTAAGGGCAAGGCTGAAGGGAAGGCTTAACACCTGCCAGAGGTGAAGGACCCAAGCCACCTCTGGGTCTGTTAGGGTGTAGATATAGGACCAGGAGCTACAGTCAGGGAAGCACATCTGCAGGCCAGGACCTGCCTGGTTAGAACCCAAAAGGATGTCAGATCATCTAGTTATTGGGTTAGTTGTTTAACCACTCTGTGCCTCAGTTTCCTCATCTGTAAAATGGGAATAACAGGACTACTTCATGATGTTGGGGGAGTTCAATGAGTTAGTGATGTAGAGCGCTAGCCACGTGCCCGGCACTGTTTACTGACGGCTACGTCTCTAAGTCAACCTGCTGAAAACCCTCTAAGACAGCCCTCGCAACTCTTAAGCGTGCTCCTTGGACTGGCAGCACGGGCATCTCCCAGAAGCTGGTTAGAAGGCTGAATCTTCGGCCCCACCCCAGACCTTGAATGAGGACCCACATCTCAATGACTCTCGCAGCAGGGGTCCAGGGGCATGCCTGCAGGAGAGGCAGAACAACTGAGAGCGAAGCTGGGCTCCGAAGTCAGGCTTCTCAACCCAACTCTGTCTAACACAGCCGGGCAACCTTGGGCAAGTTACTTAACCTCGCCAGATCTCGCACATCTGTTGAATAGGACAGTACCCCTTCAACAGACCCATAAGGCGGGTGGTGAGGCAGATGGTGGAAAACACTCAACAAGGTGCCTGACACTGGTCACAGATGGTAAGTTTTACAACAGAGTTGCTTTTCTTGCAGGTGTGAGGACAGGGTTTCTCCTCAAAGCTCTGTGCCTCTGGGTGTGTCCCTCTGGGCCCTCTGTGGTGGGAGTGGTACAGGTGGAGAGGAGTCAGGGTGGGGTCAGCTTACCTTGGCCCTGGCTTCATTGAGCTGGTCCTCCAGCTCTGAGAAGCTGAAGCTGGAGACCGTGATGAAGTCGCTCATGACCGGGACAAACTTGTCGTTCGGATCCCGCACCTGACGTTTCTGATATTCCAGCTCCTGAGGAGGGAGAGCCAAGGGCTGGTCAGACCTGTGCCAGGACGAGAGTCAGGAATCCCGGCTCACCCCATCCCCCACCCTTCTTGCCAGCTGCAGGGCTCTGAGCCTTCCTTAGGAAGGGGGAACACCCCAAGCCTCCAATTCCAGGGGTGGCAAAGATTGTGAGCTATCAGTCAGTCCACCTGCCTCGATCCTTCCCTCCTCCCCTGCCATCTTTCTCTAGGTCCAGGGACCAGCACTGGGAAGTTTTCTATGAAATAGGTTCTTGGGCTCACTCAGAATTAGAATCCGCATTTTAATAAGACCCTCAGGCAATTCATGTGCGGATTAAAGTGTGAGCAGAATTTCCAAATTTCCATGTGATGCTGCTGGTCCATGGACCACATTTCGGGTGGTGCTTTAAAGAGCTATAAATTAGGAAGCATGCCCCCTCCTGCCACCATAATGGCAATAAAAGGTTCTTTCTCCTGCTGCTTTCTCTAAACCCTCTACTCCCTTAGCTGCCTACCCAACGCCCACATGGTGAAGATGAGAAGGCTCTCTAGTTTCTAGATATAGGGGCCATCCCCATACTGGGTGTCAGAGATAGCATATCATCTGAAAAGCCCTTAGAGCAGGAATAGAACAGACCGCCAGCAAAAATGAGAGTGGTCCCCAATGTCACACTGGATGCTACCTGCCCTGAGCCATTTCCATGCAGATCCTCTTTCGCATCCATCTGTCCCCTCTTCAGGAGTCTAAATCTAAGCCTTGGATAATTCAGCTATCCTTTCCTGAGGGCCCACTCTGTGCTGGAGGCTGTATCTGTTGTGCCAGCTGTTCTGTCAGTCCCGCCAGGAGCTTTGGTCACAGAGATGCCTCTGACGGGGTCTGCAGCTGGGGTTCCACCCTCTGGCCCAGTGACAGGCAGCCGCCAACCCAGGCAGCATCCCGTCAAACCCAGGCGGGCACAGAAGATGTACTCACCACCTCGACTGCTCTGAGGCCCCTCCTGAGGTTGCCCACCTCCTTCTCCAGCTCTGCCAGGCTGGGGGGGTGGGGAGGGGACAAAGGGAGGGAGAGGAGCTGGGGTTAGTTCAGGGCAATGTCAACACCAATGGCCTTGAGACTCAGTGGGCCTGGGTTCCAGCTCCGCTTTTACTACTAACATGTGGCCCTGGCAAATCACCTCCCCTCTGAGCTCTGCCTGTGCGTCTCTTGGAGATGCTTCTATCAGCCTGTATATGTTTAGGACGTACTTCTTGCCTGTAGCAGATGGCCTTGGTGCCCCCACCTAATATCTCCTTGGACCACCCATTCCAGTGCACAGCCTTGATTTCTAACCACTGAGCACTTTTTCTGGGGGAAGGGGTCACAGAGTCATTGCCCCCCCCAAAACTCCTCAGCCAGGGACTGACAGGAGACGATGGTCACCTCCTTTGCAGTTTGGGGGGATAAGCAGAGTGAGTGTCCATGCTGTCACCCACACTCTGCAGGCAGGATTAAGCTCTGATTGCCTGCAGTGGTAATTGACTTAACAACACTCCTGTTGTTGGCATTCTTCCCATCCCTGGCTCCCTTCCCCACTCCCCACTGTGTTTCCTGGGAGAATCTCCGAAATGAGGATTTGAGAACAAATAGTGTCTTTTGTTCTGGAGAAGGAAATGGCAACCCACTCCAGTATTCTTGCCTGGAGAATCCCATGGACAGAGGAGCCTGGTGGGTTACTGTCCATGGGGTCACAAAAGTCGGACACGACTTAGCGACTAAAGGACAACTACTAGTGTCTTTTGTTGGGTTCTCCCAGAGCAAACCCCAAGACACCGTTCATTCCTAGTGAGCCCAGAGTAGCCCCGAAGGAGGAAATTTAGATGAGAGAGTACGTGATCACAGGGAAAAGGAAGACTCGGGGTCCCCTCACTTGACTTTGGCGGCTTCTGGAAGATGCTGCAGCTCAGAGGGCATGTTCAGGATGTCAGGGAAGTGCTTCTCCAGGATCATGATCAGGTAATGGAGCAGAGAGATGTTTCTGTGGGTGAAAGTCAGGTCAGGGTCAGGGGCCAAGGGAATTGGGAACGAGGGTCTGGCAGAAATTAGGCTGAGGTGTCAGGGGAAAGCTGTGACCTATTTTGGCAGGGCTTCCCCAGTGGCTCAGTGGGTAAAGAATCGACCTGCAATGCAGAAGACACAGGCAGATGCAAGTTTGATCCCTGGGTTGGGAAGATCCCTGGAGAAGGACATGGCAGCCCACTCCAGTATTCTTGCCTAGAGAACCCCATGGACAGAGGAGCCTGGTGGGCTGCAGTCCATGGGTCGCAAAGAGTTGGACACGCCCAAAGCAACAGCACACATGCACAGGAGAGGAAGGAGGGAGAGGCCAGGGCGGGGTGAGACAGAGGCTACAGGAGCCGGAAGCCGCTAGGTCCCACCTGTCGATGCTGGACTTGGTGTCAGCGATCTTGTTGAGGCTGGCCACCCGGAACCCGTAGGCGCCCCCACGCTGCCCTTTGTTCATGAAGTTGCCGATGGCCAGGACCACCTCTAGCATCCGTGCTAGACGCTTGCTGCGGATCAGCTCCCGTGAGGCCAGCAGGATGGCTGGGGAAGGAGGGACAGGTCAGAGCCCTGCTCACACCGGGGCTCTGGGACCCTAGGATGGCGCCACCACAGAGCCCGGAAAAGGAGCATCAACTTCAGAGGGGCAGAGGCTATTCCCATGTCCCAGAGGACGCTCTTCTCTATATTTGCCTGCCTCCAGGGGGAAGTTGACAAACTCACCAAAAGCCAATTCAACCACATAACCCTCTCTCAAAATGTGCCAACATTTCCTAAGACTAGACTTGAGAACGTATCTTTCCTTCCATACAAAGATTACTGTTTTTTCCTATGGATAAATGCAAGAATATAATGCTTTTACTTTTCTAAAGTGAAAGTATTAGTTGTTCAGTGACTCTCTTGTGACCCCATGGACTTTAGCCCACCAGACTCCTCTGTCCATGGGATTTTCCAGGCAAGAATACTGGAGTGGGGAGCCATTCCCTTCTCCGGGGGAACTTCCCAACCAGGGATGTAACCTTGGGGTCTCCTGCATTGTAGGCAGATTCTTTACTATCTGAGCCACCAGGGAAGTCCTTTACTTTTATAAACCTAGTGACTAAAATTTTTAATTTCTGCATGTTACATACTATGAGACTATTTCTGCCTCTTTTGAAGTGCTGTATTTTGTTGATTTTTTTGGAAAGGAAAAAAATCCTTGTCAAATTAAAACATCAATTGAAAGTTTCATATTATGCTTTGCAGTTGATGGTGTCTTAGATTTGATTAAATAGGTTACGTGACAGCCTGTTGAATAGCATTTAAAAATGTTCTCCAACCTTTAGACATTTAAAAATTTCCCTCTAATGCCTTAAATGATACCTTTGCTGGAAATACAATCTAAGGCTAACCCGTCACCAAAACTTCAGTATTTCATTCTGACAGGCTGTTTTGGCCCTTCCCTCAGCAATTCTGTATTTATGGTGGGTGTGCAGAATTGGGACACAAAAGCTACACTGAAAATTAGGCTACTGGTTAAATAATATGATTTTGGATTATTAAATGTGATGAGAAGACCAAGCCATTGTATTATGATTTTGGCCTCTGCCAAAATGAACATTCCTTAAGATGCTGCTATGAAGATAAAATGAGAATCATTTGACTAAAAGTATGCAAAACTCTTCAAAAGCAGTTAAAGTACGTAACTGTCAAAAAGTTGTTAAAAAAACAACAAGTAAGGTTGGTCAGTGGCTTCTAAACTCAAACATATGCCACCTAACAGCGGCATTACTCTTGAAAGGTATTTGAGTAGTTCCTAGTCTGCCTTTTTTTTAAAATTACATCTAGATTAGTTAAGTACATTATGGTATATTCATACAATGGAATAAAATGCAGCACTGAAAATAAATAACCCACCGTTCCTTACAATAATAATGCTGAACAAGAGACCAGCATATGATCACACAGGTGAATTCACTTTGGGATGGTTCATCAATTAGGACTCTTAGAATTTGTGTACTTTTCAAAGTGCACATTTCAGTAATGAGTTTAAGTGCATGCATGCGTGCTAAGTTCCTTCAGCTGTGTCTGACTCTGTGCGACCCTATGAAGTCTAGCCCGCCAGGCTCCTCTGTCTGTAGGAGTCTCCAGGCAAGAATGCTGGAGTGGGTTGCCATGCCCTCCTCAGGGGACTTTCCCAACCCAGGGACCGAACCTGCATCTCTTATGTCTCCTGCCTTGGCAGGCGGGTTCTTTACCACTAGTGCCACCTGGGAAATTTCTAGCAACATATATTGGTTGTGGTAGTTTTTCTTAGATTGATATGCTATTTGAAAAATCTGCAGAGGAATCCTAAAAATGCTAAAATGTTGACAAAACAGAAAATGATAAGAATTCAAAGGGAATCAGTATAAATGGAAAAACTGCCATATGCAATGCAGACATTTTAGATATAAGAATAATGTATTCATACATATATTCATAAGAATATATTTCCATGTGAAGCCTTATTCATCTTGACTATACTCAGTAAATATGTTCATAATGAGAATTGGTGAATTTGGCATATTTATAAGGAGAATATATACAAGAAGACTATGTTCATGAATATATTCATAGGAGAATTGGTAAATTTGTCAGATTTGATGAATTGACTTTTGGCAAATTGACCCAAAAGCCTTGCCTGGGGATGGATGGACGGATGCTAGGGAGGAGAGTTAACAGCTCATCAACCAGTTAGGACAGGCAAAATCTTAGCTTTCTCAGGAATGTTTCTTAGGGAGAGTTTAGGAGTGAGCTCCTGGGAACAGAATTATCTGAGATTAAATCTACCCAGTGGCTAAACTAGTTCCACAGCACCAAACTGCAGGCCATTGCTCACAATTGCTCCGCTGACCCAAGACACACAAATAGTTGAGCACGTCTTGGGCTGAACCCGTGTCCCTGCCTCATGCCCCAAAGGCAGGCAGCAGCAGAACAAGTAAGGACTCGCCCATCAGCAGGGCAGGAGGTGCCTCCAGACCACAGCCCTGCAGCGTCAACGGCTCAACCCTTTGCTTCCCGCTCAGACGTGTTATCTGTGATCACACAGCCTGCAGACCCCTTGTTGTGTGTGTGCACAAGTGCGTGTGTGTCCAGATTACAGAAAATGTCAGCCTCAAGCTCTGTCATGCCCCACCTGACCCCCCCAGAGTCCTCCCGAAGCAGCTCATCAAACTCCAGGAAGGCCCATTCTCTGGACCTGGCCTCCCAGGGCATGCGGGCCAGCCTGGTGTCCAGCAGAGGGGGCCCATGCTCTGCCCTGCCCCGAGCCTGCCCCCCCAGCATCCAGGACACAGGCTGTCTCCAGTCTGCTCAGCCTGTTCTCGCCACAGAGGGGTCCAAGGCCTCTCCTGCTTTTCCCCCCTCCTCATGGCTGCCCACCTCCTGAGCACCTGCCCTTCCCCCGGCTCCCTGCCCCTCCATCCTCTGCCCTCCCCAGGCAGTTCCACATGACCCCTGGGACAGGATGAGAGGGAAGCACTGGATTCTGAAGAAGGACATCTGCATTCCAGTCCTGGTTCCACCAAGACCAACAGTAACACAGCCTTGGGCCACTGACACAGATCCATCTGAGAGGTGAGAGAGGGGCCCCCAAATGAGACCATCCACGGCCCGTGTTTCACATGGTGCTTGACCTGTGGTTCTGGTCTAATGACAGAGTTTCCACCTGAAATAGGTGGAAGGGGTTCCCCAGGCCAGAAAATCAGATGCCTCTGGGGATCACCTCACCCAACCCAGTTCCCTACTTTCTGAGTAGCTCACACTTCAAATAATGTATCTGGAGGTCTTCTCTGCACCTCAGACCTCTCCCAAGCAGGGTAACGATGGGTTAGTCCATGCCAAGAAGGGTGCTAGTTGCTTACTATTATCATCATTTTTTTTTAGCATTTCCATCCCAGACAGAAATGACAGAGCAGATGTCATCAGGTCCCTGGCCTCGGAGAACCTACATGCTGAGTCACAGGGAACAGGGTGCGTGGCTGGCATGGGTGCTCATATACACAAGCGCCACATCTACAAAAAGCATAGATGCACATCCTGTCCTTGGTTTGGGGGGTGAATCAAGAATAAGGAAGGAGTTTCCCTCTGTGCCTGTCCATTGGCTCCCACCGCCCCCAGGCTTGCTCCCCAGCCCTGGGCTGTACCTTCCACTTTGGGCTTGGCCTCAGCCAGCCGCTCCTGGAACTTCTTCTTGAAGAAGAGAGCCTGCAGCCGCTGCTGGTAGTGGTCGATCCTGTGGACAGGGCAAGCTGCATGGTGAGGCAGCCCCCGCCCCGGCCAGCTCCAGGCCGCCCCCCCTTGGCCTGCCCACCCCCGCTGCCTCCTGCCACGCCCGCTGCTCTGACCGGCTCATCTCATAGAGGAAGCGGTCCGCGCGGGCCATCCGCTCGATCTCATGCTTGTGCTCCTCTAGGAGGTCAACGTCACTCTTCTCCGGGATGAACTTGAGGAGCTGCAAAGGGGAGTTGAAAGTCAGGAAACTAGGGAGAGGCTGTCACAGGGGTGCAGCCAGTGGGACCCTCCCACATTGACCAGGCTCAGATGAGGAGGGCCCCCAACTCTGTCAGAGAGACGCATCCTCATGTGGGTGGTTTGTGTTTCACCTGCTCCAAGGGATCCAGGGCACCCAGCTCCACACTTCCTTCTTTTTCTTTTTCACTTTCTAAATGTGAGCTGTAACTTACATACGGTAAACTTATATACAGTGTTCTTAAGTGTACAGCTCAATGAGCTTTTTCTTTTTAAACCAACGTGATTGAGGTATGTGAAAGTCGCTTAGTCATGTCTGACTCTTGGACTCATGGACTGTAGCCCGCCAGGCTCCTCTGTCTGACTCTTGGACTCATGGACTGTAGCCCGCCAGGCTCCTCTGATTCTTGGACTCATGGACTGTAGCCCGCCAGGCTCCTCTGTCCATGGAATTCTCTAGGAAAGAATACTGAAGTGGGTAGCTATTCCCTTCTCCAGGAGATCTTCCCAACGCAGGGATCAAACCCAGGTCTCCTGCAGTGCAAGAAGATTCTTTACCATCTTTTTATTGCAGGAAGATTATTTACCATCAATTTCAGTTCAGTTCAGTTGCTCAGTCATGTCCAACTCTTTGTGACCCCATGGACTGTAGCACACCAGGCCTCCCTGTCCATCACCAACTCCTGGACATCGACTCACTGTCCATTGAGTCGATGATGCCATCCAACCATCTCATCCTCCGTCGTCCCCTTCTCCTCCCACCTTCAATCTTTCCTGGCATCAGGGTCTTTTCAAAAGAGTCAGTTCTTTGCATCAAGTGGCCAAAGTACTGGAGTTTCAGCTTCAGCATCAGTCCTTCCAATGAATATTCAGGACTGATTTCCTTTAGGATGGACTGGTTGAATCTCCTTGCAGTCCAAGGGACTCTCAAGAGTCTTCTCCATCAATTTATTGAGGTATAATTTACATAAAATAAAATGCATCCATTTAAAATGTACAACTCAATGAATTTTGACAAAACTATCTTGAGAGTCCCGTGGACAGCAAGGAGATCAAATCAGTCAATCTTAAAGGAAATCAACCCTGAATATTCATTGGAAGGACTAATGCTGTAGCTCTAATACTTGGCCACCTATGTGAAGAGTAGATTCATTGGAAAAGACCCTGATGCTGGGAAAGATTGAAAGCAGAAGGAGAAGAGGGCAACAGAGGATGAGATGGTTGGATGGCATCACTGATTCAATGGACATGAGTTTGAACAAACTCCAGGAGATACTGAAGGGCAAGGAAGACTGGCATGTTGCAGTCCATGGGGTTGCAAAGAGTCGGACACGACTTAGTGGCTGGACAACAACAACAAATCCACTAATTGAACCATCCAGATTAAGATACAGAAGATTTTCATCCCCTGCCAAGTTCCCTTGTGCTACTTTAATAAGCAAAGCCACCTCTTCCTCCAGTATAGCCTCTCAACTGAATTCTATCACCTTAGATCAAATTTAGCTATTTTTTTTTTTGGCCATGCCACACAGCATGTGGGATCTTAGTTCCCTGATCCGGAATTGAACCTGTGTCCCCCTGCAATGGAAGTGCAGAGTCTTAACCACCAGACCACTAGGGAAGTCCAAAATTTGGCTATTCTTGAACTTTTTTTTGAACAAATGATGCTGTGTGCTCTCTCTGGGGTCTGGTTTCTTACACTTAACAGAATGTCTGAGACTCATTCACCTTTAGGTATTAGTGATTCATTTTTTATTCATTGATGAAAGTGAAAAGTGAAGGTGTTAGTTGCTCAGTTGTGTTTAACTCTTTGTTGACCCCGTGGACTGTAGCCCACCAGGCTCCTCTGTGCATGGGATTTCCCAGGCAAGAATGCTGGAGTGGTTGCATTCCCTTCTACAGGGGATCTTCCTGACCAAGGGATTGAACCCAGGACTCCTGCATTGCTGGCAGATTCTTTACCATCTGAGCCTCCAGGAAAGTCCATTCATCGCTGAGCACTATTCTATCGTGGGAATACATCACAATCTACTCACTTTCCTATTGACGGACAGTTGGTCTGTTCACAGTTTGAGGGTTTTATGAATAGTTATAAATATTCCTATAGTCAGTATTTGTACCCAGTGGGATTGCTGGGAAACAGAATAGGAAACAGAATAGTGTGTACTGCTAAATGGTTTTCCAAAATGGTTTTACCAAATGAGAGTTCCAGTTGCTTCACATCCTTGCCAATACCTGGCATTGTTGGCCTTTTCAGTTTTAGCTGTTTAAGTGGGTGGTGGTTCTCCCTCACTGTGATTTACTGTATTTCTCTGAGGACTAGTAGTATTGAACATCTTTTACCGTATTTCTCTGATGAGTGATAGTCTTGAACCATGTGGAGATTCTCTTTCATGAAGTACCTATTCAAATCTTTTGCTCATTTTTAGGTTGTTTGTCATTTTCTCACTGGTTTGTAAAGTCCTTTGTTCTGAATATGAGATCTTTGTGATCTACACATAAAGCAAAGATCTAAAGCTTGGCTTGCCATTTCACTCTGGTAATAGTGCCTTTTGATTAACAGCGTTCTTAATTTTAATGTCCGACTAACTGTGGCTTTGTTCGGTATTTTCTGGGTTTCTCTTGAAGGACACAACAAACTGATGAGGAAGAGATGTGAACCTGTCTCTCCTGTATCTCCTACACCACAGGCGGATTCTTAACCTGCTGAGTCACCAGGGAAGGCCTCAGCAGCACGTGGCTGCAGTCACTGTCTTTGCTCTGAGACTCATGGGGGAATCACTCATCGTGTTTCCTTTCTAGGGGCCTCAAGCCCCTGAAAAGATGTAGTCTGTTCTGGTTCTCCTCTCAGAGAGGTTGATCCAGGGACGTTTCTACAAACCTCTGCCTTGCTCCTCCAGCCTGACTTTTCCTTGACCTGAGTCTCAGCCTCCCGGGGTCTGTCGGGAGGGGGCATGGCCGCCCCTGAGCCTCAGGGGCCTCACCTGCTCCAGCATGTCCTTAGCGAGGTCCTCCTGCTCGTCCATCCTCAAGACGGCCTGCCGGATCTCCTCGTTGGAAAGCTTCAACCTACAGCAAAACCCCATCTTGAGCAGCCTGGCCTGGCCCCTCTGCCCAGGTCAGACCCCAGGCCTCCTCCTTCCGAAGCCAGAGCCGGGGCCTTCTCTCTCTCCTTTACCTTTGATAGCACTCCCTGCTTGGTAAAACCTTCCAGACTAAACTCACATGCTTCCCTCTATAACTCGAGCCTGAGCTATTTTAGTCCCTAAACAGAGACGTGAGTACTCTGGTCTCTTGCTTGAGTCTGTATCCTCACTGATGGGGACGTTTGGGAAGAAGAGGGCCCTCTTCAGTGTAGACTGAGACAGGGCAGAGAGTTCCGATCCTTCTTCTCATGCCCACATCATCTCCACGGGAGGATGGGAATATGGGCAGGCCATTAAGAGGGCAGGCTCCTGCTTCCTTCAAGACAGAAGAGCTCCCAGTCTTCCAGCAGCCCCTCGGCTCCCACAGAGCTGTTCCAACACTGGGAGAGGGAGGAGCAAGCCCCTGAACACACTGCCTGCACACACACACACACACACACACACACACATGCACACAGTCCCTCCGGATGCACACCCATTGGGAGTCTTGGGGAAGCAGAAGTCTCCTTTGCCATCAAGGGGGAGACAGCGAGCCCTGGGGCCCTGTGGGAGGAAAGAGGGGATGGATGTCCTAGGGCAGCGCTAAGAATAGTAAGGGAGGTGGTGCCCTCTGACCCCAGCTCAGGCGGGAGGCCGCCGCACAGAAGCTAGGCTGTTAGCCCAGATACTGCCCTGTTTGTTCTGCAGCCGCGGGAAATGCTTGGGGGCTGACATCATGCTGCTCTGCAGCCTAAGCCAAGCGGGGCCCTCCGCGGGCTTAGAGCAACGCCACTGCCAGACGCTGACCAGGCAGGTCAGGGGCTTCATGACTGGGGCAGTTTCCCGTCTGCAGAACCTGCACTGCTGCTCCACGAGGGCTCCCAGGAGAGGATGCTTGGATCAGGGGGCCCCTGCCATTCCCAGGGGATAGCTGGGAGATGGGGGGAGCCCAGAGGTCACTACTGCCCCATCCCTCTGCCAGGCGCCCCTCTCTCCCCAGGCACTCAGCTCCCTCATCTTCCTCTCTAGCCCCAGCCCAGGCCTCCACTTTCTGGGGGCGCATCCCTCCCACCCACAACCTTAAGCAGGGGCCGCAGAGCCAGGGTGGGCACCTACTTGGAGAGAAGGATGATGCAGTTCTGTGCCCTCCGGCCGTCAATGACGGACAGCTCTTTGACCTTGCGTGAGGCCAGGTAGATGTCCTCGGTGGAGCCCAGCTCTTTCTGCAACCGACAAGCCGAGCAGAAAGGGTGAGGTGTGTGTTTCCCCCAGTCCTCTTCCTGCCCACCCCCCACCCCAGCCCATAAGCCGCCCCCGTGCCAACCAGGGAATGCTCCTGGTGTGAGCGGAAGAAAGAAAGGGAAAGAAAAAGACTGGGGACAGAGGAGAGTGGTTAATATCTGACTCTAAATAGGGCTCTCTGGGACTTCAGTCTGGGCTAGAGGGGTTGGGGACAATGAGAAGCCCCCTTTTCAAACACTGCCCTCCCTGGGCAGTCTAGACGGGGAGTGACTGATCCCTATGGTTGTGGGCAGTGGGATTTGATCCATGTCACGTCCCAGACAATCAACCCCCACTCCCCCCACCCTACCCAGAGAGCCTCCCCAATCTTATGGTGAGAAGCTGGCTCCAAGTCCCCAGAGGGCCACGGTTCCTGGACCCTTGAGGACTTTGGGTGCTGCCCAAGGTGCCCAGGAGGAAGAGCATCCACAAGTTCAGAGGTGGGGAAACTGAGGCACAATTCCCTGCAAAGTTCTCTCCTCTGGGGTTCTAGCAGGCAATTCCCAAGAAATCAAAGACCCCCCCCCCCCTGCCTTCTCTTGGCCCCTGATGAGGTAGACAGGAGGCTGGTTCCTCCACTGGGAGGTCGTTCCATGCATATGCTCCAGGGGCTGCCACTCACATCACTGCCTTTGTGAACTGTGCCCCTGGAATTGTGCAGTGCCCAACCTGTGCAGTCTTACAGGACGGCCTTGCCTTGGGCCTTGTGGGTAAGACAATAGACCTAGAAGCTTCCTCCTCACTCCTGTAGACGTTTACCTCCCTTGTGGTAGGGGTCTGTTTGCATTAGCTCCTCTCCCTACATGTCTGCTTTTTCTTTGGGGACCCAACCTGACGCCACACTGTTAAGATGAGTAATAAGGCAGAAGGTAGAATTGACAAGCCCCCTCTTTTGAGCCCAGTACAGGGTAGCAGCCCAGGACAGTGGTTAAGAGTTACAGTGTCCAGAGCCCCAAGAGTGACTCACCTGCTGGGAAGGATTAGTTATCAGCTCCTAGGCAGGTAGCAGCCACAGCCAATAGAGAATCAAACATGCACAACGTTAGCCAAGAGGTCTGGGGACCCAAGAGTAGTAGGAAAGGTACGGGGACCCCTTAGCATCTGATCTGTCTGCCCCACCCGAAGGGAGACCCCCATGGTTGGAGATGGAGACTGTAGGTGGCACCGAACAGGGGCTACTTCCAACAGACATGCACTCACAGAGAAGCCAGACCAAGCGGAGGACAGGCAGCCTCATCTGTGTGCCCTGCGCCCAGGGAGACCACCACTTCCTGGTCGGACCAGGCCCCCAAGCTGCCCCACCCCAGGCTTTGACTGCACTTCTTCCCTCTCCTACACAGAGCATCCCAGTAACCCTGCACAGCTTCACTCTTCCAAAACAGGGGAGAAGACACAACCACAGCTGAACTTGAGCTGAAAGCACGTGGAAGTTGCATTCATTGAGACAGAGAAAAGCAGGTGTCCCTGAACTTTGTCCCTTGCCCTCTGCCCCCGGTCTGTCTCTTGATTTCCAAGGAAGCGGAGGGGGCAGAGCCCACAGCTGGTGCTCCCTTCCCGACCCAGGTGGGGTTGAAGTCACCAACTCAGGACCGGCAGAGGGCACAGGACGGTCCCTGCCCTATGTGCCCAGGACCCCAAGAGAGAAAGAGGAGGCCACCGAGGCAATGCAGCCTCTGGGATCTCTCCAGATCTGCTGTGAGAATTCAATCCCCCAGAGTCCGGGTGACCTGCAGAGTTGACAGTCCTCTGAGTGAGCCCAACTCTAAAACAGGGCGATAGATTGAGTGGGCTCAGAGAGACACAGGGAGAAAGAGCAGGGTGCTGTCCATCTTAACTCTTCCCCACCCCCAAACTGGGGGTGGGGTGGGGGCAGGCCCCGCTTGTCCTACACCCCAGAGTCTCGCCTACCTTACTGGACCCCACCCTGGTCCTACCCCAGGACCTTGGAGACTGGGCAGGCAAGGCTGGAACCCTGGCCTGGAGGAAGACTCTCAAAATCAGGGAGAGGCCAGGCCTGATCCTCTGCCACCCCCCACACACCCTCTGCATCCCTCCCTGGTGCCCACTCTGGAGCACTGATCACAAGAGCAGCAAATGCCCTGAAGAACCCCTTCTGGCTCCAGCCAGGCCGCAGTGGCTGCTCGGGCCAGGCCAGCCAGACATGCCCGTGGGGCTAAAACTGCTTCCTGGAATTAGGGATACAGAATCAGACACCCTGAGCACCTACATTTAAGCTAAAAAAACACCCGTCGGGTTTTTCTAGAACCCTAAGGCAGGGCCAGAGCCCCATCCCCACCACAGCCCTTTGGCTAGTCCCCCCGCCGGAGCTGTCACAGTGCCCGTGGTCCTGTCTGCCCTCAGAAGGGGTCACCCACAGCTCCGGGCTTGGCAGAAAGCAGTGGGGAGATCGGCCGAGACACGCAGACCCAGGAGGGCACAGAGCCTTCTCATGAGCACTGGGGGAAGTCCTCGGGGTTGGAACCCTGGACTCAGTGGAGAAAACACGGAAGAAAACAGCACAGCCCGGAAAATAAACAAACCCTGGGCGGAGGGCCAGAGTGAAAGCAGAGGCTCCGAGGCCTCTTCCCACACTGGACCTCCGAGGAAGGCCCCAGCTCTGCTGTGCAGACTCCTGGGCCCTCGTACTCATGGGAGGCTGAGATCAAAGAATCGGCATTTGTGGTCATCCCGGCAGTCACCACCTCGGGTTGGCTCTGCATCCTGCTATCCACCCCACGCCCCGTCCTGTCTCGGGAAGAGCAGGCTTGCTGGCCCACCTCTGCACAGGGTCCGCAGAGCAAAGCCCAGGGCCTCTCCTGGCCTTCCCCGCCCAGCTTCAACCCCTCAATGTGACCTGGAGCAGCGCCAATGTCCTTGACACGTTAGCGTCCTCTGCTCCACTCATGGGAGTGTCAGGATATGACAGCAGAGTGGAAAGAGTGGTGGAAAAGTGATCATGCCTTGTAGGTATAATTCCTAGGTCCCGGGCCAGAAAAAGAACAAGGTCCGCAGTGGTCGGACCCTGCTACTCCACCTCCAGGGCTCCAAGACCACGGAGAGAAACGGACAACATATTATGTCATCCCGTGATGGGCAAATACAAACTAATACAGTGGGATGCTTCCCTGTGCACACCACCCCTCCCCCCAATTCATGTCCCAGAAAGAACATGGTACCTGATAAAGAATAAAATCAATCAGTGTATGTGGGAGGGAGGAAGAAAGGCAAGGAGGGGCTGAGGGTCAAGTTCAAGGGGTGGCGTCAAGTCAAGACTCAAGGTCAAGACTCAAGATACCAGAGCGGGCAGGGTCTTACCTGATGCCTCTGATAAGCTGAAAACATTTTTTCAAAGTCCTCGAGGTCTAGAATCCGAAACACCTGCATGTCATCAATCTCATTCCATATGGTGCCAGGGACACGTTCCTAAGATTCAAGGGGAAGGAGGAGACCGTGGTTGATTCGGCTCCTTCTTGATGGAGATACTGGTGCCCCCCAACCCCACCTGTCCTCCAGACGCACAGACGCTGGCAGCCAGGCTCCTAGGCCTTCAGAAGGGGGATGATTCCTCCCTGCGCCCCCCTTCAATACTCCGCTCCAAGGGAGAGACGAGAGACCACCTCCTTTTCACCTGGGGCCATATGTCAGCGCACCCCAGAAATCAAAAGTAGCGCTGGAGTGATGGGTGGGCAAGCATGAAAGAGGGGTATGAAACTCCTTCCAGAAAAAAACCAAGCCAGTGTTCTCAGTAGACGTCCCTCCGCAAGGTCGAGGTGGCTGCAGTGATGGCAGGAAGAGTGCCCCCACATACTCGGGGATCCACAAGTCCCCAGGGCTGCCTGCGTTTCCTGTGTCTGAGACGGTCATCTTCTCTCCCAGGGGTCTTCCTCCCAGTTGCCCAGATTCCCAGAAAGCGGCCAAACGGCAGAGGCCAGGCCACCCTGGCTCCGTTAGTGACTGCTCCGGCCAGTAAGACTGTGCCATGAGTTCCTGATGGTCAGAGGCCGGCTCATCCCTCGAGACTGGAATGGACCCAGGGTTACATTCCAAGGCCTTCTCTTAACTGAGGCAATGCCCACCTCTGGGTAGGATCCTTGCCCTGAACCCCACTCCGGGGATCTGGACAAGATCTGGTACCCATGCCAGGAATGCCCTAGTGGTCTTGCAACATCCCAATAATGGCCTAGAAGCTGAGACAAGAGGCCCCCGCCCAGGACCCCTCACCTCACCCCGAGCTGTGCTGTCCTTTAAAATTGGACCTCCCTCAGCTCTCTGCCTGAGGGGGCAGCCGGGAACCTTCCTAACGCCACTGCCTCCTCCTGTCTCCATCACCCCTCAGCAAGGCTCGAAGAGAGAAACATACCTTTCACTCACTCTTATTTTCTTAAACTCTGCAAAGGGGAGGCAAGGCCAGAGCGGGAGGGGGGAAGTGGGGACATTCCTGCGGCCTTCCTAAGGCCAGGGACCCTCTCGTGGAATGCCGGGCTGGGAAGCTCGGAGCAGCAAGGGATGCAGGCAACTGGCCAAACCCAACACAGACACATTCTTTTCATGGCAGGAACAACCACTCTGTGTGTGTGGGTGGGTGGGCACGTGTGTGTACAGGAGCACGTGTGGGGTAGGGGACGGGGGAGAGGAGCCAGGCTCCCGGACAAGGGTACGTGGGAGGCAGAGAGGAGACGGGAAGGGGAACTGGACTGGGAAAGGCAGGGAGGGCAGGTCAACACGGGGAAAAATTTCCATGCATCAACAGGCTGAGGACCCAGCTCCCCCTCACTGCTTCTCAAACACTCCCCCTGCCCCATGGTCACCCGGAGAACCTGGGACTCTGTGAAGGTGGAGTTGAGGTCTGGGGCCAGAGACTCGTACATTTCTTCCTAACATCTTCCACATCTTAAACACCACCATGCCACCCAATGTGTCTCGTCACACAATCACTCTCAAATTTAATCACACGGCTCCAGCCAAGACCTTACCACTTCCAGTCCAGATACCTGAAACTTCTGCCCCTCTAGGGACACCTCTTACCAGGGAATTTTGCTCAAGAAAGCATTTCAGTATGTTTCCCTTGAGCATCTGGGGTCACACAGCCTCTAAGTGGGGCGGTTGGCAAGCAGAGGGGTTCTCTTCTCTTCCCTCGTCCCATGAAAGGAAACTGAGTCTCACTCACATTACCTGATTGAGCTGCAGTGAGGATGAAGTGAGGGAGCACACTTATGGCACACGTGGTGGTTGCACTCATGGTAACTCATCTGCTATTCTTATTTTAAAGGCTTTCTATGTGTCGGTCGCTTTGCATGTATTAAGTCAATCGTCACAACAACCTTTTGATCTGGTTATCATAATCACCCCCATGTTACAGATTGGGAAACCAAAGCTCACATGATGAGATGACCTGAATTTAGTCAAGCAATTAGAAGCTTGGGGCTGGGATGACAAATATGACTCAAAGCCCCCCCACTTCCCACACCCTACAAGAGCTCCTCAACACGTGTTCCATCAAACCTGGACTTCCCAGTCTAGGAACGAGACTCTGGCCATCTCTGGGTCCCTGAGGAATTGATATAGACTTTATTATTGCTAGACCCCAGAGAAAATCCTAAGCACAAAGTTCTTTAAGATGAAAACATTACAAAAATATTAGATGCCTTATCTGTCTTCCTTAATTGTGGAGATGCCTAATCAATCCTTCATTACATGATCAAAACCGTAAATTTTAAGTTGCAAGCATGGGAGGCAAAAGCAAAATTCTCTTTTTAACAGCAACTTAAAAACACTACTTCTGATCATGAACAACAAACATTTCTACACAGCCTACAGCCTTCGATTCTGCAGAACCATTTGCCTGCTCATATGCAGCTGGTCTTTCTGGCTGGTCTCAAGACCACAGAGAAGCAACTACAGGGCACAAGTGTGCGATGCAGCTGTCACAAACTTTAACGATATTGCTTCAAAGTGCGGCTAGCAGGTGGCTCTACAATTTGAATAACGCAGAGTGAAGATGTTATCAGAACTCCAAGAAGTGATGGATGGGCTATATTCATACTTTGTCTTTCTCTCCACTTAGATGACAAAACCAGAGGTAAAAGGAATCAGAGATCATCTTGCAGATGAGCAAACAGGTACAAAATGAATGATTTCTGCAGACCACACAGTCAGTTTGAGCCAAACCTGATTTGATTAGAAGTTAGAACCATTCCTTCAACCCATCCCTAGGACCTCAAGGTAGTTCCTTGGACATATTTCCTAGTTTGCCAGATCCAAAGCTCTTTCAGGGCAATATTATGTCTCACCTTTTGTTATCATCACAGCCCCCTCCCCACCATGACAGCAAGCTTTACATAAAGCATAGCTCAGACGGATGGGCTGGCTGGTCTACCACCAGGAGAAGGCACCTGGCAACAGCTGACCATCTACTTAGCAATCCGTCTCTCTTCCCACTTAAGTCTCCATTTGAGCTAATTTAAGCTCAGAGTTGTATAGTAATGATTTCCTCAAGAGTTAGCCCCTGGTCCATACAACAAGGTGGTGCCCCTCTGGGGCTTTCATTGGTCCCAGTTCCAAACTGTTTTTGCAGTGTGAATGGGCCAGGCTAACTGAGGCCAGTTCCCTTGATCACTGAAGTCAAAGTTGCTCAGTCGTGTCCAACTCTTTGCGACCCATGGACTGTAGTCCACCAGGCTCCTCTATCCATGTAATTCTCCAGGCAAGAATACTAGAGTAGGTAGCCATTCCCCTCTCTGGGGTTTCTTCCCGACCCAGAGATCAAACCTGGGTCTCCTGCATTGCAGGCAGATTGTTTACCATCTGAGCCACCAGGGAAACCTACTGTATCTATTAGGTTGGCAAAAAAGTTTGTTTGGGTTTTTCCATGTTGATATGGAAAAACCCAAACAAACTCTTTGGCTAACTCAACATTTACCTCAAGGATGAAGCCACTGGTCCTTGCAAGAGAACATAGCACAGAGCCAGAGCAGGGCTTGGACCAGGTTGGGACTGGCCTTCAATTACTGGAGATCCAATGTGATCCAGGGCATCTCTACACTCATGAGAATCCAAGAGAGAAATCAAGTCCCACATGTCAGCCTGGGGTGAGAGGTTCTTAGTGGATAATATTCATGAGGACCTCTCACTGCTGAGCAGTCTAGAGAAGTGGTTAGTGCATGCACCTTCCCCTAATAGGATGTCAAAGTGGCTGTACCTTGACATCAAACTCTTCATTGTCCTTTTCCTGTTACCCTGTCATAGCCACCTCATTTCAGTCCTTTGTACATACTGGTCTTGATCATCTCTAGGCCTTGGCCAAAGATCTTCACCGATGTGTTCCACCCTTTTCCTCAAATCAACCCTATCCTTAATATTCTAGCCAAGCCTTTGTCTAGAAAGCACCCTTGACTGGCCCTACATTACTCCATGAACTCTCAGCACACTCATATTCCACTTGTAGGTGGCTCTGCCAATGTGAGCCTCACCACATGCCAAAGCATCTCCTCCCTCTGCTCTTCCCAACAGCCAGCCTGTCATCTGCAGCCCCTTCTTCTGCATCCACTGTGTCTACCCTTACCCCTACCAAAGAAAGCACTCGCCGTGGAGATCTGCAAAGGGCAGCCTGCGGATTTATGGGGCTGGCTGCCCCGACCTGTAGAAGGGATCCACAGACAGACCTCTTCCTTGTTACTCACCTCATTCAGCTTGACCCAGTTGAAGGACTTCAGTGGGTGTGAGGGCTGGGGGACACACTTCTTCCTGAGCGGGACGTCACTGCTGGGGAAGGGGTCTGCGGGGAGGGGCATCCCCATGCTGAAGCAAGGCGGGGCGCCGGGGGGAGTCGGAGGCCCCCCGGGGGGCAGAGGAGGGGGTGGCGGTGGGGGGCAGCAGGCAAACGGAAGAGGGGGCGGGGGTGGAGGCAGGTCGTTGGTTGTCATCAAGGAAGACAAGGTAAGTGGGCCCCCAGGGGGAGGTGGGGAAGATACAGGCCCTGTCTGTGGGGGAAACAGAGACATCAGGCAGGCAAAGCCATCAATGAGGATACCTTTCAAATCCCCAATCACTATGCCTTCCCTTACTCTTATTCTCCCTCTAGACTAGACCCCAAAGTCTGCTCTCACCTCCCACACACGCTGAGCCCTGTTTTCTCACCCGGTAGCCTGAACACCCAACACTCAGGTGCACCCACAAGTCAAACACACAGTGGACAAAGTCAGTCATTGCCGGCAACAGCAGGACTGATACAGATCGGTCTGCACAAGGTCATCCAGCTGGGAGGAGAAGGGGACCCAACACCCAGGGCCCTCTGCTTTCCAAGGTGTACTTCCTCCTGCCCCGGAGGAAGGAGCATGGTTTGTCTAACACAAAGGCGCCGACCTTG
This sequence comes from Dama dama, assembly GCF_033118175.1. Classification (NCBI taxonomy): domain Eukaryota; kingdom Metazoa; phylum Chordata; class Mammalia; order Artiodactyla; family Cervidae; genus Dama; species Dama dama. The sequence continues at coordinate 16,202,387 of NC_083687.1, read as the reverse complement.
CAGACAAGGGTGCCCTCTACCCTGGTCTGAGATCCTCTCTCTCCCCTCCTTCATCCCGGGGGTCCTTGGTCCCTCCCACACCCACTTTTCCCCGCCTGACCTGAAGGTCCCAGCTCAACTCTGCAAAAGGAGAGACGAGGCCACGCACCGAGATTTCACTGAGTTGGGCCACCAGCTCGGCCACTTGTCCCCGAGCCTGGCGCAGCTCCTGGGACTCACGGGCCAGCTTGTCCTTCATCTTGTTCAACGTCCGCATCATCTCTTCCTTCTCCAGCGTCTTGGTCTCGCATTCCCGCTCCTTCCTCTCCAGCCTGCTCACCAGCTCTGCATGTTCTAGGGGTAGAAGTGGGATAGGAGGGAAAATGGGAAGAAAGGACGTGAATGTGTGTGCCTTCTTCTCCTAAAGGGGAAGGACTTCTCTGGTGGTCCCGTGGTTGAGACTCCACCCTTCCACTGCAGGGATCGCAGGTTCAATCCCTGGTCTGGGAACTAAGATCCTACATGCCCCGTGATGTGGCCAAAAAAAATTTTTTTAGAAACAAACAAGATTTTACATTTAAAACTAAAAAAAAATAAATAAATAAAGAAGAAGTAGGAGAAGGGGTGATCCTGGGCCGGGCAGGGGAGGGTGGGGAGCAGGTGGTGGGTTTAGGCAGAGCCCCTCACCTTTCCGGAACTTCTCTGCCTGGTCTCGCCACTGTTTCACTTCATTCTCGTTGATGAGCCTGGGGTTGGGGTGAGGGGATTGAGAGAAGGATCTGTTGACTGCTGGCTCATAGCTTCCCAGAGGGCATGGCACCTTCCAGTTCCCCACACTGGTACCCTGATTTCCAGTCTGTGCAGCTAGGAGGCTAGGGTTCTGACTCTCCAGATGCCTTTCCAGATCCCACCCCTGAGAAGGTCTCATCACCTGTCTCTCTGTGGGCTGAGAAAGTGAAAGCACCCTTAGAGTCCAACCCCTCTGTGATAAAGAAGATGACAGCTAACTCATGGTTAGGCTAGGAAGATGTCCAAGGTTTCCCCTAGTTGTACAATGATTTGTACCCCTTTGTAATAATAGGGCCTTGCATCTGAGAGAAGTCAAAATATCAGCCTTACCCATGGTTCGGACTTCCAGTCTGTTACAGCAAGAGAAATCACTCACCCCAGAAACACAGAGTGAGTGGGCAGAGGGTATCTAAGTCATGTGCCCTATTCATGTCAAACTCTCATTATGTGGGGTTAAAATGAGGGCTGTACCCAGACACATCAACGTATGAGAGGTGAAGTTCCAAGGTAAGATCCCAATCATCTGGGATCATCCCTATCTGGAAGCATGAAGGAGACAGATCCATGATTCTTGGCCTCCTTGAGGAGGCCTTGATCTGGTTGACCAGATCAGGATACAAGGAGGGGACAGAGACTTCCTTGGTAGCCCAGTGTTTAAGGAAATGGGAAGAGAGGATGTGAATGCACATGTGTCCTTCTCCAGAGGAGGAAGGACTTCCCTGGTGGTCCAGTGGTTAAGGCTCCATGCTTTCAATGCAGCGGACCCGGGTTCCATCCCTGGTCAGGGAACTAGATCCCACATGCTGCAACTAAGTCCCAGTACAGCCAAATAAACAAATAAATATTTTTTAAGAATAAAATAAAATAAAGAGGGGACAAGGTATGAAGGAGGAAATAATTTATGAAGAGATTTCTCTGGAGCAAGCTATTGCCATCCTCCCTTGGTGGGGAGGTTTGGGGAGGTGGGGTACAGGGAGGTTCTCCTTCACTGCCCTCTCGTGGAGGTGACCTCCTGGCACCCATCCAGAGAGTCTGACCCATGTCCCCTGCTATTGGGAGGGAGGCATGGTGGACTGGGGCTAGGCAGGTCCAGAGGGTGGGCTGGCACCCATGCAGAGAGTCTGACCCATGTTCCCTGCTATTGGGAGGGAGGCATGGTGGACTGGGGCTAGGCAGGTCCAGAGGGTGGGCTGGCACCCATGCAGAGAGTCTGACCCATGTCCCCTGCTATTGGGAGGGAGGCATGGTGGACTGGGACTAGGCAGGTCCAGAGGGTGGGCTGGCACCCATGGCAATCCAAGAATTTGTCAGAATGAGAGATTGCATGAGGGTTGCTCATGAGTCAGAGAGCATCATGGAGGAACGAGGCTGAAGCTGTTGTAAGTCTCATCCAAAAAATGCACCTGGGAGAAAAGTGGACACTTCGACAACATAAGTCTAAGTGTACTGTTGTTGTTCAGTTGCTAAGTCATGTCTGACTCTTTGTGACCCCATGGACTGCAGCATGCCAGGCTTCCCTGTCCTTCACCATCTCCCAGAGTTTGCTCAAACTCATGTCCATTGAGTCAGTGTGTTGTATTGCCAGTGAATCAGGGTCTCATAGAAGGGATGGTACTAGGCAGGCTTGGAGGGAAAAAAGAAAAACATGCCTAGCCAGTGACTGGGGTTTTGTGGTGACAGGCGCCTAGCAAGGAACATCTGAAGACCCCAGGGATATACGTCATCTCTTTATCCACGTGCTAAACCCAGAGAGCAGGAAACCTATTCACTAAGTTACCTGATTCAAGCAGGGCCTTTCCCCATTTTTCCTTCCTGCCCCCATGCTCCCTCTGGTGGGGGTTCAGAAAATGGTTAGCTAGAGGAAAGGAGGGGATAGAAGGGGCTGGAAGAGAAAGAAAACAGAGAAAGAAGCAAATCATCACACTCATGCGCACACACACACACACACACACACACACACACACACACTCACACACATGCTCTTCCCACTGCAGCTTCCAGCTCCAACCAAGGAAGGAAAGAGATTTAAGGCCGAATCAAATCTAGAATGCTGATTCACATCTAAGACTAGCCCTTCTACTTGCAGAATTGAGACTATGTTGGTGGCTGAAAGTGAGCCTAGGACTCTTATTGTCCAAGAAGCAGCAAAAAGTTCACTGCACCTGAGGAGTTGTCATCCTCAGCAGGGGAGAAGCTTCCCCACTAAATAGTGTAAAGAATGAGCAGATGATAAAAAATAAAGCTGTTTTCACTATTTATCATAGCCAAGACATGGAGCAACCTAAATGTCCATCGACAGAGAAATAGATAAAGAAGATATGGTATAGGTAGAAAATGGAATATTACTCAGCCACAAAAAAGAATGAAATAATGCCATTTATAGTAACATGGACAGACCTAGGGATTATCATACAAAGTGAAGTAAGTCAGGCAGAGAAAGACAAATACCATGTGATATCACTTCTATGTGAAATATAAAAAAATGACACAAATGAACTTATAAACAGACTCACAGACATAAAAAACAAACCTAAGGCTGACAAAGGGGAAAGGTGAAGGGAATAAATTAGGTCTTCTGGATTAACATACACACTACCATATATAAAATAGGCAGTCAACAAGGATTTACTGTAGAGCACAGAGAACTCCACTCGATATTCTATAACAACCTATATGGGAAACGAATTTGAAAAAGAATAGACAGATGCATGTTTACGTATAACTAAATCACTTTGCTGCACTCCTGAAACTAATGCAACATTGTAAATCAACTATACTCCAATATAAAATAAAAATTAAATTAAAAAGGTTTCCTAATAAAGCTGCCTTTTGATTACTAGTTGTATTCTTCCAGTGTACCAGTTAGGATTTTGACTATAACACCCAGCTATTTGTGCAAATGAAAACAGTATCATGAATAGTTCAAAAATCATTTTCTACTTGGCTTTGCAATGTAGCACAATGAATCATTGAGAGCCAATGTATCTCCTTAGGGGCAACAGACTCAGACTGATACTGAAAGCAAAAATTTAAAATTAAAAATCACTGTGTTAACATGAGGCCTGGTTATTAACTGATGCAACTGTAAACTCATTTCTTGGTGTTTCTTTACACCCAGGGTGAGTCAAAGATGATATGCCAGAGACCTTAGGCTCTGACATCCTTTTCCGATAATTCAATTGTCATGCTCTATTTTCAGTGGTCGGCAGACCATCTCTAAAGGGCCAGAGTAACTATTTTAGGTTTCACATGTGAGGTCTCTGCTACAGCGTCTTGTGCGTGTTTTTAACAACTCTTTTAAAATGTAAAACTATTCTTAGCTCACGGACCACACAAAACAAACTGGAGGATGGAGGCTAGCCCACAGCCATAGGTTGCTGACTCTTCCTCCATGTTACATTACCGTCTCCCTCAATCCACTCCAAGCAGCGGATCATGGGGTGCAGTAAGCACCCTCTATAAACCTCTACTATCCAATATGGTGGTCACCAGCCACATGGCACGTGGCTACTAGAGTTTAATGAAAACGAAATAAAACGTAAAACTCAGCTTCTCAGTCCCACTAGCCACAGATCAAGAGCCCAGTAGCCACGTTTAGACAGTGTGCAGAGAGACCATTTCCGCTATCTCGGGGAGTTCTATTGGATGCTGCGGCCCAGGGCCCATCTGGAGCCCTGTCTGGGTTTGCGAGAGGCAGCTGAGATTTTGCTGGTGAAACGCCAAGTAGGAGAGAGATGGGGAAGGAAGATGAAGACAGGCGAGGGATGGCCACTGCTCACATGTTGACGATGTTCTTGACGTTGAAGTTCTCCAAGGGAGCCAGGTCAGGATCCACGCCCCTCTCGTCCTGGAGAACAATCTGCTGCAGGATGCGGTCCAGGAGCTGCCACTGCTGGAAGTAGCCACCGTTTCGCTTGTCTGTGGGAGGACAGGCATCCTATCTTGACTGAGCTACAGAGCCCCCTGGGGCCCTGCCCTAGGGTCACCGCCTGGGGCCAGGCTGGGGAGGCGAGCGCCTGACCTCCCTCGGCAAGCTCCCCGGCCAATGGAGGAGGAAATGTGATTGCTGATAATGAAGGCTCATAAATCCTATCATTTCTTGCTGATTTGCAACTGACCTTTTATGAATGTGTCAACCCTCTAGATATATTTCTCTACTCCCTGAAATGCTTTCTGGCTGCCTTCTTCCCTGTTGGTACCCTGAGCATCCCATGCCTTAGGAATGCAAACTGCTTTTTTTTTTTTTTTTAACAATTATCTTAGAAAAGCACATTCAAGAAAGTAAATCTGCTCCAAACATTACATGCTGAATAATGAAGTCTCTAGGGAAATTTTTTTTTAAAAAAAGCAAAGGCTCTAGGATTATCAATGCTATTGTCCTACAGAGAAAGATGAATGGAAAATAATTACAGGTGTGTCCTGGGAGGGGGGTCAGAATGGGCTGGAGAAGCAGTCTTGGAATCCAGGCAGATTTCTTGGTGAAGGTGACCCTGGACTGTGAAGGCAAAGGCATTGTGCATGCTGTGCCTGTTTCCACAGGGCCCTATTGCCATCCGCCCGAATCATAGTCTGACTGGAGAAGGACTTTATTTTCATGGGATCGCCACAAGCTCCTCTTCCTGGGTTCTTGATCCAAGTACTGTATTCCTACTGACCACCAAGGGGGGGGGTCAAGCAGCTAGATCCTGACCTCAAAGGCAGACCATAATGCCTACAAGGAGGAAGGTCACGTCTGCACAACTCCATTTTGAGGCAGACTGGGGGGACCCATTTACAATACCCTTGGAACAGCAAACACTCATGGGAGGAGAAGTCAGAATTCCCAAGTCTTTCACCAAGACCTTCTAGACTGGGTTTTGGAGAACTGGCAGCTCCCTGGTCCAGGGCACTCTATCTTCCCATCACTCCACTGGCACATGCATTGCAAAATGATAATGTCTTCCATTTGCCTTTCATCCAGGAACACAGCGTAAAGCCTGTGTTCACAGAAGTAGAACGTGATTCATCTAAAGCCCTGAGCCCTGGGGACTTCCCTGGTGGTCCAGTGGCTAAGACTCCATGCTCCCAATTGGGCAGGGGCGGGGGCCTGGGTTCAATTCCTGGTCAGGGAACTTGATCCTGCATGCTGCAACTAAGACCCGGTACAGCCAAATAAATATTTTTGAAAAAAAATTCTTCTTAAAAAAATTAAGTCCTGACCCCAAAGAAACAAAATTCTTTCATATGTAAAGACTGTCTGAGCCTCAGGCTCACCCACTGTAACATGGAGATACTAAAACACATGCCTTAAGCCACTTTGAGGTTTAGAGACACTATATTAATCTCCCATCACACCCAGCCCTGAGTCGGCAACAAGAAATTGTAGTTTTCACCACCACCTTGATTACCAACACCAACATCACCACCACTAAAGAGAGTCCGTCTAGGTTGACCATTTTGCTGGTCCATCCCAGTTTCCAAATCTGCTATTTTATGAAGAGCTTAAATACCAAATGGTGCAGTTACAACTCATTTCAGATCTCACACTGGGGTGGCTAGTAGTAACTATGTATAATTTATTTGGCCACTGTACACACTGGATCTTAAGAGTTTAGCATTTGCTCCTATAGATACAGACATTTGGTATTTGTAAAGGCAGGCAGGAACAAGGGTGCGAGCCAGCAAGGGCTAGATGGAAGAGTGGATAAAATCTTTAAAAACAAACAAACAAAGCAACGAGTGTGCTTTCATGTGATTGCCACAACCTCCATTCCACAGTTGTACAGCTCCTGGAAGCACAAAACTTCTTTTTGGAACGCCGTGAGAAGGCCCATCACAATGCTGCCATGAGCTGGCAGTCAGGGCTGTTTGATTTAGCAGGGAACAAGTTCTGCTTGTTGGTCCAGGATGTTGGCATTGCTTAGGGCTAAATCCGCAGCCCCTGTGCTGGGGACAATGAAAGTCCTGACTCCAAGAAGGACGGGTAGAGTAGGGGTCTGAGTCCTCCAGTCTGACCTCCTGGGAGCTGGGGTACAATTGGGCCAGGAGGGATACACGGGGAGACACCCCGACCCTGGGAGCTTCTGACACCTTGTCTCAAGATGCCCCGGGCCAAGGGCTCAGACTGGCCGAGGGCAGGGTACTACTCACAGGGCATCTGTAGGCAGTGGTGCAGGACGGACAGCAGGCAGGGGTAGGCCTCCGTGTGCTTCAGCTTCTTGTGGATCAGTTCAAACATCTGGGATGCACTCTTGGTGTCAATGTGAACCTGAGGGTGTGGGGGGCACAGTGAATGGGGCGAGGCAGGGAGGAGCAGGGGAAGAGAATAGAGGGGGAGATGACCCTGTCTCCATCCACTGAGCCCCATCCTATAGGACAGCATTCCCTCCCTGCCTCTGGTCCAGGCTTAAAAAAAGAGACGGGCAGAGAAAAGGAGGAGAGACATGTGCTAATTATATAAACCAGGGTTCCCCAGCCTTGGCACCACCGGCATCTTGAACTAGATGATTCTTTATCGGTGGGGGTGAGGGGCTGCCCTGTTCACTGTGGATGATTTAGCAGCATTTTAGTCTCACATCTACCGGATGCAGGGGCATCCTCCTCACACCTGCTGTGACAGCTAAGAACATCTCTACACATTGTAGATGCCCCCAAGGGAAGTAAACTCGCCCCTGCTTGAGAACTACTGATTCAAACTAAGGCGAGGAATCAGAGCCTGGCTGACTCGAGGAGCACGTGGCCTAGATACACAGCCTGGGTGCAAATGCCAGACCAACTCTGCAGGTGTGTGACAGCAAGAAGCTGCTGGTCCTCTCAAACATCAGTTTCCTTCTCTTTAAATTTGGGGCTCTTTTTAGAATCGAAAAGGATGGTGCTTGGCCCCTGAAGCAGCAGCCCAAAGTAGGTTTCTATTTGGACAGGGATTTTCTAGCACCATATTAAAGCAGCAGGTGTGTGTATTTTCAGGGTTACCAAGGCTCACATGGAAACGATTTTGTTTGCTGAGCAGGATTCAGTTAGCAATGGGGAAAGGTGACTCAGGAGATTACTGGAAGACAGGGAGAAAGTCATCCCAGAGGAGGCATTCAAGGGCAGCTGTGTGTAAGAATTGTCTCTCCTTCCTTTGGGGGTTGCAGTTTCCTCCAGGGGAGATGCTCTGCCGGTTTAAGGCGAGGCCCTGCAGAGCCACTATAGTGCCAGGGCTCCAGAAGTGAGACCTGGCAAGGGTGGCCCCACCAGGGAACCAGGCCAACACACAGCACAGGAGTCAGGACCCACGGCAGCAGCCCCGCCCTTGCAGGCTCCTCACCATGTCAAACCTCCTGGCCAGCTCCAGGTCATCTTCATTCCGGACCATCTCAAAGAAATCCAAATGCCTAGACGGGATAGGGGGATAGAGGAAGTAGACATCACTGCCAGGTCAGCCCTGGGTGAGGGTTATAGCCCCTTTAAGCCTCTGAAATGACTAAATCTGAAGGCTTCATGCAAATAAGGCCAAGGCAAAACCAGAAAGAAGTTAGCTTCCTGTACGTCAACACTCTTGTCCTTTATACAATCTCACGCCCATCCTTGGGGAGGCCAACCCAGGGTCCTATCATCACCTTCAATCAGGCTTTCCCAGGTTGACACTGGTGGCTGGATCATCCCTGACTCTGTGGGGGGAGGTGGACCTGTGAGTTGAAGGACATGAACCAGCATCCCTGATCTCTACTGACCAGAAGCCAGCAGTGCCCTCCTTTGAGTTGTGATGACCAAAAATGTCTCCAGGTGCTGCCAGATGTCCCCTGGGTGGGGATGGGGGGTGAGATCCCCCACAGTCAAGGATCACTACCCTAGGTTGACCTTCCCGTGTTCTCAGACCATCCTAGGTCTCCGCTCAAAGCCAATCTGTCATTTTCTACCCCGTCCCCTCCTCCACTCCACTGCAAAAGGATCCATCCACCCATCCATCCTCTCTCCCTTAAGACCTAGTGTAATAAAATAGCCTGTGTGAATAGGGTGGACCAGAGGGGCCCACTGGTGATACACAGGAGCTTCATTGTGCTCTTTAGTCAACAAAGGCCTTGATGGCTTGCACCTTGAGGGGCGTGTCTCTGCAGAACAGGGGGGCACTGTGGATGTCTGGCATTCCTGGCTCCCTACAACCAACGCAATAGTGCCTCCCCCAGCCAGTCTGAAAACCGAAGAACACCCCTACATTTCCAAACTCCCCCCAGGATTGGTACTGCCATGGCAGAGGACTACTGGGTCCACCTGCCTCTAACATCAGAGATGAGACAGGAGGTTGGCCAGGAGGACAGGAGGGGACATAGATGATGTGGAACAAGGAGGTGGGAGAGCTGTCGTCCACCTTTCCCCCAGACCCAGAGCTGCTCCTGAATCGATGCTGGGTGTGGCAGGTGGTCTCCTAGGGAACAGAAGCCTCTCTGAGGGTCTCGACTATCCCCCACTGAGGCACTTTCCCCATAGGTTTGCGGTGGGGATGGGTGGCTTGGGCCTTACTTGTCCAGGATGGCATTCTCGTGCTGCCGGAGTTTGTCAATCACAGGCTGTATCCCCAGCATCAGGAACTCGTACCGCAGATGCAGACGGAACTCCAGATTATCCTGGGGGTCACCAAGGGGGTACTAGGCTCACCGGCTGGTATCCATTTCTGCAAGAGTCCCCCAGTGGTCCCCTCACGGCCACTCCAGTTCCACCAAATCCCCAGCAGCAAATGCATCAGAACTGCTTCAGGTCCCAGAGCAGCAAGGAAGGGTGAGGGGAGACATCCTTTCACCTCGTTAGTCACCCGCTTAACTCTCCTGCTCACTTCACCAGCTTTCTCTAAGATTTTGGCCTCAAAGAGCGGAGCTGAAGAGTGATACAGAGCACATGCTTCGGAAATCAGACAGATCTTGGTTCCAATCCCTGCTCTGTCACTTAGCAGTTTTGTGACTCTGCAGAAGGCTTAGTTTTCTCATCAGTTAAATGGGCATGACATTACTTACCTAACAGGAATGATATTCATAAAAACTACCTAATGAGATATGGTTAGCAACTAATCAGAACAGATGTCAGTATAAATAGCTGGTACTGACCCAGGTGATGTCAGCATCTTAGGAACAGGTAATTCCCTCAACCTACCTCACCTAACTCAGGTCATCAGGATGGGATGTTAAAAAAAAAAAAAAAAAAGTATGCTGGCAGAAAACAGAGGAAAGCAGAGATCATTAAGTTGCCCCTTTTGACCTTCCACAAGCTGACCTTCACCAAGGCATCAGACTGCCTTAGAATTTGGGAAGTTCACCTGCTCTTCAAGTTCATCTTGTATTTTTGCTATTTTCGTGGTCTGGGAATCCCATTTCTGACCCCATTCTGAAGGAAAATCAGAAGTCACACATCCTAACAGAAGATGCTAGAAGACAATGACTGGCTAACTCAGAAATCAGTCCAGAAACAGGTCTTTAGAAAGCTTTAGAAAGAAGGGCCAACACTTGTCCTCCTCCTATAAATGATCCCCCGCCATCCTAAGCCATTATTAGCCAGACAAGCTTGGGTTTTGACCATGACACATATAATGCATGATGCCACCTATGCAGGAAGCTCCCCAGGAACCCTTCTTTTCTTGGTGTCCAGTGCAGGGGGCAAGACGTGACACAGACGATCTAAAGACACGAGGATGGCGGTGGCAGCCACACCAACCCTCTGCCTCTTCCCCAGGTGGCACTAACGCCCTCTTCCTGGGTCCAGAAAGTCAGGGCACAGCAAGGAAATGGAGAAGAGGCCTCACCTCTCCAGCACCAGCATTGAGGACAGCGTTGATGAAGGACATGATGGCTGTTTTCAGATTCACTTCATCCCGGTATCGGCCCAGACTTCGGTCCAGCTCATTCAGCAGGGTCTGGATGGAAAGGCAGGACCGAAAAGAAGGGAGGGATCAGGATCCTACAGGCCCAGCCTCACACCTTTGCTCCCACCATCCCAACCACCCAGAATGCTGCACTCATTCTCTGTACCCAGTCTATCCAACTCATCTCGAATGTTCTCTAAGCTCACCTTTTCCAAGAAGCGTCCTTTGCCTCTCCACATCTCAGCCCCAGTCCTGCCTTATTCCTCTCCACTCAGCTTTGGGGACTTGCTCTATTTTGCTGGGCAATGCCAAAATGCTGTTTCAGCCTTTACAGCTGTTTACAGCTCAGCAGCCCTCCATATCCACGGGTTCAACCAACTCCACATTAAAAAATAAAAATATACATATATATTTTATATTTCAGAAAGAGTCAAAAAGCAAAATTGGAATTTTCTGTGCACTGGCAACTGTTTACATAGCATTTATATTTTATTTACAGTTATTTACAGAGCGTTTACATTATAGTAGGTATTATAAGTAATCCAGAGATGACTGAAAGTATACGGAAGGATGTGCATAGGCTATATGCAAATACTGCACAACCGTAAGAGATTTGAGGATCCACAGATTTTGGTACCTGTGAGGGTCTTGGAGGAGGAACCCCAGAGGATACAGAGAGTAATTGTATTCACTCTCAGCTCCTTAATAGCATGGCCACTACCTTTTATCTCCTTTGTATATTCTGCAAAGGGTCCAGAGTCACTTTTCAGAGTGGGTGCTGTAAAATGTGCTTTAAATGATGACAGAATAAACATGTAATCAATTCTGGTGGACAAACCATAAAGTTTGTGATGACAGGTCACATCTATTGAGACTTACTCTGTACCAAGACACTATACTTATTGTCTGTCTCTTTACTGGTGCAGTCAGGGAGAAGAAAAGGCACTAGTATGGCCTGAGCTCCTGGGACTGGTCCCAGTGTCGCCAAAGTAGACACTGGTCCAGGCTTAGAACCTAACACCGTTTATTTTACCTGGCCACGCAGAGCAGCATGTGGGATCTTAGTTCCCTGACTATGGATTGAACCAGTGTCCCCACAGTGGAAGTACAGTCTTAACCACTGGACCACCAGGGAAGTTCTGAGGCCTAAAATCCTAATTCCAACAATGGCATTCAATTCAATAATTCTTGCTGGAGCCCCTATCTGAGCCAGGTGCTGGGCTCGGAGTTGTAAAGCCACAAAAATGAAGCAGAGCAATGTTCCAGCCTCCAGGAACCCATGGTCTAGGTGGGAGTGCATTATCCCAGCCAAACTCCCCTCTTAAGGCCCCCCGGGGCTTCTGACACAAGCCCCCCGCCAGGCCCTGACCTGGAAGCGTGTCCGCTCGGCCGCATACACCTGGTAGTGAAGCATGGCCTGCAGCACCTTCTTGTGGCCGCCGGGCACCAGACACACGGCGCCCAGGATCTCCAGCACGGCCACCTTGGTCTTGCTGTTCTCCGTGCGCAGGCTCTGGGCGATGGTACTGATGGCCTCGGGCTGCGCCAGCACGTGCGCCCGCCCCTGGGAGTTGTTCATCAGCGCCTTGATGCAGCCAATGAGGGAGGTGTGGATGCGGCTTTCGCAGGTGGCGTGGTCCATGCTCCGGAGGAAGTTCAGCAGACAGGTCAAGCCCTCCAACTCGATGAAGCGGGTCACAAACCTGCCCAGACCAGAGCCGTCAGCCAAACAGGTATCCTGCATTGGCATATTATTCTGTCTGCATCTTGCAAATAGCTACCCCTTATCTAGGGACCACTGTGTCCCACCTACAGAAGCCACTTGGTTCATTTATAAAGTTTATCTAAAGCACTCATCCCCCCGTGGTTGCTATTTGGTCAACTTATTAGGGCTTCCCTGATGGCTCAGATAGTAAAGAATCTACCTGCAATGCAGGAGACCTGGGTTCGATTCCTGGGTGGGGAAGATCTGCTGGAGAAGGAAATGGCAACCCACTCCAGTATTCTTGCCTGGAGAATCCCATGGACAGAAGAGCCTGGCAGGCTACAGTCCACAGGGTTGCAGAGTCGGACATGACTGAGCAACTAACACTTTCACTTTCAAAGCACTGAAGAGCTTCTGCTTTAGAACTGTGGTGCTGTTGAAGACTCTTAAAGAGCCCCTTGGACTGCAAGGAGATCAAACCAGCCAGTTCTAGAGGAAATCAATCCTGAATATTCATTAGAAAAAATGATGCTGAAGCTCCAATACTTTGGCCACCTGATGTGAAGAGCCAACTCTTTGGAAAAGACTCTGATGCTGGGAAGGATTGAGGGCAGGAGGAGAGCGGTGACAGAGGATGAGATGGTTGGACGTAAGTTTGAGCAAACTCTGGGAGACAGTGAAGGACAGGGAAGCCTGGTGTGCTGCAGTCCATGAGGTCGCAAAGTGTTGGACATCACTTAACAATTGAACAACAACAAGAAAGCTCTAAAATCCTTACCACCTCACAAGGGACTCACATCTTGTTTGCATTTTAAATATTGTGCATTTGCATATCACTGTCAGTGACACAACTATGAAGGTATATGTGACAGGGATGATTATGATAATTATTAGGATAATTATCATGGCTGTTAAACCTGAAGACTCATCACCAGTAAGGATGGGAATGAAGAGAATTACAAGCAGACAACAAGGAAGACTTCCAGAGAGGAGAGCCATCAGAGTCACTGCATCAAGGGATCAAAGCTGGGGAAGGCACTCTTTAAGGGATCCCTAAGAAAACATCTGCGTTAGCTTAAATGTTAGCAAAAAACATTAAAAACCATTTAGTGTGGGAGTTCTTAACCTGGAATATGTGTTCCCCTAAGGGGTCTATGGGTAATGAACTTCCATGGGAAACAAAAAATACACTTTTTTTGGTAATCCCTACCTTGAATTTAGCATTTCTCTCAATGATGAATGTAAGCAATAAAATATAGTGGCATTACCAGAATTTCTGACTTTCTCACCCAAAGAAATCACAGCTATTTTCATCTCAAATTGCAGCTGTTACAGATATCTCAAAATATCATTTCCACTCATCAGCACTTCAAAGTTACGGTGGTTGCTATTTCTTTTTATTTAAGGCATAAAAGCAGTACATTTACTGCTATCTCACAAATGTTTAAAATTTGGTGGCTGTATTTCAGTTTAATTGGTTCATTTTTAAACTTTATCTATTTCTATCTATTATTTAAATACATCATTCGAATAAGCAGTCAATAGGTTTCATCTGAGTACCAAAGTCATCCATGGCACGTGTAAATGCATAAACACACAAGCGCACACACACACACATACACAGGCTTAAAACCCTTGATTTATAGAACAGTAACTAATGACCTGAGGACATGCCATAAATGAAGCTGAGGGAAGCACTCTATATAATGAATACATTTGATTCCAAGGGCATCTGTGAGTATTTCTACATGATTATATAAATATACTTAGAAAAAGAGAATGCATTCTTAAGTTGTTAAAAATAGGTATCATTTACTTTTTTCTATTATACACTCTTATGTATCGCACAAAATTTCCACCATGACTATATATGACATTTGTAACCAGAATTTTATTAAGAGAAAGAAAAATAGATGGAAGTGGGAGATGAACCGGGTAACATCCCCTCAACCCTTCTACTTCCTGACTCTCTCAACCTTCCTGTATCCCCTTTCTAAATCAGACCCCCACCCCACCTGAGCAACAAGCAGGGATTAGGGAGCCCCTGTTCTCCTTGAGGCTCCGCTTCCAGGCTCCTGGGGCAGAAAGGTCAGCCCAGACCACACACACACACACACACACACACACACACACACACACAGAGGCAGACTAGTGTGTTCGTAACAACTTGCACTCTGGAGAAAGGAAAAGGCCTGACTGACTGTGCTGTTTGCCAATTTCCATGGTATCAATACTCCCAGCACAGCTGACTTCAAGTTAGTCATGTGATGTCACTGAACGTGCAGCTGGGAAGACATGTACCGTTTACATATTCCCACCAGGCACACACAATGGGTGCAATTTCAGTGAGCACACATACAGTGTATAGTAAAATATCATCAAATCATTAGGTAATTAAGGAGTGATAAGTTTCAAGTTCTTAATTACCTTTGGTTTTTATATCACTTTTTAAATCATGAGTTGATATGATTTACATTTTAATCATAGTTTTGTTTAACAAGCAGCTTGCAAAACTGCTGAAAATTTAACAGTTGCCGCCCCTAAGCTGGAAAGAGCCAGTTGCTAGACACGAGAGGAGCCTATGGCTCTCCTGGGCTCTTTCACAATGTGGCCTGGGACGCAGGGAGAGGTTCTTTTCTGCCCTGGAGACTTCCACCACCTGCTTCCTTGCCTGCTCCCACGCTGGATGGAGAAATCTCATCTGGAGACAGCACATCGCCCTCTAGTGGCTAGAGTATTTCCCACCCACTCTCACCTCCCTGGTGGGGCTCCTCCCTTCTCAGAGCTCTTGAGCCCCTTGCCGGTACGCCCACCTCTGGGCCGGAGGTTTATCCCATCTTCCTGTGTTCATCTCCCCTCCCCAACATGCTCATCTTCTGGAAGCATCCCAGCTCCTCAGAGGGAGAGGGGCGCGGGGGAATGGGAGCCCACATGTGAAAGAGGGCAAAGCAAGCATAGGGGATGCTGAGAGTGAAGCCGGCCAAGGGGCCTGGGACGGAGCAGAGCTCTGTGTGAAGCTTCCAGAAACTGAGGGGCCCGCTGGGGGAGCGACGTAAGAGGAATCGAGGGAAGGGGCATCACCTCATAGGCTGTGTCCGGAGGGCAGTCTTCAGGTCTTCCACGACTTGGTTCCTCATCTCCGTCTCCTCCTCGTCAAAGGCGTACAGACTCTGCATCTGAGGCCAGAGAAAGCACAGAGGTCGCGCTGGGCTGCCTCTGTCCCAGCTCCCTGCACGCCCAGCCTGCCTGTGAACCAGGGGCCACCCTGGCCTCAGGAAGGCTGCTGCTGCTAAGTCGCTTCAGTCGTGTCTGACTCTGTGAGACCCCATAGATGGCAGCCCACCAGGCTCCCCCATCCCTGGGATTCTCCAGGCAAGAACACTGGAGTGGGTCTCAGGAAGGCTGAGGCCCCACCAAACGGTTTACTGAGACAAGAGTGTCAGGCTCTGAGAAGACCCAGGTTCCAGTCCTGGGCTTCACTTTCCTCATCTGTAAAATGAGGAGAATGATTAGCCTCTTTCTCAAGCCTGGGTGATCTACACATCATTAATCACTGTTTTAATGGTTTGGGGACTCTATAAAGTCACACAGGGAAGGGAGGGGTCATGATACAATCTCGGGAATAACTGGAAAGCTGCTGATCCCCAGAAGTGGGCTGCAGGGGAACATGAGGGCCACTCTCCCCTGGAGCCTTTCCAGGTGGGGCCGGAGCAGGACAGGTGCAAGGCTCACCGCGGCCATGGAGTTGATGCGGTCGATGTAGTAGTCAGGCCAGCTGGTCGCCAGCTTGTTGGGGTCCTCCTGCTCCTAGAACATGAGGAAGGGCTGTATGGACCACCTGGCAAGACAGGCCCACAGTCTGGAGTCCTGAGCTTCATTCCAGGTCAGCATTCAAGTTCATCTCCCAGCCCCACCTAGACGGGGTGACTTTGAGGAAGTCACAGAAGCTCCATAGGCTTCTACTTCTTCCTCAGCAAGACGCAGATCATGAACATCCGAACCTCAGGACCGGATAATGACAGAAACCGGGCAGAAAGCATGCAGGTATACACACTTTCAATGAACAATATATATGGTTAAAAATAAATTATTTTTTTTCCCCTGTCATACTTGTTCTGACTCCATTTAATGAAATACGACTTTAAGTCTGTGGAATCTAATGAAAATGTACACTTGTACTTTGTACATCTACTTTTTTCAAGTTTCATTTTTTCTGATATCATTCTCACTATATTTTATAAAATAGTATCGGTCTGTGACAGTCTGGACCTTTAAGACACTTGGTCTTTCGGAGTTGTGAAAAATACTGATTGATATTATGTATTTGGTGTAGTGCCTGGCAGAGAGTAGGTGCTCAATAAATTGTAACTTTAAAAAAGGAGAGAAAGAGATTCCCACCCCCCGCCAAGGTCCTGGGTTTTGGAAAGGGGGTGGGGGATGGGGTCTGCGCAGCCGGAAGGCAGAGCCCAGATCAGAGCCAGTCCTCAGGTCCCAAGAGAAAGCCTCAACTCCTCCCCAGGGGTGGGCAGGAATGATGGGAACTGGATAAGCATTGATGCTGATTGAAAATTCAGACCCCTCCTCCGGCCCCTGGGTCTGCTCTTCACACTCCCTCCCATTTGGACGCTCCCCTTTACTGGCTTTCTACCAATTTCCTGCTTTCAAATTAGCATGAAGCATTCACCTCCCCAAGAACCTTCCTGATGAACCACCCGCCTGCCAGCCAGCCTGGACTTTGCCCTGCATCTTTCAGTTCCATCCACTTGGGTTTCATGATTTTGTTTCCTAAAATCCAAGATTTTAAATTTCTTAAATCTTAAAATTTTAGATCAGTGAGAAACCTGCTTTGATTGGGTCTCTGTGACTTCACCTGGCTGTATGCCTAAAGCCATGAGGCCCCTGTAGCTGAGGCCTCCAAATTCTAGCTTCTGCCTTGCAGAGGGGATCACAGCACATAAACAAATGTGTCATGAAACACACACTTTCCTGCCCTCACTGGCTTCCCATTTAGCCACTCCATGTGCATTTAATGAGCATCTACTCCATGCCAATCACTGCTTGAGCCCTGAAAGTACTGAACAAAAAGCCATCCATGGAATAGCCTGTCTAATACCAGAGGCAGGGTGACCAGTGCCCTGTGGTGGGACTGTCCATTGTGGGCCCTGAAAACCAGGGTGGGGGTCATCTAACACAGAAGGCTAATGGGGAAGATGGGGTGGGGGGTCTGAGAGGACTGAGCTGAGTTATTCAAGATTACTGAGGCTAAGACAAGGGGAGAGTGTTACAGGCAGCGGAAGTGCCATGTGGAAAGACGGGGAGTGGGAAAGTGTACTGGGAGATGACACGGTCTGGTCTGGAAGGTGGTGAGAGGTGTCCTTTCATTTTAGTGCATTTTTATTTTAGCTGCATAAGGAATCAACGTCAGGGATCTCCATCGTAAATCGATTTGGAAAGTGGGGAATCACGAGAGAAGATGAATTACTCCTGAAATTCATTTTCTCCTCCTTTCCTTCTTTATTTCTATAGTGTGAGTTTTTTAAAGATCTGCTTTCCTCATAATAAGACTCCGGGACACAGAGCATGGTATTCTGCAGCTGCTTAATAAATGCACTGAGTGTACTAGACGGTGGCTTGCAGAGCCTGCAGGTTCTCAGCAGGCCGGCATTCCAGCGTCAGTGCAGCCCCTTGTCATGCTGGCTGGTGACTCTGGGTGAGGCCATCACCCCTCCAGGCCTTCCTTGCGTCCTGTGTAGAATAAAAAACTGGACTGGGTTGCTCCTCAGTTCCTTCTAATTCTAGAAGAGTGACCAACTTTATAAGCTCGCTCTGGCCCAGTATGGAAGCCTAGGATGGGACAAATATCCTGAGCGAAAAGACTAAGAGAAGAGCCAAAATGGGCTTCAGGGAGCATGAAGGGGAAGCAGTCCCACACTGCCCCAGACCTGCCCATCTTCTCCCGGGAGGGAGACTTCTAAGCCTTTGGGTGCTGGAATAACAGGTCCCAACTCCCAAACACCTGTACATTGAAGTGAAGGGATGAAGCTGCAAGCCTGGGAGATGAGAGGATGGAGGGACAGGGAGGAAAGTGGGCCAAGGAAAGAAAAACAGAGTGAAAGAAACAGCCAGGCTAAAACAGTGGGTTGGCCAAAAAGTTTGAGTTTTTCTATAGGACGTTATGGAAAAACCAGAACGAACCTTATGGCCAACCCAACAGAGAGGAGGCAAGAGAGGCTAAGAGAGAAAGAGATGAGGCGAGAGAGGTAGAGAGAGGGAGGAAGGGAGAAGAAAGCACAGCCGCTGGGAAAGTGGAGGGGAGAGAGGAAACCCAGCTGTCCTGACTGCAGCCCGGCCCGCCCTGCTAGGGAGGACCGCAGTCAGGAGACTGACACCTTTTAATGAAGGGCGGGGGTCGGGGGGTGGGGCGGAGAGCAGAGACTGATGTGTGTCCCTGACCTGCATGCTGCCCTGGGACAGGGACACAGCCTGGGACACAGGGCCCAGGCTAAAGATCCAGCAGAGACCATTCACTTCCCCCAAACCAGTCCTTCCAACAGAGCTGCCCCCAGGTACCGCCCAGGGTGGCACGTCCTCCCCGCGTGCACACAGGCACAGAAAGGAAATCTGGACTTGTCATCTTGCATCTCCCTGACCCAGCACCCTTCTTGGAACCCAGAAGAGCAGAATCCTAACCCTCTGCATGTAAGCTCCATGAGAGCAGGGATTATTTTTGTCCTAATTCATTCACTGTCGTTCCTCCGACACCTAGAATGGAATGATGCTGGTGTGGAACAAAAGCTTGTGAAATGAATGAGCGAGCGTGGAAGCAAGGGCTGCCCGTGCTGTGGACCCTGCGGGGCAGTGGAAGGGGTCAGAGAGGGTACCTTCTTCTTGCTGCAGTAGATCTGCCATTTCTTCTCAGGGGGCAGTGCAAATACAGCCTCCCGGTTTTTGTCGGTGAGATCCAACTCATCCTGCAAAGACACAAAACACGCCTGAAACCCAGAGATGGTTGATCTTAGGATATTCAGCCTATAGGAAATTACAGTTTCCTCAAATTCCTCAGCCTGCCGTCTTCCTTCAAAGATACTCTAGGGCAATTCTTTCTCTAGAAGCACAGCCCCATCCTCCCATCCCCTTGCATCAAGCCCTCAAGCTTCTATCCAGGCTTCCTTCCCCTCCTCTCCCCGCCCCTGGCTCCGCCCCCTCCAGGCCCTGTCCCCGCCCATCTCCTGAGTCCTCCTGCCTGGAGTGTCTTCCTCCTCTTGTCCTTCTTGGGCTGGTCAACACCATAAACCAAGGCTGGATAAAGAAAGAAATCAGTCTACCAATCCAGTCTCTTACTATTAATTCACTACTGGGTTGGCTGCGTCTGATCTTAGTCGCGGTACTTGGGATTTTCCTCGCAACATGCGAGATCTTTCCCTGCAGCAGCACGGGCTCTCTAGTTGTGGCGCGGAGGCTCCAGAGTGCATGGGGCTCAGGAGTTGCCATGCGCAGGTTTCGGCTGCCCTGCAGCACGTGGGATCTTAGTTCCCCAACCAGGGATCAAACCTGCATCCCCTGCATTGCAAAGTAGATTCTTAACCCCTAGACCACCAGGCACGTCCCCTGACCCACTTCCCTCTTGGCCCCCCATCCTTCAAGTCTCTGTCCCCTCAAGTGTGTCCCCCAGAAAGTCTCTGGGCTCCCCAACCCCAGCATTGACTCCAGCATGGTTGAGGAGGCCTGGTAAAGATGAGGAGCTGGGCAACTCATCTAACTCAGCCTCCGGCTAAGGAAGGGCACCCTGTGCCATGGGAGGTGTTGGTCTGCTTCCCGTGGAGGTGTGCCCGACAGACAGCCCTCCAGCTGCACCACCACCCAGACCATGCCCTGCACACACAAGGCTGGGCTCCAGCGGCGAACTCACACTTCCCTGGGAGCGGGACTGGGAAGTTTCTGATATCATCAAGTTTCGGGTAACTCTGTAGGTAGTTTGGGATGATTTTTATAGGTTTAGCTGTGCTGAATGGCACCTAAAAGGCTCTTTTACTGAAAATTCTTCTCCTGTGATTCATGAGCTATGCCAGGACTCAACAGCAGCAGCAGCAACAACAAAAAAGTTAATGGGCCATGGAAGCATAATGGGCCTTTCAACATGATTCTTGAAAGCATTTTTTTTTTTAATAAAAGCAAAACTTACATTAAGACCAAAAAAAGCATATTACTAATCTTTGTATTTTCTAAAATGATAGTGAAAGCAATATCTAAGAAAGTACAAGAGTCTTAAGTATATCTATACCTGTATTCAATGAGAACCTTTTAGACTTTCCTTCACAGAGATCTGACCTGTCCAATAGAAATATGAGCCACGTTTTAAAAAAATTTTTTCCAGTCACATTAAAAAATTAAGGACGAATAGTTGAAATTAACTTTAATAATGTGTGGTAAGTTGATTCATTCGTGTCTGACTCTTTGTGACCCCATGGACTGTAGCCCGCCAGGCTCCTCTGTCCATGGGATTTTCCAGGCAAGAATACTGGAGTGGGTTGCCATGCCCTCCTCCAGGGAATCTTCCCGACCCAGGGATCAAACCCGTGTCTCCTGCATCTCCTGCATTGGCAGGCAGGTTCTTTGCCACTAGCATCACCTGGGTACCTTGTATTTAACCCAAAATATCTAAAATAGAGTGACTTTAACATGTAATCAATGTTAAAAAAAAAAATCAATGAGCTATTTTACATTCTTTTTTTCAAACAAAGTTATCAAAATCTGCTGTGGATTTCCCATCTTGGTTCAGACCAGCCATGTTTCAAGTGTCACCAGCCCCATGTGACCAGCGGCTGCCATCCTGAGTGGCACCTACAAAGACAACTTGAATCTATGCCCACCAGGTCACCTGCTTTTTGAACTAAAGACTCCTGTAGATCAAATGCTAAAGAAAAGTTCTTCCCTGAAACCACTCTCCCCATATGCCAGGAATGTTTCCAGACCCTGCTCGGGGTTTCTGAAGCATTTCCTTTCTGTGGTCAGAATCAGAAATTAAAGAAAGAGTTCCGTTCACCTGACACTGCCTAGCACATACTGCACCCTCTTCTGCTTTTGCTTATAAGTTAGTTCTACCCAGCCTGCGCTCCTGGCCCACCCACCCCATGGTCTAATTCCCAAGCTCAAAGTCAGCATCCTCCAGCAAGCCTTCTACAGCCCTTCCTAGGTAGGAACACCCCTCCCTACCTGAATCCAGAGCTGTTGTGTTCAACTTTGTATTCTGGTTATTTAGACCCTTGTGTTTTCTCACCAGTGGTCTCTGCCACTAAATCAAATGGCATTTCTTGGTGATTTGGTTGGTTCAGCCCTGGTAACCTATGACTCTGTGGACCATCCACACTTCTTGAGTCTCTTTCCTTGTTTCCTGAACAATCACACCCTTGGGCCGTCCCTCCTGCTTTGCGCTATGCTCCTCTTGGGACCCCTGACTGACTTCTCCTCTCTCCTATCACCCAGCATTGAAGTCCCTCAGGGCACCATCCTGGGGCCTCTTCTCCCCTCCCTTTATGCTTCCTCTGGTGAATCCTTTGCAAGTCATTCCCAAGGACTCAGTGACAATCCTAAACCCTCTCAAGCCTGTACCTCCAGCCCCCCAGTGTCCTGAGTGCCCAGTCCTGGCACCCAAATGCCTTTGCACCAATCAACTTGATGACCCTCAAGTACCTCATACACTCATGTAAGTGTGACAGCATGCCAGGCACTATTATCAGTGTTTAAAGTTTATTCATTACATTTGCAACGACCCATTTTACAGATGAGGAAACTGATGTACAGCAAACACATGCAAACTGAGTTCATCATCCCAGTCCCTTCAGCCTGGGTCTCCTCGGCACATCCTGTCCTGTTGAGGGTCTCACCATCCACCCAGATCCTCATGTAAGAAACCTGGTATTCCCTGACTCCTACTCACTCATTAGTCCCAACAAGTCCTGTTATACTTCCTTCCCAGTGGCTCCTGAATCTGTCCACTTTTCCCCATGCCCATGGCTAACACTTTAGTCCAAGCCACCATCCTCCCCAGCTTGGATTTGCACCAAGAGCCCCACAATGGTCTACACAGTGCCCTTGGAGCCCATTGGTACTCCAATAAAGTACCCCAGATGGTCTTTTAGAAAAGTATATTGGAGAACCTCAAACCTCTGGCTTTCTGAATCACGCCTAGGATTGAATCCCAAATCCTCAGATATTCTCATCATAATGGTACCCCCCAAAGGACCCAGTTTTTTCCTACTTGAGACTCTCACATCTGCTGCTTCTTCTGGCAGGGACTCCATGGCATTATTCTGCACCTCCATTCACTTATCTGACCATCACTCTGCTTTAAGATCTGTCACTGCTTCAGGGAACCCATCAGGACCCTGAATCTACAATAAGGCTCTCTGCTAGACACTCCCACAGACCACTCCCTCCCCAAAACATTCCCTCTCAAGACACTCTATACACGTGTCAATACTGTTCAAGACCCGCCTTCTCGTTAGACTTCATATTCCTGGGGGGGGATGGGCTGCACCTGTGGATCCATCACTAAATCCCTGGCAGCCCACGGAACCCAGCACACGTCAGTCTCTCAAATATTTTTCATTTGTTTGATCAATACCTCACGCTAGCCTGCGGACGAGACAAGCCTGACTCATTCTTGTTTTTTGCCAAACTACCTAGTAAGAAACCCTGCCACTTAACATGCTCAATAAATATTTGGAGACTAAAAGGGCCAACGGAAGGAACACTGCTTGCCATGTCCTTCTTTCAAAACTCATGCACTCTTCTCAGGAAGATGTCCCTGACTGGGATAATGTAAGAAATATACTGGGTTGGCCAAAAAGTTCGTTTGGGTTCTTCCATAAGATGCTATGGAAAAACCTGAACTAACTTTATGGCCAACCCCACATTTCTTCTTTTAAAAAATCTGTTTTGGTTTTTTATGCCATCATGCTTTATTTTTTTTAACTTTTTATTTTGTATTGGGGTACAGTCAATTAATAAACAATGTCATGATACTTCCAGACGAACAGCAAAGGGACTCAGCCATACACATATATGTATCCACTTTCCCCCAAACTCCCCTCCCATCCAGGCTGCCAGATAACACTGAGCAGAGTCCCCTGTAGGTCCTTGTTGCCTATCCATTTTAAATATAGCAGTGTCAACCTAATATTTCTGATCTTCATTCCCAGTTCCTATCTTAGAGCTCCTAAATCCCTCGGAATTTCATGAATGATAGAACTGACAGGAATATCTTTTGTTCCTGACATAGAGCTCCTAAACCCGCTGGAATTTCCTGGGTGATAGGAGCCCGTTTTCTCCTACTGCAGTGACTCTTGGTGGACCCTAGAGAGCTTCAGGGTGGGGGCTGGTCACCAGAAGGATCAGGCCTTGGTTAGAAGCCTTGAACTTTCAGCCCTAGAAGGATGGTCACCAGAAGGATCAGGCCTTGGTTAGAAGCCTTGAACTTTCAGCCCTACTCCCCAGACTCTGAGGAGGGAAGGGCTATAGATGGAGCTAAATAAAAATCTATCATGCCATTACAAATGAACTTATTTACAAAACAGACTCAGACAACGAACTTATAGATACTAGTGGGGAAGGGTGGGAGAAAGGGATAGTTAGGGAGTTTGGGATGGACATATACACACAGCTGTATTTAAAGTGGATAAGCAACAAGGTCCTGCCATATGGCACAGGGAACGCTGGTCAATGTTATGTGGCAGCCTGAATGGGATAGGAGTCTGGGGGAGAGTGGATACATGCACGTGTATGGCTGAGTCACTCTGCTATGCACCTGAAACTATGGCAACATTGTTAATTAGCTATAAGCAGCAGCAGTAGTAGTATGTTAGTCGCTCAGTTGTGTCTGACTCTCTGCAACCCCGTGGAAGCTTGCCAGGCTTCTCTGTCCATGGAGAAGCAGGCAAGATACTGGAGTGGGTTGCCATTCCCTTCTCCAGGGGATCTTCCTAACCCAAGGATCGAACCAGGGTCTCCTGTATTACAGGCAGATTCTTAACTGTTTGATTTACCAATTCAATTCAGTTCAGTTGGTCAGTCATGTCCGACTCTTTGTGACCCCATGGACTGCAGCACACCAGGCTTCCCTGTCCATCACCAACTCCTGGAGTTTACTCAAACTCACATTCATTGAGTCGGTGATGCCATCCAACCATCTCATCTTCTGTCGTCCACTTCTCCTCCTGCCTTCAATCCTTCCCAGAATCAGAGTCTTTTCCAATGAGTCAGTTCTTCACATCAGGTGGCCAATGTATTGGAGTTTCAGTTTCAGCATCAGTCCTTCCAATGAATATTCAGGACTGATTTCCTTTAGGATGGACTGGTTGGATCTCCTTGCAGTCCAAGGGATTCTCAAGAGTCTTCTCTAACACCACAGTTCAAAATCATCAGTTCTTTGGCCCTCGGCCTTCTTTATGGTCCAACTCTCACATCCATACATGACTACTGGAAAAACCATAGCTTTGACTACACAGACCCTTGTTGGCAAAGTAACGTCTCTGCTTTTTCATATGCTGTCTAGGTTTGTCATAGCTTTTCTTCCAAGGTCACCAGGGAAGCCCCATAATCAGTTATACTACAATATAAAATAAAAAGTGGAAAAAAAATCTATTTTGCTGAAACCACCACAAAAGCCTCCAAAATGGCAAGGCTCAGAGAGCTTCTGGGTGGGTGCATACATCCACATGATGGTAGGGTGGGACACCCCGAATCCCACAGGGACAGATGCTCCTGGGCTTAGGACAGGAACCTTACCCTTCTGGGCTTTATGCTCCGTACGCCCTCCTCTGGCTGTTCACTTGTATTCTTCATCATCTCCTTTATACTAAACTGGTAACAGTACACAAAGTGTTTCCTGAGTTCTGTCAGCAGTTCTAGCAAATTACCAAGCTTGCAGAGGAGATCGTGGGGACTCCTGGTTTGTAGCCACGTTGGACAGAAGCATAGGAAACCTGGGACCCACCACCTCTGATGGGTGTGTGATGTAAGGGGCAGTCTCATGGATCTGAGCCCTTAACCTGTGGGGTCTGTGCTAACTCTGGGCAGTAAGTGTCAGAATGGAGCTGCATTGCAGGACATCCACTGGTGTCCATAGAAAACTGAAGAACTGCTTAATGTGGAAAATGGTGTTAGCAGTATTTGAGTGAAATATTGATCTTAGCAGGACTGACAAACACGGATCAGGCTCCAAATATTATTCTATATAAGCAAAGTCTTAGTCACTCTGTCGTGTCCAACTCTCTGTGACCCTATAGACTGTAGCCCATCAGGCTCCTCTGTCCATGGGATTTTCCAGGAAAGAATACTGGGGTGGGTTGCCATTTCCTATCTCCCACCCCTGGCTCCACTTGAAGGAAAGGCATAACTCAGGACAGTGAGTTTTTCTGAACCTGATGTGGTAAGGAAGGTGGGTCATTTATTCTCACCACAGGCATGGCCCCATCTTACAGTGGTCCTATGCTTTGAAGAGCTGGATTGTCTTCATCAGATACATCCATGACTGAATCCAAGTAGGAAACCCCATTCCAATCATGTTGTACCGTTTCTCTGCAGGCCAGCCATGAGAATGAGTGACTGAGAGCTGATGGTAGATGACCCCGTGTTTATGGGTCTCTCTCCCAGGGGTTCAGGCCCGAGTAATGGCCACGGATCCTGCTCCCCCGTCTGGGAATTTCTTTGGTGTGCAGGCTTTGTCTCACCACCAGACCTCCAAAGAGAAGAATCATGCCTTCTTCCTGTTCTGTCTCTTTGTGGTCAGAATAGGATGTTTCACACACAGGGTGCTGCTGTGGTCTGAATGGGTATCACAGAGAATCCGGAAAAGCTGCCGCCAGTGTGAATGACAGAGGTCTGTCTGCCCCAGACTAGACAAGGGGTGTTATCATCCCAGTCCCAACCCGCGTTCCAGGTGTCTTGCAGACGTCTCTACCTCCCTATTTCTAGTCAATCATCCCTTAATCTGAGACTTGATTGCCAAGGGGGAGAGGGTTGGAGGAGGCGTGGAACAGGAGGTTGGGGTTAGCAGATGCTAGTTATTATATATAGGATGCATAAATGACAAGGTCCTACTGCACGGCACAGAGAACCATACTCAATATCCTGTGATAAACCACCATGGAAAAGAATATAAAAAAGAAGGTGTATATAGTTACAACTGAATCACATTACTGTATAGCAGAAATTAACACAACACTGTAAATCAACTATACTTCAATTTAAAAAACCATCCCCTAAATCTAAAAAGAAATGATACAAATGAACTTACAAAACAGAAAGAGACTCACAGACTTGGAGAATAAACTTATGGTTGCTGGAGCAGGCGGCAGGGGGAAGGATGATGGGAGGAAGGGATAGTTAAGGAGTTTGGGATCGACATGTACACACAGCAATATTTAAAGTAGATAACCAACAAGGACTGTATCGCACATGGAACTCTGCTCAATGTTACATGGCAGCCTGGATGGGAAGGGAGTTTGGGGGAGAATGGACACTAGCATATGTATGGATGAGTCCCTTTGCTATTCACCTGAAACTATCACAACACTGTTAATCGGCTATACTCCAGTATAAAATTAAAAGTTTTTTAAAAATCCCCCATTCCGAGGTACCCAAAATCTGCCTACAGAATCCACCCTGTCTCTTATGTCTGAGATAAGAGGATCCCGGGGAAATTCCAGCCAGCAGATGAGAAAAAGGTGTCAAGCGCTCTGATGTTCTCTGAGGCTCCTCGGTGCCGACTTCACAAAGTCTGCACCTGCTCCTCTCATGGGAGCCTACCGCTGCCCGGTGAGGTCTAAAGGCCAGTGGACATATGATGAAGGACCATCTTCTGGGGACAGGCTTCACGGTGTCCACCCCAGTGCTGACTGTTTCTCCCCCACAGCTGAGGTGCTCTGGGACCAGTCTCAGCCAAAAGCAGAGTTTCAGCAGGTGAAGATCCTGGCACACAGGCCCCCGTCCTCTGTCTGGCTCCTCCTGCTCCAGCCGGGGCCTGCCACTCCATGGCCAAGCCCACCCCGCCCCGCCCGTCACTCTGCCACGCCCCTCACTCTGCCCCACCCCCTTCACCCTGCCACGCCCCCCACTCTGCCCCGCCCCCTCACTCTGCCCCTGCCCCCTCACTCTGCCCCGCCCCCTCACTCACCACCAGCTCTGCAAAGCGGATGTTCAGCTCCTCTGGATTGGGGATAGGACTGGAGAACTCCATGTACTGCAGAGGGTGGTTGTCCCGGAGGTTGATCTCAGGCAGGTCACTGCCCCCAAAGCAGCACAGGAAGCCCAGGCCATGGCGGCTCCTCTTGCGGGGGGCCATGGTCACTGCAGGCCAGGGGGACAGTCCGCAGGCAGATGCCCTAGGTCCTCATCGTGATCTGGGTAGAACAGAGAGGACAGAGTGGTCAGGCCTGGCAGCCAGGTGGGCCAGGATGTGGCCACTCTGCCACCATAACTTCTTTGGCCAACTCTCAGGGGCCTTTGACCCCACAGCCAAGCTCCTACTTTCTCCCACAGCTGCAAACACTTCCAGATTCTCCCTCTGTGCCCTGAGAGAAGATGGGAGGGCTGCAGTCACAGAATGTGACTTCCAGGGCAGAGCTGGCACTCAGCCTACCCCCCTCTGACTGTACAGATCGAAATCCTGTTCCCCGTCCATGGGCAGACCAGTTTCCAGCATGGCTTCCTTACTCATGTGATTAATCCAGGGTCTGGGGATACCTGCTTTAAAGCATCATCCAATGGGGAGGGAAGGGCTGAAGTCAGACGGCAGGGGAGACACTGAGCTAATCACATGGCTGGGCTTCTGCAGTGCAGGCCTCCACGGGAGCAGAGGATGGAAGGCTTGCACAGCTTTCTTCCCAGTCTGCTGTAGCCAGGCATGTCTGGATGAATGTGAAATATCAATAGAGTGTGGGTTTACCCATCCATCCAGAAGAAGGGGTGACCTGGGGAAGCCGTTAGAGTGAACCCTGGGTAAAGAAATGGGGCTGATCATTGGAATGGTATTCAACCAAGAGTGATGGGAATCTGGTCAAATCTGCTTTCCATGCAGACTGAGAACAGAGGACACCACTATGGTGAAAGCCCGGAACTGAGAGACCCAAGAGATGGGTGGGCACTGGAGCAGAAAGGATTGAGTGTTTGGTTTCCCTCTGGGAAAGCCTTGTTCTATGATGACCAGCCTAAGGATGAACGCTGGCCCTAGTCATTGAGGCCACATAGCTTCCAGATGGATTAAGTCCAATTATCCACACATGGGCTTCCCAAACGGGCCAAATGATCCCTGACCAATGCTTTCAAAACACGGTTTCAGATCTAGGTGGGTTCAGCAGAAAGACCACTGTTTACCCACCACACTGTTGCTCAACATACTCTCCCCATGCTTTTATATCTTAATTTTTGAATATAAATCAAATTCTACCTTTATTTGTAATATCTGTGATAAATCACAGGTTTGGGGACAAGATTTTGTTAAATTGTGGGTAAAATGCATATAACATGCAGTTTACTATCTTACCATTTTTCACACGTATAGTTCAGTGGCATTAAATACATTCACATTGCTCGGCAACCATCACCACCATCCACCTCTATTACTTTTTCCATCTTGTAAAACAGAAACTCTGTACTCATTAAACAATCACTTCCCATTTCTCTCTCCCCTCAGCCCCTGGCAACCACCACTGTACTCTCTGTCTCTAAGACTCTGACAACTCTCAGTATCTCATATGAGTAGAATCCTACAGCAGTTGTCTCTTTGGGACTGGCCTATTTCACTTGGCATAATGTCCTCAAGGTTCATACAAGCTGTAGCAGAATTTCCTTCCTTTTTAAGGCTGAATAATATTCCACTGTATGCAGAGACCACATTTTGTTTATCCATTCATCTGTTGCCAGGCACTGGGGTTGCTTCCTCCTTTTGGCTATTATGAAGAACGCTGCTACCAACGCGTACAAATATCTGTTTGTGTCCCTGCTTTCAGTGCTTGGGGTAATATACCCAAAGGGGTCAAGGTATTTTTAAGTTGTTTCTCCTCTATCTGGGTCATTAATGGAATGATCAGAATGTCCCCCTGGCCTTTAGTTACATCATTGCTCTAAATGTTGACCACAACAAGGACACAGACAAACCCAGATGACACAGCTTCCTTGTCTGGGAATGCCAAAAAACTAGTCATTAACACTCTCAGGGGACAGTCCTTCAACCAGCTTTGAACCCCATGCACTGATTCTTTCTTTTTTTTTTGTTCTTTTTGGCCGCATTGCACAACATGTGGGATCTTAGTTCCCCCACCAGAAATTTAACCTGTGTCTCCTGCATTGGAAGCATAAAGTCTTAACCCTTGGACCACCAGGGAAGTCCCTGCCCTCTTTTCCTAAGGACACCACAGGAGATTGTTTCCTGCATCCTTGGGGAAGCTCCAAATATGTCAAATATAAGGCATTCCCTTGAACCAAGTTCTAGAACCTTATCGAAAAAAGATAACTGTGACATAACTTGTTCCTAGTGAACCCAAGGTAACTCAAGGAGAACACTGCTTTATCTCCTAAACCCTAACAAACTAGCTAATAAGTTAGTCATCTGAGCTAGCCTCCCATATAAGGCATGATGCATGCTACTCATCATTCAAGAGGTGTTTTTATTGATTCCATTTTATCTCTTTTTTGGGGAGGTGCACCTCAAAGCATCTGGGATCTTAGTTTTCCCACCAGGTATTGAACCCACACCCCTTGCATTGGAAAGTGAAGTCTCAACCACTGAACCACCAGGGAAGTCCCTACTTTATCTTTATTAACTTTGTGACAGACATTTTAAATGTTTGCTAGCATTTATTAAATGTATTTGGTACATATCTACAATGGAATATTATTCAGCCATTAAAAAGAATAAAGTAATGCCATTTGCAGGGACATGGATGGGTCTATAGATTGTCATACTGACTGAGGTCAGACAGAGAAATATCATATATCACTTACATGCAGAGTCTAGAATATGATACAAATGGACTTATTTAAAAGAGACAAGTAGACTCACAGACTTAGAGAATGAACTTATGGTTGGGGGAGGAGAGGAAGGAATAGTTAGGGATTTTGGAACTGACATGTAAACACTGCTGTATTTAAAATGGATAACCATCAAGGACCTACTATATATTACAGGGAACTCTGCTCAATATTCTATAACAACCTAATTGGGAAAAGAATTTGAAAGAGAATAGATACATGCATATGTTAAGAAAAAGAATAAATCAACCATATTGCTACATTAAAAAAGAACAAATATATTGTTACATTAATAAATGTATTTGAATATAGAACTTTAAAAAAATTTTTCTAAGGATTATTTTTCAAAGATATTAAGAAATATTACCCTATACAATCCAAGAATTATGTTTTAAATATATAAACTTTAGGTTATTCATTCAAAGGGATTTGATCCTTCCTTCCCTTTACTTATCAATTTATTAAATTAGGAGTTTGGGATTAACATAGACACACTACTATATATTAATGAATAACCAACAAAGATTTACTGTAAAGCACAGAGAACTATATTCAATATTTGTAACATGCTATAGGGGAAAACAATCTGAAAAAAATAGATACATATGTATGTATAACCAAAATCACTTTGCAGTTACACTTGAAACTAACACATTGTAAATCAACTATATACTTCAATTAAAAAAAAGACTTTTTAGTAGACCCAGGGATACCTAAAATAACACACTATCTGAATCACTTTGCTGTTACATGTGAAACAAACACAACATTGTACATCAACTATACCTCAATTAAAAAAAAGAAAGACTTTTTAGTAGACCCAGGGATACCTAAATAACACACTATCTGAGCCTGCCTGGTACTACTGGCCATCTTTTCTAGATTTGCACATTGTCTCCACAGCTACAGTGAAGGCTCTTTGAGGACAGGGGCCATGCCTCCTGCTTATTTGACAACCCCCCACCCCTCTACAACTAATAAAAGGCCTTGTGCTTAGTAGGTGCTCAATAATATTTTTTGGTCAATTGGGGAAAAAACCTGTGCTCATGGAGAGAGAAAAGAGGGGTCTTTATCAATCAGTCAAAAAATACTGATTGAAATCTGATTCCTAGTAGTTAAGACATCAAGACCCCTTGAAAGGAACAAGGGGACAGTCTCGAGGCTAAGGGTGGAGGAAGCAGCTAGCAGGCTAGTGCAGAATCCTGGTTTCTGTCAGCAAAGACCTGGAACAGGCTGGGAGCTGAGGACATCAAGGGAAGAAGGGAGACACTGAGGCTTTCCAGGGGACTTGATAGCCAATGGGCAGGAGTGGATGGGACGAAACCCTGGCCTCCCAGTGTCAGGCTCAGCAAAGCACTAATGCCATAGGTAGATAGGGGTGGGCCTCCCTGGGTCCCCTGCCCATCATACATTTGGGATGTTGATGCAGAGTCCAGGCCAGGTCCCGTGGGCAAGACTGCTTTGCTGAGGGCACAGAGCATGGAAGGGCAGGTCCCAGAGGTGTGATGAGATGGGCTGGACGGCATGACGGGGTTCTCAGGAGGGATGGCTGACATCTGGGAGGACCTGCAAACTCTAGGCCTGCTCCAGGTCTTTGCCAACATATGCCAGGAATCTGCACTAGGCTGCCAGCTGCTTCCGCTACCTCCAGACTGTCCCCTTGCTCCCCTCAAGGATTCCTGGTGGCTTAACTACTGGGACTCAGAGATTGCAGTCACTGTCCCTGCGAACTCTCTTCTGTCTTCACCTTCTTGACTTCTCTTGCCCCAGACTCCCTCCTGGTTCTTCTTTGCTTTTCAATGCCTGAATCAGGTTTTCCAGGCCTGGGGGGGGGGGGGGGGCGGGGGTGGGCATCAGGGGCAGGGCTGACAGTCTTACACCCGTGTTCATAGCTGTGACCCCTGATTGATTGGCACCAGGTCCATACCTATCTTTAAATATTTTTAAGGTCTTGCCTGAGTATAAGGAGTAAGATGGCCTTAGGAGAGAGAGAAGAAGGAAGAAGGAGACACAGACCTCCAAACGGGAAGTGCCGGCCCCACAGAGAAGGGCCTTAACCAACCCTCCCTCCCCCCCACCCCCAGGCCGCGCTGCATATTTGCCCTTTTAAGGGCGGCCTGCTCCACCGCTCCCGAGTGTTTATGTTCCTGAGGGTGTCCTCCTCCCCAGGAGCCCTTCTTAAGTCTGTCCCTTCCTCCTTTTCTTGGGGCCCCTTCCGAACATCCAAGACTAAAACCAGAAGCCCTGAGCTAGAAAGCATCTAGCTTCATGGTAGAGAGCTGAAAATTGAGGTCCAAGAAGGAAATGTCTTCTCTGAGGCCACAAAACGATGGGGACAGAGCTGGGGCTGAAAACCAGGATGCCAGCGTCCAGGCTGTGGTCCGGTCACTGCCTCCCCAGGGCGTCTCTTCCCACATTAGTACCCTTTGTTCCCATCTTGCCCAGCATCCCCAGCAGCCTCCCTCAACCCCCCAGCGAAGACCAGACCCTACGGCTCAGTATAGAAATAGCTTCATGGAGTTCCCTGGTGGTCCAGTGGTTAGGCCTTGGCGTTTTCACAGCCGAGCCCCAGGTTCGATTCCTGTTTGAGGAACTGAAATCCAAAAAGCTGCATGGCACAGCCAAAAAATAAACAAAAATAAAAACCAAAATAGTATTTAAAAAAAAAGAAATAGCTCCAGTAAACAAGGCCCCTTGTAGATCAGGAGAGGGTATGAAGATTCCAAAGGCTGCCTGCTTCTGCTCCACTGGGGGAAACTGCCTCCATCACCCACCACCCCAATTTCTCTCCTACCCCTACTCTAATCCTTCCTCCACTCCAGCAGAGGCTCTGAAGTCAGACGGACTGGGGTTTGACTCCTGGCTCTGCCTTTCCAGCTGGGTGACCCTGAGCATAAGGTCTTAACCTCCAAGAACCCCAGGTTCCTCATCTGTGACACCAAGGCAATAGCATCTTCCTCATGCGGTTTCAGTGAAGAATAAATGATCTAATGTAAGGAAAATGCCAGGAGTACCCCAGACATTCATTTAAGAAGGCCGACACCGCTGCTGTGGCTTCGGTATCACCATGACCGGCAAGGTGAGACTGGCTCTCCCCAGAGTTTGAACCACGAGCACAGGTGGGCCGTTGAGGCCTGGCGTTGAAGGAACTTGCTTAGCCAGATTTAAGCAGCCACCCACCTTTGCCTTCAGTACCTGGGAAGCCTAGACCAGAGGGGTCAGGACCCTTCCTCAGGCTCTGAGTGACGTCTAGTTGGAAAGATAAACCCTTGTCACTGACCCTGGGCAGGACGTGGAGAGGTGGAAGTGGCCAGCGCCATTCATTTCTGCAAAATCTCTTTTACAAAGAGGAGCAATGGAGGAGAACTGAGAAGCAATATGGAAGAACAGGAAGCCACAACAGAACAAAACCCAGTGGACTTGGACTTGGGTCTGAGAAACTGGACCTATGCCCGCCCCGCCCCCACCACCCACCTTTGTCTCCATGGAAACTTCCCCAACACCAACAGCTCCATGCCCTACACTTCCCGTCTGCCTGCTTCCTCCCCATATCCCTGTAGGGACAAAGCCTTCCCAGACCGTCAGCCCCTAAACACAGACCAACTGGCCTACAACGTCAGATTGTCGGGTCGCCATCCACGGGCCCTCCTGTAACTCTCTCGGGGTCTCCTCTAGACCTTTGGTTGTGACCAGACTTCACTTCCTCATGATCACATCCTCCACGTTGTGAAGAAAACACAGCTTCTTAACTCAGGGGACGGGGCGAGTCACGAGGCAGTGGTGGATCAGGGGCCACAATGCTGTCCCCTCTGGGCCTCAGTTTCCCCTCCGTGCTGTGTCTGTGTTGGACTGAAGGCCTCCGAGGGCCCCCTTAGCCCTGACCGTCCATACCGCCTGGCTCAACCTCCTTCACAAAGATTCCCCCAGAGGCTGTCCTCAGTGCCCCTGGGCGCTCCTCCCACATTCCACCCCAGGCCAGGAAGTGCTTCCTCTTACTTGAATCCAGAACTCCCATTTGGTTTTTAAAGATGAAAATCCTAACCTTTAACCCCAAACTCTGGCCCCTAGGTCCTCGACTCACCAGTTTTTATTTACATTAATTAAAGCTTCAAAATTCCAGTATCATTAGTGCTTACTCCTAAGTCTTAAGTGAAAGCAAAACAATATTAGTACTTAAGACTTTGGTATTTGCTGGCCACGGGGCTATAGCTACCCCTCATGCTCTGAGATGGAAGGCACTAATTTAAAAAAGTTATTTAAGGGTGGGGGGGGGGGGAACAAAACCTGTGGTTCAGAGAGGTTAAGTAAGTTGCCTAAAGACACACAGCTAGTGATGTCATAGCTAGGATTCAAACACATGACTGACTCTAAAGCTACAGACCACTAAGCCAGAGGGCACATGTGCATGGAAGGCATGTCCTGATCTGAGACCCACTCACAGCTTTCTCGAGTGTTCTTTAGGCTCAATAATTCATGACTGAGCATTTCCTATGGGCTGGGCCAGGTGTTTTCACAGCTCTGCCATCGCATTTCAGCTTCACAGCGACTCTGTGAGGTGGTTATTACTATTATCCCCCCTCACAGATGACGAGACTAAGGCTTCAGCAGCTGTTACAGGGCTTATCAGTGACAGCCAGCAGCTAAGGGACAGAGCTGGAACCCCAAGGAAATATTCTGACTTCAAGTTCAGAGCTCTTGTCACAGAAGCAAAGCTGACTCATGGACCCTTCCTTTAGCTCTTGGAACCAATGCCAGGACCCTGGGATGTTCTTCTCCATCCCCTTCCCCAAGCTCCACACATGCGGTAATGGCAGGGTGTACCGTGGCATCTCCCCTTAGCCACTGCCCCAGTGCCAACCAGGAGCCAGGCACTGAGCCGACAATATTGTGCTTTATCTCAACCCTCTAATAGCCCGACTACCCCTTCTCACCTGAACCCCAACGTTCAGGCAACTTGCTCAACAACCACATCCTGAGCACAGCAGTGTTGCCCCAGAACACACATGCCCTGAACCCATTTCCAGCCCTTGTGCTGGATGCTGACCTGTGTGGGGAGGGTGCAGGAGTAAACACAGTCTGGTCCCTTTCCTCAAGCAGGACCCCTCCTGGTGGGGGAGCTGGGGGAGTCGAGGCAGTGACCATACAGAAAGGTGGAGCGAGAAAGTCAGAAAGGGGACCTGGTACGCCTGGGGGTGACGAGGAGGTCAGGGAAAGCCTCCAGGAGAAGGTGACATTAGGCTAGCTTTGAGAAATGTCTTTTTTTTTTTTTTTTGCCCAGGCACATGGTTTGTGGGATCTTAGTTCCCTGACCAGGGATTGAACCTGGACCCTTGGTAATGAGAACACAGTCCTAATCACTGGACTGGCAGGGAATTCTTTTTTCTTTCTTTCTTTTCTTATTTTGGCCATATGGCTTGCAGGATCTTAGTTCCCCAACCAAAGATCAAATTCATGCCCCCTTATCTTGAAAGAGAGAGAAGAGAATTAAGGAAGGGTGCTAGAGGTGGGAAAGGCATTCCTGGCAAGGGCATAAGCAAAGGCGCAGAGGGAGCAATAGTACAGAATACGTGAGGTCAGAGTCCCGACCAGCTGCCTGTTAATCTGAGGCTAAACTAATGGGCAAAGGTAATCAACAGGGTATCTGAGTGCCGTGACTTGTTGGCAGAGACCAGACATCCTGGAGAGGGGGGCGGCGCTCCTCTGCCCTCCTCTCTCAACCAGATCCCCGGGGTCCGGGTCTGGGAACGGGGCCCAGAGCTCCCCAGAGTGGCTGCATGAAACATAAAGAATGTCAGCCACGTCCTGTTCCCCTGGTAGATTCCTCCCTACACACTGACCCTTCACGAGGTGCTGGGTGTCAGCCGGGAAGTGGCCCCAAGCCCAGCTTACCCAGAACCTGGCTTCCCAACAAACAGTCTATGCGTTTCCATCCCAGGCCACAATACTTCCCAGGCCTTCTGCCCACCCATCTCCCCACTGCTCACCTATACCACAGCTGCTCCACTTCAAGTCTCTGAAGACCCTCCCCTCAAGCTCTGCGGACAGCAAACAGACTCAAGACCCCTCACAAGCCTGCCCCTGCTCCCATCCTGAACTGCTGACATCCCATTCTACCCCACAAACTTGACTGGGTTCTGTTCAACTGCCATCAACTCTATGTGACTTCAGACAAGTTACTTAGGCTCTCTGAGCCTCAGTTTCCTCATCTGTAAAATGGGGAAATAATAGGGTTGTCATTATTGTCCTTGAAGTGTCAACACACTTCATAGGGTTGTCATAAGCATTAAACTAGCTAATATTTGTAAAGAATCTAGAATAGCACCCAGTAATAGTAAACACTTAATAGCTACATAGATAAGCTACTGTTACAATATGACTGTATATATTACAGATGGGTTCTCTGTGTGAATGGCTCTTACATATTCGCAGATTCTTTACTAACTGAGCTATGAGGGAAGCCCACATATTATTACAGGGGTGGGCAAATACTGTGGGGGTCAAATCCAACTGCAGCCTGTGTTTGGAAATAGTCTGATTAAAGCACAGCTACAAGCAACCATACTCCAATGAAAGTTAAAAACAACAACAACACAACTATACTCGCTCATCATCTATAAACGCTTTATTCAACAGAGACCCTAGGGCCCACAAAGCCAAAAATATTTCCTACCTGGCCCTTTACAGAAAGTGTACTGATCCCTGTATTATTAGCTTAAATCGTATGTAACTGACTGCTCAATTGTTTTTAACCCACAAAACCATACATTTCATATGGTTTAACTTAGTATAGCATACTGGCTCATCATGCACCCTGTCTTACCCACTAAAACAGAAGTGAGTGCGTGCGTGCGTGCTAAGTCACTTCAGTCATGTCCGATTCTGTGCGAGCCTATGAACTACAGCCCTCCAGGCTCCTCTATCCATGGGATTCTCCAGGCAAGAATACTGGAGTGGGTTGCCATGCCCTCCTCCAGGGGATCCTCCCAACCCAGGGATGGAACCTGAGTCTCTTGTGCTTCCTGCATTGGCAGGGAGATTCTTTACCACTGCACCACCTGGGAAGCCCAAAACAGGAGTGCTGCGCTTTAAATCCAATGATTCTGATCATAATAAAGTGATAATGATCATTCTTTGAATACTTACCATGTTCAAGGTTTATCTGGAACTTCTACCATACTCCTGTAGGGTAAACACAATCACTGCGCTGATTCCCTCCCATATTTGAGGCTCAGAAAGATGTTAAAGTGTGAGTTGAGGATCCAAACCAGGTCTCCAGACTCCACACCTACCATACCGTTCCCACTGGGTGCTGTCTAAGAGGCTGTTGGGAGTGAGATCCATCTCTGATAGGACAAAAAAATGGACAGCCTGAGGCCCTCCTATCTCCCTGCTTCTCTGCAGGTCCACCTCCCAGACAGCACTTGGCCACACGGTGGATGGGGCCCAGTTGTGACTTCCCTGTCGGCCTCAGGACAGGACTCCGAACAATCTGACTTGTCTTGTGAGCCACAGTCAGGGCTGGGGAGGGGGCCGGGAACGCTTTCAAAAATAAGCAAGCTCTCTTTCCAGGACTGGGGGAGCTATTTTTAGCAGCTGCCTAAATGATGGTTTCCCCCTCGGCTCTGGGAAAAGCAAGAAAGCAAAAGTAAATGCTCACAGCCCCAGGGGCCCCTCTGCACCCCTCAGGGGCCCCCCTGTGCCACCAGTCCCACAAGGTGGCAGGAGGAGAGGGAGGGAAAGGGGTATCTTGCTGGGAAAGTGAAACTGAAAACGTCCCCCAAAGTGACATTTCTCTGACTCAGGAGTGGGGGCAAGTGTGGAAGTTGTGGGTTTTCCAATGGGTTTTCTCATTTCGAGAAATGTTGAAGAGAACATAGGTTTCTTTGTCTCAGCAGGACAGAAAACAAGCAGATAGTAGCTCTCCAAGACCAGGGTCAAGTATGCATGCATGCATTCATTCATTCACTCATTCATCCATCCACCTATCCACTCAACCCCCAAGGGACTGCCATGCACAAAGCAGTTTTCTAGGTGCTTTAGATGAACCACACATCAAATCCCATTCTCACCCCAGTTTACAGTGCTGTTGGGGAGGTCTGTGTATAAACCACCAGAATTCTAAGGGGGCGGAGGGAGGGAGTTCCAGGCTCTGGGACCGCAGAGAGAGGACAGTGGCTTCTGGCCGGGGTGG
This sequence comes from Dama dama, assembly GCF_033118175.1. NCBI lineage: Eukaryota > Metazoa > Chordata > Mammalia > Artiodactyla > Cervidae > Dama > Dama dama. Next base: position 16,163,882 of record NC_083687.1, on the reverse strand, counting down.
TCTGGAACATTCACCAGAGGAAGTGGCCTTGAAGCCAGAACTCAGAGGAAAGAGGTGGACACGTGCTAGTTGGGAGGGTCTGAGAAACCCGTTCATGACAAAGGTGTGCCAAGGTGAGGACTTGGCATCCAGGTGAGTGAGGGGCAGAGGGGGTTCCTTTTACCAGGCTGGAACACAGAACTCAGAGAGGTGCGGTGGGAAACAAGATGGGCAACCAGGTAAAGAAAGACAGACCTTGCAGGGCAGGTAGAAGGGGCAGGGGGGGGGCGGGGGTGCAGTGGGAGCTCCAGGCTGGTTGGCTGATTGGCCAATTAGTCGGCTGGCTTACAGTAAAGGGGAGTCTGAGAGGCCTGCTCTGAGCTGGGATTTGGATGGACAACTTTTTTTTAATTTTTAATTGGTTGATGATTGCTTTACAATATTGGTTTGATTTCTGCCATACATCAGCAAGAATCAGCCACAGGCATACATGTGCCCCCTCCCTCTTGACCCTCCCCTCCCACGTCCCACCCTTTCCCACCCCTGTGGGTTGTTACAGAGCCCTGGTTTGACTTTCCTGGGTCGTACACCAAATTTCCATGGGCCATCTGTTTTACATGCAGTAGTATATGTGCTCCCACGCTTCTCTCTCTCATCATCTCTCTCCATTCATGCTATCCTCTCCTTCCTCTCCCCTGTCCTTGTCCGTAAGTCTGTTTATGTCTGCGTCTCCACTGCTGCCCTGCAAATAGGTTTGTCAGTACCATCTCTCTAGATTCCATATATATGTGTCAATATCCAATATTTGTTTTTCGCTTTCTGACTTACTTCACTCTGTGTAATAGGCTCTAGGTTCATCCGTCTCGGTAGAACTAACTCAAATGTGTTCCTTCCTATGTCTGAGTAGTATCCAGACGGACAATTCTGGTGGCACTGTCTCAGCGCGGATTATCGGAGGGACAGAAGTGAGGAAGAGCCTGGAGCAGCTCTGAGTAAGAGTTAACGAGTCCCCGAGCAGCCCAGGAAGACAGGAGGGGCCGGATGCCCAGCATGTCATGGACGGGCGTGCGTGCCCACACGTGCACGAGCTGTGAACGGACGCGGGGGCTTTGGCAAGACACGGACTGGGCACAGAAAGCAAGAGCTTGGGCTGAGAATGGGAGGGAGCAGAGGGGAGCTCTTTGAGCAACAGCTGTGAAGTAAGAGGAGGAGGAATTTCAACACCCAAATCTCTGCTACCCATTAGAGCCAGAGGCCTGAGGCTCCCGGCCAAAGGGAAACCACCCCACACATGACAACCCGTCCTTACCCCCTTCTGCTTCCGGGAAGCTGAGCCCCCTCCAGCCAGCCACAGGGATGGAGAGGCTTTATTGAAGGGTGGCAGGGAAAAGTGCCCCCAGCTTCCTCCTGCGTGCTCCTCCAGGTCTCCCGCCAGAATGCCAGAGAGCTGAGAACTCACACTGTTCGAGGCAACCCCCGGCCTGGGAGCAGCTCCCTACAGCCACTCCTCTTGAGGTCCCGCACGAAGGCCGTCTAGCACTCGTGAGGGCAGGACCTCGAAGTCCCATCGAGGCAAGCTGACCCTGGGACCCTCGCTGGGCCTGTGCGCCTGGTCACGCTCTGGACCCCGGGCTGACAATCCTGCTAGCCCCTCTCTGCGTCCTCGCTCACACCAGAAAAGGCCTTGCATGTGCCCCGGCCCAGCCGGACATAAACCCTGGACGCAGGCACATTCCATCTCTTCAGGGAACGGGGGAGGGCAGGGGCTGGGGGAAGGGAGATGAGCTGACTCCTGGAGGACAAGCGATTGAAAACGTGGACCCCTCCCCTCCCCTGTCCCTCAGTCTTATTCATACAATTTCACCCATTCATTCATTCTAACTAATATCTGTTAAGCACCTAAGTGCCTTGCTAGGAACTGGAAAAATACCAGAGTAAACAAAAGTTCAGCTTGGTGGGGAAGGGAGACAAACGAACATCATAAAGTGTGGCTATGAAAGTGGAAAGCCACCACTTTCCTGGTGGCTCAGCAGTGGCTTCTGCCAACGCAGGAGACAAGAGTCCGATCCCTGGGTTGGGAAGATCCCCTGGAGAAGGAAATGGCAGCCCACTCCAGTCCTCTTGCCTGGAAAATCCCATGGACAGAGGAACCTGGTGGACTACAGTCCACGGCGTTGCAAACGAGTCGGATATGACTTAGTGACTCAGCCACCACCACGTGGTTCTGTTAGGGGCAGTACTGGTGCTTGCGTCTGGGAATGTTTGCAGAGCTCTCTCCCAGCGTGGGGTTCCATCCTCCTCTGAGCTCTCTGTTCATACAAACGGTATCATGTATGCCCAGAGCACTGGAAGACAGTCAGAGATGCCCTCAAGGATTCAGGACCAGATACCCGTCCCAGGGCTACGAATATTGGGTTGGCCAAGAAGTTCGTTTGGGTTTTTCTGTAAGGTGTTATGGAAAAACCTGAACGAACACATTTTGGCCAACCCAATACTATAAAAGACTGAAAACATCCAAAATGTTAAAACATAAAGACTGGTTAGATAGATGCAGACAGACACATATACATATATGACAACTTGAAATAATTATCTGTTGAGTTTAGGGTTATTTACTCCCAAAGTAAATTATCTTTGGGAGTTTAGGATTATTTTTCTTATCCTTTTCTGGATTTTTCCAAATTTCCAACAATAAGCATTGATTGATCAGAAAAGACACTATTATTTTTAAAAGGAGATAAACCTTAGAGTAAAACTGAGGAGACCCAGAAGCGAGTCCCAACTCTGCCCCAGCAGGTGACCTGGGCAAGACAGGAATGACCTTGGCTGAGAGCATCATTTCTCTGAGCCCTGTCTGTGGATGAGGAGGTCAAACCACATGCTCTCCAGAGTTCCTTCCATCCTGGACACTCGGCTCTGTGCCATAGAACACACGAGGTGCTAAATGATGCTGGTTGAATGGAATCCTACCCCCAAGCTCCCATTAGATAGTTCATCCTCCATTCAATTGTTCATTCAATCCACCTCTGCTGTTTTCAGCACTCACTCTGTGGCTGGCCCTGCTCATAGTACTGGAGATTTAAGGGCAGCCCCTGCCCTCACAGAGCTATAGCCTCCCAAGGTCAAGGTCCCCTTCCATGGCTCTTTGTCTTCTCTCCCTAATGCCCCATCCTTTTAATGCTTCTTGCCACCTTTCCCCCAAATGCCTCAGGTACATTGGTTTCATTCCCAAACACCAAGCTCCAGACCTGGTCCAGTCCCACAGGATCTCAGGCTGGGATGGGTGCCGACCTCTCATTTTCCCCCACTCCCTGCATTCTGCAAACAGCCATCTGAATAATATTTCTAGGAGCACCTAATTCTACATTCTTAGGTTCAGCATCACTCGGGGGTCCCAGGCCAAACTGAAAGCCAATTGGTTCAATTTCCAGGTTTGGTCATTTGACGGGGCTCACAAATTCCATACCAACCAAGCCTTGAAATCAGAGCTACATCCGTGTGCCACTGAGGACATGGGGGAACTGGAGCTCTCCTTACTGCTGGTGGAAAGCAGCTGGGCTGTTTCTTAAAAAGTTAAACTCACACCTCCTCATGAAACAGTCTTTCCACTCCTAGGTATTTACCCCAAACACAGAAAGCATGTGCCCATACAACATTATTCATGAATGTTCAGGGCAGCTTTATTTGTAATAGCTCCAAACTGGAAACAACCCAAACGTCCATCAGTGGGCAAATCAATAAACAAATTGTATAGTGTGTCCATAAAATAGAATACTCCTCAGCAAGCAAAAGGCATGAACTCCTGTAATGTGCCACATGTGGATGCAGCTCAAAATAATTATGCTAAGTACAAGGAACCAGAGGATAAAAGCATGCATATTGTATGATTCCACTTACCTAAAATTTGAGATAACCCAAATTAACCTATAGTGACTAAAAACTAAGACTAAGATCTATTGATCTTTTGATCAATTGATCTTCGTAAAGATTGTGTTGGGTGGTTGCTTATGGAGGGGGTGGAGATGGGGAAGGGAGGGAGTAGATTATAAAAGGGTTAACGGAACTTTGGGGAATGATGGTCAAGTGTGATCTTGAGGGCGGTGATGGAGTCAAAGGTATACACATATGCCAAAATATATCAAATTATGTACTTTAATTATGTAAAGTTTTTGGTACTTCAATTAAATTGCAATGACATTGCTTAAAAACAAACAAAACAGAGACATTCATAGCCTCACAATACCCAGCCACCAAGGGCTCTGGTGTCTGCAGGTGGCAACCCTCTAGAAAAGCAGGTGTCTGGCAGGATAGGTCCCCTCCTCTTTCATTGGTTTGCTCTTGGTTGCCTTCTTACTTCCTCTAGGCAAACCAGAATCAACCTGACGAATTGTTTTTTCATAGGTGAGCATCTCCTGCAGTGGTCCCCAACCATTTTTGGCACCAGGCACTGGTTTTGTGGAAGACAGTTTTTCTATGGACCGGTGGGGGATGGTTTCAGGATGATTCAAGTGCATTACATTTACTACATCGGCTCCACCTCAGATCATCAGGCATTCGATCCCGGAGGCTGAGGACCCCTGCTCTAGAAGACCACTAGTATCACAAGCTTCTCTACAGGTTCTAGGAAAGAACTCACAGCCCAGAGGTGCTGGGAAGATGAACAAGAACTCTCTCCAGGTCTAAGTCTCAGCTGATCGCATCTGGTCTTCCAGGAGGCAGGGTGGTTTCTTGTAAAGAGTGTATGCTTTCATGTTAAGCCTGTGGCTAAGTTACTTAGGACCTGTGAGCCTCACTTTCCTATAGGCACATGGAGGACAAAGCCCCCCTCCCAGAGGTGAGCATCAAACAAACAGCAGGCATCAAGCAGCCGGCACAGCTCTGAGCACATCGCAGGCCCTCCATCAGGGTTCCCTTCCTCTGTTCTGACCCCAGGCTCCTCCCAGGACTGGTTATGTTTCAGGGCTTCACCAAAGCATGAGAAAAGCTGAGGGGTCCCCAGAAGCCTAGTGAAGCACAAGCCTGATTCTACCTGGATGCCTCTGAAGGTAGAGCTGAATTGAAGGCAGTCCCAGGCTTCTGGGTGGGTAAAAATAAGGCACCTTCAGCCAAGGTTGCAGTTCTGGAATTTGTTAGAGACAGATGACATAGCAGAGGGGATTGAGAAAGGTGGCCATGACTTGGAGATTCTAGGACAAGACATCAGGAGAGATGAGGGGCAGGCGTGGGGGAGATACCCAATCCTTGCTCACTGGACAAGTATAGGAGATACTCAGAAATGACCAGAAAACAGAGGGAAGGAAGATATGAATGCATGCTGGCATGTGAAAGGGGTTGACGCCATGGTACAGAGGTGTGTGGAGGACGCCGTGGTACAGAGGTGATGCCATGGTACAGAGGTGTGTGGATGACACAGTGGTACAGAGGTGTGGTGGTGTTGTTCAGTCACTCAGTCATGTCCAACTCTCTGCGACCCCATGGACTGCTGCACGCCAGGCTTCCTTGTCTATCATCATCTCCCGGAGCTTGCCCAAACTCCTGTCCATTGATTCGGTGATGCCATCCAACCATCTCATCCTCTGTCATCCTCTTCTCCTCCTGTCTTCTATCTTTCCCAGAATCAGGGTCTTTTCTAAAGTCAGCTCTTTGCATCAGGTGGCCAAAGTATTAGAGCTTCAGCATCAGTCCTTCCAATGAATATCTAGGGTTGATTTCCTTTAGGATTGACTGGTTTGATCTCCTTGCAGTCCAAGGGACTCTCAAGAGTCTTCTCCAACACCACAATTCAAAAGTATCAGTTCTACAGCACTCAGCATTCTTTAGGGTGCAACTCTGGGTGGTATATGTGCATGTGTTTATAGTGTTATGTAATTAAAAGACGTTTATTCCTTGAAAGGAAAGTTATGATCAACCTAGACAGCATATTAAAAAGCAGAGACATTACTCTGCCAACAAAGGTTCGTCTAGTCAAAGCTATGGTTTTTCCAGGGGTCATGTATGGATGTGAGAGTTGGACTATAAAGAAAGCTGAGCACCGAAGAATTGATGCTTTTGAACTGTGGTGTTGGAGAAGACTCTTGAGAGTCCCTTGGACTGCAAGGAGACCCAACCAGTCCATCCTAAAGGAGATCAGTCCTGGGTGTTCATTGGAAGGACTGATGTTGAAGTTGAAACTCCAATACTTTGGCCACCTGAAGCGAAGAGCTGACTCCTTTGAAAAGACCCTGATGCTGGGAGGGATTGGGGGCAGGAGGAGAAGGGGATGACAGAGGATGAGATGGCTGGATGGCATCACCGACTCAATGGACATGGGTTTGGGTAAACTCCAGGAGTTGGTGATGGACAGGGAGGCCTGGCGTGCTGTGATTCACGGGGTCACAAAGAGTCGGACACGACTGAGTGACTGAACTGAACTGATAGTGTTATGTGTGTGTTTATATGTGTATATGGCATGGTACAGATGTATAGGTGATGTGTGTATGTATATGTGTGTTCATTCCCAGGAAATAAACACACACAATTCTACTGGCTTTCAAGTTTCTGCAGAGAGAAGACCCAGGTAGCTCCCTGATGAATATGAGCAGAGGAAACAGTAATATCATTGACAATCAGCCTCCATGCCAATTTAAAATCAGCCCACACTTGGTTTATGAGGAGCTGCCCAAATGTAACATTCAGGAAATGTTACTGTGGGGGAGATGCTGTCTTGTCTTCAGTTTCCCGTGAGCCACGTTACGGCCTGGGAACAGAGATCCACCAAAAGACGCTCATACCTGCCATGGGCCAGAAAACATAGTGTTCACATTCAGCATCTCACTGAATCTCAACACAACCCAGCAAGGTCAGTATTTCTGACTGATAAGGACACTGAGGTTTAAAACCAGGAGATGACACCCACACTCTCCTGTCATACACCATCTCATTCCAACCCAGTTTCAAGTCAGTTCTGTAATGTGTATGTACACATACATGTGTGTATTTCTCTGGGTGTAGGTGTTTGCACAGAAGACATAATTGGGTTTTCGTTAGTGTATATTAACAAGGTGTACACATGCACCCCAGGGTTCCCCACAGCACTATTTACATGACATGGAAGCAACCTAGATGTCCATCAACAGATGAATGGATAAAGAAGTTGTGGTACATATATACAGTGGAATATCACACAGTCATAAAAAGGAACGAAACTGAGTCAGTTGCAGTGAGGTGGATGAACCTAGAGCCTATTATACAGAGTGAAGTAAGTCAGAAAGAGAAAACTAAATATTGCCTATTAACACATATCTATGGAGAAGGCAACGGCACCCCACTCCAGTACTCTTGCCTGGAAAATCCCATGGATGGAGGAGCCTGGTAGGCTGCAGTCCATGGGGTCGCGAAGAGTCGGACGCACCTGAGCAACTTCACTTTCACTTTTCACTTTCATGCATTGGAGAAGGAAATGGCAACCCACTCCAGTGTTCTTGCCTGGAGAATCCCAGGGACGGCGGAGCCTGGTGGGCTGCCGTCTATGGGGTCGCGCAGAGTTGGACACTACTGAAGTGACTTAGCAGTGACACCTATCTATGGAATCTAGGAAAATGGTACTGATAAACCTAGCTTCAGGGAAGCAATGGAGCTGCAGATGCAGAGAACAGACTTGTGGACACAGTGGGGGAAGGAGAGGGTGGGGTAAACTGAGAAAGCATCACTGACATGAATATACCACCACGTGTGAAAGAGCTGGCTAGTGGGAAGCTGCTGAATAGCACCGGGAGCTCAATCGGTGCTCTGTGATAAACTAGAGGGGTGGGAGGCGCAGGAGGAAGCTGACTGATACAGTTACAACTGATTCTAGCTGTGGTACAGCAGAAACCAGCACAAGGATGTAAAGCAATTATCCTCCAATTTAAAAAAAAAAAAAAAAACAGACAATGTGTATACTCCCTCTGCCTCTATTTGAAATTCTGGTGTTATAGTTTAGCCCTTCCCCCAATAAGCCTGAGATGGAAAAAAAAAAAAAAAAAATTGCTGACAATAATGTGTCCTCAAACTATACCACACTCCATAGTTTACAAGATAGACATTCAGCACACTTTTAGAAAGAAGGATGCTAACATTTACTAAGAGCGAGGCTGGGCTCAAACAGTCGCCTTTTTTATTTCACTTAGTTATCCCAGCAGCCTGCAAAGGTGATCTTAGGCATTTTTATACATAGGGAAATTAAAGCTTAAGAGAAGGTAAGCAACTTGCCCAAGTTAGCAGAGTTCATAAAACACGGGAACCTCAGTCTAATGGATTCCAAAACTCAGACACAGCCTTCCCACTGCACAGAGATGGCAGCATCATGGTAAACAGTTGTCGTTCCCCACCCCCCGCCGCCCCCCAGCCATGGAAGCCTTCCCATCCCTTCCCCATCACCCACCCCAACTCCCAGGGAAGAACTGAGCACTGGCACAGAGAAGCCCTGTGCCCCGGCCGCAGGCAACAATCGGGCCCCATCATCTTACCGCCCACGCTGAGCCACAGAAAGATCCAGGCTACCCATCTTCAGGGCCAGCCTCTTGAGGATGAGCGCCAGGCACTCTCACAAAGGCCGCTGGCTTGGTTTAAGGCTCTGCCGCCGCTGTCCTGAAATCTTCAGTAATTTCTGAACAAGCAGCCTTGCCTCTCCATTTTGCGCTAGGGCCCATGAATCTTGCAGCTGGTCCTGCCCATCTTCCAAGGAAGCCAGTTCGGGCAGCCTTTCCCAGGAAGAGCAGCCCAGCCAGCCACTCCCTGCGTGTTTCCAAAAATGTTACCCACAGTCCCCGAATGGTCAGGACAGAAGTTACTTTAATCTGGGGTGGCTTCCTGGCCCTAACGGCCTTGATGGGGCAATGCAGGAACTGCTGGGTTGCTCCCCACCCTGCTCTCTCCTCCCCATTCCACCTCACCCCTCCGGCCGCATGCTCCCTGGTCACTCCTCCCTAAACACACCATTGCTCAAGGGATTAAAATTCCTGGAGGGCATGGACACTTCCGCTCTATCTCCAACTCCCCTGACCCGGGCTCTTTCTGCACACACAGCAGGAACTTGATGGGAGCGGAGGGATTAGATACACTGCAGTGTGTATTTCCTGAATTCTTGACCCCATCAGTTACAGGATCTATCATCAATGTGATGACTTTACTCAGACACAAAGATTGTGGGTCCTTCTGCAATTGGATAAATATTAAAAGCCAGAAAAATGTGTTAGCTTTGAACTAGAGTTAAAAAAAAAAAAATTGGTTCTGCTTGCTCTACATTTGAGTTTGCAACATTTGTCCCCCAGCCCACGCCTACCTCTGCTTCCTCCTCCTCTCCCTTCCCTGTGCAGGTCTCACCTTCTCCAAGCAGCCTTCTTAACCATCCTCAGCTATCTGAATTCTTCCAAATAAACTCAGAGCCCTTGCTCTCTACCCTTTTTAAAGGATGCTGCATCATATACTACTCTGTGGCCCTTCCTGTTATTTGACGTCTTGAATTCATTTATCTTTTTTATGCCAATGAGCTTTTCCACCATCTATACTGAGTGCCCCAGGAACATGACACAATGCCATGTGTGCCATGAATGAAAGCCATCTGACGGCAGGGAGTGTGGGTAGGGAATAGAGAGAGGAGAAAGTTATTAACCCCAGAAATAAAATCTTCACAGCAAACCCAGTGAACTCAGGTCCTTCAACCATTTCTCTTCTTAAGAGTTCACTGGAGGTCAAAGGCATCCAGACCTTGGCCAGACATCATCAAGAGGTGTCTCAAGTGGCACTTAGCAAGAGGCAAAAGCGTGCGCCTTGACAGACCTGTGTGGCTAAATGAGGTCTTGGCATTCCCAGACGAAACGCTGGCCATTTTCATTCCTGTTTGTTTCTGCTGCCCTCACTCCCTTCCAGCGAACCAAAGACATCTCGTATGTAAAAGGCGTAAGATATTTTTGCCCCCTGTGCTTCTAGAACGGGATACTTCCTCCAAGGGAAGTGAGACCTTGGCTAGGAGACCTCAGGCTCTAGAAGCTGGGGTTTCCCCTTTGGAACCCAGACCATCCCTCCATAGCTTCAAGCCCAGTCTCTGCGTGGACTCCCCCATCCCTAAGTCACGTTCCTTTGACCCAGATACCCCTGTAAGCTGTGCCCGGATTCTCTCCACTGAAGGAACTTTATTCACCCGAGGGCCCCTCACGTGCCCCTCGCCTCCCTCCTCAGCGTCCACCTCGCCTGGAAACTGTACTTCTGCACATCAGCATCGCTTCTATACAGCCTGTCTCCCCGCCCCCGACCAGAGGCTGTCTTCCCAGTTTCTTCTCCATGGTGTTTCAGAACAATGTGACTTCCAACCCAGCTTTCCCCACACTCCACTTTCTCTCCTCTCCTTGATTTCAAACAGCTAGTCCCCCTGCCTGGAGCACCCCTCCTGGACCCTCCCCCTCCTCCCGGCCACCCACCTGGCAGCCTGCGCCCTTGCCCACAGGTGTGGTGAGGCGCCCCTCCTTAGCATCCTGTGTTTCTCCCATCAGACATCAGAGCTGCCGCTGCCGCTTCTGCTTCCTAAATAGTGTCATTCTCAATGGGCTACGACATCCTTGAGTTCTGGACCAGTGTCGCATGGTCTCTTGGGAGCCCTGTACCCAGCAGAGCTGGTCCCGAAGCTGGTGTGCTGGGCCTTGGCCAAGGGTCACACCTCCGGTCTCTGTCCTTCTCCCTCACCCCTTCTCCCTCCCAGCAAACCTTCCATCTCATTTCAGATGCATTCAGCCAGTGGTCACTCCCAAAGCATCGTCTCCCCATCTCCAGCTCCTTATTTCCAACGACCCACAGGTCTGCTCTGAAATGCGGGCACCATTCCCACCAACTTCCTCTCAAACCGTCTTCACTCCTCCTGCCCGTAGCCCACTTCAGCCTTCCTCTGTGAGTGATGCCATGGTCCAAGGTTCAAACCACAGACTCATCCTTAACTTCCTCTGTCTTGAGAAGTGCCACATGCCAGGCCTTTACACGTGTTATCTCATTTCTTGACCACATCAATCTCTGAGAAGTGGGTATCAGCCTCCTGAGTTTAGACTGGGAAACTCTTCATCCCCTTCCCTTCTCTTTCACATCTGAGGCCAAGAGAAGTCTGGTGACCTGCCCAAGGTCACAAGCACGTAACTGACTGAGCTGGGATGAGAGGCAGGTTCTGACGGGCTGTCCAAAAGACCACATAGCACGTGTGCGCGCACACACACACACACACACACACACACACACAAATGCACGATGTTCCCTCCTTTACGCTATAATTATCCAATCAATCTCCAAGCCCAGACAATTTCCACTTGGAAATGCTTCCTTCATGGGCCCTTTGATCTCCCATGTGGACCCAACTGAGACACAGGGCAGGGGGGAGATGGGAGGCCATGGGTCCTGCCCGTCTGGCCAGCAGCGCTGACCTCACCTTGTGCTCACAGCTTGGAAGGATTTTTTCCAAGGCTCCATCCTTTCTTACCAGTTTGGCTGACCTCCAGCCCAGGCAGAGGCTGACCCCTTTTCCCTGGACCTGCACCTCACTCACTGCTCCTCTTGGCCTCAGGCCCAAAGTCGTCAACAGCCTCCCCACCTGGAGCACACACTGTTTCCAGGTCTCTTCCCTCAATTTAGCTCTTGGTTTTCCCACTCGCCACAGAAGAACCCCAAGGACAGTGGATCCCATCCTAAGGGGCTTCTCAACAATGCAGATCCCAGGGCCCTGCTCTCAGAGTTTCTCAATCAGCAGATCTGGGTAAACCTAAATCTGCATTTTAACAAGTTCTTCAAGGGATTGGGATGCAGGTGGTTTCATCGACCCTTCATCCCCTTCCCTTCTGTCACATCTGTAAAGAGATGTGATTCTTCTCTTTTTTTTTTTTTTTTCCCACAATTCACCCTACTGTCCAGAGTAGTGCTCAAATCCCCCAAGTTCTCATCCCTGGCTGCACAGTGGAATCACAGGGCATTCTGAAAATATTTATGCCTGAATCCCAACCACCAATTAAAACAGAATCTCTGGGCTGGTGCTGGGGAGCCACTGGGGTGAGCAGCTCATCCTCCTTTGCTCGACACTGTCTCAGTTTTAATCCTGAAAGTCCCACATCCCTGGGAAGTTCTGAGTCCCAGGAAAACAGGATCAGTCATTTACCCTACAGGGCTCTGGGTGGGAGTGGGGTGGGGCGAGGTGTAAATCTTTCCTGGTGATTCTAATTTGCAGCCAAGCTCGCCAAACACTGGAGCTTATCTGCGCTCACCTGCCTTTTGCTTTCACTCAGCTCACCTAATCTCAAAATATGTCTCTAGGCCAGCAGCACCAGTGTCAACTGCGAACTTGTTTTAAAAAGGTAGAGCCAACTCTAAATAGAATACAGAGGGCTGTCCTGGTGGCTGGGTGCTAAAGCATCTGCCTGCCAAGCAGGAGACACAGGTTCAATCCTTGGGTCAGGAAGAGCCCCTGGAGAAGGAAATGGCCACCTACGCGAGTACTCTTGCCTGGGAAATCCCATGGACAGAGGAGCCCAGTGGGCTACAGTCCATGGGGTTGTAAAGAGTCAGATACAACTAAAGCAACCAAACAACAATAACAACAACAGACAGCTACAGAGGGATCCTCTGATACCCTACCCAGAGCCACCGACATTCATTGACTTAAGTGAGGACCAAGGAGTTAACTGGTGGTGGAGGTTTGAGGCTGGGAGGTTTCAGTTCTCCCTGGAGAGGTGTAGTGGTGACCACAGTGGGCTGCGTTTTGATTCAAACGCACTGACCCTTTACTGACCACTAACTAAACTAGCTGGCGTGTTCATGACGTCTCATGAAATTCAACACTAACCCTGTCCAGCCTATGGTATTGGGGTTTTGCAGGGTCCATCTATGAAACTTTCCTCTTCTGGCTCAAGTTCAGGGCCAGTTGAGAAAGAGATACACGGAGCAAATAGATGGAGGTCACAGTATCAGCCACGCTCCTGATAAAGCTGTGGGAGTGTGCGGCTGTCTCTTTAGACAAATGGACTTCCTGATATTTCACCCATGAGTGAGGCCAGCTGACGTGTCCAGTCCTTGGCAGAGGAGGGTGACCATGGACCCTTCCATAGGAGGAGGTTTCCAACCTCACCACCCAGAGTTGGCCAGATGCGCCCACCCTGCACACAGCAGAACCCAGAGAAGGGAGGAGTGTTGGCCAGCCCAGCTCGTTACCTCCCAGAGTCACTGGTCAAAGATGCCTCGCCTCTTCCCCTGGGGAAGTGATGGGGAGGGAGAGGCCAAGGTTCTCCACCCCTATGTCCATTAAAGCCTGGCTGCCTCCTCGGACCAAGCCAGCATCTCTGCAGGTGGGATCAGGGCATGAGTGGCTTTAATATCTTATGTTTATAAAAGTTCTCTGGGTGATGCTAAGGTGCTGTGTTGAGTAACCACTCTTGGGGAGATCCTCTTCTGGAAATGAGAAGCCAGAGAGATGCTCCCCTCCAAGGGTGGAGGTTGCTCCTATTTCTCAACCAGGGAAACGAGGTCTGGGGAAACTTGGGCATCTAGCCTTCTGCCCAGAGCCAGTCACCAGAATCCTAAGGATGAATAATAGCAGGGAATGAATCAGCTTTCTCCAAATCTTGGGTAGACCTGGAGGTTGATCAGCCAGGTTGGAGCCAGATCAGCTAAACCAGTGGTTCTGGAATCTCCTGGAGGGATTGTTAAATGCAGCTCAATGGGCGCCAGTCCCAGAGTTTCTGATTCAGAGGGAGGGCTGGGCAGCTGTGAGAAGAGAAGGGCACAGGTTTCCCAGCTGGGGAGATCTTTGGCACCAGCATTAACGATGGCCTCGCCTGGGGTTCACGCAATCTCTCTGGGGCTCGGTTTCTTCAAACAGCCATCACAACGGAACAACGACCTCGTGTGTTTCTTGTGAGCTGAACCAGTACGCGTGGAGCACCTGGTGTGGCGCCTGGCACTTAGTAGGACGGAAGATAAGTTGTCGATGTTGATTATTATTTGTAGATGATGATGTTTTTCAGGGATGGCTTCTTTGAAAAGACTGGGAGGAGGTTTTGGGAGGCAAGCGAGAATACCAAGAGGCAGAACACCAAAGAGAGAAACAGCCAAGTCTGAAAGGATGCAGGAGGGGAGCCAGAAATGGAGCAGAAGCCGGTGCACGGAAGGGACAGGCAGACTGTGTGCAGAGGGTGGGGGTCCGCTGCAGACCTGGCTGGGAGAGAGGCTGGGAGTCAGAGCTGCCCAAAATAGAACTCCCTTCTCTCCAAGTCCTCAATGCTCTCCCCCTCCCCTCCCCATCTCTCTGGGCCACACTCCACATGCCTCTGTCCAGACTCATTTGTTAGAACTGACCCCCCCCAACTGCACCCCCACCCCTGCCCTAGGGACTCAAGGAATTTTAGCAATGTGTTCAGTTCCAAGTGCTGGAGGAAAAGAAGCGCAGTAAAAAGGGAAAAACCCTCTCTCTAGGCTTGTGTCTTTGTATGGCTTCCCAGAGCCCCCCAAGTCTTCCACTCCCCTAAGAGATGGGCATCCAGAGTCAGCATCTGGTTAGAAGTATCCAAGCTAACTGGTACCAATGGCCTGCCTCCCCTCACCCAACCACAAAGTCCTCCCTGCCATCTCTGCCAACCCATGTCCTTCCCTCTTTCATAACTAGACTCAAAGCTCATCTCCCTGAAGCCTTCCCTAGATGAACTTCACTTGATTGTAAGAGCTTCTTCCTCCATGTATGCATCCATCCACCCATCCATTCATTCCACAAATGTTTACTCAGCATCTGCTCTTGTAACAGAGAACAAACCTGACTCCATATTGGATCTGTTTCTTTAGCTCTAACCCTTGTGCGCTGTTGCCGGAGCTTAGTCATGATGACTCTGTACATTTGTAAAAGAATGTTGCCTACAGCCTGAAATATACATAACAGCCCATTCTCAAGGCTCTGATGTTTACAGGTATAATACTTTTCCATTTATATAGAGATAAAAAGTAGAACAGAAAACAATTATCAATAAATATCCAATTAATGTTGGATATTTATAGGAATACTATGATCAGACCTACATGGACCACTGCAAGAACGAAGGATTACTGCACCAGATTTGCAACGACCAGACACACCCTCTGCTCTTGGGGTATAAAACAAGCCCGAATTCTAACTCAGGTAAGATAGCTCTTTGGGACACTAGTCCATCATCTTCTCAATTTTCTGGCTTTCTGAATAAAACCTCTATTCCTTACCCCCCAAAATCATCTCTTGATTTATTGACCTGTTGTACAGTAAGCTGGTGACCTGGTGTTTGGACCTGGTGACCCTCTGACTAGGCACGTGCTGGGTAGCCCGGACTCCAGTCCCTGCCCTCCTACAGCCTAAGGAAAAGAGCACTAGAGTGGGAGCTCACAGTTGAAAGGAGGTAACAGTGTCCCTTTGACATGATCTTCAAGTTCACGGTCATGCTCTTCAATCCTCTTTTTTGGCATCAGAAAAGACCTCCCAGGCAGAGGTGAGACAGCATCTTCTTTGCTTACACACAAAAATCACACCAAAGAAAATACACCCATATAACGTCCTTCGTGGTTCCATGTTGCTTTCCATCCTGTGGACTTTAGAAACATGTCTGACTTTAGAAACATGAGCCTCAGTGCATGTCATCTTCAGTAACTCACTCAGTCTCTGTATCTGGCACCTTAAGGACCATCTTAACCGACATCTATTAACCTGCTTGGATGTACCAGGCATGGGAGATAAGAGCTGAATAAGGTACCTAATGATGACAGTCTAGTGGGAGAGCCAGGTATGCAAATAGCTAGTCTAGCACTATATGGGATGGACACAGGTAAGGCACTGTGATGTGAGTGGAGAGAGGCATCTGCTACAGTCTGGTTGTTGACCTGGAGGATGCCAGGGAGGCTTCCTGGAGGAGGCAATGAAGAGAAGTAGTCAGTCTTCAACTGAGCCTGTGCAGTGGCTTGGCTCCTGCCATTTCAGATCATCTTAACCACGTCTCACTGACTTCGCTCCCTTCCCTTCCTTGTCCCTGCATCTCAGAATGTCGCGGGTATTGGGACTTCTGGGAAAATGAATCCATGTGCATGTGGTCAAAGGGAAAAAATGTTACAATACCAATAACTTCATTATGTCATAAAAGCTAAATATATAAAGCAAAAGGTTATTTCCCCTGGCTATTTTTAGGTGGTGCTCAGATACCCGCCTCGGCCTATTCAACGCCAGTGCAACCAGGGGCCAGAGCTGAATTTTCAAATGTTGCACCGCGGTCTTCAGAGCCGGAAAACAGCTACTGGCAGATGGAAAAGGGCAGGGCTTCAGCTGACTTGTGAGCTGAGTCAGGGCTGTACCAGGCTCTGCACAAAGCAGCTACAGCTGTGAGTCAAAGGCCTCTTTAGCTAGGGAAGCTGAGTGAGAAGGAGGCGGTCACATCACACTTTTTGTCAAGCAAAGTCATCATCCCAACAGGTAGTGAAAATCATTGCTTCCAACGCAGGGGGCACAGGTTTGATCCCTGGTCGGGGAACTAAGATCCCACAACCAACAGAACACAGCAAAAAAAAAAGAAAAGAAAAAACAAGAAGGATGAAAGTTTTTACATCCCTAGGAATAGGAAAGAATCTGAAGACAGCCTTTGCTAACATGGAGTGAGATTGTCTATGACATGAGAGGTTTGCCCTGATATTCACCCTTAGCTGAGTCAACTTGAAGCCAATCCCCCTTTCTCTGGGGAGGATTATATGTCATTCAAGGGGCAACATTTTATTTTTACTGAGGGCTAACAAACTTCGACCGCAAGACTCCTTTCTGAGAAGCAAAGGCCCTAGGAATAGAATGGAGCCGAGAATCCAGAATTTGAACTTCTAAACTTGGCTCTGCCAGTAACCCACTCTAAGACCTTGGGAAAGCTTGCTTCCTCCAAAGCCTCACTTTCTTTATCAGGACAGGACACACCCCACAGGGTTGTCATGAGGAGTAACTGACAAATTCAGGAATAATATTGCAGGTCTGTATAACAGAGTATTTTAGGAGGAAAATATTTCCCAATATATTTTGCCTCTGGGAAATCCAGATGTTTAATTTTTTTTTCCCTTTTCTCCTGTATCCTTCTGATTGTTGCTGTGGGTTTGTTGATTTTGGGCCGCCTCATGCAGCAGCGCAGGGTCCCTAAACCAGGGATCGAACCTGTGCCCCCTGCATTGGGAGCCAGGAGTCTTAATCACTGGATCACCAGGGAAGTCCCTCCTATATCCTTCTATTAATATGAGAGCTAAGCCACAGCCTTTTCTCTGGTCAGAGAAGATTTATAAACCCCCCCACCCCGCCCCAACAAAAAGGCCAGCTGAGCAGGGAAGGGTCACTGAGAGGCAATGTTGTTTACTCTGGACAGGAGGAGGCAATAGAGAAGCTTTCTAGGAGTAGGAGGGGGAGGAATGACCAGGATTTCACTTCCACACCTGACGGACCGCATGCCTGGGGAAACACCATGCCCCTTGGAGAAGCCCCACCTTCCACTGGGCTCAGAGCAACAGGGCTCTGCCAGGGGTAGGTTGGGAAGGACCAGGGGCTGTCCTCGGACCCGCACAAGAATGGGCCTTCCCATTCTCCCACAACAGCTGGACACTCGAGCCCTCCAGGGGAAGGTGGGTGTCTGGGAGAGTGGGGGACCCAAAGAAGCCGTGGCTTCAGCAACAGGTGTCAGGGAACCCTTCAAAAGCCCCAGGGACAAGAGCAGACCTGGCCCCTTCAGTGGATTTCAGTACGTCGACTACAAACTGGCACTTGCCAAGAACAGTTGCCAGCAACTGAACAACAACACAGGCATCTGCCATGTGCCGCCGCAGAGACTAAACCCTGTGCCGCTGCAGCTGTTGACCTTCAACACCCCCGGAGAGAGTTCAGGGTGCAGTGAGGCGCTCTGGGCTCCACGGAAGCTGGTGCAACAGTTGTTTAGATAGGCAGATATCTTCAGGAACTGATTGCATGATCCCAATCTTTGCATCTTTTCGTAACTAGAAAAGCACGAAATCCCTTCATGGTAACATCAGCTCCTCATGACTAGCAGAAAACCTTCTGTAAAGTAAGCACTTGACTGTACTGAACTCCCCCTTCACCAAAATCTTATATGTTTACCTTCCCCCACTGCCTCTTTGGAGTGGTCTCTCGGAGCACTCTGAGGTGGTTTCCTGGGCTGCAGTCCTCATTTTGCCCCCAATAAAACTGAATTCATAACTCCCGAGCTGTGCATCTTTTTTGAGTTGACAAGCACCAGGACCCTAGACACAGAGGGAACACAGAACACGTGTCAGTGCATATCAGCGGGGAACCTGCGGCCTTGAGAAAACTGTAGCTTCCCCAGCGAGCAGATCACTAAGGAGGGGGGCCCTGGAAGACTGAATCCTGACTTCACTGGACCATAAGTCTCTGTTTCACATCACAGAAAAGACGAAGAGACCTTTATTGACTAGGCTAAGATTTCTTTTATTGCAAGTGATCAATTCCAGCAAGTAATTATTTTTCTTGCACATGTGAGTTGTAATGTACACATGTTCCCCAACCATTTCAAGAAGTCTTCAATAAATATTAGCTGCCTTCATCATCATAACTAAGTAAGTTCTTCCCAGACTGGTATGGAGGGAGGGCAGGTTAGAACAAGAGCAAGAAACAGTCCTACTTGTTTCAGATCTGAGTTGGAGCTGAAGGAGCCTGGAGGGACCAAGGAAAGAACTGGGAGCGAGGGGAGGGAGAGCTGCATCTGGAGTGTTTACCCTCTATTACCTTCTATTATTTTCTATATTACGTTTCTATATGCAAACATACTCAAGCCCTCCCTTCTCAGTCAGGTTTAACTCTAAAGAATCTGCCTATCGTTCTGCCCTTTCCTCCCCCTCAAAAGGGCTACAGAGGAGGGGGCACCAGGACACTTACTCACTTAGCACCTGCCGGCCTTGTAATAGGGTCCTGCAGGCCCACTCTTCTGCCCACCCACTTACTGTCTGCGAAGCCCTATAAGGACAGCATAGTGGTAACGAGCCAGAACTCAGGTTGCATGAGTACAGATCCCAGCACCACTGATCGGCTGCGTTGTCTCTGGCAAGTTACTTTGCCTCCCTCTGCCTCTCTGTGCCCTTCTGAAAATGTAAATAATAGTAATTTGCCTCCGAAGGTAGTTGCAGGGATTAAGTCAGTGGGTTAGTGGTCTTATACACGGTGATCAGGGTCATGCCTGGCTCCCAGCAAATACTGTGTAAGTAGCAATAACTACTCACCTTCTCAATGAGATTACTTAAAATAACCCTTCTTCCAGTGCAAAAAGGGAACCCTCCACACCACTCGTGGAAATATAAACTGGTATAGCCACGGTGGAGAACAGTATGGAGGTCTCTTAAAAAACTAAAACTAGAACTATCATACAATCCAGCAACCCCACTCCTGGGCATATATCTGCAGAAAGCCATAAATTTGAAAAGATACATGCACCCCAATGTTCATAGCAGGACTATTGACCATAGCCAAGACATGGAAGCGACCTAATGTCCATCAACAGAGGAATGGATAAAGAGATGTGACATATAAACACACAATGGAATATTACTCAGCCATAAAAAACGAATGAAATAATGCATTTGCAGCACCATGGATAGACCAAGAGATTATCATACTAAGTGAAGTAAGTCAGAGAAAGACAAATATCATATGATACCACTTAAATGTGGAATCTTAAAAAATGATACAAATGAACTGATCTACAAAAAAGAAAGACTTACACAGAAAACAAATGTAAGGTTTCCAAGAAGAAAGGTGGGGAGGGAATAAATTAGGAGTTTGGGATTAATATATACACACTAGTATAGATAATAAAGATTATCAACAAGGACCTACTGCCTAGCACAAGAACTCTACTCAATATTCTATAATAACCTATATGGGAAAAGAATCTGAAAAAGAATAGATATACGTATATGTGTAACTGAATCACTTCTCTGTATATCTGAAACTAATACAACATTGTAAATCAACTATACTCCAATATAAAATAAAAATATTTTTAAATGAAAAAAAATTTAAATGCAACAAATATAGTCAATGATGAATATGCAACAACAGAAATAATAAAAGTTTAAAATTAAAAAAAAACAAACCTCTTCCAACACCATCCACTCCCTTTTCCCTCCTCCTATCTTCCACATAGACTTATCACCAAACGAGATGCTATATATATTATTTTCTATCTCTCCCTGTTTGTCCATCATTTTTTTGTCCATCATCCATTGTATATCCACAGGGCCCAGAATTACTGCCTAGCACATAGCAGACTCTGTAACAAAGGATGAATCCAGGAAATTTTCTTACTAATTGTATAACCTTAAGCAGATTACAGGGGCTTCCCAGGTGGCACAGTGGTAAAGAATCCACCTGCCAATGTGGGAGGCGCAAGAGACACAGGTTCAATCCCTGGGTTGGGAAGATCCCCTGGAGTAGGAAACAGCAACCCACTCTAGTATTCTTACCTGGGAAATCCCATGGACAGAGGAGCCTGACGGGCTACAGTCCATGGGATCGCAGAGTTGGACACCACTGAGCACCACCACCAGCATAAGCAGATTATGTAACTCCACACACCTCAGTCTACTCATCAGGAAAATGGGACTGACATGAGGATGAAATGAGATGACATTTGCGAATACATCCTCCCCAGTCCTTGGCACATGGTGGATGGATGCCAGCTGATCTGGGAGGACCAGTCTCAGCCTGGCTCAGGCAGGGCCTGCAATGGTTAATCCCCAAATCTCTTCCCCTGTGGCAAGGCAAGGCTGGACTGGAGGGCCACTGGCAGCTGTCCAGGTGGCGGAGAGATGTCAGAGGTGGGCGCCTATGGAGCTGCCCTGGTCCTGACGCTGGGTCCTGACCCAGGCAGCTGGAGTCTGCCCCCACCCCCTCCTGCTGGGAGACACCGCCTGGGCTTGGAGCGTTTCGGGTGCAGGAGCCAAGTGGTGGGAACCTCCGCCTGCCTGGGTCCCACGCCACATCCTGGCCTTGGGGGAAGTGGGCCCAAGGCCGGGCCTGACTTCCCAGCCGTTCCCAGGCGCCTGCTCTCCAGCAGGCCCAGCTGGGTGGACTGAACCGGAGACCCATTGGGGCAGGTCTGTCCCTCAGCACTGCCTCGTCCCCACCCACAAGGAGGGAGACACAGGCCTCAGCAAGGAGGGTCCACGTTCATGGCTCAGCTCTGTCGGCCCTGAACCCTACCCGCCTTCCCAGACCGGGGGAGGGAGCGAGTTCAAAGGCAGATGAGCCTCAAGTGGCCAAATCGCAGAGAGTACACTCAGAGGAGCTGACTCCAGCCAGAGTCTTGTCCCATTTCCCCCAGTTTTCCAACTTTCTGACAGCTTCCCCAAGAGTTCACCCTGTTCCAAGGCTCACCCGGAAAGAGAGGAGAACAGATGTGCAAGCTGAGCGTGGATGGGGAAGATGGACAAATGAAACCAAGCGTTTGCCCCATGGGTCATTAATTCTAGTCACATGTGGAAGCCCCACTCCGTGCCAGGCACAGCATGCTGCAGGGGTGTGGTCATGAATAGAAGACAGACCTGGGGACTTCCCTAGTGGTCCAGGGTAAGACTCTGCGCCCCCAGTGCAGGGGGGCCTGGCTTCAATCCTTGGTCAGGAAACTAGACCCTATAGGTCCAGGCTGCAACTAAAAGACCCCGCATGCTGCATTGGAAGGACTGAGGCTGAAGCCGGAGCTCCAATACTTTGGCCACCTGATGCCAAGAGCCAACTCACTGGAAAAAACCCTGATGCTGGGAAAGATTGAAGGCAAGAGGAGAAGTGGGCGACAGAGAATGAGATGGTAGGATGGTATTACCAACTCAATGGACATGAGTTTGAGCAAGCTCCGGAAAATGGTGAAGGACAGGGAAGTCTGGTGTGCTGCAGTTCATGGGATTGCCAAGAAGTGGAAACAACTTAGCGACTAAACAACATACTGCAAAAAAGACTCACTGAAGCCAAATACATAAATATTTTTTAAGAAACAAACAAAACAAGCATAGACCTGGTTACCAAAAAGGCTCTCGGTTGGTCAGGGAAAAAAGGTCCACAGGTAAGCAGGTTGGGGAGGGGGCAGAGTTGTGCAGGGCATGGTGGGAGTCTAGGGGAGGGGTCTCTAACATTCCCTGGGCAAGGAGGGAGGGCTGATAATCTGCAAGAGTGATACCAAGGTGCTTCTAGCAGGCAACATCTTGGGGAAGAATGCAGGGACTAATGAATGGAGAAAGGATACCCCTCACCAAGAGGCCAGCTCAGAATAGCCTTGGAGCGGGGCACGGGCCTCAGCTCCCATCCTCTTGGTCTTCCGGGACTTTCACTGGAAAGTAAGCCTCCCTGAAGGCAGGGACATGGTCAGGTTGCTCCCTCAGAGCTTAGAACAGTGATGGACACACATACGAGGCACTCAGCAAATGGGTCTGAAAATGCTGGAGTGTAAACAAACTCACTCCTGACTCTCAGCAACCCCTGCTCTCCTCTGATCCCCCTGGCCTTCATGCAGGTTGACATTGCCCAGGTTTCTCTTGATGAGCATGTAAAGCTTGACCCACTAGAACTCTCTAACTGGTACCCAGTAAGTTGTCTCCTCAGCCTCCAACACAGGTGTCTATCACAGGCACAAACCGTGTGGTTTTCCCCAAGTGCTGCTGGAATCACAGGCCCCTGGGGACGATGGCAAGGAAGAGCCGCATGTTGTCACACCTTGGTCCCTAGAGAAGGACAGCACGGTGCTGCCACCTACACCAGCCCCGGGCTCCCTACACGCCCATCAGCCCAGCTCTCAGTCCCGGGCATGGAAGGGATATAGGGGAGCAGGGGGCTGATCAGCACGCTCTGTTCAGACACCACCATGGAGCTGGGCCCTGGGGAGATGGCCCAAACACAAGCCACTCCTGCCTGCTTGCATCTGAAGCCTATTATACAGAGCCAAGTAAGTCAGAAAGAGAAAAATAAGTATCGTGTATTAACGCAAATATATGGAATCTAGAAAGATGGTACTGGTGAACCTATTTGCAAAAAAAACCGCAAAGAGCACAGGTTCCCTTCACTTGTCATTTGGCCAATGTTTAACCAAGACCTACCTACTATGGACTAGAACCTGTCACTGGGACTAGGAAAGCCCAGTGGAAGCTACTGGAATCCTTGCCTTCTGGAAGCTCCTGGTTTACGAGAGTCAAGCAGAAGAGTGGTTTTCAAGCAACCTGCTAAGTGCTACATCAGTGGTAGGTCTGGCTGGCAGACGGAGAACTTCATCTCCCTGAAACCAGGGGAAGGGGGTGCAGGAGACTTTATAGAAGTGGGAGGAGTGTTTGAACTGAGCCTTGAGGGAGGGCTAGATACCTCACCAGGTATCAATCTTCAGGCAGAGGGGATGGAAGGGCAATAGTGAAGATACAGCCGGTGAGAGGAGGGGCGTGCAGAGATGGGTGTGGCCAGACCTGAGAAGCAGCCCAGGACTTGGTCTTGAGAGGACCACCCTCCTTGGACTCTGAAACTGGGTTTGGGATTTTCCAAACTCTCCTTAGGTCCTAACAGGATCCATGCTCAAACCAAGGAGGTCAAGGGGAAGCACACAGAGGCCCTGAACGGCAGCCCAGGCTCACGCCCCACAATCAGCCAGCACAGGGATGTCTCAGTGGAACCCCACTCAGAGAGCCAAGGCAAAAGGGCCACTGTCTCTGGAGTGACCAAGTGCCATTCCACAAGCTCAGGTGCAAAAATCTGACCCTGGGAAAGACTACTCTGTTCTGCTTCTGGATGGTTCCACCTCCCTCTCCACCGTTCCCACTCCCCCAGCCTTTGGGTAAGGAACGGGACTCCTCTTTTCTCTGACCATCCTGCAGGGGGCTCTCTCAAGGATTTGGGGAACCACAGGATTTTTTTTTAAATTTATTTTTAATTGGAGGATAACTGCTTTATAATATTGTGTTGGTTTCTGCTGTACATCAACATGAATCAGCCATAGGTATACACAGGTCTCCTCCCTCTTAAACCTCTTTCCCACCCCTCTAGGTTGTCACAGAGCGCTGGTCTGAACTCCCTGCATCATGCAGCAAATCCGCACTGGCTGTCTATTTCACATATGATAACGTGTATGCTTCCATGCTGCTCTCTCAATTCACCCCACCCTCTCCTTCCCCCACTGTGTCCACAAGTCTGTTCTCTCTGTCTGCATCTTCACTGCTGCCCCAAAAACAGGTTCATCAGTACCATCTTTCTAGATTCCATATATATGCATTAACACACGATATTTGCTTTTCTCTTTCTGACTGACTTGGCTCTGTATCATAGGCTCCAGTTCATCCACCTCATTTAGAACTGACTCAAATTCGCAGAAGCACAGGGTGCTGAGAGTGGAGGTGACTCTCCTTTTCAAGCCCACTTTACAGAGGAGAAAACTGAGGCCTGAGAAGCAAGGCCACTTGCCCCTGGGAAAAAGCAAACTCATGAGACCCCACAGCTAGAACTCCATCCTCAAATTCTCAGCAGCGGACAAACACTGGCTTGGTTCTTCAGTTCTTGGTTTCCTCTAAATAGTTTCTCCTGAAGATAGTGTATATGAAACAACAACTACAACAATGTAGTAAATAAAAAACTCTGAAAACCTTCACCCAGATTCCTCAATGAATACTTCCCTAAAGACTGTGAATCCTGTGAGGGCCTCTCCCTCTGGAAGATGTTCCCTAATAGTCTAGAAACAAATTCACAACTTCTTTTGGTCTTTATCTCAAACGTTCTCTTCAAAGCCTGGAGGATATTCAGAAACTCTTTAAAGAAGAGATGGTCTTCCCAACAGTCAGTCCAAAAGGTTCTGACCTGCCAAGTCAATGTTATAGAAAGCTGTGACTTCGTACACAATTAGCTTTATTCATCTACCATCAGTACACGGTCTCATATTCCACGCCTGATTTATAGTATATTTTCCTTAATTAAAAAAAAATTTCCTCAATTTTTGCATGCAAATGGTCCTAAGGCAAAGCGAGAAAAATTAGCAACAGAAGCTGAAAGCAAACAAATCCACCTGGTGTCCAGGGATTTGGGAGGTTGGGGAGGATCAGGTGGCATTTTGAATAGGTTTTCCAGGAAATAAGAGCTATTGGTCATATCAGCTATAAAACATAAGGATTGATTTGGAAATTAAAAGGGAAAATAAGTGGGACACGGGAGGAGCAAGAGAAAGAGGGAGGAAATTAAAAAAAACAGAGAAAGATCGGAAACTCCCCCTCAAAACCTCAAATGACTTGTATCCCACTTTAGAGCACCACAAGGATTCTCACTTTTTGAGAGATGTGCTTTCCCCAAATGACCCCACCTTCTTGCGAATATGGCCTTCCCTGTGGGTGAAGTAGTCATTACCTGGGGAAGGCAAGGAGCCCTGAGATTCCCCAGGGGATAAAGGCAAGGGTCTCAAAAGTCAAAAAATATCTGCCACCAACTGTTGATCATTTGGACAGTTAAACCAGATACAGAGAGCTCACCCTACAACCCCTCCATCCCCAGGCTGAGCAGGAGCTAATCACATCTTTGTTATTCCTCCCCAGCATCTTTTCAGGGAGCCAGATACCTGGCCAGTAGGCAGGATGGAATAAGACAGACATCCAGTGGGGGAGGAAGCCAGGTTCCCTGACCCAGGACGGGTATGCATATGTCTTATCTAATATGTGGAACATCTCCAGTGTCTCAGGCAGTAAAGAATCTGCCTGCAGAGCAGGAGACTCGGGTTCGATCTCTGGGTCAGGAAGACTGATCCTCTGGAGAAAGGAATGGCTACCTACTCTATTATTCTTGTCTGGAGAATTCCATGGACAGAGAAGCCTGGTGGGCTGCAGTCCACAGGTCACAAAGAATTGGACATGACTGAGCAACACTTTATCCAACATTTACACACACCTACACCTTCTGGACACACATTCTATGTGTGCCTCATCCCCATTTCCCATTAGAAACCAGGTTCACAAAGCCCAAATGATTTGCCTGGACTGTTTGGTAGCGGTAGTGCAGGACTGGGTCTCCATCCTGCCACCCTTGGCCCATGGGCAGCAGGACCACTGCATGCAGTGTCCAGGCTGTGCAAGAGAATCCCCCTTCCACGGGGCTGTGTGACTTCACGGGGGCTGAAGCGAAGGCAGTTGTTCTCCTGTACCGCCCAGAAGCCCAAGTCCAATCCCCACAGATGTCAAATGACGCCTATGTCAGGGAAGGGCACTGGTGGAGGCCTCGCATTACTTCCAGGTACCCTAGGGAGTGTGGGCCAGGAAGAGGGTGGGCTGGGCAGCTTCTGCAGCAATCTATTGATATTTAGCTACATTTCCCTTAAGAAAAGATACCCTTTTAAATTCACACCAAGGCTTTGCATGGGTGAGCAACAACCCTGACCCCCTGGCAGGTCAGCCCAGCTAAAGCTATCCCTGACCCACCCCTCACTGCTCTCTTCCACCAGCCAGGAAGATGGAATAACCTAGTTCTGGAGAAGACGACCAGCGAATTCCGGGCTCTTGAATCCTCCTCTGCTACCCTCATCCCTCTGGCCTGGATCCATCCTCCATCCGTTCAGAAAACACCCTGAGAGGGGCAGGTAGGGCAGAAATTCACACTCTGGGCCCTGCCTGGAGTCGGCTGCCCAGGATGCAGTTTCAGAGCATCTTCTCTTCCTGAGAAGGCACGTCAGCACCTCTCCAGCTCACCTTGCCTACAGAAGCTGGGAGGCCTTTGCTGCACGCTGACATGCACCTTCTGCCCTGAATCTGCAGAACCATCGCAGCGAGGGATTCAGGGCTTGTTTTCTTAATTAACTGAAAATGCTAACACAGGAGCCCGGGAGCTGGCAGGGGCCTGGCCTACAGCGGCTACCAGAGAAAATTCTTGCTTTGAAATCAGGATCTCTCGTGTCCCCACTTGGGCCCCTCACGGGATGTCAAAACAAACAGGGCCACCTGATCATGGGGTGCAGGGAATGGGGAGGCTCAGGTTACAGGCCCAGAGATGGATTTGGCTCTGGGATGTTTCAAGGCCTGACATGTGACGAGATCTTGATTTCCCAAAATGGCTCTGCTAAACCCCAGAAAGCCACCAGCTGTGGCAGGGGCTCTGGAGGTGGGGAAAGGACAGGTCATAAGCCTTTGTGCCAACAGGACTTCCTGCCCGCCTGCTGCCTGGCAGGCATGGAGCCAGGGATGGGGGAGGCAGTGGAAATAGCCAAGTCTATTGATTCCTGCCCTTGAAAAGATACAGTGAGGGACAAATAACTAAAGTGCAGGGTGTGAAGGCAAGTATGAAGTGACAGAGTCACAGAGGAGCATTCGCTGTGTTGGAGAGGTTTCAGGGGTGCAGGGTCATGGCAGGACAAAAAGAGGGAACAGCTGGCCTGAACAAGGCATCAAAATCTTATGAGTAGATAGGACTGGGAGGGGTGGAGGGTGGCAGCGATTGGGGGGACTGCACAGACAGGGGTTCAGAGGCAGGGAAGAGACGAGTAAGTTCAAGGAAGGGCAGGCTGGGTGGGGCGGCTGGAGAGTGGGGCTCATGGGGGGATGAGAAGGACTCAGTGCTGAAGCTGGGCCCAGAGATGTAGAAGCGGGTGGGCGCAACACGTTAAGGAGTCCAGCTAGCCACAGGGAACCAACTTGTTAGAGCCAAGTGAGAATAACAAAGACCTTGTGGCCCCCAAAGTCAAACTCTGTGCCCTCAGGTCTTCCCGGCTCACCGACTACTAACGCAGGAGCTGGATGGGGCCAGAGAGAGGTCTGCGAAAGGAAACCCGGGATGATCGGTCAGGATCCAGGGAAAGGACAGGAACCGGAGGATAAAGATAATGAGAGCATTGCTCACAGGGAGGTGTGACCACAAGTGACCTCACAGCAAGACCCAAGACCTCAGCAGGAAGAGGAGGAGGAGGAACAAGAGGTGGATGAGGAGGAGGGGGCGGTCTGGGTCCTGGGTCTCATCTCTGACCACCTGTGCTGGGGGGCTCTCCGATCCACATGGGGGGCCGGCCACCCAGCCCCACATCCAAGGCCCGAGGCTCGAGGCCAGCACAGTGCGCCTGCTCGTGTCCAGGGGGTTGAGGCCTGGGTTGCATCCACAGTTCCGGATGTCAGGGAGCCTGCTCTGGCCTTCTCACCCAAGGGCTGGACCCTGGGAGAGGTCTGAAGTTCTAGGGTGGCCAGAGAACACCCCTCTTTGGGAGGAAACCACACAGCGCTCTCAGGAGGCCTGGCACTTTCCCTTCCCAGCCTCGGCACAAGCTGCCCCATCTGGAAAGACTTACAGAGGAGCTTCCATTTGCTAGAGGTCAGAGAGGGTGTGTTGGAAATGGGGCTCCCTGCCCCTAATTCAGGGACTTTCCTCTTTCCTGACTTGCATGTTCTTCTCTGAATCTCTGGACTGGGTCCCCCCTGATCCTGCGAGATCAGAAATCCATGCAGCTTCACTCCCCCTGCCCTGGACGGAGTCCAGTTCACTCTGTCCTGAGGGGGAGAAGGGAGGTTAAACCGTCTCCTCCGGGATACCCTTACTGCACCTCCCCCTCCTGCAGCAGAGTCAGTGTAGCCTTTCTTAATCTTGGGTGTTTGGGCCTTCCAAGCACACAATGCAGAGTCCGGTTTAAGAAACAAAGCATTAACGTTAAACACTATCATTTTAGGAAACCACTTGGTGCCAACTCGCACAGAAGCATAAACTTGGGGACTAAAATCTCAGGCCAGTAGTAGGTTCTGTGATGCCTATTCAGATGATTCAGAATGAACGCATTCATTTTTAAGATGACTATTAAAGTGAAAACAAAATGAAACATTTAAGGCAAAGAACATTCACAAGCAGAGTTCTCAACACGACTCTCTCCCAGGGTCTCTGGGTTCATCTGGAAGACTCTGCCTCGGGCTGAGCACTGGGCTGTGGAGTCAGGCTGGTCAGGCTTTCCCCAGCCTAGTGCCCAGCCGTGTCTTCAGTGCCCATCAGAATCGCTGGCACACAGAAGGCTCTCAGGCTCAACATTTTTAAACCAACACAGGAATGAATGATTGAATGAATGAAGACGTTGAAGTCCTGGTTCTGCAATTTACCAGCTCTGTGTCCCTAGGCAAGGTCCCTCGCCTCTCTGAGCCTCAGTTAATTCATCCATAAAAATCTCCAGGGACTTCCCTGGTGGTCCAGCGGCTAAGACTCTGCACTCCCAATGCAGAGGGCCCTGGTTCAAACCCTGGTCAGGGAACTAGATCCCACATGCCGCAGCTAAGAGTTCACATGCCTCAACTGAAAGATCCCACAAGACCCAGCGCAGCCAAATAAATAATAAATAAAATAGATATATTTCTAAAAAAAATCTCCAAAACTATTCATGACTCAAACAATTACTTCGAGGATGAAACGAAATGGTACCCCAAAAGCCCTTGGCACTGTGCTTGGCACATTCAAGCTACAGGATAAATGGTAATTATTATTGTCACTTGTCAAAGACAGCTTTAATCTCATATCCAAACATCTTTCTAGATCTTCACACCCTGCCAATTCCATCATGGCATTTTTTTTTTTTAATCTCAGTAAACCCTCAGCCACAGCCTGGCACAAGATGGAACAGAGGAAAGGACTCTTGGAGCAGAATTCGGCAGTAGCATCTCTGATCTGGGGCTCAGGGACTGAACCTGCTTCTGTAGCCTGCATCCTCTGTGGGGGTCACAGACCCCAGCCCTCCCAACTATAACATCTGCGCATTCTCAGCGAGGCAGCTCACCTGTGCCCAGGCCTCAGGAAACAGGGCTGGGGGACCTGCAAAGTGGGGAGGCACCAGCTCAGTCCCATTCTGCCTGGGGAACCCTCCCCCATGCCTTCTCAGGCTGAGCTGGGGCAGCCCAGGGCAACGTTCCCAGGCTTCAGAACAACAGGCCTTCATTCTTCCCAACCCTGAGTAGACCTGCCTCCTCCCGCTCCAGCCCTGCCTACTGTAGCTCGGGCAGCTGACCGGGTCCAAGGGACCTGGAGACCAAGCCCAGGGCCTGGTCTGTCCCCACCGCCCGAGTCCCCAGCTGAGACAGAATCACAGTGTCACTCACTGCCTTTGGCCTGGAGCATCTTCGCACACAGCCCTCCCAGGCCACATTTCTCTCCCAAATGAGAGAAAACTGACATCTGCCCCTCCTTGATCTTCACCCCTCGGGCCTGGCTCCAGATGTTTCCAGATGTCAATCCTCAGCTCCCTGCCTCAGGGGTGACAACCACTAGGAGAGGGGTGGGGCTAGCCCCAAGTCCAAGGCTCCCTACCCACTGGGAATCCCAGCCGGCCCTCCCCCCGCCCCCATCTCCTCCTTCCCACATTTACCCATCAGATTCCATCCAGCAAGAATCACCAGACTCAATCCCAAAACTGCAATCCACAATCGGAGGTTTCTCTCACTTCCCAAGTTTATCCAGCTATTTTCTAACTTTCTTTTTAGGGATCCTGAGCTCAGCCTTTAAGAATGATCCTTGTATGTCCCAGAGCCAGGGCAGAGGGATGGGAGCCCAGGGCTGCAGTGGGGGGCTCTGGCCAGAAAGTCCTTCCTTGGGCATGGATTCCTGGGGGTGTGCACTTGACACAAAGCAGCCTCCTTCCTAGGGAGGGTCCAGCCCACAAATCCAGCCCAGGAGGGTCCCAGCTGCAGCCTAAGGAGGCACCCAGCAGGGGAGGCAGGACTACCAGTGGAGTACACAGCTTGCGGCTGCTTTCTTAAAGGGACAGCCTGCCTGAAAAGCCCATGGGGAGAAATATACAGAGGAAGGAGGCTGTGGGGATGGTGGAGCCACTCAGAGAAAAGCTGGCAACAAGCACTAGGACCCTGGCTTGTTCACAAACCTAATCCTGGGACTTAAAAGGCTTGACCCTCTCCTGCTGTGTAGGACAATGAGACTGAAAGACAGTTCTCACAGTCTGACTTCTCCACCTGCAACACCCCCCACCAAACCTCCCCCCCCCCCAACCCCGGCTGGGGGGCTGGACTCACCCAGAGGGCAGTACAAAAACCCTTAACAAATGTGAACCACTTCCTGTGTGCAAGACCCCTTCCTATGTCCTTTGCACCAAAGAACTTATTTGGTCTCCACTTGTATACACAAGCAGGTAGGGCCGGGGGTGAAGAACCCACCGGCCAAAGAGGAGACGTAAGAGATGGGGCTCCATCTCTGGGTCGGGAAGATCCCCTGGAGGAGCACAAGGCAACCCACTCCAGTATTCTTGCCTGGAGAATCCCATGGACAGAGGAGCCTGGAAGGCTTCGGTCCATAAGGTTGCCCAGAGCTGGACACAACTGAAGTGATTTAGCACACACATACTTGAGTGTGGAGATGCTGCTATTTTCATTGTTCCTATTTTACTGATGAAGAATTGAGGCCTAGAGAGAAAGCTGCCAAATGTTGCGGGTAGTAAATGGAAATATTTTGGGTTTGAACATATCTGATTCTACTCAACCAGTTTTCCCTAAAGGGGTCTAGGGGAACCTCCCGATATCAATCGACAGCGCAGATGAAGCTCCTACCAGGGTCAGGTTCATGCAGTGAGAAAGGCAACATGCAAGACGAGGTGTCCGCCCTCAAATGCTCTCTGGAAAGAATTATCCAGATAGTAGCACCAAACTTGTCTGGAAGGTGGAATTACTTGTATTTTTTTCTTCTTCTTTACTGTTTTATTTCCTACACTTTCTAAAATAAGCACTTATTCCTTAAAGAGTCGGACATGACTTAGCAACTGAACAAAATTTTAAAGAGAAAATTTTAAAATAAGATTCTGCCTCCTATCTCCTACTTGAATATTTCAAATGACCAGAGAATAGTGGAAGTTCTAAGAGGTAGGAGAGTAGCAAAATGAATAGGACAGCGCAGCAACTCTGTAATGAAATCTACATTTTACCCATTATCAATCTACAGGCAGCAATAGCTTGTAGATAGAATTAGAGCAATAGCTTTTTTTTTTTTTCCCCAACCAAAACCAAAATTAGAAAGTTTTTCCGCATCTGGTAATTAAAAGAAAACAAGACTCAGCAAAGACCCAACTCCTAAGCTCTTCCAGACCCTTCACAACGTGATCACCAGCACCCTGCTGCTTGCCCCTCACTTGGTCCCATTGGCCTCACCCAGCAGCCAGTTCAGACTTCCCAAGGTCTGCCTAAGCCTAGCCAGCACTCTGACCTTTGCTTGCTGAGCCTTCTGCCTACGGTGCCGTTCATCTCCTCCGACAAAGTCCTTGACACTAAGACCCAGCTTACAGTCACCGCTCCTACGGAGGCTTCCACCCTGACGAGCAGAATCGATTGATCCCTTCTCTGAGCTCCTATAAGCTTTGCCCATCCAGAGCATGCTGAGATCTGGCATTACGGTGTATTCTAATGAACTTAGTGTCTCTGTTCACTTTTCCATTGCTAGCGCCAAAATATCTATGGAATAAGGCAGCACACGATATTGATTTTTTTTTAAGGAGGCTATTGTGATCCTCTAGTTTCTGACTGAAAGAAACAGGTTCCTTCAGAGGAAACATTCTTTTTATTTTTTTAATATTTACTTGGCTGCGTTGGGTCCTGGTTGCATCATGCAGGGCAACATGGCACACAGATTCGCCAGTTGGGGTGCACATGCTTAGCTGCTCCGTGGCATGTGGGATTTTAGTTTCTGGGCCAGGGATTGAATCTGCATTCTCTGCGTTTCACAACGGACTCTTAAATGCTGGACCCCTAGGGAAGTCCTGATAGATAATATTAATTAATGTTTGAATAGCATGTATAGCTTTCCAGGTCCTTTCTCCAACATTATCTCACTTGAGCTACAACACAACTGGTGGTACTGGAAGCATCAAATAAGAAGACTGTGACACCAAGTCATGTTGAGGCCCCTAAAAGTCTGCTCTCTGGGGGTTAGGTTTGCCTGGATGGCCATAAAGGACTGGCCTGGCTCCCAGACCCCACTTTTAGGTAAGACGGATGGTTCCCATCTCCTGGTCCTGTCCTCTGCATGCTTCCCAGAGCTCCAGTGTGACACATCCTCGCCCTGGGCTCCCCCACCAACCAGGAAGGGGGATGGTGCTTCCACGCTGGGCTGAAGAGTGGATTCTCTCTGGGCTCATGGACACAGCATGGCCAGAGCACTAATGAGGCCACAGCTTCAAGTGAGAACCCAGAGTGATCCTGCCAGTTTCAGGGAGGAGAACCTTGTCATGCAGCCCCCACTGGACCCAACCAGGCAGCCAGTCCACAAACCCTGGCTCTGGAGGGGGCGGGTCATGAGGAGAGGGTATGCACCAAAGATGCCCACAACATTAGATCCAGAAGGAAACTTTGAGATCCCAGGGCTCAGTGCCCCTCTAGGTAGCTGGGGAAACTAGGCCCAGACTAGGGAGGGACTTGTCAGAAGTATAGCGTGCGTGAGTGGCAAATTGAGGGCTAACAATTGAGCCTTTTCTCATCCAAGCAAGAAAAAACACAACCTGAAGACTCTGTACTAAAAGAAAGCCACAAAGGCCAAATTACTGTTTCAGGGCATTCTTCACAACATGCAAGGATTCTTGAATGCAACATCACACACAGAAAACAGTAAAGGAAATAGTGAAGAAGTAACAGAGGAAGATGTTAACAGAGGAATCTTAAAATGTAGTACTCTTGGAGGCCAGGACGTGTCATAACCTACCTCTCATAACCTCTCCTGTGAGTGATAAGGGCAGGCAGGTCTCAGTCTAAAACTAATTCCACATCAAAAATAAACAAACAACCCAATCAAAAAGTGATCAGAGATCTAAATAGACATTTCTCCAAAGAAGACATACAGATGGCCAAAAAGCACATAAAAAGACCCACAACACTGCTAATTATTAGAGAAATGCAAATCAAAACCACAATGAGGTATTATCTCACACTGGTCAGAAAGGACATCATTGAAAAGTCTACAATTAATAAATGCTAGGAGATCCAACCAGTCCATCCCTAAAGGAGATCAGTCCTGAGTGTTCATTGGACGGACTGATGCTGAAGCAGAAACTCCAATACTTTGGCCACCTCATGTGAAGAGTTGACTCATTGGAAAAGACCCTGATGCTGGGAGGGACTGGGAGCAGGAGGAGAAGGGGATGACAGAGGATGAGATGGCTGGATGACATCACCAACTCGATGGACATGGGTTTGAGTAAACTCCAGCAGTTGGTGATGGACAGGGAGGCCTGGCATGCTGCGATTCATGGGGTCGCAAAGAGTCAGACACGACTGAGCAACTGAACTGAACTGAATAAATGCTAGAGAGGGTGTGGAGAAAAGGCAAGCCTCCTACACTGTTGGTGGGAATGAAAATTGGTATAGCCACTACGGAGAACAGTATGGAGGTTCTTAAAAAACTAAAAGGAGAGTTACCATATGATCCAGCAATCCCACTCGTGGGCATATATCTGGAGGAAACCATAATTTGAAAGGATACATGCCCCCCATCATGTTCACTGCAGCACTGTTTTCAATAGCCAAGACACAGGAGCAACCTAAATGTCCATTGACAGAGGAATGCATAAAGAACATGTGGTACATATGTACAATGAAATAACTACAACAGGCATAAAAAATGAAATAATGCCATTTGCAGCAACATGGACGAACCCAGAGCTAACCATACTAAGTGCAATAAGTTAGAGAAAGACAAATATCACTACATCACTCATATGTGGAATCTATTTTTAAAAGTGATCCAAATAAACTTATTTACAAAACAAAAACAGACTCAGAAATCACAAAAACAAAGTTGTGGTTACCCAAGGGGGAAAGATGGGGGTGAGGGATAAATCAGAAGTTCAGAATTAACATATATGCACTATCTATAAAACAGATAACCAATAAGGACCTACTATATAGCACAGGGAACTCTACCCAATATTCCATAATGACCTATATGAGAAAGAATCTGAAAAAGAATGGATATACGTATATGTGTAACTAATTCACTCTGCCACACCTGAAACTAACTCAAGATTGTAAACCAAGTGGTGGTTTAGTCACTAAGTCATGTCCAACTCTTGTGACCCCATGGACTATAGACTGCCAGGCTCCTCTGTCCATGGGATTTTCCAGGCAAGTGTACTGGAGTGAGTTGCCATTTCCTTCTCTAGGGGATCTTCCTGACCCAGGGATTGATTTCAGGTCTCCTGCATTGCAGGCAGATTCTTTACTGACTGAGCCACCAGGGAAACCAGGTTAATCAAGTATATCCCAATAAAATAAAACAACTGAAAAATAAAACGATTTCTACATCAACCTTGCAGAATGCATTGGAATGGGGACCACATGGACTGAGGCTTGCTTTCACTCTCAGGTAACCGAATTCACAGCTGTGATCGTTACTGCTGCTTCATCAAGCATCACTGGTTTCCACTCCTCCCTCTAGGCACATAATAGATCGTGCATCCTGGACTCTTGTGTCTAAGTGGGGCCATGTGACTAATTCTGGCCCATGACTTGACAATAGATGCTGAGTGTTAATGATGGTTAATTATGATGGTTAATTTTATGTGTCAACTGGGTCAGACCATGGTATGATCCCAGATATTTGATAAAACTAGATATCTGCATGAAAGTAACTTTTTTTTTAGATAGGATAAACATTTACATTGGTAGACTTTGAGTAGACCAGATTACCCTCCATAATGTGGATTCAGTTCAGTTAAGTTGCTCAGTTGTGTTCGACTCTTTGCAACCCCATGAATTAATGTGGGTGGGCCTCATCTAATCATCTGAAATGAAATGGCCTTAAAGAAAAGATGGACACCCTCCAAGAAGGAATTCTGCTCCTAGACTGTCTTTGGATTTGAGCTGCAACACTGACTCTTCCTGGGGTCTCCAGCCTGCAGGGGCTTCCCTGCCCCCACAGTCAAGTGAGCCAGTTCCTTAAAATAAATTAATGACAGGAAGGAGGGAGGGTAAGTAAGAGAAGGGTAGGGAGGAGAGAGGAAGGGATACAGGGATAGAGATATACACATCCTATTAATTCTCTCTGGACAACCCTGACCAATACAAGTGTCATTAGTGATCTTGATTCTAGAGCATTTAATTGTCAGAACCGGATCCTCTTCCCCTTTGGCACAGCGATCACCTACACTTGGGGAGGTGCCTGTTCTGCCAGGCTTGGTTCCTAAGTTTTATTATAATGAGTGCAGGTCTTACGCTGACCCACTGCAAACAAGTAGTGTGAGTAAGAAAGAAACCTCTGTTTGATGTCACTGAACTCTGGGGACTCTGCGTTACCACAGCATAGTCTAACTCATACCGGCTGAAGTACTACTGGCTGTTCCTCTTAGATTTGAGATGCTAGAATATAAGGGAGAAAAAAAAAAATCAGAAAAGTAATGGAGCCATAAAAGGATTTTCATTATGGCCTCCCACGGAGCCCCAGACACACGGCTCTTCCTCTAGTTTTCTTCATCTGCCTTAGATCCTGCAAAGTCTTAACGCAGAATACAACCTCCATCATGAAAGTGCACCAAAGGTACAATCTCCCTGGTGAAAGAAACTTCCCTAGAAAATGTTCAGAGTTCCACTGAGGAATCTGACCCTATGCCTGAAATGGGAAACTCGCCAAAGAACAAAAGTTTCCACTACGGCAACAAGAATGTTAAACACGATAAAAAATTTTTTTCTCAGTAAGAAAAATGAGACCATGAGTATTTATAAGCCAAAACCCAAAGGCCATTCCTAGTTCCTGTGAGGTTTCCTGCTGTCGCAGGGGGGTGGGGTGGGGGCTTGGGAGTCAAGAAGCAGATTAAACAGGTACTGGGGAGAGAGCGAGATGTCCTTGGCTCAAATGCAGGTGGGTTAAGTGTGGAGCCTTCCAGGAGATGCAGCTACAAAGTGTTGGTAATTCTCCCTAGGAATCGCTGGTGACCCAGGACCTGCTGGAACTCTGCATCCTTCTACTCAATGGATAAATCCAGTCCAGTAACCATGTATATAGGGCTTCCCTGGTGACTCGGAAAAGAATCTGCCTGCTCATGCAGGTGACCGCGGTTCGATCCCTGGAGGAGGAAATGGCAACCCACTCCAGTATTCTTGCCAGCGAAAATCCTATGGACAGAGGAGCCTGGTGGGTTATAGTCCACGGGGTCGCAAAAGAGTCAGACACATTTTAGCAACTAACCAACATCAACAACCATAAATACACTATCAGAGGTAAACTCTGGGAGAGAGTAAGGTATAATGGACTTAAACTACTACAGAAGATTTAGCTTAGACCATTCTTAACTGAGTGTGTGTCGGGGGTGAGGGGCAGTGGCGGGCAGTTCCAGAGACACCTGGCAATTCTAGAGACAACTTTGGTGTCACGACCAGGGAACGCTACTGGCATCTGATGGGCAGAGGCCAATGATGCTGCTAAACATCCTATAAAGCCCAGAAAGACACCACCCCTCCTCAACAAAGGATTATCCAGGTAGCGTCAAGGTTGAGAGATCCTGGTTGAGACTAAACCCCTAGTTGGACAGGCGTGATGGTTTACAAGAAACAGCAGGACAAACATTCACAGATGTTCTGTCTGTGAAAACATTCACAACATGCTCTGACAGATAAGATAAGCAGATCCAACTCAATATTCATACACATATGTAGATAAACCAAAGTTGGCTGTGCCACTAAGGCACTCTGAGAGGTACTATGATGTAGTTTACATGCGAAGGGAAATATATTTCCCTGCTGTTCTCTCTTCCCCGAGAGGCAGAAAGGCAGAAAGGTCAGATGAGAAGGTCCGTTATTCAAAAGCTGTCTGATTTACAAAGGAGGCAAAGAGAAAAGTTTACAAGTGGGGCTGGAGGAACGGCAGCCAAACCACTCGGCAAAATAAAGAGGGAGCTGGTTAAGTTTCTGATGAGCCCAAGAAAGGAGCAAGTTAAAAAGTCCAAACCATAAGACTGCTCACCAAGCCATCAGCCTCTTAGAACAAGGCTGTCCAATCTTCAATTTCAACTGTGTGCAGTGTTGTAATGTAAACACCATCCATTTCCTCAAATCTCCTTCAAGTTTACCATGTTCACAAAGCCCTTGTGTAAATGGTGTGTGTGTGTGTGTGTGTGTGTGTGTGTATGTGTGTGTGTTGTGTAAATCAGGGTATAAGCACTAAATTTCACATCTGGGTCAACACACTGCAAAAGAGAGTCCGCCTGCACAAAACCAGCAATAAAAAAAAAAGTGAATGTTGACTGCAGTCCTACTATGCACCAGGCACTGTTCAAATAGTTGACATGTAAACACACCAAAGGCTCCCAGCTGCCTTGTGGGGAATGTGATGTTAACCTTATTAGGGATAAGCGGTCTGAAGGAGAGGGAATGTAAGCCACTCACTCAGGGACCACAGTGAGTAGAGGTCAAGAATTCAAATCGAAGTGGTCCAGCTCGAGAGCCCAAGTTCTTAACCTCACAGCCACCCTTGCTCATGACTCACAGTAATTAATAATCTCAACTGTGTGTGTGCGTGCACACACACACTAAGTCATGTCCAACTCTTCGCGACCCCCTGGACTGTGGCCCACCAGGCTCCTCTGGCCATGGCGTTTTCCAGGCAAGAACACTGGAGTGGGTAGCCAATCCCGTCTCCAGGGGACCTTCCTGATCCAGGGATTGAACTCATGTCTCTTGAGTCTCCTGCTTTAGCAGCCAGATTCTTTACCACTGTTCCATACTAGTTGGATGGAAATAGGAACTCAGAGCTGGAGGTGACAGGAAAAACTGAAGCCATCACCTCTTACTTGGGAATCTCTAGCCCAGTGGTTCTCAATCTTTACTGTGATCAGGATCACCTCCTGGGCTTGATAAAACACAAACAGATTGCACCTGCTGCTTCTGATGTAGCAGATCTGGGGTGGGGGTTGGGGGGGGGGGCAGGGAAAGGACTTGCGTTTCTAGCAAGCTCCAGGGGATACTGATTCTGCTGGTCCAGAACCACTCTTTAAGAAACACCGCTGCTTAGGAGGGATGTGGGGCTCCCTGTGCTTTGGGGGGCTGGATCCAGCTAATTTATTCTGAGTCTCAGAGACAGGGCTGCCCAGGTGACATCTGGCCACAGTATTGTCTACTGTGTAGCTGGAAACTGAAGAAGGCTAATGCTGAAGAGGATGGACGAAGGGACAGACGGACGGCAATTAGACTTCAGCCCGGAAGACTTCCTGGAGGAAGAGCCGAGAGGTGAGAAGTGGTGACACTGGACTTGTTGGTTTGATGCCCACTCTAGACACCAGGACTGAGGCGCTCGAGTTCCCTCCCTAGGGAAAACACCATCATTCAGTCACGTGCCCTCCCTGGGACCACTTGTCCTCTCTGGTGGCTCAGTGGTAAAGAATCCATCTGCAATGCAGGAGGCTGCCTACAGTGCGGGAGATGTGGGTTCGATCCCTGGGTCAGGAACATCCCCTGGAGAAGGAAATGGCAACCCACTCCAGTTTTCTCATCTGCAAAATCCCCTGGACAGAGAAGCCTAGTGGGCTACAGTCCATGGGGTCACAAAGAGTCAGACACAACTCAGCGACACCACCACCTGAATCTGCAGCCACGAGAGGTTCCTTTCTCAACTGAGCATCTTTCCTTGCACTGACCTGAGATGTTCTGGAAAGCACAGCTGCCCCAAAGTAGGAGAAGATGAGCAGCTGATCTAACTGTCGGTATCCTGGGATCCACTCCCCCACCTCCCCCCAAAAAAAACCTCACTAGCATGTTCTTCATGAGGTGAGTGGCTCAAGCCAAGAGCAGCTACATGAAAGAGACCAGCAGTGAGGAGAACTGTGTACACACACATATGCATGCAACACCCCAATCTGCCTCTTCCTTCCTTCTGTATCTGGAGGAAATTATCATCTGGTTAGTGCCCTCAGATGAACTGGGGAGGCAAATTCGCCAGTTGTGGTTTGTGAGGGGGTGAGTAGCCAGGGAGATGGGTGTCGGGGGGGAGCCAATCCACTTCCCTCTGGCTCTGAAATCCACAGTTATTTGCCTGGACTGGCCTAGGATCTCATTTCCCAATGAGAGGAATCTCGCTCTCTTGGTGACACACACTTTCCCCAAGAATGCTTGACTTTTCAGTGAGGAATTCTTGTATATCTGGGATTCTTGGAATCAGGACAAACACAAACAGATTGCTGGCTCTATCCTAGGATTGCAAACCCTCTAGAACTCACAGGAGTAGAAAGAGAAGGGGAGGTGGAAATGGGGAGCACCATAGGGAGGCAATGGCAGGACTGAGATGCAGGACCCAAGGGTTCAAAGCCCCAGGTTCTCCAGAAGCTCCCCACTAACCCCTGGATCAGAAGACACCTTCCATGCTGTGACTAGATGGCCACCCGGGTGTGGGCTCAGTCATTAAGTCGTGTCTAACTCTTTGAGACCCCATGAACTATAGCCCACCAGGCTCTGCTGACCATGGGATCTCCCAGGCAAGAATACTGGAGCGAGGTGCCATTCCCTTCTCCAGGGGATCTTCCTGACCCAGGGATCGAACCTGCATCTCCTGCATTAGCAGGCAGGCTCTTTTACCACTGAGCCACCAGGGAAGCCTCCGGGAAGGGTGGAAAGGTAGAAATACAGGATAATGCTTGCTGTTGCTACAGAGTTATAGCAAGGTGAAAGTAACACGGTTGGTGAGATCTCCCTGGAGAAGGGAATGGTTATCCACTCCAGTATTCTTGCTTGAAGAATCCCGTGAACAGAGGAGCCTGGCGGGCTATAGTCCAAGGGGTTGCAAAGAGTCAGACACAATTTAGCAACTAAGCACGCATGCCCCTTGCCCAGGCACCTGTCTAATCACAGTGCAGAAGGTGCCTTCTGATCTGGTGGTCAGTGGGGAGTTCACTATAAAAGGAGATGGGGATCCAGTGATCTAGCTCTGGTGATCCAGCGGCTAAGACTCCATGCTCCAAATGAAGGGGGCCCAGGGTTGATCCCTGGTCGGGAAACTAGATCCTGAGTACCGCAAATAAAGATCTGGTATGGCCAAATAAATATTTAATATATATATATATTTTTTAAAGGAGAGGGTTATGACATATCAGGGAGTAGTACAGAGGACTAGGGTCTTCAAGTCAGGCCCTCTGTGTGGCTTCAGGAAAGGTGCCTAACTCTCAGAAACTTGGTTCTCTTTTCTGTAAGATGGGATAACACCCGCTTTGCACATCTGTTGTGAGCATGAGGCGTGCTGAAGTGTGCAAGTCCTGAGCCCAGTGCTTGGCACAGAGGAGGCCTTGGACGTATGGCAGGTATCACTCAGGGAGTTTGAGGAGGAAGAGTCTGGAAAGCTCTCTGTGTGGCAGGCCAGCTGCAGGAGGCCCAGCAGCAGGAAGATGCAGCTCCCGGGGTCAGCGCAGCCAAGCTTCCTACGCGTCCTCCAGCCCCTCGGGGGCTCCAGATGCTCTGACAGGTTAGGGCCAGGCCACCCCTCCCCAGGCCACAGTGCAGCCCCAGCTGCTTTCATCTAAAGTGCTAATGTGTGGGTTCCAGGTCACCAGAAAGAAATGGTAGATGGTCTACAGGGGTCCTGGGTCCCTTGGCCTCCTCAGCTTAAAATGCTGGCCTCTCCATAAAGATCAGGCCAACACTCCAACCTTGCCGTCTAGAGAACCCCAGGAGCTCTTCATCCAACCAGAGAAAGCAGGGGCCTGAGTGTTTGCCCCCCACCCCCCCCCCCCCCAGCTCCTGCCAAAAGCTCTACAACCTGGGCAAACAGACAAGGCCCCCAGGGTGTTTTCTGTCTAACTGAGAAGGCAAAACATAGACATGAAAGGCTTAAGAAATACAGAAAAACAAGGGGGAAAGAAAACAGTTGTCTTTCCAAGGCACTCATGTACGCAGAGGGATCATGAGCTGACCTGGGGAATCCACAGTCCACATGGTTAATCTGGGGAGACTTTCAAGGGGGAGCGGAGCTGGGTGGGGCAGCCACTCAGGGTCACCCACCAGCTCCCCCCCAAAGTCCCCTCTCTTAGGCCCTGTGGCCCGACTGCAGGAGAATGGGCACTCTTGCCTGAAATAGTAAATTTACATAACCTCCCCATTGCAGCGATGCTCCGCGCGGCTCTGGTTACAACAACAAGGGTTTAAGAACAGGAGAGTTTGCAATGGCAAAGGCAGAGGGGGGAAAACAAAACAAAATCCACATGAGGTTTTCATTTGCTTTAGCCACGTGAGAATGGCCCTGTAGATCCAGCTATAAATACCCCACTGCCATTGCCGCAAGATGGAAAATCGTGCACGCGCACATGCGTGCGCGCGCGCGCACACACACACACACACACACACACACACACACACACAAGACAAGCCTTCTCAAACAGTTCGTGGGCTTAAGAATGCAAATCAATGTTTCTAAGAATATCTGCCTTGAGAAGATAACAGTACTGGATTCCATCTTGTGCCGAGTCCTCCCCAAACATACTGGACAGGACTGGCAAAGATGCGGCCGCACAGTCATCACCAGGGTGAAATGCAGAGCTGT
The DNA here is from genome assembly GCF_033118175.1 of Dama dama. Lineage (NCBI taxonomy): Eukaryota > Metazoa > Chordata > Mammalia > Artiodactyla > Cervidae > Dama > Dama dama. Next base: position 16,121,410 of record NC_083687.1, on the reverse strand, counting down.
CCCCACAGCCTCCAGGCCAAGCCAAAGAGGCCACAGACAGGGCTGAGGGGTCAGGTTTTATACCAAATCCCTCAGAAGGAAGTGGAGACCCTACCCACCCCTCAAGCTGTTTGACCCAGGACACCTTAGATCCAATTCCCTGGAAGCAGAGCCTGAGACAGAGGTTCGTATACATGGCATGTACTGAGGTCATGCTCTCAGGAGAAACCAGGAAGGGAATAAGGGAAAGAAGGGGGAAGGATCTGCCAAGAATGTGGTTTTAGGAGAAGTCGAGCTTCAGCCCAATTCAGGGGGAGCTCTGGAGAAGGAAGGGAATTGCCATATCTACCCCAGTTGGGGCGAGGGAGTGGGGCTTTTGTACCTTTTCCCCAGTTAGTCATTGGCCACAGGATGCAGGGGAAGGTGGTGGTAAGTATGATGTAATTCCCAGGCACCTCGGGGTGAGAAGGTTCAATAACCCCAAGGCAGTCCCCACAGGTGTGAGCCATTAGCTGGAACACCCACGGCGGCCGGAGGGGCAGAGGGACCTGCACAGGGCACCAACAGCATCTTCCCAATGAGTCGGTGAGCCCAAGCGCTTTATTGCTTAGAGTATTTTCTATTGATTACAAAGAGTAGTTGGTTTCCTTGCTTGCTTTTATTTCTTTGGCATGGGATGCTTTTAGAATAAATCCGCCGAAGAGAGAAGCAAAGATTTGATCAATCAATGTGGCGCATGATGTGAACGGCCCACCTAACATTAATTCTCTCCTTTTTCCATACTAATAGGTCCCTGGTCTGGTTTGAAGCATCAAAATACCCATTTTAAAAGTTTTTAGCTTCTCCTCAGACTCTTGCAGTTTGAAGTCCCCTTAACAGAGTTTCAACCAGTTTCTAGAGGTTGGAAAAAAGCTTGTTAAAAGCTTTTCAGAAAAGCTTATTAAAGGGAACGAATTAGCTGATAGGCACTTTTTGTACTTTGCCCTTCTCTTTCTTCCTGCCTGGGATGCAGATGTGAAGCTAGCGGTGATGCAGCCATCTTGTAACCATGAGACAATAAGCACAAAAACAAAAATCTATTCTAAGGAAGGCTGAAGTAGAGAGACAGAAGGAGCTCATGTCCCTCATAGCACTGTGGTGCTACTCTGCCAACTCAGGACTGCATCTACTGTCCTGAAAATGAGAAAAATACAGAACCCAAGTTGATGGAGTCACTCTAGTGGGGCTTCTGAATTCCATGGACAGAGGAACCTGGTGGGGCTACAGTCCATGGGGTTGCAAGAGTCGGACATGACTTAGCAACTAAACCACCACCACCATCACCACATAGCTGAACAAAAATTCTAACTGATACACGTCTAAAAACACTAGTTCTATGGGGTGTCCTATGGAAAAAGTCCTCTTCAGATAAAGAAATTGGGAGAACACTATTTAAACAATGTGAAACCAGATTTGACTACAGTGCCTCTCTGAGAATTGTGGCTCTGTGAGCAAAAGAAGGGCAAAGATGGAATGGCTGCTTCAGTTTCTTTGACCACAGAACTTTCTTCCCAGGGCCACTGTGGGAACCCAGTGGTTTATCAAATGAGGTTTGGGAAACACAAGTCAAGATGGCCCTTCAGACTTTTCCTTCCAAACACTTCACAATTCCCCACCTAGAGGGGACCAAGCTGATGGCCAGGTCCACAAGCACCCATGTCACCTGTGATGGGATGTGAGTGGGAGTCAAAGAATTGAGGGCTGCAAGGTGCTCTGGAAAAGGGCATTGACCTAGGTCAGTTAAAAGATTCAAAGAGGTGCCAAGTCCTCTGGAATCTTGGAGTCCTTACTCCTTTTCCCAAGTGGTGATTGGTATTCACCTCCAGGAATAATGATGGTGCTGATAATCACCAACCTTTATGGAGCATTTATTGTGTACTAGGCCCTGTGCCTCATATGATGTTCCCATGTAACCCCTGCAACTGCCTAATGAGAAATAGACCTTTAGTTTGCCCATTTTACAGATGAGGAAACTGAGGCCTGCTGAGAGATGTCAAATGTTTAATTAAGGTTACAGGGCAAGGGGGATTCCCTGGAAGCTCAGCAGGAAAAATTTCACCTGTCAAATGCAGGAGACTTGGGTTCAATCCCTAGGTTCAATCCCTGGAGAAGGAAATGGCAACCCACTCCAGTATCCTTGTCAGGGAAATCCAACGGACAGAGAAGCCTTGTGGGCTACAATCCATGGGGTAGCAAGAGTTGAACACAACTTAGCAACTAAACCAGCCCCCCCCCCCACAGGGCTATTATTCTCTGCTCCCATTGGCTCTATCTCCGACCCTCTTTTACCAAGCACACATTTTGCTTGCATATTGTGAACTTTCTCATGATGTATTCCTTCACAGGGGTTCCTTATCTTTGGTGGGTACATCCCAATTCTCATACTACATTTGGAATTCTCGAGGGCAGGTCCTGTATCCCCCCGAGTTCAGCTATCTTATTTTCTCCTTCCTGGGTATCCTGCCACAATGTTTAGAGACCTTGTCTACGTAATCAGGGTCATTTGATCAAAGCTGCCCTTCTGACATGTATCACAGCCTTCACAGGTAAAACGTGCTCAAGTGAGCCTCCAGGTGAAGGTAATGAATAACGTGAATGAAGGTGGAGCCAGGAGGAAAACTCCAGGAAGATCATCTTCAGTTCAGAGCATCATCAGCCTCACGTGCATGCGTATAGTCTGGGCACTCATGACCAGCCTGGTGTGTGTTACTTAGGTTAGGCTCAGAAAAGGTCTCAAGGCTAAAATTTGCCACCTGAGATGACCAAGTTCAATCATTTTTAAGGTATAACAACCACCTGGAGCATGAAAAACAGCCAATCCTCGGGTCTCATTCAAATCATCTTTTTCAAAGCACAGAACAAAGAACATGACCCATATCCTTGAATATCAGTCCCTTTCCCTCCCAGATCTCCTTCCTGGCTCACCCACCTAGGCAGGAGTCAACCAGTCCCAGAACCATAGCCCAAGCCGCCCAAAATGCTATTACTGGTTGAACACCAGTTACTCCTGGTCTTCCTAGTTACATGGTAACAGCACAGAGAAATATACATTCCTCCTCTGCCTACTCCCTGCCCTTCTCTGCCATGCTCCTGCCCGGGGTGGCTGGGGGCTGACTGTTCCAGAATGCATCACTCAGCTTCCTGGGCTTCTGGTACCCAGTGGGATTCAACCAGTGGGAAGCAACTGCAGGTGGCTGGAGGGCAGAGGGAAAGAGATCTCAGGTCTCTGCTAAGCCACGGCTCTGGCAGGGGCTGTGTTCCTCTAGGGCCACATCTCCAGCCATGCAGCCCCTCCTCCTTGGCTTCAGCTGGCACAGGGCTCAGTGATAACACCAGAACTTCCTCTGGCCTCTGCAGGCGTAGGAGTGTTAAGAGCTTCTTGCTGTTGATGGCCCCTGGGTGCCTCATCATCTCCTTAGCCCTTTATCTCTCTGCAAATATCCCTCTCATTACATTCTTATCAGTTTAACCCTTTGGGGCATGCCAACTGCTTTCTGCCTGGAGCCTGAGTGATGTGGACTATAGTGTCCATTCTCAGAGCAACCTAGGACTTGCTCCCCAAAGTCCTAGCTTTGAGCGACTTTCTCCCATTTAAAGAAGATGAATTATATGATGTATAAATAAGCCGAAGGCAGAGAGGAAAGTCACAATCCCTAGCTGCAAACACCATGGGAACTACAGAAAGGGGCTCACTGTTGCAGAACCACCGAGCAGTGAGGTTCACGGGCTCGGTCAAGGACAGCGCCTGCACAATACAAGACAGGGCACTCAAGGGCAACGCAGTATGTGTCACCAGGATTGAACTTGGACCAGATTCCAAGGGAGACGGGGCTGCAATAAAAAGAGAGGCACATAAAAGAGACGGATCAACTGCATGTCAATGAGCACCCAGAGGAGAAGTCAGCATGGCTTCACTGGCAAGCAAAAGAAAGTGAAGCAATTCCCAGTGGTGGGTACTTTCCCATTTCACAATGTTTGCAACAGGAACAGAGCTGGGGCTGTACTAATGGAACTTAGAAGGGTTGGAGAGCCTCACTGAACCAGGCAGTTATGGTGGAGGGGGGACTCCCCCCCCCAACCTTGGGCAATCAGAAACACTTATGAATGTCAGTGCCATGTCCTTGTCAAAGGGATGTCAGGATGGCCGTCACTTGCCAGCACTAGCAAGGCATCCCAGTAACAAGGAAGAGATGGCATGTGAGGAGGCTCCAACGATTTGCTAGCTGGAGAATAAGCCAGAGAGATGCCATTTGGTTTCTATTACTATGGCCCTGTTCTGCATCTCCACCAACAAATCAAAATAAGATCTCCAAAACCCCACAAGTCAGGGAAAAAAAGATGTTTAGTTCAAAAAATAGTGACTACCACATGCACACAGGGTCCAGTGTAGATGTGTGGGGAATGTTCCATTTGAAGATGGTCATACTCAGTCATGTCCAACTCTTTGCAACCCCACGGACTGTAGCCCACCAGGCTCCTCTGTCCATCCGACTTTCCAGGTGAGAATACTGCAGCAGGTTGCCACTTCCTACTCCAGTGTATCTTCAAACCCAGGGATTGAACCTGTGTCTCTTGTGTGTCTCCTGCACTGCAGGCAGACCCTTTACCATTGAGCCACCAGGGAAACCTTTGAAGATGGTCACATCTAGTTAAAATTTCCCATATGGACCTAGAGCAAATGGGGAGAACTTCCCAGTCACTCACTGGACAGCATCTCTGTGCAAACAGGCAGAGGAGACAGAACAGGAGTTTGTGCCCATTTTATAAAGTTACCTTGTTTTAGATTAGAAAATATTTTACATATCTACAAAATATATATAATAATGTAGATAATAATAAAATAAACATCTGTGTAGCCATCACAAGCCATAGATATCAAGGACACAAATAGGGTCACATAGGCCCAAAGGCCCTATGTGACCCTCCCAGCTCTTCCTTCCTGTCTTCCCTGCAGGGAGCTACTTCTTTGAATTCGGTGTTTATTCCAACATAATGTGTTTCTTATACTTTAATTACACAGGTAAATATATGTAAATAAAAGTATTAGTGTGTATGATTTAAACTTCATAGCAATGGCATCCTTCTGTGACTTGCCTTTTTCACTTCATTTTGTTTCTGAGATTATGGAGATTATGTCTCCATAGCACAGTCTATGCATTTTTTTTCACCACATTTCATCACACATAAATATCAAATTATGTAACCAGTTTTCTGGTTGATGATAGATATTTGGGTAGTTCTCTAGCTCTTAAAAAACATGCTATCATGAATATTCTTGGATATTTCTTTTTTCACATGTATTAGACTTACCTAAGAATGAAATTCCTGGGTTGTAGGGTAAGTATATCGTTGGTTTTGCTGAATAGCACCAAATAGCTCCCCCAACTGTCTATAACAATTTAATGCCTACCATGAGTGAATGGGAGGTTTCTTTAAAGGAATTCAGTCCTGAATATTCATTGGAAGGACTGATGCTGAAGCTGAAACTCCATTACTTTGGCCACCTGATGCGAAGAGCTGACTCATTGGAAAAGACTCTGATACTGGGAAAGAAGAGGACGACAGAGGATGAGCATCACCGACTCAATGAACATGAGTCTGAGTAAACTTCGAGAGTTGGTGATGGACAGGGAAGCCTGGCATGCTGCAGTCCACGGGGTTGAAAAGAGTTGGATGCGACTGAGAGACTGAACTGAACTACATACAATGGGAGGAGTATAATTTGGGGGCCAATCTGATGAGTGTGAAATGGTTGTCTCCCAAAGACTTCAGTTGAGGGTAATTCCCTGATCCCAAGTCAAGTTGAACATTTTTTCATATGTTTATTATTCTACAGCATCGCTGCAGTGTTAGCACTGCATATGCATGCTCTGGAAAACCCCAAGAATTTTTAATTTATGAAAGTTTGAATAAGTCGGATAGTATTTCATCACTTCTTCACTAGGAAACTTGGGAGAGGGAGAAAGATCTATGGCTGGAGCCAGCAGGAAGACTTCCTTTTGTTAAACTGGCAATTTTAAAATGAGATAGACAATTTTAAAATAAGTCACAGTGTTAGAGATGAAGCCCATGAAGCAGAAATTCCAACAGTCCCTGGGCACTGTGACAAACACATTTGTGTAGACCTTGTCAACAACAATATGGGGCATTTCCCTGGTAGCTCAGATGGTAAAGCGTCTGCCTACAATGCAGGAGACCTGGCTTCGATCTCTGGGTCGGGAACATCCCCTGGAGAAGGAAATGGCAACCCACTCCAGTATTCTTGCCTGGAAAATCCCATGGACTGAGGATCCTGGAAGGCTACAGTCCATGCGGTTGCAAAGAGTCGGAGACAACTGAGCGACTTCACTTTCACTTTGTCAACACTGTCTAGGAAAAGTTCAGAGTGTTTTCTCATCGTGCCCTTTACCTGTGGGACATCACAGACATACCGAAGGAACCACAGGTACTATCTGTCCATCCTGCTGCTGCTGCAGGAAGCACCATACATTTACCATCCCATCATCACAACAGAAACTTGGAAGGTGAAACCTAACACTCTTAAGTGGAACCTAAATTTCTCAGCTTTGAGCATCTCCCACTCACGGCACTGATGACATGGGATAGTATTCTTCACTTCTAGATCCTTTCTTGACAACACTGTTAGTACCTGCAGGACTCATCTGAATATCCCCCCATCCCTGACACAAGGATGGAGGAACTAATTTGGAAGGAACGAGCAGGGGCTACATTCTAGTTGCAGTGCACTGGCTTCTCGCGGTGGCTTCTCTTGCTGTGGAGCACAGGCTCTAGGCATGCGGGCTTTAGCAGTTGTGACACAGGCTTAGTTGCCACACAGAATGCAGAATCACCCCGGGCCAGGGATCAGACCCGTGTCCCCTGCATTGGCAGGCAGATACTTAACCAGTGGACCACCAGGGAAGTCTAAACTTATGTCTCTTAAGGAAAGATTTTTTTCTACACTAAATCTTCTTTTCCAAGCTTAAAGAACAGAGAAATCATGGGCATGAACTTTCTGCTCTGAGGGTAAAAGAATCAACCTTGAGGATGCTTCTTTTCCATGAAGTCTTCCCAGATATCCCCATCACAAAACGACCTTCCCTTCTCTAACTATGTATTGCATCAGCACGTCATATTCCAATGGACCACATATTATTCGGCCAATAATAACAACACAGGTTTACAGTGTATATACTGCGTTCTAGGCACTGCTCTAAGTACTTTTCAAGTCTTATTTTTGTCCTCATTCAGCGGTAAAGTGAAAGTCGCTCAGTTGTGTCTGACCCTTTGAGACCTCATGGACTACACAGTTCTCCAGGCCAGGATATTGGAGTGGGTAGCCTTTCCTTTCTCCAGGGGACCTTCCCAACCTAGGGATCGAACCCAGGTCTCCTGCATTGCAGGTGGATTCTTTACCAGCTGAACCACAAGGGAACCCCATTTAGTGGTAGGTACTATTATAATACTATCACCCTTTTACAGATGAGGAAACTGCATCTCAGGGGAGGTAAATACTTGCCCGAGGCTGCAATTCTAATAAACAGTGGAATCTTAAATTTGGGTCCCAGCAGTTTTGACCCCAGAATCTACATGAGAAACCATGCCAAAGATACTGCGGGATACACATTAAGCCCTTAAATGCTTCTTTCTGTTGTTCTGGGGAAAATGCAGCTGTGGGCTTAATGAGAAATTAATCATCCTTTGCATCCTTATCTTTCGACACCCACATCAAACCCCTAAGACCTTGAAGAATTTGCTGAGTGCTTCCTGGTTTATTAATATGAGTTCCCAGACACATGGGGTTGCCACGTACACGCTGATGCCTCACTTTGAGAGACCAGAGGCCCTGGGGGGCAGAAATAGATTTAGCTGATGGGGGATTCATTCAGCTGATGGAGGACCTGCCTCAGCACACAGTACCTCCCAGACTGGTGCTCCTCAGAGAGCGGCCGAACCACTACAGCCACTAACAACGAGGAATTACACAATGATTCACAGCATACTCAGAGCGTTTCCTATACCCTGCTCCACAGACACATTTCACTCCTTTACCCCTGGCATTACTGTGTTTCTACTCCACACATGGCCGAAACAGAGGCTCAGCAACGTTAAACTGCTGTATCACTTATCTAAGCCATTGCAGCTCATTAGTGGATGGCTGAAACTCAAACCTAGATCCTGACATCAAATTCCATGATGTGTTTGCTATTCATTAAGTTGATCCCTTTGATTCTTCATTCTTTGTGTGCATGCACCGCCCCACCACACACACACACACACACACACACACACACACCCCTGACATCTTTCTGCATCAGTGGAATCGGAGTCAGATAAAAAAAAGAAGAGGTTAGGATAAAAAGGAACAAATCTGAGTCAGCTGAACTGAGCTGGATGAACCTAAAGCCTGTTATACGGAGTGAAATCAGTTAGAAAAACAAATATGGTACATTAACACCTATATGTGGAATCTAAAAAAATGATATTGATGAACCTATTCACAGGACACAAACAGAGATGCAAAAGGAGAGAATGGACTTGTGGACACAGAAAGGGAAGGAGAAGGTTGGATGAATTGAAAGAGTAGCATCAACATATACGTTGTTGTTGTTCAGTTGTGTCTGACTCTTTGCAACCCCATGGACTGCTGCACGCCAGGCTTCCCTGTCCTTCACCATCTCCCAGAGTTTGCTCAAACTCATGTCCATTGAGTCAGTGATGCCATCCAACCATCTCATCCTCTGTTGTCCCCTTCTCCTCCTGCCTTCAATCTTTCCCAGCGTCAGGGTCTTTTCCAATAGACAGCTTGTGGGAAGCTGCTATATAACACAGGGAGTTCAATCCAGTGCTCCGTGATGGGGTGGGGATTGGGAGGGAGGTTCAGGAGGGAGAGGATGTATGTATACTGATGGCTGATTCACGTGGTTGTCAGCAGAATCCAACACTGCATTGTCAAGCCATTATCCTCCAACTAAAAATAAATTTTAAAAAAGAGGCTAGGATCTAAACTAAGCTCTTTCTTAATGAACTAAGAATGAACGAAGAAGCACATGGATAAACATCATATACAGTCAAGCATTCCTGGAGTGCTCACTCTACGTCTGTCACCCAGCTAAGTGCTGTAGAAAGCACAGTGACTAAGGCACAGTCCGAGGCTTCTAGAAGCTTCTCATCTGTTGGCGTATGCATCTCAGTGTGACAGGATCTGTTTTAAAGGAAGCTTACCTTGTCAGAGCCCCATTTGGGCAGGGAATGTTGTATAGAAGGGAAGAAGAAAACCAGACTTGCTTTTAGTATAAACAGAGGCGGCCAGAAGACATTACATCAGGGCAGAGTGCAGACAGACAGTGTTCTGAAAGAGTTAAAAAGAACCTCTGCGGCCCCACTTAGCAGGAGAGCCATTCCCCCCGCCCGCCCCCACTTAGACTTCTGGGGGGTGGGGGAGCGCAACACTGGGAGGGTCCCAATTTACGCCTGCCTCCCCAGCGTCCTATCCGGATAGCACGCTTTCACTCTTGAACGAGTCCTGGTTTAGACAGTAAATTACATGGTCGCCCTTGCCTTCCAGGAAAGTTATGACTTTCTCCAACCATCCCTGGGCAGGAAAACAATTTGACCTCCCAAGGTCACCAAGTTGCTTATTTCTGCTCCCTCTCACAGACCATCTTCTCATGACCACCACTCACAGCTGGCACAGGTTTCTAGACTGGTCTGTGTTTCTCTCTGCTGTTAGCACCAAAAGCAAAACAATGCACCGTCGGATCCTAAAAGGCACATGTTTCAGATGCAGGCACACTTGTTTTCCGTCCTCACAGTTTTTTCCTGAAGGACCTCAGGGATTTCATTCAACTGCTTTGAGCCTCAGTTGCCTCATCTGTAAGAGGGGTTGATAACAGCGTCTCAGCTCGTGGAATGGTTGAGAGGATTTGGTGAAGGAACATAAGTGATACACCTGGTTAAAAAGGACATGCCTCCCTCCCCAAGGTTTCTACAACCAAGAGCTTGGAGAAGATGCACATTTCAGGAGCCCCAGGATACGACCAGGCCTCATGCCCCCACACTACCAAGTTGGAACAGCTTATTCATCTTCACAGGAAATGGAAAACACAGTACAACCGCTCCATAAAGCTGCGGGGCAATATTTCCTAAAGTTGAATATATGTAGTCCCTAGTACCCAGCTGTCCCAGTCCCGGGAACACAGCAACAGAGAAACATTCCTATGTTCATCCGAGAACAAGTGCACGAGTGTTCACAGCAAGGCTATTCACAACAGCCTCAAACCTGGAAACCGCCCAAATGCTCACCAACCGAAGAGTGGATCATAGTGGATAGCCCCATAGCGGAATACTACACAACAACAAGAATGAGTCATCCACACATCGTGCTGAACAAACATAGACACCTACAAACAAGTACACAACATATGATTCCATTTACATGAAGTTCAAGAACAGGCACAACTAATCTTTGACATTAGAAGTTAGGATTATGAAAGGGGAGTAACCAGAAAGGGACCTGGGGGACTTATCGGGGCAGGAGAGATAGGAGTTTTGGAGTGTTGTGTTTCTTGATCTAGATGCTGGTTACACAGGTGTAAAAACCCACTGAGATATACACTTACAAACTGCACTTTTCTGAACCATGTCGACCTTTAATACAGCTGAAATAAAAATATTAAATGGAAAACATTTTTTCAGTAGAGAGCTGAGCAGACTAACCAGGCAGTGGACACGCGGCAGAAGGCAGTGGCGTGTTTCACTTGATACATGCTTGGTGGGACCCAGATCTGTGCCAAGCACCGTGGGGGATGAAGGACGAACAGGGCTAATGAGACTGGATTCGTGCTCACCACCATCACCTCCACCACTAATACTTCCTAGTGCTATGTGACAGCCATGGTTTCAAGTTCTGTTTTTTTTTTTCTTTTTACCAAATCACGCATTAACTTTACCTTCATAACAGCCCATTTTACAGATAAGGAAATTTAGGCACAAAGAGATGAAGTAACTGATGCAAGGCCACACGGCTAGTATGAAGTAGACCCAGAACCTGAAGCCGGTGCCCGTGCTCTGACCCACAGCTTTATATTCAGAAGTCTGGTCTGTTTATCAGCTGTCAGTCCCAGCTCCCATGTAGGAACCACAGTCATCAATAACATCACCTCTGTTCAGGGAAGTGGTAATGGTTAAGTTATCAACCGAGTGTCTCAGAAAGGCAGAGGCAATTCCTAACTCTCTTTCTCTGGGCAGCTGCCAGCTCAGTGTCACATGATCGGGAACAGACTGATAAATATATTGATGGAGACTTTTTTAAAAAGAGAAAAGTTAAAATGGCTGGGCCTTTCTATTGCCCAAAGTCCACAGAAACTCTGAATTTGCTTCAAACGAATTTCAGAGCTGCCTCTGGCACTGTGGAAATGCTGATGGGTCTCCTCACTGACCTGGAATCACTCCCTCCCCTCATTACCTTATCAGGGGAACCTGAGGCTGGGGGCCATGGTGTCCAAGAGGAAGTGATGGAGGGAGTGTTGACACTGACCCCCAGGAACTCGGTCAGACATGAACTGTCAGTCTGGCACATCGGGAATCCACGATGCAGGCAAGCTTTGCTTTGGCACTGGGGCAGGCGATCAGTGTACACAACGCAGAAGGTGGAATGTTCAATGCACAGCCCCAAAGACCTCCCTTGCTTGGGACAAAGCAGCAAAAAAACAAACACCCCCATAAGAACAAATCAGATCTGGCAGAGACCCAGGCAGGCATGAAAACCTAGACAGGCAGGAAGCTGGCTCCCAGTGAGCCAACAGAGCCCCTTGAGACCACCCCCTTTATACAGCAGATGCACTGGTAAGATGGAGAAGAATTCCCAAAGGTCAGCTTGTCCAGATCCTATCTCCAGGCAGGACAGCAACAAAGCTATCCGGTCATGCTTCCGACCTGATATACCCACACCTCTTAGCCTAGACTTGAGGATCTGAGGGAGGCAGCAGGCGCCAATGCAAATCTGGCAATAAAATCAAAACATGTACTCAGCCTTCCCAATTATAACACAACTCTACTGAAGAGAAATCAGCTGGGTCCCACCTAGAAAACATACAAAATAGAGCACAAGGGAAAAAAGAAAAAAAAAAATGTACTTTTTCATATAGTGACATTTTTGTTGTTCAGTCACCCAGTCGTGTCCGACTCTCTGCGACCCCATGGACTGCAGCACGCCAGGCCTCCCTGTCCCTCACCATCTCCTGAAGTTTGCCCAAGTTCTGGTTCATTGCATCGGTGATACCATCCACCCATCTTCTCCTCTGACGCCCTCTTCTCTGACACCCTCATAAATTCCCAGTTCCCACTCTCAGGAATCCCCTGGTGGTCCAGGGGTTAGGATTCTGCAGGGGGAACGGGTTCGATCCCTGGTTGGGGAACTAAGATCCTGCATGCCGTGGAACAATTATCTGGATAATAATGGGCTGCTCCAAAGCGATTTCATGTAAAGTAAGTAAAACTTCTGGGGGCAGGCAGCGGGTTATTAGGAAGGGTTCTTAAATTAACCAGTCATGGGAGCGAGGTTCAGGTAGGAGGGGAAGTACAGTGGTCACGCAGTATCAGTGAAGGCCTCAGCCAACCCCATGGGGAGCTCTGAAGCCAGGATGCCCTTTAGAATTTCCCCCACACTGGGGCGGAGGGGACCCAGTAGGAGAGACTGAAGCTGAGGCAATTCTAAAGAGGGCTGACCAGGGCCAGCACTGTCTGCTGCTGGGAACCAGTCCTGCTGGGGGCTGGTGATCTGAAGGCAGGGTCCACACACATGACCATTAGCCTGCACTGCCTGACTTGCTCTATCACCGTTGTTCTCCAATCCAATGTATCAGTCTTTGACGTTTCCTCCGGCTCTTCCTGCATATTCAGTGATTGAGGAGACCCAAGGAGGGAAGACTAAATCTGATGAGAAGGAGGGATCAGCCACAGGGACTGATGCTCAAGAGCTTTCCTAGAAGACAAACAAAGACCACAGACAGCATGGAGGCGCACCCAGGATGGTCACCGGCTAGGGTACAACAGTCACTCATCTTTCCTGGGTGATGGATGCTTGGTATGTTAGACTCAGGTACCCAAGCTGGTGGTCACCCAGGATGAAATCACATGTAACAGCTGACTGATGAAAAAAATAATAATAATGAGCTTTGCTGCAAGAATGGCATGACCTCAGATATATAGAGCTGTGTGTGTCTGTATAGTCAGTCGCTCAGTCATGTCTGCCTCTTTTGCAACCCCTCCAGGCTCCTCTGTCCATGGGATTTCCCAGACAAGAATACTGCAGCAGAGATGGGATCAGTGTGCCCTGCATTGCAGAGGGATTCTTTTCCACTGAGCCACCTAGGAAGCGCCTGTGTGTGTCTAGGCATATAAAGAAATCAGAAAAAATAAAGGTTCCATTCACCATAGGGATGACCCTGATAAATGGTCCAAAGAGAAGAAATGTATGCTGCAGGGTAATACACAGAGATTCGATTTCAGTGCAAAACAGTCAAACAACAAGAAAGTGAAAGTGAAGTCGCTCAGTCGTGTCCGACTCCTTGCGACCCCATGGACTGTAGCCTACCAGGCTCCTCCGTCCATGGAATTTTCCAGGCAAGAGTACTGGAGTGGGTTGCCATTTCCATCTCCAGGGGGTCTTCACAACCCAGGGATTGAACCCGGATCTCCTGCATTGCAGGCAGATGCTTTACCGTCTGGGCCAAGACCCCACCATAACAGTATACACACCTATAGTAGTTGTATGGACAAAGGAAAAGATAAGGATTAATTCTAGGCTGTAAACATTAATTCCCAGGGTGTGGAGGAGGGATGGAGATGCTGTTCGCTTTCCACTTGTCCTTTTGTATCTCTGCATGATATTGATTCACATGGTTAAACAAGGGAGAATTACCATCATAATTTTGAAAAATCAAATAAGAAATACGTTTTAAAAAAATTATCAACATGGTGCTATGTGCATAGTGGGACCTACTAACAATACGATTTCATTCCCTGTCTTCCTTGCCCTCTTAGAAATCAGCTCCTAATTGTCCATTTGGGGTTGCTCAAAGAGGAATATTTAATTTAAGGCCAACATTCTTCTATGCCTTCTCCATCATTAGGAAATAACAACTTTAATATTATTCCATATATGACACACATTTGCCATGAGTATACATCTGCCACTAAAATCCCTAAAAATTACGCAACACATTCTGCGTTCAGATGGCAACATTGTGAATTATCTGCTGTTTTGCTATTATGCATGACCATGCCTCTCTTTGTTACCGTGATAATGAAAGCTGACCGTCCCAAGCCAATTCCCAATGATCTTGGCACGTACACATGAAAAGCCCAGAGAAGCCAAAACCCAACTTCTCACCGCATCTGCTGACAAGAAGTCAGAGGGTTGGTTGGTTTCAAGTTTCTTCCTCCTTTCCCTGTCCCCGGCTACCCCTTAGGAGAGGTGCTCCAGAGGGCAGGAGCCACCATGGAACAGAGGCTAAGGACACAAAGCTTCCACGTCGTCTATAAACTGGACCACTCTTCGCCATCTGCTTGGCTCTGGGGATTTGCTCTTGCCATCCTATCAGCACCCAGGCACGTACCATAGGCATTCCTCAAGAGTTAACTCAGCTGTCAGAGTCGAACCAAGGGTTTAATTGACACTGGCTACCAGGTGTGGCTTCTACAATGTAATTCGGCTTTTATGAGCTCCAAATACAAAGAAGGCAAGACAGAGACTCAGTCCTTCCGGGATTCTGATGCCACGTGTGAGATGTCATGTCAGAGCTGCCTGCTAAGTTTGCAGAGTGAGGAGGGAGTGACTGGGCGGGAAGGGGAAGCCTGGAAAAGGGGGAGAGAAGGGGGCACCAGAGCAGGTCTGGTAGGACAAGTAGTCCCAGGAAGACGGGCCATCCAGGCAGAACAAACTACAAGCACGGGAATAGAGGTGGGACATGCCTGTAACTAAGCTCAGTGCAATAAAGCCCAAGTTAACCCTTTTAGGGCAGGGTTGGGAGAGAAGGGGCTTCCCAGGTGGTGCAGCTGGTAAAGAATCTGCCTGCTAATGCAGAAGATGAGGCTTCAACCTCTGGGTTGGGAAGATCCCCCGGAGTAGGAAATGGCAACCTGCTCCAGTATTCCTGCGTAGAAAATTCCATGGACAGAGAAGCCTGGCAATTCTACGATCCAAATGGCCACAAAGAGGAAGACACGAGTGAGCCACTGAATACAGCACAACTCTAACCCTTGAGGATGATGGGACTGACGGCTGACAGCCACGTAGCCATCAGCCAAACCGCACCTAACTCGCACACCAGGAGCCTGTCTTGTGTTATCTTAAACAGATTCCCTTTGCCTCAAAAACCTCACATCATTCCTTCTTCCTCACACCAGCTTACCAACTGATTACTTTTTCCCACCACATCCCTTATTCTGTTAGTGATACTGGATTTAGATTTTGACTTTTGTTTTCCCTCTAGCTGGCTAGTTGCCAGGAATTACAACCACTTACCACCACCATAGGGATAGTTAACAATGATTGAGTGCTTACTCTAAGCCAGGGGCTGGCAATCTTGGCAACCATCCTTTGAGAATGGTAGCATTTATTATTATCCCCATTTTTCAGATGAGGAAACTGAGGCTCAGGTGAAATAACATGCAAGGTCTTACAACAGGTTAAGTGGCGGAGCCAGGATTCAAACATAGATCTGATTCTAGAAGCCATATTCTTGACCACCAAGCTACAACAACCTTCCCTAAACTGTACTTGGTCTGTTCACGCTAAGAACCAGGGCAGGAGCCATCAAACTTTGTCTGTTAGAGGGCCGGACAGTAAATATTTTCAGCTCTGCAACCCATACGGCCTCGATGACAACACTCCAACTCCACCCTTTTCTCAAGAAAGGAGCCCCAGATAACACATACACAAACAGCATGGCTGTGTTCCAGTAACACACAAGGCTTGTTTTACTTACACAATAAGATGACAGGCTGGACTTGGCTGCTGAGATTGTCAGCTCCTAATCTACAGCAGTTTGTTCATTCCTTCAGCCAACATGGATCGAATGTCTACCTTGTATCTGGCATGTTCTAGGTTCCAGGCAGAGGGAGAACCACACAAGTTTCCACCACCACGGAGCTGAAGCCCTAGTAAAGATCTGACTCTGTGTTTCACCTCTGCCTGATAAGACTAATTCCTCACCTTGGTCCACTTCTCGCTTCCCTTAGACCCATGGCTCTCAACTCATACCCCACATCACCTGGGGACCTTGCAGAACAACCAGTGCCTGGGCCCCACACCCCAGAGATTCTCATTCAATCAGCTTGGGGTGGGCCCAGGTACTGATAATTTTACAAGCTTCCAAGGTGATGGGTTGAGACCTACTGCTTGGATAGCTGTTTGCCTCCTGTTTTTTCCACTTATTTATGATCTGAAATCGGGGAAGTCTTTTAAGCCTCCCGCTTTGAGTTGTAAAATGTGGATTATACCTGTCTCATAGGATTGTCATGAGGATAAAATGAGGCTACATGCTTTTCAACCGTGAGGTACGACTGTCATTGTGCCATTATCATTCAACTTTAATGCTGGGTCCTACATCAGTGGTTTCCCTCTCCAGTTTTGACCTCAATTCTTTGAACCAAGACAGTGTTTGGGACTTCTAAACCAAGCTCGAGTGGTAGCTCACTAATAGCCCGGGTTCATGGGTGAGCAAGTGGGTGGCCTTTTCCTTTATGCTAGTAGAGCCTCGCATGGAGCTGCCACTTGTCTGGCATGGGGAGCGCTGGTCCGTGCCCCACTTTTGTAGTGAAGGTCTCCATCTCCAGGCAGAGACAGCTGACCTTTGAGCACTGCTGTGAAGCCTTGAATAAGTGGCTTATTTACTGTGACTCATGGACAAATGTCCAAATCCAGGTACTTTCAAGAGCTTAAGACCTAGAAAGTGAAGGGCATTACCATTTTGCTGAACTCTGATCAGTGTGCTAGGTCCTTCCCACATACTATTTCATTTCATCCTCAGAACAACCCCTAAGAACACATCTTGCTCTCATTTGACAGGAGAAGAAGACTCAGAGAGGCTGAACAGCTTGTGACCCCATGGTTCCAGGACTGGACTCACACCTGGGTCTTGTTGATTCTGCAGCGCTTTGCACAGACCCATGGGGCATCCTACAAATTCAGCTCCTCTGTAGCCAGGATTCAAAGAGCTACCCAACTGCCTCAGGTTTATTTTTCTCGGTTTTCTTTTTCCTTTCCTTTTCTTTTTCTGGAGCAGGTGCGGGGGGGGGGGGGGGTGGTGGGGAACCCAGAAAGAACCCCACAACACCTGCTAATGCCCATACTCCGATAGCCTCACTCAGCACTAGCAGGATGACCCACGGGTCCAGAGAAAAAGGCATTTCCTTCCTGCACAGCATTCGGATGGTGCAGTTTTATAACCTCATAATGAAACAAAAAAACAAACAAACCAAAAAAATGTGAGGAGAGAGTTTGGAGAAATAGATACTGCCAGGAGTGAGGAATTCACCGACCCCCAATCTGGGCCATCTCAAGAGAAGTTGGCCACTGGCTGAGCCTCTTAAAAGCTGAAAAGTCATCCCAGGCCACGGTTAAAGAGAGAGCTTGAACAAAACAGAAACAAATGTGATCTTCAAAGTCTTAAATGTCAACTTGAAGGATAACTGAGAAGCGCTGAGATGGGCCAAGAGAACCTGCAGCTGCTTTCCCCACATCAGATGGTCCTTCAGTCCTCTGGATCAGCCACCCCACACAGCTGGAGGGCATGTCCATCAGGGAGAGGGCAGCCCCCCCAGCCCATACCCGCCAAGCTGTTTACAAATGGCTAAAGCTTCCATTTTTACCACCCATCAGATTCTCCCCTCTCACCCTGAGGAGCAGTGACCGTCTCTGACCTGGGGCTTGTCCTTCAGGATGCCTTTGCTCCTTGATCTTCCCACCCCACTCCCACCTTCCCACCCCATCCATACAACTGGCTCTGCTGGCCTCCTCCCTCCCAAAAACTCAAACACAAGAGTGGTGTCCAGGCCAGATATCCAGGATGCCTGGTGCCCCCTCCCAGCCCTCAGGATAACGGAGCAGCCATGCTCCTGGATAATCCCCGCTGGCTACTGTTTCTACAGGGAGGAAGTAAGGGTGACCTGAGCCCTTGAATCTCCACCCAGGTGTCTTCAAGAACAGAAAACAACACAGCCAGATTTGGAGAGAGGTCCTTTCCAAACCACGTGGGTGGCTGATGGCTAAAAAAACTAGAAAATAAAATTATTAGATTCCCTTTATGAAAGGTCTATGACATTCCTCGCCCTGTTTTAGCCCCTTTGCATAAATACCATATTTGTAACAACCTTGAGCAGTAAGTATCATTCTCGTTTTACAGGTGAGGGAACTTAAGCTCAGAAAGAATAAGTAATGTAGCCCAAGTTACTGCTTCCCTGGTGACTCAGTGGTAAAGAATCCAAGCGCAAAGAAGGAAATGCAGGTTCGATCCCTGGGTCAGGAAGATTCCCCTGGAGAAGGAAATGGCTATCCACTCCAGTGTTGTTGCCTGAAGAATCCCATGGACAGAGGAGCCTGGCGGGCTACAGTTCACGGGATTGCAAAGAGTGACACGACTGAGCACGCATGCCCAGGTTACTAATTCTCTCCCAGGCAGACTGCTCTGATGTCGGTCCTCTTTCCATTGCGCCAGGCTGCATCTGAAGTCCAGAGTTGAAGGACACCAGATCCCTGAACACAGAGACCCTAGTTGTGGAGACTTAGGTCAACGGCTGTCAAAGCAAAGGACACCTTCCAAGTGGTTCTTTCTGCCAGGTGCCTTTGACCTTTCGACCTTCTGGAAAGCCTGAGAATGTACCCTAAGTATTCTGATCTCAGAGATGACCAATGAGCTGGTCAGAAGCTGATAGAAGGGCCAATGAGAAGGCTTCCATTATCAGCCCAAGCATCAGTGGTCTGAGAATCTGGTGAAATGTCCCCCTGAGCAAACTCTAAAGGGTCAGGATCCCAATGACCCTCCAGAGAGGGTGATGAAAGAGCTGAAAGGCCAGATCTCAACCTCAGCTGTCCCTAAGGGGTCCTGTGCTGGGACAAGAGGCCACCCTAGACTCCAAATTTTTTTTTTTTTCTTTTTTTTTTTTAGCAAGCTCCAGGAGATAGTGAAGGACAGGGAAGTCTGCCATGGAGTCACAAACAGCCAGACATGAATGAGCGACTGAACAAGACTCCAGGATGGGTCCCCTCCACCCCTGGATAGTCAGTCTTCTATTTGTACATGGTGGGAATGAGTGGGGACATTTTAGTCGTTACTTCAATCAGCTCCACTGTGAGGCCAGCCTCTGCCTCACTGATTATCTTTGCATCCTCCTGACCACCTACACTTCACCCTGCCCTGGATCCCAGGCTCTTCAGTCATGGCAACAGTTTAACCTGTTTTGTGTTAAAAAAAGAAAAAAAAAAAAAAAACTTTGGTGACAAGGGGCTGGGGAAGAAGACTGGGGAGGAGACTTTTTTCCACAGAAGGCCGTGGCTTTTCAACCTCCCCCACAATCACCAATACTAAAACCCTCCACCTAAAATAAATAAATAAATAAATAAAACCCTCCACCTCCACCGGCCTTTCTACTGGTGCCCCCCCCCACACACACCCTCCCCCTTCCTGAACTCCTCACTCTCTTTTCAGTTCTGAGGTCCAGGAGAAGTTCCTCTCCTCTGTTTGTCCTGATGGGGGCACGAGTATTCCCTCGGCATCTGAGGATCTGGAGGAAAAACCCTGGAAACGCAGCTAAGAGTTAGGAGCTGGACTGTGCAGCTACCAGGGAACCAGACAATAATAGCACAGCTGTTTTTTTCTTTTTTTTTTAAATGGAGAGATGAAGGTCGATGCAGCTCCCAGAGCAACCGAGAAATGGCCCGTTCATGCTTCCAGGCCTGAGGCCACGACCATCCCCACGCAGTCGCCAGTGCATAAACAGGCGCCTACGCATGCATTTCGCGGCGGGCACCCCACTACCCCTTTACAAGCACTTTTGTTTAGACGGCCCTTAGCGTGATTTCCTCCTCCTTCACTGCACTCAAGTTAAAGACATACTCCTGAAGTTAAAGGAGTCTAGAGCTGACTTGCAGTCTGCTCCGTCTCTTGCAGCTCTTCTCCAGGGGTCAATTTGTATAATTTCTAAAACCCTTCCCAAATCTTCAACTTCCTGTGGGTCCGTTTTTTTATATCCACATTTCCTCCCTGTCCCATTTTTTTTTAATTCTCTCCTTTTTTCTAGGACACAGGGAGAGTCCAGTAATCTTCCTCCCACCCAAATATTGCAGGTTGGTTCTATTGCAAAATATAAAACCAGAGACCCGGGTAGGATGACGCTGCAAGGGCTCTCTTTGTGGTCACTGGTTTGCTGAACAGCTATGGACATCCAATGTGTGCACTGGGCAACCCCCGGCTGGTGGGTCCATACGGCCCACTTCCTCCCACACTCAAAGAGCACAATTCCCCCTCTAAGACCTAGGGAAAATCCATCCCCTTCTTCAGCCAACTTTTCAGAGAAACTCAAGAAACTGACACCAAACTCGGAAGGAGGAGGGGGACACAAAACCTGAAACTATTTAAAGATAGAAAGTTGCTCTCTTTCCCTTGTAGGGTTCAAGGAAAGTCTCCAGGGACTCTTTACTGGAGAGGTGGTTTACCCCCACCCCTTTCCCATCTTCCTAGGAACTTTGCAAAACCACCACAGGACTTTGGAAAAGTGGCCAAGGCAGAGAGAGAAGAGTTAAATCAAGCCCAGACCTCAACAATCTGTGTTCAATTTTGATAAAAATCTCTCTCCCTCTCCCCCACCACCCCCCTTCCTCCACCCCACAACTCAGACATGTCTCTTTATGTTACGAGCTTGCATCTTGTTTGGGGGCACCGAGGGGCTCCCAGAAAACCCCCAATGGCCCCCACAGTGGGCACATGTGGCAGACACATCCATTCCACTCTCCGGCACGGCTGGACACAGAGTCTCAGTCCTGCCCACCCCCTCCTTCTTCTCCTCCCCCTTGCAGTTACCTGCCTCCAGCCCAGCTCCTTCATTCGGGTTAAGTCAAAGCCCCATTGCCCGGCGCTGTCAGGGCCCCAGCAGGCAGACGGACGGGCAGCAGCCGCAGGTGCTGGGATCCCTACTCAGGACGCCTGTCCTGGGACGCTCCTTCCCTCTCCCAGGTCCCGCTGCTTCTGAGAGCAAGAAGCTCTGAGAGTTTGCTCTGAGAGCCAGAAGCCCCCCCACCCCCACCCCCACCCCCCGGGCCTGGCCTGCTGGCCAGGGGCCAGGCTTGCAAGTGGGAGCTGGGGGCGTGTGAAGAGTTAAATCACCCAAAGGCAGGCACAAGCGAACCAGGAAAAGCCACCACCAAAAAGTTGTCCGTTTGGAGGGCACTGGCTCTGTCTGTCCACTTATGACAAGAAGGAATCGGATTTCAAAGCCATAAACATTTTTTTTAAGTTTTCCGAAGACATTTCCTGTGTCCAGATGTGCCCATCCAGACAGAGCAGACACGCACATCACACCCGCCGGCACCGAGGCGCACGCACCCCCCCCCCCCCCCCCCCCCCGCCGGAACCCCGCTCAGGGATCCCCGGTCGCTCCTGCAAAGCACTTTGGAAACACAAAAACAGGCAGCCGGTGGAGCCGCTGCCTCGCCAAATCCCCTTTCAGCCTCGGAAAGAAAAGTAGAGGAGGAGAGAAGTGGGGAAGTGGCCCGGAAAGCCTCCCGCGGTCCCCTGGCCCCCCGGATGCGAAGCGGGGAGGAGAGCCGGGCGGCCGTACTCACCCCGGGCCGCCCATGGCGCGTCCTCGGCTCCCGCAGCCCCGCGCCCGGCTGCGCGCCCGCCCGCCCGCCGCGCCCGCTCCGCGCTGAGCCGAGCCGAGCTCGCCGTCTCCCGACCGAGACCTCGCCGCTCCCCCTGGGCCGGCCTCGCGCCCGCCCGCCCCGCTCTGACGTCAGGCGTTTTGGAGCGGGATATTTATGGCCAGGATACTCTGAATTTTCCCTAGGTAGAGTTCTGATTGCAGTTCCTTGGGATTTGTAATTTTCACACTTTCAGGCAGAAAGCAGCGGAGGGAGGGAGGAGAACGCAGCCGGCAGGGCGAGGCAGACAATGAGGGTAGCTGTTTTCCAACTCTGGCAAAGAGCCTTCTCAGGGCTTCCTCTGTTTTGGAAACAGGGAAGGGGTCAAGCAGGCGGGAGTGGTGACCTGAGGCGGTGGGTTTCTCATCGTTTCTCTCCTGGTTCGAGCGGGCTGGGAGGTCAGGTGCTCGGGACCGGGAGCTCTGCCCTTCGACCAAGTCCCTTCACGGGACACTAAGTCCCAAGAGGTGCTAGGGCAAGAAAGGAGATAAATCAGGAAGAACAGAACAGCTAATTAGAAGCCCTGGTCCACACCCCAACAACTTTTCCATTTCTTCTTTGGGAGTGGGCGCGTTAAAAAAAAAAAAAAAGTTTATTTTTATTAAAGTATGTTCCACACTCCCTGCCCCTGTATAGCTTTTCCAACTCAGTACCAGTCAATTCATCTTACTTCATTGCTTACATGTACAGTTTGAGCCATTTACAATAGTCCTTATTCATACTTTATATAATGGCTTTTAATTTCTTTTCTTTTTTTTTTTTCCTTAAATGTGATTGTGATCCATCTCCTTGTCTGGATAGAAGTTGCCTTAATCAAGAACAACAGTCTCCTCCATGACTGGCACCATCATCAGGATGGAGTCTGCATTGTTTCACTCTCCCAGGAGTGAGCAAGCAGATGGAGCTGGCGTTGGGTGATGAGCCGGGAGGTGGGATTTTCTCGCTGTTCAGGTCTGGATTCTGATGGTTGTCTGTTTCTCTACCTAGCTGAAGAGGTTTGGGGACATGACTTGGTTTAATGGCCATCTTTCCAGAGTAGAGAAAAAAAAGAGAGCGTAATGCCTTATCCTACTTGGTGCCCCAGGGCTGGAGAATGAACTGAAAAATGAGATGCATGGGATGCAAATCGCTTGTTCAGTTGGATAACATAAGTGTGTAGGTATTCAACTCCCCATTAAGGAGAAGGAGGATAACCACAAATCATCACTAAAACAACACAGCCCTAGCGAGCATTCCGTTAGCCCAGATGGGGTAAAGGTGGGGGTGTGTCTTAACCACAGTTACAGTGCAGCAGGGACTCAAGGACTTGGAATGTGTTTACCCCTTTGGCAGCAGCTGGTTAGGGCTGATTGCCAGAAGGAGCCAAGTCTTGGGACTGGGCCTCTTGGTGGGAGACAGCCAAGATGTTTTGGTCCAAGCCACAGAGAGCTCAGAGCCCTGCAGTTTGGTCACTGTCTGGCTGTCCTCCTGAGCATCATACCCCACAGCAACATCTCTCAGTCCCCTTCCTCCCATCAGGGTTCCACGGTGAACTCTGCTTTGTGGTGGACACTGCACATTAGCTTCCAAAATCCCCTTCTCCCTTGCCTTCCTCAACTAAAGAAACTGGAGGTCTACAGTAGTCACCATTCCAGACACCCTTGTAACTGGAAATAGCTGTGAAACCGATTTCCATCCAGTGAGGTTGGCATGCAGAAGGCTGGGGTCAGCTTCCACAAATATTCTTTAAGAAAAAGTCAGATTCGGATGTCATGCCCCTTCAACCCCTTGACAGCCCCTATTTCTCCTTCCTCCATTTCTTCTCTCTTAGGACGTAAATATGATGTCTGGAGATACAGCAACCATCTTGCAACCTTGAGAACAAAAACCACTCACTTAAGAATGCTGGAGCAGTAAGGTAAAAGGAACTGGGGCCCTTGATGACATCCGTAAGTGGCTGAACTTTCCTCTGATTTCTTGTCAGGCGAGAAAAATAAACTCCTATGTGTTCCTGTTATAATAGTTGTCTTATGTTTTTTTTTTTTTTTTGACAGTCAAATACAGCCTTACCTGACACATTTCCATCAATCCACCAAAATGCAATATTGGAAGGATTCCTGAAGATTAGCTCACAAGTATGATAATTCCTTTTAACCGTATGTGTGCTTAGTCACTCGGTCGTGTCTGACTCTTTGTGACCCCTGTAGCCACAGAGGTGGACTATAGCCCATCAAGCTCCCCTGTCCATGGGATTCTCCAGGCAAGCATACTGGAGTGGGTTGCCATTTCCTCCTCCATTTAACCTTATACTGACATCACTCTTAATAGTTTTCAAAGCCTATCCACATATATTCCCCGGCAAACTTCACAATTTGGAGAAGTATCACAATAACCTGCATTTTTCATATAAGAAAAGAAGCCAGATTTAATAGATATCCTGCCCAAGATAACACAGTCTACAAAATAAGGGACCCTTGAACCCTGGCCTAGTTCTTCTAATTCCAATTCTGCGTATTTTCTGCAACACCTTAAATAATAAAACCAAGAAGCCCAGTGAAGATGCCTAATGCATACTAAGTCTATGTCAAGATGCAAGAGACTGAAAGTAAATTCTGGAACTAGAAAGTGCTGCAGTCCACTTGGGGAATTGAGTCCAGTCCATTGTCTCCCCTAATCCCCATCACCTTCCAGCTACCCTCTGATATCCTGCCCTGAATCCCCATAGTTGCTCTTGCTAAGGTCACATGACCTTTTAGTTGAATCAAGTCTTGGCATCTTCATGGTCATGTCCTGTAAGATGCTTAGAGCACCGCTTTTTTGAAGCACTCCCCTCTTTCAGGGACATCTCAGCACAACAACTTCCTTTGTGCAGTTTCTCTTCCAGGTCCTTCTTCCACCTGACTGTGGATGTTCCCCAGGGATCTGCCAGTCATCTTCCTTCTCTTGCCAAGAAGGAGAATGAAACCCATCTTACGTGATTTCATCCTTTCTTGTTAGTTGTACCATAGGCTCTGTGACAGTCTGAGAAGGTCTACCATCATCTTGACATCCAAATCTACATTCCAACCACCATTTTCCTCTCAATCTTAACCCTGCTTTTCCAACTGTTTTTGTCCATATTGCCCAGCATATGGTGAGTAGTAAATAATTGGTATATGTTTTAAATTATTATTATAAAGAAGATGCAGAGAAGTGACTAAAGCATAAGAGGATTTTGTGACTGACTCATTTCTAGGATTAGGAGCCTTGGTGTGATCATCCTACCTTGAAGATCATGCCACAAGCCAATCTACTTGTCTCCAGCCACAAGGAAATGCAGCAGAATTAATGGAAGTTAGCAGGAGCAGACCCGATAAAAAGGCAGACCTAATGAGAGATAGCCTCATTTACTCCTTTTTACATGTATATGTATGGCTGAGTCCCTTTGCTCTCCATCTGAAATCATCACAACATTGCTAGTTGGCTAGACTCCAATATAAAATTAAAAGTCTGATAAAATGTCAAAAAAAGAATTTACTCCTTTTGGAATTAACTCCTTTTAGAATAGCCTTATTAACTTCTTCCAGGCAAAGTGAGAGACAGGAAGGGATTAAAGATGAGGTGAGATAGGGCCAGTCAATCCTAAAGGAAATCAGTCCTGAATATTCATTGGAAGGACTGATGCTGAACCTGAAACTGCAGTACTTTGGCCACCTGATGCGAAGAGCTGACTCATTGGAAAAGACCCTGATGCTGGGAACGATTGAAGGCAGGAGGAGAAGGAGATGACAGAGGATGAGATGGTTGGATGGCATCACGGACATGAGTTTGAGCAAGCTCCGGGAGTTGGTAATGGACAGGGAAGCCTGGCATCCTTAGGGTTGCAAAGAGTTGGACACGACTGAGTGACTCACCTGAACTGAACTGAGATAGAGCTGGAGACTTAGAGGTGGTAGGTGGGAAGCATGAGGAGGATGGGATCAGGGGAAGAGGCCATGCACCAGAATATTCCAGGTCTGAGGAGACAAGGAAAAAAAGACTCCATCCCTCCCCAGGTAAGCTTACTCAGGTTCTACTGGGAACAGAAGCAGGTGAAGCTTATAAAATACATGGCCCTCCATGCTAAGAGACTGTTTTTGAGGTTGTTGAGTCTTGAAGAACCCATAAAGTGGAAGGGGCCCTTCCAAGATCATCTATTTTCCCCCTACACCCAACATTATTGCACACAGAACCCTAATGTAGGGAGGACGGAGGGTAATCGCTTATGCTCAAGACTGCCCCAAGGGTGGGGTGGGGCCCATCTTCCTTCACCTGTCAGTCACCTGTATATCCCAGGAATATGGCTCTGTGTGACACACTGTTCATCTAGAAAATTCCACCTGCTTCCTAAGGGACCCCCAAACAATTCAGGGAGCTTGTCCCTGCATCCAAAGCCAACTGTACACTTCCGAGGCCCGGCTAACTCATGGGAGAAGTAAGCGTCACAATTGCCCCTCCTCACCCTCTTTCCAGGGC
This sequence comes from Dama dama, assembly GCF_033118175.1. Classification (NCBI taxonomy): domain Eukaryota; kingdom Metazoa; phylum Chordata; class Mammalia; order Artiodactyla; family Cervidae; genus Dama; species Dama dama. Next base: position 16,094,997 of record NC_083687.1, on the reverse strand, counting down.
CAGACCTCCTGGTCCTATACCGTACAGGCCCCAGGAGCACTCAGCAACGACCTTGTAAAGGATCAGTGAGAACCCCATGAATAGCCATCCAATCAGTACAAAATCACCTTCCCCAAATCACACTGACAGGCTAAAGAAGGTGGTGATAAGGACTCAAGTGTTAGAGACCCCGGTTAAATCCCCACCTTGCCTCTCACTGCCGTGTGACAGGTAACTTTCTGAAGCTTGGTGTTTGATGGTTAATTTTACATGTCAACTTGGCTGGGCCACATACTCGAGTATTTGGTCAAATATTATTCTAAATGTTTTCATAAGGGTGTTTTTTTGGATGAGATTAACATTTAAATTGGGGAACCTCTATAACGTAGGTGGACCTCATTCAGTCATCTGAAGGTCATAATAGAACAAAGCATGACTTCCAGGATTCTCCCAGAGAATGACATATCAGATCTGAACTGAAACTCTTCCCTGAATCTCCAGCCTGCCAGCCTCCCACAATTAAGTGAGCCGATTCCTAAAAATCTACCTGTCTATCTATACACACACACACGCACGCACACACACACACACACACACACACACACCCATTGGTTCTGTTTATCCAGAGAACCTTGACTAATACAGTTTCTCAACAATATCATGGAATGAAGAACATTCTATCCCTAAAGGATTGTTGACAAGATTAAATGAGGCAAATGGATTGAAAGTCCCTACTCCAGTGAGTTCTTCTAAGACAGGGGAGAAAGAGGAACCCTCAGAGTCATGAGGTCCCTCTCATCCCACCCCTGAGGCCATCAGAATCCACCTTCGGACCCAAGGCTCTGCTCAGGAAAATGCCAAACTCTCTCTCAAGGGCGTTGGTAATGTCGAGAGGGCAGAAGAAGGTGGTGGTAAACTGGGCCCAGGTCAGCACAGATATATAACACATCAGGTGTTTTGATCATGGACCATTCTGTTTCTTTCACTTATATTTAGGCATATAATCTCCATTGATTAGAACCAGCCTCCTGAACTTCCATTATCCAGCAGTAACTTCTTTTTTAAAAAACTTTTTATTTTGTACTGGGGTATAGCCGAATAGCAAACAATTGTTTTGATAGTTTCAGGTGAACTGCAAAGGGGCTCGGCCATGTGTTTACATGTACCCATTCTCCCCTAAACTCCTCTCCTATCCAGGCTGCCATATAACACTGAGCAGAGTTTCACATGCTATACAGTATGTCCTTGCTGATTATCCATTTCAAATATCGCACTTAGCCAACAGTAACTTCTGAGACTATAACTAAAGAAGAAAGGTCAGGTTCCACAATTTCTTCCTGGAAAGGACATGAAATTAGGACATGAACTGCCTGAAAGATGTTTTAGGTTCTCATCATGGGGTGGGGTTGTAGAATGGCCTCAGAATATGGCATCAGTAAAAGCCTGGTTTCTAACCCCAGTTCAAGATCTTACAGCTAATTAAGAGCATCATTTAGTTTCTCTGGAAAAATATGGAATAATAGGAGGATCAAGCCCATGGTGCTGGAGTGAGGATTGAATTGCAGAATGTTTGTAATTACAGATGGCCATTATTCTTACAAGCCTCTTCCTCTCTTTGCCCTTTTCCATCTCCACCCCCACCCCCCACCACACACAGCTCTTCTGTTAGTTAATACCAAGAATGCACTTAACATTAATGTACAATTCACCAGGTTCCTGGCATCTAGCTCTCTGCAAATATCTTTGCCTGGAGTTAAGAAACCTCCCCTGGCTTGGACATGACCACACCAAATAGGCAGCGATTGGAAAATTGGGCCCATAAAAGCCGTCTCCTTCCGAGACGCAGGACAGCATTTTTGAGAAGCCTGCTCAGGTTGTTTGCAGCGGCTTTGAGGGTCAGCTCTGCTGCCTTGCCTACGTCAGAACCCTAAGTGTTTAACCACAAGACACACAATCCTGGGACATTGTGGCGGCAGCCATCCACCCCCACAGCAAGGCAGGCCGTGCGTGCATCTAATCCGGCATGTGCCCCTACTCCTATCCCCAGCAGAGGCCAGACAGGCTCCACACCTGGCCAGATGTGGGATGGGATGTGGCCCAGTGTGCAAAGTACTTCAGCAGCTGAGAAAGGGGGTGGAATTCCTTTCTGATCCCCCCAGACAATGTGTGATCCGAGTCTAGGGTCCCCAGCCAGGGGAAAGGCCATTACCAGTGGGCACTGGTAGCCACAGCAGCTTATGTTATTTCTGGAGACAGAGTCCTTGTAGCTGGGGCTGCATACAAACTCCCATGATGGTCTCGGCTTCAGTAGCTCAAGACTCTTTGAAGAATCATGCTCAGGGCTGAGTGCTGCAATCAAGTTCAAGGTGAAGTTGTCTTTTGAAATGTTTGAGAGAAAGAAATCTTCCCACCTGATCTACACTGGGAATGGAGATGGGGAAAACACACACACACTCATTTTTCTCCGTTGAAGAATAAATGGAGGCTGCTTGGAATCGTCAGGTCTGTGTGACTTTGGGCTGGCACATGTGTGTATATGCAACTGAGCAGGGACTTGGGGGAGGCCAAGGGACATCAGAAGAAGCATAACACGTTTCATCATTCAGTGGTTTTGTCTTTTAAAGGAAAGACCTTAAACATGGTAAAGTGATGATGTTAGGAATCTGTTCTTAATTACCACTCAGTAACTTGGCAATCTGTTTTATCCCATTCATTTCTTTTGGAAAGTTCTCAGTGACTCGTCTCTTCAGCTGTGTGTACACAATCATACACAGAAATAAAGAAAGAGAAAACCCACCCTGGTTGCCCTTGGAAAAAGCAAGGACATCTAATGAATCCTCCTGCAGATAATCATGAGCACAGATTTTTAGATATTTTGGGGGAATTTCATAAACACAAAATAGGCATATTTGATGGATGCATATATGTGGTTTTGGACTCTAGTGTAGGGACTTTTTCTTACTTTCTTTAAAAGAAAGAAGCAGGAGCAGAAGCAGCAGCAAAGAACTCCTTCACTAATGCTGTTTATTCACTCATCCTAAGTCTCAGGCATTGTGATAAGCCCTGGAGATGCAAAGTTGCACTGGATGGGGTTTCCATCAATTAGGATTTTAATCTAGTGGGAAAGAAAGCTCAACTTCATGCAGGTTAAAAAATAAATGAAAGCACATGAAACTTTCAGAATCATGGTGGATCGAATGCAGTGAAGGTCAGTAGTAGATTGCCTGCCTTTGGATGAAGAAGAAAATACCTTCCCTTTCCACTGGTAACTTCCAGGCCAATTGCGATTCCAGGCCAAAATGCAATTTCCAAAATGCATTCTATAGAATGCTAATTCCTTTAAATGGCTTGCCAAACAAGGCAGAGGGAGTGTTTTTCATGATCAAATAAGCTCGAGAAAAACTCCACACACACACACACACACACCTTGAAACTTCACAGTGCCTGTTAGCATATGGAAAATTCTAGAAGGTCCACAGCAAACAAGATCTCCCGAACTTAGCTCAGCACAGTGCTCCCCAAAGTTCTTTCCTCACAGGACCTGTTTTTCACATAACATCTATGAACATCCCGTAACTTTCAGAAACATTGTTTAGTCTGAAGGGGACCAGAAGAAGTCTCTAAAAATAAACACAAGTGTAATGGGATGCTGAATTGGAATTTTTAATGAGGCAGCAAGATGCAATAGATAAGAAATTCTTAAATAATGTTTCATAGTGAGAAGCGGATTTTCAAAAGGAAGTATCTGCGAAGTGCTTTCATGTCTCCAAAAACTCCTTCCTATAGGAAGCATCAGAAGCATGGAAGTTGAGAAAAAATGTAATGAGGAAGATTTCTCTGAGATGCCTGCACCAAAATTCCTTCCCTTTACCCCTCCCCCCCCACCCCCCGCAGTGAGAACAGCTTGAGGGGGATGACTCAAGGACCTAAGTGATTCCTGAAATTGGGAATTGTGGACAGTGTCAGACTCCAGCCTGGAAATCTAGAAGGCAAGACACAGATGGTAAATTGATTTGGTGGTGGATCAAAGGAGAGAAGTTGCTTTATTGAGAAGGCTGGCACTCTACATTTGTGAGGACAAGAATTAATACATGTGTCCCGACAACCATATGTGAGCCACATGGGTGAAAAAGTGAGCCAGAAGACATATTTAGACCTTATCAAAGAGAACTACCTGGAAGAACTGTGGACCCATGATATCAAGGGTTGGTACAGAGTGGGCCACTGGCAAACCAACTAAATGGGAGAAAATCAGCTGAAGGAAGAGAATACACAGCCCATATCACAGGAGTTGCAGTTGGAGAGACCCAACTGAATGGTCTTTGAAGAACCCACCATTAAAAGAATACATTTGAATCAGTTCTAATGAGATGGATGAAACTGGAGCCCATTATACAGAGTGAAGTAAGCCAGAAAGATAAACACCAATACAGTATACTAACGCATATATGGGCTTCCCTGGTGGCTCAGATGGTAAAGCATCTGCCCGCACACAATGCGGGAGACCCGGGTTCGATCCCTGGGTCAAGAAGATCCCTTGGAGAAGGAAATGGCAACCCACTCTGGTACTCTTGCCTGGAAAATTCCATGGACGGAGGAGCCTGGTAGGTTACAGTCCATGGGGTCACAAAGAGTCGGACATGACTGAGCGACTTCACTCACTCACTCACTCAACGCATATATATGGAATTTAAAAAGATGGTAATGATAACCCTATATGCAGGACAGAAAAAGAGACACAGATGTATAGAACCAACTTTTGGATTCTGTGGGAGAAGGCAAGGGTGGGATGATCTGAGAGAATAGCATTGAAACATGTATATTATCAAGTGTGAAACAGATCACCAGCCCAGGTTGGATGCATGAGACAAGTGCTCAGGGCTGGTGCACTGGGAAGACCCAGAGGGATGGGATGGGGAGGGAGGTGGGAGGGGGGATCAGGATGGGGAACACATATAAATGCATGCCTGATTCATGTCAATGTATGGCAAAAACCACTACAATATTGTAAAGTAATTAGCCTCCAACTAGTAAAAATAAATGAAAAAAAAAAAAAAACACCCCACACCAAAGGCTCACAGGGAAAAGAGTCTGATATAGGCAAACCATTTTGCAACCATGCCAAAAAATTCTCTGCAGAAGAGGGGACCTCCACCTATGGCTGAGTAAGGAGATCAGCAAAACTCATCCCCCCACAAAGCAACTACAAACTGGGATTAAATTAACAAAAACAACCATTTTGACAGTATGGAAATCAACCAAATGCAAAAGACAATCTGAGAAGTGTTCATACACTTTACATAATACTTTACAAACTGATGAACTTTGGGTAAGAATTTGGGGATTCTTTAATGTTCTGACTTGAGGCTGTGGGAAATTGACTTATCACTACACCAGGAAGATACAAGTGTGATCTTTAGGAAGCCAAGCTTATAAATGAAAGTAAGGATATCCAAACAAACCTGATGACATTGCACAAACAGGTTGAAAACAAAAGTTTGGAAAAAAACAATACACGGTGCAAACTGCATCCACAAAAAAATCTAGAGTAGTATTAATATCAGATAACATAGACTTCAAAAGCAGAAATAGTATGAGGCAAAGAAGCATATTTCATAATTACTAAATGGTCAAATCATCAGAAAGATATATTGAATAACAACAGAACCTCAAAATACATAAAGTAAGAAGTGACAGAGTTGAACAGGGAGACGGAAAACTCAATAATAACAATCGGGGACTTCACTATTACACCCTCAAGAGCTAATAAAATCACCAGACAGTAAACCAGAAAGGATATAGAAGACTTGAACAACTCTATCAACCAACTTGATATAACAAACACTTTGTATGTATGTGTGTCTTAAAGTCTATTTTGTCTGATACTATAATTTCCTTGTGACCAAACATTATACTCTGTATAACTTCAATGTTTTAAAATTGTTTGAGACTTGTTTTATGGCCTAATTTATGGTCTTTGCTAGAGAATGTCTCAAGCATGCTTGATAACCTGCAGCCGTTGGGTGATTATTTTATCATTAGGAAATATTTTCCTTATCTAAAATTCTATTTCTAGTGTACCACACCTGGAACCTTCTCTAGAAAATACCATGGCTATAAAACAAATTTTAATAAATTGTAAAGGATTGAAATTATATGAAATATGACATCTGATCACAGATCATCTAAAATAAATTATAAAAAAAAAACAACAAAAGGAAATCTGGGAATCCCCAAATATTTGGAAATTAAACAACATACTTTTAACTATTCTAGATTGAAAGACTCAGTATTGTTGGGGATAAATTTGGCATTTATCTCCAAATTGATGTATAGATTCAATGCACTTCTATCAAAAACTAAGCAGGGTTTCTTTGTCTTTGGCAAAAAGTTACATTGGCAAGCTTATCTTAAAATGTATACAGAAATGCAAAGGAACTGAAAAAAAAGAAAACAAATTTGAAAATGCAGAACAAATTTGGAGTTTTTATATTACCCCAATTAAAAAACTTACTATAAATTTACAATAATCAAGACAGTGTGGTGTTGACATAGAATGGACATATAGAATCTACATATGATCTATATTGTAGATCATCAGGATGAAATTAAAAGTTCAGAAATAAAACCTTACACTTCTGTACAAATGATTTTCAACAATTCAATGGGAAGAGGATAATTTTTTTCAACAAATGCTGCTGAGCACCTAGATATCAAATATGAAAAAAATTAGGTTTAATCATAAATAAATGAAAGAACTAAGACTATTGAACTTCTTAGAATAAAAATAGGAGAAAATGTTTGTGAACTTAGGTTTAGCAAAGAGACCTTAAATATGACACTAAATGCATAATTTGTAACAGAAAAACATGACAAACTGGACCTTGTCAATTTTTAAAGTCTTACATTTCAAAAGACACTATGAAAATGAAAAGACAAGTCATATGTAAAGAAAATATGTACAAATCATTTATCTGATAAAGGACTAATATTCAAACATATAAAGAACCCTTACAACTCAATAAGTAGTTGACAAACGACCCAGTTTTTAAATGGGCAAAATACCTGAACAGACATTTTGTAAGAGGAGGTACACAGATGGCTAATAAGTACATAAAGAGATACTAAACATGATTAGTCATTAGGGAAATAGTTGAAATCACAATGAGATACCTCTATACATCTACTAGAGTGGCTACAATAGAGAAGATAGAAAACTAAGTGTGAAAAAAGTGAAATTTTCATACATTATTGATGGGAATGTAAAATGGTACAATCCTTTTGGAAACCAGTTAGTATATTTCTTAAAAACTTAAATATAAATTTACCATTAGGCTCAGAAATTCCTTTTCTAGGAAGAAAGCCAAGAGAAGTAAAAAGATGTATCCCCACAAAGACATGTAAGTGAATGTATGTAACAACATTGTTCATAATAGCCCCAAACTGGAAATAACCCAAATGCCCATCAACTGGTGAGTGGGTAAATAAAACGTGATATATCCATACAAGTGAATACTATTCACTGACAAAAAGGAACAGATTTCTGATTCATGCCACAATATGGATGATCTTCAAAACCTTTATGCTAGATTCCACACAAAAGTGATATCATGTGATATTTGCCTTCCTCTGTCTGACTTACTTCACTCAATATGACCGTCTCTAGGTCCATCCATGTTGCCACAAATGGCATTATTTCATTCTTTTTTATGGCTGAGTAACATTCCATTATGTATATGTACCATAGAAAACAAACTTAAGATTTATCCCCACCAGGGGTAGAGGGAAGGGATAAATTGAGAGCTTGGGATTGACATATACAGACTAATACATGTATGATAGATAACTAAGGAGGACCTACTACGGAGCACAGAGAGCTCGACTCAACATTCTGTAACGACCTATATGGGAAAAGAGTCTAAAAAAGAAAGGCTGTGTGTACATGTGTAGCTGGTTCACTCTGAGGTACACCTGAAACTAACACAACATTGTAAATCTACTCTACTGCAACAAAAATAAAAATTAAAAACTTGATGCAAATGAAAGAATCTGACACAATAGAGTACATAGTGTAGGATTCCATTCATAGGAAATATCCAGAAAGGCAAATTATTTACAAAGACAGAAATGAGATCAGTGGTTGCCTTGGACTGGGGAAAGGAATAAGAGTTGACTGCAAATGGGCACAAGAGAACTTTTGAGGGTGATGGAAATTTCTAGAAGAGTTAAAATCATAGTGGTTGCACAACTCTATAAATCTACTAAATATCACTGAGTTATACACTTACAATGGGTGAATATTATAAAATGCAAAACTGTTTTTATAAAAGAACAAACTCACTTTCCTGCCTCTTCCTACTTCCTCCCAACTTTAAACCTGAGGGAGGAGAGGAGGAGGGGTAGAATCAGACCAGAAAGAGAAGAGAATGTAAACCACATCCTTTCCCCAAAGGTAAGCAGTTAGACTGCAGCTAATTTAGCTGGGGAGGAGGTGGGTGTAGGGGGTTCAGAGAAAAAAGTACTCTGAATAAATTGAAGTGCTAATTAATATACAGGATTGGATTTTAAACCAAGTCTATGTTTTACCCTCTAACATATTTATAGAACTTTATACTGCCTACTAATGCCCAGAAAAGTCACTTGACCTGAGATTTTACCTAGTGAGAGGGATAAGACACCTACCACATGGCAGGAGCGAAAGGTCAGTGAGGGACAAAAGTATAGCTGATTTTCTTTTTTATTTATTTATTTATTTTTTCATTTATTTTTATTAGTTGGAGGCTAATTACTTCACAACATTTCAGTGGGTTTTGTCATACATTGACATGAATTAGCCATGGATTTACATGTATTCCCCATCCCAATCCCCCCTCCCACCTCCCTCTCCACCCGATTCCTCTGGGTCTTCCCAGTGCACCAGGTCTGAGCACTTGTCTCATGCATCCAATCTGGGCTGGTGATCTGTTTCACTATAGATAATATACATGCTGTTCTTTTGAAACATCCCACCCTCGCCTTCTCCAACAGAGTCCAAAAGTCTGTTCTGTACATCTGTGTCTCTTTTTCTGTTTTGCATATAGGGTTATCATTACCATCTTTCTAAATTCCATATATATGTGTTAGTATGCTGTAATGTTCTTTATCTTTCTGGCTTACTTCACTCTGTATAATGGGCTCCAGTTTCATCCATCTCATTAGAACTGATTCAAATGAATTCTTTTTAACAGCTGAGTAATATTCCATGGTGTATATGTACCACAGCTTCCTTATCCATTCATCTGCTGATGAGCATCTAGGTTGCTTCCATGTCCTGGCTATTATAAACAGTGCTGCGATGAACATTGGGGTGCACGTGCCTCCTTCAGATCTTGTTTCCTCGGTGTGTATGCCCAGAAGTGGTATTGCTGGGTCATATGGCAGTTCTATTTCCAGTTTTTAAAGAAATCTCCACACTGTTTTCCATAGTGGCTATACTAGTTTGCATTCCCACCAACAGTGTAAGAGAGTTCCCTTTTCTCCATACCCTCTCCAGCATTTATTGCTTGTAGACTTTTTGGATAGCAGCCATCCTGACTGGCGTGTAATGGTACCTCATTGTGGTTTTGATTTGCGTTTCTCTAATAATGAGTGATGTTGAGCATCTTTTCATGTGTTTGTTAGCCATCTGTATGTCTTCTTTGGAGAAATGTCTGTTTAGTTCTTTGGCCCATTTTTTGATTGGGTCATTTATTTTTCTGGAGTTGAGCTTCAGGAGTTGCTTGTATATTTTTGAGATTAATCCTTTGTCTGTTGCTTCATTTGCTATTATTTTCTCCCAATCTGAGGGCTGTCTTTTCACCTTGCTTATAGTTTCCTTTGTTGTGCAAAAGCTTTTAAGTTTCATTAGGTCCCATTTGTTTATTTTTGCTTTTATTTCCAATATTCTGGGAGGTGGGTCATAGAGGATCCTGCTGTGATTTATGTCGAAGAGTGTTTTGCTTATGTTCTTCTCTAGGAGTTTTATAGTTTCTGGTCTTACATTTAGATCTTTAATCCATTTTGAGTTTATTTTTGTGTGTGGTGTTAGAAAGTGTTCTAGTTTCATTCTTTTACAAGTGGTTGACCAGTTTTCCCAGCACCACTTGTTAAAGAGGTTGTCTTTTTTCCATTGTATATCCTTGCCTCCTTTGTCAAAGATAAGGTGTCCATAGGTTCGTGGATTTATCTCTGGGCTTTCTATTCTGTTCCATTGATCTATTTCTGTCTTTGTGCCAGTACCATACTGTCTTGATGACTGTGGCTTTGTAGTAGAGTCTGAAGTCAGGCAGGTTGATTCCTCCAGTTCCATTCTTCTTTCTCAAGATTACTTTGGCTATTCGAGGTTTTTTGTATTTCCATACAAATTGTGAAATTATTTGTTCTAGTTCTGTGAAAAATACCGTTGGTAGCTTGATAGGGATTGCATTGAATCTACAGATTGCTTTGGGTAGTATAGCCATTTTGACAATATTGATTCTTCCAATCCATGAACACGGTATGTTTCTCCATCTGTTTGTGTCCTCTTTGATTTCTTTCATCAGTGTTTTATAGTTTTCTATGTATAGGTCTTTTGTTTCCTTAGGTAGATATACTCCTAAGTATTTTATTCTTTTTGTTGCAATGGTGAATGGTATTGTTTCCTTAATTTCTCTTTCTGTTTTCTCATTGTTAGTGTATAGGAATGCAAGGGATTTCTGTGTGTTAATTTTATATCTTGCAACTTTACTATATTCATTGATTAGCTCTAGTAATTTTCTGGAAGAGTCTTTAGGGTTTTCTATGTAGAGGATAATGTCATCTGCAAACAGCGAGAGTTTCACTTCTTCTTTTCCTATCTGGATTCCTTTTACTTCTTTTTCTGCTCTGATTGCTGTGGCCAAAACTTCCAACACTATGTTGAATAGTAGTGGTGAGAGTGGGCACCCTTGTCTTGTTCCTGATTTCAGGGGAAATGCTTTCAATTTTTCACCATTGAGGGTGATGCTTGCTGTGGGTTTGTCATATATAGCTTTTATTATATTGAGGTATGTTCCTTCTATTCCTGCTTTCTGGAGAGTTTTAATCATAAATGAGTGTTGAATTTTGTCAAAGGCTTTCTCTGCATCTATTGAGATAATCATATGGTTTTTATCTTTCAATTTGTTAATGTGGTGTATTACATTGATTGATTTGCAGATATGAAAGAATCCTTGCATTCCTGGGATAAAGCCCACTTGGTCATGGTGTATGATTTTTTTAATATGTTGTTGGATTCTGTTTGCTAGAATTTTGTTAAGGATTTTTGCATCTATGTTCATCAGTGATATTGGCCTGTAGTTTTCTTTTTTTGTGGCATCTTTGTCTGGTTTTGGAATTAGGGTGATGGTGGCCTCATAGAATGAGTTTGGAAGTTTACCTTCTTCTGCAATTTTCTGGAAGAGTTTGAGTAAGATAGGTGTTAGCACTTCTCTAAATTTTTGGTAGAATTCAGCTGTGAAGCCATCTGGTCCTGGGCTTTTGTTTGCTGGAAGATTTCTGATTACAGTTTCGATTTCCTTGCTTGTGATGGGTCTGTTAAGATCTTGTATTTCTTCCTAGTTCAGTTTTGGAAAGTTATACTTTTCTAAGAATTTGTCCATTTCATTCAAGTTGTCCATTTTATCGGCATATTGTCAATTTTGTTTATTTTTTCAAAAAACCAGATTTTAGCTTTGTTGATTTTGGCTATGGTCTCTTTAGTTTCTTTTGCATTTATTTCTGCTCTAATTTTTAAGATTTCTTTCCTTCTGCTAACCCTGGGGTTCTTCATTTCTTCCTTCTCTAATTGCTTTAGGTGTAGAGTTAGGTTATTTATTTGGCTTTTTTCTTGTTTCTTGAAGTAAACCTGTAATGCTATGAACCTTCCCCTTAGCACTGCTTTTACAGTGTCCCATAGGTTTTGGGTTGTTGTGTTTTCATTTTCATTCATTTCTATGCATATTTTGATTTCTTGTTTGATTTCTTCTATGGTTTGTTGGTTATTCAGAAGTGTGTTATTTAGCCTCCATATGTTTGAATTTTTAACAATTTTTTTCCTGTAATTGAGATCTAACCTTACTGCACTGTGGTCAGAAAAGATGACTGGAATGATTTCAATTTTTTTGAATTTTCCAAGACCAGATTTATGGCCCAGGATGTGATCTATTCTGGAGAAGGTTCCGTGTGCACTTGAGAAAAAGGTGAAGTTGATTGTTTTGGGGTGAAATGTCCTATAGATATCAATTAGGTCTAGCTGGTCCATTGTGTCATTTAAGGTTTGTGTTTCCTTGTTAATTTTCTGTTTAGTTGATCTATCCATAGTTGTGAGTGGACACTATAAAAGTCCCCCACTATTATTGTGTTACTGTTAATTTCCTCTTTCATACTCGTTAGCGTTTGCCGTACATATTGCAGTGCTCCTATGTTGGGTGCATATATATTTACAATTGTTATATCTTCTTCTTGGATTGATCCTTTGATCATTATGTAGTGTCCTTCTCTGTCTCTTTTCACATCTTTATTTGAAAGTCTATTTTATCTGATATGAGTATTGCGACTCCTGCTTTCTTTTGGTCTCCGTTTGCGTGAAATATTTTTTTCCAGCCATTCACTTTTAGTCTGTATGTGTCTCTTGTTTTGAGGTGGGTCTCTTGTAGACAGCATATATAGGGGTTTTGTTTTTGTATCCATTCAGCCAATCTTTGTCTTTTGGTTGGGGCATTCAACCCATTTACATTTAAGGTAATTATTGATAGGTGTTGTCCTGTTGCCATTTACTTTGTTGTTTTGGGTTCACGTTTATACAACCTTTCTACATTTCCTGTCTAAAGAAGATCCTTTAGCATTTGTTGAAGAGCTGGTTTGGTGGTGCTGAATTCTCTCAGCTTTTGCTTGTCTGTAAAGCTTTTGAATTCTCCTTCATATCTGAATGAGATCCTTGCTGGGTACAGTAATCTAGGTTGTAGGTTATTCTCTTTCATTACTTTAAGTATGTCCTGCCATTCCCTTCTGGCCTGGAGGGTTAGCTGATCTATTGATAGATCAGCGGTTATCCTTATGCGAATCCCTTTGTGTGTTATTTGTTGTTTTTCCCTTGCTGCTTTTAATATTTGTTCTTTGTGTTTGATCTTTGTTAATTTGATTAATATGTGTCTTGGGGTGTTTCGCCTTGGGTTTATCCTGTTTGGGACTCTCTGGGTTTCTTGGACTTGGGTGGCTATTTCCTTCCCCATTTTAGGGAAGTTTTCAGCTATTATCTCCTTGAGTATTTTCTCATGGCCTTTCTTTTTGTCTTCTTCTTCTGGGACTCCTATGATTCGAATGTTGGGGCATTTCACATTGTCCCAGAGGTCCCTGAGGTTGTCCTCATTTCTTTTGATTCTTTTTTCTTTTTTCCTCTCTGCTTCATTTATTTCCACCATTTTATCTTCTACCTCACTTATCCTATCTTCTGTCTCTGTTATTCTACTCTTGGTTCCCTCCAGAGTGTTTTTGATCTCATTTATTACATTATTCATTTTTAATTGACTCTTTTTTATTTCTTCTAGGTCTTTATTAAACATTTCTTGCATCTTTTCAATCTTTGTCTCCAGGCTATTTATCTGTAACTCCATTTTGTTTTCAAGATTTTGGATCATTTTTATTATCATTATTCTAAATTCTTTTTCAGGTAGATTCCCTATCTCCTCCTCTTTTGTTTGACTTGGTGGGCATTTTTCATGTTCCTTTACCTGTTGGGTATTTCTCTGCCTTTTCATCTTGTTTAGATTGCTGTGTCTGGAGTGGGCTTTCTGTATTCTGGAGGTCTGTGGTTCCTTTTTATTGTGGAGGTTTTACCCAGTGGGTGGGGTTGGACGATTCACTTGTCAAGGTTTCCTGGTTAGGGAAGCTTGCGTCAGTGTTCTGGTGCATGGAACTTGATTTCTTCTCTCTGGAGTGCAATGGAGTGCCCAGTAATGAGTTTTGAGATGGGTCTATGTGTCAAGTGTTACCTTGGGCAGCCTGTATGTTGATGTTCAGGGCTATGTTCCTGTGTTGCTGGAGAATTTGCATGGTATGTCTTGCTCTAAAACTTATTGGCTCTTGGGTGGTGGTTGGTTTCAGTGTAGGTATGGAGGCTTTTGGACGGTCATTTATTACTTAAAGTTCCATGTAGTCAGGAGTTTTCTGGTGTTCTCAGGTTTTGGGCTTAAGTCTCCTGCCTCTGGATTTCAGTTTTATTCTTCCTGTAGTCTCAGGACTTCTCCAACTATACAGCACTGATAATAAAACTTCTAGGTTAATGGTGAAAAGATTCTCCCCCGTGAGGGACATCCAGAGAGGTTCACAGAGTTACATGAAGAAGAGGAGAGGGAGGAGGGAGATAGAGATGAGCAGGAGGAGAAAAAGGGGGACTCAAGAGGAGAGAGACAGATCTACGCAGTTGTCTGTTCCCAGAGTGTTCTCCGTGGCCCAGACACCCGCAAAGATTCACAGAATTGGATTGGGAAGAGAAGGGGAAAGGAGGAAATAGAGGTGTTCTGAGGTAGAAAACAGAGAGTCAAAAGTGGGAGAGAGTAATCAACCCACTCCTGAATAAAAATGGGAACTTAATACTGGATTCTTAAAAGTCCAAAATTTATATCACATCCTGAAAAACAAAGATTAAAAATCTAGAGTAGAGGTTAGACTCTTAAAAATACTATATTAAAAACAAAAACCAAAACACACAAAAAAATTTTAGAAATATATATGAAGTTTGGTTTAAAAATAGGGCTTCTCTCTCTTTTTTTTTTTTGTAAGGTTATAGTGTAATGAAAATGAAAATTAAGGAGTAGTAGAGGAATAATAGAGGACTTTAAAAGGAAATAAGAAAAAGAAAAATAGAAAATAGAAGAGAAAAAGGGAAAAAAAAAGCAAAAAAAAAAAAAAACAAGAAAAAAAAATTTTTCCTAATTAAAAAAAATCGTAAAAATCTATGAAAATGAAAGTTAAGGAGTAATGGGGGAGTAATAGGGAATTTTAAAAGAAAATAAAAGAGAAAAAATAAAGAAAAAAGAAAAAAATTTTTTTTTCCTTACTTAAAAAAATAAAAAAGTAAAAATATATCTAGGAATCTCTCTGGAGCTGTTGCGGTCAGTGTGGGTTCGTTTCAGTTTCAGATAGCTCCTCGTTCCAGCTTACACTTCTCAATATCTACAGGCCCCTTCCGGTGTAGTCGGTGTTTTCTACAGGGATTTTAATCTGTTGCACCGGTCCCTTCTGAAGCGGTTCCCTTTGTTTATTTGGCTTCTGTTTGCCAGGCTCTTCAGAGCCTCATTTCCGCCCTGACACAGGCGGGCGGAGGTGGTCTCTTATTCAGGTTGCTAGTTCCGTAGTGCTGCAGGGAGGGGCTGACGCTGCTTTCCCCTCTACGCTGCTCAGGCTCCCGGCTGTTCTATATGGAGCGTGCCCTGCGCTGCGCGTGGTTCCAGCCCTCGGTTGTTCCACAAAAGCACAGAACAAAAAGCTGCACCTGCTTTTTGTGCCTTCCCCATCCGAGCGGCTCAGGCAGCCAGGAGCTTGATGGACGCACTCTCCCCGGGTGCGGCACACCTTCTCCCCTCCGTGGTCCCAGTCTGAGTTTCTGCCAGTGCCAGTCGGCTGCGTGGGCCTTCTGCTCTCCGTGTCCCCAGCCCCAGTCCCCGCCCGCGCAGGTGGGGTGCCTGCACCCTGTGTTTAGCAGCGACCCTCCCGGTGGATGTCGACCATCCAGAATCTCAGGAGGTCTTTGGTTAGAAACTGGAGGCCTGTTTGCAGTGCAGTAGGGGATGCGGTCCTTGGGGCCCGAGCCTGCCCCTTTCCCCTCCCCCCTGCCTCAGGCGGGGCTGGGCCGGTCTGCAGCCTGCGAGCTCTTCTCTGGACTTGTTCGGTCCCTTTGTTCTGCGAACGGCCGGCAGCATGTTCGGGCGGTTAATTTTCTCTCTCTCTTTTGCTGTCCCACAGTTTAAGTTGGTAACTCACAAAAGCTCCCTCCAATTGCCCTCAGGGCACTCAGGCCCAGTCCTTACCCTAAGCAATGCAGCCCGCTCCTCTCCGTTCCGCCCCCACTTGCTGGTGGCGGATGCGGGCATCTGGGGTACTTTTCTGCTGGGAGTTGCTTTTAGGCACGTAATCTGTGGGTTTTATTTATTGTTCCCCTCCCAGTCAGGTTGCCCTCCGAGATTCAAAAACTTCCCCCAGAACCGCCAGTGCGAGGGTTTCCTGGTGTTTGGAAACTTCCTCTATTAAGACTCCCTTCCCGGGACCGATCTCCGTCCTTAGCTCTTTTGTCTCTCTTTTTATCTTTTATATTTTGTCCTACCTCCTTTTGAAGACAATGGGTTGCTTTTCTGGGTGCCTGATGACCTCAGCTAGCGATCAGAAGTTGTTTTGTGAAGTTTGCTCTGTGTTCAGTTATTCTTTTGATAAATTTGTAGGAGAGAAAGTGGTCTCCCTGTCCTATTTCTCCGCCATCTTCTATAGCTGATTTAATAATCATACCCCAGGAAAATAAACCTTTTAGCCTCTGGTGACACGAAAATCAGAAACAGAGCAACAAGGACCCAATTCAGCCATATAACAAAGTGCAGATTCAAAGTGTTTGGGGGACAGAAGAATTTTGAACTCAGAATCTATTAGACCTGAGTTTGAGTCCTGGCTTGGCTATTTAATAGCTGTGTGATATGGGGACTGTCACTCAGCCTCTCTGATGTCAAACTGCTTATGCTCAGGTTGATAGTGATATCGACCTCAAGGGGTTCTTATAAGAACTAAATGGCATAAAGTAAATGAGAGAATTTTGAGAGAGGACTTAACAGTCTAGGTATATCAGTCAGGGTTCTCTCAGAGAATAACCGCTGTGAATGATCTAGAATAATGACATAGAATAACAATTTATTATAGGGATGAGACCACACATGGGGGTAGTATGGCAGTCTATTTAAAGCTATCACTTCTGCATGTCATGTGGGCCCAAAGTCAGCAGAGTTGGCAGTTGTGAAGGGAAGATGCTTGTGAACTAGGAGATTAAAGTTTAATTAGAACTTGGAAGGGCAGACTGGAACTGTGTCGGTGTCTTACCACCTCTACTCCAGATGACCCAAGTGGCCTGCAGGATAAGTTTACAAGTACCTGGTCCAGGATACAGAGATGGGAGGAGGATATCGGCAGGGTGGGGGTAGCTGGTAGAGCTGTGTGCCCAGTTGCTGCCCCTTACCAACAAGCCAGCAGATCAATCACAAGATGCTTGAGTTGCAACAGTGACTGCCCTTCAGCCACCTTCAGAGCATACTAAAAGGACCATAGCATCCGTTCCACCTTTCAACTCTATTGCAAATTTTCTCTTGTGGCCAGGCTTAACCTGGAACCATGCAGAGAAGTAAATTCTGGGAAATATAGTTTCAGCTTTACTAAATTGACAGAATACAATGTTACCACAGTCCAGGCCATGACAACTTGGCATCCATACCTATTTCTTTTCATCATATTTAATGTCCAAATAAAGACGATAGCAAGATCTTGCTTTGCCTTACATGATGCGATTATCTCATGTACCACCCAAAACACAACAACCTTCTCTGTAAAACAGGGGCCCCCAATCTCCAAGATCTAAAACCTAATGATCTGGGGTAGAGGTGATGTAATAATAATAGAAATAAAGTGCCCAACAAATGTAATGTGCTTGAATCATCCTGGAAGGACCACTCCCACTCCACCCCCTCCCCGGGTCCATGGAAAAACTATCTTCCACAAAACTGGTCCCTGGTGCCAAAAAGGTTGGGGACGACTGCAGAGGATACAAAGTTCTTTTATCCATCACTGCCAGATGTTCATTCCTCCTCCAGCTGAGTCATACTCATCTGGAGCTATTTGGTAACTTAAATTCTAATGTATCAATCAAGTTTACTATTAACACATCTTATATTAGATGGTGAAGAAATGGGAGCAGGAAAGAAAAATATTAACATATTCATAGTAAAATGAGGAAGAAACACTGTTATAGTCTTCATTTCTACAACTGGTTATATGGCCATAGCTGGAGTTTACCTTCTTCTGCTATCCATTCCATATAACTTTTGCTTTCAGTAAACATCTTCAGGTGGTCAAAATTTCCTACCTGATGGAGTGACTCCATCTTTATTCCTAAAGGCTATGGAGCACTAACACTCCAACCTGTACTAGGCTGCTGTCGCTTACCATTCATCTGTCTTTTGTTTTTGTTTTTATTATTTTGACAGTGCTACATGGCATGTGGGATCTTAGTTCCCTGATCAGGGATCAGACCCATGCCCTCTGCATTGGAAGCATGGAATCTTAACCACTGGGTCACCAGAGAAGTCCTACCACTGGGGAACCAAGAGATGCTTTGGGAGATCTGCATCCAGACATACCAGTGTACTCAGCCTTCCCTTGTTGTACATATGTGCCTCAATCGTGTCTGACTCTTTGTGATTCTATGGACTGTAGCCCATCAGGCTCCACTGTCCATGGGATTCCCCAGGCAAGAATAATAGAGTAGATTGCCAGGCCCTCTTCCAGGGGCTCTTCCACCACCTGGGAAGTCCCATTGTACAATAGTCATCAATTGCCCCTTGACAAGATCAATCACGTAGGCCTGCACAGTAATCCACCTTCTTTTTCTGTTGATTCTCCAGCGTGGAGAACCTAAAGAGGTCAAGAGGCAGTCCCAGCTTCCAGTTTAATGAATCATTGCTGTGATGGACAGATTTCCTCTGGAAAGAAACCAAGTCCTCTCAACAAGAAGGGCCCAAAGATGCAGAAACAAAAAGCAGAAGTTTAAGTAGAGGTAATAGAGATCTTAATCCCTTTCCCACTCTTTAAGAACCCATGATTCCCGGCTATGAGAGAAAGAGCACCATCCCTTGGTCACCAATTTAGAGCATATGCCTTATGCTGTAGGATATTGGGCTTCTCTGGTAGCTTAGATGGTAAAGAATCATCTGCCCACAGTCTGGGAAACCCAGATTCAATCCCTGGGTCGGGAAGATCCCCTGGAGTAGGAAATGGCAACCCATTCCAATATGCTTGCCTGGAGAATTCTGTGAATGGTAGGACATTGCCTCAGTTCTGCAAGGTATTGACACCCAGCTGGTGCCATAACTATGTCTGCAAAAGGTCATTCTATAGTTCTATCAGTCAGTTGCTTCACAGTAATGGGGAACAAGGTAAGATCAGAAAAATCCATGAGCTAGAGTCCACTTCACTGGCTCTGAAATGAATTCCTTGGGCAGCAGCAACACTGCATTGAATACCACGACAGTGGACAAAGCATCTTGTTTAAGCCCACAGATACTAGTTTTACAAAAGCATTATGAGCAGGAGAGGTCAGTCTATATCCAAAGAAAGAATCTACTCCAGTAAGAACAAAGTGCTGCCCCTTCCATGATGGAAGCAGTCCACTGTAATCAACCTACTACCCCATGGTTAGCTGATTCCTCCTCCCTTCCCCCAAAGAAACAGTGTACTATCAAGGGCTCACTGTTGGTCCCTGTTCTTTGGCATACTGCAGACTCAGCAGTGGCAGTAGCCAGCTCAGCCTTGTTGAGCGGAAATCTATGTTGCTCAGCCTCCATTTCTGCCATCAAGGCTACTTTGTTCACAAGCTAACTGGTCAAGGAAAGGTGACTGGGGGAGAGGCTGTCTGACCTGCAGAGTGAGTCATCTTGTCTACTAAATTCTTAAACTCTTCCTCTATTGAGGGCATTCTTTGGCGAGCACAAAGATACAAAGTTCTTTACGTTATGTGCTCATTCAGAGAATTTAACCATATACTTCTTACCCAGCCCTCCTCGTCACCAATTTTCCAAGTCTTTGGCCACCCAGCCAAACCATTATCCACTATGCACAAATCAGTACAGCTCCAACCTTTGGTTGTCTCTTCTTCCAGGCAGGATGCACAACTCTGCCCACTGGAAGGATTACTTATTCACCCTTGTACTTCAGGGACACCCGGGGAGTGGAACTGTGGTTATTGTACTCTGCTGTCTTCACATGGTGTCAGTATCTTGCAGCAAATCATATGTAAACCAAGCCCAAATTTTTCTTCTGAAGTCAACGGATCATAGAAAACCCCCATCTAGCCACAAGGACAGGTCAAGAGGGAAGAAGCAGGGTGCAGGAACAAAGCCAGCTGCATCATTTGTGGAGCCCGGAGCAAAATGAAAAGGAAGGACCCCTTCCCCCCACATTACGAATTTCAACACGCTGAGAGTAGAGCATTAAACCAAATGTGAGGCCCTTCTGAGCACAGGCCCTGGGAGCATGCCCGGGACCCACAGCGCACCTTCATTTTTTAAAGGAGATTATCTTCTTTTTAAAAATCAGTTAACTTATTATTTAATTTTGGCTGTTCTGGGTCTTCCTTGCTGTGCACAGACTTTCTCTTTTTTTCAGCAAGTGGGGGCTCCTCTCCAGTTGCCGTGTGTGGGCTTCCCTTCACAGTGACTCCTCTTGTGGAGCACAGGGGCTCAGCAGTAGTTGTGGTGCATGGGCTTAGTTGCTGCACGGCATGTGGAATCTTCCTGGACCAGGGATTGAAATTGTGTCCCCTGCCTTAGCGGGGAACAGATTGTTTAACCACTGGACCATTAGGGAAGTCCTGTCACTTCCATTTTATTGTGGAGTGGTCCCTGCATGCCCAACTTTGTGTTTTAATGTGTCAGATATTGACACCCAATTCATGATGTGTCACTCAATTCTTATGGTAACTTGGCCCAAGGTCAGGTGGTTTTCAGCTCCTACTAGGACCTGGGAGCAAAACAGAGCTATTTCTCAAAGGAGAATAGTTATCCACATAGGATGACATATCTGCTCAAAATTCTGCTGGTTTATGCTGTGATTCACCTATGAAGGCTTGCCAAAGGCTTTCAGAGGCATCCCAGTGGGCCTCAGACACTTTGAGAATTACTGGATGTGCTGGATCACATAGTCCAAGAGGCAAAGCACCTTGCACCTTAGTCTGGATCTATTGAAGCGCCCTCTGCTGTCCTAGGTCCCATTCAGAACTATGCAAGCAGGAGTTGAGAATTTATACAAGTTCTACCCATTAAACATAGGCCATAAATATGGCCATAAAGCACAGCAGACCAGAAACTGTGAATAGGTCTATGTGACTCCATCATCACCAAAGGAAAAATATCACTCCAAGGATATGGTCTATTGATGTTTTGTGAGCAGTACTAGATTCCTTGAACACAAAAACTAAAATCTTCAAAGTCTAGAAAGCCATACAGCAAACTGGTTAAGGCTGGGGACTCTGGAGTCAGACTCCCCAGAGCCTAAACCTAAGTACCATCACTTTCAAGCTGTGTGAGTTTAGGGAAAGAAAGTACTAGTCATTCAATAATGTCTGACTCTTCGCAACCCCGTGGACTATAGCCCGCCAGGCTCCTCTGTCCATGGGATTCTCCAGGCAAGAATACTAGAATGGTTGCCATTTCCTTCTCCAGGGGATCTTCCTGATCCAGGGATCGAACCCAGGTCTCCCACATTGCAAGCAGATTCTTTACTGTCTGAGCTACCAGGGAAGCCCATGTGAGTTTGGGCAAGTCATTGGACCTCTCCAAGACTGAGAAGGGATAATAATGGTTATCTATCATTTATACTTGTCAAGAGCTTTAATAGTTACCTAAGAGTTATATCCATCTTGTAAGCTTGTTACAAGGATCACATGTGCTGTGCTGTGCTGAGGCGCTCAGCTGTGCCCAACTCTTTGTGACCCCATGGACTGCAGCCTGCCAGCTGTCCCGCATTGCAGGCGAGTTCTTTACCATCTCAGCCACCAGGGCTAAGGCACAAGAGTGAAGACTCGACAAATTTTCTCGAGAAAGCTTTTCTTAGAGCTGAGCACAATATAGACCTCACTAGATGGGGGTAGGAAGAAACCAGAGGTGTGGCTCATGCAGCCCCTTAAACATGAAAGACTCTATATGCCTCCGACTTGAGGTGTAAAGGGAGAGAGGGGAACCGAGAATGTGTTCAGGTTACCATTATGCTTTCTAAAGAGTGAAACGGGCAAGTCCTCTCCATCTCTGCATCTCAGTTATTTCAGGCATAAAACAGCAGGGCTGATCTTCATGATCAAGATGGACTATGAAGAAAGCTGAGCACCGAAGAACTGATGCTTTTGAACTCTGGTGTTGGAGAAGACTCTTGAGAACCCTATGGACTGCAAAGAGATCAATCCAGTCAATCCTAAAGGAAATCAGTCCTGAATATTCATTGGAAGGACCAATGCTGAAGCTGAAACTCCAATACTTTGGCCACCTGATGTGAAGGACTGACTCATTGGAAAAGATCCTGATGCTGGGAAAGATTGAAGGCAGGAGGAAAAGGGGACAACAGAAGATGAGATGGTTGGATAGCATCACCAGCTCGAGGGACATGAGTTCGAGCAAGCTCTGGGGGTTGGTGATAGACAGGGAAGCCTGGCGTGCTGCAGTCCATGGGGTCACAAAGAGTCAGACACAACTGAGCTGCTGAACTGAACTGAACACTGATCTTCATGATTTCCTATTCCCCCTCATCCCTGTCGGGGGTTTCCCTGGTGGCTCAGACAGTAAAGAGTCTGTCTACAGTGCAAAAGACCTGGGTTCAATCCCTGGGTCAGGAAGATCCCCTAAAGAAGGAAATGGCAACTCACTCCAGTATTCTTGCCTGGAAAATCCCATGAATGGAGAAGCCTGGCAGGCTACAGTCCATGGGGTCACAAAGAGTCAGACATGACTGAGTGACTTCACTTTCTTTCCCATCCCTGACAGTCTGTGATATGATGACTCCCACCTCTTGTGAGATGTGGGACCTTCCCCTGCCACAGCCATGCAATCCCACCCATGATCCCAGCAGACAGTGCTGTGGCCAGGTCCCTGCAGCTCTTTGCTCTAAGAGCAGGTCTGGCAAAGACCAATCAGAGGTTTGGGGTATTTATTAAAGTTCTGGCAATGGCTCCCACGTCTACAACTGAACTATTTTCAGCCCCAGCTATTTTCTTTTCCTTTTGAAGAGTGGGTGGATTTTAAGACAAACAGACTAATTAGGTATATGTTAGCATCGCCACAAAATCCAAACAGTCAGATTTCCCAACACGACACCAAGTTGGGGCTTGGAATTTGGAGGATTACAAGGGAAGCCTGGTGGTCTTTCCATTTCTCACACCCGGGGGTCTTGTCTTTTGACCAACTGGCCTCTCCCTGGGACAAGTAAGGGGGAGCTTCTGGGAGGGTCTCCATCCTGGGGGTGGAGGGGTGGCGACAGCAAGATTCCCTCTTTTCATTCTTCAGGCCCCCAAGTTAAGAGCAAAGACACCACAAACACTTAAGCAATTAAAGAATAATTTAAAACAAATGTGCACTGGAGTCCGCGCGGAGCAGAGCAGGCTTGGCTTAATACACAGTGTGGTGAGAGTCTTCCTAGGGCTTGATCTTTCACTAGGGAAAAGGGGTTCCTTCCTGTACCAAACACACCCAGGATTCTGGTGAAACCTCCCCTGCCTCCCCCCACACAAACACACATGGGGCCCTCATGACTTTGCTGTTCCAAAGCAGCCTCTAGCCCAGGGGAGCTGCCCTTGAAAAGAAATTCCCTGGCATATAAACCAAATAAGTTTTGGCTGCATATGACAGGAAATCCAAGATAGCAATGGCATAAATGACATAGAAGTTTATTTCTTCTATTCACGCAAAAGAACCCCAGAGGGAGGGAATCCAAGACTGTATATGGTATAGAGGATGAGGGAGGTACCCAGGGATAACCAGGGAATGAGACTGCTCTGGCAGACCTTCCAAGGATGTGACTCTGACCTTGAGATTGTATCTGGCCAGCAAGGAGGCAAGTATTGGCCCCAACCTGCCCATTTTCTGCCCGTTGGGCATGAATGTATTATTTTTCACTCATTCATCCCACAAGATACTGGCTTAACCAATAAGTTCATTCAGGTTTTCCCATAAGAAAAACCTGGACAAACTTTGTGGCCAATCCAATATTTACTGAGAAGTCACTATGTGCCAGGGACTACATCAGATGCCAGGTCAATAATGTGACTAAGGCAACTATAACCACACTCTGTGAAGTTCCCAATCAAGTGGAGAAGACCCATAAGAAGATTTCAATAGAAAATGAACTCTGTGGCTAAGCTGCACCTAGGAAACAGCCAGGACACTGTAATAAAGAATAGCAGGGGAGACTGACTTAACTCAGCGTGGTACAGGGCACAGCAAGAAGGTTGTGTGCCAGGGTCCAGCCCCAGCAGGATCCAGGGGGTAGCCTCAGGATGGACGGTGTCAGTGAGAGAGAGAGAGAGAAAGAGAGAGAGAGAGAGAAGACACGTGAGACTAGCCTTGATAGGGCCAAGTCTGCGAGGGCAAGAGAGAGAGAGAGTGAGAGAGAGAGAGAGAAGAGAGAATGACCAGACGGGGGTGTTTGCAGGGTCTGGCAGAGTCTGGCAATGCTTTATTTTTTACCGTAGCTTTTATACCCTAAGTTAGTACATTTCTAAGGGGAAGATAGTTTAACATTACATCAGCTTGTTCTTCACGAAACCAGGGTGTTTTCTGCATACTTCTTTGTTTATAAGGGTCTTGTACATTATCTTCTGGCCTTGGGGCCTATTAACATTTTATGCAAGTCAGGTGAATGTAAACCTATTTTCTGTTTCTCTGGTGACCTTAACTGAAAGGTAGCAGTCTCAGGGCAACAGTACAGAGTAGAAGTATAACCTTGTTAACACAAAAATTAATCCTTCTGCAGAAGTTGTCAGTTGCGTTTATCTAAGAAGTTTACCCCAGACTGACTCTGCGACTTTGGTGAGGCAGCCCCTGCCTAGCACTCCTGGCTGACAGTTAACAACCATCGCATTGTTACCACACTAGGGCTAAGTTCTTATTTCTCTAGATCTTTAACTATATTAACAATGGTTTCTATAACACAACCTTAGCACATTAAAAGCAAAAACATAGCAAGCAAAACACAGCAAGCAAACATCAACTCAATAACCACCTTTAGAATAATTTTTCTTATGTTTTCTAATAGGACTCCTTCACCCCTCAAAAATGCTCTATATCTATTAGGGCTTTTATATGATCAGGTTCTTTATGTTATTTTATGACTAGGCTATTATAAGCAATCATGCATATTAGTACCAAGGGCATAAATGCATTTGCCAAACAAACTAAAATATCAGCAAAGGGGTTTAAATTAAAACACTCCTTTCACCCTGGATAGTCTCATAAAATACCACCACCCGGGAAACTTATTGATGAAAGTTCTAAATTGATTCTTATTTGGAAAGAGATCTGGGAAGGTCTTCTGCCTGTGTCACAGAAATTAGGGAGTAGTCTATTGAAGCAAGCATCAGAAAAAACAGATATCATCTTTAAGGTGAGCGCCGGGGGCAGCTTTGGGGCAGCTTTTCGGAATCCCTGAAAACCTGATCCGCCTTGCCCGTCAGGTTTTCTCCCCATGACCTTGTCATGGGTGGGATCTCATGAGCTAGCCTTTTCAAAATCCTTGAAAACCTGATCTGCCTTGCCTGTCAGGTTTTCTCCCTTATGACCTTGTCATGGGTAGGATCTCATGTGCTGGCTCCCAGCAGTTGTGGAAATGGTAAGGGAGAGACATCAATGGAGACTGTGGTCAGGCCAGCCAAGGTTCACAAGAAGCAGATAGAAACAATGGCAGATCTATTGAACAGGGCTGATATCAACCAAGTAGTCGCCAGTCACCCTACAAAGAGACCCAGATAGGCTCAGGAGAACATTGGGGCTCTAACCACCTGCCAGGCTCTAGCCCTGCCCAGTTCAGTTAAACCTACATGATAGAGGTGATGAGGCCCATTTAATGCAACCAAGATGCCCTCAGGACCATTCAGTGACTGGCCCAACTTCATTAAACAGCAAGGAGGAAGCAAAGCTGCAGTTTACACTCAGGTCATCAGGATCCAGGTCCTTTGCATACACAGATAAGACAAAAATGAAGTGTTTCGGTGCATGCTTTTGGGTTAAGGGGAGCAGGATATTGGCCCAAAAAGCTGGGTGCTAATGCCCATGGAGAACTAACAGACCAGACAGAGAAGGGCAGAGAGGCCAGCCAGCCTCCAGCATCGCATTACACTCCCCAGACCTAATTGCTTTACAGACTAAACAGCACAATTTACAGTCAACCCAGGGGTAATGATGTCTCCCCGTCCAGTTCTGCTCCATTCCGAGGGATTCCAGCATTTTCCTCGGAGACATTAGACCAGGGGCCCGCAAGACCAAGGTTCTCTGGACTCAAAGGCAACCATTGTGAGAGAGGCCAGGGAGGGGCCAGTGGGAGGAAGAGGGGCTAAGTGCTATTGCAGGCCCAAGCCGGCTGCGGGGCCACCCCAGATAAATCTCACCCGCGCGCATCTGGAGAAGACATGATGACACAGAGGTCAACCAGAAAGCCGGCAAATTAACTGACTCATGTTCATTCAAGTTTTTAAGTAATCAAATAACTCAAACCCAGGTAGACAGTCTTAATCCCCAGAAATAGCTTGCTTTATAAATCACCCACAGAAAACTGTTTCTCCTTATTTCCCCCAAGTCTCCCTTCTTAGTAGAAGGTCGTTATTTTTAGATTAAAAAATAAGCCTTACGAACAAGTCAGATTATCCTTCTGTGTCACTGCTTTAAAATATAAAACCTGAATTTCGTAAAGCGTTCTTCCCTTTTTTCCAGAGTGTCCTCTCCATCTATCTCCAGGCCATGTCTTTTATTTACAAGCAGAAGGTCAAATTGTACAAACTCCATGACCTCATGTGCAGAGATGTCAGGCCAAGAATTCTTACAGGTCTCACTTAAGTGTGCACTCTGAGTGTGTGTGTGTGTGTGTATGTGTGCAAAGTCACGGTCAGCAGACTTCCCTGTTCTCTTTATTCCTCTCATTTGTTTTCCAAGTTCCCTTAGAAGCTAAGGAAAAAAATGCATACATATTGGACAAAATCAGGTGAGAGTAAATGACAATATGAGTTGAAGCTAAGCTAGTAGCATATTTATCTGCTCACAGAGTTTCATCAGTTGTTTGGTTGTCTGTGCTTCTGGGAAAGTTGGGTACTTGCAACTGTCATCAGCCTTATGATGAGGCCAGATCAGAGTTGCTCAGAGGGTTAGGGCTCTGTCCTCTTTATTTTTTTTCTAAGCCCCTCACCAGACACAAGATGTGCTGGCATATTTTAAAAATATTTTTTAAAAGTATTTTTTTCCGTCACACCGCATGGCGTGTGGGGTCTTTGTTCCCCAACCAGGGATGGACCCCAACCCCCCTAGAGTGGAAGTGTGGTGTCTCAACCTCTGGACAGTCAGGAAAGATCCTCTGTTCACTTTATTCTTGTTTTTAAGTGTCCCTTGGGTGCCTTCTTACTTTCTCCCTGAGCTAGCAAGTCTGGAATTCTGCTGGTTTTGTTTCATCAAACTTCTTGGCATTTCAATGTCTCCAGCAGCACCCTACATCAGACAATAGTGTGAAGGAGGAGAAGGTGAACTCCGGAAGCTGCCAGATCTGGGTCTGAATCCGTTTGCTCTGCCTTAGGAGCTGTGTGGTTATGACCATGTTACCTAACCTCTCTGTGATTTGTCTTCTGCAAAAGGAGCAATGCCAGCACGATGCATGTCAGGCACAGTGCAGGGAATCCAAAACACTAGCTGCTGTTGTTGCAGTATTCATCATTGTGATCGTTATTATCACCCACATGAACAGCCCTGGAATAGATGGTACTGACGCATGCTCTTTAACAAAACGGATTTCTCTCTCTAGACAAAATCACACACACATAAATCATTCCTATGTTATTTTTGACCTTGTCATCTGATACATCTCAACAATAAATCAATCCATGTACATAGATGAAAAACCCTTCAAACAAGATACTGGAAAGGAGCAGTGGTGTGGGCCATCCTAACTGGTGGTTAATCAGTATATGCAAGACCTGTAGTGTAGACAAACCCAAGGCATTGCTTGCTGGTCTCTACAGTAAGATTAAGGGTGTGAATCCAAACAGCAGGCAATCATGAATACAGGCTCGGCTCCACACCAGACTCCTGCCTTCTGCCCCGTCTGCTCCTTCTAGGCCAGACCATTAACACTCGGCCTCTGACCAAAGAACAGGATCTTCAGCTCAAAGGCTGAGTGGCCAGTTCCAAACCAGAGACTCAGGGACTGGCCAGGTCAGTGAAGCCAGAGAGAAGAATCAGCCAGGGAAGCTGGGTTATGGCCAGACAATGTCGATGCTTTCAGATGGTTCCCTGAAACACCTTTTTACCATTTCTCTGCTCATCCCCTATTTTGTTTGGTGTGATTTCAATCTCTGCACCTTAGACTCCTCTTCAGTGGCCTATCTTCCAGTTACTAGGGCTCTTTAACCCTCACAACGACAGAGGATGAGATGGCTAGATGGCATCACTGACTCGATGGACATGAGTTTGAGTAAACTCTGGGAGTTTGTGATGGACAGGGAGGCCTGGCATGCTGTGATTCATGGGGTCGCAAAGAGCGACTGAACTGAACTGAACCCTCACACAGCTGAAGGCTGCTCACAGCCCTCTCTTTTAACCCGTGACTGGGATGGGAGTGCAAAAGTCCATGTCATTTGCCTTAGTTGGCAGTCATTCAGAGGCAGGATCTCAGTCCAGTGGTCCCCTGTAGAATCTGGCTGAACCTTTTCCCCACTAAACTTCTGCCCCAGGCAGCTCCTTGCTCATCTTCCTCCCCTGTCTAGCCTCCCTACTCCCTAATCAGCATCCCCAGGAGCCATTTTTTAATAAATTATTCCTACAAAAGTCATTGTTTCAGGTCTGCCCCGAGGGCATCCCACCTAAGCCATGAGTCAAGGCAACAGCCTAGCATTTGGGAAGCCACTGAATTCGCCCCTAAGATTCCCTTCCTTCCAGCCACATATTGAATCAGCATTTCTTTCTCCATTTTGTCTTTTGGAATTTTATCCCTAGCAGATGAACCAAGACTCTTTCTTGAGTTTGCAGCATTCTGATCCCTGATTCTGATTCTTCTCCATCTTCAAACCCATAGCACATTAATAGTGACACATTAGGTCTTGGGACTAAGAGAGACCCCTCCCAAGGGATCAGACAAGTCTCCTGAATCCAGGGCAATGGGTGGAGCCTTTACAGGGTGAGACAGTGGTTACCAACCTTACCATTAAGTTCCCTTTCAGCACTCTTTCTGGGACCTACTTAGCCTGATCCGATAATGAATGAGGATGACAAACAAGATCCCTTTGGGCATTGGGGATCCTAGCTGGTCCCACAACTTGTCCCCTCTCTCAAAACTCCTCCCAGGGAGACTTAGTCTTTATTCAGGACCCACACGGAGGCCGCTGGAAGACAAAGTCCTGTTGAGTTCCCACCAACCCCCTTGCTGATGTTTGGAGAAGACAGGTGAGGAGATCAGGAAAGTTCTTATACTGTAGTGTCTCTAGTTGGAGAAGGCAATGGCACCCCACTCCAGTACTCTTGCCTGGAAAATCCCATGGATGGAGGAGCCTGGTAGGCTGCAGTCCATGGGGTCGCTAAGAGTCGGACACGACTGAGCAACTTCACTTTCAGTTTTCACTTTCACACATTGGAGAAAGAAATGGCAACCCACTCCAGTGTTCTTGCCTGGAGAATCCTAGGGACGGGGGAGCCTGGTGGGCTGCCATCTATGTGGTCGCACAGAGTCGGACACGACTGAAGTGACTTGGCAGCAGCAGCAGCAGGGTCTCTAGTCTTCATTCTTGTGTAGGGTAGTCACCTGGGAACCTTGGCTTGGAAAAGTCAACAGAATTCAGGAGTGAAGCAGGTGTTGTACATCTTGGCAACCTAAGCAAACAGTGAGGAACTGGGCAGGATGCATGTTGGAGGAAAAGAGGAAAATTGCCTGCGGCTCTGAGAACCAGAGTTGATGCACTAAAAAAGTCCCAGCAAGTCTAAGATACCACCAACAGTCAATCAACACTCAGTGCAGGATGTAATAGCATTGTGACATTCTGAGCTAATATAATGCTAGTGGTAAGCAAAAAACCTATTCTTTAACTGTTACATGCAGGCCTATTACCAAAGAAGTAGACTTTTAAAAAAAACTTCTTGAAATACTGAAACCAGTTCTAGGTATTTTCAACATAAGCTTCTTTATTATAAACATTTTTGCTGCATTTTTTGCCACAAATGTTTTTGCCACATAACTAGCCATTAGACAATTTTGTCATGAAAGATAAAATATGAAAAATAAAAGAGAGATGATAAAAAGGATATAAAGAAACATGAGAAATAGATTTTAAAAATTAAGACTTTATTGTGACATACAAGATATTTGAATATATTTTAAATGGATATAGATTCATGACAATCTGTGCAAATAATTGGTTTTATTTTTATTTTGTAGGTTGATCCTAAGCACTTGTCTTCCAAGTCTTTCTTTGTATCTTACTTTTTTTTTGCATGTTTATTTGTCTCCTTGTTTGACACTGCACTGATTCTTTTATTTATTTTTTTTGCAAGTATTTCTTCATTCATTAAGAGAGGTATCAGGGGCTTCCTGGTGGCCCAGCGGTAAAGAATCTACATGCCAATGCAGGAAACACGAGTTTGATCCTTGATCCAGGAAGATCCCACATGTCATGAAACAACTAAGCCTGTGAACCACAACTATTGAACCGGTGCTCTAGAGCCCGGGAGCTGCAACTACTGAACCCCAAATCCCTAGAGCCTGTGCCCCACCAAAAGAGAAGCCATCACAATGAGAAGCCCATGGACTGCAACTAGAGAGTAGCCCCCACTCACTACAACTAGAGAAAAGCCTACGCAGCAACAAAGGCTCAGCGCAGCCAAAAATGAATAAATACAAAATTTTCAAAAAGATATGGTATCAGGACTTCCCTGGTGGTCCAGTGGTTGAGAGTCTGCCTGCCAGTGTAGCAGGGGACACCAGTTTGATTGCTGCTCCAGGAAGATTCCACACGTCGAGGGGCAACTAAGCCCGTGCATCACAGCTACTGAGCGCACGCGCTTGAGCCCAAGCGCCGTGCCTACTGAAGCCCGTATGCCCTAGAGCTTGTGCCCTGCAACAAGAGAAGCCACCACAGTGAGAAGCCCGTGCACCGCAACTAGAGAAAGCAGGTCGAGAGTTGCTTTCTGGGGACTGTGCTTCTTAGCCTACCCATAAGGTAGGTTTGCCCATGGCTATCTGTCTCCTTTTGTTTTCGCAGAGAAAAATTCCAAAGAGGATATTCAGTCCAGCAGAAGAGTGGCTCGGTTTCACTGAGTGGGGCCAGAGTCACGCGGGAGACAGTTATTTCGGATGCTGGCGTGGTCCACGCTTCTGCCCCTCTACTGAAGACCATGAGAGATCAGATCGGGTTGTCTGGTCCTGATCCCCAAAGACGACCTGTAGGTATTCCCATGACCCTCACTGTAGCCTTATGCACAGCAATGAAGACCCAGCACAGCCAAACATAAATTAATTAAATCATTTAAAAAGGTAGAGAGAGGTATCTGTTTCCCAACACACGATGCATGTTTGCAACTGAGCTTTACTGAGCTTTACTGAGTTGTGAAAGCCTTTACACCATTGTGTGTCCTTGGCATATTGTCATGTGTCCACGGAGAGACGTTCCAAAGTTCTTTGGGAAGTGAGGGTTCAACTCTGTGCCCTCAAGGCCTCTTTCTCCTCCAGTGTAGTGTGTTTCAAAATTAAGAAATCAACTCTCAGGGCAACTCATTGATATCTGTCATGATCTTTGCACTGTATAGATCAAACCAAACTGTCAGCCAGTTATTTTTCCTCTTATGACACAATTGCTTTATGGCCAATTACTTATGCAGTGAAAATGTTTGTGGCAAAAATGTCTGTGGCAAAGAAACATACTGTGAAAATCCTGGACACAACTCAAAACAACTCATCACTTTTGATGGATCCCTAGACCCTGGAAACCCTAGGCAAGGAGGCACAGAGATGGACCTTTTCAAGATGTTTGCCATGTTGATGATGTTCCCAGTGGAGGGCTTAGGAGCAGATCAAAGTGGATATAGTTGGCTGCACTGATTTCCCCTGAATCTCTTCTGTCAAAATATGGGCTACAGTGAGGGTCATGGGAATACCTACAGGTGGTCTTTGGGGATCAGGGCTAGACAACCTGATCGAGGTGGCTAAAGTCTCTCATGGTCTTCAGTGGCGCAGAGGTGCAGAAGGGTGGACTATACCCTCATCCAAAATAACTCAGTCTCTCCCGGGGAACCGAGCCACTCCCCCACTGCCCAACTGCATATCTGCTTTGGCATGTTTCTCTGCAAAAAAAAAAAAAAGGGAGACAGATAACCATGAGCAAACCTACCTTGTGGGCAGGCTAAGAAGCTCAGTCCCCAAAAAATCACAGGGCGGCAACAGGTAGGGGTCTTTTCCTGGCGTGTCTTAGCATCCACAGATGGCGCTTCCACAGACATCAAATTAGCTGCATTCCAGGCGTCTGGAATCCCCAGACAGCAGACTCCGGCGGGGTAATTTGGGGCAGCGATATTCGGCAGCAGCGCAAATGGCTTCACTCCATCGTGCACTCCTTGTTTCTTTTTATCCTGCCCCTAACTTTTTATGGGATCCTGCATGTAAGGCCAAAGTTATAGTGCCAGCAAGCACACAATGTATCCATGGGGAAATCATTATTCTTGTGTGTTTGAAGCGTTTGTTTGAACCGTCTTTAAATTATTTCTCTGGCAATCGGTCTGGCTTAAATATGTTTATCCCTCTGCCTTTGTGAGTCCTTGTTTGCATTCGCTGGGCATTGGTAACAGATGAGAAGAGTCATCACAAGGTATTTAGCCCTTTGAGACACTGTAGTTGCTTCCACATTTCGAGCCTAGATAAAATCAACAAGAACCAGGAAAGGACGCCATGGCTAGATGCCCAGGGAGGGGAGAGGAGAGTTTGGGGATAAAGAACTCACCAGGGCTTCCCAGGTGGTGCAGTGGTAAAGAATCCGTTTGCCAGTGCAGGAGATGCAAGAGACGCGGGTTCGATCCCTGGGTCGGGAAGATCCCCAGGAGGAGGAAATGATAACCCTCTCCAGTATTCTTGCCTGGAGAATTCCATGACCAGAGGAACCTGGAAGGCTACACTTCACAGAGTCCCAAAGAGTTGGACACGACTGAGCGTGCATGCGCGCACACACACAAAGAACTCACTATGGAGAAACTAGAGAAGAAATCATCATTTACAGCATGGAGTGTGTGTGCGCTTGTGCATATACACATACACACATTTCCCCCCTTTTCTTTCTGAAATGCAGTAGATATTGCTAGCATCTCAAATCAGAACCAACATAGCAAGGGGCTAATGAGTGAGAAATTATGTCCAGAGACAGAAAAGAAAAGCAGTGTGGAAGTTCTTTTTGGGCCTTTCCCTGTCTCCTGTGTGACTCTGAATAAGTCACTTTTCCTCTCTGAGCAGTGTAAAACTTGGGCCAGAACTGAGAAGCCTCCAAATTTTTATTTTCCATGATTCTCAAATATAAGAGAATTAATGGTGAAAAAGATCCCTGGGGTGCCTAGGCAGGGGGACATTCCCTAACTCAGGAGGTGTATTATGAGGGGGTAATGTGGCACAAGTGGTAAGAAATTGTTCTTAATTGTGCGGGTTCTGGAGTCACATGGCGCAGGTTCAAGGCCAAACTTTGCTACTTCCCAGCTACGCAATATTGAGCTGGTTCTTAACTTCTCTGTGCCTTTATTTCCTCATCTATAAATTGAGGCTAACAATAATAGCTACCTCAGAGAGCTTAAGGAAGGAATAAATAATGTGCACAAGGCAATTAGAACTGTGTCTGTATCAAACCTGGGTCTCCTGCATTACAGAGAGATTCTTTACCATCTGAGCCACCAGGAAAGCCCCTGACTCACAAACAAGACAATCAGAATTGCCCACCCACCTGTAAAGTGCTCAGTGGGTACTTTTTAATATAAATATATACTTACATGTGCACCGATGTGTGTATGTGTACATATGTACATATATTGTTCTCCTGGGGTTGGAAGGTCTAGTGAGTGTAGCAGAGATTGCCAGAGGCCTCCTAAGAGCTTTTAACCCTTAGGGAAAAGTCAAAACAAAATAAAACCCTTGTCTAAGATCCCAGGTTTCAAATTCCAGCAAGCTGGTTTCAGAGCCTTGGCTGCAAGGTGTCAGGAGGGTTGATGGACTGAGGTCAGGAAGTTTAATTGGAGATGGAAATATGAGGGGCCAGAGAGCCTTGTTTGTGTTCTGCAGACAGCATGGAAGCCTCTGGAGCTACAGAGGAGGGCTGCGGCTGGACCTAGAGGGTCTAGGCAGGGTGGAGAGAATGACGGACAGGGCTCTGGCAAGGAAGCCCAGGGAGGCTGTTACCACCCTATATGGAGATGAGGGAGACCTGAGCTAAGACAGTGGTTGAGGGCAGGGTCTGGGGATCAGAGGGTTCAGAGGCAGAGGATTCAGAATTCTCCTGTTTAGGAGAATCAGGAAGAGTCACCCCAGTGACCTCAGTCCATCAACCCTCCTCATGCCCTGTCGCCAAGGCTCTGAAACCAGCTTGCTGGAGTTTGAATCCTGGCAAAGAAGGAGAAGGATGTTTAAAAAGTATTTATTTATTTTGGCTGGGCCAGGTCTCAGCTGTGGCATGCAAACTCTTAGTTGCAGCGTGTGGGATCTAGTTCCCTGACCAGGGATTGAACCTGAGTCCCCTGCATTGGGAGCTGAGAGTCTCAGCCACTGGACCACCAGCGACATTCCAGGAGAAGCAATTTTAAAGAGGAGAAAGTGGTTGTCTCAGTTTGGGATAGTAAACAAGGCACCCATGGGGTCTTTGAGGGGATTTGCTCAGGGATTGTCAAAACAAGAGTCAGTTATTTAGGAGAAGAGTCCAAGCTGAGCACAGAAATACAGGTGGAGGGAAGCTCGTCTCGATCCAGGTGAAGACTGAAGGAAGCTTATCTCGATCCAGGTGAAGACTGAAGCCCTGAGAAGGATGTAGCAGCTCAGGGAGGCCTCACTGAGCACAAGAAGAGAATGTGGCGAGAACCCAGCTTGCACGGCTCTGCGCCTCCCCCAGTGTGCCCGGAGTGTCAGATGCCAACACCGGTAAGCCAACCAGTTCCCAGATCTTCACAGGGTCCTGGTACCCTCTGGAGTTTTCCCTGAACCAAGCCCAAGGCCTGCCATCTAGGGCCTTGGCTCCCTTTCAAAGCCTTGCAAGTTCCGGTTGGGAATTCTCTTGCTAACCACTGACCAGGCTGCCCAGCCTTCCCTCTGATCTCTGGCCGCAGCAGGTAGCCTCCCTCCTCTGGGTTCCCTTTCCCAGATGAGCCTGAGGCTCCTTCAGAAGAGACCAGACACGGGGGACACTCTGCTTTGATCTTCGAACCACACGAGAGGCTCCAGCAGGCGGCTCACACGCTCAACCAGCTGTGTCTAATGGCCTGGGCAGTGCTGGGCAGGAGCGGTGGCCTCCCTACCTCTCCTGGCCTTTTTGTGCCCTTGTCAACTGGAGCTTCTCAAGGACATTTTTCAGCAAAGGAGTTTAATACAGCAGTTGATGTGTATAACTAACTCAATTCCCCTTAACCTCCCATTTCCCTTTCCCTATCTTTTAACTCAAGGATGGTGGGGAGTAAGATGACCGTGGAGGGGGCATGGGGAGAGTAGAGGTGTGGAAAAGATGGTTAACAGCACTGAAGATTTATTCCAAGTTGGACTTTTAGTTGGGAGAGGCCAGGAAAGGTTAAAACCTACACTGAGCTCCTGCAGACGAGATTGATTTTCTCTGTCTGCTCTGTCGTCCGGCCTAAGGGGGTGAATTCTCCCCCTCCATAGAGCAGCGATTTCACAACCCACAGGTCTGCGAGGAGGTTTTATGGTATGCTGCTCACCCTCTGCAATAAGAGCATAGCAAGGGAGAAGTCGTCGAAGTACAGCAAGAAATATTTGGGTCAGTCATAAGAAAGAACTTCCAGGCAGTGAGAACCATTACGAGAAAGTCCTGGAAATGGTATTCATCAGTTATCTGGAAGTAGTTTTATTGGAAGGCAAAAGAGTGGATGAGGCAAAAGTTTCCAGCTGTAGTAAGGCACACCCGAGAAGAAGGCTAAATACCCCTCAGTTCTGGAGAAAAATTAGTTGGTGTGGAAGTGTGATGAAACAGCTGATGCCTAGGCTCTGGAGTCAGAGGGTCAAAATGTTTTATTCCAACTTCGATACTTGTTAACGCGGTGGCCCTGCCCAAGTGAAAAGAACCACAGGAGCCTTGGTTTTCTCATTGATGAACTAGGGACAGCAGGGATCGTAATAAAAGTGCAGAGTTGTTTTTACCTACTAGAGAAACTATATGTAAAACAACCCACACATAGTAGGGACTCAATTTTTAAAAACTTGGATTGGGTGTTTTTTCCCTTCCTTCTGTTTTTCTGTGCCCATAATGAAGTCCCAAAGCGCTTCGCTCTGGTTTCTATTACAGTTGCAAATGCATTCAGATCTGACTGGGAGCGAGAGATTCCCAGGGCAAAAAACAAACCCCATTGTCTGTTTGTTTATAATTAGTGACATATTACCCATGATGTCTAGGACTGGCTGTGACTGGTGAGGGAAACAAGGGCTCTGTGAAGTGTCTAGTGCTCTGGTTTAAGCTGCGGAGCTGTTATGATACCCAGCTCCATGGCCTATTGTCGTGGAAGCATGGTCCAGGTCCCTTTGAAAATACCCAAGGCCCAAAGAACCCCTGGGGAATGTAAATGAGAGGAGATGTCACTTCCAAGTCACATGAAAGCCAATCCTTTGTCTTTTCCTAATGTCTCTAGTGCTAACCATACAGCTTCTCTGAAGCTCAGCCTTATTCCTTTGAGCCAGAAGCTGATTTTTAAAAGTCTCTTATGTTGGGAGACTCTCAAAAGCCAAGGCAATGATGTTGTACTTGTGAACTCAGAGGAGCAAGGACTGCAGGAAAGCATCTCATGATTAAGTGTATTTGGCAAATGAAAAATACCCACCACCTGCAGACCCTTCACTGATGGTGGGGATCCATTTACACCATCTCATCTGTACCCTCCGGAGAAGCCTGTGAGACAGCTGGCAGGACTGGGTGGCCTTCATGTCCATAAGAAATGGAAATGAGCCGACTACATCGGGATCGGACCTGTCACTATCACTCCGTGCAGTGACTTGCCTAGCCGATGTTGGTACAAGTAGTTGATGTCTCTTGGGAACACTTAGATGTCTCCAAGTAGTTGAGCTCTTGGGAACACTCTGAAGCACCAAATGTCATGCCTTTCTATTTCTGGTCTCATCCTATTCCAGAAGGACCTCAGAAACCCCAGGGATAAGAGCAACAAAATTCTCTTAGGTCACAGACCCCACACATAATATTGCCACTTGGTATTAAAACGTCCCCATCAGCTAATAGGTGCTGGGCTATGAGAGACATGTGGCTTATATACACTGATGAAACCTATTATGTTTTGTATGTCAAGAACATGTCATGAACAGGGTTAATATACAAAATATATAAGCAGCTCATACAAGACAACATCAAAAAAAAAAAACAAAACAAGCAACTTGATTAAAAAAGGTCAGAAGGCCTGAATAGATATTTTTCCAAAGACATGCAGATGGCTAACAGGCACATGAAAAGATAAAGGTGCTCAACATCATTAATCATCAGAGAAATGCAAATTAAAACCACAATGAGATGTCACCTCACACCTATCAGAATGGCTAATATCAAATAGACCACAAATAAATGTTGAGGAGGATGTAGAGAAAGGGGAACACTTGTATACTGCTAGTGGGAATATAAATTGGTGCGGCCACTGTGGAAAACAATATGAAGGTTTCTCAAAAAACTAAAAATAGAACTATCATATGACCCAGCAATTCTACTCCTGGTTATATATCTGAAAAAAATGAAAACACTAATTCGAAAAGATACATGAGCCCAAATGTTCTTAGAAGCATTATTTACAATAGCCAAGATATGGAAGTAACCTAAGTGTCCATCAAC
The DNA here is from genome assembly GCF_033118175.1 of Dama dama. Classification (NCBI taxonomy): domain Eukaryota; kingdom Metazoa; phylum Chordata; class Mammalia; order Artiodactyla; family Cervidae; genus Dama; species Dama dama. Next base: position 16,056,962 of record NC_083687.1, on the reverse strand, counting down.
TGATGAATGGACAAAGAAATATGTGATACATATATAAATTGAATATTAGTCATTAAGAAAATTTTGCCATTTGTAACAACATGATGCTGGGAAAGATTGAGGGCAGGAGATGGGATGACAGAGGACGAGATGTTTGGATGGCACCACCGACTCAATGGACATGATTCTAAGAAAATTCTGGGAGGTGGTGAAGGACAGGGAAGCCTGGAGTGCTATAATTCATGGAGTTGCAAAGAGTCGGACACGACTGAGCAACTGAAAAACAACAACAAAAACATAGATGAACTTTGGAGGGTCTTATGCTAAGTAAAATAAATCAGGCAGAGAAAGAGAAATACTGTATGACATCACTTATATGTGGATCTACAAAATAAAGCAGTGATTTTTAACAAAAAAGAAACAGACTCACAGATGTCGAGAATAAACTCGTGGTTACCAGTGGGGAGGAGGAAGGGGGAGGGGCAAGATAGGGATAGAGGATTAAGAAGTACAAACCACTTTGTATAAATTAATAAGCTACAAGAAAATATTGTACAACTTGGGGAATATAGTCAATATTTTATAATAACTATGAACGGACTATAACCTTTAACAACTCTGAATCACTATGTTGTACTTAAATGATATTTGCACATCAACTGTACCTCAATTTTAAAAATGCAAACATTAAATAAAAGGAAAATAAAAAAGAACATGTGTGACCACTTAGCAAATATGTAGATAAGTATCTTTAGGGCTTTTAAATAGGGCAGTGCATGTGAGTCAGGGACCCGGCCGGAAAGAGGCAGCCACTCAAAGGGCTAACTGAACAGAGCCTGGGGGGACCATTGACGTGGTGTGAGAAGAGTTAGCGGGTGGTGCAGTACCCCTGGGGGGCTTCCCAGGTGGCTCAGTGGTAAAGAATCTGCCTGCCCATGCAGGAGATGTAGGAGACGTGAGTTCGACCCTGGGTCGGGAAGGTCCCCTGGAGAAGGGAATGGCAACCCAGTATTCTTGCCGGGGAAATCCCATGGACAAACAAGCCTGGCAGTTACAGTCCATAGAGCCGCAAAGAGTTGGATACAATTGAGTGGCTGAGTAGGAGCAGCACCCAGAGACGAGCAACAATAGAAAGCCATCATCACCTGTATTCCTGCTGGAATATTTCCTACAGCTGTTGTAACAGATTACCCAAAACTTAGTGGCTTCAAATGATACCTGGTTTATATCCACAGTGATGTAGTTCGGAAGTCTGGTTGCAGTGTAACTTGGCTGGTCCTCTGATTGCTCTCACAAGGCTGGAGTCACCGTGTTCTCAGGCCCATGGTCCTTTTTGATTACTCTGAGGATGAAGCTGCTTCCAAGCCCATGCAGGTTGTTGGCGGGATCTGGCTCCTTGCAGGTGCGGGGCTGAGAGCTGTTTCCTTACTGACTGACAGATGGGAGTCAGAGATGGGAGTCAGAGCTCCCATCTTTCTGGCTCCTCCAGCTCAGAGCCAACAAGGAATCCTTCCCATATTTACAATGTCTCTGATTTATCCTACCGTGGCATCTATCTTATTCCAGCTAGAGAAATTCTCTGTTTCTTAGGGCTCATGTGATTCGATTGGGCCTGCCTAGATAATCCAGGTTACTCTCCCTATCTTTTTTTTTTCTTTTTTAAAATTTATTTGGCTGTGTTCATTCTCAGTTGCAACACACAAATCTTCGTCGTGGCACTTAATCTCTCTAGTTGGGCACTCAGGCTTAGTTGCTCCATGACATGTGGGATCTTAATTCCCCGGCCAGGGAGCAAACCCATGTCCTCTGCATTGCAAGGCAGATTCTTAACCACTGGAGCCAGCTGGCAAGTCACCACTATCCCTGTCTTAAAAGGGCTGTTACCTTAACCACGACAGCTTCCCTGATGGTTCAGACGATAAAGAATCTGCCTGCCAATGCAGGAGACCCTGGGTCAGAAAGATCCCCTGGAGAAGGAAATGGCGATCCACTCCAGCCTGGAGAATTTCACGGAGCCTGGTGGGTCACAAAGAGTCAGACATGACTGAGCAGCTAAGCACCCTAGCCATACCTGCAAAGTCCCTTTTGTCATGTAATGTAACATACTTACAAGTTCTAGGGATTAGGCTGTGGTCATCTTTGGGGGGCAATTACTCCCACCACACCTCCTAGGACTAAAAGGACAGAGGGCTGGGTGGTGGATACTTTTACAAGAATGCAACAAAAGCTGTGGCCCTGGAGAGAGTGACCTGGTAGGCACTGTGACTGTATGTAAACTACTAGCAGCTGACCCCAGCCGTACCCTCTGAGATCTCTCCCTGTTCACACGCTCATGTCCTGCCGCTGCCTTCCACTGCCTGAGCCCAGATGGCACCGAGAGGGCAGGGGGTGCCTAAGTGATGGGATCCATAGAATTTGGCATTTCCGAGCACAGATTGATGCAGATAAGGGTAGAGGGTGGGGCTCTAGGGGCACAAGTAAAATGGCCAGAAGACTGAGGGTATCAAGTGAATCTAAGCTGAATTGCTCGGAGGATTCAGACATTTCTAGGCTGGTCTGGAGAAATAAAAAACAGGACAGCCCCACAGGGCACTGTTTATATGAGAAATCTGACTCCTGAGAAAGAACACTTCCCAGGGGAAGGATAAATGGAGGTGGGGAAGTTGGTTTAAGGACAAGGGGATGCCTGATTCTGAGATCAGTGCATGCTCTGTCACGTAGACTAAACTCTGACCCATTCCACTGGGCTTAAAACCAAGTCTTTGGCAGAGTGGGTTCCGATAAAAAGCAAGCAAAGATAAAGAGTATCATTTCCATGGAACACTGAGAATGGAGGAGCGGAGTGTGACAGACGCAGCCAGGACTGGTGATGGCAGCTGCAATTTGAAAGCCACAGTATCAGCTATAGAGGCACTTTTAGCGTCCACACCAGGGACCTTGGCCCAGACACTCTGCAGCAGCTAACCTAGAGGAGCCAACAGGGGCAAAGCTGGCTCTGCTGCCTTTTGAAAAGTTTGGAGTTGTCAACATACCAAACTGGGGCAGGAAGAGAGGAAGGCTGTGTCTCCAAAGGGTCAAATCAAGCAGACTCATCATTAGGGCACCAAGGAGCTGAAATTTCTGCAGGAAGCATTGGGGAAAAGGACCAAGAGAAACACTCTTTTGTGTCTGTTATTATTGTTGCACTCCTACCTGCAGCCTGGGACACATGGAGTCACATACGAAGAGGGGTGAACTAAGTCTATGTGGTCATCAGGGTTCCAGCAGAAGACAGGCCATCCTACTCACTGGGTTACTTAAGCCCAGCCTAACAAAGGGGCTGCATGCCTGCTCAGTCACTCAGTCATGTCCGACTCTGTGACCTCATAAACTATAGTCCATCAGGTTGCCCGTCTGTCCATGGGCAAGAGTACTGGAGTGGGTTGCCTTTTCCTCCTCCAGGGGATCTTCCCAACCCAGGGATGGAAACTGCATCTCCAAGCACCTCCTGCATTGGCAGGTGGATTCTTTACTGCTGACCCTCCTGGGAAGGCCAACAAAGCGGCACTTCCAAAGATCTGGGTGGGAAAGAGAATCTACAGAGCATGACAGCAACCTGGGCCAGACATAGCAGGAGCTATCACAATCCTTGGCCTGAAAGGATGAAAGGAAGGAGTGGTTACCAGAACCCAGAGGCAGAGTGGACTGCCCCAAAGGAGCTGGGGGCTTAAGTAGAAATTGAAGATAGAGGGAAGTGGCTACCAGGTAGGTTAGGAACCAGGAGTGGGAGCAGTATATCTTGTTCTCTGCTTTCTTTGAGTCTCCCAATGCTATATTCTCCCTCCCTATTGGGCAAGTCCAAGATTAGCCTCCCTGAACACAGAGAAGGATGGAAGGGGGTAGGGAATGAATCTGGAGGGACAAGTCAAAGACCTTCAGAGCAGTCACTGGGCAGAAATACATTCTACCACCAACTGCCTGGCACTATGTAGCCTGTCTATCTAATGCATTAGGTAAACCCAGTGGGGTTTACAGCTCAACCCACTGATCTTGGGAAATATTGAGTTGGCCAAAAATTTTGTTCAGGTTTTTGTGTAAGTGTGAACTTTCCAGCCAGCTCAATAGGTCAGAAACAAGGCCATCCCCTGTGATATGATGAGCATCAACACCATGGAGTTTTCTTTGCTTTTGGTGAACTTCACGTTCTTTTTTTTTTTTTTTTTTTGAGAAATTTATTGGCTATAAAAAGATTTACACTGTGAGTAAACAGTTTTTCCATTTACAGGTGATGTATCTCTTACCATTCAAGGATAAATAATGTTCAAATCAATAAAAATGAGAATTACTTGCTGACATGTATTTTTTTTTCCAAAATAAAAAATTTAATGAGTGGCATTTGTCTATAATTTTGTTAGCCTCTTTAATTTGTAATATTTTATAATCTGAATTCTCACCTCTGCTCCTTTCTTTCTTTCTAAAATTATTTAGAATTTTAATTGGAGGCTAATTACTTTACAATACTGTAGTGGTTTTTGCCATTCTAACGTTTTTAAAATTTTTAATTTATTTGTTTAGGTTGTGCTGGGTCTTTGTTGCTGCAAGCAGGTTTTCTCTAGCTGTGGCGAGCAGGGGTTACACTCTAGTTGTGATGCATGGGCTTCTGATTGCGGCGGCTTCTCTTGTTGCAGAGCACAGGTTCTAGGCCCATGGGCTCAGTAGTTGAGGTAAATGGGTTTAGTTGCTTCGTGGCATGTGGGTTCTTTCTGGAACAGGGATTGAACCCATGTCCCCTGCTCTGGCAGGAGGATTCTTAACCACTGGACCACCAAGGAAGCGCTGGTAAATTTCTTGTGGGTGTGTGTGTTTGCTAAGTCACTTCAGCTGTGTCAGAGCCTTTGTAACCCTATGGACTGTACCTCTCCAGGCTCCTCTGTCCATGGGATTCTCCAGGCAAGAATACTGGAGTGAACTTCTTTGCAAGGCCCAATTTATGTGTCTGGTTACTACAGGCCAAGGCTAAGGTGATGGTATTAAAAGGCAGTGTCATGTTAATGCATTCAGTGTAAAGGATCATGGTAGTTCCTGAATTGCATTTTAATTTGCCATGGGAAGATCAGGTCTGATGTTCCATGTGCAGTAGGAGGACATGAGTTGGTGCACTGGGCCAGACTCAGTGCCACGAACTAAAAAGCCACTGAACAGTTCCCTAGTGACTGGACTTAATCAGATTTCACCAAATGCCTGACCACATTGTGGAAGAGAGTCTACATGTGGGAGACACTGCTTGCTGCATCTCCATTTAATCTCTTTCTCCTTTGAAGCAACGTGTTTCCCACAGGGTAAGTTTCTAAAACTCAGACCATTTAATTTGGGGGAACAATTTTTTATAAAGGGAAAACTTAACTTTGTGTGTTTTCTTCCAGATCCCCTGACTTTCTGAGATTATGCATTTTGCTGTTGGGGAGCTTTTTTCCTCCTTAGTTCTACAATAAACTCTTTGTCGTTTAACATTCTATTAACCACAACCCTCTAGTAACCGGCACATCTGTAAGTCTCCAGTACAATAATTGTTGTTCATAACCATGACCCTGGGGCTCTGCGTGGTCTCAGATGCTTCCAAGTCATCAAAGGGAACGCACTAAAATGATTTTGCATTCCCAGAGCACACATCAACCAACCACAGAGGGAAGGAGTCCAGATAAGTGCTAGGTAGAAGAAGAAATAACGTGAGGATTTCAAATTTGCCACAGGTAATTCACTGTATGGATAATGAAATCTATACTACATTTGTTACAGCTTGCCCCCACTCAATGACTTTCTTCATGGTCAGTGTAGACTCAACCAAAATACTTGTGCACAATTTTCAAAAGTACACGCCCGTGAAAGCAGATGTCAATGTACCCAATTAAATCACTGCTTGTTTGTGCCAATTTGTATTATCCATTGACAAAATAGAGGTCGTTAAAAAGCTTTTGAAATTGGAAGATTTCTGAGCTTAGGAGTGGGTAAGACATAGCCATCTGCTGACCACACAGCGGCAAACACCTAGGTCATTTCCAGAGCTTGGAATGGACAGTACTAAGCTTCACATGGAATGCTTTCTTCCCTCCAAGAAAATCTCTGCATTAGTCACAGCTACACAAAAGAGTAAAAGCATAAAAAGAAACAAAGGAGGACTAGAAGAACAAGGTTGACATTAGGAGGAGCAATTTCATGGCCAGACTGATCAGGACTCCCAAATTCAAGCTCACTTCTTAAATGTATCACTGCAAGAGAAAGGCTGCAGAGTATGTTTCTGCCATACGAGGTGACGTTTATTCTGGAGGAAAAGCAACACGTTAGACCCCATTTAAGGTTCTACGTGTCAGGTTCCCCTGCCATCAGAGACTGGACTTGACCGTGTAAACCTGGTGGTTTGGCAGGTAGGAGAAAATCAGTTTGATTGGGAGAGAATAAAGAGGATTCTATACATGTTAGCAGAAACATCTCTTCAGAGCAAAAATGAACATGTTTTATTCTGAATAAGAACAACAAAAATAGGATGCAGTAATTTCCACAGATGGAGATAAGCCAGTCTTTCTTTTCACAAGGTTATGGTACAACTTTATTTCTATAAAAATATTATAACATTTTTTGATTCTCCAGCTATCATTTCAGAATAGTTGAGATAAGTGAGGAAATGCATGCTTTCAAAGGTGGCCTTTTTGGGGGTACATGATCTAGAGAGTGTATTTCCTATAGGCACCATGCTTCCTACAGTTTAGCAGTGACTTACTGGACTTGCTAGAAGACAGCAGCCTATTAGGGAATCTTGCAGCCCCTGCATCTTCCCAATTCCATATTTCCACCCACATACTCAATATCACCCCAATTGTCTACCTTGTGTTTCTCAGTCAGGGTGCCAGTGGCATTTGGGCTGCAATAATTCCCCACAAGTGTGCAGGGTGTTTGAATACTTAGCCTCTCTGGCTTTTATCCACTCAACACCAGGAACACTCCCACCAGCAAAGGTCTTTAGGATGACCACATCTGCAAGCACTCCCTAGGAGAGCGCCTTCTCAATAAGAACACTGGCTATTTCATGTGAAGCCTCCAGAGCTGCAATGAGGAAGTCGGATGCAGCCAGGACAAGAGTAGGCAACTAACTGTGCTTTTCTGGCCCCATCTTTTCTGAGCCATTCATCTGCCCGCTCTTTATGTAAAGTCATAAGCTTAGAGACATCAGTAACACGAATATGATGCAAAAGGAACTTGTTTTTGTACAGATATTTGACTTTGTTTTTAAAAAACAATAATGTCAATATACATCATTGGATTTTTAAAAATTATTTATTTATTTATTTGTTTTTGACGGTGTTAGATCTTTGTTGCTGCATATCAACATTCTCTAGTTGCGGCAAGTGAAGCATACTCTCTAGTTGTGATGCTCAGGCTTCTTATTGCAGTGGTTTCTATTGTTGCAGGGCAGGGGCTCCTGAGCACAGGCTCGATAGCTGTGGGACCCGGGCTTAGTTGCCCTGTGGCATGTGGAATCTTCCTGGACCAGTGATTGAACCCATGTCCTCTGCATTGGCAGGCAGATTCCTAACTGTTGGACCACCAGGGATGTCTGATGTTTGACTTTTTAAAAAAATCCATGGAATTGTGGGAAGCCTGATTCATGTTGGCATAATATTCCTAGATTCTTTTACTCCTTGCCCCTAGGATTCCTTAGGATCAACTTCCTGTTGCACTATGTCTGAACTCCTACCTGAAGGTTGGTGCCCAACTGCCTAAACTTTAATAACCATTCACATATCAGCTTTGCCTCCAGATGCAGCTCTCTCTGGCTTAGCCTGATTTCACGCTCTTCTCCAAAGCCATCATCTGCCAGCCCCACCTTCTCAGACTATGGTAGAGAGTCTCCAGAGAGGGCTGCCATCAGTTCTTTTCCTCCTTTAAGATAAACAAAGGTGCATGCTACACCATCAAGATGAGGGGTCCATGTCTCTTCCCTTTCAATCTGGACTGGCCTTACGTCTTGCTTTGATCAACAGAATGCTACAAAAGCAGCAAGTGGTAACTTCTAAGACCTGGCAAAACCAGCTGCCATGTCAGCAGCCAGACTACCTGGAAACCACCATGCTATAAGGAAGCCCAAGCTAACCATGTGCAGAGGCAGCCTGATGGGGTACCAGTTGGCAGACCTGTGAGCATAGTCTTCCTGGACCTCCCAGCCCAGTTACCAGCTGAAAGCTTCCAAGTTCCCCAGCTGATAACACTTGGAGAAGAAAACAGGTCAAATTTGTGCTTAATTATGAAAAATAATAGCTTGTTATTTCAAGCCCCAAGTTTTGAGATAATTTGTTATGCAGGAATAAATGAATAAAACTCACACCAAGGGCTAAGGTTAGAAAATATCTCTCTGCCAGGTTGCACTGGGATGTGCTTTAAATCTCTGAATTTGGGCAAGACTCTCATAAACATCTTTTTTTTTAAAGAATATTTTTTATGTATTTTTGGTTGTACTGGGTCTTTGTTGCTATGAGGGGGCTTTCTCTGGTTGCCAAAAGTGGGGGCTACTCTCTAGTTGTAATGCATGGGCTACTCATTTTCAATGGCTTCTCTTGTTGCAGAGCATGGATGGTAGAGTGTGTGGGCTCAGTCGTGGCACATGGACTTGGCTGCCTTGTGTCATGTGGGATCTTCTGGGACCAGGGATCGAACTTGTGTCCCATGCATTGGCAGGAGGATTCTTAACCACTGGACCACCAGGAAAGTCCCTGTCATGAACATCTACAACAGTCTCCCAACTCACACCAGGAAAGGAGGACTTGCCTACTGCCACTCCAGCTCTGGTACTATAACCCTCATCTATTGGCCTTTCTAAAACCATTTTGGTAGGATTCTACTTACTGTTTGTCCTTTGTCAAGGAAAGGAGGTTCTTCCTGTCACCCTAGGCATAACCTCTCCTTTTTGTACAAGGGACATAAGGATCCACTGTGGCTCAGCTTCCTGGGAGTTGGTATTCCACCTCACATGACTCCATCCCAGCTTTATCTAAGTAGATACAACTCTTCTCCAAGGGATGTCTTGGCAACTGCACCCAGAATTTCATTCTATTTCTCAGAAATCATTTTTTCCCTGAAGTATAGACTCATGTTTAAATAAATCAATCATATAATGTGTGTGATTTATTTCACCTTTGAACATGAGTTGCTTATCTAGCAAATTTTTTAGAGTATCCCAGTGTTTTCATTCTCAGCACCAAAAAGTTTTTGTTACGTCTCTATTTCTATGTTTTATTAGCTTGCAGGAGTTCACCATCACATTTGAAAAATAGCAAAAAGGTTATGAACTGCCTGTTACTATCTTTGCATAATCCTACCCTTCACTTCAGAGAGATTTCAAGTACTTTCTAATCCATTTTGTGGGACTTTTTCTTTAAGCTTGGAAATCTGTAAAAAGCAAATTTTGATTTGCAGTCTCTGTTATATACTCTTACCCCCTAGCAAATCCCTTGCAAACCAGGGTGGAAAGAACAATTCCAAATTAGGCACCACTTTGGCAACTGCTTTAAGGAAATGTCCTAATTTTAAAAAAAAAATAAAGTTTATATCAACACGTTTATATATATATATATATATTCCTCTGAAATTTGGACACATCAAAGTCCATTTAAAGAGATCATTTTCTCAATGACTGCTGCTTTGGTGATATTACTTACTGTCCTGTTTCAAAGTTCATTTTGTAAACTTTGAAGACACTTTGAAGACATGTTTACAAAGGCCATATGTGCTCACCATTGAGACAGGGGGCGAGAATTAAAAACCATGTTGATAAAACCAAAGCCAAAGTTTGGGGAAAGAATTGGGTTTGTTTAGCTATGTATTTCTTTCAGTGTTTTTAAATGACCCTGGAATGGCCACTCCTGGACTGTAGGAGTAAATGACAAGACAATATATATGTGAGAAGTGACAATTCCCACGCACCGCTGAGACATTCACAGTGAAGGTGGCTTATTTGAGTTATAAGTCTGGCAGTCTGGGGAGCCTTTTGGGTCTTGAAATTCTCCCTTCCAAGGGAGACAGCTGAGCTCATCCAGGGTCTGTGGATAGGTTATCTCATTGAACTAAAAACAGTCCTAATGAAACAAGATGGGAGTCCCATTTCCTCAGCCCCCAGCATGGGAGTTTACATCTATCATATCACTAGTTAAGCCTCACAGTAGCCCAGAGAGGTAGAAAACATTCTGAAATTAAGGAAACAAAAGCTCAGAGAGCTTAAATAATTTGCTCGAGGTCATTCACTTCTCTAATAAGATTCCCTGGGATGTGAACTCTGAACTGATGACTAAGAGACTTTTCTCAGAGCCTCTCCTAAATCTAGATCAAAGACTATTAGCTTGTCTCTGTACCAACCACCAAGCCCACTTCTAATCCTGGCAGAGGGCTGACTAATGAATGCCCTAGATGATGGAGATTAGATGGGAGAACGTGGTCAGTAGGGAAAAACTCAAATAGCTATGAGCAGGTGGTAAGTCGGGCTCATTTCTGTATTCTAATCCTACCCTTCAAAAACATACTATCTCCCTACTGGATCCTAGTAGAACACCTGGCGGGTGCTCATGATTTTGTTGCATTCAATCTGTCACTAATAGGACTTATAATGATGATAGTGATGATAACAATAGCAACAATAAAGAGAGTTAAAATTAATAAGCAATTTACTATAAGATAGACAATGTCCTGGGCTTCCCAGGTGGCTCAATGGCAAAGAATCTACCTGCAATGCAGGTGACTCGGGTTCGATTCCTGGGTTGGGAAGACGCCCCCTGGAGAAGGAAATGACAACCAACTCCAATATTCTTGCCTGGGAAATTCCATGGACAGAGGAGTCTGGCAGGTTACAGTCCACAGGGTCACAAAAAGAGTGAGGCACAACTTAGCAACTAAACCACAAACAACAGACACTGTCCGACACATACCAAAACCATTAACTTTTTGTGTGCTCACAGAAACCAATGCGGGAAGTACTATTCATTATAGCATCTCACAGATGAGAAAACAAAAGAGCTTGTCCAAGATTACACAGCTAGCAAAAGTCAGAGAATCAAACTGATCAGGCTAGGTTTAGTACTTGTAATCTTAACCACTCTACCAGTATTTTTCAAACATTGTAATGGGGCATTTGTCCAAAATACTCTTCCCAGTTACCTTCTCTGGAAAATCTAGTCTAGGAGTTTTGGGTTGGGACCCAGAGCCCTGCAAATTTTTAAGAGCCCCATGAGATTCCTGCGATGATAAACACAGCATGCCTGCCTGCTGTCTCTCACTACTGCAAAACCCCTCTAACAGCACATTTGAGCACTGTCAGAAGCATTGGGTTTTGCAAGGAAGAGCGAATTTATTTGTGAGTACAAGGAGAATAACTCCCTATGGAAAAGGGTTTTTTTTTTTTCCTTCCTCCAACATCCACAGCTCAAAAGAAGGTGTTGAGGGTATACATTCTTGAGAAGGATTGACTTTTCTTTGGAGTTCCTGCTCTTCTTACTGTTAATGGAAGAGAGTCTGGAGACCTTCTCCTGTGGGCCTCAGTTCTTGGTAAGAACACAAAAAAGAATCTGAGGTTTTACCTGTTGCAAGAGAGTTTATTGAAGGTAAAGAGAGAACAGAGAGAACACCTCAAGAGAGAGGTGGGCCAGGCCAAGGAAGCCAATGGCCTTGGGGAGAGCTGGGGTGTAGGGTTTTTAAGGTAAGGTTCTTTTGCATAATCCAGGAGGCTGTTGATTGACAGTCTTAATTGACAGCTGCAGTTTGTATAACAAGAGGTTCTACTGCACCTTTCCTTCCAATAATTCAGTCTGTTATAATTAGATGTATGTATTCATAGGCTATTTATGAACACTTAATGAGCCCTGTGGCCACCAAAGGTTATCTAAGGATATGATAGCATGAGGTCTGTACATGTGCCAGAGTGGGGAAAGTCCCTCCAGTTGGCTGGTGAGGGATTTTTCCAGTCCCTTGACCATTTTGGAGTACTGATGGGATATGTGCTTGGGAAGGGGTTGGCAAATAGCTTGAGATTAGGGGGCTATTTCACATTCAGTCAATGGGGCCACCTCTTGTTGCTCATGGCTAACTTCCTGCCTAACATTACTCATATAAGGCTTCTTCAGCACATTATTATAGCCTTTCTACTATTGCAGGTGGATTTTTCTTCTGCTGCTTCAGAAGTCTGAACAAAAGAGAGCAAACCAGCAGAAGAAGCCCTGGTTCCTTCTATAGTCATCATGAATTGGAAGAAGACACAAGTTCACTGACAACTGAGGAGTCAGCAAGATTACAGAGGGGACTGGATCAGGAATGGCCTTGTCTGTAGTGGCAGGTGGGTTCTCTGAGAAGCAGATGCCAAGATAAGACTAGACATGTGAGACGTTTATTGGGAAAAACACCAGAAGGATAAAGGGAGAGGAAATAGAAGAAGGCTAGAAGAGCCTTCAGATTGTGATGTACATTTGACACCTTTGAAAGGAAAGAAGGAAGGAAGAAGACTTCCTTGCAGTTCAGTGGTTAATACTTCAGCTTCCAAGGCAGGGGATATAGGTTTGATCCCTGGTCAGGGAACTAAGATCCCACATGCCTTGTGGCCAATAAAGTAAAACATAAAACAGAAGGGATGTGGTAACAAATTCAGTGTGTGTGTGTGTGTGTGTGTGTGCTGAGTCATGTCTAACTCTGTGACCCCATGGACTGTAGCCCTGCAGGCTCCTCTGTGCATGGAATTTTCCAGGCAAGAATACTGAAGTGGGCTGCCATTTCCTACTCCAGGGGCATCTTCTCTACCCAGGGATTGAAACCCCATCTCTTGCATCTCCTGCATTGGTAGGCGGATTCTTTACCACTGCACCACCTGGGAAGTCCAACAAATTCAATATAGACTCAAAAAAAGGGAACAATTCACAATGAAACTTAGAAAATTTTTTTAAAAAATGAGGAATGAAGAAATTGGGTTGGAAGAGCTCTAGAGACTGCAGCAAAATCCTGAGAAAGCCTTGGCAAAGCTGATTAAGAGCTCCTAAAAGCAAGGGTCACCTGTTAGGAGAGTCTTGCATTGTGGTCAGTCACGGTCTTGTGCAGTTTGGAGCAAGAGTGGCCCTGAGTGAGTGCTGTGGCAGACCCACAGCCCTGGTGGCTGGATGCTGACAGTCACCATGCTCTTTGCAGCAGGCTGTTTGGGAAGCGATGTGAGGAGTATCCCTCCGTAGTTGTCACATATGTGTGGCTACAGAGCTTATATTTAGTCCTGAAAGCAAAGGTCATTTTAGAAAAGGCAATGGGGAGATAAAGAGACTAGTCAGTAGGCTACTACAAAAATTCAGCCATGAATGGAAAAGAGCTGAGAGCAAAGAAGCAGCCATGGGAAGAGAGGCATGAGCTGCATTCAAAAGCTAGGAAGCTAAATGTTGGCTCTTCAAGACACAATGAAGAAAATGAAAAGGCAAGGCACAGACTCTGTGAAAATATTGGCAAAACATATATCCAATAAAAGATTCACATCCAGGAAATACAAAGAACTTCTATGACTCTATAAAAAGAGACAAACAACTCAACAAAGAAAAGCAAATGATATTAATAGATACCTTACCAAAGAAGATAAATGGATGCAAATTTCATGAGAAGATGCTCGACATCATTAGTCCTTGGGAAAATATAAAATAAATGATGATGAAATGTGCTGCTACTCCTATTAGAATGGCTACCATTAAAAGACGGCTTCTCTGGTGGTTCAGCAGTAAAGAACCCACCTGCCGATGCAGGAGACATGGGTTTGATTGATCCCTGATCTGGAAGGAAATGGAAATCCACTCGAGTCTTCTTGCCTGGAGTATCCCATGGACAGAGGAGCCTGGTGGACTCCATGGGGTCACAAAGAGTAGGATCTGACTTAGTGACTGAACAAAACATCAACTATTAAAAGACAGATAATTCCAAGTGTTGATGAGGATACAGAAAAACTGGAACCTAAATACAGTGATGGTGGTATGTAAACTAGAGCATCCAGTTTGTAAAACTGCAGCAGTTTCTTAAAAAGTTAAGCATACACTCAACCACATAAACCAGCAATTCCAGTTCTAGATATCTACCCAAGAGAAACAAAAACCTGTGTCCACACTAAGACTTGTATGAGCACGTTCTTAGCAATATTAGTCACAATAGCCAAAAACTGGAAAAGCAATCAAATGTCCATAAACAAGCAAACTATGGTATACTCATACAATGGAACACTGTTAACTACAAAAGGAACTGCTGAAACCCAATACTTAGGGCCACCTGATGAGAAGACCTGATTGGAAAAGACCCTGATGCTGGGAAAGATTAAAGGCAGAAGGAGAAGGGATCGACAGAGGATGAGATGGTTGGATGAAATCTAACAAAAGACATCACTGATTCAGTGGACATGAATTTGAGCAAACTCCGAAGATTGTGAAGGACAGAGAAGCCTGGTTGCTACAGTCCATGGGGTTGCAGAGAGTCGGACATAATTGAGCGACTGAACAACAACAAAAAAGGAACACGCTATTGATACATGCAACATCAATGGATCTCAAAAACATCATGGAAAGTGAAATAAGCCAGATACAAAAGACTTCATATTATGTAATCCCATTTATACGGGATTTCTAGAAAAGGCAAAACTGTAGAAACAGGCGGTTGTTTGAGGCCAGGGTGGGAGTACAGAGAAAGGTACAGAGAACTTTTCAGTATAACAGGAGTGTTTTAAAACTGAATTGTGATGACAGTTGCCCAACTATATACATTTATTGAGACACATTGAAGAACCTATTTAAAGTGAGTGAATTTTATGAAATGTAAATTAAATCTCAAAAAACTGTGAAAAATAAAATGAGCTAAGAAGGCAAACAAGATGGGCTATGGCAACTCACTGTATCTCTGGAGGGTAAGATTGAAGAAAAAGTCAAGGATGATGCCTAGGTGTCTAGCTAGGGTCCATCAGGGAGGATAATGTTATAAAATAATATTTGAAATAGGAGGAAAAGCAGATTTAGAATTTAGCTTTGCACATGTTAATTTTAAGCTGGCTTTTGAAAACCCGATGAAGATTTCCAATGAAGAGTTGTAATGAGTAGTCTAGAGATCCTGAAAGGGATAGGAGTTGGAAAGTGTTTGCGAAATCATCCACTTTTAAGGAGGTAGCTGAAACTCTAACAGTGGCTGAAATCCTCCAAGAAGAATGTTCAAGTGAGGGTTCAAGCTCAGTTGAAATACATTTTCAACTAATTGTGAGCAACCTAATGAAGGTCAACTTCCCTAGAGAGTATTTCATTATTTGTGTGATGATAGGAAGGAATTGCCTTATACTTTGTATATTTTTTCAGTAGCTCAAGACCTTAGAAATTCCGCTTATAAATGTCAGAGCTATTATGTAGAGGTAATTTAACCCAGCCTGTATTATCCAATATTTATCTTACGTCACATAACTGGAAGCTGAACCATGGCCAAGTGAACAATATCTGAGGACCTACCCTACACATGATGATGTGTTAAACATTCTTGAGATTGCAAGGGAATTTAAATTTGAGGAGCTGATTTCAAGAAGTTTGCAGTCTGGTCCTAAAGATGCTGTACCTTTTCAGTATATGGATTCTGGAGTAGGCAGAGAATGGTGGCAACTAACACCTGGAACAGCCAAACAAATAAAAATTAATATTAAAAAAAAGAATGTAGCCCATAGTCTGAAATACATAGGATAGTCCATTCTTTAAGGGTATAACACTTTTCCATTCATACAGAGATTAAAAGTTGCTGAAAAGAGAATAACACTGGTCTTGTTAGAGGTTTACAGGAACACTGGAAGCTGATGGCAGCAAGAACAAAAGATTTCGACCAGAGAAGTCTTTAACAACTAACCACACCCCTCCCTCACCTTACCTTTAAAAATGCTTTGCAGCTACTGTAAAACACAGGGAACTCAGCTTCGTGCTCTTGAGGGAGGCTCAAGATGGAGGGGATATATGTATACTTATGGCTGATTCATGTTGCTGTACAGCAGAAACCAACACAAAATTGTAAAGCAATTATCCTCCAATTAAACATTAATTTTTAAAAAATTAAACATAAATTTAAAAAATTTTTTAAAATTATCCATAAAAATTGGAATTTTTTGCCAATGAAAAATGCTTTGTTGAAACACTTCAAGAAGTTTGGGATTGAGGGGTCACAAGTCATCCTTTCTACTTGCATGTCCTGCAATAAACTTCTCTCTACTCCAAAATCCAATCTTTCATTTTGTTTGGTCCCTCTGTACGTTGGACATACCATCTTGCATCCGGTAACAGTAACTGTTGGGTTATTTGTCTCTGTAATGATCCTTTACTGGAAATAAGCTTGAGGACATTGCTCAGGCCAACAAGGCTTCTGTTTTGTTTCAAAAAGTGAGTTCTTGTGGGTTTCTTTTTTAAGTTCACATTGGTCATTTTATTTGAAGTGAATTTTATCCTGATTTTCCGAGAGACACGGTAAGCATTATTCTCAGAAGCCATGAATATGTTGTGTAATTCCATGCAATGATGGGTGTGCTCCAGACAATGGAGAAATGAAACAGGTCTCTTGACCTTTTGTAAACAACCTCCCTACATGGAAATACAGATGGAGGAGCTGGAGGTGGGTCTGACAAGTGATTTGAGCGAGAAAGGCAGCTCTATAAACTCTGTGGCCAGAGGGAAGGAAATTATTGGCTGAGATTGGCAAATGGATAATGAGGCCTTTGAAAGCCACTGAGGAGGAGTAAAAGTAGCAGCCATCAAGAGTGGGAACACAGAGAGACAACACATTCTGACAATCATGGGCAGGGAGTGGCATCCCCCTGCGGTGTGGTAAGGAGACTGCTGTGTCAACAACTGCAGTGATGCTCCAAATGACACAATATGGCTAAGGGAGACAGAACTGGAGTGGGCCACCAGTTCCACCATCAGACAAGGGAAGGGACCCACCAAATGTGTTCCATCCATGGTAACTATGAGTGAGCTGGAAATATAATGTCATTCTTCAAGTTTGCTCCACAAAGGATGGCAAGCTTCTTCTGTCCTCCAGTAGAGAGCTAGCCAAGAACTCCAGGATGACCTAGGGCAGTGGTCCTCTACCTTTTTGGTACCAGGGGCTTGTTTTGTGGAAGACAATTTCCCCTTAGACGGGGAGGCAGAGAGAGGGGTTGATGGTTTCATTTCACCTGCCATTCACCTCTTGCTGGGCAGCCTGGATCCTAACAGGTACCAGTTCATGTCCCAGGGCTGGGGACCCCTGGACTAGAGGAAGCCGGATGCCCCCTGTCAGTATCCACAGCACAGCAGCCTCCAGACTCTACGCACCACTAAGCTGGGGGTGTCTCCACAGACACACTTTCAGAACTGTCCTGCAGCTGAGGACCACTACAAGATAGCAAAATACATAAGCATTCTTGGGACATTTCTTTTTCCTTCTGCATGCAAAATGAGTTTTCCCAACATCCAAGTTTTTTCAGCTCAAGAGCATATTTTTAAATTATTTAAAAATCACTTAGTTCAAGAGGAAAATTTTTATATGGTCTCCTCTAGTTTTTTTTACATGAAATTTGGACTCATTTCTGATTTACACAAACTGTATTCACAAACTGTATTTACACAAACTGCTTACAAATCTTCAACAGACTCCCACCACCATAAAAGAAAATGTTTGTGACTTAAAAAAAAACACAAGCAGGTGATCTCCGTATAACTTGTCAATTGCCAATGGTGAGGATAAATAATGTACACACAAGGAGATTCTTGGGTAGTTATTAGAATCATTACATCTTGCTTCAGAACTGTCTTTGTTGTTGTTGTATTGCTACTACAATGGAAGGGGTCAAAAAACTTGGCATGAGGAGAAGGAGCTCACATAATCCAGTGGGCTTGGGCAGGCATGAGAAATGGTCCAGAAAAGAAGTTCCAGTTCTTCCTGGTCCTCCCTCCAACCATCTTAGCTGTGCATCTACTGAAGTTCCCATAAAACATTTAGTCCAATCCATGTATCCATCTGCCTTGGATAGGATTGTGTTTTGTGTCCATGTCTAGCTTTGATGCCTCTGAATTTTGTAATTATGATCATTTTCTTTAAGAAAAATCTTGCAGGACTTCCCTGGTGGTCCAGCGGCTAAGACTCTGGGCCTCTACTGTAGGAGGTCTGGGTTTGATCCCTGGTCAGGGAACTAGACCCCTCATGCTGCAACTAAGAGTTCACATGCCACAACTAAAAAAGATCCCACATGCTATGATTAAGACCCAGATAAACAAATAAATAAGCAAACTTTTTTTTTTAATTTAAGGAAAAGAAAAATCTTGCTAGTAACTTACAAATGTTTTTGCACAGGCTGAGAATTTGGATTTAATTTTAATACATATTGATTTGTTCCTGAATAGGATTTTATTGAGCCTCTTGGGTTTTGAAATTCGGCCCACATCATCTGATGCATACTGGAGTAGGGATGCTTGAGAAGTGGTTATGCCTTCCACGATACAGTGGAAATGCAGTCAGCTCCTTCTCACCATTCAGAATTTGCCTTTGACCTTATACCAAGAATTTTAGGTAAAACCCGTGAATGCAGAACATTCTTTGATATTTCAGGCTTTTTGATATTCAAGAGGGCACGTTGTATCAGAATCTGTTGGTTTGTTATAGGCATCAGATTCATCTCATAAATTGAATGCTCAATCTGGTCTCATTGACCATGTTAGTTGAAAGATCATATTTATTTTTCTTAAAATTAATCTTTTGCTGTCATTGTTGATCAGTGACACAAAAGATGCATTTTCTGTCCTATGAAGTGTCTATTTGGGTAATAATTTACACGTAAGAACCAAACTGCCACATCATATAAGCTCTAGCTATTTAATCTGTCTGCTTAATGGGAAGCCTTGTCCCACAAATGTACTCTTAGTGTGGGCCCCGGATATAAAGATCAGTCATGACATGTGAAATCAGACTTTTTCTTCCTCCAGAATGTGTCCTTCTGTAAAATATCAGAGGTAGTTTATAAATCAATCGGGGCAGACTTATAAAGGTTGCTAGTTTTAAAGTCATTTGCATTTATGTAAATTAATATATCTGTTCATTCACCATTACTCTGGGTGAAGATGCTGTTAGCTGTTATTTTTAACTTAAAAAAGACTGCCTAAATCACCACTCTTCTTTCTGTTGGCTTCAGTACAACACAGAAATGAACTTTCGTGTATTCCTTCTCAGGCACAATATATTTGCCAATATATATCCCACCTCACATGTATATTGGCATATATGTATCCCACCTCGTGGGCTTTCCTCATAGCTCAGTTGGTAAAGGATCTACCTACAATGCAGGAGACCCCAGTTTGAATCCTGGGCTGGGAAGATCCCCTGAGAAGGGATAGGCTACCCACTCCAGTACTATGGTCTGGAGAATTCCACAGACTGTATAGTCCATGGGGTCCCAAAGAGTTGGACACGACTGAGCGACTTTCACTTTCACATCCCACCTCATATAGTCTTCTTACAATGTGGCTGTCCCTCTTAGTCAGACTGGGGAGGTCACAACTACGTCAACCAAAAGAGTATGGTAGGAAATCACGCTGTGTGCTAAGTCGTGTCCAGCTCTTTGCGAACCCATGGACTGTAGCCCACCAGGCTCCTCTGTCCATGGAATTTTTCCAGGCAAGAATACTTGAGTGAGTTGCCATTTCCTCCTCCAGGGCATCTTCCCAACCCAGGGATCAAACCTGCATCTTTTGCATCTCCTTCATTGACAAACATAGGAGAGATACTATGTAAGTTCCTAGATAGATTATAAAAGTTTCAGCTTTATTCTCATTCTCCCACCCTCTCCCTCTCTCTATCTGTTTCTCTCTTTCTCTGAAATTGCTAACTCTGGATGATGCCAACCCTGGGCTATGAGGAAGCTCAATCTAGTCTCTGAGGGAAGTCCCCCTGGAGAGGTCCTCACAAAGAGTCTCTGAGACTCCCAGCCAGGGATCATCAACAGCTAGACAAGTGAGAGAAGGAGCCTTCAGATGACGGCCTAATTTCTATCCCCAGTTTCAAGTCTTCCATCTGAGGACTCAGTCACCTGAAATAATGGACTCAGGGAAGTGCATTTACTTTAACCTTAATTATGGAAATAACTTTATCTGAAATAAAGATTTTTTTCTTCAAAAAAAAAAAAAAAAAAAGCTGCTTTAGACATTGTGAGGCAGAGACAAACCTTGCTCACTCTACCCTTTCTGAATTTCTGACTCATGAAATCCATGGGTAAAACAAATGGCTACTTTCTGCTACTAAGCATGACTTGTTACACATCCATAGTACCTGGAACATTTTCTTTTTTCTCTTCACATCTTTTCCTGGTTCTCTAAGATTAGTACAGAATGGAGCTGGGGAAGAAGATGTGATAATGAGGTATACTGGTAGAGGAACACTTGATACTCTTGCTTTTTCTTTCCTATTTCCTCTCCTTTTTTTTTTTTTTTTTTTCATATGCCATATTTAACAAACTGATTTCTGGAGCCAGACTGCTTGTGTTAGAATCCTGGCCTTGCCCTTTATTAATTGTATGACCATAGAAAGTTATTTAACCCTCTTGGGCCTCAACTTTATCATCTGTAAAGTAGGACTAATAATAATACCTCTCAAAGAGGGTTTCTGGGAGATGATCAAATGAGCTAATACATGTGAAGAGCTTAGAATAGGGCTTGGTACACAGGAAGTGCTCATTAAAATATAAATATTACCTTTTTACCTTTAAGGAACTTCATTTTACTTTTATGATTTATGTTTAGTACATAAACATATTTCAATGTAAATAATGGAAAATTTTAACACACACAATCCAAATACCCAATAAACTTATTTCATTTCTGCATGTTTTCTTTAAGATCCCATCTACCCATAAACATAAGTTTTAAAGCCATAATCATTGCAAAGATACAGAAGGACAGAAGTAATTACTTAGAGTATACCCTGTGAGATTAATTATTGTGAGCCAGGCAGCTACCCCAAGAGGTAGGATTATTCCTGTCTTATAAATGAGGAAACTACCATTCATTTGATCAACAGAATATTATTCAGATACCAAAATTATAAGACAGGAAACTGAGTAACATTATGTGAACAATACAATGTGAAGTGAAAAAAAGTAGGCTATAGGACTGCAGGTATTAAGATTACTAGCGGCAGACTACCAAGAAAAACTATGTGTAGTATATTCAATAAGCTAAAAAGACAATCTGAAAATTATAGCATGGAACTGGAAACAGTAAAAAAGTGACCTGGAATTTTTTGAAAGAAACTGAATAAAAAGTTGCAGAGTTGAAAAATATAATAATAAAAATAAGATCTCAGCAGGGAGGTTTAATACCACCTAAACAGAGACTTGGAGAATTGGAAGATGGATAAAAAATATTAAAAATGAGTTGGGTGTAGAGTCCATGTGCAAAGGCATCCAGAGCTAGTGGGGCAAGGACCATGTTGCTTCCAAACATCCTGCTCACTGGTACACCAGGGGTTGGAAAAACTACATTAGGTGAAGGACTTGCATCAAGATCAGGACTGAAATACATTAATGTGTGTGATTTAGCTCGAGAAGTTTGACCACCAAATATCAAGGAGTCTGGCAAGATGGCTTCTCCCAAGAGCATGCCAAAAGATGCACAGATGATGGCACAAATCCTGAAGGGTATGGGGATGCCAGAATATGAACCAAGAGTTATAAATCAGATGTTGGATTCTGCTTTCCGATATGTGACCACAATTCTAGATGATGCAAAAATTTATTCAAGTCTTGCTAAGAAAGCTACTGTTGATGCAGATGATGCATGATTGGTGATCCAGTGTCCTGCTGATCAGTCTTTTACCTCTCCTCCCCCAAGAGATTTTTTTATTAGATATTGCAGGGCAAAGAAATCAAACCCCTTTGCCATTGATCAAGCCATATTCAGGTCCTAGATTGCCACCTGATATTTATTGCTTGACAGCTCCAAATTATAGACCTAAGTCTTTACCAAAAAAGGCGTCTACTTCTGCAGGAAGAATGATAGTTCCACAGTTAAGTGTTGGTTAAGTTACTAGCAGACCAAGTACTCCCACACTTAGCACACCAACCCCACAAGCCATGTCCATTTCAACTAAAGTAGGGGCTTCAGTGTCCCTTACAGGGCAAAGGTTCACAGTACAGATGCCCACTTCATTATCCCCAGCTGTAAAAGCATCAATTCCTGCAACATCAGCAGTTCAGAATGTTCTAATTAATTGGTTGTTAATTGGGTCCAAAAATATTACCACTAACATGGTGTCATCACAAAATACTGCCAATAAAGCATCAAATGCATTGAAAAGAAAATGTGAAGATGATGATGACAATGACTATGATAATTTGTAATCTAGCCTTGAAGCATGTAAACATGTATACTTGGTTTTGAATCTATTGTACTGAGATTAAACATGCATGCTAGATGTTTCACGTTGTGTTCTAGAAAAGTAGTATTTAATGAGTAAATATGCTTACCATACTTTTCAATTGAGCTGTCATGTTAGATTTTCTTAGTAGGGTTAGTAAAGGTTTCTCGTCAGCCTTTAAGTGTAAAAAATAGAGTTGCAATTCATACATTTAAAAATAATATTAAAAATGAATCCTGGAGAAATGAACAAATCCTTAGAAAATGCAGAAGTGAAGATAAAAGGTATAGAGCATGTAATAGAATTCTAAGATGCTTAATTGGATTCACAAAGAAAAAGTAAAAGACAAAGGAGCAATATTTGAAGAATGATGGATGAGAATTTGCTAGAACTGATGAACACCACCAAGTCAAAGAGCATAATCAGTCAAAAACTAGATGAATAAAGGAAATTCACACTTGGGTGCATTAGAGAGCACCTTTATAAAATCAAAGACAAAAACAAAATTGTAAAATCAGCCAGAAAGAAAAAAGAAAGCCTTCCAATGAGCTGTAATTAGACTGACAGCTGACTTCTCAACAACATTGATGGAAGCCAGAAACCAGTCTTTGGTGTGCGGAAAGCAATAAATAAATGATAACTGTTAGAATTTTGCACCAGGAAAAATGTCCTTCAGGAATAGCATTTTCTTTCAAACACTTAGTTCACCACTAATCAGTCACAGCAAAGGATTTTCTAAAAGGTACATGTAGTTAGAAGAAAATAATCCCAAATCTCATACTAAAGCATTTAGATGGTCTTTAAGTCTTAAATATAGATTTTAAATCTGACTTTAGATTTTGTTTAAAAAGAAAAATTTTCACCATATACTATTTTTGTTCCTTGGAATTGTATTCATGATTTTAAAAGTCAACATAGAAAGTGCTTCTCTTAGTACACTTTGTATGTTAATATAGCCAGACTAAAAGAAAGTTAACCCCAAAGTTGTTGTGGTTCAGTTCAGTTCAGTCACTCAGTCGTGTCCAACTCTTTGCAACCCCATGGATTGCAGCACGCCAGGCCACCCTGACCATCACCAACTCCAGAGTTTACTCAAACTCATGTCCATTGAGTCGGTGATGCCATCCAACCATCTCATCCTCTGTTGTCCCTTTCTCCTCCTGCCCTCAATTTTTCCCAGCATCAGGGTCTTTTCAAATGAGTCAGCTCTTTGCATCAGGTGGCCAAAGTATTGGAGTTTCAGCTTCAGCATCAGTCCTTCCAATGAACACCCAGGACTGATCTCCTTTAGGATGGACTGGTTGGATCTCCTTGCAGTCCAAGGGGCTCTCAAGAGTCTTCAACATCACAGCTCAAAAGCATCAATTCTTCGGCGCTCAGCTTTCTTTATAGTCCAACTCTCACATCCATATACGACTACTGGAAAAACCATAGCCTTGACTAGATGGACCTTTGTTGGCAAAGTAATGTCTCTGCTTTTTAATATTGTTTTTAATATTGTCATTGTGGTTAGAAACTAGAAAATAGAGTAACAAGCTCCTTTCAGGATGACATCAGGAGGTAGTAAATTAACATGAATCCCAGTCATAAAGATATATGCATATTTATGCTTCTAAACAGTGGAGATCAAGCTGTAGTTATAATTAAAAATCTAACCAGCACAATATGAAAAAGTAGGATGCTCTCTATCTCACTATGTAAGATATTTCAATTTGGATTCGACAGAAGTCAGGAGTATTCAGAAAGACCTACTAGACTCAAGACTACAAATTCTGTTTGACTTTTTCATTTAATCACAGAATCATGAAACTGCTATGGTTGATGTTATCCTGCACTGCACACTCGTAATAGATAAACTATAGAGAATCAAATCAAATCATAATATTTTAAATTTTGAAGTTACTCAGAGATGTAGGAATTACATGTTTATTATGCCTGAAAAGTTTGAATCCACTCACTGACAATGACTCACTGCTTTTTATTCTATGACTGGACATTATGATTGAAAATTTTTTCAGTCAGTTCAGTTCAGTCGCTCAGTCGTGTCCAACTCTTTGCGACCCCATGAATCGCAGCACGCCAGGCCTCCCTGTCCATCACAAACTCCCGGAGTTTACTCAAACTATGTCCATTGAGTCGGTGATGCCATCCAGCCATCTCATCCTCTGTCATCCTCTTCTCCTCCTGCCCCCAATCCCTCCCAGCATCAGGGTCTTTTCCAATGAGTCAACTCTTTGCATGAGGTGGCCAAAGAATTGGAGTTTCAGCTTCAGCATCAGTCCTTCCAATGAACACCCAGGACTGATCTCCTTTAGGATGGACTGGTTGGATCTCCTTGCAGTCCAAGAGGCTCTCAAGAGTCTTCTCCAACACCACAGTTTAAAAGCATCAGTTTTTCGCTGCTCAGCTTTCTTCACATTGAGCCCAATTTCTTTTCTATAGGAGAGTTTCCCTGACAGCTCTTTTCTATGACTTGTTCTAACTTATTTAGCTCCATCCTTTCCATAGCAACAGAGGCCAAGTTTATTCCCTCTTTCTTTCTTTTTATTCCCCTCTAACATATTCCCTTTTTTATATAACAGACCATCACATGTTAAAAGATGACCATAGGAACTTCCCTATGGTTAAGATTTCTTGCTTCCATTGCAGGGGGCATGGGTTTGATTCCTACTTGAGGAACTAATCCTGTATGCCAATGCAATGCAGCCAAAAATAAATAAATAAATGAAATTTAAAAGGTGACTATAATGTCCCCCTTTAGTGTTTCCTCTCTCAGGCTAAACAACTCTCTTGTGACAAAGCCTTGCTCAATTTGCCTGTGTTTGGCTAGTCAGAAGAAAAACAACTGGATTCAAGGAAGAAAGGAATGGCCGGATGAGAAGTAGAAAAAGTTAAAGCACAGAAGGGGAGGTGAACTTTGAGAAAATGAACAGAGCCAACACATGTTTTATAAGGTTAAGCATGACTTTTATGTACTTGGTGATTATTTTTAAATATTTAGGGCTCATGTGATGCATTAAAAGTAGGAAGACTCTTTGATCATGTTGTAAAGATACAAATCTGAAGCTCAAGGTGGCCTAGGAACTTTCTGCCAGGAAGATGATGGCATCTAATTCTGAGATGGGCTTGGTAAACAAAATATCCAGCTATATCCTTAGATTTTGAAAGAGCACACTGTAATAAAAGATTCCAATTAAAATTATCTAGCTAAAAATCTAGGTGTAAGGAAATAGACTCCTGAAGTCTGGCCAACCCCAGTAATGTTAACTGCAAAATATACCTATGTTCATGGAGCAAGGAATGTAAGAAAATGTGTTCATTTGGGGATTTGGGGATTTCAGGAAGACAAAGGACAGCCTGTCATTTCATGCTGATACTTGCTGAACATTGCCATGGACCTTAACTGCTAGAGATCAGAGCTTGTTAATATTCTTGGGTAAAAGCTGAATTTTAATAGTGCTTTTTAGTGCCAGAAAATCTGGCTTCTACAGCTTGGAACCTGTACCATTGCCCATGTATAAATCATAACATAACAACTTGATAGAGGCTTCAGTTGTTGGGATCCAGCACTTGTGAGGACCACTAGGAAATGACAGCCTTCACATTCTATAATTCTACACAGACTAATCTGACTAAAAGGATGCTCAGAAAATCTGCTCAGAGTGGATTCTTGAAGATTGGGGTAGACTGGAAAAAAATCCATGAGAAGATGGTAACTCATCTGATTCATGGCTACAATATTCACTTGTTTCTCCTAGCAAATAACAGTTTGTTCTGGGTTTCATATGGACTCCACTGCCTGTGGAAACATGACTGAGAGATAGATAAGTGTGTTAGCCATCTATTGCTGGAATAATGCTAAGTAACAAAACTCAACAAGCATAAACAAATAAGAATTTTACTTTTCTTACTCACTGGTCTGTGGACTGGTTAGGTTAGCTCTGCTTCAAGCTGCAGTTTGGCTAGTTTAGGTCCAAGCTGCAGATCAGGTTTGGGTCAGTTGTCTGTGTTCCATTCTGGGCCCATATTGAAGACAGGGAAGCCATAGCAGGGCCATGTTCTTCTTACAATGATCACAGGGATGCGAGAGGGCAAGCTACAACATACAAACGGACACAAGGCCTATGTTCACGATGATTCCACAGCCCTCCACTGGCCAAGCCAACTGCCAACAAAGTGGAGTTTGGGGGGAAGCAAATTCTTCCCACCGTCCCATTGTCCTGTGGGGGTACAGTGCCGGCTGCAAAGAAAGGGTGTGGATGTACAACGCTATTGCATGGGAGTGAAGAGCTGAAACAAATAATCCAATCTTTCATAGTAAGTATCCCGTGTTTTTTTGTAAAGGCTGGCCTAGATAACTGCTTTTTATTTAATTCAAAGAATATATTTTAGACTAAAGCCTGACAGTGTTATATTAAGTGAATCCAGAAACACTGAAGAATTGACAACAGAAAAAGTCATTCATCCTAAATCCAAGACATTTAGAAGGCTCCCAGCTCAATGTGAAGGTCTCATGGTGCTAAGTGGTAATGGGGATGCCTCAGGCCTCAAGCTCAGTGGGCTTGGCAAAGAAGCCCCTCTGCCATTCTGGTGGATTCAGGGTAAGGCAAATGCACTCAAGCTTCTTGACACTGCCAACAATGCCAAAAGGGATATGCCGGCAAGAGGGCCATTAAAACATAAAAATGAAATAGAGAAAAAGTAAAAGTTGGGATAAAGTGTCTAAGTGTGTTTATGGAAAGGCCTATCCATTTCTAAATGATGTAATGGAAAATCCATCTTTGGTCTACCCAAGTCAAGTCCATTTTATTAACTGAAGAATGTGACAGTTTGTGACAAACTCTAAAGCCACTAACCAAAATCTCCTGCCTCTGGGAAAAGGGTAGCTGGAATTTCTGAACAAGTAAAATTGTGGCTTAAAGCTCTAGGGAGAAGCAATAAACTCAGAAATATTTAAGAGTCTATAGATGTGTGTGCATGTGTGAATAAATGAACATATGCCTACATACAAATAAACATATACATATTGTATGTTGATTTTGCCAACCAATGCTTGTCAAAGCAAGGACTAGATATTTTAGTATCTGCACTTTTTATTCTTTATTAATATTCATTGCTGACAGCTTCTCTGGTTAAAATTAAGCCTTTCTTCAAATCAAATTTACCCAGTCTCAAAGATTCTCACTAGTGATAACCATGACATAAAAAATCTTGCAATGGTTGAACTGGAAGCAAAGTATTCCAAGGTAAAGGTAAAATGTCTCCAAAGACATCTTGTAAAAATTAATTTTAAATGTATCAGAATGTATCATAAGCCTAAGTATAGCAATTGATGTCAAATTATAAAACTTTTAGAAAAAAAGAGGAGGGAAATCTTTATGATTATGAATTAGACAGAGTTCTTAGATATGACATCAAAAGCATGAAGTATATTAGAAAAAAATGATAAATTAGACTTCATTAGCAATTTTAAAACTTTTACTTTATGAAAGACGCTGTTCAGAGAATGAAAAGATAAACTACAGACTTGGGAGAAAATATTCATAGATCATATATAAACACACATATATATGATACGTATGTGTTTGTATGTGTGTCTTAAGTCACTTCAGTTGTGTCTGACTCTTTGCAACACTATGGCCTTTAACTCGCCAGGCTCCTCTGTCCGTGGGGATTCTGCAGGGGACAATACTGGAATGGGTTGCCTTGCCCTCCTCCAGGGAATCTTCCCCACCCAAGGACTGAACCCATGTCACCTGCAGCTCCTGCACTGCAGGGGATTCATCATCACTGAGCCACCGGGGAAGCGCTGCGATAAATAGAGAGTCAGCAAAATGCAAGTAACTCAATTAGAAAGTGGCCCAAAGGTTTTTACTTTAGCAAAGATATGTAGATGACAAATATTTAAGTCCATAAAGAGAGGCTCACTGTCATTTACCACTAGGAGAATGAACATTATAACCATGTGAGATACCAGTACTTATTAAATGTCTAGAAAGTGTTTTAAGAATGTGAATACCAAGTGTTGATGAGGATAGAAAAAAGAATTCTTAAATATTGCCACTTAGAGGACAAAATGGTAGAGTCACTTTGGAAAACAGTGTTTAGGGGTTATTATAAATGTAATCATATGCTAACCACATGACCCAACAATCGCACCACTAGGCATTAATTTTGAGAAATGAAGACTTATGTCCTACCCTGGATGATAGGACCCTGGATGATAGGAATGCAATAAACACATTGCAGCACATCTAACTCACAGACCAATACTCAGCAAATCAAGAGAACGGACTACTGATTCCCACAAAAAAAAATAGTCGCGTCTCAACCACAGTGAGTACGTAGTGTTATAAGTAATAATGATAGTGTGGAGTAAGGGTGCAATAGGGTGTTTGGGGAGCTAAGGGCTCGCAGAGCTGGAGTGCGGTATGGAGTCCGAGAGGATCCGTGTGTAACAGGGAAGAGCCATGCTCGACTCCATCTTGGATCCGTTCCTTTTACTTCAACCTTTGCTTTTTGTTGCTTTTGTTATTATAATCACTAAAAGGATGCTGTCTGTAGCTAAAAGTGTACATAATGGCCTGTGTCTTGGAACCTTGCCCCTCTGCTTGAATGTTAAACTAAAGTGCCTTTGTTCGGCTCACAGAGAGACATTCTGACCCTGCCCACCTGCGAATGGCTACAGAAAAGAAGAAATTAACACATCCCCTCTTGATGTTGGCCAAGCCAGGAGATAGTTGGCAAGACTAATGGCCTTTTTACTTCACTTACTCACCTCCTCCCCTTCTCGGTTCTGTAAGAGAAAATGGCATCCCGACCCTGAGAAGATGGCGCAAGCCCGCCATCTTTTTGGATATCTGGCTTTCTGCAAAGAGTCGCTATTCCTTGCCTCAACACCTCATCTCCCAGCCATCGGCCAGTCATGCGAAGGGCAGAGTGAGCTTGGATTCCGTAACAAGGAGAGGTTGCTCAGAGAAAGTGAGGTTTCACCTGGGCCTGAATACTGAGCAAGGGCTGGGAAAAGAGGCGGGAGAAAGCGGCAAGAGGCTGTGTACTTTAGGAAACATTCCTTTTTTTCTGGGAACTAAAGCTCCTGGGAGAGCCCTTTACTGAACTGCCAGAGACTGCCTTTGTCAAACTGTCAAACAAACCCTTTTCAAAGTGAAACAAAAGAAGGTGAATAAACATTTAATTGGTCGTTTGTAAATAGCGCATTCTTTTTAAAATGAAAAACAAGTTTATTCCAAGATTCATTAAATGCTTCCCAGACATCCTGGATGAAACTCACTGACTTAACAATGGGGCTCCTTTGCTTCTATGACTTATCGCTCTGTTTCTGTCCTCTTCCAATGACACCGAAGTAAAAGCACTCTCTTTATCGCCCTGGGAAATTGGTAACCATCTTTTTGTGCCTGAAGAAAGAGGGTTCAGAAATGGAAACGGTGATGCTGTATTTGCTTCTCTTCCTCCTGTGCAGTCTCTACCCAGTCTGCAGGCTACCTTTGTTCCCCGGGCTGAGAGAGGAGAAGGAGGAGGATTTTTGCCTTGGAAATATGAACCTCAGATAAAAAATTTCAATTGTAGGGGTTTTATTTTATTGATTCCTTGCAATGAGTTATGCATGCGCTCATTCATTCATGAGGCATGTAGAAACCTCTGGTATGTGTGTAAAACCTTATTAGTCACTGGGAATACAGAGGCAGAAGCAGGAAACAGTTGAAGTTTTAAATAATCCCTGGCATGAATGGAGGATAGATTTGTACAGGCAATATTGACAGGACAATAAATGCTATTACAAAGGGACGCATAAGACGTAGCTGCTCAGAAAAAGGTCACTAACTTTGCAGAAGGGAGATGAGGGTGACGGCCTTTATAGAGCAGGTGGCATTTGAGCTGGGTCTTTGAAAGGTGGGTTGAATATTCTCAAGGAGCATTGTGGAAACAGTAGGGATGACACAGACAAGGGCGCAGAGGCATGCAAAATCATAGCAGGCTTGGGAACTGCAGAAAATCCGTGATTGGAGTAGGACAGGGGAGTAGGGGTGCGGAACATGATAAGGGATGCGAAGTTGGTGTAAAGACAGTTTGGGGTCAGGTTAAGAAGGCTCTTTGGACTCGGTTTTATTCATAACAGAGAAGGATTGGTGGCTTTCAAACAAGGAGTGACATGAACTGATTTTCACCTCATAAAGATAATCCAGTAGCAGGTGTAGACTATGAAATAAAGGGGGAACAAGATTATAGGCAAGAAGAGCAGCTAGGAGACCTCTGCTCACTGTCACAAAGAATGGATAGTCACATTAAGCACACGTGGAGTTGACCAGAAGGAGACAAAAGTGGTTTAGGAGGCAGGATCACTGAGACTTGGAAACTGGCTATCTCAGAGGTAGAAAGCAGCAGGGAGCAGCTCTGAGGTCAAACCTGGACAACTGGTCTACCACGTTGTACTTCCAGGATGTACACACAGAAAGGTATCACTCTGGAACTGCAAAGCTTAAACAGGTTCTGTGGCGTGTTGGGGGATGAAAGCCATGCTGCAGGGGTTGAGAAACAAATAGGAGATGAGGAAGTAGATATTCAGGTACATGTAATGGCTAAACAGCTAGATCCAGGATGGGTAAGTTGGATTGTTGGACTTTGTGGCAATAATAACACATGAGGGACTTCCCTGGGGTTTCAGTGGTTAAGAATCCTCCTTGCAATGCAGGATACATGGGTTCGATCCCTGGTTGGGGAACTAAGCTCCAACATGCCCTGGGGCAACTAAGCCAGCACATCACAAATACTGAACCCTTGCTCCACAACTAGAGCGTCTGTGTGCTGCAATGAGAGATCTCATGTCCTGCAACTAAGACCCAACGCAGTCAAATAAATAATAAAGCACTAGATGAAGAAACTCTGCTATGAGAGCCATTTTCTTTTCTTAAAAGTTATGCGATGTGTTGGTAAGCATTTCCTGAATTCTGAAATATGCAGGGAAACATATTACAGTAAACACCCGGAGGAGATAGGACAGGGTGGGTAATTTACTTAGAAGAGAGGCATTCTGGAGCTATTTTTAACTCAGCCCATCCCTTGCTTCATTGGGACGCTGGTGAAACATTCAGGTTGTTTATGAGGAGCCTGTATATAAATACACAAGCAGTCATATTTTCCATTCAAAACTGGAGGCTTCACCAGCCTTGCCTCTGGGCCATGGTACTGTCATTTGCTTCATATGCTACACTCTGTAATCCTGCGAGAGCCTGGGCTGTAATTCCATATGGCTGGCCACCAGCTTCCAGCCATAAGTGACTTTGATGTTGCTGCTCAGGGAGAGCCCCAGGAGAGCTGCAGGAAGAGGATCAGACAAAGCAGGAGGAAAGGAGCCTCTGCCTCTGAGCCAGAGGGAGATGAACCCGAGAGAGGTCCCAGTATAACGTTGCAAATCTGCATCCACTGTCTGATAGGGAAAGGGAAGCCTTGCAAGTTTACCAATCCTGGTGATTCCCACTGCGATCTTATAAGCCCAAGTGCTGGTAAAGTTTATGAGTTCCATTCTGCTCTGTATGCAGACATGGTTATGTTAATGAAGTTATGCTTTAAATTAGCTGAACATATTCTCAAAAGAAAATTCCTTGCTGAAATTATATATTACAGATTTTGTGGTACACTTACTCTGCAATTTAATGGCATGTTGTTATTATTCTGCACTTAATGAGTACCAGAAAATGTTCTATGTATTCTCCACTTGATTCAGAAACAAGGGAATAAACAGCTTTTTTATTCTGCCAGGTATAAGTGGATCTCTCTGATAATGACCATACTGACCATTCGTAAGACTGATGAACAAGAGCTCAACTGAAAAAGGGATTTCTAAGGAAGAAAAGCATCCACTACCAAAAATATGCTTTCTTCTTCAGCTTTCAATTCCTTTCCATGGAATCCTCAGTGAGGGACACTCAGGAGTCATGAAGGAATCATGCCCAATATCCTCTCCATCATCTTCAAACACATTCTTAAGTTCTTATTATGGATAACAACAGCTTTCAAGAGAGTAGAGAGAGAGTTTACATTGGCTGACTTTTTATTCTATTAATAATGCTATTTACCAATAAGCAACCCATTCCATTACTCTTGCCTGGGAAACCTCATGGACAGAGGAGCCTGGCAGGCTACAGTCCTTGGTGTTGCAGAGAGTCAATCACAACTTACAACTAAACAACAACAACTAGTAAGCAGCAAAATTCTGGTTCCTTGTCTTGCCCCTTGGAGTGAGTTAATGGGAGAAGATCTCAGTCAAATACTTTCTGTCCCATTTGCGGGGACCCTACCACCTCTGTCTGAACATGCTTGCTCATCTGACACAAAAGAGGACTGCTATGTCAGTGAAAGATTTTTGAACAAACCATCATAAATCCCCCAAAGTCACTGAATAAAACAGAAGGGGAAGTTTACTTCAGCTAGGTAATTTTATGTATGTATTCAATAATATAAAAATTACCAACCCTAAAATTTTAACCAGTCCCTCTTCAGACCTACAAAGAAGATGAATGCATTTTATAGTTGCAGTATCAACAGCTAAAGAGCTGGTTGAAAATTAGTACTAGGTCACAGTTACAATTTTTCTTAAAAAGCATACAATCAAACACACAAAACCCAACTAACTTGCTTACAGACTAATTCATTTCAGGCACAGCCTTAATTTCTTTCAGATTTGAGGCTTCTAAACCTTGGCTAATTTGCCTATGCAATTATATGTTATTTTGACAACTGCAGAACTCAAGAATCTTTTGAACAATTTGAAGGGATCTTAATTCCCACATTTAAGCAAGTGGATAAGGTGCAAATAATAATACCAAGTATCATTCTACTTGTGGGAAAGACATTGTAACTTGGGGATTTAATCTCCAAACTTATTTAATACTCATTAGAACCATCTGTTTGAGATTTAAGTAAACCTGTCAGAGGCTCTGGGCCTGCCAGTTACCGATGACGATTATCCCAGGAAAAGAAACCAGAGGTTGCAAGCTGGGGACTCATAGTTGTGCTTTATTTAGGAAGCCTTGTGCTTTAACCTTTTTAAATGTGAATGTTTTTAGTTGCAGGCACTTAGTCTCCAGATCACATGACTGCAGTCTATTGTCATATATCTATCTGTCTGACATGCTTACTCTATCAGTCTGGGCCCAGCAGATGCAAGTTTGTAATCCCTGGTGTATCTCCTATACATATATATGTTGAAGTTTCAACTCTTGAGAAGATGTTTACAATCAAAAGAATACAGACCAGGAACTTAATGGTGGTCCATTGTTTAAGAATCTGCCTGACAATGCAAGGGGACGTGGGTTCGATCCCTGGTCCAGGAAGATCCCACATGCCTCAGGGCAGCTAAGCCCACGCACAACGACTGAAGCCCAGGCATCTAGAGCCCATGCTCCACAACAAGGGAAGCCACCACAATGAGAAGCCTGGGCACCGTAACTAGAGAGTTATGATTGCCGCAACTAGAGAACATTTGCACAAAGCAACAAAGACACAGCACAGCCAAAAATAAATGTATAAATAAAAACTAAAAAAAAAGAATTCAGAAGTCAGAATCTTTCGGGTACTGAGCATGCACCCTAGAATAACGATTTTACATTCATGGCCACATGTGATCTTTCCAACTCAGTGACATAGCTATTTATTATCCAATCCATCCTCATGTATTGGATGAGGTAAATGAAACTTAAAAACATAAGTAATCCACCCCGTGTCACACTCTTAGGTATGAGAGAAGCAGGATCTGAACATATACTTCCTCCCCATCAACGCATTTGATCATGTGGCCAGGTGCTCAAGACAAGACATGCCCATTTTCTGTATGCGGCACCCATAGGGATCTCTCTGAAACTCACAACATTCCTCCATGTCAAAGGTCTCTTACCTCTCTAACCAACCTCAATTCCATGATTCAACACTTAAAATGAGCTTTTTTGAACGCTTCTGGCTTCCTGGCCTCTTGCATCACACCATCTTGGTATAATGCCCATTATTCACCTGGGGCAAATACATATTATCTTCTCTCTGTCCTATACCTTCAACCTCTCCTTCTGTATTGGTTTCACCCCCTCATATACAAACAAAAGACCCTTCCTTCCTACCATGTTCCTCCAGCTTTCACCCTGTGTTTTGCTTCTTTGCAACCCTTTGCCGGTTTCTGGAAAGGTAGCCTCTCAGCGGCCTCCACTTCCTAGCCTCCCCTTTACTTCCCAGCCTCCTGTAATCTGACTTCTGACCCCATCACTCTATTGAAGCTGCTGTCGAGGTTACCAGTGACCTTCTAATTGCTAAACTGCAAGGACATTTTTCAGGGCATCCTCTTTAGTATCCAACACCATTGGACACTTCCACTCTCCTCCCGGTTTACATGTGACAGCATCTGCTTTCTGCCTCAGAGCATCACTTCAGCTGCTCCTCCAGTCTCCTGTGCAGTCTCGCTTACACCACCAACCATAACTGTAATGTTTGCAGCCTTTTTCCTTGTGAATAACTAGATCACTTTCTGGGGAAAAAAAAAAACAACCCTGGGAGGACTCCCCAGTCCGTATTTTCAGCCACAGCTTCCTCCTAAAATTTATCCAGTTATGGACGGAGGTCCCACAGGTACTTGAAATTAAGCATGTCCTTGACTCGTTATGCTCCTCTTTCCTGCTCTAATCTATGTTACCTGTCCAGGTGAGTTACCTGTCCAACTCCCCAATCTTTCCAACCCCCCCCAAGCTTTATTACAGTATAATCAAAAAATAAAATTGTATATATTTAAAGTGCACAATGTGATGATTTAATATCGGTATACATCGTGGAATATTTACCACAGTCAAGTTAACACATTCATCACTTCACATAGCTACTTTTAAATTTTTTTGTGGTGAGATCACTTAAGATCTATCCTCTTAGAAAAATTCCAAGTATGCAATAGAGTATTATTAGCTACAGTCACCATGATGTACCATCAGGTCCTCAGAACTTACTTATCTTATAACTGAAACTTTCACCAGCATCTCCCCATCACCCACCCCACCCCAGTCCTGGGTAACCACCATTCTACTCTGTGTTTCTATAAGTTTGACTTAAAAAAAAAATCCATATATAAATGATACTATAAGTGTTTGTCCTCTGTGTGGCTTATTTCACTTACCTTCATCTATGTTATTACAAATCATGACTTCCATCTTTTTATGGCTGAATAATACTCCATTGTATATACACATGCCACAACACCTTTGACCATTTATTTCTGGGTGGACAAAGGTTGTTCCACTTCTGGGAATAAACCTGAAGGAAATGAGACCAGTATCTTGAAGAGACATCTGCATCCATATGTACCCAGCAGCATGATTCACAAGAACCAACATATAAAAACAATGTAACAGCCCAATCTTGAGTCATTTCTTCCTTTCCACTTAGCACCAGGTGAAAAAAACTCTTAAAATCTGTTTCATAGTTGGTTCTCTCCTGTTCTCCAGCCTTGCTACTGCCCTACCTGTTCATTCCCCATTCTCTATTTTTCATTTTTTAAATTTTTTTATACTAGTTTACATACAGTATAATTTACCCTTTTAAGTATATAGTTTTATGACTTTTGACAAATGTACACAGTAATGTTGTTCAGTCACTAAGTTATGTCTGACCCTTTGTGACACCACAGACTGCAGCACACCAGGCTTCCCTCTCCTTCACCATCTCCCAGAGTTTGCTCAAATTCATGCCCACTGAGTCAGTGATGCTATTTAACCATCTCATCTTCAGCCTCCCCCTCCTTCTCCTTTTGCCTTCAATCTTTCCCAACATTAGGGTTTTTTCCAGTGAGTTGGTTCTTTACATCAGGTAGCCAAAGCATTGGAGATTCAGCTTCAACATCAGCCCTGCTAGTGAATATTCAGCATTGATTTCCTTTAGGATTGATTGGTTTGATCTCCTTGCAATCCATGGGACTCTTAAGAGTCTTCTCCAGCACCACAATTCAAAAGCATCAATTCTTTGGTGCTCAGCCTTCTTTATGGTCCAACTCGCACATCCGATTATGACGACTTAAGATGTTACTGTACATGTAATCAAAACTAAAATCAAGATGTGAAACGATTCCATCACCCTCCAAAAACTGCCATGCTCATCGGTAGTCAATCTCTTTCCCTATCCCCAAGCCCTTGGCAACCACTAATTTGGTCAGTGATTCTATCCCTATAGTCTTGCTTTTTCCAGAGTGTCATAAAAATGGAATTTTAAAGTGTGTAACTTTGAGTCTGGCATCTTTCACTCAGCATTATAAATTTGAGGTTCAAATATGTTGTTACAGTCATCAGCAGTCCATTCCTTTTTATTGTGTGGACGTACCAGTTTGTTTACCCATTCAGCAGCTGAAGAACATTTGCTTTGTTTCCACCTTTTGGCAATTGTGAATAAAACCATGATAATCATTCCTGTTTACCTTTCTGTGTGAACATCAGTTTTCAATTCACTTAGGTAAATGCTGAGTTGTAGGATTGCTGGGTTACATGGTAAGTATATATACAATGTTATATTTAAGAAACTCAAAAGCTGTTTTGCAAAGTGGCTGGTCCATCTTGCATCCTCTCCTGCTATGTTTGAAAGTTCCAACTGCTCTGCATCCATGCCAGTTTTTGTTAGTGCCAACTTATTTTCTTTTTAGTCATTCTAAAAGGTTGTGTAATGGTGTGTAATGATTGTGTTTCTAATTTTTATTTCATTATAATTATGTTGAACATCTTTTCATGTATCTGCCACCCTTATAGTGGAAAGTGTCTGTTTAAATCTTTGACACCCTTCTTTATAAAAATAAATGGGGTAGTTTGTTTTCCTATTTATTATTAGGTTTGAAGAGTTTCAAAGTATTCTGGATGCAAGGCCTTTATCAGGTATGTGTTTTGCAAGACTGTTCTCCCAGTTTGTGGTTTGCCTTTTCATTCTCTAAGAGTTTCTTTCTAAACATTTTATTTTGAGATAATTGTAGATTCACATGCAATTGTAAGAAATAATGCAGAAAGATCTGGCATCCTCTTCCCCCAGTTTCTCCCACGGGCAACACCTTGCGTAACTATAGTACAATATTATAACTGAGGAATGAACGTTGATACAATCCCTCCATCTCATCCAATGTTACTAAACTTCCAGCTGTTTATATGTAGCATGTGTGTGTGTGTGTCTCCTCCTGTGTGGTGCTATCACATATGTAGATTTCTGTGACCACCACAGTCAGGATAAAGAATAATCCATCACAAAGATCCTTTTATAGCCACAGCCACCTCCCCCTACTCTGCCTCTCTGACCCCTGGCAACCACTAATCTGCTCTCCATCTCTATAATTTTGTCATTTCAAGAATGTTATATAAATGGAATCATACAGTATTTGACTTTTGAGTCTGATTCCTTTCCCTCAGCATAATTCCCTGGAAATTCATCCAAGTAGTTATATGTGTCAGTAATTTCTTCATTTTAATTGCTGAATAGTATTCCACAGTTTGGCCATTCAGTGGTTGAAGGACATATGGGTTCTGTCCAACTTGGAGCTACTATGAATGAAGCTGCTATGAACACTTTTTTTTTTTTTTTTTTTAATGAAAGAAAGTGAAAGTGTCAGTCATTCATTCCTGTCTGACTGAGATCGCATGGGCTGTAGCCTGCCAGGCTCCTCTATCCATGGGATTCTCCAGGCAAGAATACTGGAGTGGACTGCATTCCCTTCTCCAGGGGATCTTCCCCACCCAAGAATCGAACCTGGGTCTCCTGCATTTTTTAAACATTTAATTTTATATTGGAGTATAGCCAATTAACAATACTGTAATAGTTTCATTTGGACAGCAAAGGGACTTAGCCATACATATGCTCATGTATAGATTTTTGTGTGAACATGTGTTCATTTCTCTGGGATTAATACTGAATTTTATAATAGCTGCATCTTTAGTTTTGTACGAAACTACTCAATGGTTTTCTAGAGTGGTTGTACAATTATCCACAATATGTTTTACACTTTACATTCCTTCTAGTAATACACAAGTGATTCAGTTTCTCTATGTCTTTGTCAGCATCTTGTTTTGTGGCTATTTTTAATTTTAGCCATTCTGATAACCATGTAGCAATATCTCATTGTGGTTTTTTAACATGTATCACCTTGGTGGATACATGTGGAACAACTTTTCATGGGTTAACAGTGTCTTTTGAAGACTCCATCTTTTCTTTTTATTATTTTCTTATTTACTTCTTTTCCAGATTTACTGAGATACAATTGACATATAAGCTTAAAGTATATGATGTGATAAATTAATCATGCATATATTGTGAAATGATTATCACAATAAACCCACTCAGCAACTCTATCACCTCACATAATTCCTTTTTTTCCTGGAAAGAACATTTAAGATTTACTCTCTTAGCAACTATATAACCAAAGTTTTCATGCTGTACACTAAGTCCCCAGAACTTATAACTGGAGCTTTTTACCCTTTGGCCAGTATTTCCCTATTTCCCCCACTTCCTGGCCTCTGGAAACCACCATTCTACTCTCCGTTTCTATGAGTTCAACTTTTCTAGATTCCACATGTAAGTTAGACCATGCAGTATTTGTCTTTTCCAACATATTTCACCAAGCATAATACCCTCCAGTTCCATCCATGTTGTTAAAATGGCAGGATGTCCTTATATTTTTGGCAGAATAATATTCATATATACATATACACCCCCATTATAGATATAAAACATAATATATAAAATAATATTCATATATATATATCACATTTTCTTTTTCCACTCATCCATTAGTGGGCATTTAGGTTGGTTCCATATCTTGGTTAATATTTCTGGTGCATTTGGGAGTGCAACTATCTCTCTGATTTCAATTCTTTTGTATATATATACCCAGGAGTGGAACTGCTGAATCACATGGCAGTTCTATTTTTAATTTTTTAAGGCCCATGTACACTGTTTTCCATAGTGACTGTACCAACTCACATTCCCACCAACAGTGCACACCAGAGCCCATCCTTTCATGACAGGACTATTGCGTGGGAAATAGTTCCCCTTCCTCCAGTTTTGGCCTCTTCCAAAATAGAACTAGATAAGGTGCCCTTCCACAGGACTCGGCTTTACCCCGTCTTAACTTGTGATTTCCCATTAAAATTCTGTCTCCATCATCAGACTCTAATCTCCAAGTGGACACAGGAAGTTTTTGCTTAGCTCAGAATCCCCAGGCAGTACATTGCTGTCACAAATCAAGTGCCATCTTTTCAATGAATGAATAATAAAAAACAGAACTTCAGTGCTAAAAAGAGGTGTTGGCAGAGAGAAAGCATGGATTAGAGAACGGGCAAGGCATAACGGTTGTCACCCCATTAACCACTCTCCAGTTTAGCTTTGGCTCTAAGCCAGGTGCCAGACGTGACCACGCGCACGCGCAGCTCTCTCCGCGTGGCCCCGCCCCTGGCCCCGCCCCCGTCCTAATCCTTCCCTCCGGGCCTTCCCCGTCAGCAACCAATTGGGGAGAGGAGGCGGTCCTGGTTGGCGCGGTGCTCCATGGGTAGTGTCCCTAGTTACTGTTGCCAAGGCTACGGCTTGCCTGAGGCAGCGGGAGTCAGAAGTTTCGGGAGCCAGTGCCTGAGAGAGGTCAAGGGTCAGTGCAAGAGCCGGGAAGGAGATGGTGAAGCAGACGATCCAAATTTTCGCCAGGGTGAAGCCCACTGTCCGGAAGCAGCAGCAAGGGGTACGGGTCGGAGCAGCAC
Source organism: Dama dama (assembly GCF_033118175.1). Classification (NCBI taxonomy): domain Eukaryota; kingdom Metazoa; phylum Chordata; class Mammalia; order Artiodactyla; family Cervidae; genus Dama; species Dama dama. The sequence goes on along the minus strand of NC_083687.1, from coordinate 16,016,805 downwards.
GGGCGCCGGCGCGGCGGGGCCTCTCAGGCCGGGGGAGGGGCGGCACGCGAGGGTCCCCGGCGGCCAGGCGTCCAGCACACTCGGTTCTAGCAGTGGAGCAGCCCACAGACGCCAACACTTTGCTGTCAGGGGGCGCGGACAGACAGGCACTCAGCCCGTTTCCATCCGACACAGACCTGCGGGCCCCGATTAACCTGCACGGAACCACCTGTGTACTCCGGGAACACGTGTTCACGCAGCTGCAGACCCGTGCACGCACATGTACCTCTGTGTGTATGCGTGATCATAGGCTAGCCTCAGCTGTGCGCCGTTATTGCACTTTTCTCGAAAACAGTCACGCAGCTCTGCCCACCCAGGTGCTTTCAAACTTCTGTTTCACCCTCGGGCAAAACGTGCAAGCCAGAGATAGCGTCTACACACGTCTAGGATGTTACGGATGATAGATACAGATAGAGACACACAAAGCCTACACGGTGGTTCTCACGCAGTGGGCCCTTAGGGTTTTTTGACTATATTGTCATTCTGAACATAAACGTTGACATACACTCGTTGCATATGTAAACAGGTATGTGTGCAACTTACACAAAGAATGTACATACCTTTTATTCTAAAAACATTAACTGAGCATTTACTTGGCGTTTCCTCAAGGATGCTAAGCTCAAAAGTGTACATAGGAGGCTAAGGCATGATCCTACTCTGAGCAGAAATACTTTGAATGCTCCTCAGATGTTTCAAAACATTGTTTTCTTTCCTTGGGAAGGAGCGCATTCATTCTTACCACTTAGATCCTTCGTCTGCATTATCCCCGAGTCTCATGAAAACCCTGCAAGGCTGATGTTTTCCTCATTTTATAGATGAGGAAGCTGAGTCTCAGGTTAAATAATTTGGCTCAGCCCGCCACCTGGTGAGTGGCAGAACCCTGATTTTAATTAAGGATTTTTTTATTCCAAAGCTTTTGGGACAAAACCTTTCTGCCTCAGAAAATAAGGATATAGGCAACGGCCATCTGAGTCATATTCATGAGTCTCTGGAATGGGTATATTTTTAATAATATTTTATCTCTACTTCATTATCTACAAAGAGTGTATGTATATATGTAACAATATTTGCTGTTGTCTAGTCATTAAGTCGTGTCTGACTCTTTTGCAACCCCATGGACTGTAGCCCACCAGGCTCTTCTCTCCGTGGCATTGCCTAGACACAAATACTGGAGTGTGTTGCTATTTCCTTCTCCGGGGGATCTTCCTGACCCAGGGATCAAACCAGTATCTCTGTCTCCTGCATTGGCAGGTGGATTCTTTACTACTGAGCCACCTGGGAAGCCCATGTAACATCATTTGAAGTGAAAGTCGCTCAGTCGTGTCTGACTCTTTGCGACCCCATGGACTCTAGTCCATGGAATTCTCCAGGAAAGAATACTGGAATGGGTGGCTTTTCCCTTCTCCAGGGGATCGTCCCAACCCAGGGATCGAACTCAGGTCTCCCTCCTTGCAGGCGGATTCTTTACTAGCTGAGCCACAAGGGAAGTCCATGTAACATCATAGCAGCTCATAATTTAAGATTTGCCTCATGTAAATTTATATATTTAAAACAAGGAGGATATAGTGTCTTGTCATTGTTTTCATCTTCAGTCTTTTCATTCATGGAATACGGTTAGGAAAAGATGCATGAAAACACTCTAAGTGTGGCATTTAAAAAATTTAAGGAATATAGAGTATGGAAAGCAACCATTGAGTATCTTCCCATTTTTTCTCCTCTTACATTCTCTTACAAGGTTTTTTTTTTTTTAAAGTACATCACATATAAAAATTACCCCCACACCCACATTTTCCCCCATACCCACCCCCAGATTCTTAGCTAAAAATACTGAACCTGTCTATATTGACTCAGCAGTCAGAAACAGGTGCTTGGATGTGATCATGTGACAGGATGGATAGAGGTGGGACTGAGGGGGGAGTTGATAGAGAATGTTGGATTTCACTTGAACTTCTTTCCTTAAAGTGCAATCTTTGTAGTTTTTAAATGTGCCTTCTTTTGCATTTCTTCCATGAGATTCTGTGGAGTGTCTTGTTTGCTACTCCATGAGATATTTTTAGGTATCATATTGTACTTTAATAATGCCAGATTCTTACTGAGTTGCGACATTATGCCATGTACAGAAAAATCACAGAACACAGATGAACGAGTTTTGAATTAGTGTATCCCTACCCTTCCTTAGAAATCCCACTGTTAGCACCCTGTACTTTTGCTCCCAAAGATTGTGTGGTTGTTTCTCTGATTAGATATACCCCTTGTAGCATTAAACTAAGAGTGAATCAAAGGTATTTTTTTTCTTCATTTTGTGGCTCTGTTACTTCATTAATCATACTCCCTGAGACCCTATAAATTAAATGATGATAATTTATAGATTAATATATTAAAAGATACATAAGATGACCCTCTGTGATAATTTTAACAGTAGCAGTGCTTTTCATTTGCATAGTGCTTTGTATATTTTGAAATATCTTCATATTCATTCTTGCATTTGGTTTAATTGTCTCCTATTAAAGAACAGCTCCATCTCAAGTATTTTTATGACTAACAGTAGAAAGCCAGTCTATTAGACTAAACAAGTTTTCTTGTTGTGGACTTTTCTTAATGCCTCAAAGAATGGCTTAATGAGAGGAGTGGAAAGTCACTGTTCTACTCTGTTAATAGTTATTGGCCCTTTTTGTCTTCTGAGTACTGTTACAGGTTTTTAAAAAAATGTATGGCATCCCTCACTCCTGTACGCTTTTTTGTCTTACTCACCCTTTCATTCACCTGTCTAACCGTTAACCTTTTTAAGAAAACAATATAGTGCCCTATAGAATATAATTTTCAAATGTCTCTTGAGAAAATCTAACCAGAAAGCCTTGGACCTGATGCCATAACTTTCTATGAATAATTTTATTTTACAGCATGACTTTTCTTACATGAATTCCTCACATTTTAAATGAGAGAGCTCAATAAAAATCTGCTTAGGAAAATTATTCAGACTTTCTGGAGATTTAGGTAGGCTTTTTACTTATTTCAGAATATGACTTTCCCCCCATAATCAAGCATCTAAATGGGTCTTAAACAGGAAGTATTGCTTGTTAGAAAGAACTTTATTTCTTGGTGAAAGACAAGAAGGCTTTTTTAAAAACCTCTAAACCTAATGACTAACATTTTTTATGGTGCATTACAAAATGCTTCCATTTCCATGACATCATTTGATCCCCACAGCAATCTTGTAATGGAGGCGATTCTGTTTTCTTCATCTTATGTATGTACTGAGATGCTAAAAGTGGTGACTGGTCACACAGCTGGTAAATTGAGATCAGTGTTAGACCCAGGTCTTTGGACATCAAATTGTAGACTTCTGTTTATTCCCTATGATCTGTTTATAGGCTGGACTCTTGCTTTTCCTGGACAATAAGTAAAGGGGTAGATAACCAAGAAGAGAATCAGAATATTACAGTTGTAAAGGGGGTTGGTTAAGACCCTTCATTTCCCTATCTGCTTAAAGAGGTTAAGTGATTTCTCTCAGGTCATTTTCTAATTAGTGGCTGAACTGGGAGGAGAACCTAGAAAATGACATCAAAGACGTGAATTACATGTGTCTTTTGAAACCACATGTCTTTTATCAAATGCTTAAATATGTCTCATGGAAACTCGGACTTCTTTGAACATAACTTGAATTAGGGCATTCTTGTGAGCTCTCTGAGAAGGCTCAGACCCAGGCCTTTCATCTCTGTGTCTAGCATTTTGTAAATGCTGAGAAATGCTTATTGGTTGTAGTAAAATGTTAATTTCTGGCACATAATTCCAAAGCAATACTTAGAGAATATGTTGTTGTCAGGGCTATTACTTTCTCAACAATGGAGACAGACACTCAAAGACTCAAATTTGAGTATTAGATCATTCAAAGAGGATCTGAGCTTTGATCAGGCATTGATTTAGGTTTTATTTTTTGTTCAGTTCCATATATTTGTTTGAGTGTGCTCAGAGTTTAAACAGGAAAATTATCCAAGTTGTGTTATGTTATGACTTTTTATCTGAAAAGTACAGTTGTTAAAATACTTTTACAAAACATGACATAATAACATGGTTATTGTTCAAGTTGTAATTTTATCATTTTATATTCATGTATTGTCTTCATATTTGCAGATTTATTCCATAGATGAAGATGAAAAATTAACACCTAGCTTGGAAATCATATTACCTCGTGATTTGGCAGATGGATTTGTGAATAATAAGCGAGAAAGCTACAGATTTAAGTAAGCTTTCCTTTTTTCATCTTCAGTTCTGTTTTACTATTGAAGTGACTCTTGTACTGCTTTAATATCCACTGTGAAATCATTGGTATCATTTCTTGGGGAGAATGTAGTACAGTTCTTTATCTTATCTAGTAAATAGAATTCAAGTTGTCTTTTCACTACTGTGCCAAGCATTATAAAGGGGGTATATTTCTGTATCCAACAGGCTATCCTAAGATCCTACCCTTTTTTTAAATAAAAATTACATCTGTTTATCAAGTGTTATCTTTTCCTTTTTGGCCCACTTTTAGGACATTTAATGCATGACTAAAATTTATTAAAGATGACAACTTAAGGAACAATCTGTATGCTGAATAGGTGAGCTTTCTTAATAACATAAAAGGTATAGTGACCTCACATGTGCGTATGTACACTCTGTGCCTGTACTGTCTATGGTACCAGCCACTAGCCACATGTAGCTCCTGAGCACTTGAAATGGAGCTAGTCTGAATTGAGATGTGCTGTGAGTATGAGATATATCAAGGGTTTTTGAAAGAGTACTCTGAAAAAAGAATATAAAATAGCTCAATAATTCTTTTCATATTAATTACACAGTAAAGTGATAAAATGTTGAATATATTGTGCTAAAATATATTATTAAATTTAATTTCCCCTGTTTCATTTCAGTTAAAAAAATGTGGCTAGTAAAAATTTTAAATTACGTATATACTCATACTTATGGGTTGCATTTTATTCTCTGGCACAGTGTTGAACTGCAAGATTCAGGGGAAAAGCAACATTCAGCCACTCCCGGATTTTCATCAGTGCCTTTGGTCCAAATAACTCTCCTGGTAGGCAGGCCTTAAATTTGGAGATTACAGCCATTCCATACTGTCTTTATTCTCCAGTTTCAGATGGCATAATTTCTTTTAATATCCCCACTTTTAATTTCTGGAGAAGTTTGAGCCCAAGTTAAACCCATATTTAATCTCTGGGCCAAATGAGAAGGGAATAGCTACCCACTCCAGTATTCTTGCCTGGAAAATTCCTTGGACAGAGGAGCCTGGCAGGCTACAATCCATAGCATCACAAACAGTTGGACATGACTGAGCGACTATGTATGGTCCTGCTGAAGGCGTCCTAATTGCCCTCTTGTGTTCCTCTCTAGGCTGTTCTGCATGGGCCTTAATTTGAGATCATTCCTGCCCTTGCCCATGGATAGAACCACCTCAGATACTTTTTTGTGTTTCTCTCTCTCTACTTCTTATTTCTCCTCCCTCCTCATGATGGTGATGATGATGATGATGACTTTGTCTGATAAAGATTCTCTTTGGTCTTTACAACTCCCCGCCTTATGTCTATCATGGTTATCTCTCCCGCCACCTCCACCCCATCTGTGTCTTGTGTCGCCTTTTACAGTAAGGACAGCAGAACTACTAGCGCATGGTTGCATGGTGAGGTGGGTCTAACCTTGTCTTTGTGGCTCCTCATTGCCTTATATTCTGTCCTTTAAGGAGTAGCCTTATAATACACGACTTATTTTTCTGAAGGGGGCATTCTGCCTTTGGTATAAGCATGCAACATACCTTACTAGCTATGACTTAATGACAGCTGGGCTAGGCCTGTCTCCACAAAGCCACAATTTCCTAAAACATTGTATTCAGCTTGATTCTGTTTGATTGCTAAGAAACAATTGGCCATGTCCCTATCTTTTGGCCATTTCCAAAGTATTCTGTATGTTATGCAGATATAAACAGTGTATTTTCACATATGCTTATTGAAAAAGTGCTGTTTGCTTATTTTGAAATCTCTTGATCATTCTTTCTAAACATCTGAATTAAAAATCTTTATTTTATTCGATGTAATAAAGTAAGATTTATTTTCATAGGAAGATATCTGATTACATTGCTGAATGAATTAAATTCAGTTACAAATAGAGAGTGTATAGTATGATCCATATACATGAAATTAAGATTAAATTTGGAAAAGTAAAATTAAGGGATTTTTTTTTTTCTTCATGAGCTTCCCAACATCCATTGAGCTTTCCAATTTCCATTATGTTATCCCCACAAGTCAGAGAATAGGGAATAGCTTTCAATTTGTGTCACCTATAGGATGATAGAAACAAAAAAATATTGGCTTTAGTATTTTAAATAAAGAAATTAGGAAATCATGTATGTTCAGAGATAAAATATTTAAGCATTTTAAAGCCTGTTTTCACCCAAGAAAATTCGTGCAGTCAGTGAATCTGTATTACCCATCCACTGCGTGCTGCTTTCGTGGTGGGAATACAGCAAGGATGCACCAAATTTCTGCTCTTGGGTGCTTGCATTTTAGTGGGAGAAGATAAATGGGCAGTGTGTGTGTGTCAGAAAGCTTGAGTACCATGGAGGAAAATATGTTAAGGGAAGCGGAATAAGGATTGCTGGGATGAGGGGCAGCAAACTGGAGGCATGGCTGCAGTTTTTCACAGGGGCTTCAGGGAAGGTGAACATTTTAACAGAAACTTGAAGGAGGTAAGGAAACCAGACACTCTGCTGTGTGAGGAATGGGAATTCCAATATCAGGATAGAGCAAAAATGAAGTTCCTGGGATGAGAGAGTGCCTGGCTTGCTTGAAGAAGCACAAGGAATGTGTGTGGCTAGAGGAGAGTGAGCAAGAGGGCTGGAGGGAGACTAAGGCTAAGGGGCAGCAGAGTGGCCAGGTACTTTGGAGCTTTTCCCGAGGTGCTCAGGGAAGGTAATGGAGGGTTGTGAACAGAAGACTGGACTAATTTCACTTATGTTTTAGCAGGATCATTCTTGCCAACGTGTAGATAATGGACTAAAAGGGGGCCAAGGGACACCAGGCAAGAAATTATGGTTGCTTGGGCCAGAGTAGTAGTGAGTGGAAATGTTGAGAAGTAATTGGGTTCTGCTGCGTGTATTTTGAAGGTCAGGCGAGCAGAGTTTGCTGATGGGTTGGATAGAGTATAATGGAAAGAGAGGAGTCAAGCATATATTCTAAGATTTTGGACTGAACTTTGCAAAAGATAGAGTTGGCACTTACCAGGATGGAGAAGACCAGAAGAAGCCGGTTTGGCATGAGAAGTAATCAGCATGTACCACATTTGAAATGGAGTGTAGGAAAAACCTACACAATCTTCCAATCTCAAAGAAGGGCAATGCCAAAGAATCTTCAAACTACCACGCAATTGCACTCATTTCACATGCTAGCAAAGTAATGCTCAAAATCCTTCAAGCCAGTCTTCAACAGTATGTGAACCAAGAACTTCCAGATGTACAAGCTGGATTTAGAAAAGGCAGAGGAACCAGAGATCAAACTGCCAATGTCTGTTGGACCATAGAAAAAGCTAGAGAATTCCAGAAAAACATCTACTTCTGCTTCATTGACTATGCTAAAGCCTTTGACTGTGTAGATCACAGCAAACTGGAAAATTCTTAAAGAGAAAGGAATACCAGACCACCTTACCTGCCTCCTGAGAAACCTGTATGTAGGTCAAGAAGCAACAGTTAGAACCGGACATGGACAATGGACTGGTTCAAAGTTGGGAAAGGAGTATGTCAAGGCTATTTGTCATCCTGCTTATTTACCTTATATGCAGAGTTCAGTTCAGTCGCTCAGTCGTGTCCAACTCTTTGCGACCCCATGAATCGCAGCACGCCAGGCCTCCCTGTCCATCACCAACTCCCGGAGTTTACTCAAACTCGTGTCCATTGAGTCGGTGATGCCATCCAGCCATCTCATCCTCTGTCGTCCCCTTCTCCTCCTTCCCCCAGTCCCTCCCAGCATCAGGGTCTTTTCCAATGAGTCAACTCTTCGCATGAAGTGGCCAAAGTACTGGAGTTTCAGCTTCAGCATCAGTCCTTCCAGTGAACACCCAGGACTGATCTGCTTTAGGATGGACTGGTTGGATCTCCTTGCAGTCCAAATGACTCTCAAGAGTCTTCTCCGACACCACAGTTCAAGAGCATCAATTTTTCGGTGCTCAGCTTTCTTCACAGTCCAACTCTCACATCCATACATGACCACTGGAAAAACCATAGCCTTGACCAGATGGACCTTTGTTGGCAAAGTAATGTCTCTGCTTTTTAATATGCTATCTAGGTTGGTCATAACTTTCCTTACAAGGAGTAAGTGTCTTTTAATTTCATGGCTGCAGTCACCATCTGCAGTGATTTTGGAGCCCCCCAAAATAAAGTCTGACATTGTTTCCACTGTCTCCCCATCTATTTCCCATGAAGTGATGGAACCAGATGCCATCATCTTGGTTTTCCGAATGTTGAGCTTTAAGCCAACTTTTTCACTCTTCTCTTTCACTTCCATCAAGAGGCTTTTTAGTTCCTCTTCACTTTCTGCCATAAGGGTGGTGTCATCTGCATATCTGAGGTTATTGATATTTCTCCCAGCAATCTTGATTCCAGCTTGTGCTTCTTCCAGCCCAGCGTTTCTCATGATGTACTCTGCATATAAGTTAAATAAACAGGGTGACAACATACAGCCTTTACGTACTCCTTTTCCTATTTGGAACCAGTCTGTTGTTCCATGTCCAGTTCTAACTGTTGCTACCTGCAGAGTACATCATGTAAAATTCTGGGCTGGATGAAGCATAAGCTGGAATCAAGATTGTGGGGAGAAATATCAATAACCTCAGATATGCACATGACACCACTCTTATGGCAGAAAGTGAAGAGGAACTAAAGAGCCTCTTGATGAAGGAAGGTGAAAGAGGAGAGTGAAAAAGCTGGCTTAAAACTCAACATTCAAAAAACAAAGATCATGGCATCAGGTCCTATCACTTCATGGCAAAGAGATGGGTAAACAGTGGAAACAGTGACAGGCTTTGTTTTCTTGTGCTCCAAAATCACTGCAGATGGTGACTGCAGCCATGAAATCAAAAGACACTTACTCCTTGGAAGAAAAGCTATGACAAACACAGACAGTGTATTAAAAAACAGAGACATTACTTTGCCTACAAAGGTCCATATAGTCAAAGCTATGGTTTTTCCAGTAGTCATGTATGAATGTGAGAGCTGGGCAATAAAAAAGGCTGAGCACTGAAGAATCGATGCTTTCAAACTGTGGTGTTGGAGAAAACTCTTGAGAGTCCCTTGGACAGCAAGGAGATCAAACCAGTTACTCCTAAGGGAAATCAACCCTGAATATTCATTGGAAGGACTGATGCTGAAGCTGAAGCTCCAAAACTTTGGCCACCTGTTACAAAGAGCAGGCTCAGTGGAAAAGACCCTGATGTTAGGAAAGATTGAAGGCTGGAAAAGGGGACAACAGAGGATGAAATGGTGAATGGCATCACCTACTCAAAGGACACTAGTTTGAGCAAGCTCTGGGAGATAGTGAAGGATAGGGAAGCCTGGCATGCTGCAGTCTATAGGGTCGCAAAGAGTCGAACATGACTGAATGACTGAACAACAGCAATAACGTGACCTCCTAATAAATGAAAGGACCTGCTTGGAATCAGGAAACTTAAGTTATGTCTCAAGGCACACTGTAGATTAGCTCCAGGACCAAGAGTAAATTGCTTTATCTCTCCAGGCCTCCGTTTCTTCCTCTGGAAAGGATTAGATTAAACCTCTTAAACTCTATGATTTTATTTTGCTTTTTAGTGGCTTTCAGAAGACAGCTGATCATAATGAATTTCCAGATTATTGTATAGCTCTGTTATATAAAATAAGGTGTTTGAGAGTGATGATATTTGATGTTTAATGCACAATGTGTGCTTTATTGAACCTCCTCCCATCTCTTTGGTTTACACGGTGGGAGATGTCATTCCCCTTAAGGAAGTGGGGTTGTGTATGTATGTTAGTCCCTCGGTCGTGTCTGACTCTTTGTGACTCCATGGACTGTAGCCCACCAGGCTCCTCTGTCCATGGGATTCTCCAGGCAAGAATACTGGAGTGGGTAGCCATTCCCTTCTCTAGGGGGATCTTCCCAACCCAGGGATCAAGCCCAGGTCCCCTGCATTGCAGGTAGATTGCTTACCATCTGAGCCACCAGGGAAGTGTAAGGAAGTGGGGTTGGGAATGACTAATTCATTTACTCAGTCATCACCAACTTGGTAAAAGAATCAAAACAACCTCAGAAGCATCGTCATCACCGAAAAGCACCACTGGGTCCCTGTTTAGACATCACAGTGGGCAGTCCTCCAAAGAGCAGTTGAGCAGCCGCGTTATCTCAATATTCATATCTGAAGCCCTCAAACACCTTTGGGGTTTTGAGGAGTGTTCTGGGCACACTCAGTAAATATTGCTAAATTATAATCCTGTCTGCTAAATGAGTACCCAGAGTGCCTTACAATCTCTCTTTATATACAGTTTCATTATTTGCTTCTTCAAGAGGGTGGTTGTTATGCTATAGGAATCTTTTGAAATGAATGTTGTTGAAAGACAGTGAAATTCATTCCATTTTATATTTCCAATCCAGCTCCAGACATCCTTCTGAACTCCTTAGTAGTGAAAACAAACCTACATTTCATGTCATCTCTACTTTAATTGAACTCGTGCCCAATTCACTTGTGTGGGCAGACACACACACCACTTTGAAAGCTGCTTTGGACATGTATGTTTCAAAGGCTTTGCTCTAAAATCCTCCCCCTCTCAATTTTTATTTCGAAAACTTTTAAATATGCAGAAGAAATGGAGGAATAATGCAAGCAAATCTCCTCTACCCTTTGTGGGAGAGTCACCAATTATTAACGTTTTTGTCCTGTACACTTATATTTTCTCTCTCTGTCTGTCCGCCTTCTCCTTGTCTTTTCCCCGCTTCTCACCTTTCCTTCCCCCATTTGTCTTGCTGCCTCTCTCTTCATGATGTTTGAAATGGGGGCCATACTTCCTGGTAGTGAGTAAACAGACTGTATGAGGGTGGGTTGTGCATCTTCTCGGGGCTTCCCTAGTGGCTCAGACGGTAAAGAATCCACCTGCCATGCGGGAGACCTGGGTTCAGTCCCTGGGCTGGGAAGATCCCCTGGAAGAAGGCATGGCAACTCACTCCAATATTCTTGCCTGGAGAATCCCCATGGACAGAAGAGCCTGGCACAGTCCATGGGGTCACAAAGAGTCAGACACGACCGAGCGACTAAGCATAGCACAGTGCATCTCCTCAGGTGTCTGGCAGTGCTTGTGATCCTGTCCTGAGCTAAGTCAGATGCCACTGCAATAAGGGTGCTGTGGCCACCATCCTGTCTCCCCAGTCCCCTCGCTATGCCAGTCAGATCAAGATTTCCTTTACAATACAGCTCTATTTTAATGTACTGTTTGACTTTTGACTTTGAGCAACAAACTGAAACAAACATCCTGAGAATTAAGTAGCTGATCCTAGGATGCAGTAATTAATGGAAGATAAACTTCAATTCAAACATTAAAACTGAGTTCAATAATCATGCATTTCACAGCTGCATCTTTTTCTTACACATCAGACATCAGAAGTTCTTTGGCTGTTTACGTCCTGTTGTTGGGTTTTCATTTCATGCACTTAATCTCGATCTGAATTTGATGCCAATTGCAGACACTGTCCCTCTTGAGAGCTAAAAAACACACAGTTTATTATTTGGTTCAAAGCTGCTGCAGTTTTTCAGAGGGATTTATTGTACAGATCTTGTCAAAGCAATACTGTTTACCCACCATTTGTATACAGGGGTACAAGAGCTCAGTGTATTTGGGGCTACAGGGCAAACATTGTATTAGGTTAGGTAAGCCTAATGATGTAAATATGGGGTAATTTACAGAGCTTTTAGGAGGAAAAAAATGGATTAATCCAATAGTGTTTGAAGGCTCAGCTTTTAAATAATTACTGTTTTCACATTTGCAGATTTCAAAGGATTTTTGATCAGGATGCAAAGCAAGAGACCATTTTTGAAAACATTGCCAAACCAGTTGCTGAGAGGTAGGATTTCCTATATTTTGTTCAGTGGGTTAGTGGTTTTTCATCTTGCCTTCAATTCTCAGATAATTGTGGTAATGCGCTCCAGTCTATCAATTATATACTCAGGCTGCAGGGCATGTGATGATGGTAGCACTAATACTTTCTCTTCTTACAGCTTGTTTGTTTTAGATTTAGATACTCAAAATTTAGAGCCTCAAAACAAACCGGTGAGACAGATAGAATACATATTACTACTCCCATTTTGAAAGATATGTAAATCTCTGAGGATTGAAGAGACCAAGTAGCACTGCTCAGGGTTGGTAGCTAGTGGTGGCAGAGTCCCAGATGGTTGTCTAACTGTGAAGTCCAGTGCTGTTTGCTCAGTACAGTATTTCACGCCTGTGGTTAGACGGGTGAAGGACTGTGACACCCGGGAGGCCTAAGTCTGATTGACCCAACTCTTCCCTCAGGGTAATAACTCTATTTCAAAACTTGGCTCTTCACTTAGGTCCCTTTTGTTTCTGCATATCCAGGTAGTTCTGGGCTGCTGACTACTAAAACCAAACTCACCTGAGAATAAATAATTGTGAATAAATCCGAGTGCCATTTTATTAATATATGTTGGTGAAGTCTCCTTGGTACTAGGTGCTCAAGTCCTTAGATGAGCACCCTCTCCTATAGGGAGTCTATATGGGAAACTACTACTAATAAGGTGGCTTTCTGCCCCTGAAATCATTGGGTGATTTTAGTGATCTAAGTATCCCCAGGTACTTCTATCTTTATGACTAGAATGAAAAATACATCTGCTGAACAAACTCATTTTTCAAGTCTACTGATCAGTGCCTTCTCAACCACAACCTTGCCTGAAATATATCAACACATATTGTCTCCTAAGTGCCTGTTTCATGAATACTACTCAAACGATGCCCTTCTCTCTCTCTCTCTCTCTTTTTTTTTTCCAGCTTTATCGAGATATAATTGACATATGACATTGTGTAAGTTTAAGGTATATGTGTTGCTTTGACACATTTATAAATGATGTCACCAAAATGATTATCACCATAGTACCAGCTGCCACGTCCATCTCATCACATAGTTCCCATTTCTTTTTTGTGCTAAGAACATTTCAGATTTGCTCTCTTAGCAACATTTAAGTATTTGGTACATATAAAAGTATTATTAGCTACAATCACCATGCCACCCATTAGATCCCTGAACTTAAGCCCTTCTCTTTTCTTTTTATACTGTCTTCCATCACAGTTGGTAAGATATAATTGAATAGGTCTAAGCTATTTTAGTTGTAGTCACAATCTAGTAGCATCTCTCTAGACTAAATTCAGGTCTCCTTGACTGGGTGTCACACATTTCTAAAATTCTGTTCTTTTTAGTAATGTTTCAGGTTGTATCATTTTTCAGGTAGCTCATCTCGTGTGTTTTATTTTGTGATGTCCTAAAGTCACGTGGGGAGGGGACATCAGTTTGTGCTCCATGGATGTCTATTTGTTCCCCCCGTTACTGACTACCTCTCCCATCTCGAGCCCACTTCCCACTCCGGCTCCTGCTGTGCCCTCTGCCTGGAATTCTCTTTCTTCAGAAATCTGCCTGCTTGCTTTCTGAGCTCTTTTAAGGCCTTTGCTCACGTATCCCCTTCTCAGTCAGGCCATCTGTTCTTAGTGCCCGACTTGAAACTGTGTTCCCTGACACCCTTCCCTATATATTTGTTTTAGCATCTGACACCCTATATAGTTTCCTTACGAGGTTTTTTTGTTTTTTTGTTTGTTTTTTTGCTTGTCAGCCTTCTACCAGAACAAAAGCTCCATGAAGGCTGGGGATTTATTTGTTTTGTTCACTGACCTGACAGAGATACCCGACTTGATGATGACAAGATCTCAAAAATAACAGGCAAGAGCTTTGTTATCCAGGATGCTCAAGTCGTTATCAAGGTTGCTCAAGTGAATTATGTCATTTATCAATAGGAAACATTCCTCATTGTCCTTTTTAATACTTTTCTTCTTGCATCCCAACTTTCCTGAAACTGTTTTTGCTGTTTGTTGCCCACCCCCACCCCGTTGGCCTTTATCTAGTTTCTCTTTCTCAGTCTCTTCATTCAGCTGCCCCGTGTCATTTTGTTTTTAAATATAGGTCTGGTGAATAAAATATAGCTGGCTTTTGCCTTTGTAGCCAAACTCAGAGTCCCTCATATTTAATTAATTACTTTAACCTATTTATATTTATTATAGTTACTGTAATAGTGTTTGGAGCAATTGTTCTTCTCTATTTATTTTTTTTTTCCATTTATCATACTTTCTATTTTTTTTTTTCTTTCTTGCTGTTTGTTTGTTTGTCTTCTTCGTTGTTATTTTTGCTGCTTTATTTTCTCTCTCAAGGTGTAAACACTTCTCTGTGATTTAATTCAGATATTTAAGCTCATCTGTGCTTTTTTCTCAACATCTAATATTCTTCCCTCTTGCTTGTCTGGGCCTCTTCTGCTCAGGCAGGGCCCTTAGCACACTTTTACTTTGCCTTTCCTACTTTCCTAGCACTTAAATTGTTGAGATCTACCCATAATTCCATTCTGGGTTGTTAATTATTTTCATGATCAGCATTTACTTAAGCTTATCTATAAGTTGTATTTGTTTCTTGGCTCATCACTGTTTCTTATACTTATGTCTGTTTCTTGGGTTCTCTTTTAGTTTTGCTGGTAACCATCATTAATAATTTTTTAGAGAGAGCTCAAGACTGAGGAGCTTTCTGAAGCTTTCATTCTCCTTCACAGTTAAATGACCATTTGGCCAGGTATAGAATTCTAGGTTAAAAAATCATTTCTCTCATCACTGTGAAGACACTGCTTCATTGTCTCCTTGTATGCAGTGTTGCTGAAGAGACACCAGGGTCTATCTGGACCTTATTTCTTCTTAGGAATTACACTTTTGTCCTAGATGTTTTTGGATTTTTTTTTCTTTTTTGTATTCTCTATCACCTCACTTTTAAATTCTTAACTTTTACAACTTAATTTTTCATTTGTAGGAAATGGGAAAAAAATGTGTATTCTTGTTTATCGGTGTGATATCCTTCTTTCTCCTTCCGAAGAAGATTAGCATCTAGTTTTGGAAACACTGGCTTTTCTTTCTATATGTGGTTTCTCTATGTGAATGTTCTTCTGATGTAGAGTTGGTGCCTTGCTTTTCCGCTACAGAATTTTCCCAGACGTTTGGTGACTCTCAGCAGTGGGCTCACCTCTGTCAGTTGCCAGGGCCGTCGTCTGTTTGGGAACGCGGTTTCTGTTCACCGTGGCTCCCCTCACATCTATGGTGAAGGAGTGGTGTGTGGGCTGTGGGCAGGGTGTCCCTGAGCTGGTCTGCTGGCTGTGAGAACGCTCTTTTCTCCTGGTTGTTGCTTACCGCCAGGGACTCTGGGCACTGTCAGTAATCCAGGCTCTTCCTCTGCTGGGAAGTGTTCTTCAACGTTGGATGGACAGATGGAGGCAAACTCACACCTCTCTCTGATTCATCTGCAGAGGAGGGGGTCGTTAAGCAAATTAACACTGGACTAAGAACCTAGGAGAATCACTACTTTCATTGCCTTTAAATATGTCATATGCAGTATGTTCACACTTTATGAAAACTTGAATTGTGTGACTCTGAAATGGTAAAATACAAGGTAACAATAAAATCTCATTTATACACAATATTTGAGATAATAATTACCCCCATAAATTGAAAAAAAATTTAAAGAATTGTTTAACTTGGCAGTCCTGGTGAATGGAATCTGTGCCACTTTAGATGTTAAATGGAAATGCCTGCTCCTGGTGAAGATTAGTCTCCAGGAACAAATTCCTAGCATAAATCCAATTCATCTCCACCATCGCTTTAAAGCTGCTCTATTGCGCTAACCCACTGTAGCTTAATTCTGGTTACTGTGTGCAATTGGAGCTAAATAAAATTAATCACATTTCTTTCCAAAATTCTGTAATTCAAGAATCTTACTATTTTTATACATGCCTTTTCCTACTTAATTCAAATCAGTAATATGACTCATGACTACAGAATTGCGGGACCGGTGGTGAGAATTCATAAAGCCTTAAACTTGTATCTTTGTGGTTATTTGCTGCTCAGCCGTCTCCACTAGGAAGCAGATTCCGCCTCTTCTAAACTTTGATTTTTCTGAAATATATCCTCTGTTGTTTCAGTCAGTTCAGTTCAGTCGCTCAGTCGTGTCCGACTCTTTGGGACCCCCATGAATTGCAGCACACCAGGCCTCCCTGTCCATCACCAACTCCCGGAGTTGACTCAAACTCATGCCCATCGAGTGGGTGATGCCATCCAGCCATCTCATCCTCTGTCGTCCCGTTCTCCTCCTGCCCCGAATCCCTCCCAGCATCAGGGTCTTTTCCAATGAGTCAACTCTTCACATGAGGTGGCCAAAGTACTGGAGTTTCAGCTTCAGCATCAGTCCTTCCAATGAACACCCAGGACTGATCTCCTTCAGGAGGGACTGGTTGGATCTCCTTGCACTCCAAGGGACTCTCAAGAGTCTTCTCCAACACCACAGTTCAAAAGCATCAATTTTTCGGTGCTCAGCTTTCTTCACAGTCCAATTCTCACACTTTGTTGTTTCATAACAGATAAAAACTACCTTCTGTCATATTAATTTTTCTCACAGGTTTTGGAATAACTTTTTGAAAAGATAAAATTTAGCAAGTCCACAAATGTGTTTAGTGTGTGCTATTGAACCATAGAAAAGAGTTTGTAGCTTTATTTGATAAGTTACCTGGGGTTATGCTTCTTAGACTGGAGTGTGTAGGTCTTGGGAGTATGTGGTGCTCTACGAGGGATTACTTGAAGCCACAGACTGAACACGGCACATCATTGTGGAGTGTGAGTTTTACTTAAAGATTGACTCAGAAAACTTTGAAGTCCAGACTTTTTGGAGGTTTTATCACATGCACTCGTAAATCTGCAGAATCTCAGTGTTCCAGCCAATCTTATGTTATACTTAAAAGCTTCAGATGTAGGAAATTTGTTTTAGGTACAGTGAGTGCTTTAGGAAAAATTTGGAGATTTAGTGTTAGAGAAGAAATGGTTGGACTAAAATGAATAGGGTGCACATTGCCAGGAGGACAGGTTGTGGCAAAGTTGTAGGTCCCCACAGTGGGCCCCACAGGATGGGTAAAGCTTCTGCATTGCAACAAGGCAGCCAGGCTGGTTTTGAAAATCTACTGTGAACCACTGCTTTTTAACCTTTGACTTCACGAATGGTGAACAATATCAAGGGCAGCCTGTCAATTTATGAGAAGAAGAGCATGAGGGGAAAAGAAAGCTCCCAGGGCCATGACCTCAGGGAGAATGTCTGTCCACCTGCACTCTGACTGTGTGGGAGGCCAGGGCTTGGGAGAGGGCTTTCCTCCCAGAGCAGGTAGTCCCACCGGCCCGTGGGGCCAGGGCCAAGCCCATCAGGGCTCACACCTGTGCCCCAGGACACAGGCCTGGCTGGTGACGCTGTGGGTCACATCACTTGCCCAGTCCTGCAGCACAAGCAGTGAATATAGATCATGCATCTTCAAGACAGGAGAACCAGAGCAGGAGACAAGGAGGGCCTCAGAAGTGTGTTTAAAATAAATGTCATTGGCCAGCTATTCACCTCCATGCTTCTACTTCGTCTGGCTCAAAAAAATTTTGCAACAAGTAGAATAATCGCGTTCTGGCCTCAGCCCTGTGATAACTCACTGTGTGAGTCTGGGTCAGGCCTGTCCCTTCTGAACAGATTCTCCCATATGAAAAAGGCTGATGCTAAGAATACCAAGTTTACTAGGATGCAAGGAAGCAATGCCTGTGAATGGACTTTGTGAACATCAATGCCCTGTTCAGTCTAAGGGTTGAAAAGTTAGACATTTTATTATTTTTGGCACTTTAAAACTCTGCCCACTCACTTCTGTCTCCAGACGAAGGTGAAGTCAATGTGCCTCTCTATATGCCTCTTCGTTGCTGTTTTTGTTGCTAAGTTGTGTCTGACTCTTTTGAGACCCCATGGACTGTAGCCCGCCAGGCTCCTCTGTCCCTGGGATCCCCCAGGTAAGAATACTGCAGTGAGTTGCCATTTCCTTCTCCAGGGGAGCTTCCTAACCCAGGGATCAAACCTGCATCTCCTGCAATCCTCTTACTAAGTACTGCTAAAAACTCTGGGCGTTGTATTTAAAAGAACATAAAAGGTAGAGATAGAAGGGTAGACTGGTCAGAGGACCTCAAGACCTAAAGGAATGACCAAGCAATGAGTTTCCAGTGTGCTTTTTTCTGTTGTTGTTGCCTTGTGTATTCCAGACTGGATGCTAGAAAAACTGACAACCAAGAAACAGCAGTAGACTTAGACAAAAGTGCCCCCCCAAATTCTGCTCTCTATAACCAAGGCACCAGGCCAGGGGGCAACCCAGTGAGACAGAAACTTTTAGATACTGGTTGCCTTACTCCATCCAGATACCATGGAAAAACCCATGGCCCCCACCCTCACCCAGACAGCAAAGCCTGGCTATAACAAGGCACCCCATTCTGCTGCTGCCAGGGTGGTATCTGAGAAGGAGTGGAAGGACTTTCCTCCCCTCTCGGAGGCAACAGCTTCCCCTTTCCCCTCAGCCAAGTTGTCAGTGGAAGTCTTAGGGGGATCCTGGCATTCGCCACCATCAGCAGTAACACGGCCTCCCCACCCTACTGTGGAGTCGCAAGGGGCTCCGCCCTCTCCTCTCCAGGGAGGTGTCAGTTGAGGCCACGAAGGGAGCCTGAAGTCTCACCTCTGCCCATAGGGATGAGGTCCGCCCCACAACAGGTGTCAGAGGTGGAGTGGGGAACCAGGCCCCTTTCCCTCCCTGGCGACAGTGAGGTGACACCAGTAGCATGGTGTCAGGAGAGACCTGCCAAAACAGAAGTTTTAAGTATGATCTAGAATCTATAACTCATGCCTAAACTGTCCAGGATACAATGAAAAGTATGCTTTAAATGAGAAATATCAAGAACTAGGAAGTCACCCACTTCCATAAGGAGAAACTATTAACAGATGCTAAAACATAGATAACACAGATCTTAGAATGATCTGACAAGTATATTATTATTTTTTTTTCATTTATTTTTATTAGTTGGAGGCTAATTACTTTACAATATTATAGTGGTTTTTGTCATACATTGACATGAATTAGCCATGGATTTACATGTATTCCCCATCCTGATCCCCCCTCCCACCTCCCTCTCTACCCAGTCCCTCTGGGTCTTCCCAGTGCACCAGGTCCGAGCACTTGTCTCATGCATCCCACCTGGGCTGGTGATCTGTTTCACCCTAGATAATATACATGTTTCGATGCTGTTCTCTTGAAACATCCCACCCTTGCCTTCTCCCACAGAGTCCAAAAGTCTGTTCTGTACATCTGTGTCTCTTTTTCTGTTTTGCATATAGGGTTATCATTACCATCTTTCTAAATTCCATATATATGTGTTAGTATACTGTAATGGTCTTTATCTTTCTGGCTTACTTCACTCTGTATAATGGGCTCCAGTTTCATCCATCTCATTAGAACTGATTCAAATGAATTCTTTTTAATGGCTGAGTAATATTCCATGGTGTATATGTACCACAGCTTCCTTATCCATTCGTCTGCTGATGGGCATCTAGGTTGCTTCCATGTCCTGGCTATTATAAACAGTGCTGCGATGAACATTGGGGTGCACGTGTCTCTTTCAGATCTGGTTTCCTCGGTGTGTATGCCCAGAAGTTGGATTGCTGGGTCATATGGCAGTTCTATTTCCAGTTTTTTAGGAAATCTCCACACTGTTTTCCATAGCGGCTGTACTAGTTTGCATTCCCACTAACAGTGTAAGAGGGTTCCCTTTTATCCACACCCTCTCCAGCATTTATTGCTTGTAGACTTTTGGATAGCAGCCATCCTGACTGGCGTGTAGTGGTACCTCATTGTGGTTTTGATTTGCATTTCTCTGATAATGAGTGATGTTGAGCATCTTTTCATGTGTTTGTTAGCCATCTGTATGTCTTCTTTGGAGAAATGTCTGTTTAGTTCTTTGGCCCATTTTTTAATTGGGTCATTTATTTTTCTGGAGTTGAGCTTCAGGAGTTGCTTGTATATTTTTGAGATTAATCCTTTGTCTGTTTCTTCATTTGCTATTATTTTCTCCCAATCTGAGGGCTGTCTTTTCACCTTGCTTATAGTTTCCTTTGTTGTGCAAAAGCTTTTAAGTTTCCTTAGATCCCATTTGTTTATTTTTGCTTTTGTTTCTAATATTCTGGGATGTGGGTCATAGAGGATCCTTGCTGTGATTTATGTCGGAGAGTGTTTTGCCTATGTTCTCTTCTAGGAGTTTTATAGTTTCTGTTCTTACATTTAGATCTTTAATCCATTTTGAGTTTATTTTTGTGTATGGTGTTAGAAAGTGTTCTAGTTTCATTCTTTTACAAGTGGTTGACCAGTTTTCCCAGCACCACTTGTTAAAGAGGTTTTCTTTTTTCCATTGTATATCCTTGCCTCCTTTGTCGAAGATAAGATGTCCATAGGTTTGTGGATTTATCTCTGGGCTTTCTATTCTGTTCCATTGATCTATATTTCTGTCTTTGTGCCAGTACCATACTGTCTTGATGACTGTGGCTTTGTAGTATAGTCTGAAGTCAGGCAGGTTGAATCCTCCAGTTCCATTCTTCTTTCTCAAGATTACTTTGGCTATTCGAGGTTTTTTGTATTTCCATACAAATTGTGAAATTATTTGTTCTAGTTCTGTGAAAAATACCGTTGGTAGCTTGATAGGGATTGCATTGAATCTACAGATTGCTTTGGGTAGTATATCCATTTTGACAATATTGATTCTTCCAATCCATGAACATGGTATATTTCTCCATCTGTTTGTGTCCTCTTTGATTTCTTTCATCAGTGTTTTATAGTTTTCTATGTATAGGTCTTTTGTTTCTTTAGGTAGATATACTCCTAAGTATTTTATTCTTTTTGTTGCAATGGTGAATGGTATTGTTTCCTTAATTTCTCTTTCTGTTTTCTCATTGTTAGTGTATAGGAATGCAAGGGATTTCTGTGTGTTAATTTTATACCCTGCAACATTACTATATTTGTTGATTAGCTCTAGTAATTTTCTGGTAGAGTCTTTAGGGTTTTCTATGTAGAGGATAATGTCATCTGCAAACAGAGAGAGTTTCACTTCTTCTTTTCCTATCTGGATTCCTTTTACTTCTTTTTCTGCTCTGATTGCTGTGGCCAACACTTCCAAAACTATGTTGAATAGTAGTGGTCTGACAAGTATTTTAAAGCAACCATAATAAAAATGTTTCAGTGAGCAATTGTGAAAGTGTTTGAAAGAAATGAAAAAATATAGTCTTGGCGAAAAAAAAAAAAAAAAGATACAAAGAAGAACCAAATGGGAATTTTAGACTTAAATATAATAACTGAAATTAAAAATATAGTGGATGGATTCAATAACAGGATGGAGAGGTCAGATGAAAGAATCAATACATTTTAATATGTAACAATAGAAATTACTCAATATGGGAAATAGAAAATAGACTGGGACAAAAAAAAAAAGATGCCCAGGGACCTGTGAGAACTGCAGCAAAAGATCCACCATTCATGTTATCAGAATCCTGAAGGACAGGACAAAGAATATAGTTGAAAAGCATTCAAGGAAATAATGACTGAGGATTCCCCAAATTTGGCAAAAGGCACAAACCTAGAACTTTATGAAGCTGAGGAAGTTCCAAACAGGATAAACTCAAAGAAATCTACTTGAAGACAAACATTAAACTTCAGAAAACTAAAGACAAAGCTAAAGATCTGAAAACAATGAGGAAGAAATGATATCGTACCTACAGGGAAAAAATAATTGAATTATAGTGTTTTTCATACTCCACTCCAGAAAGCATGAAGTCTAGAAGGAAGTAGCAGAATATTCTCAAGTGCTGAAGGAAAAGAACTATCAGCCCAGAACCCTATTCCCAGTGTAATTAATGATCCTTCAGGAATAAAGAGGAAATAAAGACATTTTCAGACAAAGGAAGACTGAGAATTAGTTGCCAGCATATCTACCCTAAAACAAGGGAGAAAGGAAGTTCTTAAAAAGAAGGAAAATGAAAAAAGAATGAATCTTGGAACATCAGAACAAGTGAAAGAACAGAAATATACACTAACAAATTTTTCTTCTCTTGAGCTTCAAAAATTGTTTAATGAAGCACAAAGCATTACCTGATGAATTAAAAACAGGGAAGGGTAAAGGAATTTAAAGAGAAGTAAGGCTTCCCAAGTGGCACGGTGGTAAAGAATGTGCCTGCCAATGCAGGAGCCAAAGCAGATGCGGGTTCGATCCCTGGGTTGGGAAGATTCCCTGGAGAAGGAAATAGCAACCCACTCCAGTATTCTTGCCTGAAAAATCCCATGGACTGTGTGGTAGGTACAGTCCTTGGGGTCACAAAGAGTGACTGAGCACGCATGCAAGGTTTCTATACTTCATTCAAATTGGTAAAGTGTCGACACATCAGTAGATCTCTGGTAGTGGAATGGTTCTGTATCTTGATCACATTGATGGCTACTTGAATCTACATGAGATAAAATGGCATAGAACTCTACACATGTATTGTACCAATGTTAATTTCCTGGTCTTGATAATATACTCTAGTTATGCGAGATTTAACCATTGAATTCAAGTTTGAGTTTCCCCAAACTTGGTGAAGGTACACAGAACCACTCTGTACTCTTTTTGTAACTTCCTATAAATTTATAATTATTTCAAAAGAAAACACTAATATTTCCAGATATTAATATTTTAGTGTCAGTTGTTTTATTATGTTCTTCTATTCAGCAAATTCAGTAATCCGAATGATTAGATTTGAACTTCTCCCTCTTGGGTCTCAATTCAATAAAACTAATTTCATTAGACATTCACCCAGACATGCCTGCCAGTAAATGTTTTATTTTTCTCAGAGTTGGCTTTCAAACAGAACACACTGGTCAACCACCAAATTGTACAAAAACCCCTTGGCTCCCACAGATCTGTTCAACTTCAGGCCGCAACTTCACTTAACAGATGCATTGTTTATAAACGTGTACCTGTACTTGGCTCCACTTCCTACTACTCCGAATATCCCTATAACATCACGTTTATGGCTCTTGTGATTTTACTGCTTTTCTTAAAGTTTTAATACTTTTAAAATTATACTTTCAATTGAAAACATGGCTCTCTGTTTAAAAACAGGGACATGTATCAGCTTAAGGGGCTTCCCAGGTGGCGCTAGTGGTAAAGAACCCGCCTGCCAATGCAGGAGACACAAGAGACTCGGATTCAGTCCCTGGGTTGGGAAGATCTCCTGGAGGAGGGCATGGCAACCCACTCCGGTATTCTTACCTGGAGAATCCCATGGACAGAGGAGCCTGGTGGGCTACAGTCAATAGGGTTGCAGAGTTGGACACAACTGAAGCGACTCAGCACACACACATGCATATCAGCTTAAAACCATGGAATTATATAAGCTCATGACTTCAAGGTGCTCCATGACCTTAATGAGGAAGAGAATAATAATGCCACTCCACCCACAGCTAATGGAGTTGGAGAGAGCAGTGACAGTCCATCAAATAAGCAGAGGTGGTACTCAGGATGCATTTTTAAAATACGGATTTTAGTATAGTAGGTAAACAAATGAGTCTAAATCTGGGTGTTTCTTAAGGGTGACCAATCAAGAAATTGTATAATACTGTCATTTTTGCAATGGTAACTCTGTGGTTAAAGCTATTTTTAATTCATTTAATAAAATACCTCTGAAAAAATGGCCAGAGAGTTACATGGAGCCATTTATTTGTGGGGACTGTGAGTTCTCTGACACAACATATAATGTGATGAAAATCGCTGGGCCAGTGGTAAAATGAGTTTTACTGAGTAAAAGCCAGTAAAAAAAATACAGACTGACCAGTGGATCAGAGATGCTGTCACACAGCGACGTGACTCCTCAGCTAGAAGATAGTTGTCTTAGGCCGCCACCCCGCTTCCCTCAAGCAGGTCCTGAGGTCAAGAGTTGAGTGGAATAGTTTACTTGGGAGGTGAGCCCTGGAAGCTCCAGTCGAGGCCGGGAAGGAACATAAGCCACTTCAGGTACACGAGAGAGCAGACACCACTGTGGGCAGCTGGGACTCAGTCTCACTGATTTTCTCTGGGGGACGGCGAGGAACAGGCCTTAGCGTTCTCCCCACTGAGGGGTGAAGAGGTGCCTTTGTATTTAACAGCCGCACACCCCTGTCTATCACTGGTTGGAAGGCTGCTTCCTGTGTTAACGCCTTGGCACATCCAGCCTCATCTGTTCACAAGTTACAGAAGCACCTTAGGCAGAAGAGTGTGTGGCGGAGTGGGCAAAAGACAGCTTCAGGAGGCCGTCAAGTGAAGGGGAGCAGGGAGTCCTGAGTAGACAGGGCTGGAAGGGCAGTGAAAGTGTTAGTCACTCAGTCACGTCCGACTCTTTGTGACTTCATGGACTGTGGCCCACCAAGCTCCTCTGTCCATGGAATTCTCCAAGCAAGAATACTGGAGTGGGTTGCCATTTCCTTCTCCAGGTGGATTCTTGGGGCACCACTAATTCTGTTGTGGTGCTTCTGCTTAATTGTAGCCTGAACACTTCTGGGCTTCTCAGCAATTACTCAACACAAAAGCAGGTTGCAACAGAAAAAAAACAAAATCCAGAAGAAACTTGGAAAGCAATGTTATCTGTATCTACATTTTATGTGAGACTGGCTTCTTAAAACATTGTGGTACCAGAATGGAGAAGAGAAGTTATCTGCAATATTGAGTGTGGCGAGAGCTTTCCTCATTTCTTCCCAATATTCTGACATTCACATACTCAGTGTCATTTTGCCCATTAACCCTTGAAGGTAGTAGAAAACTTCCCTTATCCTTGCCTGGAGTAACAGGCAAGTTTGGCCTTGGAGTGAAAAATGAAGCAGGGCAAAGGCTAACAGAGTTTTGCTAAGATAACACACTGGTCATAGCAAACGCCCAACTCCAAAAACACGAGATATGACTCTACACATGGGCATCACCAGATGGTCGATACCGAAATCATATTGATTATACTCTTTGCAGCCAAAGATGGAGAAGCTCTATACAGTCAGCAGAAACAAGATCTGGAGCTGACTGTGACCAGATCATGAGCTCCTTGTTGTAAAATTCAAACTTAAATTGAAGAAAGTAGGGAGAACCACTAGGCCATTCAGGTATGACCTAAACCAAATCCCTTATGATTACACAATGGAAGTGACAAATCAGTTCAGGGGATTAGATCTGATAGACAGAGTGCCTGAAGAACTATGGGTGGAGGTTCTTAACGTTGTATAGGAGGCAGTGACCAAAACCATCCTCAAGAAAAAGATATGCAAGAAGGCAAAATGATTGTCTGAAGAGGCCTTACAAGTACCTGATAAAAGAACAGAAGCAAAAGGCAAAGGAGAAAGGGAAAGACATATCCAACTGAATGCAGAGTTCCAGAGTATAGCAAGAAGAGTTAAGAAAGCATTCTTAAGTGAACGGGGCAAAGAAATAGAAGAAAACAATAGAATGAGATCCCAAGGGACTATTTCCTGCAAAAGTGAAGTGCAGTCACTCAGTCATGTCCAACTCTTTGCGACCCCAACTCTTTGCCTACCATGCTCCTCCATCCATGGGATTTTCCAAGCAAAAGTACTGGAGTGGGTTGCCATTTCCTTCTCCAGAGATGGGCACAATAAAGGACAGAAACAGTAAGGCACAATAAATGACAGAAACAGTAAGGACCTAATAGAAGCAGAAGAGATTAAGAGGAGGTGGCAAGAATACACAGAACTGTACAAAACATGTTTTAATGACCCAGATAACCACAATGGTGTGGTCACTCCCCTAGAGCCAGTCATCCTGGAGTGTGAAGTCAAGTGGGCCTGAGGAAGCATGACTACAGACAAAGCTAGTGGAGGTGATAGAATTCCAGCTGGGCTATTTCAAATCCTAAAAGATGATAGTGTGAGAGTGCTGAGCTCAATATGCCAGCAAATTTAGAAAACTCAGCAGTGGCCACAGGACTGGAAAAGGTCAGTTTTCATTCTGATCCCAAAGAAGGGCAATGTGAAACAATGTTCAGACTACCATACAGTTGTGCTCATTTCACATGCTGGCAAAGTAACACTCAAAATCCTTCAAGCTGGGCTTCAACGTACATGAACTAAGAACTTCCGGATTTACAAGCTGGATTTAGAAAAGGCAGAGGAACCAAATTGGCAACATATTAGAATATAGAAAAAGCAAGAGAATTCCAGAGAAACATCTATTTCTATTTCACTGACTATACTAAAGCCTTAAACTGAGGAATCTTCTTAAAGAGGTGGAAACACCAGACCACCTGACCTGCCTCCTGAGAAACCTGTATGCAGGTCAAGAAGCAACAAGTAGAACCAGACATGGAATAACAGACTAGTTCAAAATATGTCAAGGCTATATATTGTCACCCTGCTTATTTAACTTATATGCAAAGTACATCATGTGAAATGCAGGGCTGGATGAATCACAAGTTGGAATAAAAAATGCTGGGATAAATATCAATAACCTCAGATATGCAGATGACACCACCCTAAAGGCAGAAAGTGAAGAGGAACTAAAGAGTCTCTTGATGAGGCTGAAAGAGGAGAGTGAAAAAGCTGGCTTAAAACTCAACATTTCTTTTCTTTTCTCAACATTCAAAAAATGAAGATCATGGCATCCAGTTCCATCACTTCATGGCAAATAGATGGGGAAACAATGGAAACAGTGACAGACTTTATTTTCTTGGGCTCTGAAATCACTGTGGATGGTGACGGCAGCCATGAAATTAAAAGACGCTTGCTCCTTGGAAGAAAAGCTATGACAAAACTAGACAGTGTATTGAAAAACAGACATTGCTTTTCTGACAAAGGTCTATCTAGTCAAAGCTATGGTTTTTCCAATGGTCATGTATGGGTGTGAGAGTTGAATCATAAGGCTGAGCACTGAAGAACTTATATTTTCAAACTGTGGTGCTGGAGAATACTCTTGAGAGTCCTTTGGACTGCAACGAGATCCAACCAGTCCATCCTAAAGGAAATCAGTCCTGAATATTCATTGGAAGGACTGATGCTGAAGCTGAAGCTCCAATACTTTGGCCACCTGATGTGAAGAGTCAACTCATTAGCAGAGACCTTGATGCTGGGAAAAATTGAAGGCAGGAGGTGAAAGGGGTAGCAGAGGATGAGATGGTTGGATGGCATCACCGACTCAATGGGCATGAGTCTGAGAAAACTCCAGGTGATAGTGAAGGACAGAGAAGCCTGGCGTGCTGTAGTCCATGGGGTTGCAAAGAGTAAGACACGACTTACTGACTGAGCAACAGCAATGGTTCTCAAAGTGTGGTCCCTGGACCAACAGCATCAATGTAGTCTAGGAACTAGTTAGAAATGCAGTTTCTTGGGCCCCATCCAGGCCTGCTGAATCAGAGCAATCTGTGTTTTAGCAGTCTCTAAGTGATTCTGATTCACTGAATTAGAACTAGGATCTTGATCTTGGAACAAAGCTTAATACAGGTTGGGAGGGCTTGGGAAACAGGGAGATAGTGACAGAGGGTACTTGTGGTATTTGTCTTTAATGATACCTTTCCCAGAGATCTGAGATGTACTCTACATAATTTCCTGATTCCAAAATTGGTATTTGTTTGCTTATAATTTTTGTTTTCTTTTGTTTAGTCGCTGAGTAGTGTCTGACTCTTTTGCGACCCCATGAACTGTAGCATGCCAGGCTACTCTGTCCATGGAATTTTCCAAGCAAGAATCCTGGAGTGGGTTGCCATTTCCTTCTCCAGGGGATCTTCCTGACCCAGCAATCAAACCCCCATCTCCTACATTGGCAGGTGGATTCTTTACCACTGAGCTACCGGAAGCCCTTATTTATAATTTACATCACATTTATTTATAAAATCAATCAAGACATGTTACCCTGATGCTAGGGCAGCCTTCATGTTCAGAAGGGGATCCATCTTAATTTAACATTTATAGGAAGATGAAAAAGTAGCAGAGATATCAGAAACTATTTGGACTAAATTAGGTAATTAATTATGATTGATTAGTTTTTAGAAATTTAATAAAGCTCTCTAAAGAAGTAATTGTGGGAGACTGTATAAAACATTGATTAAGATCATGAGCTTTGGAGCCGTTGAAGCTTGGTTCAGCTCCCAACTTGAATACTTAATAGCTGCGTGGTTTGGGCAAATTATCTAATCTCTCTGTGTCTCAGTTTTTAACCTGTGAATGATGCCATAATAGCTACTTCATTTGCCATGATGATCGAGTGAACTATATGTGAAATGCATATGCCCCAGTACATAGTATGTGCTCAGGAACTATTAGCTATCATCATTTTTGGCCCTTCACCAACATTTTTATAGAAAAAGATTTTTCATTTCAGTTCAGGATTTTACCAAGTTATGAATGTTTTTTCTTTATGGATTTTTTTCCCCCTTGACTGTTTTTAGATTTGGTTTCTCCTGAGGCACAAGGTTACAATTTTACTGTAGATCTTTACTTCAGGATTTGAGGATGCATTTACAGATGATCCAGAGATATTCCTGGTTATTACTATTCACCTTTCTATCCTCCCAAAGAATGATAGATAAAGAAAGCAAATAGACTGCAAAGCCTTCTGGAGAATCCTCCCTAGACAAATGTGCAGTGATTGATTATAACTGGCAAGATTTTTTACTATGGTTATTTGAATTTATAATCGACTGTGGCAAATAGCACAACCATAGTTAATATATGTTGTTTAAATTGTTGGGGAAATACGGCAGTAAATTTATCTAGTGTTTTATCACTTGAACGTCACTTTCCTTGGAGCAGAGCTCTTTTAGCAGAAATTCCATCATTCTCAGTGAATCTGGCCTTTCCTATTATCGGCCATGTGGTTTAAGTCAGGTTTTTAGTGTACTTCTTGCTCAATAACATGAACAGATGTACTTGTTGTTATTTGATAACAGTGAGCACCTTTCATTTTATATATAGTTTTGCCAACCTTACAACGCTTTCACATGTATTATCTCACTTAGTTTTTACCATAACCCTATGGGAAGATAGATATGATTTCCCATTTTTAGATGAGAAAACCAGGGCTCTGAGCATTTAATTGTCTTCTGCAGGGTCACACAGTAATTAGGCTGTGGGACTGAGACTGGACTAGATCTTCCTTTCACTGCTGTATCACCCAGCTGTGTTTACGTTTCCCCTTCCATTTCACAAAAACTGACCTAGGTGAATTCACCAGTGATGTTCCTGTCACAGAATCAGCGGATACCTTTCAGTCTTCTTCCCATTTGACCTTTCAGCTCGGGCATAGCGGGCAGCACCCACACAGTAGCGTTTGGCCAACTGCACACGTGGGAATGGTCCAGGGCGCTGTGGAGCCCTAAGGGGGTGGGCATGCTGGAACTGGGACCTAGATAAGTGAGGGTGACTGCCACAACATCTGTAGAACGGTCACGCGGGACAGTAGGGGCCTCCCGAGGAAGCAGCACCTGGACAGCCGTGGAGGCTGGCTGTCCCTTGTGTCCCCAGAGCTGGTCTTGGCAGCATCTGATATTTAAGCCTCCAGCCTGAGCACCAGGACAGGAATTGCAGGCACTCAGGCTGCAGGCTTTATCAGTGAGATATTACAAAATCAAAGCAGACAGGGACTTCCGCTGCAGGGGGCACAGGTTCAGTCCCTGGTCAGGAAACTAAGATCCTACATCCTGTCAGTGTAGCCAAAAAAAAGAAAAAACCCATGCACTGACCCCTCTTTTAAAGGCTCTACTTGTGTTTCCGGGGCTCCTCATGATTGGGAAGTTCTCTACCACAAACTGGTTTCTGATCTCTAAGGCTATTTCCAGCTATAAAAATAATTAATTAATTAAAAATGGACATATGAACATTGCAATAAAGTGTATCAGAGAGTTGATGGGATTCTCTGAGAGGTTAGAATTCACGTTATTGAAAACTGCTGCAATATTGTTAAGAAACTGTCTGCGGGCATAGAAATAGGAGTGAAATTTAAAGATCACATTCCACAGAAAAGGACACTATTTTCCTATGAATTTTCAGGTGAACCACTTAATGCAGACAAATTTAAAATTAAAATTTTCATTGTAATCATAGATACAGTGATCAAATGTATAAACATGTGTTTTGAATTATGTACAAATTATAAATCTACACAGTTTCTTATTCAACCTCCATGACTTACAGGAGATGTCAGAGGAAACATTAAAATGCATTGTATATATTTGCATTTAAAATTAAATTCAAACTAAAATGCAGCTGATTTGTATGAAGAATTAAGTCTTTCTAGTGAAATTGTTTTATAAGATTCATCAGCTTATTAGATACACTAAATTTTACATTTTGAAATAATTTATAGGAAATTTTTCTCACTGTTGTCACAGCTTCTGAAATACTGTTAACAATTCCACCAACAGTTGCATCAGCAGAAATATCTTTCTCAAAATTAAAAATTATCTGCACATTACATACCCATAGCTTAGTTATTTTACAACTGAAGGTTGACCATTTTGACCACCTCTGCCTACCATGGTGACTATAATTAATAATACTATGTTGTATATTTCAAAGTTGCTGAGAGAGCAGATCCTAAAAGTTATCATCACAAGAAGGAAAACCTTTGAAAGAAAAATTATTTTTGATCTTGAATTTGCTAAGAGTTTTCAGTTATACCAACTGAAAATGAAATTGCCAGAAATACAAATTTTTATGATCTAATAAATGAATATGTAGAAAAATTAGTCAGGAAAATTGTATGATCAATTAAGATATACTAATAAAGTATTATTATTGTTGTGTTATATAAAATTATAAAACCAACATACTACTTTTTTTTTACAACTTGAAAATTAATCATTACTCATGTACTACAGTTATTCATCTAATTATAAATAATCACTATAAGTACTAAATATTTTTAAGGAAAAGCTTTATATGTTAATATCTTTGATATAGCACTTTTTCCTTTTTGAACATGGGGTGGGGCCCTGCATTTTCATGCAGTTTTTGGCCTCACACATATGTAACAAGCCCAACCAAAAAGGCCCTCAAGGTCTGCTTCCCCCTTGTAAACAAAGAGGCCCAAATTTTCTCATATTCCCCTCTTTGCTCACTAGGCTTCAGATTTTGACAGTCCAGGAATCTTCAGCCCCAGAGCGTTTGCCCTAGCCATTTTCCTGGAATGCTCTTCCCCCAATACCCACATAGCTCACTCTGTCACTTCTTTAACGTCTTTGCTCAAATGTCACCTTCTTAGTGAGGTATGCCCTTACCATCTCAGTGAAAACTGCAGCCTAGCCCTCTCCCCCACTACCGCTGACGCCCCCATATTAGTCTACACTTCCTATTTTTTCCCTTAGAACCATCTGACATTTATTTTTACCTATGCAGTCTGTCTGGTGTACATTATCTGTCTCCTCTGCTAGAATGTCAGCTTCGCAAGGACAGGAATCTTCTGTTCTATTTACTGATGATTCCCAAGCACCGATAACAATGCTGGCCTGCGCCCATTGAATATTTGTAAAATGAATGAAGTCTGAAATTATTAGATAAACATGTAATTGCTATGCAAGCCAAAATCATTCACATAACTGCAGTGTATTTTTCTTTGTTGTGCAATAGGCAAATTAGATTCTTGGTTCCTCAAATTGTTTATAGCTAATGCTTTTGTATTTTCCATCTATTTTAATTAATGAAAATTCCTACTATAGAGCCATACACTGAATGCATGCTAATTAAATTGTGTTGTTCATATAATTGTAGCTGTAAAAGGCTTTCAGAACACTAAAAACTTTGTTATAAAAGCTTAAAGAGTTGAATGAAAAGAAAACCCCAGTGGCGGAATTCTTTATTTGCTTGTTAAGAATATTTATCTCTTATGAGACCCTGTTTTGCCTCAATCTAAATGATAAAAGAAGTACAGTATGTTTTCACTTAGGAGTGTCTGTATTTTCACTCAAT
Organism: Dama dama; assembly: GCF_033118175.1. Lineage (NCBI taxonomy): Eukaryota > Metazoa > Chordata > Mammalia > Artiodactyla > Cervidae > Dama > Dama dama. Next base: position 15,984,615 of record NC_083687.1, on the reverse strand, counting down.
TTAGGTGCATAGCCAAATATGTTAGGAATTAGGAACTATTCTTATTCATAGATAAAATATTCTTCATCCATGGCTCTGTAGAAATTCAAATGTATATTTACTAATTTGTGTTTACTCTCAAACACTAGGAGCTTTGAAAATCAATATTTCTTTTATTTGTGATTTAAGTTTGGTTAATTTATCATGAGACCACCAACATTTTTTCTCCCTGAGACAAAATCAGAATTACTATTACAAGTAGGAAATGTCCATTTTTAAGTAACAAACTTGTGCTGCCTGCTACTTTTAAAAATGGAGTTGCTTCTTCAGTGGGAGAAGTTGTTACTGAAAGTTGCTGTGTTCTGTGTGTGTTTCTGGTAGAGGGAATGTTTATATCATGTCAGTAAAACTTGAATTTCCAAGGAAGCCAACAGAATAATGAAACACTTAAGTAGCACACCAAAACTATTTTCTGTATGTTGATACGATGTAAAAACATGATCAGCTTCTTTAAGTAGAATTGTGTGCGTGTGCTAAGCTGCTTCAGTCCTGTCTGACTCTTTGTGACCCCGTGGACTGTAGCCTCCCATTAGAAGGATGAAAATCATGCCAATAGTTTCATATTTATATTAGTTAAAGTTATAACTCCAAAGATTTCCCAGTTTCCATCTTATGTTAGTAATATTATGTAAGTAATATGAATAAAAATTTTACAGTACTAAGAAGATAACCAATGCAGGTACTAAAAGGTTGTTGATTCAGAAGTTTCCCAATCTGTTTTATCCTTAATATGTCATTGAACCATGAAAAATGACCCATCTAATGTTAGTCTACTGAACTTTGTCAATGACAAGAGATAAAAACCCACCTCAAATCAAAGAAAAAGAAATTTATTGGCTTCCATTACTAGGAAGTCTAGAAATGTGTTGACTTCAGTCTCAGTTCCCGCCATGTGGCTGGCAGCTCCAAGGTTACAGGTTTGCAAAACCTTCAAACAGGACTTTTCCTTTCCTGCTAGCATTAATAAAATGCCCATGTGAGGATGCTGGGATCATGCCTTTTCCCAGACAAATCTATCACTAGAGGATGGGGTACCCTCTTTACCTGTATTCCCCCAGACTCACTGGTAGCCCTGCCTGTGTACCACTTGGAGGTGGAGAGAAGTTCTGCCAAAGGACAAGATGTTGGAGATGCCAGAGAAGAGGGCATCAAGAGAAGCAACAAGCTGGACAGATAAACCTCTGCCTTGAATAAGCAACAAATTAAAGAAAGCCAGGGGCTTCCCTGATGGCTCAGGGGTAAAGAATCTGCCTGTCGATACGGGAGACATGGGTTTGATCGCTGGTCTGGGAAGACTCCACATGCCCCAGGGCAGCTAAGCCCATGTGACGCAACTGCTGAGCCTGTGCCCCGGAGCCCAGGCGCTGCAACTGCGGAGCCCGCGTGCCCTAGATCCTGAGCCCGCAAGAGAAGCCACTGCAGTGAGAAGCCCGTGCACCGCAACTAGAGAGTAGCCCCTGCCTGAGAAAAGCCCACACAACAACAAAGACCCAGCAGAGCCAAAAATAAATAAATAAGTGAAAGTGAAAGTCTCTCAGTTGTGTCCAACTCTTTGCGACCCCATGGACTATACAGTCCATGGGATTTTCTAGGCCAGAATACTGGAGTGGGTTGCCGTGCCCTTCTCCACAGGATCTTCCCAAACCAGGGATCGAACCCAGGTCTCCCTCATTGCAAGTGGATTCTTTACCAGCTGAGCCACAAGGAAAGCCCTAAATAATTTAAATAAAATTATAAAAAAAAAGAAAAAACAGAAATCCAAACGATTTGAAGATACATGAGATACTGAAGGCTTGATGACTTTCAAGGGTGATTCTAAAAGGTGAAGAACAAGAACAAAACTTGTTTTGGCTGTGTCCTTCTAAGGTATCTTATAGTTACCTTGTCTATCTGATAATGGAAAGTGAACAGATGTCTGTATATTTCGGGTTGATTGTAGTCATGTCATAAAAAATAAAGAAGAACTAACATGCATTGGGTTTCTATCATGTGTTAGGCTGTAAACACTTTGATATATTTTACATATATATGTGTGTGTGTGTGTGTATATAGTTGAATCAGTGAGGTGTTAGTTCATCTGTGAGTGACAGAAAAACTTAATATGGCTTAAAGATATGAGCACTTATTACTTCACATAAAGGAAGCCTGGAGGTAGGCAGTCCAGCTCAATGAACACCTCGATGACCAGTTCAATGACCAACAAACAGCTCCACGAGCACCTTCCCTATGACATCACATCGTGGCAGCCCAGAGATACACCTTCCAGGTAGAAGGAAGGAGTGAGTAGGGGGAGGAGATTGCAGCCGCTGCTTCTTAAAGAGAACAGTTGGCATTCCCACATGACATTTCCACTTAGATTTCATTAGGTCTTAACTTAGTCAGGTGGCCACATCAGGCAGTAAGCGAGGCAGAGAAATGTCAATCTTTAGGCTGGGAGGCCAGGTGCCCAGCTAACATCTGGGTCTTGGTTACTGAGAAGAAGGGGAGAAGGACTGCTGGGAGGCAGCCAGGAGTCCCTGCCTCATACCTCACCTCCTAAAACATAAAGACCATGGGACCTAAGTTAGGAAGGTCCTAAAATCTCTGGGGTCTTCCCTGCTGGCTCAGACGGCCAAGAATCTGCCTGAGATGCAGGAGACCCGGGTTTGATCCCTGGGTCAAGAAGATCCCCTGAAGAGGGGTAAGGCTACCCACTCCAGTATTCTTGCCTGGAGAATCCCAAGGACATAGGAACCTAGCAGGCTACAGTCCGTAGGTTCGCAGAGTCAGACACGACCGAGTGGTGTTTCAAGAGTTCCCTTCCTTCTCTTGCCTACAGGCTTCCGACATGCTTTAAAGAGGCTCCTGGTGGGTCTTGTCAGAGTCCAGTCCAGTAAGTACTGACTTGCCCCGGGTGTGCGTGTATTGATAAGGGCAATGGTGTTTTACGCTTGCACCACTAGTGACCACTGCTGTCTCATATGCTGTTATGTTACCACCACCTTTGTGTCACTTTTAAAAGACAGGCCTATATATATTTTAAGTACAGCACACACTGTCCTCTCATGAAAAAAATATTGAGTCTAATTCTTCTGTTTCACCTCACACATTGCATCTCCTCTAAGGAATAGTGTAAGAGTACAATAGGGTTGTATGTTAAGTAGCCTCTAGTCAATGTATTAAAGTATAGGTATGCTAAAAATATTTCCCCCTGGAGATTACTTGACAAAAATAAGTAATGAATAGAGGTTCAGAAAACATCTCAGTTATAAAGCCATCATTCTTCTTTGTTAGACACATTTTATTTGAACTGTAAACACATTCAAATGTGTTTAAGGCCTCCCTGCGATGAGTCATATAGCACAGCTTCAGTATATTGAAAAGCTGTGGCTATTTACCTGTTGTTTTCAGCCTCTCTAAGGTTGGAAGTATAGATGGAAAAGCAAGTGTGAAAATTCCTCAATAAAATTCTTTTAGAGCATGATTCTGAATGATCTAGTACCGTAACCTTAAACTAAGCCAAAGTCCATCATGTCTCCATTTGGCCACCATGTTAAGAAAAGAATGGTAGTGGTTACTTCAGGGAAATTCAGTTCAGTTCAGTTCAGTCGCTCAGTCATGTCTGACTCTTTGTGACCCCATGAATTGCAGCACGCCAGGCCTCCCTGTCCATCACCAACTCCCGGAGTTTACTCAGACTCATGCCCATCGAGTCGGTGATGCCATCCAGCCATCTCATCCTCTGTCGTCCCCTTCTCCTCCTGCCCCCAATCCCTCCCAGCATCAGGGTCTTTTCCAATGAGTCAACTCTTCGCATGAGGTGGCCAAAGTATTGGAGTTTCAGCTTCAGCATCAGTCCTTCCAATGAACACCCAGGACTGATCTCCTTCAGGATGGACTGGTTGGATCTCCTTGCAGTCCAAGGGACTCTCAAGAGTCTTCTCCAACACCACAGTTCAAAAGCATCAATTTTTCGGCACTCAGCTTTCTTCACAGTCCAACTTAGGGGGTCTTAAAAAATTTGAACATAGGTTCATTTCCTTTAGTTTTATGTTTCTATTTTACTAATTTACCACTTAGGCCTTTGTCTCCAGTTCAGTCTGCCTCTTTCATCTGTTTCTTCACTTCCTCAGCTAGGGTTGCCAGATTCAGCAAATGAAAACAGAGGACACCTCGTTAAATTTGAATTTCAGATAAACAATGAATAAAGTTTTAGTATAAATGCATCCTAAATGTTGCTTGGGTTGTACTTATACCACAAAATTATTCATTGTTTACCTGAAATTCAAATTTAACTGGGCATCCTGTATTTTATCTGGCAGCCCTACCTCCAGCCCCTGTTGCTGTGATATAGCTGTATATTTTCTCTGTTGGAGTTCACATCTTCATCAGTGGATTTCTCCTGTTTCTGCATTTCCCTCTGCCTCTGATCATTTCTGTCTGGATGATATCTTCTCTGTTTTTTTTTTTATTTAATATTTATATATTAGTTTTTGGCTCTGCTAGGTCTTCGCTGCTGCGTGTGAGCTGTCCCTAGTTGCCGCAAGCGGGGGCTTCCCTCTGATTGTGGCCCACAGGCTCTTCGTTGCGGTGGCCTCTCTCATTGCAGATTGCAGACTCTGGCACCTGGGCTTCAGTAGTTGTGGCACACTAAAAAACGAGGCATCTTCCCAGACCGGGGTTCAAACTGGCGTCCCCTGCATTGGCAGGCAGATTCTTACCCACAGTACCACCAGAGAAGTCCTCTCTTTGTTGTTTTATTAGCTTAATGCAGTCACCCATCAGCCCCTCCTCCTGATCCTTCTCATGTAAATGACGCGCAGCAGTGTTTATACTTGAGACTTTGAGGTTATTTCGACTCCTTCAGTACCCTTGTCCTCTGTATTTAGTCAATAACCAGTTCGGTCCAGTTTTGCTCCCTGTCTGCTGCTCCCTCCTGTCCTCCTCCTCTTTCCCTCCGCATCACAGCCTCTCTTTCTTGTCTGCACCCATGTGTCCATCCCCCACCCTACCCTCAGTTCAGGTTCCTGCTCATGTGCGGTCTCTGCCCATCTGCCTTTCCAGCTGGCCACCTGCTTGCGCTCTCATGCCCAGGTCATTTTGCCTGCCAGCTTCATCATTGTCAACTGTTGCACCAATCTTATTCCTGCCCAGCTGAGACCCTTCAGGGACTTACCGTTGTCTACAGAATGATATTTAAGCCCCTTATCTGAGGTCTTACAGGGAAAACCTGAGTTGGTCTCTGCCTTTTTATCTAGTTATATCATTACCTTATACTAGTGTTACCAAGTCTAATCTCATACTGCTCACTGCACCAGAGGCCAGTCATTGAGAGATGAGTCTGGGGCAAGGAATAATGACTTAGCAAATCAGCAAACCAAGAAGATGGTGGACTCTTGCCCCTGAAGAACCATCCTGCCTGAGTTTGAATTCAGGCTCCTTTTATACTTAAAGGGGAGGGAGTAAAGTCAAACACTTCCTGGTTCCCATCAGCCTCCGGAGGGGATGTGTTAATTTTTTCCTCCCTGCAGTTATTCACAGGTTGGCCTGGTCAGGAGTTTTCTGGGTATTTTACCTTAATGCTCATTACCTGGGAAGCAGGGTTCCCAGAGATGGGGCATTATGTATAGCCTAAGCTTATAGGCAACATCCCTTTAGTGATTAACTTGTGATAGAACAGAAAAGGCTCTTCCTTATTATGCTAGTGTTTATCACCCTTTTAGATTAATTTTCTCTCTCACCACATTACTGAAAATCCCTTTAGGGATGTTTTAAATTACATAATAATTTGGCATATAGATTAAAAGGAAGAATTATCCTAGGATATATAACTATATTAGTAAATATTACATTATAACATTTATTTGTAATAAAAATTTAATAATATTATAATTACACAAAGAAATGTTTTGACCTTTCCTCACTTATCAAATGAGGCATAGTTTCTTGTACTTTGAATTTAGTTAGATAATAAAAATGTGATTTATTAACAACATTGAAAATGACACTTGCGTTGTATTTGGCTTTGTGACCAAATATATGTGGAAATGTACATTATCATTAAACTGTGTGACAACAGTATTTTATGACCTGATGTTTAATTCTTACATTTTGCATTTACAAATTAATCTGAAATTTCATCATCTGAAATTTTTCATACCTTTTACAGTACATTTCTAAGTGTTGAGATAAGAAAGCAGGTTTCAGGTGGCTATTTCCAAGCAATTTTTACAATGAGTGTGTCTCATAATTAGATAGTCTTTATTCACAGTCAATGAAAATCCAGGTTGTATACAGCCCTCCCCTCCCCTCGTGACTCTCCATTTGTTCTGTTGTAGAAGCTCAGGCTCAGGAGAATACGTCCCAAGCTGTCCCTTGCCACACTTTTCTTTATGGCTTTGGCTTCACTGCAGAATATCGTAGCAGATTCTTATTAGGCAATCTGAGAAAGGCTTCAGCTAGTCTCTAGGATACTTCCTTTCTCCTGGGTCATAATAAATTGAATAAATAAGGAGTTCTTGATCCCTGGTCTGTATCAAGTCAAAGTGAAAGTTTGGGTATATCAGTCCTGCAGTGTGTAGAGGATCTGTTCTTCACAGTTGGTACTGACTGGTATGACATAATTAATTACTGTACAGTTAATGTGTGTTTGTGGAAGTTAGGATGTTTAAAATTGTCAGAAGGCTTTGGTGCCTGGAAGAGCTTGAGCTGGATCTCTTTGTTTGTGCCTCCAGACCTCCTATCTTCCCTTTTCTACCTGGTCTCTGTCTTGGTTGTTGGACAGGTTGTGGGCTTATCAACATGCTTCCTGCCCCCAAGCTGCTGGGCAGTTTTGGCCTATGGAAAGCCCTAGTGGGAGATCAGAGGGGAAGGGGCATTGAGGTGGCTTTCCCCCAGATTTTCCCTGCAAGGTCACCTTGATCAGATGAGTTACTTCTTCAGGCAGCCTGCTCTCAGTAATTCTCTCCTCTGGATTCCAGTTGCCTTCCTTTCCCTTTTGTATTGATGTTGTGTAAGCCCTCGGGGATGATATCAGATCCACTGATACCAGCTGCAGGTCTCAGCGTGTTCTTCGTGGGCTCCCCTGTATGTCCCACATCTTTGTAAAAAGACCCTCAATGAATAGAGTGTGCATCTGTTTCCTTTAGGGATCCTCACTGACACAATGCTTTAATGTGGAATAATTAATTCCTTCCACTCTGCTATGAGGTAAGTATAAATAATATCCTTGTTCTAGGGGCAAGAAAAGTGAAGCACAGAAATACTGCGTAACCTGCAAAGGTCACAGGACTATGCTGTGATAGAGCCAGGATTCAACCTGGCCCCAGGCTACATAGTCTTAACCACCCTACTGTTTCCAGGTGTGATAATATGAGTGATACAGGATTTCATTGTTTTTCCAGGAATATTCACAGTAATAAAACACATTAACATTAATCATGTCGATGACAGATAAGGTTGATCAACCACAAATTATCAGGAGTGCTCCCTCCTCACCTGGCACTTTCATCTGAATACTTCAAAAGAGAGTAACGTGTTTCTTTTTTTTTTCCTCTGTTACCCAGGAAAGATGGAAAGATTGATATTCTTTGATGTTAAGGAATAAGAAATTCAGATTTTACTTATAATCCTCAGTCCTGTTTGAAAAAAAAAAACTTTCTTTGCCAACAACGAAGTATTCTCTTTAAAAGATGAACTCATCAAAGGTTCAAATTTAGCTTCTTTCTTTTCTTAAGAGCCTGACATGAGGAGTTGGTATTCATTTCTCATAATGACCTAGTTTTTACATCATTTCAGTCCTGTCAGTCCGTTCCCAGAACTGACGTAGCCATGGTTTCGTTGTCTGCTGTGTGTGGGGGGATGTGTCCTCCGCCGCCCCACCGCCCCGCGTTCACCAGCCATTCTTCATTGTTCATTGTCCTCCGTGTCCTTCTGTGCTGTAACCTGTCACATTTTCTGTCCTCTTGGCCCTGTGCTGCGGGGCTGCTGTCGACTGCAGCTGCCGTGTGTTGATTCTGGACTCTAGGTACCCCTGGTTGCTACAGTATGCTGCTTCTGGATGGCTGATTTGGCAGTTAAAATTTTCCCAACACAGCAGCTTCCTTAAAGTGTAGCTTCATGTCTTCATGCTCAAATACTGCAAATAAAGAAACAGCCCTGCAACAGTCCCTTTGGAAATCCTTGGATCATTAAAACTTCATAGAACGATAGCCTGTAAATTTTTTTTTTTTTTTTTTTTTTTTTTTTGTGGTCTCAGGTATACACAAACTTTTAAAATGCAGTTGATTTTTAGGAGCTCAGAGAAGAAAAAACATGCATTTTTATGATTCAGGTGTTCTTGTTGTTAAAAATAGGACCTTTGAATGAGTGGCTGTTTATAGTTTGGGTTTTGGGTGGTTGTTCTGTAGAGAAGGTTCTGTTCTTGACAAATGTGCTTCCCAGTCATTTTTCCTAGCGTGGGCGGTTGGGTCATGGGAGGAGGCCAGCGTTTCTTGGCCGTCCTCTCTCCTTGTTGCCTGGAACCCCTTACGATACTACCGTGGGCTTAAACTGCCAAACTTGGGAATTTGACAAGAAATTCAAATCTCTGAGTACAAGCAATCATTTATTTTTCTCCAAGTACTTACGTTGGTGTTGTATTTATTTAAGAATTAAGAATCATTCTGCAGTAAGCCATAGCTTTAAGACTATAATAGAAAGCTGCTGATTAAAAGGTTTCAGTTTTGGCACAGGATGGGTGTAAATACTAACATCTTTTTGGCCAAATGTTTTTACATGAAGCTAGTTCATGCGTGTGTGCTAAGTCACTTTAGTCATGTCCAGCTTTTTGCGATCCTGTGGACTGTAGCCCACCAGGTTCCTCTGTCCATGGGATTCTCCAGGCAAGAATACTGGAGTGGGTTTGCCATGCCCTCCTGCAGAGGATCTTCTTGACCCAGGGATCAAATGCACTTCTCTTTGTCTCCTGCATTGGCAGGCAGGTTCTTTACCACTTACCACTTGGGAAGCCCCTTGAAGAGAATATACAAGTGTAAAGATTTGCTCAAATAAATGGGGAATTTCTGGTTGCACATACCTTGGGCAAACTGCCAAAAAAGATTAATGTGATGATATCTTTTCTTTAAAAAAACTACCATTTTATGTACATTTCAGATCTAGATAGAATTATTAAGCTAAATATAATACCTTACCAAAAATGACTTACTCCATCATCCTGGCAAAGACTTAAGACGATGTCGTGTTGAGCTCTTTTGTTTATTTTTATCAAAAGGTTCTTTCATCTGCCATCCAAATAAGAGATATTTAAATTCAGTCCTCTTAAAATGATGTCTTAAAATCCAATCCTCATTATAAAAGATCAAAATTTTTAAAACTATTCACTAAATTCAGTTAAAACAAAAATAAACTTATGCAGCAGATTTTTGCATTATAAGCTTTGATATTTGTGAGTTTCATTAGCAACAAAGGAAGAGTAAGTGCAGAGGTTGCCCAAGCAGAGGAAGAGAGAAGGAGAAGTTTTTCTAGGAGTTTGGCAAGTTGAAGGAGCTGTAGCCTTTCAGCCTAACTACCGTCACATGGGGTTGGAGCCATGGCCAAGAAACACCATCCATTCTTCCACCTCCTTCCCTGTCATGTACTCAGCAAAACCCCTTCTCTTGTGAAGCCTAAGCAGCCACCTTCTCTGTGCCTACGCTTAGGCCCCTAACTATTGCTAGAGAAAAGCATTAATTGTGTTGATGGGTCTTACTATAAGCATGGGTTATGCCCACATGCTTCAAAGAGAGACACAATATGGCCACATGGACGTAATATGCCTTCCTGGTATGTTTGCTGTCGTATTCTCAGAGATGACCGTTTCCCCATTTAATTCTCAAACTTCCTGTATCCCTTTCCCTTCCCTTTACTCTCAGCTGCTTCATACTTGACTGAGTAAAGAGACGCAGTCAGACAGGTCCTGTCTCATTCTCCCACTCCAGAATCTGCCAGCCTGTGTCAGTGCTTCCTTTCTCTTCCCCTGGTTATTAGACTCCCCTGCCCCCTCCAAAGGTTAATCCTCCATTTGTTTCCTGAAGCCTTCTTCCCTTGTCTCAAGTATATGGCACTTGGAATTTTCTTCTAGCTGCCACATCACTGATTTTTCACATCTAAAGGGATTATTCTCATCAGTACGTTCTAGTAATGTACTTCATTTACCCCTATCCCTTTCAACTGTTTCCCACTGCTTTACTCCCTCTTGCCAGCAACACTACCTGAAGAGAGCTGTCTGTCTTCTTGTCCACACTCCTTTGCTTTCTCTTCATCCCTTGGCCCTCTCCAGTTGGGCTTCTGTCTTCTCTGCCCTCCCAAGACAGCTCTTGTTGAGGTCATTGATGACCTCCGTGTTGTCAGAAACCGTGGTCACGTGCCCATTCTTGTGTTACTTGATGTCTAAGCAGCATTTGACAAGGATAAGTGCTTCTTCCTCTTTGAGTCTTCTGCCACTCGTTTTCGTACCATCACACTGTGATGGGTGTGGAGGTGTCCCCCCAGGGCTCCCTTCACAGAGCATATGTTGCAGGATGATAGCTGAGTGACAGCCTCCAGCTCTCATGCTCTTAGAGCTGTTACAAAGCCCGGACTTCCTGAGTGTTCCCAGCCAATAAGTGAGCATGAAGGGGGTACTAGAACTGAGACAGTCTCACTATACAGGTTCTTCTGTTACTTTGGATCAGGAAGTCCCCACTGGCCAGACCAAGCCTTCTTTAGAACTGAACTGTGACCGGAAGCTCTTCCTCTTTCCTTCCATCTTCCTCCCCTTTCATAGATGTCAGACCCAAAGAAGGCCTGAAGCTCTCTTCACCTCCTCCTCATCCCATCTCCTTTGCACCTTTCACATGTCGAGTCCCATCTTGGTGTTGCCTTCCTAGGGGATCCACATGGACACACACTGTCCTATTCCCTGACCCACTTGGCAGCCCCTTGCCTGTTTGCCTCTTCTCCAAGAGCCCTTAACACCGGTGGATTCATCTTTGGACGAACTCTTCTCTTTTTTACGTCTTTGGGATCGTATTCATTCCCATTATATGGTTTTAAATATAATCTTTGTATCATTGGCTATCAGATCTTAATCCCAGCTCTGATGTCTCCCAGAACCCCAGACTTCTATATCTAATCATGCTCTTGACTTCTCCACTTGGATATTTTACGGTCATCTAAAAGGTAACATATTCTAAGGAACTCGTACTCTTCATCCATAACTGCCCTTCTGCAGTTGCCCTCATCTCTGTAAATGGCTCCAGTCACTCTTGACTGTCCTTTTCTTCATGCCCATCAGCAAGTCACCAGCTTGACTGTGGCTGCCCTAATCAGTATTTCAGCAACTTTCCTCTCAGCTGCTCTCTTGCCCTCCCACAGACCATTCACCACTCCGCAGACAAAATGAGCCTTTAAAAATGTACAGCCGATCTAATCATCCCCCTGATTACAGTACTACAAAGGTTCTCCATTGAACTTTGAATAAAGCCCAGATTCCCTCACATTGTTTATAGAGCCTGCACAATTGGCCTTTCCTGGCCCCTCAGACTTACTCCTTCCTGACCCTTGCTCCTGTCTCAGTGGGCTTCTTTTAGTTCCTAGTATCAGTTCAGTTCAGTTCAGTTGCTCAGTCGTGTCCAGCTCTTTGTGATCCCATGAATCGCAGCACACCAGGCCTCCCTGTCCACCACCAACCCGGAGTTTACTCAAACTCGTGTCCATTGAGTCGGTGATGCCATCCAGCCATCTCATCCTCTGTCGTCCCCTTCTCCTCCTGCCCCCAATCCCTCCCAGCATCAGGGTCTTTTCCAATGAGTCAACTCTTCGCATGAGGTGGCCAAAGTATTGGAGTTTCAGCTTCAGCATCAGTCCTTCCAATGAACACCCAGGACTGATCTCCTTCAGGATGGACTGGTTGGATCTCCTTGCAGTCCAAGGGACTCTCAAGAGTCTTCTCCAACACCACAGTTCAAAAGCATCAATTTTTCGGCGCTCAGCTTTCTTTATAGTCCAACTCTCACATCCATACATGACCACTGGAAAAACCATAGCCTTGACTAGATGGACCTTGCTTGGCAAAGTAATGTCTCTGCTTTTTAATATGCTGTCTAGGTTGGTCATAACTTTCCTTCCAAGGAGTAAGTGTCTTTTAATTTCACAGCTGCAGTCACCATCCGCAGTGATTTTGGAGCCCCAAAAAATAAAGTCTGACACTGCTTCCACTGTCTCCCCATCTATTTCCCATGAAGTGATGGGACCAGATGCCATGGTCTTAGTTTTCTAAATGTTGAGCTTTAAGCCAACTTTTTCACTCTCCTCTTTCACTTGTATCAAGAGGTCTTTGGTTCCTCTTCACTTTCTGCCATAAGGGTGGTATTATCTGCATATCTGAGGTTATTGATATTTCTCCTGGCAATCTTGATTCCAGCTTGTGCTTCTTCCAGCCCAGAGTTTCTCATGATGTACTCTGCATATAAGTTAAATAAGCAGGGTGACAATATACAGCCTTGACGTACTCCTTTTCCTATTTGGAACCAGTCTCTTAGTCCATGTCCAGTTCTAACTGTTGCTTCCTGACCTGCATACAAGTTTCTCAAGAGGTGGGTCAGGTGGTCTGGTATTCCCATCTCTTTCAGAATTTTCCACAGTTTACTGTGATCCACACAGTCAAAAGCATAATCAGTTGGCATAGTCAGTTCCTAGTATAAGAAGAGGTTATTCTTGCCTTTGGGTCTGTGGTCTCATTCCTTAGGTATTCTTCCTTCTTGACACTTAGGTCTTAGCTTAAATGTTACCTCCTCACCGAGGGCTTCTCTGACCTCCCCAGTCTGAACTCGTGTATCTGGTTACTCTCTCGAAGATATCCCTCTGTTTTCATTCTCGTCATAGCCCTTATATTTTCTTATCTTTCTCTCTTTTATTTATGATCTGTCTCCTCTCAGCTAGAATGTGCATGCCACAAGAACAGGGTCCTTTTCTGTCTGGCACATTGCAGCATTCCCAGCCCCTCCGTGAGTACCTTGGGTGTGGTCAGCATCCTTGTACTGGGGAACGAGTGAACTGATGGGACTGTGTTATTTCCCCTCCAGGGACATGTCTTCTTTCCTCTGAAAGACAGAAGCAGTGAATTTTCCTAGCTCTACCCTTCTAAACCTGTAGCTCTAGGTTCACCGTTCTCTAAGATATCCTTTTCCTTGAATGTGCACATCATGCCAATAGAGTTAAAAATCCCATTATAGTGAATCCGTGGGGCATGCTGTTTGTTGGCTTTGTTCCAGTGGAACTTGTCGCCAAGCCAGAAATTGCATTTCCAGTCTAGAGAAAGTAGAGGTGAAACAGTTGATTCTCCAGTTCCCTGCAGGACAGGGAAGGGGAACGCTCTGACTCTGAAACGGGAACTGAGTGAGGTCTGCTGGACCTCCCACCTTCCTTGTCCAGGCTCCCTGACATTCTGTATGGAATGTTGGCTTTGGGCTTTTTGTTTGTTTGTGTTTTGCTGAATGATATGAGTATTAGAAGAAGAGAGGGGAGATAAGAAGAGAGAAAAATGAAAAGTCAGTTACTATTTGGTGAACAAGAAAAGACTCCCGAGTTATTTTTTAAAAGTTGAGAGTTGTTCTCTCCTAGTTTTTGTAGCATGGAAATGTACATCATCAGGTGCTGTTTCTACACATGAAAATATACCTGAACAAGGGCCAGAACATGAAACGACAGAGCAGAGCACAGTTCCTGGTATGAAATATTTGGTGCTGACAGTTTGTTGTAAACAGAACAATGAAGAGCTTTGTTTTTGTGTCTAATTGTATATTATTCTGAAATGGAGAAGTAGCTCTAATATAGAAATCTTTCTTTCACTGTAATGGCAATTATGTTCAAATCAGGTTGTCAAATTTTTATTTTAATGGCTCAGTTGTTATGAGCCACGTAAATGTTATGTTATGTAAAAATGTCCTGCCTCATGCTCATTTGCTCAATCGTGTTGGACTCTTTCTGACCCCATGGACTGTAGCCCACCAGGCTTCTCTGTCCATGGAATTTTCCAGGCAAGAACACTACAGTGGGTTGCCATTTCCTTCTCTAGGGGATCTTCCCGACCCAGGGAACGAACCTGAGTTCCTTGAACCTGCTGCATTGGTAGGCGGATTCTTTACCAACACACCACCTGGAAAGCCCCAAATGTCCTGAGTTACTTTTAAAAGTCACTTATTAAGAACTTTTCTGGTTCTCTCGGATAGGAGTGTCTTCTACCCTCCCTCTTGTCCCTCTCTTACTTGATGATGGCCTTTATCATGCTGTCTTACCTGTCTGTCTGTATCCTGTACAATGAACATACTAAGGACAAGTGTTCTCTGTGTTCCATTCATCTTTGCCTTCCTCTCCTGTACTGCCCCTCGCACTCCCCATCTTCCTGGTAACATGGTGCCTTGGGAAAATGAGTTTTAAATGCATGTTTGTGGAATGTCTGTTTCTGTAGTTACCTTCATCTATTACTTGTATCCACTCCGCCTTATCCTGCCCTAGTTAAAAACACACAAACAAAACTGCTTGCTTAATGGCCAGTTAGTTCTAGTCTTGGTCAAGTTGTCAAAGCAGGAAGGGGGAATTTCAGCTGGTCCTCAGCCCATTATAATGCATTCTCCCATTTCTGGTTCTTAGATTAAGATCTTCGTTGATAAGCCTGTCTTGTCTTCCTCTACCAACAAGCACAGTCTGCCCACTAGAAAACACCTGACCCATTTCCTTTCTATTTTTATATATGCCTCAGTAGATTTTGTGTTGAAGTTGTCTTAATTATCTTCCTCCCGCCACGCCACCCCCTGCCCAGTTTTTTATCTCACTAGACTCTAAGTTGTTTGAAGCCCAGTCTAAACCAGTGTATACTCACCAGAAGAGCTGGGGAAGTGTAGTGGTACCTGGTCCTGGCAGACACTGAGGTGCCATGCCTGCTCCCAAGGAACTGACAGTTTGCTTGGGGGGATTAAAACTAACTGTATTTGCTTTATTTGGGATGCTTGAGTTGTATGACGTATCATTAAGTTATTAATAGCTTTCATGTAAGGAAAGAAATCCTGCCACATGATATCTGCACACAGATTTTAAGACTGATCTCAGATTCTGGGTGGCATTCCAGAGAGATGGAATGACATGTACTGAAGTAGAAAGGAATTCAAGGACAAGCCACAGGATCTAGAAGCTCATAGGACAGATGATGCTTCTGTTAATTTTTCTTCCATCCATCTTTCCCTCTCCCCACTGTTGCCCTCCCCAGGCCCCCCACCCAGGGGGTAAAGTAAGCATCAGTGAAGATAATACCTCCCTAATGCTTCCCTTAAAAATGATATAAAGTAAATAGATTAACTGGGCTCTCTAAAAAGGGACACTCGGATATCATAAATTTTCAATGTAAATCATACATGAGTACAAAAAGAACTGTTTTCTACACAAGTAGTTACTCTGTGAACCAATTAAACAATGGCTCCCTTTGGTCCCTATCTGTTTTTATAACAGTAAAACAGTAATTGTATATACAGACTGATGTTTGGACCAAATCTGTCTGTAAATGCGTTAGTTATAAATTTAGCCCATTATATTATTTCAACATGTGCTCTATTATTTATTTATTTTCCTTCTAGAATGCTGCTTTCATTTGTTTCTTGAACATCAGTACACAAATTCTTTTTCTTCTCCCCATGGTGAATGTCTGGGAGGAAATATTGCTGCCTGGCGGAGGGTACTGGGGCCTTGTGTGATTTATTCCTTCTAATTTTATTCCATTGTAAAGACTCCAAAATGTTGTATTGTAAAGACTCCAAAATGTTATAGAAACTGGAATAGTTTTGAGTTAATTCTTTTGAAATCTAGCCTTTTGCTCATCTTGCAAACTGAATAGTGCCTGACATGTCTGAGGTTTAGGAAGGAAAATTTGGCTCCAGCTGATGAGGGGCGTCTAATATAGGTCTTTGTTGCTGAGTGAAACTCAGTGGTTTTGGCTCATGGGAATTTGTGCAAAATTGTTGGTTCGTTTGATTTGGTTCCCTTTGGACTACACCCATGGAGTTTTCTTTGGGTTTAGCTTGGTGATCCCCACCCCACTCCAAACTCAAAGTGGAGCACAGTGGGCATGTTGAGGTTTATACCTCAAGCTATAACTCATCCTAGAGCTTTACCCAGTTTTGAAAAAAGCCTGAATTTTAAACCTTTGAGCAAAATATTTATTGAAACTAGACTAAACAATCCCAGAGTTAGTTAGGATCCTAGAGGTCATTTGACCAGTCTCTCCACCTGATACATGATTCCAGGAACAATTTCAGATTGTTTAAAGTCTTATAATAGCTAATTAACTTCTCTGCAGGATTCCATATTTGTCCTTCGGTTTAAGCTTGTTGACTTTGTGGTTGAAGTTTGCTATATCCGTAGAATTTTTTTTTTTTTTTTTTCCTTTTTGACCTATCAAGAACCAATGGAGATGTATAAAGACTTCCATATATATATTCATGTAATTCATCTTAATTCGTTTCTTGTATACTTGGAGGTTATATTATTCATTTGGAATTGCTTCATCTTCCTGAGACTCTTTCCTTTAATCCTTTGCTCTGACAGATTCCATGTCAAACAATTCTTTAAGTCTGTTTAAACCAAAAAACAAAAAAAAACTTATATAGGCCCATATCTAAAGCCCACAGTACATAGACAGAATATTACATAATTAGCACCACAAGGTCTGAAGCAACATGCAGTAATCAAATATGTTGATATAATCACGATACATGTGTGAATGTCCACACTGAGTAGGACATAAAAAATGTAATTTCCATCTTTCAATTTTTATTTTTTACTGAAATATAGTTGATTTACAAGTTTTCCATCTTTCAAAATTTCATGGTCTTACATCTTGTTTCTCTTTATAAATGATATATAGATGACTTTTAATTTTCTATCCAAATTTCAGTCAATTTAGTGATTACTGATATTTACAATTGGTTCTATTATATTTACATACTGTTTATTCTTTTTCTTTGTCTTTTTTTCTCCTCTTTCCTATCTTCTATTTTGCTGACCACCTTTCTCTTATTTATTTTCTTCACTTCTTTTCTGGAAATTTTATATTATCTTTGTTTTCTTTTAATGGTTATCATTAAAAATTTATATGCCTACTTGACTTCATAAAGTTTAAAATTAATCTTTCTAATCTTCTGATCTATATTATTAACTTTAGTCATATTTCTCCTATTTTATCTGATTCGCCAACTATTTTAATTTCACATTGTTTTTATATGACTCAAATCAGTTGTCATTGTTGTTGTTTTATAGAAGAAGCTTAGTGACTGTTAAGATTCTTCTCATATTTTCCCAGTTTCTTTGCTCAGTGTGGTCTTTTTTTCCTCTTCTTTCTGGTTTCATTTCCTTGTTCCTGAAGTATATCCTTTGGTGGCATCTTCAGAGATGGTCTATTAATGGTTAATTCTGTCAGCATATATTTCTTTTGATTTATTCAGTAGCTGAGTTTGGAATCCTTGGTTGACAGTTACATTTGTTCAGTACTTTGAAGATATCTTTCCGCCACCTTTAACTTCTGCTTTTGAGAAGTCTGCTTTAGTCTAATTAGTTTTGTTTTGTTTTGTTTTCATGCAGTGTCTTTTCTTGCATCATTTTGAAGAGCTTTACTTTGTTTATGTGCTCTGTGGCTTCATAATGATATGTCTCCATGTGAATTTATTTTTAAATATCCTACTTAGGACTCATGCTTCCTAAATCTGAGAATCAGGTCTGTCATCAGTTCTGGAAAATTCTCAACTATTCTCTGAATAGGTTCCCTCTTTCATTCTCTTTAGTGTCTGCCTCTGTAACTCATATTCATTTTCCTTTGCATTCACTGCTATTTCTTAGATTTTTAAAAAATATGTATTTTCTATCTTTGTATTGCTCTTTGCTGCATTTTGGATAATTTCTTCAGATAATCTCTCCTAACTCACCAAGTGTTTCCTTACCTATGCCTAATTGGTTTAACCCTTACATTAAATTTTTAAAATTTTGGTGATTATATTCTCATTTTGAGAAGTTCTGTATGGTTGTTTTTCTTCTGTCTGTCCTTGCTTTTCATAGTGTCTTGCTATTTTATTACTTTTTATTACTCACTTTACGTATCTAAACACATTTTTTGTATAGTCTTTATACCTAAAGCTCTTGTAGATATGAACCTGATGTTTATTACACCTACTGACTATTTTCTGTAGATTGTGCCTTTGTGGGTTTTGTTTTTGGATTGTGAGCTCATCTTCAATGGAACTTGGTCTTTTGGAATCCTATTCTATAGCACTAAGGGCATGTCACTATGACTAGATTTATTTTTGCTTCTTCCTGCTACCCCAGGGCTATCATCAGTTTGAAACCACTTTTTTTTTTTTTCATTTATTTTTATTAGTTGGAGGCTAATTACTTTACAATATTGTAGTGATTTTTGTCATACATTGACACTTTTTATATTAATTTCAGCAGCTGAGATTTGCAGACCAATTGGGTAGTGTAAATTTATACCTCAGTTATGCACATGAGTAATTCAATGGTTACAAAGGCTGAAAGAGGACTTTTTCTTTCCCTACCCACAGTGCAGGTGGAGACAGACATGCTTCCTTGTTGTTCCCTATGCTTATAGGTGGATATAATTTTTTTTTGTTCATTACTTTAGTAGGATATTACTTATAGGCCTAAGGCTTATAAGGACTCTTGTTTCCAAATTCCTACTTCATATAGGGCTTCCCTGATAACTCAGTTGGTAAAGAATTCACCTGCAATGCCGGAGACCCTGGTTCGATTATTGGGTTGGGAAGATTCCCTGGAGAAGGGATAGGCTACCCTCTCCAGTATTCTGACCTAGAGAATTCCATGGACTATATAGTCCATGGGGTCACAAAGAGTTGGCCATGACTGAGCGACTTTCACTCACTTCACTCACTCACTCATTGGACCGAACCCTGGTTATTGACATTAGCATTCTCTTTCTATCCCCTATACTTCTAGGGTAGTCCTAGCATTCCCTCATACATTTTTACTTTGTTTTTAATTAGTTCTTTGACTTGAGTCCTGAGATATTTTCCTTACATTTTGAGGGGCAAATTCAGCTATGCACTTAAAAGGATATACATTATATTTTATCCAGAATTTCTAAGTAGATTTTAGAAGGAATGATTTCAAGCTTTCTGGTCAGCCTTAGAGGAAGAATCAGAAGTCTTCGTCATTTTACATTTCCTGATCCTGTCCTAATGCAGTTGGTCTGTGGGTTGTTAATGTTGAGCTGCAGGGCTTTCTATTGATCTCTGTTATATTTTTATTGTTGTCATTAAGTTTGGTCCCTCATTCTAGTTTTATTTTTTTTAATCATGGCTCAGTTATCTCTTAGTTTTACCTCCCATACCTGAATCATTTGTATATTTGATGTACAAACCATCTTGCTTTTCCATGAGCATTTAATAAAAGTAATTAAACCAGAGCAGTTCATGTACACAGCCCAGGTGTATGCCACTAAAGATATTTCTATCAGTGGACATGGTTCAGAAATCCTTGGAATTACTTACAAATGTCTCCAATCTGTTATTCATTTCAGTTTACTTTTCAATATTTGGCTCACAAGGCTTATTCTTAATGAGCTTGCTCAGATCAGTTCACTCCTGCCAATATTTCTAAGTACATACTATATACCACTGTGTGTACTTTGTGTACCAGAGATATAAAGAAGAATAAGTCATAGCTCCTTCCCTCCTGACACTCAGCCTGGTAGAGGAGAAACGCAGGAAAGCAAATAGGCTAGCCATGTGATGATTTCTTCCTGTATTTTGCTCAGGAATAACTTCCATCTGACTGATCTATAGTATATGGCATCTACCCCCTTTCCTTTTTTGCCATGTCATAGACATATAAGTTAAGCTTATACAATTGATTTGTGGGAAAATTTTCACAAGGCTAAATTCCATGTCTCTTCTCTCTATAATCTTTCATGAATAAGTTCATTTGGTATTTCATACTTATATATTTTGTGCTTCCCTGGTGGCTCAATGCTGAAGAATCTGCCTGCTATGCAGGAGCCACAGGAGAGGTGGGTTTGTTTCCTGAGTTGGGAATATCCCCTGGAGGAGGGCATGGCAACCCACTCCAGTATTCTTGCCTGGAAAATCCTATGGACAGAGGAGCCTGGTGGGCTACAGTCCACAGCTTCACAAGGAGTCGGGCACAACTGAGGCGATTTACCACGCACCCACTCCTATATTTTAGAGTATCTTTACATCAATAAAAAGTACTAAAAATATTGACAGTAAAGTACTAAAAAACAGTGGCAGATTTTATTTTCTTGGGCTCCAAAATCACTGTAGATGGTGAATGCAGCCATAAAATTGAAAGATGCTTGCTCCTTGAAAGAAAAGCTATGACAAACCTAGACAGCATATTAAAAAGCAGAGGCATCACTTTGCCAACAAAGGTCTGCATAGTCAAAGCTATGGTTTCTCCAGTAGTCATGTATGGATGTGAGATTTGGACCATAAAGAAGGCTGAGCGTCAAAGAATTGATACTTTTGAACTGTGCTTCTGGAGAAGACTCTTGAGAGTCCCTTGAACAGTAAGGAGACCAAACCAGTCAATCCTAAAGGAAATCAACTCTAAATATTCATTAGAAGGACTGATGCGGAAGCTGAGGCTCTAATACTTTGGCCACCTGATGCGAAAGCTGACTCATTAGAAAAGATCTTGATGCTGGGAAAGATTGAAGGCAGGAGGAGAAAGGGGTGACAGGATGAGATGGTTGGATGGTATCATTGACTCAATGGACATGAGTTTGAGCCAACTCTGGGAGATAGGGAAGGACAAGGAAGCTTGATGTGCTGCAGTCCATTTGGGTAGCAAAGAGTTGGGTACGACTTAGTGACTGAACAACAAAAATACTAGACATATGTTAAGTTACTTTAAGATTTTCTTTCCTTTTTATTCCTATTCTAACTATTTTCCCCCTTGGTTAAAATCTTTCTCAAAATTTTCTCTTCTCCAAACTTCCTCTTTCCCAGAAAGGCAGTACAATATAGATGTCTAATATCAATTTGGACTTTTTTTTCATCTGAAGTTTGTGCTGAGTTTTTCACTCAGGGTTTCCTACTTGGTCCAAGACTCCTGTTCATTTTTTTATTGAAAATATTTTGTTATAAAATTTTCAAATACTTGAAAATAAATAAAATTTTCAAATATTTATTTGAAAATATTTCAAATATTTGTATTTGAAAATTTGTTAGGCAAACTAATGATGTAACCACATTTTCAGCAAAGGAATCTAATCTGTTTAAGAAATAAATTTTTTTCTAGACTAGGAATTGTGCATTTGATCTTTAGTCTTTTCTTTCCATAACCCCAACCAACCTTCATTAATCAGGAAGTCCTGTCAAGGACTTCCCTGGTGATCTAGTGATTAAGACTTTGCCTCCCAGTTTAAAGGTTTAAGGTTCAATTCCTGGTCTGGGAGCTAAGATTGCACAGGCTTCATGGTCAAAGAACCAGAACATAAACAACAGAAGCGATATTATTACACATTCAATGAAGACTTTAAAAGTGGTCTACATCAAAAAAATGTTTTAAAAAAGTCCTGTCAATACCTCCCCTTCAAAATATTTCATATCTGTTCCCAATATTTTGTTGCCACATTTAATGCCCTAACCCACACTCTAATCCTTTCCTGTCTGACAGTTGGATAACTTCCTAAATGTTTTTCCTATCTCCTGACTTTAATGTTAGTCCTGTGTTTTTCATATCACAATCAAGATTTAGTAGATTATAAAATCAATTTACTTGTTTGTGATCAGAAGTTTTTAATGATATAAAATAGATGAGATAGACAATATTAGAGTTCATGGCTATGATAAGGGTGTTTTTTTTTCCACAAAATTTTTATTTTAGTTATGTATATGGGCCAGACTATTAATTTATCCTTTGTAATAATTGTATAGGTAGTTGTCATTTGGAGGTGTGTCTGTCTAGCATCTGAACCTTGTTCCTGTGTTTAGAGAACTATGTAGCATATGAGTCTTGGTGGGAGGTAGGGCCGGCCTTGCATTGTGTGTGTGAAAGTCTCTCAGTAGTATCCAACTCTTTGCAACCCCGTGGACTATACAATCCATGGAATTCTCCAGGCCAGAATACTGGAGAGGGTAGCATTTCCTTTCTCCAGGGGATCTTCCCAACCCAGGGATCTAACCCAGGTCTCCTGAATTGCAGGCAGATTCTTTACTAGCTGAGTCACAGGGAAGCCCAAGAATATTGGAGTGGGTAGCCTATCCCTTCTCCGGTGGATCTTCCCGACCCAGGAATTGAATGAGGGTCTCCTGCATTGCAGGCAGATTCTTTACCAACTGAACTATCAGGGAAGCCCCTCCTTGCATTGTAGAACCTTAAAAAATCTTGCTTTACCAACATCCCCTGCATCTAAGGTGCTGCCTTGTGACCTAGGCTTCTTAATCAGATGCCTGGGATTTTGAGTTAGGACAGAAGCAGGGAAAGTAAGTTCCTGGCTGTTGCGGTGGCAGTGGCCATGACACTGGCGTTTGGCTTTCCGGGTGTCAGGGCTGACAGCCTCAGCGGTGCTATCCGAGGGCAGCAGTGGGGCCTCAGCGGAGTGGTTACAGACATGGTTTGGGAGGGTTTCTAGTTGGCTAGCCTTCTGCTCCTGCCTGTTTTCTGGGTCTGGAACTCTAAATTTCTTGGAGATTTTATGAGCAACTCCATTTCCATTCTGGCAATTTCTTTTCTATATCTATGGATTGAATTATTCCCTCACCCAGTTTGTATGTTAGAGCTCTAACCCCCAATAAGACAGTGTCTGGAGATGGGGTCTTTGTTGTTGTTGTTGTTATTTAGTCACTCAGTCATGTCTGACTCTTTGCGACCCCATGAACTGCAGCACACCACGCTTCCCTCGCCATCACCATCTCCTGGAGCTTGCCCAAACTCATGTCCATTGAGTCGGTGATACCATCCAACCACCTCATCCTCTGTCGTCCCCTTCTCCTCCTGCCTTCAATCTTTCCCAGCATCAGAGCCTTTTCCAATGAGTCAGCTCTTCACAACAGGTGGCCAAAGTATTGGAGCTTCAGCTTCAGCATCACTCTTTCCAAAGATTATTCAGGGTTGATTTCCTTTAGGATTGACTGGTTTGATCTCCTTGCATTCCAAGGAACTCTCAAGAGTCTTCTCCAACACCACGGTTCAAAAGCATCAATTCTTCAGAGCTCAGCCTTCATTATGGTTCAACTCTCACATCTATACATGACTACTGGAAAAACCATAGCTTTGACTAGACTGACCTTTGCTGGCAAAGTAATCTCTGCTTTTTAATATGCTGTCTAGGTTTGTCATAGCTTTTCTTTCAAAAAGCAAGCATCTTTTAATTTCATGGCTGCAGTCACCATCTGCAGTGATTTTGGAGCCCAAGAAAATAAAGTCTGTCACTGTTTCCATTGTTTGCCCATTTACTTTCCATGAAGTGATTGGACTGGATGCCATGATCTTCATCTTTTGAATGTTGAGTTTTAAGCCAGCTTTTTCACTGTCCTTGTTCATCCTCATCAGTGGGCCATTTAGTTTTTGCTGTAAGGGTGGTGTCATGTGCATATCTGAGGTTGTTGATAGTTCTCTGGGAAATCTTGATTCCAGCTTGTGCTTCATCCAGCCAAGCATATCACATGATGTACTCTGCATATAAGTTAAATAAGCAGGGTGACAGTATACAGCCTTAATGTACTTCTTTCCCAATTTGGACCCAGTCCATTGTTCCATGTCCAGTTCTTACTGTTGCTTCTTGACCTGCATACAGGTTTTGCAGGAGTCTGGTATTACCATCTGTTTAAGAATTTTCCACAGTTTTCTGTGATCCACACAGTCAAGGCTTTGGTGTAGTCAGTTAAGCAGAAGTAGATGTTTTTCTGGAGTTCTCTTGCTTTTTCTATGATCCAACAGATGTTGGCAATTTGTTCTCTCATTCCTCTGCCTTTTCTAAATTCAACTTCAGCATCTGGGAGTTCTTGGTTCACGTACTCTTGAAGGCTAACTTGGAGAATTTTGAGCTTTACTTTGCTAGCGTATAAAATGAGTGCAATTGTGCGGTAGTTTGAACATTCTTTAGCATTGCCTTTCTTTGGAACTGGGATGAAAACTGACCTTTTCCAGTCCTGTGGCCACTGCTGAGTTTTCCAAATTTGCTGTCACATTGAGTGCAGCACTTTCACAGCCCCCAGTTTGTATGTTGAAGCTCTAACCCCCAATATGACAGTGTCTGGAGATGGGGTCTTTAGGAGGTAATTACAGTCAAGTGAGGTCATAAGAGTGGGGCCCTATTCAGATAGGACTATAGTTTTATGAGAAGAAGAAAAGGAGGTTGTTTTCTCTCAGCCACATGAGGACACAGGGCAAGGCAGAGCAGCAAGCCTAAAGGAAGCTCTCACATGAAACCACTCACCTCCTGGACGTGCCAGAGAAAGGGTCTTGGAGAATGGAGAACGGCTACTCACTGCAGTATTCTAGCCTGGAGAGTTCCATAGACAGAGGAGCCTGGTGGGCTACAGGCCATGGGGTTGCATAGAGTTGAACACAACTGAGCAACGAATATACACACACACACACAATTTCTGTGATATTTTGTTATGCAGCTGAACTGACAAGTACAGATTGTGGTACAGAGAAGTGGGGAACAGCAACAGCGTCCCTTCTCAGAAAGAGGGAAGCAGAACCCCGTGGATTTCTCAGAGAGTCCCCACTCCATGGGGACTTCCCGCCTTTCTGAGCAGAGACGCAGGATAGCTTTCCCATTAAAGGACCTTTTCTCAGTGATTCCTGGGAGAGTGGCCTTTTCACTTCCTCCTCCTGCTGGTCTCCTCAGAAAGGAAGTTTTAAGGAAGAGGAAGCAAACAGCATGTAGCGTGCCATTTGTGGGCAACATTTCCACAAGTCTCAGCGTGCTGCAGTCCCCGGCTGGTTATCCGGGAGCCGGCCCGCGGCCCTGCCACCCCTGCCCTGGCCTGGCCGCTGGCTCTGACTGCAGGGTCCCTGCTGCATCCCGGAGGGTCCTCACGCCTTTAAACACGGCTCCTCTAGCTAATAGGACTGCACCTATTAGCCTCTTGTATGAGGTACAAAGCCCAAGTACTTGGCATGACAGAGATCAGTCAAGATACAGGAAAAAAAAAACAACCTGAGTTTCTTATTACAATTAAAGTTTTGAAAATAGCTGGCTATGAATGAACAGTAACATTTTCTAAAGAAAATAAACTGAGAATAGACCTGTGTGAGATGTGGAAAATATTTTAAAGCAAAGGAAATGATTCACCACCTCAAAGACGTGGCACTTAGATGAATTATGCAGGTCAGTTTTTCACTTCTGTGGAAAGCCTCTATGTCTTGGATAAATTCATATGTGTGTGCTTTGCATAATGCTCATGGAAGATTATTCAATATTAGTATTCAGAAAGACAGGAACTCCTTTGAATAATTCTAGCCATTTCCTCTAAGTCAGAGCAGTGGAGGAATTGTATGCCTTATGGAGTAGAGCTTTGTTTACATAATGGATGCTTTGTAAAGTAATTAAAAAGTGACCTTTGAAACATTTAGCTTGGTTTGTTTTGTTAGATTTTCTCATTTATTTTTTTCCCCCCTTAGATCTGTTTTTGCAACTTCTCATAACATCTAAGCAAATGATTTAAGAGAATTTTTTTATCCTTTATTTCATGAGTCCAACGTACAGGTATTAAATAAAAATAAATAGATAACTTTGAAAAGTCAATACTCAAGTTACATTCTAACCATTACCTGAAATAAGAATTTTATGGTATAGTCAGAGTATTCAATATCCAATCTTCGGAATAAATGTTTCAATGGTTTTTATAACTGTAGGTAATTTTGCAGGTAAATTTCATTCTTAGTAGATTTCACTCTTCATTACTGAAAAGAAGCCAAAATAATATATATTCACAGAATTGTTTTACTACATTGAAATTAGCATTAAACATTGCTTAAAATTATAATGGAGGTGGATTTGAATTACATTTGTGTTTCTCACTTGAGGGACTTCGAGGGTAATTCATTTAACTTGGAGGACCTGACGGCAGAACCGGAGCCATCAGGGAAGGTTCCCAAGAGGTGCTCTGGGCACAGAAGGGCTGAGTAGCCGGTAAACCTGACCCACAGGAAAGTGGCTTCTGTGAGAGACCATGAGCCTCTCCTCACAGGAGGTGTTCCAGCAAAGGCTGAACGACCTTGGCATCAGGGATCCCGACACGTGCTGTGGCTCTGCACGTTGTGGGGAGGTGCTGAGTAGGGGAGACCTCTCCGGGTCCTCTTTGAATTCTAGGATAAAAATCCTACGAAGTTTTCAGTCTGTTGTAATCGTGTACTTTGTGTTGGATGAGTCAATGTTTGAACTGTCTTAGGATCGCTCTTCTTGCTCTTAGTTATTTAAGATACAGTCGAATACTCAGGTTTTCTAATTTTTTAAGCCTAAAATAAATTACACAGAGGAAGAAGGATTTATCCAAGTTTTGAAAGGCATGGAGAAAGGTCTGTCTAACTTGTCACACTCGCAACTCTAACTCAGGCTAGAGAAGAGAAAAATGAACATGTTTTCCTGTTTCTTTTTTCCCCCTATCTCTTCTGTGCTGGTAACTGAATGCTGCTCACGGCTAACACATATTCCTTCTTTCCCTATCTAATTCCATGTTTCACACGAAGTCCACTGTCATGAAAAGCACTGTGTGTTTTGGAGCCAGAGGACCCTAATCGATTGAGAAATACTGTGAGAGGACCTGTTATGACAGCTCCTTTCACGTGCAACCATCTGTCAGTGAGAAGTTAAGGGGTAAAAAAAGCTCAATACTCTCCAGTCTCAGAATCAAGGCTGCCATCATGTGGGGAAATTAGAGGTAATTGTCGTGCCATTGTCTGAGGCCTGCGGTCCTTCTGGAGACAGCCATTCTTAGGATACCCAACCGTCTCTCTTCCACCCTCAAAACTCCAAGCTTGAACCCACTAATCAGCTCCTCCTCCTCATCCTGACAATCCTATAAACTCCTTTCATTCTCTCTCCCCCTCCCCTGCTTTATTATTTTTCTTCATGACAGTTATCACCACATGAAATTATACTATCTACAGCATTTGTTCTACTTTTTAAATTGGCATGAGTCCTGATCCTCATCATTTCCCCTCGAGTTTAAGTCCCATGTGGACTGGGAACCTGTATGTCTGTCCCTGCTGTATCCCCAGATAGTAGAGTGGTCCCCACCTTGCACACTTTAGGGACTTGGGACAAGCCTTTCAGCACTTTTTTGGCCCATTTGTCTGCTTGGGTGTCTGAAGGTGTTCACTGAATTGTTTAGAATTCTCTCTTAAAACTACCCTTCCTCACCTGATGTGGTTTCTTGCCCTCCCTCATCCTCTCTTTTGCTGTCATTATATTCTCCTAATAAATAAATAAAAAAATAAATAAAGGGCAGCTGCTTCCTCAGACTCGACTATCTTTTTACTTCCTACCTGTAGTTAGTTCTCTTCCCAGCTCAGGTCTTGAAAGTGACCATCTATTCTGGCTGCCTTGGCCTCATTCCCCCTGAAGTCTTCTGCAGCTTGATTTGTGAGATATTCATACTTCATAAGCTCCTCTCTTCAACATACGTTTTTCCTGGAGCTTCTCACTGTCAAATATGAAAGTGCCTACACTGTGCTCATTCTGACCTTTTCCACATGTCCAGCACCACACAGTCTCCCACGGTTCTGCTTTGGTTGCCGTAACACATGGGACCTCTTCCTGGGGAAGCCCTAAGGCTAGTTAGTTTCATTGCTGACTCTGCACTAGACCACCAGCTCCCTACTTCTTTCTTCCTGTAATCCATCTCCTATCACCAGCCAAGGAGTAAATCCTAATACTCCCTCACTTAACAGTTCTTGTTATCTGCAATGTCCCTGGGCCATCTCGCTCCAAAACTTACATTTCTTAAATCTACAAATACTCTAGAACACAGGTTTTTCCATTAGTGTCAATGTGACTGGTCCCACGAATTGGATCTTTAGAATGATATGAAGTTGAAGTTGAAATAACTCCAAATGGATTCCCAGCTCAAAGCCCTACCAACATTATTTAGTAGGTATTATTTGGTATTCACTTGACAAGCATCTCTGGCTGCCTGCGATGTACAGGATTGTTTTGGGCTCTGGGGACACCAGGGTAAACACAGCAGAGACAGTTCCTGCTTTCTTGGAGCTTACTTTCATTTCGAGAATCATTGTCCAAAGGGAATATTTTAAAGGACTTTTTACATTTAGTTGGGTTTTAAATTATTATTTAACCTATAAAACCTGTGCATTCAGAAATTTATTTCAATATTCAAATCTTATGATTCCATTTTTAAATCTAGTCATTTATAGAAAATAAGAACAGTCTCATTTATTATTTCATCAGCAATTAGTTAATTCAAGCTCAAGAGTTGAAAGTTCTGTAACAATTAATTCTGAATTCAATTTAAGCAGTTCAGTTCCCTTAAACATCTTTAACTTCATCTACTCATTTAATACCTGATTCCTCAAGTACCTCAACTGCCAGGTAAGGCAGACTTATAAACCTAAAAGCCAATCACTCTTAAGAACATAACCAACTTAAACTGTAACAATAATCAAACTTACATATGTAGTAAATCAGCCTTTATTAAACATTTCCACACTATTTCCAAAATTAAATAAAGTATTCTTACACTTTCTGATTTAATATCACAAGTGTGAAATCAATTACATATTTCAAATTGAAATCATAATCTCTGTAATTATTTCAAACTCTTTAAATAAACATAACTAGAATAGCCCAGTGATATGAAAATTACTCTTAAACATATTCCATAAAAATATTTTGAGTATGGATTTGATTGACCTTGTGATCTCTATTCTTATTTATTTCAACTTTTCTAGGGTGGCAGAGTCACCACCACAGTTAGAGTAAGTAGTTGTACCATCTTTGGGTGGCTGAGGTTACTGGGTTGAAAATCAAAATATCCCTGTGCTGAATTACTGCTCAGAGATTGGCCTGATTTGTGTTTTTAAAAGATGGCTCCTGGTTGCTGGTGGTGAAGGACGGAGGGAAGTCAGAGGGTATCGATCTGGTAGTGACTCCTTCATCTTGTTAGCTGTTCATCAGCTTCTTCATGGGAAGTCACTTTATTTGATTCTCTCCAGTTTCTCCTTATTAGTTACCAAGACTCTGTTGCCTCTTGCAGCCTTCTCTTTTATTTTTCGTGTGTACCATATGTCTTTTAAACTCCTTTTCTGGTCCTTGATTTTCATTTCCTCCCAATTCTACTATTCAAGGTAGGGTAGGATGCTTCAGATTCCAAGGGTGGAAGAAAACCAGGCCCCAGGAGGAAAATGGATTGGGATTAAATTTAGCCAAGAAAAAAGAAAAAGAAAGATGTTCTTGACAGGTGCATACTCAGTCTTGGACTTTTTGTGACCCCATGGACTGTAGTCCGCCAGGCTCCTCTGTTCATAGAGTTTTCCAGGCAAGAATACTGGAGTGGATTGCCATTTCCTATTTCAGGGGATCTTCTCAAACCAGGAATTGAACCTGCATCTCTGCATTGGCAGGCGAATCCTTTACCGCTGAGCCATCTGGGAGACCCATTCTTGACATGTAGACAAAGACAAAAATCCAGAAGTATAAATAGCATATGTTAACCTGGGTTATCTTTGTGATAGGTTATGAAGGACTTTGACTTTCTACTGTAATCTACACTGTGCTTTTGACAAGAAGCATATGTTACTTCTACAATCAGAGAAATTAAAATTAAAAAATTTTTAAAGAAATAAAAAGAAATACAAATCAAAGGGATTAGTGTGGCAATAGAATCCAAAACACTTTATGAAGAAATGACTCTTGATAAAGAATTGAGGCCACCCATTAAAAAAAGATACTATGATTGTTATTAAATTTTCTATCAGTACGTAACTATAGAGTAACAATAGCTTTTGAAGTAGCAGACTTTGATGTGTCTTTTCAAACTGTGAATGATAGTCAACGTGTGCCTCTCAGCCTTTGGGGAGTGATTGATTTCATAGAGCAATAATTGCAGTGAAAGTAAGGCCAATTTGGATTCTGCAGCTCTCACTGAGAGCAGTGCAATAAACAAACATGTAGGCACCAGCTTTTTGTGTGAAGCACGACAAGATGCTGTTGTGAGATTTACTGGTGGTGGAAAGGAAGCTATCACTTGCCTTAGAAAACTTGATGTAATTATGGAATCATTCATAATGGCTTTGTTGACCATAATAATTGCATTTTAACTTTCTACTTATTGGAAAGAAAATGGATGCTTCTGGATCATATTATTCTACTTAGACGATGTTATTATCTCACACTAACAAGTTATTATTCTGAAGATGCTGTAAAGTTCTTTTACAAGGGCCGCAGTGCTGAGCACGTTTAGACTGATGACACTCACATCACTGAAGAGAATGAAGAGAGTTCAGTAAGATTTGGCTCTTTAAACTTCATTTTAGATGTCCTGGAGAAAATAAAGTGCAAGATTTCAGCCGTTGAAGCAAAGCTTCATTGACAAAATTGTGTGAGCACTTTATATATATGGGCTTAAGCCACCTGCACCTCAGATCATCCAAAGAGACACATCCAAAGGCACCACAGCTGAGCCTCTTATACCCTCACAGGTGGCTGCTGGTGGTTTAGTTGCTAAGTCGTGTCTGACTCTTTGCCACCCCCATGGGCTATGGCCAGCCAGGCTCCTCTGTCCATGGGATTTCCCAGGTAAGAATACTGGAGTGGGGTGCCATTTCCTTTTCCAGGGGATCTTCCCCACCCAGGGATCGAACCTGGGTCTCCTGCGTTGCAGGCGGATTCTTTACCAACTTCCCATGAGGGAAGCCACAGGTGGCTACTCACACAGTATCCTAATGCAGTTTGATGGTAGCCCCCGAGTGACTGAGCAACACCCTGTTAGAACATCCCCTGCAGGTGTAGACCAGGCTCTCTCTCCATATGTGCTGCTACAGCACATGGATTTTCCCAGTTTGTATTGTATTGCTCCTAGAACAGTGCTGTGGAAGAGGGGGAACCATGACCGTTTGTTGGAATGAATGCATGGAGAAATGGATAAGCAATAGGGCTTCAGCACATTTTTTGATTGGCAGTTTTGATGAAACGTTTATTCCACATACATGAATTTGTGGGTAAATACGATACGTCTAGGTTGGCCAGTTTTCAGCATGGCCAAATTGAATCCATTTCTTTGAGGCTAAGTAAATCATACAAAATACAACTTTACTGACTCATATCACTGCGTAATTGAGCTGATTAACCGTGATGTGATCAACCATGAATATGGTGAAAAAGCCAGTCTGACTGCCGACTGACCAGGGCAGCGGTGATATATAGAACCAGTCTTCTTCGGTATTCTGCTGTGGCTTTGGTCTTGTGGCCACATTTAAGGAAAGAAACCCAGATTAATGAGATGATATTCCAAATACTGAAACAAAATAGGACATATATTTTCTGTATGTAACACTTTCTTGGCCCAGATGTTCTAAAGTAACTGTTGGGAAATTGCTATAAAATACGTGGAGAATTGGTCCCATTGTATGAGCCTTTATGGTCCAGTATAACCTTCAGGTTAGGGGACCACATGTTAGAGTCTCACTGGGGCCAGTTTTCCGGTTTAAATTTCAGCACAAAGGATTTACTGGAGGTATTGGGAGATTTCATGACAGAGCTATTTAATACTAGAATGAATTATTGGGAGCAATTGTGGCGTCTCCTGGCAGGCTCTAAATATAGTTCAGTTTCTCCTCTGTTCAGGATAGTTTGGGTGGACCTCCCTGAGAGGAGAAGGACAAATCAAACTGGTCCTTTTAGCCCAAAGTTTTTGCAATTCATTATAACCCAAAAGGAGGCTCTGGTACTTAAATGAATTAGTACTTTTTTGATAAGAGCCACACAGCATGTTGGACTTCTATGCTCTAGCGTAGAAGACCTTCATTATTGAGTTTTGTTTTCATTCACTCTAAACTTTCTCCCTTGGGTGGAAATATGTGTGCTTAGCCTCAACCCATAGGGAAGTTATTTAATGTATAACTCTGAACTTAATATGCTGAGTTAAATAGTAGTAGAACAAAATAAGCTTTTCTTCTCATTTGTGAAGCAAATTATACACTTCAAGAGAGGTGGGTACTTATTTCCAAGCTGACAGAATTCTTTCTAAAATTTCTGGATCAAAGGCATTTAGGGAGAAAATAAAATAGTGAGAAGAATTGAAAAGACGTTGTAAGATTGTTAGGTATAATTATTTTTGCTCTTTCAAGCATTAAAGAATTTTCAAGATATCTAATAAGATCACGTTCTTCTCTTATTTTGGAAATAGATGCTTTCTACATTTTTGTTTGAATTTTTTGCCCTATAAAATATAGTGAAAATGCATAGCAATTTTTAATGCAATGTAGAGATGTTTTTAATGTGGTATGAATATTTAAGTTTAAACCACCTGAATATTTAAATATAATAAGGTCTGTTCCAATTTCTCTCTGTATATATCCATTATGTATGTAGAAAACAAATCATATTAGTGTGTAGTTCTTTGAAAACAAAGATAGACATGCTAACCAAGATGAGCCCTTGGACGGTTTATGACTGTGCTCTTTTTGTGTACCGGCTCAACGTAACCTTTTAGTACCTAAGCTTAGCACACGTAAATATATGAAGAGGGTTAGCTGAAGTTGTTATGAGAGTCATAACTTCTCCGTTTCCTCTGTATTCAAACTTGAAACCTTCATGTCATATTAATGGAATTTTGTCTTTAATATATACATGCACAAGTCTTCTAGACAGATACTAAAAATGCCAAGATGGGATTGATACAACTGAAAATGCAACTAAAAATACAACTAAAAATGTTCTATAAATGTGATTAAAGGGGCTTAGGCATTTTATTGAGTTCAGTTTGGGCTTTTTTTTTTTTTTTTTTGACAAAGCTGGCCTAGTTGATTGGTGTTTAATATGTAGGAAGAATGTTCAAAAGAGCATCCCTCAGTCTTATTTGAATACAGGTTGCCTTAACTACTGCTAAATACCTGTGTGGAAAGCAAGCATTTGTATACTTAATCACTTATTACCATCAAATTTCTTTATTATTTTAGCAATAATATTTTTAAAATATATTGGCTTTAAGACAATATAACCTTAAAAACTTTAAGAGATAATTTGCTTTTGGTATTCACAAGAAATAGTTGTGTAACTGTGGCCACTCTATTTGGGGCTTCCCCGGTGGCTCGGAGGTAAAGAATCTGCGCACAATTCAGGAGGCACAGGAGACATGGGTTCCATCCCCAGGTTGGGAAGATTCCCTGGAGGAGGGCGTGGCAACCCACTCCAGTATTCTTGCCTGGAAACTCCCATGGACAGAGGAGCCTGGCTGGATGGGCTACAGTCCTTAGGGTCACGAAGAGTCGGACACGACTGAAGTGACTGAGACACACACACACCACTCTGTTTGTTAAAATGCAGGACAAAGTTAATTCCACTCTCTCCTTGGAGGTTTAGTTGTTTGGTCTTGTTGACTATGTTAGTGTTCTAGAATTCTGAACAGAATTCCCCATGACTCTAAGCTTTCGAAGAACAGAGGCAATCATTGAGCCATCAACCCCCCATCCTTCCTTCTCTCTCTAAGCTTCTCTTCCTTCAGCCCACAGGTTTCATTGAATGTGTATAGACTTCTAGTTACCCTGCCCTAGGAGATACTGAATTGATTAACACAGCGTTTCTGACCACAAGGAGAACACAGTCTTAGGGTCAAATAGGCAAGAAGACCAATAACTCTTTGATTCAGTGCGAGTGTAATGACTGGAAGAGGGACACAGAAGAAGAGCCTGGGTCCTTTCTTGTGATGGAGAGTGACAGTGGACAAGTGGTCAGAAAGAACTGTGGAGGGTGGAGGGTAGTAGAATGGAGTCTGAGACCTGGACATGCAGGTGTTATACAAGTAAATACCTGTAAGGATGTCCATCATTAAAAAGTCTACAAGCCATAAATGCTAGAGAGAATGGGGAGAAAGGGAACCCTCCTTCACTGTTGGTGGGAATGTACAACCATTATGGAGAATAGTATGGAGGTTCCCTAAAAAGCTAAATATGGAGCTACCATATGAGCCAGCAATCCCACTCCCATGCATACATCCAGAGAAAACCATAATTTGAAAAGATACACGCACCCCCAGTGTTCATTGCGGCCCTATTTACAATAGCCAAGACATGGAAGCAACATTAATGTCCACTGACAGATGAATGGATAAAGAAGATGTGGTACGTATATACAGTGAAATATTACCATCATCAGCCATAAAATACTATCAGCCATAACAAATAATGAAATAATGCCACTTGCAGCAACATGGATAGATCTAGAGATTGTCATACTGAGTGAAGTAAGTCAGGAACAGAAAGACAAATATGTATTATCACTTATATGTGTAGTCTTAAAAAAATGGTACAAATGATCTTATTTACAAAATAGAAATAGACTCACAGATGTAAAAAACAAAACAGTTACCGGGGGGAAAGCAGCAGGAAGGGGGAGGGATAAATTGGGAGATTGGGATTGACATATACATACTCCTATGTATAAAATAGATAACTAATAAGGACCTACTGTGTAGCACAGGGAACTCTACTCAACACTCTGTAATGACCTGTAATAAAGAGTAGCTGTATTTATATCTATATATATCTGATTCACTTTACTCTATACCTGAAACTGACACAACATTGTAAATCAGCTATACGCCAATAAAATTTAAAAAAAAATACATGTGAGGAAAGAAGCAGTTTGAATGGGGCAGAGAGTTGGAAAATGAGGCTTATGGGTGGTGGAGTGACTTGGCCTTCCAGGCAAACAACTTGAATTCAAGTATGGATGAATACGTGGGAAACCTATGGGGAACTGTAGTAGACAGGTCAAATGGCTAGAGAAGGGATAGTGTGGAGGTAGTGGGAAATGATGCATGCAAAGTATTCCAGGTTATGAAAATCCTCATGTGGCCTACAGAGAAAACTGGACCTTATCCTAAAAGCTATCAGAAGTTGCCAAATGTTTTAAATCAGTGTGGTGTCTCAGTTATAGTTATTTTCTATAGGTGTTAGAGAAATCATTCTGGTGGCAGTGTAGAGAGAAGATGAATTGGAAAGTCTCAAAACTTTTATGATGTTATCATTGTAATGCCGGGTTTTCAGAGGTAAAGGCAGTCTAGGGTCCAGGCACATAGCACAAATAAGCGAAATGGGCCAAGTTCAGAAACTGGAGAACTTGGACTTAGGGATTAAGTAAATACAAGGAGCCTTCACCACTTGGCTCCAGCCAGTTGCTGCCCTTTGGGAAAGCAAAGAGCCCACCACACACATACAAACATTCTGTTGCACATTCATTATTTGCGTTTGGCTCTCAGATGAGTGTCAAACGTTTTTAAAAACATGAATAGGTCAACACTGTACTGACCAAACAAAATAAATCTTTAGGCCAGATACAACCTAAGCCAATATATCACTGAATTGTGTTCTTTTGAACAATGGTCTTTGAAAAATGAGTTCTGTGGTCAAATAAATTAGAAGCAATTGGAACTTGACAAAACCGATCTTAAAATTCACAAGGAAAAGAAAATGTGCAAGAATTAGCCAAGACAATTTTGTAGACGAGCAAAGATGAGATACCAAACTATATTACAAATCTATGGCAATTAAAATAGTGTGGTTCTAGTAGAGGAATGAACAAATAAATTAAAGGACAGAGTGGATATTTCAGAAACAGCCTCATGTGTATATGAAAATGTATGGTAAAGGCAGCATTTTAAGTGAGTTGAGGAATGGAATGATGGATTATTTAGTAAATGGTGCTGGGGAAATTAGCTATCAACTGAGCAAAAATGATGTTAGATTCTAACTCATGCTGTTAGCACACAAAAATAAGATGAATTACATAACTAATTGTAAAAAAAATAAAGTGACAAATAGAGGGAAATGGAGAAAACATGTTTATGATATTAGGGAAAAGAAGGCCCTCTTAATGATATAAGATGCAAGAAGCAAATTTGACCTGATCAAAATTTTTTAAAAAATTTATTGCTTCCCTGATGTTCTAGTGGTTGAGAATTCGCCTTGCAACGCAGAGGACACAGGTTCAATCCCTGGTCTGGGAAGATCCTGCATGCCACAGGGCTACTAGGCCTGTGTGCCCCACGTACAGAGCCTGTGCTCTAGAACCTGTGAGCCACAACTGCCGAGCCTGCGTGCAGCAGCTATTGAAGCTAACACGCCCTGGAGCTAGTGGTCCACAACAAGAGAAGCCACTGCAATGAGAAGGCCACCCACCACAACTAGAGAGCAGCCCCCCGCTTTCCACAACTAGAGAAAGCCTGCCTTCAGCAACAAAGTCCCAGCCCATCTAAGAAAATAGATACCTTTTTAAAAAAGAACCAGATAAAGAAATTGGGTGGCAAAAGCCATCATAAGCGGTATTAAAAGATAAGCTACTATCTGGGAGAAAACACGTAACACATAACAGGATTAATATCTATAACATGGAAATAACTCCTCCCAATGAAAAAGAAAGAGACAATCCATTATAAATTAATCAAAAGACATGAACAGGCAGTTTCCTGAAGAGGAATTATAATTAGTCGATAAACATATGAAAGCATGCTCAATATTAATAAGAAATATGAAAATGAAAGTATACTTAATACAAGAAATATGAAAATGAAAATATGCCTAATCACACTGCAATCAAACAAATGAAAATTAGAACTATTCTCATATTCTTACTACCCACTAAATTGGCAAAATTAAAATTTGGTAATATAAGAGTAAGCGAGAGAATGAGCAGACACGAACTCTTCCATTTTGGATGTGAACGTGCATTGCTATGGCCGCTTTAGGGGATGTCACTGTCAGCATCTACCAAAATTGATAGTACACTTACCCCAACTTCTGGAAATTTCACTTTGAAGCATCCACTTGCAGAGAAACTGTAAAGGCTGTTGTTCCTTCTAGCGTTATTTGCAATGGCAAGAAACTGGACAGAATCCAGCTCTTCATCAGTAGGGTGTGTGTGTGTGCTCAGTCGTGTCTGACTCTTTTGTGACCGCATGGACTGTAGCCCACAGGCTCCTCTGTCATTGGAATTTTCCAAGCAAGAATACTGGAGTGGTTAGCCATTTCCTACTCCAGGGGATCTTCCTGATCCAGGGATTGAACCCACATCCCTTGCATCTCCTGCGTTGATTGGCAGGAGGATTCTTTACCTCTAGCGCCACCTTCAGTAGTCAGTCAGTCATTTCTGTCACTCAGTCGTGTCCGACTCTTTGTGACCTCATGGACTGCAGCATGCCCGGCTTCCCTGTCCATCACCAACTCCTGGGCCTTGCTCAAACTCATGTCCATCGAGTTGGTGCTGCCATCCAACCATCTCATCCTCTGTCATCCCCTTCTCCTCCAGCCTTCAGTCTTTCCCAGCATCAGGGTCTTTTCAATTGAGTCAGTTTTTTGGCATCAGGTTGCCAAAGTATTGGAGTTTCAGCTTCAACATCAGTCCTTCCAATGAACATTCAGGACTGATTTCCCCTAGGATTGACTGGTTGGATCTCCTTGCAGTCCAAGGGACTCTCAAGAGTCTTCTCCAACACCACAGTTCAAAAGCATCAATTCTTTGGCACTCAGCTTTCTTCTACCAGCAGTAGAGGACTGGTTAAACAATACGTTAAATATGTTTCTACTGTAAAATGCTACACAGACTTAGAGCATAAAAGAATGGGGTCGACCTACTGATGTGATAAAACATATCACTGAGTGAACAAAATAAGTCACCCAACAACACAGAGAGTATTAACCAAGTTATTTGAAAAGAGAAAAAGACCTAAAACAATCCTATATGTAAACATGTCTGGAAGTAACACCTGCAAAAGGGATAACAGGGTTAACTATGATGACAGCTTGAGGTTGGTCAAGGGCAATTATATCCAAGGGGGACCCAATTTTACACATAATTTAAATTTTTAATAAGCTTATATTCATGCACTTGTGAATTACTTTTACATAATCAAAAGTAAAAAACCATTTCCAGTGATGGGAGAAACTTGAGCTTCTTATTTTCCAAGGAGGAAGCAGTCAGTAGGAAGGAAGGAGTCAAAAGTATTAATACAAGAGAGGAGTTATGATAGAGAAAGGTCCCTCAGGGAGTTTAGAGAGAACACAGTCTAGAGTTTAGCCAGAAGGGATTTGGCTTTGGATGGGAGGAGGACCAGTCCTCTAGGATCAAAGAGAAGGAAGAGACGAGGTTAGTGGAGATATGTTTGTATATGTGGGGGTGAAGGTTGGGAGGGGAGAGAGGAGCTGGAGAATTTCCCGAATGATGACCTGTACGTTCATTTTGAAGTAAAGCATGTTCCCCACCACCCTTGGGTCCGGTCAGCCTCACTGTGAATGTCAGTGAGTGTGGCTAGACTGGCTTCTCCGCCTGTCCACCTCAAGCACATTGACAGTTATTAATATCTCATTGGGCTCTTTCCTCTTGTCACCTTTTTAAGAATAGCTTGTCACCGCTCTGGCATACGCACCCACAAGTCCTGCATCCCTACGCTGAGAAACAAGGTCATGATAATGGGCCACATCGGTGAAGCAGTCAGTTCCTCTTGTTTGAAAGAAACCTGGGGAATGGCTTTCAAATGGCTCAGTTCTCGGGCATCCCGTTTTATACTCAAAAGTATTTCTGTTTCCTGTGCATCTAGAGGTCCCCGCACCAGCTTTGTCCCCAGGGAAGTCTATAAAACCTCCCCACTCCCACCAACATTCTCTGGAATTTTATTTTTTGCAGTCTCACAAAGCCTTCTGCTGTTCCTCTTTAACACTCAGCTAACTGTGAGGTTGGAGAGAGGTGGTTCTGAACTGCCCTCTCCTTTAGATTTTTAACTCTTTTAACCACCAGGCCTCACCTATTATGTAAACTATATTTAGCTACTCATTACAACTTACAATTCCTCTGTGATCCTTGGGTTCCAGAAAGGGAATTGAAATGAGTTTTTAGATATCAGGCATCAAAGGAAATTGAGGAAAATATCTGAGTTCTTTTCTCTTAAACTTCTGCCTTTCCTAGAGGCTGTCCCTGAAGTCCCTTGGTACTTTCTCCTTTTGACAGCTGCCTTCAGGAGGAAAACCTTAAAAAGGTTGGACATTCTTGTCTGTTTCCTATGCTATTAATGCTGTTACTAACATGCAGATGTTACTAACATGCTGATGTCTTTTGCTTCTCTCTCAATGGGTGACACAGATTTTATGTTATTATTTTTCTGTTGTGGCTTTAGCCATCCTAGTTAGTGGTGTTATGAAACAGCGCTTTGCAGGATTTTACTGTATAATTAATGAAAATCAAGGTACTCAGGATGAAAGAATTATAGATCTGCACTTCATTCACACTGATAAGATTCTCACTACATGCAGTGTGAGCCACAAAGGTGTGGTTTTAAGATGAGCACAAATGGAAAGTATTAGAATGGGTGATTTAATTGTAACAACTTAATCTGTCATCTTTTTGTTATGATTAGCCCTCACCTTAAAAAAAGGAGCCAGTAAACATAATTTCTAATACTTTGGTTATTTTTTTTTCCCTGTGAACGTGTGAGCAAGGCAACTTTGAGATGCATATTTAACTGGATAAGATTGTAATGAACACACTAGATTATTAAGTTTTAAAAAAAGATGGTCAGATTCATTTTATAACTTAATTAGGTGGTAGAAAGGATATTATGTTTGGAATTAGATAGACTTTAATTTTGGTCTTATCACTTATGAAGTATGACCTTGATCTAGTTACCTTCTCTGAAACTCTGTTTTCTCATCATGAAGTGGCAATAATAGAAGTCTCAGGAGAAATTCTCTGGAGAATAAAAGAGGCGGGGTATGTTTGAGAGGAAGAATACCGAGTTAGGGTTTTATCAAACTAAATTTGAAGTGCTACAGAAAATTTTAGATATGTAAATTTTTATTGATTGCTTTAAGACTAGAGATTTTTTACTTTATTTAAGGCCATGTTGCTAATAGCACTTGATAAGATGGTATCTCAACTATACTATCTGTAAACTAAGAGCAGGATACATTTCTCACAAAATTTAGTGAACCCTGTTTCCGCCTGTTCTCTTCATGTCTCTTCCCACGGTGGCTCCTAGAAGGCCCCCCATACGATGTCCTCTCAGCCAACATCAGCCTGCCCGGCTCTGCTCTCAGCAGAGCACCACCTCTGATGACCACCTCTCACCCCTCGGCCACCACCCACCTGCGTCAACCCCTCAGTGACTCTTCATGGCCTGCAGGACGAGCTTGATGTTACTCAGCTGAACAGTCAACTCAGTAATGGTCTGGCCCATTCTTATGGCCTCGTTTTCTGCTCCTTTCCCCTCATTCCTTTCTGAGCGATTCCAATCAGATCACATCCTTCTGCTTCAGTCCCTCAGCGCGTATATCTCACTGGATTCTTGTTTATGCATGGTATAACCAAAACTACGTTGGAGGGTGCTTAGCAACTTCCTGAGATGCATTTTTATTTACCTTTCTTTTCCCAAGGGCAAATTCCTCCCTTGATTATAGTCAGTCGAAATCAAAGTGTGTTTGAATTTTCCCAAGAATGTAAAAAATGTCTTCCATTTCACACAAAACTGAAATCAAGTTAGATCTTACTTAGCAAATAATCCTGAGACTAAAAACTTTGGAGAAGGCTTGTAACTCAAATATAAACTAGAGCTCCTTGTGGTCCAGTTTGTGGATAGTGTCATTTTGAAGATGCACAAAAGTCAGGTTGTTTTCAGGCTCTCAAGCAAATGCAAGGCTTCAGTTCAGTTCAGTTCAGTCGCTCACTCGTGTCCGACTCTTTGCAACCCCATGAATCGCAGCATGCCAGGCCTCCCTGTCCATCACCAACTCCTGGAGTTTACTCAAACTCATGCCCATCGAGTTGCTGATGCCATCCAGCCATCTCATCCTCTGTCATCCCCTTCTCCTCCTGCCCCCAATCCCTCCCAGCATCAGGGTCTTTTCCAATGAGTCAACTCTTCGCATGAGGTGGCCAAAGTATTGGAGTTTCAGCTTCAGCATCAGTCTGTCCAATGAACACCCAGGACTGATCTCCTTTAGGATGGACTGGTTGGATCTCCTAACAGTCCAAGGGACTCTCAAGAGTCTTCTCCAACATCACAGTTCAAAAGCATCAATTTTTCAGCTCTCAGCTTTCTTCATAGTCCAACTCTCACATCCACACATGACCACTGGAAAAACCATAGCCTTAACCAGGCGGACCTTGGTTGGCAAAGTAATGTCTCTGCTTTTTAGTATGCTATCTAGGTTGGTCATAACTTTCCTTCCAAGGAAAGTCTTTTAATTTCACCATCCGCAGTTATTTTGGAGCCAAAAAAAATAAAGTCTGACACTGTTTCCACTGTCTCCCCATCTATTTCCCATGAGGTGATGGGACCAGATGCCATCATCTTAGTTTTCTGAAGCTTTAAGCTAAATTTTTCACTCTCCTCTTTCACTTTCATCAAGAGGCTTTTTAGTTCCTCTTCACTTTCTGCCATAAGGGTGGTGTCATCTGCATATCTGAGGTTATTGATATTTCTTCCAGCAATCTTGATTCCAGCTTGTGCTTCTTCCAGCCCAGCATTTCTCATGATGTACTCTGCATATAAGTTAAATAAGCAGGGTGACAATATACGGCCTTGACGTACTCCTTTTCCTATTTGGAACCAGTCTGTTGTTCCATGTCCAGTTCTAACTGTTGCTTCCTGACCTGCATACAGGTTTCTCAAGAGGCAGGTCAGGTGGTCTGGTATTCCCATCCCTTCAGAATTTTCCACAGTTTATTGTGAGTCACACAGTCGAAGACTTTGGCGTAGTCAATAAAGCAGAAATAGATGTTTTTCTGGAACTCTCTTGCTTTTTTGATGATCCAGTGGATATTGGCAATTTGATCTCTGGTTCCTCTGCGTTTTCTAAAACCAGCTTGAACATCTGGACATTTTTAATGGCTGCAAACATCTTTGGGTTTGATTCTGTGGCTCAGTGGTGAGGAATCTGTCTGCAATGCAGGAGATGTGGATTCCATCCCTGGGTTGGGAAGATCCCTTGGAGAAGGAAATGGCAATCTGCTCCAGTGTTCCTGCCTAGGAAATCCAAAGGACTGAGGAACCTGGTGGGTTACAATCTGAGGGCTCGCAATTGAGTCAGACATGACTTAGGGACTAAAGCAATAAGAACCAAACATCTTTAACATCCTTGGTCCATTGCTGCTTCTCTCAGCATCCTGCACACCTACAGCAGCTACCTGCTGTCCTCCCCCAGCATCCTTGGTTCCCATTTCCCCACCCTCCACTCTCTTTCAAAACTCTTCAGATAACTCATCTCCACAGTATAGGCCCCTTTGTCCCTTCTTTTCTGTGCCTGTATTCCCCACCTCTTCGCCTACATTTCTAGACTTCTATTTCTACCTACTCAACAGCTGGAGAGGCCAAAGGCTTCATTCAGTCCTGAGAGGATACGAATGGAGTCCCTCGGAAAATACAGTTTTCTCACTTTGCCTTTCTAACAACAAATCCTTATAGAGGACTTTTTATAAATTCTGCATCTCTCTGTAAGCATTTATAAATAAGCCATTTGGAGTATTTTGTTATAGATTAATGTGTAAATTAGAAGATTACACAGATATAATATATGCACATGCTCGTGTATTGAAAGATACTTACCTTGCTAATTATTTTGCACTGTAAGGTTTTTTTCCCACCTCTAAATTCACACAGCACATGATGCCAGGCTTTTAATGTAATATAAGGGATGCTTTAAAAATGTGGTTGATCAATTCACTGACAGAGAACTCAGTGTTACAGTTTTAAGAAAAAT
Source organism: Dama dama (assembly GCF_033118175.1). Taxonomy (NCBI): domain Eukaryota; kingdom Metazoa; phylum Chordata; class Mammalia; order Artiodactyla; family Cervidae; genus Dama; species Dama dama. The sequence continues at coordinate 15,941,601 of NC_083687.1, read as the reverse complement.
TGTTTTCTATTTTCTTTTGTACCCCTTCAAAATATGCACAAAGAAGCCAGTTCAGACTTTATGCAAAATTCTGCTTGAATAAATTTCTATAGACAGTGGATTTTTCCACATTACTGTAATAAAACTTTTGTTGTTTCATTTTAGTTGCCTCTTTAGATGGTCATCTGAAAACAATTATGTATTTAATGAATCTAAGCATTTTTTCTCAAGAGTAGCAGAAAAAGTATCTGTCAGAAATGCTACAGTAAATGCATTTTCCATAATGCCAATAAGAGAAAAATTTAGCCTTCACCTTTTAATACAATTTACTGGACTTCAAACTAAAACACAGTTCAGAACTGGATTGTGTTCAGAAGGGGTCATTTTCTTCTACTGAAGTTTCACGCATATATCTTATGTTTCCAGATTTAAGCTGCCCACTCCAGTTCTCTTGCCTGGAAAATCCCGTGGACGGAGGAGCCTGGTAGGCTATACAGTCCATGGGGTTGCAAAGAGTCAGACACGACTGAGCAACTTCACTTTCACTATTGTTAATGCTGAGACAAAATGGTTTCTTCAGAAACTTGGGGAAAAATAAACGGCCTCATTTAGAGAGCACTTTGGCCTGGACTTGATCTATGAACTTATGGACATAAAGCTGTTTTGTGTGTATAAGACCTTGAGAGTCCTTTCAAGGGAGACTGTTTGGATTATGTACCTTGTGGTGTGCTTGCCTCTTGCAAAATTTGGTTTGAAGTCACTGGGACAAGACTGTGAACAAATCCATGAGAATCATACAGCTTGAAAGAACCTCACATGGTCCTCTCTCTTAGCCCCTGTATCCAAAGAGAAGAATTTACAGATCATTCAAGAAAGACGATTGCTGATACAGTTTTTGTGACACATCCCAGAGCGGGAGTCCCGATTATGCCAAAGGCGCTGTTTGAAAAGGAAGCACCCAACACCCCTGTCCTCCTGTTGTGTCTTAAAACTTGTGCAATGTGAGCAATGGTGGGAGATATCCTGTCTGTTTCTCGGGTGATTGGTGCCTTGAGGGAGTTTGCCTATGACATTTCAAAATCTGGAAGATTTTTCCATGCTCATATCATTCTTATATTTAGTTCAGTTTAGTTTATTTAAAAAAAAATTATAGTGTTAATCTCTTAACATTTATCTGAGTTACTTTACACCAGAGGTTGCAAAATTAAAAATTCCATAGAGGGCAGGCAGCTAATCTGAAATAAACCAATGAGGGCAGTAGGGAGAGATGATGTCAGTGCCAAAACTGGGAAGCACAGGTCCCCGGGGGCTACAAGCATTCAGATTAAAAAAGAAAAAAAAGATAATGCTGGACAAACAAAAGATTGTTTTGACTGAATCTGGCCTGTGAGTGTTTTTATTTGTGACTCTAGTCAAATAACCAGTCTCTCAGTCATGTCCAACTCTTTGTGACCCCATGGACTGTAGCCCGTCAGGCTCCTCTCTCCATGGGATTCTCCAGGCAAGAATACAGGAGTGGGCAGCCTTTCCTTTCTCCAGGGAATCTTCCCAAAACAGGGATTGAACATGGGTCTCTCACACTGCAGGCAGATTCTTTAACACTTGAGCTATCCGGGAAGCCCTAGCACACCCACAGACACAGAAAGCTTTAAATGATGATCCCAAGTGTATCAGTTACAACTTAATCTACCTTTGTAGTTTAATTTTTTTTGTCAAAAACACATTTTGGATGTGTAGGTTAATTGTTTCCATCTAGATATCCTTGCCTTGAATATTCCTTTCCAAAAAACAACTAATGGTGTGATTTAGGTCAACTAAGGTTAGCCATGGAGCCCTCTTTATTTCTCTATCAGGATTTATGGTTAGATCAGTACATCATGCAAGTCAATCTCTCAAGACCTTAGGAGGATATCTTGCCAGGTATGCTTTTGGAAGGATGATGTCCAAACCAGGGCAACTAAACCCACCTGCCTTTAACCAATGCTTGCATGTTACATACCTCAAGGAGGCATGATCCATGTAGTCTGCATGAATGGCAGCACTGTGCCCCTCTGGGGGAGCGGTGTTCATGGGGACCACACTGGGTTGGCACTCTGTTATTGCACAGGGGTGTAACCCTGCCTTCAGGTCTAGGCTGGTATCATACATTTGAGAGGCAACTCAATCTAAGACAGTAGACAGTTGTGGGGACTGTGGCAAACTGGAAAGAACATGTCCCACATAAAGGCATTAACATTTTGTTGTTGTTGTTGTTTAATTGCTAAGTTGTGTCCAACTCTTCTGCAACTTCGTGGACTGTAGCCAGCCAGGCTCCTCTGGATTGCCCAGGCAAGAATACTGGAATGGGTTGCCATTTCCTTCTCCAGGGGATCTTCCTGACTCAGGATCCAACCCGGGTCTCCGACATGACTGGTAGATTCTTTACCATTGAGCCGCCAGGGAAGCCCCATTTACATTTAGATAAGTTTATAAACATTCCTGTAGACAAGATTCACTACCAGCCCAAGACCGCTGGTCTAAACCAAGGTACGAAAGATGCTTTGCAGATCACACTAGAAACTATGTTTTAGTTAGGACTGTCTTGGTTACGTATAATAGAATCTGAACTCAAAGTAAAGAGGATTTCTTGACTCACATAACTGAGTTAGTTCAGAGAATTGAAAGGAGTGCTGCAAAAATCAGGGTCATCGCTACTTGAACTAGGTCCCTGACAAGACCAAGGTTCCTTCCCCACACGTCTGACCCATGTCCCCTGTGCAGAAGGGCAGGCGACTTGGCTTCTGACAGCCATGGTTCACAGACTCCAGCAAAAGGAAGCTATTTTCCTCTCAAAATTCATATTAGAGGGACTCATATTTGGTTCTGCTTGCAGTATGTTATCAGCCTCTTAGAAGAGTAGCTGTTATAGACATGGCAGGTGTTGAGGGGACCATGGTGGAATGAGGGGGTGTGACCAGCCAGGCCTGAGTCCTGTGCCTCGACACTTGCTTATTCCTCATGAACTTGAAGAATGGGATGGAGTGGGTGGGGGGTCATTACCAGAAGATGATGGACTAAGGAAGCTTGCTGGGTAGAAGCATTTAGCTCTCCAAGTCTACCGCCTTCTCAGGTTCCCCTGAAGGATGGGTCCCCATCACGATATGCTTTTCTCCCTCCTTCCCCTTTGTAGCAAAGAGGATGCCCCTTGACCAAAATTTGCTGGAAATTTTACAGGTCAGAGGCTCATTTGGCTCAACAGATGGGAAGATTATTTTTACTAACGGCAAAGCTGAGTCACGTTAATTGTATTCGTTGTCAACTGCTACCCTTTTGGGTTCAAATTCCTCTTAAAAATTCAAGTTGCAGAATTATGCACTCAGAAATATTCTGAAAGTGAAACAGTTGAGAGTCACTTACAGTATTCTCTATAAATACAATGGACTGCCCCAAATACTGCTTGAGGCTACTTCTGAGGGACTTTATTCTTGAAAAAGGGCTGCAGCGGACAGAAATGAAAATGTTCTGAGAATGAAAATCAAATCAGAACTAGTGAATTTAAGCTACTAGAGTTCTTAGAACTGGGTGAAAAACAAGATGAGCTAATAGGGTTACCATGTATTTACAGTTTAGTTGCTCAGTCTTTGAGACCCCATGGACTGTAGCCTGCCAGGCTCCTCTGTCTATGGGATTTCCCAGGCAAGAATATGGGAATGGGTTGCCGTTTCCTCCTCCAGGGGAATCTTCCTGACCCAGGGACTGAACCTGGATCTCCTGCATAGCAGGCAAATTTTTTACCATGTGGACCACCAAAGAAGTATTTACAGTAGAGGCTTTAATTTTGATAATTCTGGTTCAGATTTATCTTGACTAATAGTCTTAGTAGTCAAATTAAACATATAGTATAAGTTCTATTTGCTTAAAAATTCTGCCCTTAGTACTAATTGGTTTATTTGTGTTTTCTGGTGAACTAGTTTGATTTGTTCTGATAAAATTTTTAAAAATGATGAATATGTATTTTCCTGGCATTATTAATTTTTCCCAGGCTCAACTGCATGAATCTTTTAAGGTACCCTCTTACTTGCCCCTCTCTGCTCAAAAATGAAGGCAACCCCACCCAGATATGATTCTATCCTGCTCCTCAATCAAACAGCTGTTGAAACATATTTCAGATATCTATTTTTCAGAAATACCTTAGAAAGGGTTCTTCTGTCGGACAAAAAGTAGTTAGAAAACCTCTAATGACACCAGTCATAAAAACCATAATCTTACTGCTTTTTTGTTGTTTTCAACTCTGCTTATCTCTTCAAATTTAAGAGACTATAATATCATTTATTTGGTTCAGTGAACTAAATTAGCAGCACAGTAATAATTTGTTGATGGTTACTTTGATTAAGATGTTGGGTAAGGAGATTTTTAAAGCCTTCTCATCTAGTTAAACAAAAAGAAGTCTCACTTCAGATACGTCTAGACAGCTTTCTTCCACTTGGGGTTAAACAAATAAAGAGTAATAAAAGTGAAAAACTGAACCTAAAATGGTTTGTTTTTTCTAGGATGTAAATGTGATGTGTGTGGAATAATACTGCAGTTTATAATCTGCAAGAGGGGAGAAGCTTTATTTTTGTTTTATTCATGCAAATATTGAAAGATAAGAAATGACAAAATAGCTTTGCAATTTAAATTTCTAGGGAAAATGTGTTTTTCAAAAGGAGGGAGAGAATTTCTACAATGCAACTTTCATCTGATCATCAAACTTTGGTTTATAAGGCATTAATTTGCTTACATAAATCAGAAATGTCTCTAGCTAGGATGAATTAGGCAGTAGCTTGCATTGTTTGTTTTAGGAAGTACAGAAATATTTCTTACCAAAAATGTATATCCCACTGTTCATTGCTGAAATTCATCATTTCCTTTTTGTTACTTTTATTAATGACTATTTTCTCTGTCTTTTAAATAATTACTGCTGATGGGACTGTAAATTGGTGCAGCCATTATGGAAAACAGTATGGAAATTCCTTTAAAAACTAAAAATAGAGTTCCTATGTGATCCAGCAATCTCACTCCTGGGCATATATCTGGAGAAAACTCTTAATTTGTAAAGATACATGTATTCCAATGTTCCTTACAGTACTATTTAACAGTCAAGACACAGAAACAAACAAATTTTTATCAAGAGATGAATGAATAAAGAAGATGGAATAAAGATTCCACATACATACAATGGAATACTACTCAGCCATTAAAAAAGCCTATGGATTATCCATACTAAATGAAATAAGTCAGACAGAGAAAGACAAATCATATGATATCACTTGTATGCAGAATCTAAAAATATGACAAAAATGGACTTATTTACAAAATAGAAACAGACTCAACAGACATAGAAAACAACTTTATGGTCATCAAGGGAAAAGAGAGGGAGGGGTAAATTAGGAGTTTGGGATTAGCGGATATAAACTACTACATATAAAAGAGATAAACAACAAGGTCCTACTGTATATTAAGTGAGCTATATTCAGTATCTTATAATAATCCATGTGTGAGCTCAGTCACTTCAGGCGTGTCTGGCTGTGGCCCCATGGACTGTAGCCACCAGGCTTCTCTGCCCATGGGATTTTCCCAGCAAGAATACTGGAGTGAATTGCCCTTTCCTACTCCAGGGGAATCCTCCCAATCCAGGGATCCAACTTGGGTCTTTCATGTCTCTTACATTCAGTTCAGTCGCTCAGTCATGTCCAATTCTTTGACCCCATGGATTGCAGTACAGCAGGCTTCCCTGTCCATCACCAACTCCCAGAGCGTGCTCAAATTTATGTCCATCGAGTCAGTGATGTCATCCAACCATCTCATCCTCTGTCGTCCCCTTCTCTTCCTGCCTTCAATCTTTCCCAGCATCAGCGTCTTTTCCAGTGAGTCAGTTCTTCGCATCAGGTGGCCAAAGTATTGGAGTTTCAGCTTCAGCATCAGTCCTTCCAATGAGTATTCAGGACTGAATTCCTTTAGGATGGATTAGTTTGATCTCCTTGCAGTCCAAAGGACTCTCAAAGTCTTCTCCAGCACACAGTTCAGAAGCATCAGTTCTTCAGTGCTCAGCTTTCGTTATGGTCCAACTCTCACATTCATATGTGACTACTGGAAGAACCATAACTTTGACTAGACAGACTTTTGTCAGCAAAGTAATGTCTCTGCTTTTTAATATGCTGTAGGACTTCCCTTGTGGCTCAGCTGGTAAAGAATCTGCCTGCAATTTGGGAGACCTGGGTTCAATCGCTGGGTTGGGAAGATCCCCTGGAGAAGGGAAAGGCTACCCACTCCAGTATTCTGGCCTGGAGAATTCCATGGACTGTATAGTCCATGGGGTCACAAAGAGTCAGACACGACTGAGTGACTTTCACTTTCACAAGTTTGTCATAGCTTTTCTTCCAAGGAACAAGCATCTTTTAATTTCATGACTGCTGTCACCATCCACAGTGATTTTGGAGCCCAAGAAAATAAAAGTGTATTACTGTTTCCATTGTTCCCCCATCTATTTGCCATGAAGTGATGGGACCAGATTCCATGATCTTTGTTTTTTGAATGTTGAGTTTTAAGCCAGCTTTTTCACTCTCCTCTTTCAGCCTCATCAAGAGGCTCTTTAGTTCCTCTCTGCTTTCTGCGTAAGGGTGGTGTTATCTGCATATCTGAGGTTATTTGTATTTTTCCGGCAATCTTAATTCCAGCTTGTGCTTCATCCAGTCTGGCATTTCACATGATGTACTCTGCATATAAGGTAAATAAGCTAGGTGATAATATACAGCCTTGACGTACTCCTTTCCTAATTTAGAAGCAGTCCATTGTTCCATGTCTGGTTCTAACTGTTGCTTCTTGACCTGAATGCAACTTTCTCAGGAGGCAGGTAAGGTTGTCTGGTATTCAGTTTTCCACAGTTTGTTGTGATCCACACAGTTGAAGGCTTTAGTGTAGTCAATGAAGCAGAAGTTCTGCAATTCTCTTGCTTTTTCAATGGTCCAACGGATGTTGGCAATTTGTTTTCTGGTTCCTCTGCTTTTTCTAAATCCAGCTCCAACATCTGGAAGTTGTCGGTTCACATACTGTTGAAGTCTAGCTTTGAGAATTTTGAGCATTACTTTGCTAATGTTTGAGATGAGTGCAATCGTGCAGTAGTTTGAATATTCTTTGGCATTGCCTTTCTTTGGGATTGGAATGAAAACTGACCTTTTCCAGTCTTGTGGCCACTGCTAAGTTTTCCAAATTTTGCTGGCATATTGCATGCAGCACTTTCACAGCATCATCTTTTAGGATTTGAAATAGCTCAGCTGGAATTCCATCACCTCCGCTAGCTTTGTTCAAAGTGATGCTTCCAAAGGCCTGCTTGACTTTGCACTCCAGAATGTCTGACTCTAGGTGAGTGATCACATCATCATGGTTTTCTGGGTCATGAAGATCTCTTTTGTATAGTTCCTCTGTGTATTCTTGCCACCTCTTCTTAATATTTTCTGCTTCTGTTAGGCCCATACCATTTCTGTCCTTTATTGTGCCTATCTTTGATGAAATGCTCCCTTGGTATCTCTAATTTTCTCAAAGCGATCCCTAGTCTTTCCCATTCTATTGTTTTCTTCTATTTCTTTGTGTTGATCACTGAGGAAGGCTTTCTTTCTCCTTGCTATTCTTTGGAACTCTGCGTTCAGATGGATTCAGATATCCTTCCTTTTCTTCTTTGCTTTTTGCTTGTCTTCTTTTCTCAGCTACATGTAAGGCCTCCTCAGACAACCATTTTGCCATTTTGCATTTCTTCTTGGGGATGATTTTGATCACCACCCATTTTACAATGTTACAAACCTCCATCTATAGTTCTTCAGGCACTGTCTATCAGATCTAATCCCTTGAATCTATTTGTCACTTCCACTGTATAATTGTAAGGGATTTTATTTAGGTCATACCTGAATGGTCCAGTAGTTTTCCCTACTTTCTCCAATTTAAGTCTGAATTTTGCAATAGGGATTTCATGATCTGAGCCACAGTCAGCTCCCGGTCCTGTTTTTGCTGACTGTGTAGAGCTTCTCCTTCTTTGACTGCAAAGAATAAAATCAATCTGATTTCAGTATTGATTATCTGGTGATGTCCATGTGTCTCTTGCTTTAGCAGGCAGATTCTTTACCATTAAGGCCACCTGGGAAGCCCCCATTATAAGGGATAATGGAAAAGAATAACTAAATCACTTTTTCTTTATACCTGAAACTAGCATGACATTGTAAATCAACTGTACTTTAGTTAAAAAAGAAGAGTAAGAGACACTAAAAAAGGAAGACAAAGAAATCAATGTGCAAACAGAGAATTCTATAGCTTCAAACCTCATTCTTCAAAAATGGAGAAATTAGGACATTCCCAGATAAACATAAACTGAGAGAATTTGTCACTAGTGAACTAGCCAGTGCTTTTAAATTTAAGCAAGAAAATGAATTAAAGATACCTAGATTGGAAATGAAGAAGTATAAGTATCTCTTTTTGCAGATGACATGATTATGTATATAGATAGAAATCCACTGTAACAAGAGAATAACAAGAGAATTAGCAAGTTTGCAGGATGTAAGATGTATGTATAAAAATCACTTGTATTTCTATGCAGTAGCAATGACCAATCTGAAAGCAAAATTAAAATGTAAATTTTAGGAGATGTTTGTTAACTTCTGTAAAGAAAGATGTCCAAACTAATCTTTTGGCATTTTGAATATGTCCTTCCATTGCCTCTGGCTTCCATTTGTTCCTATTGAAAAAATCCATTGTTAATCTTATTGACAATTCCTTATAGGTAATCAGTCACTTTTCTTTTTCTACTTTTAAGGTCTAGATTTGGATATCTTTGAGTTTTTTCTACTTGGAGTATACTGAGATTCTTTGAAATATAGATTCAAATTTTTCATCAAATTTGGGAAGTTTAAGGCCATTATTTCTTTAAATATTTGTCCCCTCTCCATCAAATTTGGGAAGTTTAGGGCCATTATTTCTTTAAATATTTGTCCCCTCTCCATCTGGGACTTCCGTTATGTATATGTTGATATCTTAATTCTCTATTTATTTTTCTTCTTAATTTCTGTTCCTCAGACTGGATAGTTTTAACTGACCTATCCTGAAGTTTACTGATGGTTTTTTCTATCAGAGTCAGATGTTCTGTTCTGGTGAATTAAAAAAAAAAAAAAAAAAAATGGTCATCCTGACTTTCAACTCTAGAATTTCTACTTGGTTTTTTTTGTTATTGTTGTTAATATTCTTTTTTATGTAAGATATTCTCATACTTTCTCTAGTTCTCTAAACATGCTTTACTTTTGTTGTTTGAACATATGTGCAATAAATGAATTATACATCTAGAAAATGAGTCATTGTCTGGGCTTCCTCCAGGACGGTTTCTATTAAACCTTTTATTTCTTGTGCATGGGAAAGTTTCCTGTTTCTTTGTGTATTTCAAATTTATTTATTTTTGGCTCCATTGGCTCTTCATTGCTGTGCAGTCTTTACTTCAGTTGTGGCAGCTGGGGGCCACTATCTAGTTGTGACGTGCAGGCTCCTCGTTGCAGTGGCTTCTCTTATTGCAGATCACAGGCTCTAGGGCACACGGGTTTCAGTGGTTGTGGCATATGAGCTCAGTAGTTGCAGCTCCTGGACTCTAGAGCGTAGGCTCAGTAGTTATGGAGCATGGGCTCAGTTGCTCTGTGGCATGTGGAATCTTCCCAGATCAAGGATTGAACCTGTGTCTTCTGCATCGGCAGGCGGATTCTTCACCAGTGAGCCGCCAGGGAAGCCCTCAAAATTTTGGGGGTTGGAAAACTGGATGTTTTATGTTATGTAATATAATAGCTCTGAGAATCAGATTTCCACCCTCCCTAGAGTTTGTTATTGTTGTTGCTGCCGCTGGTTTGTTTAGTGAATTTTCCAGACTAACTGTAAAGTCTGTATTCTTTGTTGCTTGCAGCCTCTGAAATCACTGCTCAGTTGCTTAATCATCAATCAATAACTGGACAGAGCTGTCCTTAAATGCCTTAAACCAGTCCATCTCCAAACCTTTGATGAAGGAGTCTGTGTATGTGTTGGGGTACCCCCTCACTGGTCTAGAAGTTTATAACTGCCTTAGCCTTTGCTTCATTCTTGTGCAGAGCCTCACAGTCAGCCTGAAGTGAGATATAATCACCTTCTTGGGTCTTTTCTGGGCACGCACATAGCCCGGCACAAGTATGTGGCCTTCTAGAGACTCAGGAATATATCATCACTTTTCAAAGCTCTCATAAACATATCATTCCACAGATTTTTATTGTAAGCCTTTTTCACCCTCTTGTTTGCCTCACTAACATTGCAACCTAGGGCAACTGTAATATTAAACACTTAGCACTGATTTTTTTTTTTCCCAATAAACACCATGGGGAGAGGGCTGTTTGCTCCGAGTGAGCTCTTGAGTCAGGTCAAACAATGACAAATGCTGTGAGTGGGGCTTTTCCAGGGAGTTTCCAGACGGGTCAGAGAAATACAGTTCTCTGGGCTCCAAACCTCCACTGCCCCCCGTGTTGCTAGTCTCCTGGTTGCTAGTTTACACCGTCACACTTGCTCTGGTTGCAAGGCTGTTTTCTTTTCAACGCTGCCATGGAGTTGGGGAGGAGGGAGTGGGAATGGTTAGGTGAGAACACGATAAAGCTCACTGTCCTGACTGATATTTGTCATTTTTCTTGAGTAAGCGCTCCTTGGACTGTTGTGAACCTTTGGCGATCTTCTAGGGTTCTAAAAACGTTGACTTTTCCTATATCTGCCACTGTTCTTATTGTTCTTGTGGAGACATAGTTTTGAAAGGTCCTTACCGCACGATATTTATTTTTAATTAGTATTTTTCTCTTAGGCCAGATGAGATTAGAAACATATGAAACTTCCCAGTGCCCAATGAAGAGGGGGGCAGATTGAGTTTGGATGAGGAGGCTCAACAGAAAGGAACTGGAGACAAAATTTGCCAATTTATATTTCTTTATTTAGTTTTTATTGTAGCAATGTAATGTAGAAATAGCCATAGAGCCTATATAGGTGGCGCCTACATTTAAAAAATTTATATAGCATTCTTTGAAGCTTTGCCATTTGGTTTTCTATTCCACTGCAGTTGCAGGGAAGGGAGAATAAGCATATAGAAGATGGTAAAATACTAGGACAACTGATAGAAAGAGAGAATGTTTAAGTTTTAAAAAGTAGACGTAACAGTCATCAGGTACCAGTATAGCACACTACAATGCTCACTTTTCACAGGTTGTGAAAAGCTTTTCATAGCTAAGTCAAAGTGAAAATGCTAATTTATTCTCTGTGTCCATTACTTTTCAATATTAGAAATGTCTAATATTTTAGAAGGTTTTCTATCAAAAATCAATAAAATGTTTAATGTTTGATACTTAAAGTCATAGACTTCATTTACCTAGTGCATTTGTGGCCAAGAAATATATTTCCAAATGACATTGCTAATGGGATATTGCTATATAATTGGTGACAGATTCTGTTGAGTAGAAATATTCTGTAATAATTCAGCTCCAATGGCCCAAGGCTCTAGACTGGCCTTACCACCAGGCTGGCTCCTGTGAACCCAGCTTACAAACCAGCTCCTGTGAAACCAGACTCCCAGTCCACCCTACTCTTGGCTAAACCCTAAGACCCAGATGCCAGACCCACCTCAGTGATTGCCAATGCCGGGTAAGGCCCTGTGGACCCAGCATTCAAGTTCACCCATGCAGGCATGACTTCACCGAAGGAAATTAATAAAGCTGCAAAGACTAGCCCTAAGAAATAGAGATCTGTGTGCCTTCTGACAAAGTATTTACAATAATCCTCTTAAATTTAGGTAACCACAAGAAAACAAATGTAGACAACTAAATGAAATTAGAAAAACAATACATAAGCAAAATGAAAAATTCAACAAAGAAATAGAAGCCATTAAAAAACAAGCAAACTAAAGTCCTAGGGTCAAGGAATACAATAACTCAATTGAAGATTCATTGGAAAGCTTCATAGCTGACTCAACCAAGCAGAAGCAAGAATTGATTAACTAGAAAAAAGAGAGTCATTTGAAATCATTCAGTTAGAGAAGCAAAAAGAAAAGAGAATGAAAAAGAGTGAAAAAAACCTACATGAAGCATGAGATACCATAAAAGAAACAAGCTACTCGTTGTTAAAGTCTCCGAAGAGAGGGATAAAGGGACTGAAAGCTTATTGAAAGAAATAATGAGTAAGAATTGTCCAATCTGGGGAGAGACTTGGATATCCATGTTCATGAAACTAATATATCACCCTAAAATTTCAGACCAAGGCACATTAAAATTAAACTGTCTAAAATCAAAACCCAAAAGAAAATTTTAAAAGCACCAAAAAAAAAAAAAACAAAACAAAACACCACTGCTCACAATAAGGGAAACCCCATAAGGCTATCATCAGATATTTTAGCATAAATTTTTCAGCCCAAGAGAGTGGGATGACATATAAAAGTGTGTGTGAGGTGGGGGGGAAACTCAGCCAACCAAGAATACTTTACTTTACTGTCTTTCAGAAATGAGGGAGAAATAAAAGTTGATAGAATTCATCACTAGACTTGCCTTACAAGAAATGCTGAAAGGGGCTCTTCAAGCTGAATTGAAAAGACACTAATTAGTAACATGAAAAAAAATGAAAATATAAACATAATGGTAAAGGTAAGTATATAGTCAAATTCAGAACACTTTAGTACTTTAATATGGTGATATGTTACCAGGCTTCCTTGGTAGCTCAGAATCTGCCTATCAATGCAGGAGATGTAAGTTTGATTCCTGGGTCAGGAAGATCCCCTGGAGAAGGCAATGGCAACTCACTCTAGTATTCTTGCCTAGGAAATTCTATGGACAGAGGAGCCTGGTGGGCTACAGTCCATGGGGTCACAAAAGAGTCAGACATGACTTGGCAACTAAACAACAGTGACATGGTGATGTGCTAATTGCTTAACTCTAGTATAGAGTTTAAAGGACAAAAGTATTAAAAAATAACTATAGCTACAATATTTTGTTAATAGATACACAGTATTAAAAGAGGCAAGCTGTGATATCAAAAACATAAAATATGGGACAAGGAGTAAATGGGTAGAATTTTTATATGTGATCAAAGTTAAGTTATCAGCTTAAAATAATCTGTTATATCATTAAGATATTTTATGTAAGTCTCATCGTAACCATGAAGTAAAAACCTGCAGGAGATACACAAAAGATAAAGAGGAGAGAATCAAAGCATCAATTCCCAAGGAAAGTCAGGAGAAGAGGAAGAAGGGGACAAGGGAACTACAAAATAGCCAGGAAGCAAGTTTTTTTTTTTTTTTTCTTAAACTAAATTGATGAACTTTTAGCTAGCCACCTAAGAGTAAAGTTAGAATTCCCTAATAAATAAAATCAGAGATGAAAATGGAAACCTAACAGCTAGCACCAAAGAAATGCAAAAGATCATAAGAGATTACTATGGACATTTATATCCCAGCAAGCTGGATAACCTCGAAAAAGTTTTTAGAAATATACAATGAAGTGAGACTGAGTCATGGAGAAATGGAAACTTTGAACAGATCAATAACCATAAGGAAATTGAATTAGTAATCAAAAATCTTTCAACAAAGAAAATCCTGAGTCCAGATTGTTTCACTAGTGAATTCTACCAAATACTTAAAAATTAATGCCAATCCTTCTCAAACTCTTCTAAAAAAAATTGGAGAGGAAGGAACATTTCTACATTCATTTTACAAGGTCAACATTACACTGATACCAAAGCCAGATTAAGGACACCACAAGGAAACTATAGACTAATATCCCTGATGAATATAGATGCGAAAAATCTCAACAACATACAATAAAAGGATCACACACCATGTTCAAGTAGGATTATTCCTGGAATGCAAAGATGATTTAACATGTGCAAATCAATAAATGTGATACACCACATTCACAGAAGTTAAAAATCATATGATCACGTGCAGGAAAAGCATTTGACAAAATTCAACATTCTTTAGATAAAGCACTCAACCAAATTGAGCATAAAAAAATGTACCTCAACATAATAAATGCCATATATAACAAAATCATAGCTAACATCATACTCAATGGTGAAAGCTTTAAATCTTTCTCACTAAAATCAGTAACATGACAAAGGTACCCACTTTTACCACTTCCACTCAACATAATACTGGAAGTCCTCTTCAGAGCAACTAGGCAAGGAAAAAAAAATAAAAAGCATCCAAATTTGAGAGAAAGAAGTAAAAATTCCTGTTTGTAGATGATATGATCTTACATAGAGAAAAATCCTAGAGTCCACCAAAAAACTGTTGGAACTAAGCAACAAATTCACTAAAGTTGCAGGATACAAAATCACTATACAGGTATCAGTTGTGTTTCTATACACAAACAACAAAATATCTGAAAAAAAACTTAAAAGATGCAATTTCATTTACAGTAGTATCAAAACCAATAAAATACTTAGGAATAAATTTAACCAAGGAAGTGAAAGATCTGTACACTGAAAATTACAAGACATCAAAGAGAAAATTAAACAAGACACAAATAAATGGGAAAATATACCATGTTCATGGATCAGAAGAATTAATATTATTAAAATGAGCAAGCCGCCTGCAGCCATGTATAGATACAATGCAATCCCTATTAAAACTTCAATGGCATTTTTCACAAAAGCAGGTAAAAACACCTAAATTTTTTAAGGGCTACAGAAGAATTTGAATAGCCAAGGCAGTCCTGAGAAAGAAGAGCAAAGCTGGAGGCATATTTCCTGATTTCAAGAGAAGAGAAGGAGACTTTTGTACACTGTCAGTGAAATGTAAGTTGTTTTGAAGCCATCATTAAAAACAGTGTGGAGTTTCCTTAAAAAATTAAAGATGGAACTACCATATGATACAGCAGTCCTACTTCTGGGTATACAGACATCTGTCTGTATCTGTGGAGGATTAATTCCAGGACCCCTTGCATTTACCAAAATCCATGAATGCTCAAGTCCCATACTTGATTCTCTGTATCCATGGGTTTCAAATCTGTGGATTCAACGAACCTTGGGTGGAAACTTGAATCTACAGTTGGTTGAATCTGCAGGTGCAGAACCCATAAATACAGAAGGCTTTTTGTATTTACTAAAAAAAGTCCATGTGAAAGTTCTAACCCAAGTTGTTCAAATTCAACTATATAGCCAAAGTAAATGAAATCACTGTCTCAAAGAGATATCTGTACTACCAAGGCAATTGGCAAGGCATGGAAAAACTTGTGTCCATCTATGGATGAATAGATAAAGATGTGGTATATATTTGCAATGGAATATTATTCAGTTATAAAAAAAGAAGAAAATTCTTTTTATGACAATATAGATAGACCTTGAGAGCATTATGCTAAATGAAATAAGTTAAAGACAAATACTATATGTTCTCACTTATATGTGGAATCTATAAAAACAAACTCATAGAAATAGAGAGTAGAATGGTGGTTACCTGGGGCTGTGGAGTAGAGAAAATGGGGAGATGTTGGCCAAAGGATATAAACTTCTAAATATAGGATGAGTAAGTTTCTGGGCATCTAATATACAGCACAGTGACAATAATTAGCAATATTGTATTAAGTATTTATAAGTAGTGGAGAGAGCAAATCTTAAATGTTATCACCACAAAAAAAGATAATTATTTGAGGTGATGAATGTGTTGATGGATTTTTTAAGTCAACTTATTGTGGTAATTATTTCACAATATATATTGTATCAATTCATCACATTGTACACCTTAATTTTATATATGTTATATGCCAACTTTATCTCAGTGAAGCTGGGGAAAAAGAGAAATTATGTTAAAAACTAAGGAGATTTGTGTAGGGTTTGTAATAATACATTTCAATATTGGTTCATTAATTGTGACAAATGTACAATATTAGTCTAAGATCTGAACAATAGAGGAAACCATGTGTGGGGTATATGTGAACTCCCTATACTATCTTTGCAACTTTTCTGTAAATATAAAAGGGTCAAGTACATTTGGCCCTTGAAAAATGAGGAGTTTGGGCACCAACCCTCCCCACAGTTGGAAATCCCAGTATAGCTTTACAGTTAGCCCCCTGTATTCATGGTTTTGCATTGGTGGGTTCAACCACCGATTCAACTGAGGATCATGTAGTATTATAGTATGTATTTAGTGGAAAAAAAAATCTGATTATATGTGGACCCACATAGTGTTGTCCAAGGGTCAATTTATATTCTAAAATAAAAATTTTATTCAAACAACAGAAGAAAATATTTAAGATGACTGGATCCCATTTGAGTTACTGGTTCTTTCTTAGAGAAAAGGATTGATGTGCTAAGACTCCTAAATAAAAAATAATTCCTAGCTAGCTAGTCACATCCATAAATATTTCTATAGATATTTCTATCAATGTCTTTTCAGTAGTGTTGAATCAAATTGCTATTAAAATAGCCATATAATACAAATGATCCTGGAGGATGGCATGGCAACCCACTCCAGCATTCTTGCCTGGAAAATCCCATGGACAGGGGAGCCTGGCAGGCTACAGTCCACAGTGTTGCAGAGTCGGACAAGATGAAGCGACTTAGCATGCATGCATGCATAATACAAATACAACTATCCATTTTGATTAAAAGTGTGTTATTTCTTTTTTTTTTCCATTTAATTTTATTAGTTGGAGGCTAATTACTTTACAATATTGTAGTGGTTTTTATCGTACATTGACATGAATCAGCCATGGATTTATATGTGTTCTCCACCCGATCCCTCTGGGTGTTCCCAGTGCACCAGGCCCGAGCACTTGTCTCATGCATCCAACCTGGGCTGATGATCTGTTTCACCCTAGATAATATACATGTTTCGATGCTGTTCTCTCGAAACATCCCACCCTCGCCTTCTCCCAAAAGTGTGTTGTTTCTTTACGCAGTGTCCTGGCTGGTTACAATGGTACCATTTTTGCATATGGACAGACAGGCAGCGGGAAGACGTTCACCATCACAGGTGGGGCGGAGCGCTACAGCGACAGAGGCATCATCCCAAGGACACTGTCATACATTTTCGAGCAATTACAACAGGTACGAAGCTTTCAGTTCATTTTATGCTTGATACATACAGCAGGAATTTACTGTGGGTGGAAAATTTATTGTGACATTTTATTGTATTATATATAAATGAGGAAATATTGTGTAGTAATTATGGCCATAATTTACATTTAAGGGAAGTTTGGGGTTTTGCTGAAAAGGTAGAAATCCAGAAGGTGCCTCATTTAAGTGATTCTGCTTCAACAAAGACTCAAAGGGAGTTCCTTCTCATACACCCATGGAAGTTAAAAGAACAGAAACCATATTTTCCAACTAATATCTTCTCTTTCTCATTAAGCAATTGAAAAATATCTTTTATTTTAGCTACTAAAGCAGTGAATAGGATAGTGTGACTTTACCTTCTTCACACTTTTATTGGGAGCCCAGAGGAATTTACCACAGTAAACATCCTATTGCAATTAATATTGTTATGAAGAGGAGTTTCGTATATATAGTATATGCATCATTTATTGTATAGTTCCAAATGCCTGTTTCTTTATTTTTCTTTTTTTGAAGTAGCAAAGGATAGCTTTATTACTTTTGCTAGGCAGAGGGGAACACAGTGGTTTGCTGCCTCAAAAAACTATGTCCCCCAAATACCTGTTTCTTTATCAAGATTTAACACAACTGACAGTGTAGGTATCTCTATCCTCATTTGATAACTGAGAAAACTGACAATCAGATTGGCTTTATTTTGCTGGTTGTTTTTAAACAAATCCTACACAGTGAGTCACTTAAATTTTCTGGGTTTCAGTTCTCCCTCTGAAAATAGGGACTACATTGTCCTAGACAATCTCTGGCATCTCTGCTAGTTCCAGCATTTCTTTGGTTGTATCAGTTCTGTGTAACAAATGGCCTAACTGGGTCAGTGTAACAGTGTTTCCAAAATTTCTCCACTGTATACTGCTTGCATTTTGAGTTGCAAAGATGAGACTTGCTGAGATATGCATAATTCTAATTTCCACCCATAAAGTAGCAATTACCCATTAGTTCAGCTCATCTCTCCCTAGCGCAAACATGCCAGCTCTGCATGCCAGAAAATTTGGGAAGGAAAGGATTGAGTATAATATATATGTTGAATCCAAATTCTTCCTTTTGATTTACTCATTTATTTCTGACATTAACAGTTTTGTTTTGTTCCCAGATCTCACAAACTGGGAATATAATTTCTAGTAGTTTTTGTTGCTTAATGTAGGAGTGTGCTGTCTTGGGGAAATCAGTGAAGTGGTGCAGGCCAACCTGGGTCTATGTGCACCGCTTAACAGGGTGTGGACTTGGGCAGTTGCTCGATGTCTCAGGCTTGTGGGGTAGCTTTGAGAGTTGAATACACTGTATTTAAAGATACTGTCCAGTTCCTGGCACATAGGCAATGCTCAAAACATGATAGCTATTACTACAACCATTAATGTCTTCTGGCCAATTGACTTCTGACCAATTTCAAAGAACCCTTTGAAACTTAGAATGAATGGAGCTAATCCCCTAATTAAGTTAAACAAAATAAATTCTTTCCTAATAGAAAATATATTTGTCTTTAAATTTCATCTGTGGTTACCAAAATACAGTTTTTAAAGTCTAAATATCTCCCAAGTACCTACCATCTATTGGGTTCATTGTTTTATATCTGTCATTGACGTCACTCCAAACCTCATTTCATTCTGAATGATTCTAAATAACCTCCTGGACTTGGAGGGACCCCAGCAGACCAACGTAAAACCAGGGCAACTCCTTGTAAATGAACAGATTAACAGGATGGGGCACAATGCATTTGTTATAAACCGACCGAACTGTGGCAGAATGAGTCAGGGGAAACTTTGAAATTCTTCATAAAGTTTGTCCTCACTTCTTAGCTGAAAAATGCTGACAGGTACTCCACTGTTGATTGCTTTATAAGTCACATGGTGTTCTCCAGACTCCTTAAAGGAAACATTTGACTTATGCAAAGTATTTATCTCAAGATAAACTAAGAACTAGTACATACCGGGTGCTAAAATGCCTGTGAGTGGGTGATAGCACATTTGCAAAGATTTTCAAAGATGAAAATTGATTTCATTTATTTTAGAAATCACCGCTCGTTATTTTCGAGTATTGTGAGGCTCATACTTGTTTTGGGGCAGGAGAAAAGGCTGTCTGCAGGGAACATGTGTGTTACATTACAGTCTGGCAGTCCTAAAGAGTAAAAAAAGGAGTAATAAGGAAAGGTAGCTGCCACATAGCTCAGTGAATTTTAAGTGTGTATTCCAAGAAAAGCCCAGAAAACGCAGAAGCTGGAGGAGCCAAAGGAATTATCCCTATCATCTCAGGGCAATGGACTTGCCATTTTCCTGACTTTTTTATGATTTCTTCTAGTTTCTGGAAGAAGAGAGTTTCTCCCCTGCCGATGAACATACAGTTTGACTGTTCTTTTTGCCTTTCTTTTCCTTTCCTTCTGTATTCACATATTGAATTCTCTGTTTGGAGGCTTTCAGAAATAAAAATAATAACAGCAATAATAATAATAGCAGCAGCAATGATTTATTGGTGACTATTAACATTTATCGGTGCCTAGCATTGTTGTTAGGATTTAAAATACAGAAACTTATTTCTCCATTACAGTAGTTCTGCAATTAAAGGTTATTATCCCCGATTTTGTGATTAAACAACCGAGGTTAAGGGCGCAGGATCACTCAGTTATAAAGGCAGATCCACTGCTCTAACCCAGCTTTGTCTGATGCTGAGATGAATTCATATTTGTATGCTAAAATCTCAAACCATAACCGATGGGACATGTCAGATATGTTCAGATAAGTTTTAGAAATATGTTGTTTCAGACAGGATCTCAGGATGTTGCTAAGTGATTCCCCTTGGATTTTTAACTTGCTCTAAGAATCTTTCAGGGATGGACAGCGTGTACGTTGATCATGGAACACTTTTTTCCACAAGTATTTTAAGTGGTATTTTAGGAAACATTGGATTAGACTAAAGCCCACTCAGACTGTGTCTAGCTCGCATTTGTAGGCTGTTGTTTCCTGCACTAATGTAAACTATAATCCCCTAAATTATGTTGATATGATGCCTTTACTAAATGAGGACCCTAATATAATTGATAGATCATTTGTCAGTGTTAGCAGTCAGCGTCACCTGCATCAGCAAGATTTCCAGCACTTGGTTGGGAGAAGTTGCTTAGTTAGAGATTCAATCCATGCTGTCACTTTTGCAGAACACCAGACATGGAATTTCAGCTGTAGTTTGAGTATCTCACTTACAGCCATGTGCTAGCTGAGAACTGCCTTAATTTTTCATGTATTATTTCATTTTTATGAAGTAGTAGTATCTTTATGTGGATAGTTTGGGCCATTTTAGGGCCAGAAAATCATATTAATTTTAACCTGAAGAGCACAGAGTCCTTATCCAACTTCCTCACTTCAGCTGGTGTGGAACAGAGGCCTGACCTGGTAGCGGCTCAGAGTTGCTAGGACCAGGATTCCAGATTTGGATTTGCAGGCCACGATTCGTTTCCCATCTTCTCCTTCTTTGAATAATACCTGTCAAATGGGTTTTCTTGAATATATAAGAGAGTCCTGTCTATGAATATCCATTCTGACAATCTGCCGACCTTCTTGCCAGAAGACACAAATACGTTCTCCTCTTATGAGTAGCAAGCAGGACTCTTAATATTTGCAGAAATGGAAGCATTTCTGTCTTGGGGGAAACAAGAAGAGGTGCTCTTATTGATACTTTGTATTGAAAAACAGACCTTGGATTTTTCTTGAGACCTGAAAAAAAAAAATCCCTGTTTTATTCCATCTCAGAGGGAGTGAGTTCTTTCTGTCTGTTGGCAGAACTGAGACTAGGACCAGTCACCTTGACTTTTATCTTAATTACATTGATGCCTGTATCATTGCATCTCAGTAATGACTCATAGAAAAGGCCTTTCTCTAATCAATAACTGAATATCTCTAATTTGCCACTTGGGCAAGGAAAATTAATCCAACAGGTAAGGTATAAGTGGAGTAGGAAACGGCAAGCCACTCCAGTATTCTTGCCTGGAACATCCCATGAACAGGGGATCCTGATGGGCTACAGATCATGGGGTCACAAAGAATCAGACACGACTGAGCAATTGAGCATGCAAGGTATAAGTAGTGAACTGCTAATGCCCATCTTACTGTTATCCCCTGGAATTCACTTTCGATATCTATTTACTGTTATGTTATCTGTCATTGGAAATTTGAATATTAGAAAAGTTAAAAAGGAATTACGATTGAAGATGGAAATTCTTTGGCTACTGAAGTTTTTAAACTGAAATAACAATTCTGTGTTCTGTTTTTTTTTTTCCTGCCTGAAAGTAGAAAATAGTGTTTTATATAGTTCTGCAACCAAGTTGGCCCATTTCAAGTGTATATTGACTTTTTACATGTAACGTGGAAACAATAAAAAATAACAGACTGAAGTTGCTTGTAATCATGGATGTTGGCCATCTTAAAAAAAAAAAAAAACTTCATGCATATGGTAACTGGCAACTTGAAAGTGTCACGAACTGAAAATGAAAAACATGCAAAGTGAGAGAGTGAAGGAGAGAAACTGTTAAGGAAACTAAAGATAAATGTGTTCATCTCTCTCTAAGCTGAATCATGATTTATAGCCATTTAATAACATCTTTCCCTTTCCCAATCAGGACAGCAGCAAAATATATACAACGCACATTTCCTATTTGGAAATCTACAATGAATGTGGTTATGATCTATTGGATCCAAGACATGAAGCCTCCAGTTTGGAAGATTTGCCGTGAGTAGCAGAACAACAAAGAGTGGGGGGAAATTACTTTCAGATGTTCCCTTCAATTGTTTTCTTTGAAACTTTGTATGTTTCTGGTCTCAATCATAATTAACAAATACTGGATAACAGAATCTTTTTGTAGTGTAGTGGATTTTTTTTCCAGTTATGACAAATAGACAGTAGTGATGGGACCTAAAATTGCTTGAAGCTCCATTCTTGAAATGATCTCTCTTGGAGTTGGTACAAGCGGATGCAGTGAATGTTCTCAGAGACTGGGTACCGGGAAGACTGATGGGCTGTGACAATTCTGCTTTACTCCCGCCACGTGAAATGAGGCCATTTTACTCCTCCGACTGTGGCCTTTCTCTGAGGAAGGTATTCAAATTAGCAATAAAAGAATCTGAAAGAGAAAAAGTAAAACTTTAGTTAGTGTTAGTCACTCAGTCGTGTCTGACTCTTTGCGACCCCATGGACTGTAGTCCGCCAGGCTCCTCTGTCCAGGGAGTTCTCCAGGCAAGAATACTGGAGTGGGTTGCCAAGCCCTCCTCCAGGGGATCTTCCCAACCCAGGGATCAAATGCCGATCTCCTGCATTGCAGGCAGAGTCTTTACCATCGGGGTCACCAGGGAAGAGAGAAAATAAAACTTTGTTTTCCCGAACTGCTTCCCTACAGTCACTGACTAACATTGACATGCTTTTGGTCAGATTGGCACTGATTGTTTCGTAACTGAAATAGAAATAGAGTCTTCAGAGCTTATCTCTCATAATGGAATAAGACTGGCACTGATTGTTTCATAACTGAAATAGAAATAGAGTCTTCAGAGCTTATCTCATAATGGAATAAGTTACTCTGTAAGTGTATATGTAATATTCCTCACTGTTTGCTTAAATATTTGCCTAAGTTATACCTATATTTAGTAATAATTCATATACTTTTGTCCAGACATCTTTAGAGTGTTGGTAGAGCCAAGAAAATGTATCATGATATTTTTCTTATTAACTATTCTAAGACAGTTTAAAGTATATGTTAATCCTCTACCAAAAAGGTCAACAGTCATTTGCTTATTTTAATTTGCAAAGGAAACAAGAAGAGATAATAAAACATATATATATATATATATATATATATATATATAAAGAATATATGTAAAACATATATATTCTTCTGTAAATGTTGATTAAGAGTTTTTACATCTCATCTTTTTTATGCTAACAGTATTTACTAGAGGGAATTAGGAAAGGGGATTATTGTTGGTACTCTTAATATTTGTATAAAAATTAAGAGAAAGGAAAGACTACTGACTCAATGGGAGAAACTGCCCTTAAAGAAATCATTGGAATTAAGTTTACAAAAAGGAAACACTTTCCTCACAGAAAGGATAGAAACAGTAGCATTTAAGACAGAAAAGCTATGTGTTGAGGAGTCATGTGAAGTGAAAGCAGCAAGGCCAACTGAAGCCAGCCTTTGGGGGACGTGAAGGACAGGTTTTTGGTGTGAGATTGATCTTTATTCTAATAGGCTTCTTAATTAGTTTTCTAGCCTCCAGTCTAATCTGTACACCTCTAGGATAACTCTTGCATTCCAGGTGACGCTAGTGGTAAAGAAGCCGCCTGCCAATGCAGGAGACATAAGAGATGTGGGTTCAATACCTGGGTGGGGAAGATCCCCTGGAGGAGGGCGTGGCAACCCACTCCAGTATTCTTGCCTGGAGAATCCCCATGGACAGAGGAGCCTGGCGGGCTACAGTCCATGGGGTCGCAAAGAGTCGGATGTGACTGAAGTGACTGAGCAAGCATGCGAGATTGCTTTTAACAAGACATGTCTACACGGAAGAGCTTGAAGCATGTTTAGTAATAAATCCAGAAATGAAGGGCTTGACTGTGATGAACATGGAGGAGAGAGAAATCTGAGAGATGTGCAGTAAATAAATAGGAGGAAAGAAGGAAAGGAAGGAAGAAAGAGAGAGAGAGAGGAAGATAGAAGAGAGGTAGATTCTGCCTCCCACCTCGGGTCTGACTGGTTCTGCAGAGAAGATGAATCCCAGAGGTTATGGCTCTGTTCGTTTTGCTGGTTGAAGAGAGGAAGCTCAGAAAGCTAGGACTTGCCCAGGGTTTCAAAACTACTCAGTTAGTGGTAGAATAAGGATTGAAAACCAGATACTCTCACTCTTATCCAGAATAGCAAAAATAGCTTCAAGGTTTTACCACAGGACCTAGAGAATTAAGGCGTCATTGACCTAAAAGGGAGACTTCCATTAGAAAACTTGTGCAGGAAGGAGGTTGTGATGAGTTTCACAGGTATGCCTTGGAGTCTGAGAACACCACACCAGATGTGCGCATTTACAGGACATTCCACAGAGGTGGGGCGTATGCCTTCCTTGCGCTGGTAGTCTCTTTCCCACCTAGGCTGAAGTAACTCCTTAAAATTTTTAACAATTGTCTGTTAAGTTGAAACCATGGAGGAGACTCTTGGAAGATGAGAATGTGTAGGGAAAACAGCATGAGCTCTGTGAGTCTGAGTCTAACTGACGTAACTAGGTACAGTCTCACTATGGGACAACCAAGGGGTGAGAAAAGCCCTTTGAGCTCCAAGAGAGGTGATGTGATCTGGAGGAAAGAGCACTTGATGAGAAGGCAGGAAATTTGGGTTCTAGTCCCAAACCTGCAATCTTAAACCATTTTTTTTTTCACTTTCCTGATTTCTCTTTGTCTGTAAGATGTGGGCATTAGATTATATAATATTTAACAACCATCCAACCTCCAGTGTCTAAAGTTCAGAGATTAGTGATCTCATAGGGTGGTAGAATTTATTTGGTGGTTCTTCTCCCCTTCACAGAAGAATAAGAAGGGCTCTAGGTACTTTCTGTTGTCCTACTAGAAAATACCCGTGGGCCTCTTGAGAGCAAGGGAAAGGCTTAATTCCCTCTGTGACTCTCCTTCTCCCAGCATGCCTGGCATTTAGCCACAGTTCTCAGTGTTGGTGGGGTTGTCTCTATAGCTGGTGCCAGCTTCCTGTCTAAAACTGCAGTTCCTTCTTTGGTAGCTCTGTCTTCTTGCTGGAGAAGGAGTTCCCTGACTCAAGTCCGAAGTGCCCTCAGTTACAAAACAGATGTTTTTAATGAACTACCCCACACCCCACCCCACCCCCACATGCACACACGCACCCACAAAAGTGGTCTGAAAGTTTCTTATGTTTCAGACTATAATTACATGACAACAAATCTCATTAAAATAAAAATGAGAAGAGTCTCATTAAGAAAGGAGATTCCCATATCCCAAGACTGTATCCTGTGTACTTCAGTTGTATTCAATAGTGTAAAATCCCAGAACAGCTCAGAGCTGTGTAGTCTTTTGGTGTGGGGATAATGGGATTTGACTGGTATTGAGTCTGCTAGTTTTCTGGGGATTTTGAAGGTTTTACCTTTTACTAAGATGATAAAGCAATTCTTTATAATGGGATGTGACTTTTGTTGTACCTGGATTGGATTAAGAGTGTGGATGCACTCTTAATCTGGTTTCACACTCTTAAACCAGAACAGGCTCTAACTCTGAAATCCTGTCTGTCTGGTTGACTGGCTGTATTTGTTGTAAGCAGAAATGTCCCAAATACTCTGAGTATCATTCAAAAATACTAGGCAAGATGTCTGTTGACCTTGGTTCTCTCCTGAAGTCATCCATTTGAGGGACAATGACAATACACACTTTTGATCCTTTCCATATTCTTATACTTGGGTTAACCATGTGACATAGAATTCAAGGTTATTTTGATATGGCACAATAATAGCATCAGTAATAGGTTCCTTACCACTGAGCAACATAGCTTCCCCCCAGTTCACCTGATGGACACCCACCCTTGCTGTTCTCACACATAGTTTGCCTTTTCTGTTTCTTTTTCCTCATATTCTAACGGGTTCCACCTCTCTGCTCTTGCAGAAGCATTTACAAGCCTGTTGACTTCCTGTGAACTTTGTATATATACTGTCAGGGCACCAGGCTAAAGTCAATCACTTTTTGCAATTATTGCTCTAGTCATTTGGCAATGAGATTTTTAGATACAAGACCAAAGGTATGACCTGTGAAAGAATAAAACAGGTAAGTTGAATTCATTAAAATTAAAAATATTGGCTCTCTGAAAGGCACTGTCAGTAGTATAAAAAGATAAACCAGAGACTCAGAGAAGTTATTTACCAAACACATATCTAATAAAGGACTTGTATTCAAAGAACTCTTAACATGCAACAATAAGTAAACAATTCAATTAAGAAGTGAGGAAGAAATCTGAAGAGACATTTCACCAAAGAAGATATATAGATGGTAAATAAGTATATGAAAAGATGGTCAACATCATCTGTCACTGAAGAATTGTTAGTTAAAACACAAGATACCACTACACACTTTTTAAAACTGTTAAACTAGCAATATCAAATCAAATCAAATGCTGATAAGAATGCTGACAAAAATGCTGGTGGGAAAGCAGAATAGAATGGCCGCTCTGGAAGACAGTTTCTAATTTCTTACAAAATTAAGCATAAGTCTTACCATATGATCCAGCAGTCACACTCCTTGGTATTTACCTAAATGAGGTGAAAATTTATGACAGCACAAAAACCTACCCACACATGGATATAGCAGCCTTATTCATAATTACCAAAAGCCAAAAGTAACCAAGATATTTCTCAATAGGCAAATAGAAAAACAGTGGTACATCCATGTAGTGGAATATTATTTGGCAATAAAAATAAATGAGCTATTAAACCATAGAAAGACATGGAGGAACATTAAATGTATAGTGCTAAGTGCCAGAAGCCAGCATGAAAAGTCTATACACTCTATGAATCCAACTGTATGACATTCTGGAAGAGGCAGAACTATAGATACAGTAGAAATATCAGTGTTTGCCAGTGGTTGAGGAGGGTTGCCAGGGGTAGAGGGATGAATAAGTGAAGCACAGATGATTTGGGGGACAGTGAAACTATTAGATTTGATAATGTAATGGTAGGTACATAACTCCATGCATTTGTCCAAACTCACAGAATTTGCAACACAAAGAGCGAACCCTGATGTAAACTATGGATCTTCAGTGTAATAAAATGACAATAACGGAAAGGAATGAACTGTTGATACACTTAACAACTTGGATGAATCTCCCGGAAATTATGCTGAGCGAAAAAAAACCAATTCCAAAAGATAATATGCTTTGCCATTTCATTTATATAATGTTCATTAATTGGCAGAGTTATAGAAGTAAGTAACAGATCAGTGGCTGACAGGAGTTAGGGTGGGAAGGGGGAATGGTTATATGAGTCCAGTGATGCATCCTTGTGGTGATGGACTCTCCTGTGTCTTGACTGTGATGGTAGGTATACAAACTATCAAAATGCATAGAACTAGAGCACATATATGTATATAGGTGAGCAAAAGCAAAACTGGAACATCTGAATTAAATCAGTGAATTGTATCAATTTCAAGGTCCTGGTTGTGATTCTTTAATATCATTTTATAAGATGTTACCCGGAGAAGGCAATGGCACCCCACTCCAGTACTCTTGCCTGGAAAATCCCATGGACGGAGGAGCCTGGTAGGCTGCGGTTCATGGGGTCGCTAAGAGTCGGATAAGACTGAGCGACTTCACTTTCACTTTTCACTCTCATGCATTGGAGAAGGAAATGGCGACCCACTCCAGTGTTCTTGCCTGGACAATCCCAGGGACGGGGAAGCCTGGTAGGCTGCTGTCTGTGGGGTGGCACAGAGTCGGACATGACTGAAGTGACTTAGCAGATAAGACGTTACCGTTGCAAAACACTGGGTAATGGGTACATGGGAACTCTCTGCATTATTTCTTACAGCTGCTTGTAAATCTACAATGATCACAAAGTATAATTTTAATTTAAAACAGTAAGTGGCTATATTTTTATCTATAGACATATATATGCTTATGCACAGATGTGTAGTAGAGCTATTCTGCATTTAGTAATTTAAATGAAAATAGAACTACTTCTTTTGAGAGCTCCTTATGTCATATGCTATAAAGGGAATATAGTTAGAATCTAAGTATGTCTCATGAAGTAAAACAGTATAACTGCTGGTCTTAACCATAGGGAAAATAGTCACCTTACTTTAGTGTAATTTTAGTATTCCTAAATAAGGATGCATATTCCATTTAAGGTTCCAAAGACAGTCATGGTTATTACTGTTAAAAAAAAAAAAAGTAAATTCTAGCATTCAGTATTGAAGTCCTGGCTATGTTGTGTGTTTTTTAAATAATTTGTCATCAAATGAAAAAAAAAAAAAAAACTGACAGATGTTAAATTTAAATTCATGACATTTCTAATACCTATTGGATATAAAACTCTGCTAAGTGCCACAGGAGTTACAAAAAGTGTCTGCCTTCGTGGCTTACAGCCTAGTCATGTGGAATCACTCATGGATTTAGCAAACAGTTATTGAGATCCAACTTGGTTCCACACACTCTGCTAGGCACTGAATTTACCAACATAGGCTTTGCCTTCCTGGAACTCATAGCACAGTGGATAAAAATCGTACAAAATAGCATCAGGTGGAATATGAGAATCCTAAGAGAGGCACAAAAAGTGGCAAGGACTTAGAGGAGAAGGAAATTATGCCAGGTCAAGCAGTCAGAAGAAGACTCAAGGAGAAGATGGCACATGGACTAGTATTTGAGGGAGAGGTTAGGACTTTGGGCCGTGGAGTGTGGCATTCACGTGGAAATAGAGGCGGGAACCTGCAAAGCAGAGCTTGTCCTGGGACAGTTAATAGATCTGTTCAGCAGGACCCCAGTGAAGGAATATGTGAGAACTTTAAGACTGGAATGGTACACAAACAAGGATTCAGCAGACAAGGTGCAGCCCTTGAAGATTTTTAATCCAGGGCATAGCATGACTGCAACTATCTTTCAGGAAGAAATAGCACTCAGTAGTGTACGGGACAGGAATGAGATGGATGGAGGTCAGAAAGAGTCTGGAGCATTATGGGAAGTTATTAGGACCATTCGTGTGGCAATAGGAGTCAGGAGGGGCAAAACTGGTAAATGTCATAATCCAGTGGCTTGAAATTTAACTGTGTGGAAGAATCACCTGCAATGACTGTTAAAGATGCAGATTCCTGGCCTCCACCTCCAGAAGATTCAATTATGTTTGAACAAGCATCCCAGATGCTTCTATCATAGCCCCATCCACCTTAATCTCTTCACTCATCCACCTAGGGAAAGTTTCTCTTTGAGACACCAGGAAAACCTCTCATTTAAGGAAGTATGACTGTTTACAGAGTCTAAGTTTGTGCTGCTCACCAGTAATTGAGAGACTAGTTGTGGGGACAAGGAATAACGATGCTATTTGGAAAGCCAGCAAACCAAGAAGATGGCAGGCTCATTCTCCCACCACGTCCCCACCCCCCACCTCCTCAAAGAACCATCCTGCCTGAGTTTGAATTCAGGGTCCTTTTATTCTAAAAGGGGAGAGAGTAAAGTCAAACACTTCCTGGTTCCCATCAGCCTCCAGAGGGAATGTGTTAATTTCTTCCTCCCGGCAGTCATTCACAGATAGGCCTGGTCAGGATGTTTCCTGTGAGCTAAACAAATGTATTTTAGTTTAATGTTTATCACCTGGGAAGCAGTGTTCCCAGAGAGATGGAAGATTACGATCTAGGCTTATAGGCAGCATCCCTTTAGTGATTAATTTGTAATAGAATACAAAAAGTTCTTCCCTATTACATCATAATCCGTGTTTTATGGATGACTAAAGTAAGGGTCACAGAGATTGTGTGATATTTCCCCAAGATGCCGTGTTCTGGCAAGAGATAGGATATCAGCCTCCGTCAGCCAGAGCTTACAGCTAGGGGTGATGATGGTGCTCTTCTTGCCTGGACAACCCAGGCTTATCTTGGTTCTCCATCTGAGCTCTGGGAAGACTGTGATTTCTGGGCATCTTCAGGCCCCCGGAGGCTCTTGTGTAAGCCAAAGCTTTGAGTCCAGTGCAGTTTTCTCTGTTATGTGTCAGACGCTCTGTGGGGGAGCTGAGAGCACCTGCCCCTGACCTCAGAAGGCTCTAGTCAAGTAGAACAGACTTGTAAACTGATCATTTCCTCGAACACCAATTCCCTCAACTTGCTGCCTCCCACCCTTTTCCCCCATCACTTCCATTCCTCTAGTCTCAGGAAACTCTGTCCTTTTGAAAGCCGGTCCTTTCACTTATGCTGTGGACACTCCTTGCATCAGTGCCAAATATGCTTTGTTTGGTCTACACATTTTATGTTTAAAATTTGCAAAGTCAGTGCCTTTAGATGAAGCAGGCTGCCCTCAGTTCTTACACCTACCTACTGCATTACACTTTTCTTTTGTGTCATTTTCTGGCCCCATTTAGCATTTGAGATTCCTAGACCTGTACACATAGATCTCAAAGTTAAAACTAACTCCACCCTTCTCTTTTACTGAGTCAATTATTGACACATGTGGGAGGCGACCTCTTGAGAAGCTGGAGCTTCTGTCCTGCGGGATTATCTGAACAAGTGACCAGTGATGGTCAGTTATACTCTGTGTCCTTCATGGATTGGCCAGGTTCTGTGTTCCTGGAAAAATGGAACATTGCCAATGACCATTGTAGAGGAATAGAGAAGCTTTCTAACCTGAAAAATGAGGAAGCCTGTCTGCTAGAGTAATAACAAGGGGGAGGCTGCTTTTCCCTACTCTGAATGGCCAATTGGAAGAGATCGTTCTCAGTATCAGAAATGTCTTAGATAGAAGGTTGTCTTAGTCACCTTGGCTACCGTAACAAAATACCATAGCCTGGGAGACTTAAACAATAGACACTCATCTATCACTGCAGTTCAGCATTTGTATTTTGGGGGGAGTGGCACAAACATTCAGTTTGTAAGAGAGATGCTTTCACCATCAGTTGTTTAATATGTAATAACTGCAGTATTTTCACTCATACATTAGGAATGTAGATTTTGGGGGGATTTAGTCACATGAGATTAATTATTGACATGTAAAACGTTGTCACCACAGTCTATTCCATTTTCCTCGTAAACAAATGCATATAATTTCTTTTCCTGAGATTAAGAGGTAAAATGCACTTTTAAAATTATGCACTGGTATGGATGGATTTTTTTTTTTTAATTTACTGTCCAGGTACTCTTCATAATTGTTGTCTGATTGTTTGATTTATTCTGATACTACATTATGTTTTTTGAAATGTTTTTTGAAATCTCTTCTAAATTTTGAGCATATAAAGTAAAACCATAAGTAACCTAAAAGAATTTTGAATAATTTAGGCTTGCCAGGTCACTTTATTCTGCCCTGCAGATGAATACATAGATTTGGAAACACTTCTAAGTCTTACAGCTCTACTAGTAGAGAAAAAAAGCATTACAACCTTTTGAGAGTGTCAATATCATATATACGAAGCATTCACTATGTTGCAAGAATTTCAGTGAGCTCTTTTCAGGCGTTATAAAGAATTTAAACTGTATTCTTATCTTCACTAACCATTTAATTGGAAAATGTAACATGCCCATGAAACACCTCAGGAGTCCTCTGTAAAACACAACTCCTCAACTATACAGCTATTATAATAACGTCTGTAAATGCAAAAAAAGGCATAGTTTGAAGCTGTAGTAGTTTTATGAGTAGAGCCCATATCAGCCAATAATTTTCTGTCACAGCTCACTTCAGCTCCCTCACACCAGTGTCTTTGCCCCCAGGACCCTCAGTGATGTCCTAATTTTGCTGGCATGTACCAAGGCCAGAGTCTGACCAAACCACAAACTGACAAGTGTGGTCAAGGCAGGAGAAGTGCTGAGCTCTCCTAGAGAGAGTGCATGTGGGGAAGAGCCTTTAGGATGAAATCTCGGTGAGTGAAGGGAAGAGGCTCCATCAGGTGGCTAGAGCGATCATTTGGACCAGGTAACTAGGGTTACGGGTTGCACATTATCTCCCTGCTCTGAAACTTCCATAGCAGTTACAGCCTGGGTATCCGTAGCAGTTTATCCACTTACAACGGACGTTGTGTTTTCAGATCAAGTTCTAGGGTAGTCGAAGATGTTTTACAAAATCAAAGCTAGTGATTATGAACCAGAGCTCAGACAGAGGCTCTTCAGGCTGGCTGACGACCTATTATCTTTCGGTACTTACCTGACTGAATCTAAGCAGCAAGCCCCAGGAATCTCCCAGGTAGAAGAAATAATGGCAACATTGATCTCTTTTATGATAGCAAAAATAAAAGGTGAAATACTCAGGAAACTTTCAGAGATTTGTGAAGATAATAGTACAGCGTTGGGTGAGAAATAAAAGAAGACGAAGGTAAATGAAACTATTCTGAATGAGATGTGTGACCACTTTCAAGAGGGCAGGTCTTCCCATGTTGATGTAGAAGTTCAATGAAATTCCAAGCAAAACATGAGAGACTTTTAAAAAATGATATTATTCCGGAGTTTATCCGAAAAGATAAACAACCAAGGAGAACAAAGTAACGTTTGAAAAATAGAGAAATGAGGGTGAGCTGGTGACACCGTATACTGAAATGAGGTAAAAACCCTAATAATGAAATCACATTATACTGCGTGAAAATTATACAGGTGAAGAACAGATAAACCAGAATCAAACCCTATACTGTGTTACTATTTAATGTAGACAGAGGGAAGAGTTATTCAGTCAATGATACTGGACATTTCTGTTAGTGAATCAACTAATAACTGTAACAGCAGTCCAATTTACTGTGGCTTAACCAAACAGTCGGAGAAGGCAATGGCACCCCACTCCAGTACTCTTGCCTGGAAAATCCCATGGACGGAGGAGCCTGTTGGGCTGCAGTCCATGGGGTCGCACAGAGTCAGACACGACTGAAGCGACTTAGCAGCAGCAGCAGCAGCAACCAAACAGTTCCTTCCTTCCCCATCATCTGCTGGAGCACTGGAAAGGTTCTGTAGATTGCAGCCAGGGCTGCCTCCGAAGCTTCAGGAGGCCTTAGGGGCTTCCTTGTGTCTTTCTGCAGAGCCATCTCAGCAGGTGACTTCAGTCTGCAAAATGCCTGAGTTACCTTCCGCACCACACCCACTTTCCTGGAAGAGAAAAGGAAAAAAAAAAAAAAATCATTGGTTGAAGCTGCCCTTTTAACAGTCTTCCCAGAAGCTCTACCCATTGATTTTCACTTACTTATCACTGACCTGAATCATGTCACATGGCCAGCTGTGGTTGCAAGGGAGTCAGGGAAAGACTAGTATTTTTAAAAAATTCCCTGAACAAAATCAGAGCCAAATAGGGTGGAAAGGGACATCAGAACCCATACAGGCAACCTGCACTGTGAGCCACACTTAGTTATTTAGGGAAAGAATCCATCCGTGTAGACCCCCCATTCCTTTCCTTGCACCTGTATCCAAAAACAGTCAAAGGAAAATAGCATCATTAATATTAAGTGGTATAACAACATGTATACACTTATAATTTTACCACAAGTCTGCAAAATATTCATAAGAAAATTGAGGAATTAAATCAATATATTTATCATTGTTGTCAACTTAAGAAAATGCAAATGTGAGAGTTGTGAGTTAAGCTTTATTTGGGGCAAAATGAGGGCGGCAACCTGGGAGACAGCACCTCAGATAGCTCTAAGAAGCCGCTCCAAAGAGGTGGGGGTGGAGGTGGGGGTGGTGAAAGATCAGTATGTGAGTGATTTTGGTGAAGGGGGAATACATACAATCAAGCACATATTTTTCCCAGAAGTTTTCTCCTAGTCTTGTGATGCTTTTGCTAGTCAGGAGGAACACTCTTCACCATGAAGGATTTTGGTGCTTTCCTAGATATGAGGAGATACAAAAATTGGGATCATAAAATCAGCTCCTGAAAATATCTATCTGAAGACCTGTCCTGCCAGTTTTTCCCTCATTTCTGCTCTCCACCCTGAACTCTTCTCGGGGAGATGCTAAAGGTCAGCAGCTACAGCAGCTCATGATTTAATCATCATAGAGGTAGAGGGCACGTGCCCATGGCAAGTGTCAATTTGCAGTTGACATTGTCCTTGTGATAGGACTCTTTTAAACTTCTTTCTACTTTTAAAATTTTCAAACTTTTTTTTACAAGAAGCATGTATTACTTTTATACTTGGAAAAATAATAAAGTTTATATTAAAATGAAAGTAATAAAAGTAAATAAACTCAGAACTTGTAAAATGCCATTGAGTAAACTTAGAGGTGTATAAAGCTATTTACTTGGCAGAGGAAATGCTATGTTTTTCCAAAATTACAAATCCATTGCCTCTAGTTCTATTTATTTCTGTAATTTCCCCAAATGTGGAAAACTTGAGCACATAATTTGTGATACTGAAACTATAAACTCTGAACTAGAAAGCAAGTATTAGTGAAAATGGGAGGAAAATGATTTTCCTTGGGAAAAAAAGGTTGGTAGCACTGAAGAAGATAAATTTTAGCATATGGCTTTGTAATTACCATATGGATTTAAGCCAAACAAGACATTTCATTCAATGATGAATTATTTGTGAGCCTGGAGCACTAATAGAAGGAACGTGGCCGCTGAATGTAGTTGGAAATTAGCAAAGGGTATTAGTGTTAGAGGGAAGGTAACAAGTGTAGTTTTTTTGTTAAATATTTACTTCTGGAAAATCATGCAAATGGTGGTTGCGGTAGGCAATAGATGAGTCTGTTCTAAGTCATGCTTACCTATGTTACATTTGGGAGCCATTCTGTCTGTCAGTTGTTATGATGTGATATTGTTTGGGTGGGAGATGTTTGGTTAATCTAAGATAATATAGAAAGATGATCCTACTAAGTTATTAGTAATCTAAATTGTTATCATATTTGACAATTTTGAGAAAAAAGAAAGAATGTTTCATATACATGCTAAATCTTAGTGAAATAATTAAATGACAATATTCAATAAATTAATAAATATAACCACTGGTGAGAAAGGTGTTGGTTCTCCTACATATTAATTGTGCCTAATCTGGTTCTGTCTTTGCCTACCATGGATAATTCTCATTTTGGTTTTGCATCTCCATAGCAGTAGCCAGCAGGTCTATTTCTTGAGTTGTTTTGATGACACTTGTTTTCGCAGCATAGGGGAGCGTAAGCACAGCAAGAAGCAGAAGCTTCCTGAGAGTTGTTGCCTCACTGACACCAGGCATCCTTGAGTTACGCAGGATGCATTACAGTAAGTCCCCTACCTTCAAGCTTTCGCGTTGTGAACTTTTAAAGATGCTAACATTCGTCTGCACGTCCAATTACGTAAGTTCACATGTCTGGCATGCATTGTCGTGTGTGTGCATCACCTACAAGCAGTTATGCTTTTGTGTACAGTACTGTATAGAGTGGGCTTCCCAGATGGCACAGCGGTAAAGAATCTGCCTGCCAATGCAGATTCGAATGCAGTTCCGATTCCTGGCTTGGGAAAATCTCCTGGAAAAGGAAATGGTAACCTGCTCCTGTATTGTTGCCTAGAAAATCCCATGGACAGAGGAGCCCTGGCAGGCTACAATACATGGGGTCGAAAAAGAGTCAGACACAACTGAGCAACTGAGCACACCCCACAGGTATAGAGTACAGTAGCAGAGTATCTTTATTTCGGGCCCAAGATGTTCAGAAACAAGTGTAAAAGCAGCGGCGATGTAGCTGGTACCACTAAGAGGTGCCAAGCTATCACAATGGAAATGGTGAAGTAAATAATTGAGAGAGTAGTGAGGTGAAAAGATGGTAGACCTTGCTTGTTCTTATAACATGAATTATTCAACAATTGGCATGATTATAAAGAACACAGACAAGATCATGGAACATGTGAAGTCTGCTCTGCCGATGATGTTGACAATAATATCGAAGAAGCGTGGAAAAGTTATAGAGAAGATGGGAAAACTTCTCAGTGTGTAGATGTAGGATCAGCACCAGCTTTGAATCCCACTCAGTTTATTTATTTATTTATTTATTTATTTATTTTTAATCCCGCTCAGTTTAATGCTGATTCAAGAGGAAGCTAAAAGCCTTTATGAAGACTTGAAGGAGAAACTTTTGGGGAGGCTCCAAAATCACTGCAGATGGTGACTGCAGCCATGAAATTAAGACACTTGCTCCTTGGAAGGAAAACTATGACAAACCTAGACAGCATATTAAAAAGCAGAGACATTACTTTGCTAACAAAGGTCCATCTAGTCAAAGCTATGGTTTTACCAATAATCATGTACAGATGTGAGAGTTGCACCATAAAGAAAGCTGAGCACCAAAGAATTGAGGCTTTTGAACTCTGGTGATGGCAAAGACTCTTGAGAGTCCCTTGGACTGCAAGGAGATCCAACCAGTCCATGCTAAAGGAAATCAATCCTGAGTATTCATTGAACGGACTGATGCTTAAGCTGAAACTCCAATACTTTGGCCACCTGATGTGAAGAACTGACTCATTTGAAAAGACCCTGATGCTGGGAAAGATTGAAGGCAGGAGGAGAAGGGGACAACAGAGGATGAGACGGTTGGATGGCATCACTGACTCTATGAACATGAGTTTGAGTAAGCTCCAGGAGTTGATGATGGACGGGGAAGCCTGGCATGCTGCAGTCCTTAGGGTCACAAAGAATCGGACACGACGAAGTGACTGAACTGAACTGAACTGAAGAAGAAACATGGCAAAGAATCAGAGGGTGCATCTTTTAAAGCCAGCCGTGGCTGGTTTCATCCATTCAAGGCTGTAGTCAACCTTTTTAATGTAAAAGTAAGTGGCGAGATGGTGAGTGCATATACAGTAGCTACCTGGGAATTTCCTGAAATGCTTTGACAAATTTTTGATGAAGGTGTTTATTTACCGGAGCAGGTTTTTAATGTGGGTGAGACAGGACTGTACTGGAAGAGGATGCCAGACTGAAGTTACAGCAGTAAGGAGGAAAACCTGATGCCAGGCTACAAAGCAGCAAAGGATAGACTAGCTCTGTTGTTTGGTGGCAATGCTTCCAGCAATGTGAAACTGAAACCACTCTTAATTTACTGTTCAGAAAACACAAGAGCCCTGAAAACGTGGCTGCACAGCTCTCTTCCTGTTAACTCCAAAGCCTGGGTTATACAGGCCATTTTCCAGGACTGGTTTTTCCCACCACTTTATCCTGGAGGTAGAGAAACATTGCTTGGAGAAGGACATCCCACTCAACATTCTTTTGCTGCTTGACAATGTTTGGGGTACCCCCATCCATGGATGACTTTCATCCCAAGGTCAAAGTAGTGCATCTGCCGCCAAATACAACATCACTCATCCAACCTATGGACCAAGAAGCTATAGCGACTTTCAGGAAATATTATTTACGTCACACTTGTCGTCAGACAGTAAAGGCGAGTGATGAATCAGGAAAAACCTCACAACAATTTTGGAAAGACTATAGCATCTACCAAGCCACAAAAAAACATTGACTTTGCTTGGCGTGAGGTTAGGGCCATCACCACAAATGAGGTTTGGAAGAACCTTTGCCTGCAGTTGGCTCAGTTTTCATGGATTTGAGAAAGTGGATGAGAAGTGCAAAGAGGTCTTCAGTGACTTAGTGACCCTCAGCGAGAAGCTGGAGCTGGATCCACAAGAGAACAGCTTCATGGAACTCCTTGCTGTGCACCATGAGGAGCTTACTAGTGAAGACCTGATGGAAGTGGAGGTCCAGAGAAAGGACAGAGATGAGAGGAAGAGGCAACTGGAGAACCGAAGAGATTAACGTTGCAGGAAACCCAAGGGGGTTTTCTTTATCTGAGAGGCTCTGTTAGTTTTTGAGGCACAAGACCTGAATGTAGAATGGTTCACGAATGCTGCAGCAGCCGTTCAGAATGCAGTCTAGCGCTCCCATGTCATCTACGACAAGAAAAAAAAAAAAAGAAACAGCTACTACTGGCAGGCTACAGTCCACAGGGTCACAAAGAGTCGGACACGACTCAAGCGACTCAGCACGCGTGCACCCAGACATCACTGGATTGTTTTTTCAAGAGAGTAGATAGAGTGGAGCCCAGCGAGGAACCAGAACCTGCGCCATCAGCGTCAGGCGTGAGTGGCATTGCAGCTCGCCCTCCATCTCCTATTGGTGACGATCCTTCAGCGCCACCGTCTCACACCTCCTCTGCCTCCCCCAGTTGGCAACTCTTCTTGCCTGTTCGCTCGATGCCAGCCCCAGGACGCCAGCTGTTGAGCTTATACCACTGTACTTTTCAAAGCACTGTATTGTAAGAGTCAAAATGTTCTCTTTATTTTTTGTTTTTGTTTCTTAGGTATTATTTGTGTGAAGAGTATTATAAACCTATTACACAGTACTATATAGCTGACTGTGTTAGTTGAGTACCTCGGCTAATTTTTTTGGACTTACAGACATACTCTTAGAACAGAATTTGTTCATATGTAGGGGCCTGATGTACATTAAATGACTCATTTCAATTTTGTGCCTCAGACAGGGGATAAATCATATACAGGTTGCTGGCACCTCTGCAATGCCAGACTTGTGGTGATACAGTTTGCTTAGGTGGTTGATTAAGTTCTTTAGGAAATCAAAAGACCAGAGTTCAAGTCTGATAATATTATCATTAGAAATAATAATGATAGTATTAAGGAAAGGATGTTTACCAATTGAAAAGAAAGAAGTTAATGTGGATATCAAGATAAGAATTCATCACAACAGTAACTCAGGATATTTTGCAGCTTTGGGGATTAAGAGGTACAAACTACTATGTACAAAAAAAATCTGCAGGCTGTGTTGTACAGCACAGGGAATATAGCCAATATTGTACAATAACTTTAAATGGAGTAAAACTATAAAAATAATGAATCACCTTGTTGGATACCTGAGACTAGTATACTACTGTAAATCAACTATACTTCAGTTTAAAAAAAGAATATTTTGCAGTTTTCAGTTTGGACCTATTTTTTCTTTTCTTGATAAAGTATTTCGTTTTAGGTTCACAACAAAACTGAGAGGAAGGTGCAGAGATTTCCCTTATATCCCTTCCTCACACACATGGATGGCCTGTCCCATTACGAGCATCACTCACCAAAATGATATGCTTGTTACCAAGAATGGACATACACTGACACATCAAAATAACCCAGAGTCCATAATTTGTCATAGGTTTCACTCTTGGTGTTTAACATTCCACAAGTTTGGACAAATTTGTAATGACATAGACCCATCATGATAATACACTGTGTTTTCGCTGACTTTGAATCCTCTGCTCTCTGCCTAGTCATCACTATCCCATACCTCCACCCCTGGCAACCACTGATCTTTTTATTATCTCCATAGTTTTGCCTTTCCCAAAATGTCACATAGTTGGAATCATACAGTATATAGCTCTTTCAGACCTGTTTCTTTCACTTAGTAATACGCATTTAAGGGTCCTTATGTTTTTTGCTTCTAGGTTTGGGGTTGATAGAAATAGTTTAGTTTTTTGAGAAACTACCAAAATGGCTGTACCGTTTTTGCATTTCCACCAACAATAGATGAGAATTCTTGTTGCTTTACATCCCAGCATTTAATGTCATTAGTGTTCTGGGTTTTGGCCATTTTAACAGGTGTGTACTGGTTATCTCATTATTTTTTACATTTCCATTTTCCTGATGACATGTGACATGAAACATCTTTTCCTATGCTTATTTGCCATCTGTATATCTCCTTTGTGAGGTGTCTGTTAAGGTTTTTGGCCCATTTTTTAATTGGGTTCTTTGTTTTCTTATTGTTGAGCTTTAAGTGTTCTTTGTATAGTTTGGATACCAGCCCTTTACCAGATGTGTCTTTTGCAAATGCTTTCTTCCAGTGTGTGGCTTATTTTCTACATCTTCAGACATTGTCTTTTGCAGAACATAAGTTTTTAATTTTAATGATTATCAGTTATTTCCTTCAAGGATCAGATCTTTAGTTTTGTATCCAAAAAGACGTCACCGTACCCAAGGCCATCTGGGTTTTCTCCCATGTTACCTTCTAGGAGTTTTATAGTTTTGCATTTAGGTCTGTGATTCATTTTGAGTTAATTTTTATATGTGGTATAAAGTCTATGTCTGGATTCATTTCTTTGTGTGTGGAGGTCCAGTTGTTCTAGAACCACTTTTTGAGGAGATTGTCTTTGCACCATTATATTGCCTTGATATCTTTGTGAAAGATCAGCTGACTGTAGTTATGTGAGCCTATTTCTGAATTCTGTGTTCCGTTTCACTGATCAATTTATATATGGTTTCATAAATACCACACTATCTTGATTACTATGGCTTTATAGTAAGTCTTGAAGTTGGGTAGTGTTGGTCCTCCAACTTTGTTCTTCTCATTAAATTTTGGTTTTGCTATTCTGGGTCTTTTGCCTCTCCATATAAACATCAGAATCATTTTGTTAATATCCACAGAATAATGTGCTAGGATTATTGGGGTTTCATTGCAGATGTATATCAAGTTGGAAAGAAGTAACATCTGGACAGGAGTAAATCTTCCTATCCATGAATGTGGAAAACCTTGCCATTTATTTAGTTCTTTGATTTCTTTCATTAAAATTTTGTAGTTTTCCTCCTATAAATGGTGGGCATATTTTGTTAGATTTGTACCTAAGTATTTCATTTTTTAAGTGCTAAGGTAAATGGCTTTGTGTTTTTAATTTCAAATTCCTCTTATTAATTGTTGATATATAGGAAATCAATTGATTTTTGTATATTAACTTTGTATCCTGCAGTGTTGTTATAATCACTTATCAGTTTCAGGAGTTTTTTTTTGTCAGTTCTTTCAGGTTTTCTGCATATGTCATCTGTGAGCAAAGACATCCTTTTTTTCCCCCCAATCTGTATAGCTTTTCTTTTCTTTTCTTGAATTATTACGTTAACAAAGACCTCCAGTATAATGTTGAAATGGAATGATGAGAGGGGATAGTCTGACCTTGTACCTGATATTACTAGGAAGGCTTTGAGTTTCTCACCATTAACTGTGATGTTAGCTGTAGGTTTTTTGTAGATTATCAAGTTGGGAAGGATCCTCTCTATTCCTAGTTTACTGAGAGTTTTTATCATGAATGGGTGTTGAATTTTGTCAAATGTTTGTTCAGCATCTATTAATATGATTATGTATGATTTTCTTTTTCAGTTCGTTGATATGATGGATTGTATTGACTGATAGCTGAATCTTGAACCAGCCTCATATACCTAAGATAATCCCACTTTGTCATGGTGTATAATTTTTTTTATACATTGCTGTATTTGATTAGCTAATACTTTATTGAGGATTTTTACATCTATATTCATGAGAGATATGGTCTAGAGTTTTCTTTTCTCTCATTATGTCTTTGTCTGGTTTTGGTATAAGTGTAATACTGGCCTCATAGTATGAGTTAGGAAGTATTTCCTCTGCTTCTCTCTTTAGAATGAGATTGTAGATAGTTGGTTTAATGTTTTCCTT
The DNA here is from genome assembly GCF_033118175.1 of Dama dama. Taxonomy (NCBI): domain Eukaryota; kingdom Metazoa; phylum Chordata; class Mammalia; order Artiodactyla; family Cervidae; genus Dama; species Dama dama. Next base: position 15,900,391 of record NC_083687.1, on the reverse strand, counting down.
AAATCTTTGGTTGAGAACCTGGTGTCTTTGTAGGCTAAAATAAATAACTCAACCTAAAGTGTCATGTGATTGGCTATATTTTTCCTTATCAGTAAGAAGGTATAATAGTAGATAAAACAAGAAAGAAAAGATATCTTTTTCAAAATACTAGGAAGAGTTTTCAAAATACCTCAGTGGTGGTTAAAGAGAAAAAGTATCCTTTTAGCCCAATCTATCTAGGTTAAGATCAACAGAAAAATTTATTGCACATTCGTAAAACTTTCTTAAGTGATATGTTTCAATTATTTATATTTTATAACAGAAGAAATATTTGAGATTTTTAATCAGTCTGAAGAAAGTCTACCTTTGAAGTTGTTTAAATTTAGGAAGGAGGGCTCCTCTCACATACTTCTCCTAAAAATTTATATCCTCCCTTCCCCCAAAGCTTTCCTGTAGAGAGCTTCTGAAAATGGGTTGGGGTAGGATGAGGGGGAAGGAGGTAGAAAAACACTAAACTATAGAATTTTCTCTTCACGGAAATGAATAGCAGGGCTGTGTTTACAACATGTGAGATACTTTCAGTTATTTAGAAGAGCCTCATGGATACCCTCCCATTTTTATGAGGCCCACCTGCTCTTGATATTGATACTGTTCAAAGTCAAGGTGACTAGACAGGGCTACCTCTCATCTGTATGGCACCTTCATGTGATTATTAAAAGGTACCCCTGCCTTTTAATCTGTTGGAAAATTGTTGTAATGTGTTGGTTTTGTTAGAAACCAGTTAACTGCCCGCGGCCAGCTTATGTCACAATAAATCTGCAGGCGCATGATGTGGGTTGCAGCATCTTGAACATGGTGCCATTGTATAGTGCATGGCTGTACCAATACGTGGGGCCCCTGCAAGTGAAAAAAAGAAAAAAGAAATCACCAGTATTTGTCTATCACATGAAAGCGAGAAACCAGATTCATTGTAATAACTCCTGGAACGTCCCTGTTCAGCGAGTTGGTGGTACTGGAATGTCGTGGAGGTGGGATGGAGAGTTGGGGAGGGTTCTCCCATTGATGGCTTCCATTATTGGGAACAAGAGCTTGGCCATTGCTCCTTATATGTCTTCCAGTCAGTTAGAAAGCCTAAAAATTCCAACTACTTAGCCAAATGGAAAAGATTCTCTGTTTACAGAGAAAACACAAAGCTTGCTTCTTCCCCATCATTAAGCAGGCTGAGTGTACTTAGCAGAACTTTTCCACTTAGGGGTCCAAGTTAAGGCTATCAGTGACTTCTTGCTCAAAATCTAAACATTTTAGAAACATTTTGTAGAGAAAACTATTCACAGGCCCTTTCAAAGAGAATCAAATAAATAGTTTGGGGGGTTTCCATCTTGGAATTAAGATGTTTATTTAAGAAACTCCAATAAAGCCCTCTTTCAAGCTATGAAAATTGTAGCCAGAACGGAGTAGTGGACTAAGGATTCAGGAAAAAGCTATTGATTTGTGAGAGAGCTGGGGAGTTGGGGTTGGGGGGCAGGGAAGGAAGCAACTTAATAAGAAACTTTTGCTAATGGTTCTTATTTCCTCTGACTTTGAAAATTCTCCACCAACAGCAGAGTTTAAAACATCCTCACCACCAGATTAACCAATTTAGGTAAGAGGAAGTACCCCCAGCTCAGGCCGCGCTTCTCTGAGCAAAGTGTAAGAGTGGGTGGGGCTGGCACGTGGGTTGTGAGGGTGAGTGCAAAAGGAATTTTCAATAAGAGCAGGCAGGGCAATAAGGGAAAGTCCAAAGCCTCATGCCCAAGGGATTGGGCAGAAACCAGGAAAGAATCTGAGGAGAAGAACTGGCAAGGGAGACCCTGATTGGAGAAAGTTGCACCACAGAAGATTCCAGAAAGATGCCAGAGGCAGAGCCTTCTTATTAAAGGGTGCCCACAGATGAGCCCGGAGCAGGGAGAGCACCCTGAGAGAAGCCAAACTAAACTGGACACCAACCTGTCTTTTTATTTACTTTTCAAAACCTCAGTGGGCAAAAATAAGCAAACAGTGAGGGAAACAGAACCAGAAAAGAATTGCTTCTCATCCTTTTGGCTAAGCTCAAGTGAAGACTCAGAAAACAGTCAGAGAAATACATGGTGATGAGTTATAAAAGACGACTGAGATTTCTATGCAGAAAAATTGAAGCACATGCAAATTGTGACCAAAGTGACATAGCTGGACAAGCACCCGGAAGTAAATATAGAAGCATGATACTTCTGCAATACATTGCAGATCAGAGGCTCTGAGTGATTTAGCCAAATGCTGATGATGACATTCCATACGTCCTCTGTTATGCGTCTAACTATTCTTTGTAAGTGTAACCTAAATCAATGAGCCATTCAGGTTATCTAAAAGGTTGAACACTTTTAGAATTCTGTACATGCTGGTTTTCTGCATTTTTTTTTAAATTACAGTGAGGTAATGGTGAGGAGATTATGTATGATATTACATTTAGATTTTTTGATTCAGCCATGATATAAACCCTGTGGATGTCCAGGAAGATCCATAATCCTCAGTTGAGCATTAGTTATTGCTGTGGTTAATGGGTGGTTTAGTTTACCCATCAGTGACATGGTCAGGGAGGTGGAAAAAGGAAACTTCCTGTGGAAGGACAAGCTTTGTAAAATTCACAGGGACCTTGCCTGTTAGTAGATTTATGACCCAAAGTGACTTCAACCAGTAAGATGAGTAACTCTCCTCTTTGGGCTTAGGTGGAGCTGGGTGGAAAGTAACTATAAAGAAACCAGAAATCTTCCCATATGTCCACCTTGTATGGTCATTAAAGATGAAGTCAGTAACTCTCAATCTTGGCTGCACAGCAGAATCACCCGGAGCCTTTACAGACTCTGGTGCCCAGTCCGCACTCCAGAACATTCAAATCAAAATCTTTTAAGAGGACACCTGGTGCTGATGTGTTGTTTTGTTTATATTCTGAAGGCTGGTCCTGTATGCAGCCAGGGTGAGAATGACTGGATTAAAGCGGACTTTCAGTGCCCAGGGAGTGTGAGCATCCTCCTCTTTGAATCATTTTCTGCTCCCTCATCTCCCCCTTTTCTGATCTTGCACAGGATGGTTTTGTATCTGACTTGGTCTTACAACATATATTGCAGGTGACTTTGCCTCAGAGTTGAAGAACTTGTTTTCTTCTTCATGTTGAAAAAGACAGAACTCTCTTCTTTTCTCACTTCTGATGTCCTGTCATATCACTCATTTCATGCTTTTATCTTCCTTCCCATATTACTTAACTTCTTTCACCTTTAAGATCTGTAGAATCTGTAGATTTAAGAAGAATTCTGACTTTTGTATCCCTAGGGATTGCATTTACCAAACCTTGTCAAGCATTTCAGAAGAATCACAGTGGAAATAAAGCTTAAGGAATAAAGAGGGTTCCTAAAAATAGAGCACAATTCATCTATTTCAGTTTAAAAATGCCTTCATATTTTCCAAGCATTTTTTTAACTCTTAAGCATTTTTAATAAGCTGACTTATGAGCCTTGTTGAAAAGTAAATAAAATACACTTGTTTCCATTAAGGGAAGAGATGCTTTTCCATCTTACTGGTATTATTGAAGGAGACAAAAAGAAGTCCAAAACTTGGCAACAAGCTGCATTATTAGTGACATATTGGTCACAGATGGGCTGGAAAAACTACACTTTCTTCCTGCAATTAGTATTTTAAGTGCCCACAAATTACATGTGAAAATCCAGATAGTCCCCTTACAAAAGGGAAGGCTGAAAAATTATGGTCTTTGCAAAATCTTCATTTTTAAAGTTTTCTAAGTGTGTTTTTATCAGTAGGCAAGTGATATATGTCCACTTGCTAGTTGTACTTTGAAGGAAGGCATAGGGCTAGATGATGCCAACGTTGACCTACTGTCGTCAATTCTGCCGTTGTAAGCAAGTGCAGATACCTGGAGAGACACTTGGCAACACTTGTAAATTACAGATTTTCTTTCTTCAACAATTTTTAAAATGATCACGAAGGCAAAACTCAAGAGGTAGAAGGGAGCTCTCTTTAGTAATTCTGTTGCTTGAATTTGTAGTCCTTTGAAAGAAGTCTATTAGGAATTTAGCCAAATTATGTTCCAGAAGTTGCCAGAAGTCCTAACAGGACTCTGAGGGGAGTTTTCACAAGTCAGCTCTTGAGACAGTGTTAAGATTCACATGGGACGAAACAGTGTTGGCACCAAAATGTCTCTTGAGGAGTTTTAATAAATGAATGTAATTCCAAACCTACGGATTCAATGGAAGGAAAAGTGATGCTGTAAAAGAAGAAAGGTCAAAAAACATATCTGATGGACATAAAAATAATAATTATAAACTAGGGTTTTATTATAAGACTTCTTGAGAATTTTTAACTCACCCTGATAAGAAAACCAGGGAATAACTCCTAGAGGGATGACAAATGCCTCCATTTTCATCGTGTTTAAATTGGTGAGCTAACCAGTTTGAAATGTCACATAGATTGAAGTGATATGAAATTGAACAAAAGGGAAAAATTAGAAGGAGAAAAATCAGTACCACCTAATGTAAGAAACTGAATTATGACATGGCTAAAAAAAGGCATAGCCCGGTTTCCTGACATAGGTAGAAGGTTACACACTGGCATTTTAAATTCAATAAGAATATGCATGTCCCAATAAGCTTTGGGGATCTGATGATTCCCAAAAAAAGCTGCCTTTAAATTAGGAGCTTGTAATGTACTTTTCAGCCCCAAAGCTATTTGGTAGTACTGTCAAGGGAATGTCGGTATAGATGCTAATCCAGTACTGTCTGGTGTCTTGTGTACTTTTTGATTTTATAAATTCAAGGCGTCATACATACGGCCTTTAAAAAAGAAACCTGTACGAAAGGCTTGAAATTCTTTTCCTTCTCAAAGCGCCTTGTGTTGTTGTTTCCTTTTTCCCTAGGAAAGTGACAGTCCTGGAGGACCCTGATCAGAACATCCACCTGAAAAACTTGTCTCTTCATCAGGCGACCACAGAGGAAGAAGCCCTGAATCTGCTTTTCTTGGGCGACACCAACAGAATGATTGCAGAGGTAATAAGCTTTTCTCTGCAAGCCGTGTTTGCACACTGTAAGATATAATGGAATCTGGGGGACAGCAATGACTTTAAAAATAATCTCACCTAAATCCCATCTTTTAGGAAAAGGAAACCTAGAACCAGAGAATTGAGGAGACTTTCTCAAGGTCTTCTAGCTAGTTAATGAGCAGGGACTAACATCTAGTCTCTTTTAATTTTGTAGTTTTAAATTTTATACAAATTGATTTGCCGCCAACCCATGACAACTCATCAGACGTCTTCATGATAGGAATTTTTGCATAATTTTTGAAACTTAAAATTGCATAGCTTATTCTTCCTAACCTCCAGTCATCCATATACTGGCATTTGTTTACCCATCCATGGATTTTCATGGGTTTAGAGAATTAATGAAGAATTTAGAGTAACATGTGGAACATAGGAAGTGCTCTATGCATTTGCAAGCTTTTGTTGGCGGATCCAGGAACACCGCCATGGTGTGTGGTAGAAGTATGCTTCAGTGCAGTATTGGGGATATACTTGTGCTAAAAGCTATCTGTTGCTAATCTGACATTTCACACCTAACTGGTCACCTATATTTCGCCTTGGAACCATAGGCCGGAGACAGGATTGACCCAGTTGGGTCATGGGCCTCAAGCAGTTACTGATTGGAGATGAAAGGTCACAAAAGTCTCATTCAGCCACCGCTGCATGAAAGGAATTAAGGAGTGCTACTGGTGATTCGGGTGAACACCTGACTGTGATCACAGGCACTTTCCTTTTTAAACCAGGCTCCCTGAGTTCTGTGTTCTACCTTGTCTCTGATGACAAACAGTAGAAGAGCTGATAAGCTGGGAGGAAAAGTAGCCTGAGAAAGTCAAGTGACTTTCTTTCTGCCCCATTTTTACCCCTTGGGATATACCACCTTAAATACAAGATAGATAAATGGGAAATCAAGTAGGGAAAGCATGGTGATGACCTCTGTCATTGTGCTGGGCCCTTAGTTTCACTGTTGTTTTACTGGTTCTGCATCAGTACTTTTCAACAGACTAGCTTAAAAATGTTGATTTTAAGTGCCACATGTAATATGGATTTAAGGACCCTTAAATTGTTATTTTCACTTAAAGAGAGCTGTGCCTAGTTTTTAATTTCAGAATACTTTCTGTTGTTTACAGTGTTTTGCATCTGTGTGTTGTTTCAGCATTTTGTCCATGCAGTCATCCATTGTGCTCGTTTGTCACAGTAATTGAAGAGAGAGGAATAAAGGCAGATTAAGAAGTAGGGAGTATAATAATGAAAGATTTAACATGCTTCACTAAAAATCCTCCTCCTCCATACATAGTTTAATCAACAGCAAACTGAGAGGTACAGACTGTAAATGGGTCCTGCCCACTAACAGAGTATGAAAAAGAAAAATGGTAGATCATAAATGCCACTGGAAAACATAAGGCGAAACCTACCCCTCCCTCTTTGTTGACCATCTTCCTAAAGTGACTCATCCCTGAGGAGTTTAGGCCTTGTCCTCACAATTCCATCCCTTCACCTTGAATGGGTCAGGGAGGGCTCCTGGCCCTGGTTCACCACAACCCCTGTTAGCAAATAAGCTTGGCCATTTGCACTTTCAAAGTTATGCCTCTAACTTCAGCCAACTGCATCTTTTCAGATTATGGTTGTGTAAAGTTTTGAGGACCTTGAGCTGCCTTTGTATAAGCTTTTCTGTTCTACCATCTTAGAAAATTCTGACAGTCGTTTCCTATTATTTACTGTTGAGTGTTTCACAATAGTACACATAGCTGAAACCTGGAGAAGTCCAATTCTAATAATGCTGGCTGTGCATTACTTTAAAATTTTATTCATTTTTTTTTTCCTGTGTGAAACCTGATTGCTTTTAAACCAAGTCTAATAGGTTTTGGATGTTTCTGTGCTTGCTTTTATTTTTTTTCCCTTTGGTAATAACTACCATGTTCTATCAAGAGCCTACTCAGTAGACTTGTCACTGTTGTGGATACTTGTATGTATTATTTCTGACTCTCATTTTATAGATGGAAACTAAGGCTCAAAGAGTTAGACTGCTTGCCCAAGGTCGCACTGCTCGTAGGTGGCAGAACTGGGCTTCAGCTCCAAGTCTGACCATTTCAGAAGCTTATGTTCTTTCTTTACACCACAATTCATGAGCACGGTAATCAAATTGACACATGTCAGATTTTTCCAGTGAGGATACATTTCTGAATTATTTAAAAAGCACAGCAAGTATGGAACACTTCAGTTTATCTCTTGAATTCATTGAAAGCAAATACATAAAAATATAAATGAAGAATAACTGTCAATCCCTGGAAATACTTTATTATTCAGAGTCTCCAGAGAGGCATGTTTTAGATTACAACTGAGCTGTCAGAATGTAATTTGTCAGCACGCAATGAGCTTACCAGGATAAAAAGAACACACTAATCATTTTTTTTCAGAAGACGAGGTTCCCAATTTCCCATTTACACAGAGAAATCCAGAAGTTGCCATGGTAACCAGAAAACATTTGCAAAACAAAGCCTGAATATGGGGACCAAAGCAGGCGTGCTCTTCCCTTTTAAGTTCTCCTACCGAGAGCCAGAATTTTAAGGAAAAGTTATTAAGAGTAGCTTCATCCTCTTCTTATTTTTAGAACTCACTCTTAAATAATTTCTGTAATTCTACCAATGTTTTGAATAAAACCTGATTATGTCCTTGGGATAGATTTTTTTTTTTTTTTTCAAAAGTTGATTTGCTATGCCAAAGAGAATAAATATTGTAAAAGCTGAACTGTTTGTGACCCAACGTCAAAGCCCACCAGTAGCAAGTATAACTTGGTACTTTTTGTCTTAGCATTGAAATGTTGCTCTCAATTAATTAAACCTAATTGGACAAAACATTCAATTGGCAGGCCCTGCACAGTCCCATTGCTAGGATGATTTGCTCAGCCCCTCCCACGGTCTAGAGCACACTGTCCCCAAGTGTGGCCCGGGGATAACTTGTATCAGGATTCCCATGCTAGCCCAAAGACACAGGATCCCATATCTGATGGATGGATTCATGCTCTCAGCAGTGGAGCCCAGGAATACGCATTTTAGCATTTCAAGTGTGCTCAGTCTAAATTTGGGGCAGTTCGGATTTCACTATTAAGAAGCTGGTTGAAACTCACTCCCAGAGAAGTTTGCGAACAGATCCCTATTCTGTACCCTTGCCAATACCACAAGATTTGAAAGTTCTGCCAATTTGGTAGTCAAAAGAATTTCGTTCTAACTTGCATTTTTGATTACCAAATTTTTTTATACCTTTATTTGCCATCTGTATTTCTGTTTCTGTTTATTTCTACTTGCTCTTCTGTCGAGATCCAGGTAAAATCCAGGATTTTTTTAACTGCATCTTGACAGAAGCTGTCCTGGGTTAACAAAATCAGATGCTCCTTCTAAGAGCAATCTCCATTGGTGAAAGTGCCATTTAAGTATTTATTTTAGGAAGTCATAGTGTTGCTCGAAGTGAATAATTAGACTGCCTGCATGCTAAGTCACTTCAGTTGTGTCTGACTCTTTGCGACCCATGGACTGTAGCCCTCCATACTCCTCTATCCATGGGATTTTCCAGGCAAGAGTACTGGGGTGGGTTGCCACGCCCTCCAGGGGATCTTCCTGACCGAGGGATCAAATCCCGGGTCTGCTGCATCTCCAGTGTTGGGAGGCAAGTTCTTTATGACTAGCACTACCTGGGAAGCCCGTAATTAAACTAACACGGCATTATTTTGCAAGCAACTTTGGAGAAGAGAGTAGTGTCTGGGATCCTTTCTACCAAAACTTCACAGTACTGTCTTTTGTGGGTTAAATTGTCTCACCTTATCTAATTCCCATGTTGGAGTCCTAACCCCTAGTACCTCAGAATATGTAGCCTTATTGAGAGATAGTGTCTTTACAGAGGTGATCAACTCAAAATGGGGTCATTCGTGTGGGCCCTAACCCAACATCACTGGTGCCCTTATAAAGTGGGAAATTTGGAGACAGATACAGAGGGTGTGTGCCATATGAACAAGAGAACAGCCATCTACAAGCCAAGGAGAAAGGCCTGAGGCAGAGCCCTTCCTCACAGTCCTCAGAAGGAATTACCAGCCCTGCCAACACCTCCGTTCGGGATGTCTAGCCTTCAGAACTGTAAGAGAGCAAATTTCTATTGTTGAAGTTGCCTAGTTTTTGTACTGAGAACTAACACAGTGTCCAAATAACCTCGTGTATAATTTCTTATATGATTGTTACCTGATGTTGCTCTTTATCTCGATAAATTCAGAAGCAATAAAATGCTAAATTCCCACGTGGTGCTAGTGGTAAAGAACCCACCTGCCAATGCAGGAGACATAAGAGATGCCGGTTCAGTCCCTGGATTGGAAAGATACCCTGGAGGGGGACATGGCAACCCACTTCAGTATTCTTGCCTGGAGAATCCCATGGACAGAGGAATCTGGCAGCTATAGTCCATGGGGTCACAAAGAGCTGGATTCAACTGAAGTGACTTAGCACATACACCATATGCTAAATATACATAGTATAATGGGCTTCCCAGGTGGCACTAATCGTAAAGAATCTGCGTGCCAATGCAGGAGACACAAAGAACATGGGTTCGATCCCTGGGTCAGGAAGACCCCTTGGAGAAGGAAATGACAACCTACTCCAGTATTCTTGCCTAGAAAATCCCATGAACAGAGGAGCCTGGCAAGCTACAGTCCATGGGGCTGTAAAAAGTTGGAGAAGACTGAGCGACTGCACACACATAGTATAACATTTGGAAAGACACTACAGTTCTCAGCTAGCAACTGTTTAAAAATAAGACTATAGCTGTGTTCTGCTGTAATCTCTCAGCACCTGGCAACTACGGAGTTGGTCAGTCATTAATTTTTATTTTTTGAATTCATGTGGAGAAGATGATGATGATTTCAGGAGAAAGGACCTGTAATCCCACGCCCAGAATTGGGGTGATTTTATGGTACACAGTGCCTCTTGGGGAGTACAGAGGATATCACAGATGACTTTGACATTTTAAAATTTAATTTGTGGTGCTTCAACCCTTTTGAAAGAGGTTACTTTCTAAATAACCGGCCTACCAACAGCATTTATGGGATTTGTAAATTATTTTCCCAGGAGCTCTTAGAGGTCTGCCTAATTCTTTGGTTGAAATTTAAAAAAAAAAAAAAGTATACTCAATGTATCTGAGCTGTACTGATGTGTTTTGTAAGCTCTCAGACCAAACTTTTTTACTGAGTTGTGTGACCTTGTGGAAGTGCAAAGGCAGTTGGGAGACAGGCTGTGAATGGAGTGGAGGTTTGTGCAGATGCTGGTACTGAAATAGCTGTCATTGGACACGTTGTCTAATAGCGTGAGGACAGTACAGGAAGGAAGGAGCAGCTTTACTGTGTGATTGTGTTTGTCAACAGCTCTCTAAGCCTCAATCTCCTTGGGTAGTGTGTGTGGGAAACAAGAGAATTCAGGTTGCAATTAGAGTTCTGGCATCATATTCCACTAGACCATTATTAGACCATTATTCCACTAGACCATTATTCCTCTAGACCAGTGTTAGAGAGACACTGAATAACACAACCTGACAGATTTGTTTTGGGAAAGATTTATTAGTTGTATATAATTAGCAAGGGTACTCCAAGATTTGTAAACCTGGGAAGCGCAAAATACTTAACAGGCTAAATCCATTTCACCCTGCTCTTATTATAATAAGAAGAGTATTCGTTTATCATTAAATCTCAATAGGCAGCTAGTTCAGTTCAGTTCAGTTCAGTCACTTAGTTGTGTCCAACTCTTTGCGACCCCATGAACCGTAGCACGCCAGGCCTCCCTGTCCATCACCAACTGCCGGAGTCTACCCAAACTCATGTCCATTGAGTCGGTGATGCCATCCAGCCATCTCATCCTCTGTCGTCGCCTTCTCCTCCTGCCCTCAATCTTTCCCAGCAACAGGGTCTTTTCCAATGAGTCAGCTCTTCACATCAGGTGGCCAAAGTATTGGAGTTTCAGCTTCAGCATCAGTCCTTCCAATGAACACCCAGGACTGATCTCCTTTAGGATGGACTGGTTGGATCTCCTTACAGTCCAAGGGACTCTCAAGAGTCTTCTCCAGACACCCCAGTTCAAAAGTATCAATTCTTCGGCGCTCAGCTTTCTTTATAGTCCAACTCTCACATCCATACATGACCACTGGAAAAACCATAGCCTTGACTAGACGGACATTTGTTGACTAATGTCTCTGCTTTTTAATATGCTATCTAGGTTGGTCATAACTTTCCTTCCAAGGAGTAAGCATCCTTTAATTTCATGGTTGCAATCACCATCTGCAGTGATTTTGGAGCCCAAAAAAGTCAGCCACTGTTTCTACTGTTTCCCCATCTATCTGCCATGAAGTGATGGGACCAGATGCCATGGTCTTAGTTTTCTGAATGTTGAGCTTTAAGCCAACTTTTTCACTCTCCTCTTTCACTTTCATCAAGAGGTTCTTTAGTTCTTCTTCACTTTCTACCATAAGGGTGTTGTCATCTGCATATCTGAGGTTATTGATATTTCTCCCAGCAATCTTGATTCCAGCTTGTGCTTCCTCCAGCCCAGCATTTCTGATGATGTACTCTGCATATAAGTTAAATAAGCAGTGTGACAATATACAGCCTTGACGTACTCCTTTTCCTATTTGGAACCAGTCTGTTGTTCCATGTCCAGTTCCAACTGTTGCTTCCTGACCTGCATATAGGTTTCTCAAGAAGCAGGTCAGGTGGTCTGGTATTCCCATCTTTCAGAATTTTCCAGTTTATTGTGATCCACACAGTCAAAGGCTTTGGCATAGTCAATAAAGCAGAAAGAGATGTTTTTCTGGAACTCTCTTGCTTTTTTTGATGATCCAGCGGATGTTAGCAATTTGATCTCTGGCTCCTCTGCCTTTTCTGAAACCAGCTTGAACATATGGAAGTTCACGGTTCATGTATTGCTGAAGCCTGGCTTGGAGAAGTTTGAGCATTACTTTACTAGTGTGTGAAATGAGTGCAATTGTGCGGTAGTTTGAGCATTCTTTGGGATTGCCTTTCTTAGGGATTGGAATGAAAACTGACCTTTTCCAGTCCTGTGGCCACTGCTGAGTTTTCCAAATTGGCTGGTATATTGAGTGCAGCACTTTCACAGCATCATCTTTCAGGATTTAAAATAGCTCAACTGGAATTCTGTCACCTCCACTAGCTGTGTAGTGATGCTTCCTAAGGCCCACTTGACTTCACATTCCAGGATGTCTGGCTCTAGGTGAATGTGAGTGATCACACCATCGTGATTATCTGGGTCGTGAAGATCTTTTTTGTACAGTTCTGTGTATTCTTGCCACCTCTTCTTAATATCTTCTGCTTCTGTTAGGTCCATACCATTCTGTCCTTTATTGAGCCCATCTTTGCATGAAATGTTCCCTTGGTATCTCTAATTTTCTTGAAGAGATCTCTAGTCTTTCCCATTCTGTTATTTTCCTTTATTTCTTTGCGTTGATCACTGAGGAAGGCTTTCTTATCTCCCCTTGCTGTTCTTTGGAACTCTGCATTCAAATGGGAATATCTTTCTTTTTCTCCTTTGCTTTTTGCTTTTCTTCTTTTCACAGCTATTTGTAAGCTGTGTAAGCTGTCCTCAGACAGCCATTTTGCTCTTTTGCTTTCTTTTCCTTGGGGATGGTCTTGATTCCTGTTTCCTGTACCATGTCATGAACCTCCGTCCATAGTTCATCAGGCACTCTGTCTGTTAGATCTAGTCTCTTAAATCTATTTCACTTCCACTGTATAGTCACAAGGGATTTGATTTAGGCAGCTAGCAGCCTTAGCAAAAGATGTGTTGACAATTCTAACTTCTTCTCTAACCTACTGAATGTATGTTATTAGGTATAGAAAGAAGGGAACATGAATTTTGAGCCCTTAGTATATCCCAGGCATTTTTCTCCCTCTTATATTTTATATATGAGAAATATACAGCCATTCTTAACTAGTGATTCTGTCTTATAACATCGTTTGCATTCTGCTCTCATCTATCCTGATTAATAGTATTGCATGAACCATGAATTTCAAATCTAAAACGTTTATTAAAATAAATGAAGTGGTACAGTGCAACCATCATTAGAATATTAAAATGTACTTAACCCATATACATAATTAGAGAAACACAATCGTATTGGCTGTAAAAACTTAGCTCCTGAGTTTCTTCTGATCTTTAAAATTCTGATTTCTGATTAAACAGCAGAAAAAAGTAGTCTTTACTCCCTGTTATTAAAAGCCACCAACAGCAGCGACAAAAAATGAAAAATAGAAGGGGAAAAGCCATCATCAGTGAAATAAGGAAATAACCATAACCCCAAACCATGAGGAAATCTGCCAAATATTATGAAGTTTGAATTACGGTGAGGGAGGTTGCTGAGAGCCAACACATATATCCTCCAACCTCAGGCAGGATACGGTTTTGCCTTAAAGAAAGGGTCACAATTCTTAAGTGCAAATCCAATGATCTTCTGGTTAGAGTGATGAGATCTAAGAACACAGGCAAGTAAGATAGAGAAATGTCATTTAGATATTCATCTTGCACTATAGAAGGTGAGTCCCAAAGAGTTAAGGACAGGCCGTTTTTATGGTTAGCAGTCTATGCATATGGCCAACAAAGAGGGCATTTGGTGAGTGGAATTCAGAGAGTTTGTGACTTAAGAAATTTTACTACCCCAGATCTTTTAGTGCAAAAATTTGAGGAAAGTATATGTTCTCAAGGGCTTCCCTGGTAGCTCAGATGGTAAAGAATCCACCTGCAATGCAGGAGACACAGGTTAGGTCCCTGAGCCAAGAAGATCCCCTGCAGAAGGGAATGGCTACCCACTCCAGTATTCTTGCCTGGAGAATTCCATGGACAGAGGAGCCTGGCAGGCTACAGTCCATGGGTTGCAAAGAGTTGGACATGACTGAGCAACTAAGTGCACACACACTTAAAGTTAAGTGTGAGCTCTTAAAGTTAAGAATGAAATGTGCAGAGTAAATCTATGTAATAAACAAAGTGAATTTGAACTCTCTAGGAAAAAGATAGACATGCTTAAAGATAAAATTATCAGAAGGAAAATAGCTGAAGATCTTTTCATGTATGTGGAGTGTGATGGGTAAAGCAACATACATTTGAAGACTGCTTACATCAGGAAACAAGGTAGTATACTTCAAAATCTTAAATATGTTACCTAAATGCAATCTTTGGTTTTAAAAACACCTAAAAATATAGAAAAATTCAAAGAAAAGATCACAAGACAAGAAGATAAAAGTAAGCTTGAAGAACTCAGAAATGAAAGAGAAGAAAACCATTATAGAGGTGAAAGTTCCATTAAAAAGCAAAAAAAAAAGAAGAAAAGGAGGAGAAGGAAAACAAAGAAGAAGAGGAAGAGATGGAAGAGGAGAAGGGGAGGAAATCTGGCTGAAAATAACCAGAGAAACAAAGGAGAAACCAACTGTGAGTAATTAGAAATCCTGAAAAAAGAATGAGGGCAACAGGAAAAAAACATGAATAGAGAATGAGATAGAGAGAGAGAAGTTTCCTGAAATCTGGAATTACTTGAATCTGCAGATGAAAAGGACATGCTGTGTTTCAAATTGAAAGAGCTCTACTCCAAGATAAAATCTACTGAGGCTACTAATTTCCAAAGCTAAATAAAGAACTTTATGAACATCCAGTCAGAAAAATGCAAGCCAACTATGAGTGAAGATTTAAAAAAAAAAGTTTGTACTTGGACTTTTCCACAGCAATATTCAATGCCAGAAGACAGTGGAACAAGTTCTAAAGCAAGGATATTGTGCCCCAATAATTTTATACCCAGCCAAATTTTCAAATTGTCCTTAAAAAGCAAAAACATCAGACAAGTAATTTTAAGCATGTGTGAATTCTGGAAGAAAATGAACCCAGTGATCCTTTTTAAAAATTGCTTGACGGTCAAGTCTAACCAGTTAAGAGATGAACCAAATTAAAGGATGTGGGAACCCAGAAGCATTGCAAAAGGTATGGTGGAAAATATTGAATTTATTTAACTGTAGGTGTAAAACTAAGCAACTGTGTAAAGTGAATATTATAATTATAAACCTTGAAAATATAAATTAATAATAGATGAAACACAAATTTGGAGTTAGAAAATAGAGGAGGCAGTGGTGTTAGAAGTGAGCTGATTTCCTTATCTTGCAAAGCAAGAAAGGAGTTGTTGTTTAGTGACCGAGTGGTGTCTGACACTTTTGTAACCCCCATGGACTGCAGCCTGCCAGGCTCCTCTGTCCATAGGACTTCCCAGGCAAGAATTATGGAGTGGGTTGCTATTTCCTTCTCCAGGGGATCTTCCCACCCCAACTCAGGGATCAAACCCACATTTTCTGTATTGGCAGGTGGATTCTTTACTGCTGAGCCACCAAGGAGGTCCAAGAAAGGAATAGATGCTGTCTAAATATCAACCATATGGTTAAAAAATATAATGACCCAAGTCCTTTAATTCCATGAGCTTTCCTCAATTCTAAAGAGATACTTTTAGAAAAAAAAGATATACATCTCTTACCATGAAAAAAAATTTATTGGAAGGTCACCGGTTCCTTCAGTTTTCTTTCTTTTTTCTTCTATTAAATTCAAATAAAATTTAATTTAATAATTTTAAATTAAGAATAGTATGACAACAGTTAGAACTGGGCATGGAACAACAGACTTGTTCAAAATTGGGAAAAGAGTATATCATGGCTGTGTATTGTCACCCCGCTTATTTAACTCATATGCAGAGTACATCATGAGAAATGATGTACTGGATGAATGAATGCTCGATGAATCACAAGCTGGAATCAAGATTACTGAAAGAATTATCAACAACCTCAGATATGCAGATGATACCACTCTAATGGCAGAAACCAAAAAGGAACTAAAATAGCCTCTTGATAAGGGTGACAGAGGAGAGTGAAAAAGCTGACTTAAAACTCAGCATTCAAAAAACGAAGATCATGGCATCTGTTCCCATCACTTGATGGCAAATAAAAGGGAAAAAGTGGAAGCAGTGACAGATTTTCTTTTCTTGGGCTCTAAAATCACTGCAGATGGTGACTGTACCCATGAAATTAAAAGACATTTGCTCCTTGGAAGTAAAGCTGTAACAAACCTAGACAGCATATTAAAAAGCAGAGACATCACTTTGCTGACAAAGGTCCATATAGTCAAAGCTGTGGTTTTTCCAGTAGTCATGTACAGATGTGAGAGTTGGACTATAAAAAGAAGACTGAGTGCCAAAGAATTGATGCTTTTGAATTGTGGTGTTGGCGAAGACTCTTGAGAATCCTTGGACAGCAAAGCGATCAAATCAGTTAATTCTCAAGGAAATCAGCTGTGAATATTCATTGGAAGGACTGATGCTGTAGCTGAGGCTCCAGTACTTTGGCCACTGACATAAACAGCTGAGTCATTGGAAAAGATCCTGATGCTGGGAAAGACTGAGGACAGAAGGAGAGGGGGGCAACAGAGGATGAGATGGTTGGGTGGCATCATGGACTCAATGAACATGAATCTGACCAAACCCTGGGAGATAGCAAAGGGCAGGGAGACCTGGTGTGCTGCAGTCCGTGGGGACGCAAAGAGTTGGACATGAGTTGGCAACTGAACAACAATAACAACATGTGTAGTATGCTTTTGTTTTGGTAATGTACTCTTATATGTTCTTACATTTGTATACATATATTAAAAATAACTAATTTTTATCAAACGTTAATGTTTTTTGAGGGAGATTTTCATCTTTGTTCTTTTTTATGTTGTTTAGATTTTTAAAATAATGAGTGTGGTGGGGATTACCAGTGTTTACTGAACCTTCTGGGTTATTCCTTTTGGCACATGCTTCTTTGAAGTTAATAGAGTTCAAGTACTCTAACCAATGAAATCTGAATGACAGTGGCATGTTACTTTTAGTCTGAAGCCTGTCAGAATTAGTATGAAGTTCTCCTTAATCTTCTCCTCTGTGGCAAACCCTGAAAGTTTTATGTTGGGGTGCTGACCTTAGAAGATGGCAGCACCCCCACCAGTCTCGTGGGGTCAAGCACATGGAACAGAGCCATCATTTCACAATATTGGAGAAACAATATGAGCAAGAAAGAAACCTAGTGATTTAAAAATTGTGATTTTTAAGCCTCGGAGATTGTGGTGCTATTTATTAAATTGCTACCATAATATAACTCAGTCTGTCTTAATGAATGTGTGTCCTTTGTGCAAAATAATGACTCATTATTCTTCATGAAATTCAAATGTAACATGGCTTTTTTAGTAAGAAGACACTATTTGTGTGTGTGTGTGTGTGTGTGTATAATCTATTTTCCAAATGGGTTTGAAGCAAGTTACAATTTCAGAACACATATAAACCGGGTCAAAAAAATGTCAAAGAGAAAAAAAAATTAAGGTGAACTTAATTTAAAAGAAGATAGATGGATATGATAGACGACTGGAATAAGTTAATTATTGCCGTTAAGGACAAAGTTTAGCTATGCTTCTTCAGGCAGACAAATAAAAACTTGGGAAACATTTTGACATTTTTGGTTATATGGTTTTCATTATTCAGATCGCAAACTTTCAGGCATTGAATTGCAGGTTAATTGTATCTATACTTGTTTAAAATGCTTTCCTGGTGGCTCACTGGTAAATAATCTGCCTGGCAATGCAGGAGACATGGTTTCAATCCTTGGGTCGGGAAGATCCCCTGGAGAAGAAAATGGCAACCCATTCTAGTATTCTTGCCTGGAGAATCCCGTGGACCAAGGAGGCTGGCAGACTGCAGTCCATGGAGTCTCAAAGAGTCAGACACGACTCAGCAACTAAACAACAATGTACTCGTTTAAAGGATCTTGTGTGACAAAATGGGCAGTGTCTTGCCTATAACTCTGAAAGAAATACAAAAGCTTTATACTTCTATCAGTCTTGTATAACATCTTGGAGCTTTATATTAAATTGTTGTATATTTAACTGAGTGTATCAATCAGACTCAAACAAGGGAAATAAAGCACTCTGTTTTTAAAATAGAGGAAATCAATGCAGATACTTTTGTTTCATGGATGGTGGAAGAATCTGAGATGCCAACCAGGGGATGGTGATACAACTCGGAGATGACTAGCAGCAGGAAGCTCCTATAAACTATAGATAGGTCTCAGCTGGTGGGAGGCATTGGCAGGGCGGGGGAAGGCATGAGAGGAGGAGAGGCCAGAGTAGTTCTCGCCCTCCCTGTCTTCCCAGCTGGATACCAGCTACAATGAGTCTTGGGGAAATGCTGTCTTTAGGACTCAATGTCCCTGCAATGTAGAGCACAGTAGGGGAAAGGGATGGAGTGGAGCAGAGGGCAGAGGCAGAGATTAACCCATGAGTAAAGCTGTTTCTATAAGAAACTGGGATAATAGTTCAGATAGATTGCTTTGGCTTATTTTACAACCAGGAATACACATGAGGGAAGCTGGCAGGAAATCAATTTTGGGTATAAGAAGTCAATGTTTCTTATTAGGTAGACATAGAAGAAGCTATTCTTCTAGTACTTCTTGTTGATAGATTCTTTTATTTTTTTGGCAGACTGACTTTTACATCTATTCCTTGTGTTAGTTTCATGCTAGGAGGGAGGAGACAAGGGTCTTATCAGCTGCCCCAAACCTTCAACAAGGAAATTGTTCATGTCTGGGACTTGGCAGTTCTAACAGCAAGAGAACTTCATAGCCATAGAGAGAACTGTGAAATCTTCAAAATGTGGAGAATATATTATTAGACTATAAAGTAGAGTAAAATAATGTGTGTAATAACTAGATCCCTGTGCTTTGAGAGTTCTTCCTTCAGCATCTATACTATGAATGAAAAGTTTCCTCAGACCTGTGTTAGGTCCAGATCTTGATGTCTGAACTCAAACATTGCATTGAGAGCTATCACAGCCAATTTGACAGGATAAACTTCTTTCATATGAATAAGATTATTCAAATGTATATCTGAGATCTGCTTGGTGTGTTATCACTGCCTGTTTCTAGTTGTTTGCACACAGGAGAGTAAAGGGTATTTTCACTTTACTTATCATCTTGAGGCATATAGTATGTATAAAAAAAGAAAAAGGTTTTCCCTAAAGCCAGTTTAAATGAACTGCTATAAATTCTTGAGAAAATCATTAGATTTTTAATCCTTACAACATTATTTTTTCCAATTATGTGCAAGGTAAGACTTGGAAATTGTTAAGTGAGACTGAATTTTAATAGAGAAGAGACAAAAATTTAAACAATTTATAAGATGAAAAATGAATATGCTAGACAACAAGGATGCCATTGAGGACCAAATTTAGCTATGACTCTTCTTGCAGTCAAGTAAAAAAAAAAAGTGGGGAACACTTGGGGTGATATATTTTCCATTGTTCAGAGAACAAACCTTTGTCCTGGTGTTGATATGATGATTCCCAGTTCAATGATATTAAACAGAGATGATAATTGAACATAGCTCTGATTTAAGATATAGATTAATTCTTTCTCAATTTGCCATATGTGCTGATTTTAGCATGCTTATATTTTTTAATAAATGTGTTTGACTTTGATTTGCCCAATTTTGAAGAAATGACCCATGGGGAAGCAATCTTCTGAATCTTGACATCCAACTGAAGAGCCATCACTAATTCTGACACTCAATTTTCCCAAAATTTTGAAGTCAGCTAACAGATCTTTGAAAGCTTCCCCAGTGGCTCAGCAGTAAAGAAACTGCCTGCAATGCATGAGACACAGGTCCTACCCCTGGGTCAGGAAGATTCCCTTGGAAAAGGAGATGACAACCCTCTCCAGGATTCTTGCCTGGGAAATCCCATGGACAGAGAGGACTGATGGTCCCTGTGTGTGTACTTAGTCGCTCAGTCATGTCTGACTCTGCGACCCCATGGACTGTAGTCCGCCAGGCAGGTCTGTCCATGGGGATTCTCCAGGCAAGAATACTGGAGTGGGTTGCCATGCCCTCCTCCAGGGGATCTTCCCAACCCAGGGATGGAACCCAGGTCTCCTGCATTGCAGGCAAGTTCTTTACCGTCTGAGACACCAGGGAGGTCACAAAAGAGCTGGACGTGACTTAATGACTAAGTAACAACAACAAGCAGATCTCTGAAGGCATGAAAATAAAAAATCCATCAAATTGATTCCAGACTTGTTAGAAAGGATAAATAATAAAACAAACAGGCTATTCTTATCCGAAAGGTGAACCACAATTGCTAACACATTCTTAACTTATGTTTCAGATTGTTCCAAAGCTTTCTTTTAAACTTTAAACAAAATTAGTATGCCTGGTCTGTTTTTCCCTTACAGAGCTACTTTGATAATGCTGGACCTAGAAATCTTTCTACTAGGGGCAATGAGTTTGATTATTTTTCTAAAAGCCAGGTATCTTATAAAAAAAAAACCAGATAGGAAAATGGGCGGTTTGGGGTCATTAATTCCAATAGAGGGTTATCTAATTGGGGATATTTTGCTGCTAAGCATGTATATTCTGAAACAACTTAGATTTTGTACCTTAGTGTCACTGGTACCTCTGTCTTTTGATCTGCCTTGTAAAACTGCAAAACTCCTAAAAGGATACTGGCTCAAGATTTATCATGAATGAATCTACCTCTGACAACTCTGGGGAAATGCAACTGCCCTGTTTGTGGGGGGCAGGTCAAAGATAATTTTCCCATTACTCTATTATAAATATGTTCTGCTGAATGGCAATTATTAATTTATGTGGCATGCTGTATTTTTCTTGATATTCCTGGTGCCGTAGATATAGTGAAAAGTCAATACATATTAGTTGGTTAAAAATAAAAATAATGATGCTGTATTAGAAAGAACGAAAAGATCGAGACGGGTGTTTTTAGGGTCTCAGTCTAAACCACTAGGTTTGGTCAGGCCTCAGTTTTCCAGGCTGAGTTAGAGTTCATTGGGTGCATGATGGACCTCGTGCCCACCATGGTTGGCCTCGTGGGCCAAGATGTGCCATGGGAGGAATTAGATAAGAAATCATGTAAACAATCAGAGGAGGGCTAGATAATCCTTGGTTAAGAGTGAGCTTTAATCTGAAAGACTCAGATATTAGTCTGGGAAACACCTGGCGATTAGTGCTCTCAGTCTTCAATTCAGATGGAGCAGAGGAGCAGATCAAATAGAATATCTGCTTAGAAAGTGTTACCAAGCAAGGAGAACAGGAGTGAAAGCTGAATTCTGGATTTGCTGGCTGCTGCTGTTGTTCTTAGTTGCTTTGCTTTAAAAGTCACAAGCAGATATATTACAAAGTCCTCTTCAGCCTAAGAGAGGTTTCCTTCCCCTGACTTATCCTAAAAAAAGGGAAATTCTTGTTGAGCTATTTCACTCTAAAATAGAACAGTGAGTGAAAACGAAAAGTTTTGGTCCATAAGAATAAGCTATAAGATCCGACAAGAAAAAGCAAGTATTCAAAGGAGCCTAGGAAATCTTATATGTAACATAAAGAAATTATTCAAATCATTGAAGACTGTATTAACTATTTATAATCATTTTTGAAGTGATTGAAAACACATGAGATTAACTGAAAGTAGAAAAAAGGTACAAAAAACATAATACTGTATTGTGCATGTGTGCTAAGTCACTTCAGTCATGTCTGACTTTTTGTGACGCTATGGACCATAGCCGCCCAGATTTCTCTGTCCATGGGATTCTCCAGTCAAGAATACCAGAGTGAGTTGCTATTTCCTCTTCCTGACTCAGGCATCAAACCCATGGCTCTTAAGTCTCCTGCATTGGCAGTCAGGTTCTTTACCACTAGCCCCATCTGAGAAGCACTTTAATAGTATACTTTGTAAACACAAAAATCATATTTCACATATCATCTTTTGCCCCTAAAATCAAAATTTTCAATCTTTTTTTTCAAATGCATGATATTTCTTTATTTACTTTTAATATATATTTATTCACTTGTTTGGTTGAAGCGTGCAAATGTAAATGTAGGATCTAGTTCCCTGACCAGAGATGGAACCCAGCCCCCTGGCATCGGGAGCACAGTCTCTTAGCCACTGGACCACCAGGGAAGCCCCCAAATTTTCAATCTTGAAAATAGCCATGCCCACACAAATCATGATGAAATAATGAACAAAAGTGAAAACTTTTGTTGCTCTACCAATAAGAATATGTGTAACAAAATCATAGAGCATCGGGATTAGAAGTTGTACATTTGCAGATTCCAACAGGAAAGATGAATAGACAGGCTTTTGAAAAAGCCTATCACTGTTTCCCAATTCTTGTTGCTCTACCATTTCTTTTCAACTTTCTCTTTCAGCCTAGGAATATCTCCTGCTCTGTAGGAAATGATTCTTGTTCAGTGAAAGAGCTTCTTAGGATGGTAGCCCAGCCAGTGAGCAGTAAATGGCTTGAAGGACTGGCAGAGAAGAAGCTTTAGCCTTCAATACAGAGGTGTGGTGTTTCCTCAATTTAAAGCTCTGTTTTGTAAAGCAGCAAAAGCAGATTCAAATACCACTCCACAAGTACATTGCTACTCCAGGTCCCTTTTAGATACATAGTTTGAAGCCACCATTGTCTGACAAGGTCATTTTTGAGTCATCGTTTACATTTTGAAGGGCTTCCTGGGTAGCTCAGCTGGTAAAGAATCTGCCTGCAATGCAGGAGACCCCAGTTTGATTCCTGGGTTGGGAAGATCCTCTGGAGAAGGAATAAGTTACCCACTCCAGTATTCTGGCCTGGAGAATTCCATAGAAGATCCACTGGAGAAGGGATAGGCTACCCACTCCAGTATTCTTGGGCTTCCCTTGTGGCTCAGCTAGTAAAGAATCTGCCTGCAATGCGGGAGACCTGGGTTTGATCCCTGGTTTGGGAAGATCCCCTGGAGAAGGGAAGGGCTACCCACTCCAGTATTCTGGCCTGGAGAATTCCATGGATTGTATAGTCCATGGGGTCGCCAAGAGTCAGACACAACTGAGCAACTTTCATTTTGGGCTTCCCTTGTGGCTCAGCTGGTAAAGAATCCACCTGCAAAGTGGGAGACCTGGGTTCGATCCCTGGGTTGGGAAAATCCCCCGGAGAAGGGAAAGGCTACCCACTCCAATATTCTGGCCTGGAGAATTCCACAGACTCTATAGTCCATGGGATCGCAAAGAGTCAGACATGACTGAGTGACTTTCACTTTCACTTTTCACTACAATCCAAACCACTCTCTACACTGCATGAAATGGGTTAACCACCAAACATTTGGTTGTAGCCTGGTGTATTCCACCATCATTCCTTACTACCCTATAGCGAACTGTCCATTACAATGTCATAATTTTTAAAGTGATACACATTTTAAAAATCCATTTAGAACAATGGATTTTTCCAGAGTTTGGATATTAGTTATCTTCTACTATATGCACACATGTTTAAATGGCCTTTCTGAACACAGTGGTTAATGCCAGTAAGGAATTTGTTGTTGTTTTTCAGTCGTTAAGTCGTGTCCAACTCTGCAGCCCCGTGAACTGCATCGCTCCAGGCTTCTCTGTCCTTCATTATCTCCCTGAGTTTTCTCATACCCAGTCCATTGATTTGGTGATGCCATCCAACCATCTCACCCACTGTTGCCCCCTTCTCCTCTTGCCCTCAATCTTTCCCAGCATCAGGGTCTTTTCCAGTGAGTTGGCTCTTCACATCAGGTGGCCAAATTATTGGAACTTCAGCTTCAGCATCAGTCCTTCTAATGAATATTCAGGACTGATTTCCTTTAGGATTGACTGGTTTGATCTCCTTGCTGTCCAGGGGACTCTCAAGAGTCTTCTCTAGCACCACAGTTTGAAAGCGTCAGTTCTTTGGCACTCAGTTAGGAATAGTGCAAGGAATTCATGAAGATAAATGAATTTTTGAATAAGCTTATTTGGAGAGTAGGAGAAGAGCATACTTTTCCAGTAAGACATACTGGCCAGTACTTGACCATCAAGAGGACAATCTGGGGAGGAGAAAGGGTAGTTGAAGATGTTCAGGCTAGTGGTTAATCAGAGCTCTGGAATCAGGCACAGAGAGTAATTGAAGTCCAAGAAAGAAAAATTTGAGATTTAAGTCAGTCTTGCTGTACAAAGAATTCTAATTTTTAGACTCAAATTGTATTTCATGGATTTAAAGACTTTGTGTATGGAGTTCTGAAATTATCAAGCATGCCATAGAGATTCCGGAAAACCAGAAATTAACCACAGCCAACAATTTAACAGACATCTTTGAATACTATTGTGTATTGTTATGCGAGGGTTGCAATGATGCATCAGACCTAGTCCCTGCCTTCAAGGAGCTCAGAGTCTAGGTG
Source organism: Dama dama (assembly GCF_033118175.1). NCBI lineage: Eukaryota > Metazoa > Chordata > Mammalia > Artiodactyla > Cervidae > Dama > Dama dama. Next base: position 15,876,019 of record NC_083687.1, on the reverse strand, counting down.
GGAGGAGGTAGAAAGTGAGAGCCTCCATAGAACCTTTCAGATAGGCCTTCCCTGAGAAGTAGGCTTCTGTTAAGTTGGAGGAAACTAACTTTCATCAGCCACAGACTACCAATATGATGAATCTGTAAGGGACTGGTGAGCCTGGGTTTTAGACTTTTACTCTATAAAAGAAAGTTATTTATTCTCAGCCCTCTGAAAAGGGAAACATTTGGCAAATGACAGATTAAAACATTTTTGATACCAAAGCCTCAAAAAGAATCTTAAAAAAAAAAAAAGGATTATTGAATGATGGTCAATAACCAGTTAGAAAAAAGTCAGCACTGATTCACCTTAATTTCATTCACTTTTATGATAGGGTTATAAAAATTCATAGGTCAAGTAAATTCAGTTTATTTAATAAAGTCTCTCAAAATATCCTTGGGGATATAAAGAGAAATTGAAGATATTTGAAAGTACTTGGATTGAAGCCAATTAGAAAATACCCATGCGTGAAGTAGAAAGCAAAGGTGTCTTCATGAAATGGTATTGTTCTGCCCTACTCCATGTCCTTCAAAATTGTTTGGGTGAAGAGATATGAGATAGTTACATTTGTAGATAGCACAAAATTGCAAAACAATAAAAATCCAGAATTACCTCAACAGATAGTCATGCTGGGGTAAAAACTAATCAAATGCAGTCATCAAACAATAAGTATGTGTGTTTCCCAAAGAAATTCCATAGTACAGGTAAAAGGCTGGAGCAAATATGATTTATCACTTTGTGTGCTATTTATTGGCAACACTAGATTTAGATTGTTCAGATTCCAGTTTTCTCTGCTGTGGTTAGGCTATGTTTGAAAGAATATACTCAATTCAGAGTGTCAGAGAGCCGTATTTTAAAGAGTTTGATAAACAGTCGTGTAAGGCACAGTAGAAGAAACTGGAGCTACTAGTCTTAGAGAGTGTGTCAGTTTAATTGAGTGATTTAGGTGGGATTGTTATAGTCAGATATGTGCTTTGAAAGCATCACTCTGACTGCAAGGTGGGGAACAGTTGGAGGAGACAAGAGTAAATTTGGGGGTGGGGAGCTAGTAAGTAGTAACCCAGGTGAGAGGTAAAAGTTATTTGGAGAAGGAAAGAAGAGGATGGAGGTAAATGCCACAGAATGGATTAGACACAGCATGTGGGAAAGTGATGAGGTTGTTTGGGGTCACATTAAGTTCAAGATGCTGGTAAGGCATTTTAATGACAATTATCAGTCCAGCTCTTGGACATTCTAATCTGGGGTACAGAGAAATTGTGGTTGGAAATGAGGACATGAGAGGCATCTGAACAGTAAACATCAATAGTGAGACATCTTTATGGCCTTTTACAGTTCATGGACCATTTCAACACTTCAATCGGTAATTAGTATAACTCTCTGCAACAAAGCGAGTTTTATTATGGCATTTCAAAGGCATGAAAACCAAAATTACTTTATGTAAATTTGCTTAAGATTTCAACACTAGTAAGTGATGGAACCTGGGCTTAAAGAAACTGGGTCATCCAATTCCAAGTTCTAAGATTTGGGTGTGTGACAGTACCAATCCAATGAGAGGCCGTTGGACAGCAATGAGATCAAAGCAGTCAACACTAAAGGAAATCAACCCTGGATATTCACTGGAAGAACTGATGCTGAAACTGAAGCTCCAATATTTTGGCCACCTGATGTGAAGAGCCAAATTGTTGAAAAAGACCTGATGCTGGAAAGATTGAAGGCAGAAGGGGACGATAAAGGACGACATGGTTGGATGGCATCACCAGCTCAATGGACATGAGTCTGGGCTAGCTCTGGGTGATGCTGAAGAACAGGGAAGCCTGGCGTGCTGCAGTCCATGGGGTTACAACCAATCCAATGAGAATCAGAGCTATGGAAGAGTTCCCCAAGGGGAAGAAATATGGAGAACACAGATGGCTTCAGACATGGCTGTTTTTACAGACTGGAGAGAAAAGAGCCCAATAAAAGAAAAGGAGGCTGAGCAAGCAGTTCGAGGGTGAGAGAGAGAGCACCAGGATGGTCTTTTGCTCTAGAAACCTGGGGACAGAAGAAGGGTGGAGAGCTTCCACAATGCAGAAGTGGTGAGCATTCCTAGGCTTTACCTAAATGATCAGGATGCTCAGCGCTGAAAACAGATCACTTTCTATCCCACACATTTAGCTTTTTTTTTCATTGTCCACTCTCATTTCACACATTTTGTCAGTAGCTCCTGAACTATATTATAAATGCCTTGAGGGCAAGGTCCAGGCCTTCTTTTCCTTCTTGTCTCTGTACTGCCTAACATGGGGCTGTATACACAGACTGATATAAAATGTGAAAGCTCTCTGCATGCAGATGATTAATCATCACTAGAATTTTTCCAAAGGCACTGTCTCTAGTGCCAAAAGCACATTTGTTTAAAATGTGCACTTAAATTTGAATGAAACTGCCTAAATGGTGCCATCTGTTCTTAGGCAGTTTCAGAAAGGTTTTAGTACAGTTTTACCTTTAAAAGGACAAATGCAAGGGCATGCCTATGAGACATAAAGACGTCCTTAAGTAAACACAGAGCAGGCGCTGGCACATTCAATCACACTTAAGCAGCTACACATTAAGAATGTTTTCTGAGGTTTAAGAAAATTTTAGCTAAGAGGACACCAACTACTACTTCATGCAGAAAATATTTATGAGAAGTTACAAAATTGTAGGCATGGACTCCTACACATATTACTGCATTTTAATTACAGACTACAGAAATACAATTTAATTTTCTGTACCCTTTGAAATGGGTTGACTCTTCCACTCTTTGCTAATGGCCCACATTTTACAGTGATTTCAGTGCCTCAATTTACAAGCTGAAGACAGCTGTTGGGGATAGTCTCTATGTTAGTCATTTCTATCGATTGTCATTTGACTTTTGTTACAGTGCCGTAGGATTTATTGTTGTGTGAATATAACAGTGAAATGAAACCCATGTTTAAGTTCTGCAAATAACTTACAGTCACTTCCAAAACACCTCAACTTAGGTTCTAAATTTGAGTTTGCGGTTTTACATGCACGGTTATTTGCTGATCCACTTTAGCATGCAAAATCACACACTGGCTAGGTTTGGGTATAGTTACTGCGGCAACGAGTAATGGGTCAAATTTTCAGCCTGTTTAATTCACTAGCTACATCATCATCACCAAAAGTATGCCAGTATCTGGACATCTGTGTGTGTGCTGTGTGTGTGCCAAGTCGCTTCAGTCACGTCCGACTCTTTGTGACCCCATGGACTGTAGCCTGCCAGGCTCCTCTGTCCATGGAATTCTCCAGGCAAGAATACTGGAGTGGGTTGCCATGCCCTTCTCCAGGGGACCTTCCTGCCCCAGGGATCAAACCCGCATCTCCTGTGTCTCTGAATTGGCAGGAGTGTTCTTTACCACTAGCGCCACCTGGAAAGCCCCTGTAGGCGGATTCTTTACCAGCTGAGTTACCAGCGAAGCCCATGTATTTTGCTAGTTGGTATAAATCTACAATGGTGTATATCAAGAATTTACATTTACAGAAAGAACAGCATCCACATATGTTACCCTATCTGAATACATGTGTGTCCATATAGAAATTCTTTTGTTAAATCCCATTTTGCAAAGGTGGAGATCTGAATGGCTTTATGCATATGAACATTCCTTTGGAATATTTTTAACTACTTTTTATTTTAGATATTTTTAGATGTCTGAAATTCATTTACTTCTGATAATTTTTAAATAAAAGAAATAGGATGTTTCAGATAATGGTGAAGTCATCTCTCACAAAGGCAACCACTATCATTAATTTGCTATATCCTCTCAGTCCATTTTTTAAACTTTTAATGACCTAGGTTATGGCACCACAAGCTAATGTTTTTAAATAATATTGCCTTCTTAATTATCTAAGTTTTATCATAGTATTTTTTATCACTAATCACTAACCTTCCATTTTCCCTCAACATTCTGTTTTAGAAATCAATGTCAACCTACACAAAAGTTGTTGCATTTTAGTGTTCTGTAGTTTGAATTAGTCTAGTTTATTCATCTTTCCACTGCAAGATGTCCATTTAGGTTGTACATCTTGCAACAACTTCTTGCTGCCTAAGCAGTGCTGCAGTGTCATTTGACTTTTGTGTCTGCCTCTGTCTCTCTCCCCTATCATGTCCCTAGCCCAGGTTTCCCTTTTGGAAATATTCCTAGTGAAGTGAAATGAAGTGTTAACTGCTCGGTCATGTCCAACTCTTTGCCACCCATAGACTGTAGCAGACCAGGCTCTTCTGTCCATGGTATTCTCCAAGCCAGAATACAGGAATGGGTAGCCATTTCCTTCTCCAAGGGATCTTCCTGACCCAGGGATTGAACCTGGGTCTCCGGCATTGCAGGCAGATTCTTTACCATCCAAGCCACCAGTAGTCAGTCTATAATTGCTGGCTTGCGGGTCATAGGGAATTCTCTCAAAAAAAAAAAAAAAAAAAAAAAAAAGATTTTTAATTTGCAGTCCCACCATCTGTATATACTATTTCGACTTTCATTATCTTTACAAATACTTGTTTTGTTAGACTTTATTTCTTACATTTTTTTCTGGTCTGATAGAGGTGGATGAAATAGTTAATTGCTAGATTTTAATTACTTGCCTTGAGTATTTGTAAGCCTGAGCATTTTTTTCAAAGACGTGTTGACCATATTCAGGTTTCCTCTTTATAGGATACATATTCATATCCTTTGCTCATTTTTTTCTGAGTTGTTTGTCTTTCTTTTATTGCTTTGTGGGGGTTCTGTATTTCAAATGCTAATCTTTTGTCAGCCGCACATACTGCTAATATCACCTCCCAGTCTTTTAGCTTCATGGTAGATATCATGGCTTCCCAAGTGGCTCAGTGGTAAAGAATCTGCCTGCTAGTGCAGGAGTCATTGGTTCGATCCCTGGGTTGGAAAGATCCCTGAAAAAGGAAATAGCAATGCATGTAAATCCATGGCTGGTTCATGTCAATGTATGGCAAAAACCACTACAATATTGTAAAGTAATTAGCCTCCAACTAATAAAAATAAATGGAAAAAATAAATAAATAAAAGCCAGAAAAATAAAAGGGGAATGGCAAACCCCTCCAGGATTCTTGCCTGGGAAATCCCATGGACAGAGGAGCCTGGCGGGCTGCAGTCCATGGAGTTGCAAAAAGTCAGACACAACTAAGCTACCAAACAGCAACAGCAGCAAATATCATCACACAGAAGTTCTTTAATTTTGGATTATTTGATCAAGTATTTCAAATCCATTCATTTTTGTGTTTTATGTTTCTTCGTAGGTTATCTATTACTACCTTGGGTTGATTACAATATGCTGCTATATTTTATTAAGGTTAAAGTTGTGTTATTCCATTCAAAAAAGCAACAACCAGACTTGTGGACATCTCCTGATAAAGAGATGCACCACCACTGGTAGCCTTGCTAAAGGGATAGGACGTAAGTCTGGTCAAGCCCTCAATCCAGCTGCTGATACCCAAGAAATAGAGCTGATAGGACGAGTTGAACTCTCCCATGAGAACATAGGCAGTCCAGACTGAGAAACTTTGGTCAAGTGGCTCAAGTTCTTCAGCAGATACTTTGTAAAGAAAACAAAGGGGTGGAAAGGGAATCAAGGTGGCTGGAATGAGAATCAAACACTTATCAAGCTAAAAACCTAAGGACAAAACTAAAACTATAGTATCTAAGGATGCATACTTAAATGATAAAACCCTAAAAATCTAAGGAAGGGATTACTACAGAGTCAGGAAGAAAATGTTTATTTTGGGGAGAGGATTAGGATGGGTCTTCTGGGGTGCCTGGCAGAATTGGTTTTTGACCTAAGAGGGAGGTAGTAGGCTGTTTCCTTTGTATAATAAATCACTTCACTAAACTAAAGGAAAAAAAAGAAGTTGTGTTATTTTGCACATAAATCTTTATACATTCTGGAATTTATTTATGTGTATAGTGTGAGAAAGCAATCTAAATTTACATTTTCAAGACAGATAGCCCATTATTCCAACCATTATTCCAACCCCATTTGTTAATAAGTCCATCCTTCCTCCTCTGTGCTATGATGTCACCCATGCCTTATGCAGAGTTCCTTAAATGAGCATAGCGTGTTTCACTGACCTACTTATCTGCTCCTGCAGTGGTACCACACTGTTTTAATTACTCTAGTGTTATGATTATCCCTGGGTATATAGCAAGACAAGACCCTTTTCCTTATTATTCTTTCACGGAATTGATTTTATTTTCAATATTTGCTCTCCCATCTCATTTTTAGAATTAATTTGCCTTGCGCTGTAAACAAAATCAACAGCATTTGTATTTCAGTTGCACTGAATATATTTCTTAATAGAGAGAGATTAATACAGAGATTAATTTTGGATTTTCCCATCCATGAAATGGTATATTAATATCTGGCACCTCAATTTTTCAAGTTTCCATTTTGTATTCTTTAATATTATTTTATCATTTTCCTTGTAAATTACATATCTTTTATAAGATTAATGTCTTATTATCTCATCATCTTTGTTGCCATTATGAATAATGTATTTCCTGATTAATTATTGCTGGATTACTATAACTTTACTGATTTCTCATATTTATCTTTCATCCAACAACTGTGCTCATTTTTTTAGTCCATAACAGTTTATTTGTAGATGTTCTTGCATTCTCTATGTAAACCACAATATTTTCTGTGTATAAGACACTTTAATTTATTTTCTATTACTATGCCTCATATCTTTTTCTTGTTTATTATTTTGACTGGGAGCCCCAGTTCAGTGTTGGGTAGTAGCAGTGATGTTAGGTATCCTTGCCCATGGATTATGTTTACAATTGTGTAATCAACTCTCAATGCACCCATTCCCAGCTCTTTTCTTATGAAATTCACATTGAACATTTTCAGTATGGCTAGCCAAAGTTAAGGTATGGACTGTGGTCATGTAATTAGGTAAACTTATTGTATTGTTTAAGAAGACTCAAGCTTTGCCTCATTCAAACTCTCACTTTCTGAATGAACCTACCCATAGCTGTTATCAGTCATTCAGGAGTAATTCATATCAAGGATCTCCGCTGCAAGCATCTTTACTCCATTTGAAAGTGTTCACTTCACAGGAAATGTCTTATCAGTAGAAATATAAATTTAAATCTGTTGATAGTCTTCCAAAATTCTCATTGTTCATGTTTGTTTTACAACTTATTTATTATAGACTCCTATGAACCAAGCTTCAACTCGTTCTCACTGCATTTTCACCATTCATCTGTCAAGCAAGGAACCAGGATCTGCAACCGTGAGACATGCCAAGCTACATTTGGTGGACCTGGCTGGTTCAGAGCGAGTTGCCAAGACTGGAGTCGGAGGCCAGCTTCTGACAGAGGCCAAGTATATCAACTTGTCCCTTCATTACTTAGAACAGGTAAACAGGTGGGGTAGGATGACATATACCTACCATTTTAATAAATTTTATTTATTTTTAATTGGAGGATAATTGCTTTATAATATTGTATTGGTTTCTGCCATCACCATGAGTCAACCATAGGTATACATATGTCCCCTCCCTCTTGAACCTCCCTCCATTTGACAATGTACATAGCATCAGGCATTCCACAAGCATTTTTGCCCTGTTTTGTGCCCCAAACAAAACATATATGATGTAAAATTATATTATATTGTGGCAAAATATATATAATGTAACATTTACCACTTTACTAATATTTAAGTATACAATTCAGTGACAGCAAGTACATTGAAAATGTTGTACAATCATCACCACCATCCATTTCCAGAAGTCTCATAATCCCAAACAGAAACTCTGTACCCATTAAACAGTAACTCCCATCTCTTTATACTCCCAGCCCCCATCGTGCCTATTCTACTTTCTGCTGCTATGAATTTGCCTATTCTATATACTCCTGTAAGTTGAATTATACAATGTTTGTCCTTTCGTGTCTGATTTCTTTCACTTAGCATAATTGCAAGACCCGTCCATGTTTTTGCATGTATTGGACTGTCCTTCCTTTTTTAAATTAGTTATTGACTTATTTGGCTGCGTTGGGTCTTAGCTGTGGCATGTGGGATCTTCACTGTATCACGTGGGCTCTTTTGTTGAAGTGCGTGGACTCTCTAGTTGTGGCCCAGAGGCTCGGTAGCTGCAGCACAGGCTCCAGAGCACTCTGGCTTCAGTAGTTGAGGCACCCGGGCCTAGTTGCTCCATGGCATGTGGGATTTAATTCCCCAACCAGGGATCAATCCTCATCCTCTACATTGAAAGTGTGGAAGTGTAGATATTGTTGTTGTTCAGTCTCTAAGTCGTGTCTGACTCTGCAGCCCCATAGACTGCAGCATGCCAGTCTTCCCTGTCCTTCAGTATCTCCCAGAGTTTGCTCAAACTCATGTCCATTGAGTCAGTGATGCTATCCAATCATCTCATTATCTGTCACCCCCTTCCTGCCCTCAATCTTTCCCAGCATCAGGGTCTTTTCCAATGAGTCAGCTTTTCCCATCAGGTAGCCAAAGTTTTGGAACTTCATCTTCAGCATCAACCCTTCCAATGAATATTCACAGTTGATTTCCTTTAGGATTGACTGCTTTGATCTCCTTGCAGTCCAAGGGACTCTCAAGAGTCTTCTCCAACACCATGGTTCAAAAGCATCACTTCTTTGGCACTCAGCCTTCTTTATGGTCCAACTCTCACATCCATACATGACTACTGGATAAACCATAGGTTTGGCTATACAAACTTTTGTTGGCAAAGTGATGTCTCTGCTTTTTAATATGCTGTCTAGGTTTGTCATAGCTTTCCTTCCAAGGAGCAAGCATCTTTTAGTTTCATGGCTGCAGTCACCATGGGACCATTTCATGGCAAATAGATGTCATGGTCTTAGTTTTTTTAACTAAGTTGAGTTTTAAGCCAGCTTTTTTACTCTCCTCTTTCATGCTCATCAAGAGACTCTACTTCCTCTTCAGTTTCTGCCATTAGAGTGGTATCATTTGCATATCTGAGGTTGTTGATATTTCTCCCAGGAATCTTGATTCCAGCTTGTGATTCATCTAGCCTGGCATTTCCCATAATGTACTCTGCATATAAATTAAATAAGCAGGATAACAGAGCATCATTTCCACTTTGCCCCAGATACTTCATTCTTCCTGGAGCTATTTCTCTGCTCTTCCCCAGTAGCATATTAGACACCTACGAACCTGGGGCTCATCTTCTGGTGTCATATCTTTTTGCCTTTTCATACTGTTCATGGGATTTTTGAAGCAAGAATACTGGAGTGAGTTGCCATTCCTTCCTGTGGACCATGTTTTGTCAGAACTCTCCACTGTGACCTGTCTGTCTTGGATGGCCCTGCCTGGCATGGCTCATAGCTTCATTGAGTTGCACAAGCCCCTTCACCACAACAAGGCCATGATCCATGAAGGGGGAATGTAGATATAGATATATCATATTTTGTTGATGAACATGACTTCTTTCGTCCTTTTTGCTCTTGTGAATAATGCTGCTATCAACATTGGGATAGCTACTATAATTCTGTATAAACCATTTCATTTAAACCTCGGAACAGTTGTGCACTGGATGTATTAGTTATTACCCGCATCTTACAATTTTTATAACTCACGTCCTCCCTAGGTCTTCGAAAGATCATGTAGCTAGTGGTGAGATAAGGATTTGAACCTTGAATTGCTTGACTCCAAAGCCTATGCTTTTTTTTTTTTTTTTTACTTTGCTTATTGTTTTTATTGTAAAATTAGTAGTGGGTATGAATATAAGAAACACCCTCCATGGCTTGTTTGTTTCAGGCTGGTAGATTAGCTGTGAGGCCATAATGTGGAGACGACTAGTATCTTTTCCACTTGTGGTGACTTCATCTGATGGTGATTCTGACTCCACAACGGCTCTGTTTATCTAGCTTCCCTCCCTGTCTCCGCTCCAGGTTTACTACAGTCTGTCCTAGTGCATGCTCAATTTTTAATTTCTGAGTTTTATTTCAAGGGCAAAGAAAGCTCATCTGAATTTTGCTAAATAAATCTTCCAGAAAAAAAATTCTCTCTGAAAGGAGTGAATTGAATTAGATTTCTTAAGTTCCTTTCAGCTCTGTGAGTAGAAACGCTGTGAGTTGAATGTTAAAGATGGCAACTAATTCCAAGAATAAAAAAAGAGAAACATGATCAAAAGCTAGAGTGGAGAAATACAGAGAGCACTGGCAAGGCAGAATGCTTTGTTGATGAATGTTGGAGACTGAAAGATTTGAGAAAAAAATACTTTTTTTAAAGCTGCCTAATGAACCCTTTGGAGAATGATGTTGTCCTGATGTTAAATGCTTTCTAATGGTCAAGTTGCCTGAGAAAGCAGTTTGAAAGAAACCTAAGGGAACTCTCTGTGAACAAGGCACACACAATTAGGCTCTGACTAAATGAATCCCAGTGATGCAGTGCCCAGAGATTAAGGCCTGCATGTTGTTCAGATAGTGTTTCTGACAATAGTCAGCATTCCTGAACTCCTTCTTGCTCAACTATTACATACTAATTTTACTTAACAGATCTTTTTACTTTACAGGATGTTTATATAACATTGATATGAAAACATAATGAACTGTATTCAAAAGTGCTTTTTTTCAAAATATACCTACTTGTTTCAGATGTTAGCATTGTCCTTTAACTCCCATTAGATCTGTCCATTTGTGTGAAATTGTATTTATATTTTCTAGTTGAACCAAAATTTTCACCAATTACAATCACTCAAGAAAAACGTCCTGCTCCTAATCCTTTCTTTTTTCTTCATTCCATACAACCTTTGCAAGCTGTTACTTGTTATTAAAACTCTTCCTCTCACTACCTTTCTTCACTTCAAAATTCTTGTAACCATCAGCCTCATGTAAGTAGTCATGGTGGCATTTGATTTTCTGTGTAGCTAGTTTATTTAACAGATATTTATATGGAGCAATAATGTGCCGAGGACTGCACTAGGTCCTGGAGCACAGCGCTGAACAAAATTGGAAAAGGTCCTCACCCTGAAGCCTCACGGTCCAGTGGAGGGGGACACACTTTGAATAAGTAATCTGAATAAGGATACTTATTATAAGAATAAACCTGACTGTAATCCTGATGGGAACCTGAAGAGGAAGTCCAAGGGGCAAGAAGAGCTTGTCAGGGGGAACTGGACTCAGACTGAGAGGGGAGAGTTAATGAAAGTTCTCCTGGGGCTGATGCAAAGCAGAGATCTGAGGAATGAGTCGGAGTGAGCCCAGCCAGGAGGTCGGGTCAGGGCATGTCAGACAGTGAGAAGTGGGAGCCTGTCTGCCCTTAGCTCCCGCCGGGGGATTGATTCACCCAGGGTCCCAGTGACATTCACATGTCGTTGACTTTTGGCTCCCCAAATGTAATTTATCTGTTTCATAGACACCGGCTGAATCGCTGCAGCCATTACCTCTTTACACTGATGTACAAGTGTGTTCATGGAGGTCATGGCATAAAATAATGGAGAGAGGAAGAGAAAGAACAGATCAGCATGTGAGGAAAGAAGAGCATAAATATGGAAAAATGCAGAGTATGCACATGGGTATATGGGGTTGAGTAAACCTAGGAGCTGCTGCCATAGAGGTTGTAAGAGGACAGTAGACAAATATTGGAATTTTACACAGACAGACAAGTGAGAATCTACCAGAGAATACCTGGGAATGAGAATGATAAAAAGAAAGAGCAGATACTGTTGATGAAATAACAGAATTCAAGGACTTTTATAAAGTTTCCTTATGAAGGACTTAATTATGAGGCTATGAGACTGGAAGTATAACACAATTTAGTTTAATCAGCTTCATTCATTCATTCAGAAAATTGTGATTGAGTGTCCACTGGGTGCTACCAGTTACGTTAGGCAATGGGGCTTGACTTATGATTGAGAAATAGTCTGTGCTACCATGTCATTCAGTCAAAGAGCCAAGCATATAAACTAGAGCTTACAGTGCAGTAAGCTAAACGCTATCACAGAAACTCATGTAGAGGTTGGTGACTAATTACATCCTTTCTGTCTCAGTTTCAATATATAAGATGGAGATAGACTAGGAAAAGACAGTTTGGTAACCATTCTTACATGAATTAACCCACACTGGGTATAGAAAGTCCATGTGATTGTGACTTCCCCCTGGACATTACTGCAAGACCTTACACCTGCTCTCAGGGCACAGTCGTTCTGAGTTGAATGTACCTTATTATGCTCAAAAGTAAGTAAATTTCTGAGTGCCCGAGTACTGTTGGTTTTGGAGTTTTCCTTGTGTATGTAGTACTTTTTCCAAAAAGTCTCCTCGAAAACATTTTAAGCCACAATAACAGGGTGCATCTTGGCCCTAGAAATCGAGCCCTTGGAGAAAAAGGAAGGAGCCGTGCATACTTGTTCCAACCAGAAGCCTCACCGAGCACTCCTCGGGTGAACCTGGGTCTCTGTCAGGCCAAATATCAAGTGAGAAACCACTGGGAACAGAGTGTTTGCTCTGCACTCCCACAGAAGTCAGAATCTGGGTCACCCCTGCCAGTTAGCCAGCATGAGTGGGGCTTTTTCAGAGTGTCGCTTTCCACTTGGCTTCCACTGAATTTGCTGCATTCAGGAGAGAAAGCTCTTGGTGCCATGCTAGTTGTAACTCTGTCAGTCTTCTCAGGGGATAATCTTCCCTGGACATCTGAGCTGTTTATTTTTTTAAAGGTTTCTTTTTTTTTTTTTTTATAAGATTTGCTTTAATGTGAACCATTTTTAAAGTATTTATTGAATTTGTTACATAACTGTTTCTTTTTTATGTTTTCTAAGTACTTAGAAAACTCTTAGATATTTAATTGATGATTCATAAACAGTAATGCTACCCTCTCTGCATATCTGTCAGACCAGCACCTGTTTGGTCTTCTATTTGGTATTCGGGCCATCTTGCCTGTTTCAGATATTTGTCCCCTGGTTCTTAGGATCCAGAGCTCTACTCAGCGTCCCATGCTACCACCTTGCCTGTCAGACTGTAGTCTACCATATTCCTTACTTTGCAATTACACTGAAACTTAGTTTTCCCACATCTGCTACTAATGACCCTCGCAGTGCTTTCCTAGGTAAAACTAATTAAGTCACTCATTCATTCATTCATATTCATTTAACAGAAAAGTATTGAGATTATGTTATATTACTCAGATTTCTTAGTTGCAAACTGGGCAATTCACTCTAGCTAATTTAAGTGGCAGAGAGTTTATTAAACATGAAGAATCTCAAGAAAAATTAGAAAACTGGGCTGGGGTATGACCCAGCTAGGAGCAGAGCAACTGAGAGAGCCTTCTAACCAGACCCCTGAACGACTGTTAAACACTGCTGTTATCCCCACTGCACATGTAGGACGTTAGGTCCTAGTTTTCAGAAACTTCTCTGTAGCTGCCTTGAAAAAACCAGATGTCAAGCTGCCACACTAATCTCCTGCAAAATGGTCTCCCTACTTATGGCCTCCAATCTCATCTGTTGTTGTTGTTCTGTCACTAAGTCATGTCTGACTCTTTGTGACCCCATGGACTGCAGCACTCCTCTGTCCTCCAATATCTCCCAGAGTTAGCTCATATTCATGTCCATTGAGTCAGTGATGCCATCCAACCATCTCATCCTCTGAAATCCCCTTCTCCTTTTGCCTTCAGTCTTTCCCATCATCCCAGGGTCTTTTCCAATGAATCAGCTCTTTTGCATCAAGTGGCCAAAGTATTGGAACTGGAGCTTTAGTAACAGTCCTTCCAATAAATATTCAGGGTTGATTTCCTTTAGGATTGACTGGTTTGATCTTCTTGCATTTCAAGGGACTCTCAAGAGTCTTCTCCAACACCACAAAAGCATCAACTCTTCAGCACTTCTTTGTGGCCCAGCACATCCGTAGATGACTACTGGGAAAACCATAGCTTTGACTATACGGATCTTTGTCAGCAAAATGATGTCTCTGCTTTTTAATACACTGTATAGTCTTGTCATAACTTTCCTTCCAAGGAGCAAGCAACCTTAATTTCATGGCTGCAGTCACAATCCGCAGTGATTTGGGAGCCCAAGAAAATAAAATCTGTCACTGCTTCCACTTTTTCCCCTTCTATTTGCCTTGAAGTGATGGGACCAGATGCCCTGATCTTAGTTTTCTGAATGTTGAATTTTAAACCAGGTTTTTCTCTCCTCTTTCACTGTCATCAAGAAACTCTTTAGTTCCTCTTCACTTTCTACCATTAGAGGGATATTATTTGCATATCTTAGGTTGATATTTCTCCTTGCAATCTTGATTCCAGCTTGTGATTCATCAAGCCTGGCATTTTGCATGATGTACTCTGCATATAAGTTAAACAAGCAGGGTGACAATACACAGCCTTGTCATACTCCTTCTCCAATTTTGAACCAGTCAGTTGTCCCACGAAAGGTTCTAGCTGTTGCTTCTTGACCCACACACAGATTTCTCAGGAGACAGGTAAGGTGGTCTGGTATGCCCAATTCTTTAAGAATTTTCCACAGTTCGTTATGATCCATACAGTGGATTCACTAAGCTTTTGCATAGTGAGTGAAGCAGAAGTAAATGTTTTTCTGGAATTCCTTTGCTTTCTCTATGATCCAATGGATTTGGCAACTTAATCTCTGGTTCCTCTGCACTTTCTAAACCCAGTTTGTACATCTGGAAGTTCTTGGTTCACAAACTGCTAAAACCTAGCTTGAACGATTTTGGAGCATACCCTTACTAGCAAGAGAAATGAGCACAATTGTATGGTAGTTTGAACATTCTTTGGCATTGCCCTTCTTTGGGACTGGAATGAAAACTGACCTTTTCCAGTCCTGTGGCCATTGCTGAGTTTTCCAAATTTCATTATTGTCTCTCCTTGCTGTTCTCTAAAACTCTATATTGTGATGGGTATATCTTTTTTTTTTCTCCCTTGCCTGTCACTTCTCTTCTTTTCTCAGCTATGTGTAAAGCCTCCTGAGACAACCATTTTGCCTTCTTGCATTTCTTTTTCTTGGGGGTGGTTTTAGTCATCCTGTACTATGTTACGAACTTCTGCCCATAGTTCTTGAAGCACTCTCCCTAGCAGATCTAATCCCTTGAATCTGTTTGTCACCTGGCCTTGTGATTTCCCCTACTTTCTTCAAATTAAACCTGAATTTTGCAGAAAGGAGCTGATGATCTGAGCCATAGTCAGCTCCAGGTCTTGTTTCTGCTGACTGTACAGAGCTTTTTCATCTTCAGCTTCAAAGAGCACAATCAATCTGATTTTGATATTGATCATCTGTTGATGTCCATGTGTAGAGTCGTCTCGGGTTGCTGGAAAAGTGTGTTTGCTCTGGTCAGCATGTTCTCTTGACAAAACTGTTTTCTCTAGCCCTGCTTTATTTTGTATTCTAAAGCCAAACTTGCCTGTTATGCGGGTATCTCTCAACTTCCTATTTTTGCATTCCAATTCCCTATGATAAAAAGAACATCTTTTTTTAGTATTAGTTCTAGAAGGTCTTCTAGATCTTCATAGAACTGGTCAACTTCAGCTTCTTGGGCCTCAGTGGTTGGGGCATAGGCTTGGGTTGCTGTGATGTTGCATGGTTTGCTTTGAAAATGAACTGGGATCTTCCTGTTGTTTTTTGAGGTCAGACTTTTCTGTTGATTATGAGGGCTACTCCATTTCTTCTAAGGGATTCTTGCCCACAGTAGTAAATATAATGGTCATCTGAGTTAAATTCACCCATTCCCATCCATTTTAGTTCACTGATTCCTAAGATGTTGATATCCAATCTTGCCATCTCCTGCTTGACCGTGTCCAATTTACTTTGAATCATGGACCTAACATTCCAGATTCCTATGCAGTACTGGTCTTTACAGCATTGGACTTTACAGTCGCCACCAGACACATCCACAATGGAGCATCATTTCCGCTTTGGCTCAGCTACTTCATTCTTTCTGGAGCTCTTAGTGATTGCCCTCCACTCTTCCCCAGGTGCATATTGGACATCTTCTGACTGCAGACTCATCTTCCAGTTTCACGTCCTTTTGCCTTTTCATACTGCTCATGGGGTTCTTGTGATAAGAATACTGGAGTGGTTTGCCATTCCCTCCTCTAGTGGACCACATTTTGTCAGAACTGTTCACTATGACCTGTCTGTCTTGGGTGACCCTGCACAGCATGGCTCATAGGTTCACTGAGTTATGCAAGCCCCTTTGCCACAACAAGACTGTGATCCATGAAGGGGACCACTCCCATTTACTCACCTCCAAATCCCACACAGGGGTCTCTGCTTGATGGAGGTAGGTATCATGCAAACTGTGAGCTCTATGAGAGACTAGGAAATGACATTTTGTAGGAAGCAGGACTAGATTGGGGACTGTCATGAGAGCTGAAGAAGACAGCTTAGTTTCTGCCACAAGTACTGGTTACTGCTCTTGGCAGTGGGGATGGAGCCATGAGCAAGAGAAACCAAGTGTTTTATTTCTGCCTTGTGGAGCAGAAAGTCTAGTAGGGAAGCAGATAACAAACCATTAAATGAATAAAATTTACTTGTTTAACTAAATAATAAATGAATAAAATTACTTGAGGAAAAAATAGCATAGACTAAGAACCTTGATATTGGAGTGTTACTTTTGATAGAAGGTTCAGGGAAAACCCTGGTGAGGAAATAAAACTTGAGCAAAGACTTGACCAATAAGAAGCAGGAAGCTGTAAGAAAGTCTGGGGCAAGAGCATCCTGGGTTAAAAGAAACAAGTTCAAAGGCTGTGACATTTGGCCTGGTACAGCAACAGCAAAGCCAGTGTGGGCCATGAAAGCACCATAGGAGATGAGGTCAGACAGGTAGACAGGAACGAGCACACAGGGCCTGGATCATCACACCAAGTACACGGGAGGCTGTAAGCAGGACAGTGACCAGATGTAACTTACATTTCATAAAGATGCCTCTGACTGCTCTGCAGAGAGGAGACCACAGAAGGGCACAAGGAGAAGCAAGGAGACTGAGTCAGACCCTGGAGCCGTTGTCCAAGGAAGGGACAATGGTGGCTTGAACTGTAATAGTGGCAAAACAGGTGGGAAAAGTGGTCCAATCCTGGGTGTATTTTGCAGGTAAACCTAATAGAAATTGGATGCTGGAATTGGGGAATTCAAGAATGATGCCTAGAATTTTGGACTCTGCCATAGGTAGATGGTGGGACCACTAATAATGATGGGTAAAATCTGAGAAAGTCTCTCAGACTTGGGGGTAAAGGAGAGAGGAAGTCAGGAACAGACATCCAGGTGGAGATACAGAGTTGCCACAGGGACAATAGCTCAGGGAAGGGGCAGAGGCTGATGCTGTAAGCTGGGGAGACATCGGGACATGGTTATATTGAGTTGACCAAAAATTTCATTCAGGTTTTTCCATTGCATGTTATGGAAAAACTTGAATGAACTTTCTGGCCAACCTAATATTTAAAAACAAGGGAGTGGATGAGATTACACAGGGAGAGACTATAGATAATAAAAAGATGAGGATCCAGGACTGGAGCCTTGGAGCACTTCAATAGATTGAGGTGAAGATAAAGAAGCATTTGGAAAGAAGATAAAGAAACACTCATTAACTAATTTTTAAAGAAAAATAAAACCCAGAAAAGTGTGATAGTCTGATTACCACGTGAATAAAGTGTTTCCTGAAACAAGCAGTGAATACCCATGTTGATGCCTTCCTTAAATCAGAGGTCTAGTAAGATAGTGGTCAGTGCTTTTCGTTCACTGGGGTCACTGGTGACCTTGGCAAGATCCATCTTAGTCTAGTACTGTTGTGGCTTGCAGGATGGGTGTGATCCAGGTGAGAAAGAGAGAAATTAATGCAAAGAAAGGGGTTAATTTTAGGAGCAAAATAGGTGAAAGGAGAACAGGGAGGAGACAGAGGGCTGGACTTGGGCAAGGGCCAGACAGTAATAGCAGGAAGGGTGGGATGTGAGGGGGATTGGTGGGATGTGAGGGGGATTTAGGGGTGGCTATAGGCTGCTTGCTTCCCTGGTGGCTCAGAGGTTGAAGTGCCTGCTTGCAATTGGGAGACCTGTGTTCAATCCCTGGGTTGGGAAGATCCCCTGGAGAAGGAAATAGCAACCCACTCCAGTATTCTTGCCTGGAGAATCCCATGGACAGAGGAACCTGGTGGGCTACAATCCATAGGGTCGCAAAGAGTCCCTACACCACTGAGGGACTTCACTTTCACTTTCACTTTCATAGGCTGCTTACACCTAGAAGAAGGGTGTGCAGCCATCAGCTCAGATCAAAGGCAGGGAGAAGAAACTGGGTAGATGTTTGAAACAAAAGGATAAGGTGTGAGGGTCCATCTCTCAGAGTGGAAAAGTGATTTTTAAGAAAATCTCACAGGATTTCTGATTCACAGTAAAACCTGTGGTCATTCGTTTAAAGGAAGACCAGTGGTATCATTACATGATTTTGCTAAAAGCATCCTTTAAAAGCAATACTCCCATCTTATTTTGTAACTAAAGGAATAGAGAAAGTTCTGGTGATGAGAATTACACACCAGGGAAGAGGGAAGACTAGAGCATTAGCAGGTGTTGGCAGAATTCTCAGGAGCCCAGACCTGGTGATTCCCCTGAAGTCACATGTCACATCTGTGGGTGATTTATTCCTGGCGCTTTGCAGTGGGCATCCTGGCACTGGATTCATCTTCCCCAGAAACCCCTGAAACCCTGGTGGCTTCCTTTGGGGACAACCCACACCATCTCTTCATCCATCTCCCAAACATTCATCTACTACCTTCCCATTAAGTACCTAAGACACTCCTGAGGAGCAAGATGAGCAGGTTCCAGCTGAATCAAGGTCCCCTTGCCCATCACTTAATAGTGAAAGGCAACATGCATATAGCACTTATTATGGGCTAGTTCTACTCAAAGGTAATTTGTACATTTGAACTCTTCTAATCATCCCAACTACTCATAGGGTAGATGCTGTCTTTTCCATGTTTGGCGGATGAGGCGATTGAAGCCAAAATGCTGAATGACATGCCCCTGAAAGGCTGGAATCTGGACCTGGACAATCTGATGCCAGAATCTGGTATCTGTTGTCTCTTGTGGTTCTAATTCACGGTTCTGTCTCTCCTACCTTTAGGAAGAGACATTCAGACCAGTTTTGGCAGGAATTTTAAAATCTGGCATGATTTACCCTTGAGTTTTTAATATAAATGTCCCAGTGACTGAAAAAGAGAACATATACAATTCTGTACAAGTTATATCATCTGTCCAGCAATTCCAGGATTCATCTTGGACAGGTTTTGCTATGTTTGCTTCATTTCCTCTTCACCGTGCTTGTACTGACTGTTGTTAAGATTATCCTGAGCCCAGTTTTGGGGGTCACTGCATTTTGTATCAGTGTTTGTCAGCTGTGCATTTTCTGCTAAGTTAACGCTGCCGTTTCTCTCCTTCCCCACAGGTTATCATTGCCCTCTCAGAAAAGCACCGCTCGCACATTCCGTATCGGAACTCCATGATGACCAGCGTCCTGAGAGACAGCCTGGGAGGGAACTGCATGACGACCATGATCGCCACACTCTCTTTAGAGAAAAGGAATGTCGACGTACGTTGGTTCCTCTTTCCGGAGATCTTAGTCTGAGTTTTTGTGCTAGTCTGTGAGATGGAGTTCAGGGTCCCGGGTGGGTCTCCATCTTCTCAGCTGGGCTGGGGTGTGCCTGCAGAGGTAAAGATGCCCCCAGAATTCAGAGTCTTGGGTTATGTGCCAGCGCTGAAACTCCCCCTTTTGAGAACTGAGTTCACATAGCAAGGGATGGTTTGTAGAAAACTTCGTACACACATTTTGGAAGACCTGCTGATGGGTTGTTTACCTTGGCTGGAGACCTGAGAGAGGAGACCCATCAGCTTCTCCTGACCCTTCTCCACTCCTGGTTGCTTAGATGCCTTGGAGACATCACCAAGATGTGAGCCTAGACGTGTCCCTGAGCCCCACACCAGGACACCCCAGTAGAGGCTGGCTGCCAAATGTCCCAGGTGGCTTTAGAGCCAGCTGATATTTCACAGCATTTCAGTTTAATGGATGGGATTCAGGCTTTCTCTAAGAGAGGAAAACAGGAAGTACCCAGGTGTCTCCCCAAACAAGGCCCAGGTCCAAGTGCATTGTGAGATACCTTGGAAAGCCTCTCTTTGGGGCCTGTTTATTTATTTTATGTATTTATTTTGTACCCTTTGATGATGCTTACGGATGGTGGTACCTGCTATGATTCTGCTTTGCATAGTGTGGTTCTGGTTTGACAGAATAGTAGAAAATCACATGCCAATTGTCACTTAGAGCCTCAGATCTTCCACATTTTGGGTATTGGTCATTTTATTAAGCTCAAGCAAAACTTTAATGAAAAATAAATTTCCAGGGTAGAGCTTCCTAATTTGGAAGCCTGTTTCCTCATTGTGTTTTATGAACTTTGTTGTATGCATTTTTCCTGTGAGCAGAAGTTGTTTTCTCTCTATGTGCAATAACACTTTAAGGACATAATCTTGCTTTCTTAGGAGTCTATATCTACCTGCAGATTTGCACAACGAGTGGCACTCATAAAGAATGAAGCTGTTCTTAATGAAGAAATCGATCCCAAATTGGTAAGCAACTTTTAACTATGTCAAAAAAAAAAAATCCAAGTATGTAGCTTAGCTAAAGCCTGGGGGGCACTCACTTCCCATAACCAGGCGATGTTCTAAATACCAGAAACGTGCAAAATCATTTAATTCTCACGACAGCCTCATGAGTAGATGACATCTCCTGCTCTACCTTGAGCTGCCCTGGTATCTCAGTTGGTAAAGAATCCGTCTGCAATGCAGAAGACCCCAGTTCAATTCCTGGGTCTGGAAGATCCACTGGAGAAGGGATAAGCTGCCCACCCCAGTATTCTTGGGCTCCTCTGGTGGCTCAGCTGGTAAAGAATTCACCCCCACTGTGGGAGACCTGGGTTTGATCCCTGTGTTGAGAAGATCCCCTGGAGAAGGGAAAGGCTACCCACTCCAGTATTCTGGCCTGGAGAATTCCATGGACTCTATAGTCCATGGGGTTGCAAAGAGTTGGATGTGACTGAGCGACTTTCACTTTCCTCTACCTTATAGGTGACAAAAGGAAAGCATGAGAATATTTAGTGACTTGATCTGAGTTGCATTACTAATAGGTCACAGAACAGGATTCAGACACAGGCAGTCTGACCCCAGGGCCTGTGCTGTTATCTACAGCCCCCTGTCAGATACAGAGAGTCCTGAGGACAGACATGGAATCATACACAGTTATATTTCTAGAAAGATCCTAGCCTTTCAGTGGTTATTAAATAGAGTAGTATTCTGCATAACTGTTCTTTTACTTATTCTAGAGATTTTTAAAAGTTAGTAGTTGGTTGTATCCATGGAAAAATAGCTAAGCCTCTATGTTTATAAAAGTTCATTCTTCTTTATCAAAGTGCTTTATTTAAGGAAAGATATTTGTAAGTTACCTGATTCAGCTACTCATTATAAATGCAGAGATGTCTTCTTTCTTTTTTTAGTCTTCTTCTACAAATAAAATAAAACAAGGAATTCATTTGCACCAACATGGAAAATGTTGAATTACAATATCTCAATTTTGTAAAACTCCAAAATTAAGATTATACTACTTCTTAAATCACTCCCCTTTAGAAAAAAAAAGATTTCTCTAGAAAATAAACTAGGGTAAGCTTGGTTATTGTTTAGTCACTCAGTCATGTCCAGCTCTTTGCGAACCCATGGACTGGAGCAAGCCAGGCTTCCCTGTCCTTCACCGTCTTCTGGAGCTTGCTCAAACTCATGTCTGTTGAGTCAGTGATGGCATCCAACCATCTTGTCCACTGTCATCCCCTTCTCCTGCCTTCAAACTTTCCCAGCATCAGGGTCTTTTCTAATGAGTGGGCTCTTCACATCAGGTGGCCAAAGTATTGGAGTTTCAGCTTAAGCATCAGTCTGTCCAATGAATATTCAGGACTGATTTCCTTTAGGATGGGCTGGTTGGATCTCCTTGCAGTCCATGGGACTCTCAAGAGTCTTCTCCAGCACCATAGTTCAAAAGCATCAATTCTTCAGTGCTCAGCCTTCTTTATGGAAAGATGGCACAGAAGACAGAAACGGTGTGGACCTAACAGAAGCAGAAGATGTTAAGAAGAGGTGGCAAGAATACACAGAAGAACTACACAAAAAAGATCTTAATGACTCAGATAACCACGATGGTATAATCACTCACCTAGAGTCAGACATCTTGGAGTGTGAAGTCAAATGGGCCTTAGGAAGCATCACTACAAACAAAGCTAGTAGAGGTGATGGAATTCCAGTTGAGCTATTTCAAATCCTAAAAGACAATGCTGTTAAAGTGCTGTGCTCAATATCCCAGAAAATTTGGAAAACTCAGCAGTGGCCATAGGACTGGAAAAGCTCAGTTTTCATTCTGACCCCAAAGAAGTGCAGTGCCAAAGAATGTTCAAACTACGGCAAATTTTACTCATTTCACATGCTAGCAAGGTAATGCTCAGAATCCTCCAAGCTAGGCTTCAACAGTACGTGAACCAAGAACTTCCAGATGTTCAGGTTGGATTTAGAAAAGGTAGAGGAACCAGAGGTCAAATTGCCAACATCCATTGAATCATAGAAAAAATAAGAGAATTCCAGGAAAACATCTACTTCTTCTTCATTGACTATATTAAACCTTTGACTGGAAAGCTCAAACTGAAAAATTCTTAAAGAGATGGGAATACCAGACTGCCTTACCTGCCTCCTGAGAAACCATCACCAGCTCCCGGAGTTTACTCAAACTCATGACCATTGAGTTGGTGATGCCATCCAGCCATCTCATCCTCTGTCGTCCCCTTCTCCTCTTGCCCCCAATCCCTCCCAGCATCAGGGTCTTTTCAAATGAGTCAGCTCTTCACATCAGGTGGCCAAAGTATTGGAGTTTCAGCTTCAACATCAGTCCTTCTAATGAACACCCAGAACTGATTTCCTTTAGCATGGACTAGTTGAATCTGTTTGCAGTCCAAGGGACTCTCAAGAGTCTTCTCCAACACCACAGTTCAAAAGCATCAATTCTTCAGCGCTCAGCTTTCTTCACAGTCCAACTCTCACATCCATACATGACCACTGGAAATGTATACAATTTTTATTTGTCAATCATACCTCAGTAAAGCTAGTAGGAGGGAAGTAATAACATTCAATTATACTTAGCAATAACAGCTACCATTCACTGAGCCTTCTGCCAGGCACTCACTATACCAGGCCTTGTATCTACACACATACATGTATAAAATCTCATTGACTGATCACTCTCAGCTTCTGAGGTATCACTTTCCTCATTCCACAGCAGGTAGGAGTGGGAAGTGGCAGAGAATGAGCTTCAGATAGGTTAAGTCATCTGCCCAAAGCCATATAGAGATACACATAGTGAAAGCAGAATGTGGACCCCGGTCCATGAGTCCTCAGAGCCCTGCTGTGGGCACCATGCTAAACCACCCCGATGCAGTACATGCAATGTGACTTCCTCTCACACCTTTCACAAGGGCCAGCGGCCCTGTGACAACTAGTTCAGCCTTGGAAGGCAGCATTCCTTTCTTCCTCTTGGTATTGTGATGTCGGCTACTAGAAAAGTTACCGGATTGTGATGGTTAATTAACCTCTGTCATCAGGCGTTGCTAATAAATAGCCAAGTTCTCCCAAAAACTGTCCCAAAAATCACATGTTGGAGATGGTGAAATAGAAGGAGGTTGGGGACTTGTTCCTACTTCCAAAACACGAGAAAGGCCTGTTGAGGCAGATGAAATAAGATCCAGTCCATCAAACTATATACGTTTGCTTCCCATCAGAATCTGAGCTTTATGAAAGAAGAGATGGTTTTATTCCTTGCTGTCTCCCCAGAGTCTAGAACCATGTCTGCCACAAAGTAGGTGCGCAAGGAAAACCACCATTGAATGAGTGAATGGACTCATATTAAACCCAGATAATGGCAGTGCAGGCATGATGGGAGGGATCCTGAATAACCCAAAATCATTGTTAAAATATGTTAAATATTTCCAAATATGGCACAAAAAATTTTTTAGTGTAAATTTAAGTGGTAAAAATTATATCTACTTTTTAGGAACACATTTAGCCTTTCTTCTTATATATCCCTTATCCAAAATCATAAAAAGTTGTTTGATGTAAAATACACTGATGAGGGGAGACGAAAAAAATAGGAATATGGGATTAAGAGATATAGACTACTATGTATACAATAGGTAAGCAACAAGGAAGTATCGGATAGCACAGGGGGTTATAGTCATTATCTTATAATAATTTTTTTTCCCTGAAAAGCTGTTTATTGGGATGATCAATCAAGGAGAGACTCCACAGACCCTGATCTTCAGTGGTAAAGAAATATAATCTGTGAAAATACTGAATCACTATGCTGAATACCTGCAAAGAATATTGGTCATTACTGGTGGACTATTTGATTGCTCATCTAGAACATCCAGTAGTGGGGCCTTCCTGGTGGCCCCGTGGTTAAGAATCTGCCTACCAATGAAGGAGACACAGGTTCAACCCCTGGTCTTGTGGAAGGAAGAGTCTTCATGCTGAGGGGCGGTTAAGCCGATGCACCACAGCCACTCCATCCATGTGCCCCGGAGCCTGTGTTCTGCAGTCAGAAGCCACAAGGGAAGGAGAGGAGGCTACTCTCTACTTGCGTACCCCAAGAAGAGAGTAGCCACCACTTGCCACAACTAGAGAAGAGCCCATATGCAGCAATAAAGACCCAGTGAAGCCCAGAAAAAAAAGAACATCCAAGTATTCAATAACAAAAAAAATGATAACCAAAATAATGTTCAGAAAAGTAATTGTTAAATAATCCATAAAAATGAATTGCCTTCCTATACATCAAAAACCAGTAATTAGAAAATGCAATTTTATAAAAATTTCACTTATAGTAGCAACAAAAACTTTAAAATTCTAGGAACAAAATCTAATTAAAGATGTATAAGGTATTTATAGAGAAAACTATGAATCTATATTGAAAGGAATCAATGGAAAGCCATACCATGTTTGTGGATGTAATGATTTCATTATGTTGTGTTGTTTAGTCCCTAAGCTGTGTCCAACTCTTGTGACCCCACTGACTGTAGCCCACCAGGCTCCTCTGTCCATGGGATCTTCCAGGCAAGAATACTGGAGTGAGTTGTCATTTTCTTCTCTAGGAGATCTTCCCAATCCAGGGATCAAACCTGCATCTCCTGCATTGACAGGCAGATTCTTTACCACTGAGACACCTGGGAAGCCCAGTGATTCATTAGTATTACTTTAATCTCTTATCAAATTAACCGTTTACTCAAATTCATTTACAGTTGAAATTTGAGAAGAGCCTTTGATAGAATTTTACAAGCCAAGTCTAAAATTTATATGAAAGAGCATATGATCAGGAATAACCAAGTCTATTTCAGAAGTGAACAAGATGGAAAGGACTTGTTCTATCTAGATGCCAAAATTTCTTAAGATACAGTAATTAAAACAGTGTGGTATTACCATGCATATAGTCAAGTAGGCAAATGTTTTTAACCAGTAGCCCAGAAAAAGACATGTCTTATATGTGGAAATACATAACAGAATTTTAATAGCAAATCTTGCATGGTTGGCCATAAAAACAAATTAAAATTAGATCCATATCTTATACTTCCTACAAAGTAAAATCAACCTATGTAAATGTAAAAAGCAAAACTTTAATACTTTTATAAGAACTTATAGAGAAATACAGGCTTCCCAGGTGGCACAGTGGTAAAGAATCCACCTGCAATGCAGGAGACACAAAAGACTCGGGTTCGATTCCTGGGTCGGGAAGATTCCCTGGAGGAGGAAATGGTAACCCCCTCAAGTGT
This sequence comes from Dama dama, assembly GCF_033118175.1. Lineage (NCBI taxonomy): Eukaryota > Metazoa > Chordata > Mammalia > Artiodactyla > Cervidae > Dama > Dama dama. Next base: position 15,850,139 of record NC_083687.1, on the reverse strand, counting down.
TATTGCCTGGAAAATTCCATGGACAGAGGAGCCTGGAGGGCTACAGTCCACAGAGTTACTGAGTCAGACATGTACTGAGCATGTACATACACTATAGGAAAATATTGCTATGGCTTTAAGTAAAATGATGCTCTCAAAGGAAACACAGAAATGCAACTCATAATAAAATAAGTTGATAATGAAATTGCATTGAAATTTAAAACTTTTGTTTCACAGAAAGAACACCACAAAGTGGAAAACATGACATAGATTGGGAGAAAATACAGGCATTGCATAAAACTTACAAAGGGTTCACATCCTGAATTTATAAAGAAGCCTGAAAATCTGTAAGGAACAGAAAAATAATTCAACTGAAACATGGGCAAGATGGTGAATAAGAAATTCACAGAAGAGGAAACTCAGTCAACATACATTTACAAAGATGATCATCAACCTCACCAATAATCATGAAAACACAGATTAGAACTAGAAAAGAGACCATTTTACACCTACCAAATTGGCAAAATTAGTGTCTGGCAATACTACATACGTAGTGACAAAAATGTGGGGAAGCAGGAACTTACATATACAGTTGACGAGAATATAAATTTATACAACTATCTGGAAGAGCAGTTTAGCAATATATAGTAAAGAGAAGCTGCACTTACTCTGCAAGTACGCTACAGAGAAAGCTGGATGCGCCCAGAGATTTATAGTGTTCACCACAACACTGTTTGTAATAGCAAAGGCAAAATTCCAATGTCCATGATGTCCAGGAGACATAAATACATCAATTGTGATGTAGTCCTTTATTGAAATACTATATATCCATGAAAATTCATGAACTAGAACCACATGAAACAATATAAATAATCTCCAAACATAGTGTGAGGAAAAAAAAACCAAGTTGCAGTTACATGCAGTGTAATAGCATTTACATTAAGTATAAGGCATGCAAAATAGCATATATCATTTATAGTCACACTTATACCCATGGAGTAAATGTTTAAAACATGCAGGGAAATGCTACCCACTAAACGCAGGATTGCAGTCACCCCAGGAAGGACAGAAGGAAACAGGAGTAAGGGCCTCCAGGTTCCATCAGGAATGTTTTATTTGTTAAGAAAAGTTCTAGAACTATTTTGACAAAATGATAAGATTTAACAAAGCAAGGTGCTAAGTACAAGAGTGCCTTTGGTGTCCTTCTCTGTACATTTTTGTTCATAATTTTAAAAGATGTGTGTTCTCTGTGACATAGTCCCCTCGATGAGGAGCTGACATTTATGCTCCTGCCTTGCCATTTCAGATGATTATACGCCTACAAAAGGAAATCCAGGAACTGAAGGATGAACTGGCCATTGTCACTGGGGAGCAGAGGACAGAGGCGCTCACAGAAGCAGAGCTCCTTCAGTAAGCCTGCAGACATTTTCTTTAACAGTGCGAGTTTGTGTGAACTTCTGTGTTGGCCCTGATGTTATGAATTCACCTCAAAGCGCGAAGGTCTCCTGGGACAGTCTGAAATTGCATGTAGGCGCCAGCTAAGAGTGGCAGCTTTCCATGAAAAGCTGGATAAGGCTGGCGGTGTTTTTGCCGCTTCAGCTTTGAGGAAGCAAAGAACAGAGCATGGAGTGGATGGGAGTATCCTTCTCATGCCAGCTGAAGAGAAAGGATTGTATAATAGCCATGCAACTTTTAAACGTCTCCGCCACACACTCTATAAGCTGTGGATCTCAGATCTGAAAGGAATTCCAGAAACGTCCTTTGTATTAAACAGCATCTTGCTGCAAGCACCAATTTATCCCATGCCAAAGTAAGCTCTCTCCTTTAATAAATAGATGGCCCATATATTACAGTTCAAACACTCGAAATGGGAATGAAAGCAGGTATTCAGGACTTCATACAAGTGCGGCATCTCTCAGGGCCTTTAGACTTGCAGCCATATGGCATGCCAAGGGCACAGCGTGGCTCGAGTTCTTGCTCTGATCACGAGCCACCACAGCGGGCTTTCTTGTTTCTGTACTGTTTATTAAGCATTTGTGAAGTGATAACAATGGACTAGGCTTAGAAGGCAGTGGTACTCTCTGTTTCAGAGTAACAAGCTACGCAAGCTTTTCCTGAAGGTTTACTGTCATTTCACATGACCCTTTCTCAACAGAGAAAATGGTAACTAACAGAGGCTGGAAGTATTTTCTTTAAACAGCTTCATAGCCGCCCCTGAATGCAGGGCTGAAGTTTGAGAAGCCTTAAGCAAGGTTTCTGTTATACGCCAAGCCTTCCTCCTCTGGGATAGCAGTTCCTCATTTTAGAACGCTGTGTTTAATAATGTGATAGGCCCCTAAGGCTTTCCGTACAAAACTGCTTCATGACACATATGAGATTAAGGTGAAATACACTGCCAGAATTCACATTTTTAAAGAATTTCATGTCACTCCTTGAAATAACCTGGGATAGCTTAGATACTAAGAAACCCAAGTTTCAAATTCCTTCATTATGGTGCTCCCAGCCCCACAAAGAAAGGGCTTGTTGTTTCGTTGCTAAGTCATGGCCTACTCTGTGTGACCCCACGGACTGTAGCCCACCAGGCTCCTCTGTCCATGGGATTCTCCAGGCAAGAACACTGGAGCGGGTTGCCATGCCCTTCCTCCAGGGGCCTTCCTGACCCAGGGCTTGAACCTGCATCTCCTGCTTGGCAGGCCGATTCTTTACTACTGAGCCACCTGGGAAGCCATGAAGAAAGGGCTTACCCAATATTATTTTTGAAGGTGCCTCCTCAGAGTTTTGATCTGCAAATCAGGATCCAGTCAGGAAAACAAAAGCATTCTAGGCCTCTCAACAGCAGGAATTAAACATAGGAAATTTGTCGTACAGGAGATGGCATCATGGGGTGCCACACCAGCCCAGAGGTCAGAGCAGGAGGTCCTTCCCCCTGGAGCTGGAGGGACCTCAGTAGACGGTTGCGTTACGGAAGCCAGAGCCTGGTGCCGGCCAGCAGAAGCTGCACAAGCTGAGTGTTGCCTGTCGGGACAGAAGCTGGGGCCTCAGAAAAGCCCTGGGCGCTGGGAGGCATCATCCCACAGGGAGCGCTGGCTTCTCCATCATCTCCCCTTCCAGTCTCCACCAGTGCCTCGCACTGGCCGTTCTTACCCAGAGCCAGTTGTTAAAAGAGCCAAGCAGTGTAGTTTCCTGTGATGCAGTGAAACAAAGGAAAAGTGGAAATTGGATCTAAGAGCAAACAGGGAAATGACCCAGGTGTCAAATAAGTAACAGTGTTTTCTCTAGTTCCTGTTTGCCCCATGTTGCTCAGAAGGCTCAGTTTAAGGGTAAGATTCTGAATGTGGCAGTTCAGGATGTCAGAATGAGTAAGCATATGCCGCAGGTTCCCTCCACATTGGGTGGATGATAGAACTGATGTAAGAAACATCTGAATCTCCGTCTATACCCAAGAATAAGAAGTAGGTTTCACAGGGGTCTAGCCAGGAGGACGGATCAGCCAAGTTACGGGGCGGCACCACCACGGCCCCATGTCTGAAGCGGTGGCACGCTGGAGCAGGAGACGGCTGGGAACAGCCCGAAGGGTCGGCAGAGCTCTTGGAGCGGGAGGACTTTGTTCCTGTGAACCCGCCGTGTTCTCCTTCTTCCCTTCGTCCCCTGGTTTTAGGTCAGTATTCCCAGGAAATAGGGAAGTGCCCCAGGTAACTGATGATGCCCAGGACAAAGAGGGACTGTATAAGCTCTGGAGACAGCTGCTGTCTCCAGTTCTGCCCATTTCCTCACTGAAGGCAGCAAGGAGCACAGGTACCCACAGCTGCTTCAGTCCCTTACCCAAGACTGGCTGCCCAAGCTGAGAGCTCAGAGTCTAGGAAATGTGAGCTCACAGTTGGGAGTGACTAGAAATATGAGGACAGCCAGCATGGAGAAAGACAAGAACAAGCATTTACAGCATGGAGGCCTTAAGAACTAAGCCAGAGGAGTGGTTGCTGTCTCTAGAGATGTAAAATATGGCATTCCATCCATGAAACAACAGCAGGATCAAGAGATCTTGAAAATGAAAAAATGTACTTGTTGCCATTAAGAACTTGATGATGGCTGAATAGCAGAATGAAAACACAGAGGGGCAAATCAGTGAGCCAGGGAGTTGGGAGCTAAGGGATTATTCCAGAATATAAGTTAAAAGGTAGAGATTTAGCAAGTTTAAACAAAAGAATCATAGAGAATAGCCCTAGATTTACCAGTATCAACAACAGTTTCCAAAGAAAAAATAGAGAGAATGCAAGGGAGCCAACAGTTAAAGAAATAAAACCTATTTTTTTGGAACTAAAAAAAAAAGAACATAAGACTTCAGAACAAAAGAGTTATCATATGCTAAGTAGTACAATAATACTGTAGAAAAATGTTAGAACTTCAACATATTGAAAATAATCCTAGAAGTTGTTAGAGAAGAAAAGTATCAACAACCAAGAATCTGATTTAGTGAAGACTTCTCATCAACAGCTCTGGAAATAGGAACTTCTAGTACTGAAACACAAAACAAAACAAAAAAGGGCTGTGAATGGAGATTTCTGTATCTAGCCTACTATTCAAAGGTGAAGGTGGCCAATTTTCAGACATACAGACTTTCAGACAGGAAATTTCCCATGGTACGTCCTCTCTTAAAGAGACCACCACAGACTATACTTTCACAAGAAGAAAAATTCTATAAAGCATAAGAAACAATAATAAGCAAAGTTTGTTATACCTTCTCTATGATATTTAATATTGTATTATATTTACATCTTTCACTAACTTGCCATTTATTACATAAACAGATGTTTCTGTTTAAAAGTTACTGACAACAAGCAAATTCTCATGATTCTCCTCTCATAGGAGTTTGGGGGCAGAATCGTGAGAAATAAAATTGTGACAACAGGTTTAAAATACTGACAAACTGTTAGATCTTGGATTGGCTTTCTTTGATCCACGGATAACAAATACACAAATGTCATTTGGAACAGTTTCTACATAGACAGTATGTAGGGTTGCCATTAGTTTTTCTGGGCAGTCAATTCACTCATTCAACATTTCTTATCTATCCAGTACTCACAAAAATCTACCGTAGGCCCTGAGAGGAACACCAAGATGAACAAAACCTGGATCCCGCTCTCGACGGGTTCACAATTTAGTGGCAGCAACAGACACAAGCACAAGTAATTATGGTGCAATGTATAAGTATTCTGTGGAGATATATGAATAAAACATGAGACTGCAGAGACAGTAATGATTAATTTTGAGCTCAGGCATAGTGTGTGCTCAGTCGTGTCCGACTCTTTGTGACCCCGTGGATTGTAGACCACCAGACTCCTCTGTCCATGGGATTCTCCAGGCAAGAAGACTGGAGCAGGTTGCCATTTCCTACTACTGGGAGGGAATTTTCCCCACCCAGGGATCAAACCCATGTCTCTTGCGGCTCCTGCATTGGCAGGCTAATCTTCTACCACAGCGCCACCTGGGAATCATGTAAAATTAGTTCATGTGTAAGTAAGTAAACGTCAGCAATTCGCAATGAAGTCGCTTCTCTGGTGTCAAGATAAGTATACTATATATAGCATTGGGTCTCTTGAATAATTTCTGATCAGCAGTTGGGGAGAACACATGTTGCAGACTGAATCTACCCTGCCAAAACCAAAGCACAGTTTCCGAGTGATCCAGTAACTTTGGTGCTTGTTCGTGCTGACAGTGAGGATTATTCAGATTATGTGGCTTTGTGTTACTGTTTTTGCTATACTGTTGTTGCAGTTACATTTTGGACTGATTAGCTAGATCAATATTGGTATGGCTTAAAATTCATCAGGTTTCAGAGTTCTTTATTATGTTAAAGTAAAAGAAGGAAATTAAAACCTGCCCGTAGTGTGGCTCTGCTATTTAATATCATTGGTGCCTCTTTGTCTTCTGCCACACTGGACCCTTGCTCAGGAGTCAGCTTCAGCCCTCATTGTGCCCAGGCTCCCTGGTGGTGACGGTGGGAGGCGGATGGTGGTGTGGGGGACAAGAAGGGACCCGCGGAGTGGCAGGGCAGAGCGGCAGGAATGTGCTAGCCTCGCCAGCTTCTCTGTCCTGCTGATCCCTGGGCTTATGTTGACTGGCATGGCATGAGGACAGTCCTATCAGGGATTCTGTGAAGGACATCAGAAAGCAGATATGTATTGGATAATATATTCTGTGTAGCATGCACTGGCCAGTTTGGAGATGTCTATTAATACCTAGCCCCACCAAATTTTTGAACTATTTCCCAGAATTTCAGTTCTCAATGTAAATATTTGTTGCATTGACTTGGATGCTCCAACTGAAGAGGATTTCAGATGTCAGCCTCCAGTTATTGGGATATTTTTAGTTTACATCTTTTTTTTTTTTCTTTTGCCTGTGTAAATTTGAAAAGAGACAGCTGGATGAAGGCTGTGTAGCCAAGTTAATGTTTATGCAAAACTTCTTGGGTGAAGAATTGATTCTGATTGATTTTCTAAACACATACCTCTTTCTTCCTTTGGGTTTTTTTCTAAAGCCCTTAGGCCTCTGGCTAGGATGGAAGCCTCATTTCCTGGCCCAAATCTAAATGAGTAGAATATTTTCTGCATAGCGACATTTTCTTTCTGAGATGCAACTGAATTGGATCTCTTGGGCTCAAGTTTGCTCAAAGTAAATTTACAGACATCTTGATCCTTTGCTTTTCTTTTTTCTTCCTCCCCCCCAACTTTATTGAGGTATAATTGACAGGTAACATTGTGTAGGTTAAAAGAGTACAGTGTGATGATTTAATATGTTAATAGGTATATATATTGTGAAACGAAGACCATGGTAAGGTTAATTGATACCCCCATCACCTCATGTAGTTATCTTTCTGTTTCTGTGTGTGATGAGAACCTTTGACATCTACCCTGTAGGCAATTTGCAAGTATATGGTGCAGTATTGCAGAGTATAGTCACCATACTCTACCTCAGGTCCTCAGAATGTATTTGTCTTATAACTGGAAGTTTGTACCCTTTGACTGATGTCTCCCTGTGTCCCTGCCCTCCGGCCCCTGGCAACCACTGGTCTACTCTCTGAGTTCACCTTTTTCATTTTGTACAAGTAAGTGAGTTCTTACAGTGTTTGTCTTTCTCTGACTTACTTCCTTTAGCTAGTTTTTGCAGATCAATTAATCCTACGGCCTGAATGTAGTGAGTACCTACTAGATGCTAGTCATATTAATAGGTGTCTTGGGGGGCTCAGGAATATAGGATACAGAAAATAATTCCTAGGAGTTACAGTTTTATTGGAGAAATAAGATGTATGCACACATACACACGTTTACACATGTATATATGTATATATGGCTCAACGGTAAAGAATCTGCCTGCAATGCAGGAGACACAGGAGACACCAGTTCGATCCCGGGTTGGAAAGGTTCCTTGGAGGAGGGCATGGCAACCCACTGTGGTGTTCTTGCCTGGAGAATCTCATGGACAGAGGAGCCTGTCAGGCTACATTCCATAGGGTCGCACAGAGTTGGACAGCACTGAAATGGCTGAGCACAGCGTATGTATATATAAAAGGGAGAATAAGAGGGTGTATTAGTGGAAAGAACAAATGGACACTGAGAATTGTAAAGCCTTAATTACACTTTAATTCTACTCATATTAGTTTTTTTAATGACTCCTTTGTATGTAAATGTTGTCTTATGACTAAATGCTATTTATGCACACTTTCAGCTCCATGTTTTTAAATCTAATATCAGTTTATTATACATGGTTTAATATATTATTTGCTCACAACCTATGATAATGAAAAGCTAAATAGTTACATAGAAATTAAAAAGTGGGGGTGCAGATATCACTCCCTGAGCAAGTTAAGTCTGAAAGGATGTCATGAGGAAGAAGGTGCCACCCTAAGATGAAGGGGTCTGGGTACACAAAGTTGCCTGGAAGGAGTGAGCACTGTGTGTGTGTGTGTGTGTGTGTGTGTGTGTGTGTGTGTGTCTTGGGGGTCAGGGTGGGAGGGGTTGCCAAGGTCGCCAGTAGGGGAGGAACCTGTGAAAAGGAACAAGAGGGAAGTATTAAGGGTGATTGAAATGGTCTATATCATGATTGTCGTGGTGGTTACGCAACAGATTGTCAAAAGTTGTAGTACTATATATCTAAAAAGGGTAAACTTAAAACCTTACTGTCTGTAAATTTAATCTCAACTAACCTGACTTTTGAAAAACTGGAGACATCTGTATGACAAAATATAAAATTAAAAGACCAGTCATTAAACAAACCAAAGCGAAATAAAACAAAACTGTACAGTGAGAGATTTTCTTTTCGGTAAAATTTTGCCATGGTTAAATAATAGCAACTTATCTTTGATGACAAGCCCCTCAAAGCACACAGACATATATTTTTACAGTTAATTACTACATGTACAAGTTGAGGCATCTCCCTCGTTTTCCTGCTCTGCTCCAAACCTGCACAGCAGCACACACCTGTCCCCACCTTTCTCTCCTTCCTGTTCAGTAGAGAAGGTGTCTCCTCCAGAGGCGACCTTGCCAACCATCCTCGAAGCCCCAGTCCCTTCCACCATCTCAGGGACCTCAGCTCTCCTTCTGTTTTCTCTTTATCTGCAACTTCCCTCTTTGTATTGGACTCTTTACTAGACTCTTATTAGTATTCAGTTACAATAGGCTCAAGTCTCCCATATTTGAAATGAAATGCTCCTCCTTGACCTTACCCCCAACCCCACCTCTATCTACTGTTGCTTTCATCTCCTTTAAGCTAAACCACTCCAGGAAGTTGCCTTCACTCCCAGTCTCCTTTCCCTTCCATCCCACTCACTCCGATACACACTCCAATCTGGCCTTTGCCCCATTGCACTGGTTACTAATGGACTTCAGTGTAGATCAATTTGACAGGCCTATGTAAGTCTTTATCTTCCTTGACCTCTTAGTGGCATTCAACATTATTTTTTTAAGCAATTTTTAAAAACAGTCCCATTTATATATTTGGCTGTAGTGTGAGGCATATGGTTCTCTGACCAGGGATTGAATTCACAGCCCCTACATTTGGATGGTGGAGTCTTAACCACTGGACCACCAGGGAAGTCCCTGCATTCAACATGATTGACCACTCTCTGGTTGAAGCTCTCTCTTCTTGTGTCTTCTCCTTATCTCCTGACTGCTCCTTGGCCTCTTGGGCCAAATTATCCTCCTTTCATGTGGACTTTCCTCAAGCATTGTCCTAGGACCTCCTTTTCTCTTCTTCTTTGTACTTTTTCCTAGATGATTTCATCAACACCCACACCTCAGTTGCCGTCTAGATGCAACTAGATGATGGGACCCTGATGACTCATGTTTATTTTACTCATTCATATTTATTCTTCTCTGAATGCCCTACTCATTGATCACATTGCCCTGCTGACAGCTGGTCCTGCACTCAATATGCCCCAAACTGAATTCTCTTTTTAAAAAATTTATTTTTTTACTTGTTTTTGGCCGCATTGGGTCTTCATTGCTGCTCACAGTCTTTCTCTAGTTGCAGCAAGCAGGGGCTACCCTCTAGTTGCCATGCGCGGGCTTCTCATTGAGGAGGCTTCTCTTTTTGCAGAACACAGGCTCTAGAGGGGGCAGGCCATCAGTAGTTGCACTACATGGGTTTAGTTGCCCCGCGGCATGTGGAATCTTCCTGGGCCAGGGATCAATCCCTTGTCCCCTGCATTGGCGGATTCTTAACTGCTGGACCACCAGGGAAGTCCCTTGAACTGAATTCTTCTTCATCTTTCTCCAGACCTGGTCTCTGGCGCTAGATCCCCATCAATCAATGTTGCTACAAGCCCTACATTTGTGAAGGCCAGAAACTTAGAGCTTTCCTGTGATTCTATTCATTTTCTCACCTCCCAAATCCAGTCAGTTTGGAACTCCTATTGACTCTGTCCTCAAAATACATCTTGAATTGGACCACTTCATACCACCCCGACTGTTGCTGTCCTTGCAAACCTCTGTCTTCTTTTTTCTCCTACTAAAATAGTGTCATAATAGGCTTTTTTGCTCCCCTCTAAATCTTGTTCTGTGAAGCCAGAATATTCTTTTTTAGAAGGATAGTCCTTACCATTTCACTCTTCTTCTTAAAACTCCTCAGTGACTTCTGACTTCCTGTTGTTCCTGGGAAAACACCAAAATCCTGCATGTGGCCTACGAGAGTCTGCCTGGTCTGACCCTTTTCTGTGTTTTCAACCACATTTCACATTCCCCTCCCCTTTGCTCCCTTCACTTTGACAACACTGACCTTTCAGTGTTTAATTTCATCCTGTCTTCCGCCCTGGGGACATTGCACAGGCAGTTGGTGCTGACTGCTGCCTGGGGTGACGTGTGCATGGGGGCATGTACACACATGCGTGTGCACAAACACGCATGTATCTTGTTTAGTTTGCTCTGCTTATCCTTCAAGCTTTAGCCGCTCAGTCATGTCCCACTCTTTGTGACCCCACAGACTGTAGCCCACAAGGCTTCTCTGTCCATGAGATTGTCCAGGCAGAAATACTGGAGTGGGTTGCCATTTCCTTCTCCAGAGGATCTTTCTGACCTAGGGATCAAACCTGGGTCTCCTGCATAGCAGGCAGATTCTTTACTATATGAGCTACATGGAGGTCCCAGGGCTAGGAAAGTCATGCCAAAGGCTTATCACAGATTTCACCTAACAGATCAAGGTGAATTCCTGCCTTCTCAAGGTCTCAAAAATTCCTTGAGATTTCTGTACCTGCTAGTGATGTAACCTTCTGAGTTTATCTGATAAAGTTTCTGAAAACATAAGTGTTTCCAGTCTCTGGAGGGATCAAACTCTATCCTTCAAACCTCAACTTATCCTTCAAACCTCAGTTTAAATTGTTCTTCCTCAAGAGCGTCTTCTCTGACGCTACCCCAACTCAACATGACTGTGCTGCACCTTTTCCTGTCTGCAGTGCTGTATCTCTCTGTAATCACGTACTTGTGGTATTGTTTGGGTGTTATCTGTGTCCCCACCATGTGGGAAGGCCTTTGAAGGCAGGAGCAATGTCTGCTTTAAATGAATGAATACATCAATGCTGTGTGCCAGCCTGGATGGGAAGGGGGTTTGGGGGAGAATGGATTCATGTCTATGTAGGGCTGAGTCCTTTCGCTGTCCACCTGAAACCATCACAGCGTTCTTTGTTAATCAGCTATACCCCAATACTCAATAAAAAGTTAAAAGTTTGAAAAAAAACTAAAAAAAAAAATGAATGTACACAGCACCTTTCTTTGTGTCATTTTGTGACACACAATCAAAGAATATGCAGTGAATATTAATATAGCAAAGATTGTGCATAACTACATTAAATACACAAGGGGAAAAACTTGAGAGATCTTTGAACTGGCTCATGGACATACGATCACACAATTTAAGACATTGAGCAATGGAAATCCACTTGTGCAAGCAAGTGTTACCCGTAGGAAATGGTGCCCTAGTTTGATGTACATTTTACCAAACAGGAAATGGCTTGAGGCCCTGGCCAGGGCAGCCTTCACGCCTACCCTTTAGAAGTCCCCAGATTCCTCTTTGCTCTACTCATTCTCCTGTTGGGGAATAATCCCATCCTTCCAGGCTGAAACACTCTCTAAAGCTGGGAACTATGCTGGAATTGACCCTCGGGCCCTTAAACCATGTGCAACATGGAAGGTAGGACCTCACCTTTCATCCTTGGGGCTTTGCTTGATATTTGAAAAGTTTTATCTGGTAGTATTTCATTTAATACAATTAAATAAGACTAATACATTTTTTAAATTGAAGTATAATTGCTCTACAATGATGTGTTAGTTTCTGCTGTACAAAGAAGTGAATCAGCCATATGTATGCATATATCTCCTCCTTCTTGGACCTCCCTCCCTCTTCTCTAGGTCATTACAGAGCATGGAGCTGAGCTCTCTGTGCTATAAATATAGTTTAAAACCAAATACATTGTGTTATCAGCCCCACAAGCAAAAACAATTGTTTCAAAAGCATATATCTATACTAATAAAAGCTGCATTGTTTTCCAAGCTTCTATTTCAATGCAAATAAATATACCTAAAGGAAGAGTCTTAAAGTCCCATTCTCACACCAAATAAATCTCACTTTGAAATAAGATTAATTTTTACCTTTATTCACTCTTTCTAGTGAATAAACACTGATTGAATATTGTTAATACCATGTCAGACACTCAGACAAACCACAGAGTCCTGCAGAAGGCTGGCCATTGGAGAGAGAGGGACAGATGACCAGACATATGTGCTTCGTGATGGTGCCGAACTGCTGTAATAAACATCCAGGTCCAAGATAGGGAGGGCGAGTGTTTTGGAAAGGGCAAAGGACCAGGGAGGAAAGACTTGAAAGAGGAAGTGACTTACAGAAAACCCATCAGTGCTTTCATCCTTTTAAAGTAAGCATTTAAAGGTGACTTCAGGAGAAGTCATTTCCACCATGTTTAACTTGCAGTTCAATTTTTTTATTAGACTAGTCTAATAAAAGTTTAATTGGGTTCCGTTTCTCAATATGTTTGAGCTGGATTAGAACCATAAAACAGATTTCAACTACAGGTATAGTGGCTCTCTTGAACCTAAAAATTGATAACTTGTTCCCAAAGGCATGGGACAGAATAATTAAAATCAAGATTATCCCATATAATTTGAAATATGCCACCATCATAATAATAAGTCTTGTCCTGTGACCCTCAGACTGTTTATGAAGTGAAAAGCAATCAAGAAAAAAATAAATCATACCCTCCAATATTTAAGTTAATACAGTCCTAGTGAGAATTAGATACCAAACTAGTCTTTTAGGGAGAATCTCTTGTCAGTACTTAACCCTGGATCAATAATACTTTATCTCTTTAATATTCAGCTTATTGTCACTGGCCTCTAAAGTGATTTTATTTGTCAAACCACTGTTAAGAATTTTTTTAATTAAAAAAAAAATAAGTTTCAGGTGTAAAGCATTATAATTCAACTTTTGTATGGACTATAAAATGCTCACCACCACATGTCTAGTTACCATCCGTCACTATAGAGTTGACCTCCTTCACCCATTTCACCCCCTGCAACACCTTCCTCCTCTGGTAATCGCTAATCTGATCTCTCTATCAATGAGGTTTTCTTTGTTTCATTTTGTATGTTTGCTGTTTGTTTGTTTAGATTCTGGGTATGAGTGAAAGCATATGGTAGTTGTCCTTCTCTGTCTGACTTATTGTCCTTAGCATAATACCATCACGGTCCATTCATGTTGTCAGAAATGTCAAGATTCCATTCCTTTTTATGGCTCAATAGCATTCCATTATGTAGATGTTGCACATCTTCTTTATCCATTCATCCATCAATGGACACTTAGGTTATTTCCATTATCTTAGCTGTCGTAAATAATGCTGCAGTGAAATAGGTGTGCATATATCTTTTCCAACTACTGTTTTCATTTTCTTCAGATAAATATCCTGAAGTGGAATAGCTGGGCCATATGATAGTTCTATTCTTAATTGTTTAAGGGCTCTCCATACTGTTTTTCATAGTGACTGCCCCAATTTGCAGTCCCACCAACAGTGTATGAGGGTTTCCTTTTTTCCACATTCTTTCCAACATTTCTTAGTCTTTGTCTTTTCAATAATAGTCATTGTAACAGGTGTAAGATGATATGTCATTGTGGTTTTGACTTGTGTTTCCCTAACAATTAGTGATGTTGGACATCTTTTCATATGCTTGTTGGCCATCTATGTGTCTGTTTTGGAAAAATATCTATTCAGATCCTCTGCTCATTTTTAACTCAGGTTTTGTTGTTGTTGAGTTGAATGGCTTCTCTATATATTTTGGATATTAACTTCTTACTGAATATATGATTTGCAAATATCTTCTTACATTCAGTGGTTTACATTTTCATTCTGATGGTTTCCTTCATTGTGAAGAAGCTTTTTAGTTTGATGTAGTCTCATTTGTTTATTTTTGCTGTTGTTTCCCTTGCCTTTAGAGTCAGATCAAAAAATATATATATGGCTAAAACTGATATCAGTGAGGTTTTCACCTATGTTTCCTTATAGGGATTTTATGGTTTCAGGTCTTACTCTCAAGTCTTTAATCCATTTTGAGTTAATTTTTGAATACCAGTGTAAGATGTTGGTCTAGTTTCTTTCTTTTGCATATGGCTGTCCAATTTTCCCAACATCATTTATTGAGAAGATTTTCTCCGTTATATGTGCTTTGTTCCTTTATCATAAATTAATTATCCATATATGTGTCACTTTTGATTCTGTTCCATTGATCTGTGTGACTATTTTTGTGTCAGTACTGTACTGTTTTGATTACTATAAATTTGTGTATAATTAGAAATCCAAGTGATTTGGTCAAGCAACTATTAAAACTGTGCTTCAAAATCATAACTTATTCTATAAAAGTTCTATAACATGATGAGCTATCCTGATTGTTCTTCCACTGTGGAGAAAGGAAAGGGTGGATTTCAGGAAACTATGTTCCTTAAGGGTTAAAGGGGCAGGGCATGGCCACCCACTCCAGTGTTCTTGCCTGGAGAATCCCATGGACAGAGGAGCCTGGTGCGCTACAGTCCATGGGGTCTCAAAGAGTCAGGCACAACTGATGCAACTGAGAACGTGTGCAAGGGTAAAAGAGATGGAGATAGGGATTGAGACAGGAAGAGTGGGAGAGACAGAGATAGAGAGGAGGTTGGAGAGACAGAGAGAGAAGCTTATACCAGAATCTGAGCGATCTCTTGAAAATTATTAGAGATATGACTGAATGCTGTCCTACACCAGGCTGCTCATTGAAAAATGAAAAAATCTCAAGAAAGCTTGTGCCTAATTTCTCATTTTTATGGATGAAACTGTCCCAGTGAGAGTGATGCTGCCTACCTGTGACTATCTAGAACCTCTTTCCAGGGCCCAGTGACCCCACCAGGCCTGGCCCCTGGCAACCTCTGCAGCCTCAAACCCTCCCAAGCCCCTGCTTATCACCATCCCTTCCCTGAAATAGTTTTCCTCCCTTACCTCACTATTCAAATGTTACATTATCAGAAAAACCTTCCCAGGCCACAGTGTCTAAAATACATCTTCCCCTACCACACTTTACCTCCTTTATGCTGAGTTGTTTTTCTTCATAGCAGCAACATCACATTTAATATCTCATTATCCTTTGTCTGTCTGTCTCTACTTCGTGAGGACTGGGACTTCATCTGTGTTGTTTTCTACTATGTACCTGGCCCATGGGATATCCTCCGTAAGTATTTGTTGGGTGATTTGGTGAACACTCCATCAGGGCCTTGATTACCTCTCACACTTCTTGAACCATTCATTTTCCATCTTCAGGGGCTCTACTCAGAGCTGCCTGGGGTTTTGGTATGAACAAGAGCCCTTAGAACCAGTCTCTGTGGGCAGTAAGCACTTCCCAACATTTAGATTCAACACACACTGGTTTGGTATCTGGTGTGTGGGTTTCATCTTGTCAGTGTGAGTGACGCAGAAATTAACTGCAATATTCAGAATCTTGAAATGAAGTGAAGTCGCTCAGTTGTGTCCAACTCTGCGACCCCATGGACTGTAGCCCACCAGACTTCTGGGTCCATGGGATTCTCCAGGCACGAATACCAGAGTGGTTTGCCATTTCCTTCTCCAGGGGATCTTCCTGACCCAGGCCTCGAACCCCGGTCTCCGTCATTGTAGGCAGACGCTTTACCATCTGAGCTACCAGGGAATCTTGCTCAGAATCTTGCTCACAACTATTTTCTGAACTTCATCCAGAGATGTCAACCAAAATAAGGCAGAGAAAATTTATTTGAAAGGACTGAGAGTCAAGAGACTTAATTTCTAATCTTGACTTTCCTCCTAATCTAAGGAGATATGTTATCTTAAATGACCCCCCACCTCAATTTTCTAATCTTTGCTGTGTGACCTTGGGCAAATTATATAATCTATTGGGTTGGCCAAAAAGTTGCTTTGATTTTTAAGTAAAAATAAAAGACACATTTTTCATTATCACCAAGAACTTTATTGAACAGCATAGTCACTGTTTTGTTCCCCTACAGACTTCCATTTTTCAGGCAACTTCATAATTCTATCTTTCCAAAACTTTATATCTTTTTAAGCAAAGAACCATTGCAGCTACCTTTTATAGTCTTCCAGGGAACTGAACTTTTTTTTACATTAAAAGAATTTTGTAAAGATCAAAATAAATGCAAATCCAAAGGTACAATGTCTGGTGAAAGCAGTGGATGTTCAGAACTTCCCAGCCAAGCTGTAACAGTTTTTGCCTGGTCTTCAAAAGCATGTAGTCTTGCGTTATCCTAACGAAAGTTTATGCATTTTCTGTTGACTAATTCCAGGCAGTTTTCATCAAGTGCTGCTTTCAGTTGATCTAATTCGAAGCAGTACTTGTTGGAATGAATCCTTTGGTTTTCTGGAAGGGGCTCATAATACAGGACTCCCTTCCAATCCCATCATACACACAAGGTCACCTTCTTTGTTGTTGTTGTTTTTTTTAATTACTTTACAATATTGTAGTGGTTTTTGCCATACATTGACATGAATCAGCCATGGATTTACATGTGTTCCCCATCCCAATCCCCCCTCCCGAAGGTCACCTTCTTTGGCTGAAGGCCAGCCATTGGTGTGGTTGGTGGTGATTCATTTGCTTGCCCCTTTATCTCTTCTGTTCCATGTTATTGCACAGTATCCGCTTTTCATCACTCATCCCAATTTGTTTTAAAAACAGACCATCTTTATTATATTTCAGTAGAAAATCACATTCAGAAATACAGTCAAGAAGGTTTTTTTTCGCTTATGTGGAACCCAAGCATCAAAGCAATAAATATAACCAAGCTGGTACAAATAACTTCCAATGCTTGATTTGGAGATTTGTGAGTGTGTCAGCTATCACCTGCATGACGTAACACGGATTGCTCTCAATGTCTTGATTTGATTGCTGTCAACTTTCACTGGCAGGCCTGGCAACGGAGCCCTGTCCAGCAGGAAATCTCCAGTGTGAAAAGCCAGTCACAGCACCTTATCCATACACTGCAGAAATCTTTCATTTTACTTTATTGTTTTTTGCTTTTCATTGTGTCTTTTTGTTGTTGCTTTTTGTTGTTCAATCACTAAGTTGTGCTAGACTCTTTGCAACCCTATGGAATGCAGCAAGCCAGGCTTCCCTGTCCTTCTCTATCTCCCACCGTTTGTTCAAACTCATGTCTGTTGAGTCAGTGATGCTATCTAACCATCTCATCCTTTTCCACTCTCTTCTCCTTCGGCCTTCAATCTTTCCCAGCATCAAGGTCTTTTCTAACGAGTCAACTCTTCACATCAGGTGGCCAAAGTATTGGAGTTTCAGCTTCAGCATCAGTCCTTCCAATGAATATTCAGGGTTGATTTCCCTTAGGTTTGACTGGTTTGATCTCCTTCACAGTTTCAAAGTCAAGAGTCTTCTCCAGCACAATTCAAAAGCATCAATTCTTCAGCACTCAACCTTCTTTATGATCCAACTCTCACATCCATACATGACTCCTGGAAAAACCATAGCTTTGACATTACAGACCTTTGTTGGTAAAGTGATGTCTTTGCTTTTTAATATGCTCTCTAGGTTTGTCATAGCTTTCCTTCCAAGGACCAAGGGTCTTTTAATTTCATGGCTGCAGTCACCATCCACAGTGATTTTGAAGCCAAGAAAATAAAATCTGTCACTGCTTCCCCTTTTCCCCCTTCTATTTGCCATGAAGTGATGAAGCCACATGCCATGATCTTCAGTTTTTGAATATTGAGTGTTAAGCCAGCTTTGTCATTCTCTTCTTTCATCTTCATCAAGAGGCTGTTTAGTTCCTCTTCACCTTCTGCTGTTAGAGTAGTATCATCTGCATATCTGAGATTGTTGATATTTCTCCCAGCAATCTTGGTTCCAGTTTGTGATTCATCCAGACCAGCATTTCACATGATGTACTCTGCATAGAAGTTAAATAAACAGGGTGACAATATACAGCTTTGTCATACTTCTTTCCCAATTTTGAACCAGTCAGTTGTTCCATGAATGGTTCTAACTTTTGCTTCTTGACCCACATACAGGTTTCTCAGGAGACAGGTAAGGTGGTCTGATATTCCCAATTCTTTAAGAAATTTCCACAGTTTGTTGTGATCCACACAGTCCAAGGCTTTCATGTAGTCAATAAAGCAGAAATAGATGTTTTTCTATGATTCTCTTGCTTTCTCTGTGATCCATTGGATGCTGGCAATTTGATCTCTGGTTCCTCTGCCTTTACTAAACCCAGCCTGTACATCTGGAAATTCTCAGTTCACGTACTGCTAAAGCCTAGCTTAAAGGATTTTGAGCATAATCTTACTAGTATGAGAAATGAGCATGGTTGTCTGATAGTTAGAACATTCTTTGGCATTGCCTTTCTTTGGGATTAGAATGAAAACTGACCATTTCCAGTCCTGTGGCCACTACTGTTTTCCAAATTTGTTGACATATAGAGTGCAGCACTTTAGTAGCAGCATGTTTTAGGATTTTAAATAGCTCAGCTGGAATTCAATACCTCCACTAGCTCTGTTTGTAGTAATATTCCGTAGGGCCCACTTGACTTCACACTCCAGGGTGTCTGGCTCTAGGTGAGTGACCACAGCATCATGGTTATCCCAGTCTTTAGACCTTTTTTGTATAATTCTTGGTATCCTTGCCAGTTCTTCTTAATCTTTTTGCTTCTGTTAGGTCCTTACCATATCTGTCCTTTATTGTGACCATTCTTGCATGAAATGTTCCCTTGATGTCTCCAATTTCCTTGAAGAGATCTCTAGTCTTTCCCATTCCATTATTTCCTGCTGCTTCTTTGCATTGTTCATTGAAGAAGGCCTTCTTATCGTTCCGTGCTGTTCTCTGAAACTGCAGTCAGTCAGATGTATCTCTCCCTTTCTCCCTTGCTTTTCACATCTCTTCTTTCCTCAGCAATTTGTAAAGAGCTTCTTCAGACAACCACTTTGCCTTCTTGCATTTCTTTTTCTTGGAAGTGGTTTTGGTCACTGCTTCTGTACAGTGTTATGAAGCTCTGTCCATAACTCTTCAAGCACTCTGTCTACTAGATCTATTCCCTTGAATCTATTCATCGCCTCCACTGTGTAGTCAGAAGGGGTTTGATTTAGTCATACCTAATTGGCCTAGTGGTCTTCCTTACTTTCTTCAATGTCAGCCTGAATTTTGCAATAAGGATTCATGATCTGAGCCACAGTCAGCTCCGGGTCTTGTTTTTGCTGACTGTATAGAGCTTCTCCATTTCAACTGCAAAGAATATAATCAATCTGATTTCAGTATTGACCATCTGGTGATGCCCATGTGTAGAGTCATCTCTTGTGTTGTTGGAAGAGGGTCTTTGCTATGACCAATGAAGAAACTTGACAAAACTCTGTTAGCCTTTTCCCTGTTTCATTATGTATTCCAAGGCTAAACTTGTCTGTTATTCCGGGCACCTCTTGACTTCCTACTTTTGCATTCCAGCCCCCTATAGTGAAAAGGACATCTTTTTTTGGTGTTAGTTCTAGAAGGTCTTCATAGAACTGGTCAGCTTCAGCCTCTTCAGCATTAGTGATTGGGGCATAGACTTGGATTACTAGGATGTTGAATGGTTTGCCTTGGAAATGAACCAAGATCATTCTGTCATTTTTGAGGGTGCACCCAAGTATTGCATTTCAGACTCTTGTTGACTATGAGGGCTACTCCATTTCTTCTAAGGGATTCTTGCCCACAGTAGTAGGTATAATGGTCATCTGAATTAAATTCGCCCATTCCCAAGTTTAATTCAGATTCAGATTGTGTTTTTACTTTTCTTGAAATAATAGAGCATAATATCAGAAATTTTTCCTATTTTTTCCATTTTCAATATTAAAATGGCTACACAAAAATCACCAATTTTGATAATTTTTTTTAATGCACACTGACATGACAGCTGTCACAATACAATCTAAAAAAATTGTTTTGAATGAAGTTAAAGAAAGCTAAGCATTACAAGAGCCATCTTATGGGGAAGCTGAGTGAACTTTCTAGTAAACCCAATACATGTGTCTCAGTTACTCATCTGTCATGGGTGTAATAACCATCCCCACTCACCATGCTGTTATAAGGATAATATAATTCATCCTCTGCACTAAACACAATTATGATGATTATTACTAACATTATTATTATATTACCCCTGTGCTTCTTTGATCCAACTTTTATTTGCTGCTGAAGAATCTATTCACTTCTATTAGGTATTGTGTCAGGCTCCTCTATTAGAAACAAAGAAACCGTGTGTTAACATCTTTAGAATATACACACTCACACATTCATGCACAAAGAAAGAGGTAGTACCAGAAGGAAAAACCAGGAAAATGTTTTTAGAATTACTAGTGGTGGTTTTTGTTTTGTTTTATCTTGCTTTTACTTTGGCTGTATTTCCTAAGATTTCTACAGAAAATTAAAGATCATTTTTATAAAATTCATGTCATTTGCTGACTTTTCACCTCCAAGTGGCAAAATAAATTTTTTTTCACTTAATTAATGAACAGCAGAAAAAAAATGCCCTTCTTTATTAACTCTATTTTTACACTACATTTCACAGCAGAATTAAAAACAAATGTTCTCTCTTGGCATATAACAAATTATTGCATAACGCACATAGTTGTTTCTGAGATCTAAATTACATCTGCTTCTGGCATTTTAACTTTAAAATATCTTATAATATTTATATTCTTTTTTGTATATTTGGGCTATAATATTGTGTATTATTAATCAGTCATTTCAGAGTGGTGCTTTTCTAATGCAGTTGATATAAGATTGTATTTCTAAAGGGCTAAAGAAAACAAAAACTATAAATTGCCAGAATGGAATGTTCATAAAATGCTTCCAAATTGGACTCGTTTGCTTTGCATCTTACTGTCCACTTCCTTAACCATAACAAGCTTCACATACCCTCCAAGTGAGAAACATGTGCTGAGACCTTTAGGATATTTGGAAATTTAAAGTAACAGTCTGAGTCACATAACTGAGGCATAACATTTATACTTGGATTTAAAACAGAATTATAAATTTGAACAAAATCTTTATAAATATATGTATGTATAATTACTTGATAAAATATGTAAGTGTATAAATAATATGCACTTATAGAAGTTCTAAATATAGGCAGACATAAAAAGGAAAACAACCTATATATAATGCCCATATCTGAGCACAAGGAAAACATGCCAAAAGTAAAAGGCAGATCCTTTTTGCTTGAATGATGTTGATGTAGACTTTTTCTCCTAGATGACTTTGCAAGGGACTTATAAATATCATATCCAACATCATGATGTGAACTCCAAGCCCCTGTTCTCTCTTCACCCTGTTCTTCAGGACTGTTGCCAGTTGGAATTCTCTGCATCTGTCTATGGAAGTTCAACATACATACTTTATTTTTATACCTTAATACTTCTTTCAGGTGCTTCCCAGGATCTTTATTTTGTACTCTCTATTCTTTCTTTCAAATGCTGGATATGTCAGCAAAGCCTTCTGTTTTCCATTATCTGAATTTAGCATTTCAACATCTGTATAATAGTTGTACTAAAAATACACAAAGATAAAACTGTTAGGGAACATCCTAAAATCTTATAAATTGGTAAGATGAATTGAGCTGAAGTTTTGTGGTTGTTTTTTTTTTTTTTTTTTTTTGCAGTTACTGAGAAGGATTTTGTTTTGATTACTTGTTTTGGTGGGGAGAAGGGGGAGCTCATTTTTTGTATGATTTTAGGAGTCTAACCTTTGGGTATATCTTCTGATTTATCTTCATTTGCGTACAAATCTGTGGGCTAAAGAGAGTTCAGAGAGAACAGTTTGTCTTAGCTTCATCCCCTGAGGCTTGGGAGAGGAGGTGTTAAGATTCCTCCTTCTATTTCATTCCTTGGCCTTGCAGCCGCTGTAATCTGGGATATTCCGATCCATCCCCGAGGTCTTACTTCCCAGTCCCTGAGGATTATTATTGGCACACTGGAGCCCAGTGCTAGGATCTGTCGAAGCAGTCAAAGCAAGAAGCAGCAGAATCATGCTGCCTGCCCAGAGGGAACCCAGTGATGGACGCCTGCTTTTCCAAAAATTAAAGACAAGTAAATAATCAGGTACAAAGTGGGCAATAAAGACCAGGAGCGTGAAGGACTAAATGAAAGAAAGGTTCATTAATCACCCAAGTAATTGTAGTAGATCAAGCTTTCTAATAAAATGCCACAAAGTGGCCTGCTTCAGGAACTATCCATACACGATATCAAAGCAAACTTGAGGACTCAGCACTGCTAGCGAGTGGCTAGGGTCCAGAAAACAGACACTTTGCTTTCATTTTTCAGCTGGCTTCTCTGTAAAATATGGATCCCCACCACCCTACCCCCACTCCCGGACATCCAAGTAAAGATCTGAGAACTTGTGAGAAAATTCAAAGTTTTTTTTTTTTTTTGTATTGAAGAACCCCAATGCATGACATCCTAGTGCCAGTAGAGTTAACAGTGCCCCAAAGTGGAACAGGGATAATTTGTGTCATTCACTGGGCTATGAGATGACAGTTATTTTGTATTCAGCTGAGCATTGGGATAAATCTTACTGCTTTTTACTTTGACACCTATCCAAAAAAAAAAAAATGCTGGTTTGACAGACTGTTCTAGTTTGGCATAATACAATAAAGAATTATCTCCAAAATAACATGTAAATCTGAGTTCACGATGTACATCCAACTCCCTACGAAGGCACCAAAGTAAAATGGCAAGTGCCTCTTGCAGGTAATCCCTGTTCCTCCTCCAGCTGACCCCATCCCAAGCACCCAGAGCCCTTTTTGCTTGGGGTTCACAGGCTGTCTTATCAAGGCCCTCCTTTTTTATGTACCTTTACATCCTTAAAGGCAGAAGACCAAACATCCCTCAAGACAACGTGAGGACAGGCTCTTAGCCTGCTCTGGTTGTCCTAGCAAACAACGTGTCCTAGTTCTAGCCACCTAACTCCAAGGGGCTGAGCTCAGTGACGACCCAGGACTGTTTTGTTTGTTATTTTGTTTTTGTGCTCTATTCCTCAGAATATTCTTCATTCCCACTCCCATCCTCCCAACCCAGTTCCCTAGTGGTTCCCTCTGTATTTATTATTAACCGAGCAAGCTCATGACTTTTGCTACAGCCTCGAAAATATGTCATCGTTAATGTCAAGGTAACTAGCACTGCCTCTGTGATTTCTTCAGTTTACTGGAGAAATCAGATTCCCCCTTCCTGTTCATAAGCTCACCTCCTACTATTCATGCTTTTCAACTGCTTCCCTCATCAATTTGCTTTCCGATCAGTCAAATAGCATGTGCTGGGCAGAGTACAGTACTGTATATTTACTTTTCTGTTTAATCTGAAATCCCTTGTTGAAATTGGCAGCCACGTGTTTCCTCTTCTTTCTGCATCTCACTTTTTGTTATGTTCCCTGTCTGATAGCCGTGAATTTTCCTCTGAGTTTGGTAGAAGAGAGCAATCATCAAGAAACAAAGAGTTGCTAATTAACAAAGAAATGCAGATTACAATGAGATGTGATTTTTTGCCAGTCATGTTGGTAATAATGAAAAGATGATGATACCATGTCAGTGAGGGCATGGGTGAGCTCTTACTCTGCAGGCAGAGTAGACAGTCCAGTGAGGGGTGACAGACAGGGAGCCCGTTTCTGAGGCCTAGGCAAATTTTTAGCTTGTTCCTCTCGGGTGGCCTAGCGGTAATGAATCTGCCTGCAATGCAGGAGACACAGGTTCAATCCGTGGGCTGGGAGGATGCCCTGGAGGAGGAAATGGCAACCTTCTCCAGTATTCTTGTCAGGAAAATCCCATGGACAGAGGAGCCTGGCAGGCTACAGTCCTCAGAGTTGCAAAGAATCGGACAAAACTGAGCACATACACACACACCCCTGGTTGGACAGCCCTGCAGAACGTTTGTACAGACTTTTAAATGGGTGTGCTTTTAGGGTCAGCAGTTTAACTTCTAGTAATCTGTCCTTAAGGACAAATTTACAGAGTGTGTATAAAAATATTTATCAATATCATTTGTAATAATGAATTGGGTTGTGATACATTCATTTAATGAAACATAATGTGGCAATTTTTTATATTAATGGAGACCCATATATTATATTGACCTAGGAACACTTTCAAACTCTATATCTTATTTTTTGTAACCAAAACATGCATTTACATGTATACACTTATATGCATATATGTATAGTTGCTTACAAACAACTCTGGAAGGATAAACACCAAAGTTTCACAGTGTTATCTCTGGGTTCTAAGATTGGAGTAATCTTTTTTATACTATATTTCCTAAACTTTTTGCCTCAGACAGATATGCATCAATCTATGATCAGACAAAATAAGGATTTTTTAAAAATATATATGGTAAAGAAATAAAAGTGAAATGTTCTCTAACACATAACATTTTCCATAAGTTATCATCAGATCACTCGGCAAACATGTAATGATAAAGATAAATGCCATTTGTTTGCCAATAGGCATTACCTTACACTTGTTATGTACATAGTCTAATAAAAATTCCACAATAACTTCAGGAGGCAAATTGCATTCAGCTAGCAAAGTGAGAAGCAGAATTAGAATTTCAACCCTGTTGTGTCTGTTTCCAGAGCTGCTCTTTTGTGACCTTGAGCTACGTAAGGTGTACAGTGATGACTTAAACCTGCCTCCTGCTTCTAGGAGTTTACAGGGCAAAACACATGCAGTATTCTAGAATTAGCTAGGTTTTTCTATATTGTTTGTCTCAGAAACTAAGGTCTGTCTGGAATTCTGGATTTTCTTCACTGTTGTTCATTCACTCTAGCTATGCCATCTAGAAACAGTCTTATCTGGAAAAAGTGCCAAGAGACAAGGAAAATACTTAAATGTTTCCCCTGGTAGGAAATGTGTCCTCCTTTCCATCCTAAGGAACTGGCTTCTGGAGTAAGAGAACAGTAAAGTTAACATCCACCCACTGCTGTTGGCTCATTTTTGGTGTGTTAGAAGTATATTAACCAGTGCTTGTTTTCATATGAGACAGTTTATGTAGAAGTGACCACAGCTGATAAAACTCAAGAGTTCATGCCAATAATTAAATTCCTCACAGTTCAAGTAATCATAGGGCCACTAACCTATGAGGTATTTACTAAGAAACACAGGGACAGATCCTAATTATCCGTATTAGCCACCATTCAGGTCAAACGACTAACTTTTCCAAAGGTCATTTCTTATTCTTCGTTGTATCAGCTAAAGAGGAAAAGCAGAAATGTATGGGATTTTTTGTTGTTGTTTGATTCAGTCAGTATCACTGATTTCACAGACACATGTTCTATCATGGCTTCTGTTGACTGTGTCACATGACTAGAAGCCCAGATTCAGGGGGAGAAGGCCTGGGGCCACCTCATGCCTGATCTCGTAAACTCCTTCCTCGGGGTCTCCCTGGATGATGCCATCATGCTTGTGGCTTCCCCAGGCACCTCCACATTTGCTGAGCCTTCTTCTTTGACTGAGCTGTGCTTTGAACCTCCAGAGCATCACATTTCCTCACTCAGTTAGGAAAGCAAAGACTGCACACTGTTTGCTTCTAAAATGTTTGACTTTACTACTTATGTTTTTGCTTTCTTAGTGTTTTTTTACTGAAAAGAACTTTATGACTTAAACTCACTTTCATAAATATTCTGTGCAGATAAGAGTATATAGGTTAGTAATAACTTATTACATAGGTCCTGTTTTAGCTGTCCATCCTATTCTAGGCGAGGGTTCCTTCTGATTCTGGCTTAGGTCCCCTTCTTTCACTGCCCTGGTTCTGATTATCTTCTGGGTCAGGGGAACTTCCCCTCCATACCCACCCTGACCATGCTTTCTGGTCAGAATCCTGATGCTGATCCATATTTTTGTTGTGAAGGCAACTTATCTGCTCAGTCCATAAGTGCCCCCAATCAGCCTTTTTTTAAAATGCAGGAACTTCTGACCGCAATTACACAACCTCAGGAGTGCCTGCAATAGGATTTTCATGGCTTTAGCTATTTCTATTCCTGTTTGCTATTGCTCAGTTCTGTACAAAGGCATTTTTGAGGGTCTGACTTGAATCAGAAAATGCTCAGGCAATGACTTCTGCAAAATGACCCTAAAAAGTCTGCTTTCCTTAGAAGCACATAGAAAAGGCTGAATCTTCAGCCCACAGCAGGGACATTAAACAGAATGAGGCACTTGATGCCCAGATAGCAGGGCGGGGATTACAAAGACGAATGAGTGACAGGTTCTGGCTTTAGAGGGCTTCAGTCACGGAAGGGAGTCAAGACCAGCACATGAATATCTATAAGATAAAAAGTGGTACCTACACAGGAGAAGTGCTGAGGTAACTGGAGGAGCAGAAATTACTTTTGAGTGGGAAACTCAGGGACAACTTTTAGCAGACCTGTGAGTTAAGGCAAGATTTAGAAAAGCGAAGTTGGCCAGGGAGAATATTTCAGATGGAGGAGGGATCGATACAAGCAACGCCGCAGTCTGGGTTTCTTGCTTTATAGATTCATCTGTTTAGTTCCAGAGAAGTGATGTGACTTAACAAAAGATTTCTACCAAGTCAGATTTTTTTGTTTTTTAACCCTGAGAGAACCGGCCTTCACCAATTCTGGCTCCCTGTAGGCTCTAAATAGCTTTATAACTCTGAATTTTTAGCTTTAAAATCAATTGAAAGTGTAGTGTATTAGTAGTGGGGAAACATTTAGATGCTGTGGGCAATGCTTCTAGTA
This sequence comes from Dama dama, assembly GCF_033118175.1. Lineage (NCBI taxonomy): Eukaryota > Metazoa > Chordata > Mammalia > Artiodactyla > Cervidae > Dama > Dama dama. Next base: position 15,823,386 of record NC_083687.1, on the reverse strand, counting down.
CTTTTCACCCTCTCAGAAAAGAGCAGTGGCATTGGGCCTCTCCTGTCTCTATTTCTAGGGAGCAGGTTATTAACCAACAGCAGTTGCAAGCACCCTCCCGCATGCCTGGGACCACACGCTCCCGCAGCGGCACCCACAGGCCAGCTCCGCACTGGAATAGCTGCTGGCTCTCTGGCTTGCAGCTCAGTGCGGCCAGGTTAAAACAAAACACAGGGCATCCAGTTAAATTTGAATTTCATGGAAATCGCAAATAACCTTTTAGTATGTGTCTGATGCAATATCTGTAACCCTGTTTCAGTTTTGTTTTGTATGATCAGGATTCTTATTTGCATCTGCAGAATTTCCATGAATACTTTTGCCTTGAAAACAACTAATTGATGTTTCCATTTATATCTTTTTTTAAAATTGCCATTGACCCCACCACCTCAAGGAATTTTAAAGATCAAGATCCAGGAGGATTTATAGAGAATAGACTTGGGTGGGTCTTATTGTCTTGAGTTACCTAACACCGGGATCACGGTAGGCAGTTAGTAAATGCTCTGCTCTCTGAATCAGTGTAAGAATAAGGAGTTAGCACATTCTCAGTTTTTATTCTTCATCGTCTTAGAATCTGTCCTTAAGCAGTGACATGTATATTTAAGCCTTAAATATAGTTTCCTCCTAGTATGTCTCACTCGGTAAAGAATTGAGAAACATCTTATACATGGTCAGTATTTTCCAAAGTTAATTCACACCACCTGAAGAGGAAAAGTCCAAGTAATTATGCAATGTTTGGGGGAAAAAAAAAGATTATCTATCAACATGATCCTGAATTCACAACTCTTGGATCCTAGGCATCCTTACCCCAACTTCTAATAATGGCTGGCTGAGGAAAAATAATCTAAGCTTTGCAGATTAAATATCCCAGAGGGTCATTAATAGCTAATGCTTTCTCTCTTATTTTATAAGAAATCAGATCTCTGAAATCATTCATGAGATATAATTCACTACAGATGATGTTCCTCTACTTCAGTACAAAGTGTTTCTGGTCCTGACACCACATTTTGAAGATATTAAAATGAAAATGAAAAGCATGGTCTACAGCTTGTGTTAATTATCCTTGGGTAGTTTATGGAAGCATTTGAGTTCTTCAGACATAGTTATCTAATATGATTAAAAAGGCCTGACTCCATCTCAGGGCTGTTTCTGTACTTTAGTGATTATTTTATTCTCCTTAAGTTTAAGTGCTTTGGGTCTTAATAGACCAAATGAATGAATATCAAAACCAGATAACAGAAAACGGACAAGGCATGAATGGCCGTTCCATTTATCAGACTACAGTTGACACATTAGATTCTTCTGGCCTAGACAGCTCTTTCATCAGCAGTCCAAGTACTTGATTCTAAATTAGGACGTCTTGAGTGTGAAAGTATGAGCATACCATTTCATTCTTCCCATTATTTAATGCTTTCTCAATGTTAAGGCTTTTTGTGAGTTGGATTCTGTGAGCTCCAGGGAATTCTTTTAAAAGAAGGAATGAGACCCTTCATCACATCACATAGGAATATTTGTATTTCTCTCCTGCCTTCCCCCGTAACATTTTCACAGAAAGGTTTTCATATACATGGAGCTGGATATTTTTAAAGACTTTCTGAAACAAATGTTTGTTCTAATTACAGTTTTATATGGTTTATGCCACTTACAGAAAACCCACAGTGTGAAAATGTGCACTTATGGAAATAATAAATTACATGATGTCTAACACCTGGTTCCTGATAGCTTGCTCAAAGGATGGATAAACAAATGCAGGAATAGCCACCAGCCACTATAATCAGTACCGTAAAATAAGTAATTAGATCGTATCAACAAATCAAACCCGTCTGGAAGCAATGGAGGAACAGCTTTAGGATTTAACTGTGGATTTCATTTCAAGGGGGCTTCCCTGATAGCTCAGTTGGTAAAGAATCCGCCTACAACGCAGAAGACCCCGGTTCGATTCCTGGATGGGGAAGATCTGCTGGAGAAAGGATAGGCTACCTACTCCAGTGTTCTGGCCTAGAAAATTCCATGGGGTCACAAAGAGTCAGACATGACTGAGCAACTTTGACTTCACTTCACTTCTTTTCAAGGACCTAATAACAAATAATGTATGTCTCTCTCCCATAGCATTATCCTCAAGGAAAGTAACTTGAAATGTTAGAAACTAAGTTTGTAATTTTATCTATTTTTAAAAAATTTTACTTTGAGAATTGGAGGAGTTTTATAATTTTTCATTTTATGACAATTCATGTTCATTGGGGAAAAGTGATAATGGACAAAGATAAAAATGGGATCATTTGTAATTCCACTACTGAAAGATAACAGCTGTTATCATTAAATGGTATAATTCAGATAAGAAAAAAAGATAACAACTGTTATTTGGTTGTAATCCTCCAAATTTTTCAATGAATACATATGTATTCCAATAAAAATGAGCTCATGCTTTTAAAACTGTTTTTTAACCTATGTTTTTCATTCAATTGAAATATCTTTTCATATCAGTATATATGTTCATCTTCAGCAGAGGTGCTATCAAGTCCATGTGTAGGTTTAGGGGGATTTATAGACCCTTCTTGAGAAGGCAATGGCAACCCACTCCAGTACTTTTGCCTGGGAAATCCCATGGACGGAGGAGCCTGGCATGCTACAGTCCATGGGGTCGCTCAGAGTTGGACACAGCTGAGCGACTTCACTTTCACTTGTCATTTTCATGCACTGGAGAAGGAAATGGCAACCCACTCCAGTGTTTTTGCCTGGAGAATCCCAGGGACGGCCTGGTGGGCTGCCGTCTATGGGGTCGCACAGAGTCAGACATGACTGACATGACTTAGCAGCACAGACCCTTCACCCCAAAAAATATGAATAAAAATTTGTAGGGTTTGTGTGTATATGCTGTTTTTTTTTTTTTTTTCTGGAAAAAATAGTGCATTGATACTTTCATTGGATTTGCTTTAACTTTTAGTGATAATTTAGAGAGAGATTACAGTTCTACATCTTCTCACTCAGGATCACAATGACTCCCAGTGTGTTCTTTTCCTCTCTGATCCCTCTGTTTATTTGTATTTTTCTTTATATGGGTCCTGCATCATTGTTTTAACAATTTAATGGTCATTTCCTTTTGAAGTGAAGTGTTAGTTACTCAGTTGTGTCTGACTCTTTGTTATGTTGTATTGCAACCCCGTGGACTGTAACCTGCCAGCTCCTCTGTCCATGGGGTTCTCCAGGCAAAAATACTGGAGTGGGTAGCCATTCTCTCCTCCAGGGCATCTTCCTGACCCATGCATCGAACCCACGTCTTCCGAATTGCAGGCAGACTGTTTTCCCTCTGAGCCACCAGGGAAGTCCATTTCCTTTCAAGTATTTAATTTTTAAGGTTTCAGTATTCCTTATTGTGATTTTTGTTTGTTTGTTTGCATCTTAGGGTCTCCGTCTTTGTCTTATAAACCTATCTTCAATGTAATATAGAACTTGAATTTGATTCAATTTACATAAATTTGTCCTAGATTTACTATTACATGAACACATGTTTCCAAACAGCGATAAGCTATTTTCCATATGATAGAATAAATCAAATGATTTGTCATCAAATGGGGACATACCCACAAGGACTGACTTTGTATTTTTACATAACAAAATCTTTTTAAATCTCTTTTAAAGCTTTTGCAAGTTTTCTAATTTAAAAAATTGTAAGGTAGTTAGCCTCCAATTAAATAAAGTAAATAAATAAAAATAAATATTAAAAAACAAACAAAAATATATATGTTCTGCATTTTTACATGTAAACCAAGACTACTTTAAGTTTTTGCTAAAAGAACCAACTGAGAAATCTGTATTTCTAAACATTAATGTTGTCTACAAACATAATTTCATATAAGACAGAATTATTGAAAAAGAGTTCAGAGAATTGGAGCAAAGGATGGATAAAGCTTTCACTGCTCCTTCAAGTTAATGAACTGTCAGGGAAGTCTATAACCATGGAGATGAGCTATGTGAAAGTGTTAGTTTCTGGGTCGTGTCTGACTCTTTGTGACCCCATGGACTGCAGCCCACCAGGCTCCTCTGCCCATGGAATTCTCCAGGCAAGAATACTGGGGTGGGTAGCCATTCTCCCTTCTCCAGGAGACCTTCCCAAGCCAGGTCTTCTGCATTGCAGGCAGATTTTTTACCATCTGAGCTACCAGCAGGGAAATGAGCTATATAGCTGTCTTTATAGCTCATAGAGCCCGGTCCCCTCCAACTGGCGCTGGTCCTGGAAATTCCCCATCCACCTTGTTCCGTAGGTGCATCTGGTCTTAACCGTCTGAGGTCTGTCTCTCTCTCCCTCCCTCTCTCTCCACCCATCCTCTCCTTTGCCTGCCATTCCTGTCCTTGCTTCCCAGCCCCATCCCACCCCACTCCGAGCCCCTTCCCCTCCCCGTCTCTAGCCTCTTCTCCCTCTTGCTCCACACTGCCCCCAGTGTGCCTCTCAGAGGGGCTCTCTGGGCAGCTCCTCCGTTTTAATACACTCCATCCTTGTCCCCAGTCTTTCCCCTGTCCTTGGCCTCAATGTCTATCTCTCTACTACACTCTTCTCAAAGCTTCAACCCACTTTAGCTTCTCTCTGCTAGCTCTTTCCATCTCCGCCATAATGAAACCTTTCCTGCCTGTTTCTCTTGTCATTGCCCACTTTCTGAACGGTAACTTTCTTCACCTTTTTCTGCTGCCAGCTGTCCTTCTCCCTAACTGGCTTCTCTGCCCCATCCTACCACCCCACTCTTCTCTTTCCTCTAAGTCATTTTCTTAGTTATGATGGATTTGTGGAGATAGGTGTTCATGTTTACATTAAACACAAATGCTTCCCTGATGGCCCAGACAGTAAAGAATCTGCCTGCAATGCAGGAGATCCTGTGTTCAATACCTGAGTCAGGAAAATCTCCTGGAGAAGGGAATGGACAACCCACTCCAGTATTCTTGCCTGGAGACTCCCACAGACAGAGGAGCCTGGTGGGCTTCAGGCCATGGGGTCACAAAGAGTCGGACGTGGCTGAGCAACTAACACTTTCACCCTTTCACACAAATAATGGAGTATTTGCCTACAGCGAGCAAAAGGTTCAAAAGATGTAGAATTTAAAGAGGCAGTTATTAATAGGTAGGGATTGATTAATTTACATTAGTTTAATTTCTTACTTACGTTTGCTCTAAACCAATGAAACTTTCTATGTCTACTGAAGTTAAAATGTTTGGTCATATCAAGATATGTGTATGCCTTTAATGAATTGGATACTTGAAAATGTAAGTTAAAGAAAACAAAATTAATTTTTATAACTTATCAGAAGCCTTCATCATTGCATTTTAAGAGTTTTTAGGGCCTTTAAATTTTTCTCTAGTTTCTTTACAAGTTTTTTTTAAATAATTTTTAAAATTCTATAAACTGAAGTACATGTCTGTGAATGTATTTTCCTATAAATAGGCTATATCTTCAGTGTTAGAGGGCTTCCCTCATAGCTCAGTTGGTAAAGAACCTGTCTGCGACACAGGATGGCTCAGCTGGTAAAGAATCTGCCTGCAATGTGGGAGACCTGGGTTCGATCCCTGGGTTGGGAAGATCCCCTAGAGAAGGGAAAGGCTACCCACACCAGTATTCTGGCCTGGAGAATTCAGTCCATGGGGTCGCAAAGAGTCGGACACGACTGAGCGACTTTCACTTTTATTTGTCAGTGTTAGAGGCAAGTGAGTCTGGATTCTGATTTGGATGTTTTGCATTTGCTGTTTTGAAACACTGGAAGTATCCAGAGGTTCAGCAGCTCTGCATTTGAGGGGCTATATAACTGCTTTTGTGGAGGTAAAGGGGACGTGTGTTACTAAGAGAAATCTTGTTGGTAAACTCTGCATGGGAATTTCCTCTGTATCATCCAAACTAAGAACTTTCTGGCCGCCTGAAAGAAAGTGAAAGTGTTAGTCGCTCAGTTGTGTCTGACTCTTTGAGACCCATGGACTGTCACCCACCAGGCTCTTCTGTCCATGGGATTCTCTGGGCAAGAATACTGGAGTGGGTTACCATTCCCTTCTCCAGGGTATTGTCCCAACCAAGGATTGAACTTAGGTCTCCTGCATTGCAGGCAGATTCTTTACCATCTGAGCCACCAGGGAAGTCCTTATCTGGCTCCCTACTGTTATTAAAAAGAGCTCATTCCAACAGAGTGGCTGACACTGAACTCAATTCCTTGCGCATGAGGGTCCATGTCTTTCACTTACTGGTTAGGGCTTGGTAAGTATATAAATGTATATAATACTTGTCATAGACCAGAGAAGACTAAAAGAAAAAAAAGTCTTGAAGTAACCACCTTTAAGCCAATTGGGAATAGTTCTTTCAGCAGAATCTAACAAAAAGCAAATGTGAAACTAATGACCCTGAAAAATATTTGTGTAGTTTCCTTTGGTCGTAGTCCTATTGGCACAGTCTCAGCCTTCAGTTTTTCATGTCCCGTAGATTGTAGTTAATCATAAATTGTGAATTTATTGTTCTTATCTGAACTTTCCTTTCATAAATTATGTGCTTTCCCAACACTGTATGTTTTAAAGGGTCATACCCATAAAAGAAGCTTGTCATGTTAGCAAAGTCAAAATAAGGCTTTCCTTCACCTTCCACCACTGGGTCTCAAGGACCCCCTCTGTAGCATCTTGTTCAAAATTATTTTCTTTCAAATGCAAGACACCAAGTTTATCTGATGATCACATTGCCCTAGTTGTTTGCATTTTGCTTGCTTTTCAAAAGTCTGTAGGAAGGAAAGTTCTGAATTGAAAATACGAATTTAGTACATTATAGATTATAGCAAATGCAGGACATTTTCCTGAGTTGATTGAGAGAATTTGTGTAGAAAGGGTAGGGGTTCCTGATTCAAAAGACCTGTTTAAAAAAAAAAAAAAAAGACCTGTTTTTAAATCCCAGTGTTTCAGTTTTCTAACTTACATGCAGTAAGTTGCATATAATATGCAACTAATAGTATGCAAATTACTTAATTTCTAGGAGTGTTCCTGTCCTCACCTGTGAAAGAGGGAAAATAATTTTTAGGTTTAAGGTACAGACAGATAACAAAATACATGTAAGAGTTGCTGAAATATAATGAATGTTCAATAAAAGTAATAATAAAGTAATTAGGAGAAGGCAGTTATAGAGAGAACCAGACTATGATAATCTCTTTAATTATTTTCCCCCTTAAGTAAGAAATCATGTAAGGTCAGTAGCACAGTAGCCAGGATGTGGCTGACCATCAAGGGATGCTGTTAATTTAATTTAATATCTTTCATTAATATCTTTCATTTAATATCTCAAGTTATTTCTTTGGGTTCCAGGGCCAAAAAGATGTGTTTATATTCATAACTCAAAATTCAACAAGTTGCTGTATTGAATGACTTCTTTAGCATTGATGCACACAGGAATCACCAGGGAATATTGTTTAAATGTAGATTCAGCAAGTCTGGCATGGGGCCTTTGAGTCTACATTTCTTCAAGTCTCCCAGGTGATGCCTTAGAAATTGGCTTACTATTCACACTGAAGAGCAAGGCATTCATGGGCCAGACAATAAATACCCTCTCTTTGTTCCTTGAATTACATTGTTTCATAGAGCTCAAACAGTCTAGAGATGATGTTGTTTTGCACATTTCACAGCTGAGAAATTTGTGACCCACAGAAACTGATGCATTAGTTAATGGTTGAGATCATTCAACCTAATTGTTCAGCCACATTCTTTACATACAGTGACCAGTATTTTTAATTTTGTAACTATTCTCCCATTCTTCCTATTTAGTAATGTTCCTAGAAATTGAGTTCTCAAGTTTCCTTTTATCTTTATCATTATTTTCAGCTTTTTAAGAAAGATCTTTGCTCACATTAATATGTAACTATAGTTTGTCAACAACGCCATTGCTTAACCCTTTGGGAGACAACCTGTTCTTGATGGCACCATCTTTAGTGGCTGAATGACTGATAGGGGTCAGGCAGATTCTGGTACATTTTGGTATAATTAGTCCCAGTTAGCTTCTCCAATCAGAACTCCTTAATAGCCCCCAAGAATGAACCACCTATTCTCTCAGAACCAGTGAGAAGCCAGCAGGCCCATCAGCTCAGGGGCATCAGTCATCTCCATAATTCTACCACAGAACAGCCCTAACCCACAAACTGGGGTATTTTGTATCTCGCTCACTCTTTCCAGCTCAGTATCCAAGGATAAGGTCCCAATGCCTTGCACTCCCTAACCTTGTTTTTCCCCATTAATTCCCTGGAATAAGACTGTGTCATAGTACACTTCTTCCATCTTTGTCCCCCGGTTACTCTCTGGGCCACACTTCCCATAGCTGTCCTGGGGTTTAGAACCAGCCGGGATTTCCATGTCCCAGTTTAGGCGTGCTCCTTGCTTATACCCATTCCTCTTTTCCCCCAACTTTCCCACAACCAGTACCATAGAGACATGGTTTCTAATTCATTTGGAGATGCTAATGCTGTCAGGAACATGCTAAATTTTTTTTTACAAAGATTATTTTAGAGATGCTAATGCTGACAGGAACATGCTGAATTTTTTTTAACAAAGATTATTTTAGAATAATGAGAACATCGTAATCGTGCACAATGTATAAACAATGAACTTCATTTAATAAACAGTTGAATGTAACATAATGATAAAAACAGTGCAAAAGAGCAAGTTTCTCTTGGATCGCTAGTCTCTCTTTTCACAAGGAGATAATAAATGTTCTTGAGCCAAAGGCAATTGGGCAGCAGTCTCAGGGTTTTTTTCTTCCTTCTGTCTTTCCTTCCTTCCTTCTTGTCTCGTATCTTCTTTGTGGGTGTATTGCAGGCTACTTGCAGAATCCCTGTGAAGGGATTCATTATTAACCTATCATAGTATATCATGACTATTTTAATGCCGGTAAATATACCTCTTCACCATCATTTTAAATAGTTGCCTAACAGTGTAAACAATTATGCCATAATTTATTTAACTTCCTAATGTGGGGCATTCCGATTCTTTCCCAACTTCTTTTGCTGTTATAAAGCATGCAAGTCCGTGACCTTATTAAGATCTAAGCAAGTGCAACTCAGTTATTTCCCTCTTGTCTATTTGACTATTTACCTTTTCAAAAAATTCTAAATGGTATGGCATTGCCCTTTAGAAATACATTGCCCAGCATGATGTTTAAATAAATGTAGTAACTAAATGTAGGATGGTAAGCACAGTGTTTAAAACTTGAATTCTGAAGTCAGCCTCCCCGAGTTTGAATTCCAGCTCTGCGGTCTGCTAGCTGTATGACCTTGGGCAAGACATATAACCTGTCTGTACTTCAGGTCCTTTGCTTATGATATGAGGGTACAATATGGGTACAATTGATATGGGTACAATAATAGTACCCAGCCCATCTAGTTGTTGTGCGTATTAAGGAAATGTTGTATTCAAAGGGCACAGGCCAGTAGCTAGCATTTAGTGCTTGCCCAAGTAATACCAGCTATTGTTGATGATAAGTAACTGGCTTTCCGTTTCTAGTCACACTACTAAACCTAAATTTCCACAAAAATATGACTGTAGATAAATCTTTATTTTTTTGGCAAGAAATGTTGGGAGCAAAAACAAAAGTAGTCCAGTGGTCTTGAGGGGATAAAGCTTGCATTAGAAATTATGGTCAATTCTTTGGTGTGGCCATGGGCTTCCCAGGTGGCTCAGTGGTAAAGAACCATACTGCTAATGCAGGAGACCTGAATTCGATTCCTGGGTCTGGAAGATACCCTGGAGAAGGAAATGGCAATCCTCTCCAGTATTCTTGCCTGGGAAATCCCATGGACAGAGGAGCCGAGCGGGCTACAGTCAATGTGGTCACAAAAGAGTCAGACATGACTTAGCAACTAAGCAACGACAGCTTGTGATATGGCCAGGACTCAAAATTTATAGTACAACAGAATTGCTGATCTAAGCTACAGGCTGTCAGCGCTGTCTCATCAACAGTCAGTTTGGTGGAAACAAATATCATCACTAATATCCTCCAGTCACCTACCAGCCAGGCTTAGTGTTCAGGCACATAGATTATCTACCATCTTTCTTGCCCATATGAACTCAAACTGAACGGCATGCATTTAGTTTTACTTCTCCAATAGGATTCTTTTACTTCTTTTTTTCCTAGCGACAGAGAACAAGTAAAATTTCTTGTTTACTTGGGCTTATCCTAAAGAACAGACTTATCGTACTCACTTGACCTCTTGGGAGAGCTTTCCTGCAGACAGTTCTTCACTGGCCAGCAGGGTTCTGGCAGCTGGGAGACCCCCAGTGGGAGCAGTGACTAGGTATGAACTTAGGAACTATTTTGGGAGATAGGAAAATGCAGGGAATTTAGGGTCAATCGTTCACTCTTAACTATGAGAGGAGTACATCAGAAACATCTGAATAGGCATTTTTCTGCATTTTAATTGTTAGGCCAAGTCCTTGGCTGATAAGAAAATTAATTCAACGATAAATCATTTAATGGATGAAGGGAAGACCAGGCATTTTTTTCTTATCTGAAGAGTCTCTGTTGTGTCAAGTACTAAGGGGAAAAAATTGCACGTCAAAAGGCCTGATCTTCATTCTTACTTTTATATCCAACTAATCAAGTCTCAGGAGGGGCGAAGCAATCCAGTTCTTTCATTTAGGCAGAAGTTCTTCAGCATTTCTTTGGATTCCTGGTCTTCCTTGTATCCTAAACTCTTATTGTGCAAGACAAGAGTCTTGATGTAACAACCAAAGTCCAGTGACACAGAGTGATAACTCAGCTAATCAACAGGCCTGTACAATCTTACAGTGCTTTCTTGTGAACTTGTAACCCACTTCAGTCCTGCTTAATGGAGTGTTTCCTAGAATATTTACTTCATGATCAGACTATACAGGAGAAATTATTTTTGAAAGAAAAAGCAAGGCAGAAGAATTGACTAGCCACTGCTTCCAGTCTAATATTGGCTGTTTGAAATTTTAGGGACACTGGAAACCAAAAAACACTTATACCCCAGAGGATAGTAAATTCTGTTTACTATTGTGGTAAATTCTAGAACTAATGGTAATTTTCAAAGTTCCAGAATTTTTGCTAAGTATTCAGGGCCAATACAAATGGATATGCATTACTACATTTTGAAACTTGGTTAATTGGCAATTGTGCATTCAGGCCTCCTCATGAGTGACAGAAGAAAGTAGCGATTATGAATATGTTGCCTCAGTGTCTATCATGAGAGGCTGAGGACACACACTATACAATATTATATAGCCATTAAAAATGAAATAGTTCTATTATATATGTACTGGCATGGAATATTGTTTCTGATAAATTTTTTAGAAAAATAATAATACAGAACTCTATTCAGGGTGTGATCTCATTTTTGTATAAACAAATGAAATCTACAAATGCACAGAAGGCTATAGGTAGCTGCTTCATTAAGAACTAGAAGGTTGTATTTCCGCTGCTAACCATGGATTCCCCAAAGTATTGAGAGTCAATAAAGATGAGAATGGTGGCAAGGGAGGGAGAAGAGTAGAGTGTTTACTTTTCAATTTATTCACATCTGTGTTGTTTGGAATTCTTTCCATAAATATCTATTTTTATAATATTTCACATAAAAACATAAACACATTTTGCATCAGGAACTAATGTCTCTATGTCTCTGACAGTTTGAAGCCTGCTACAAGGTAAGATTATGTCAATCAGCAAATGGTACAAATAAGTACCCCTCCACCCAAAGATGCTCCTTAAAAATTACAGTGCAAATTGGGAAGCAACAGCTGTCACATTGTCGCAGACTGTAGGAAGACGTAAGAATGACATCCAAAGCTGCTTGTTGTCGTTCAGCTGCGAAGTCGTATCCGACTCTTTGTTGACCCCATGGACTGCAGCATGCCAGACCTCCCTGTCCTTCACTGTCTCTCAGAGTTTGCTCAGATTCATGTCCATTGAGTCAGTGATGCTATCTAACCATCTCATCCTCTGCTATCTGAAGGAAATCATTACATCTTATTTGAGTAGGCTGGTATTACTAGTGGAAAGGAAGTGTATTCTGTTCAAAATGATGCTGAAAGTGAGCAGATATTTTCAAAACAATGTGAGAAAGATAGACTGCTGCCATATAATGATAGTGAGCATCACAGATAGTGATTGCCATCCTTACACCTTCCTTATCAAGAGTCTTTTCTCAACATAGAAGGAATCATTCCATTGATTCTATACTGATGCTCTAGATACAAGGTCAGGGAGAGGGAACACAAGGAAGAATTGAGTCAAGAATTGCCCCATGATGCTTGTAAACTAACAGGGAAGCGAAGATGCCATGCAGACCCTAGAATGCAGTGTGGACACTATAAGCCGCAAACTAAACTTCCTGGGGTGGCCTGGATGTTCCCTCCAAAGGCAGATGTTTGTTTTCTATTTTTTATTTGTTTTAGAATAGGACTAGCATGGAAATCATTGTAAGGAGAAGGGAAAGATCAGCATGAAGAGGTGCTAAGGAGGTAACTAATCAGGTAAGCCTGCTAGGAGCCTGAAGAGAGTCTAGGGAGAGGTTGGCCATGAGAAGGAGGAAGGATATTATCCAAAATCAGAAGGAAGAGGGCCTGAGAGGTGAGACAGAGACACTGGCAGGTGGAGGTAAAGGTAGCTGAAGGAGCCCACTTGAAACAACTTTGACTTCTCAGTCTAGTGAGAAGCTGCATTATTGATGGAGAGGAAAGCAAGGTGGCGGGCTGGGGGCTGTGGAAGGATTTGGAAGAGCCACTGTGGATACTGTATGTCAACCAGGAGTGAGTCAAAGGGTTTGGGGCACCACTAAGGTCCCAGCTCAGACTGAGCAGCAGGAATTTTTAATGAAACTGATAAAAAAATGCTTTTCATTACTTTATCTTTAGCAGTGTTGCAGTTAGGCACAGGAGCACAGAAAGCTTGGCTAGAATGCTTATCTTGTAGAAATCAAATGATTCTTGAATTGAAATCTGCATGTGAAAGTCCACTGGAAATTAATCAAATAATTGCATCATTTCCAGATTTCACTTTGCCAATTTGTTTCTTCCCCGTTAATGTTTATAGTCAAATCGGATAACTGTATTGTCATAAGGAAGTGAGAACAATATCCTGTACTTCAAATGTTAACTAACAAAGTAATGCCACTAGGATTTCTAAAGTTTCAAGCTTGTAGTTGATTCTCATACATTATGTATTTTTAGGCTGGAAAAACTAATAACATCCTTTTTGGAAGACCAGGATCCAGAGAGTAAACTAGAGGTTGGCGCTGATATGCGTAAAATTCATCACTGTTTCCATTATTTAAAGGTAAATTTAAACATTTCCACTAGTAGAAGCCATTGTCTGCTGTGTTCAAACTGCAATAAAGCTTTTCTAGTTGACCTGCTCTTGAAAGGTTGAGGAGCCAGCTTCCCATTTCCAGAACAGTATGATCTTTGAACCACTGAGATGGTTCAAACAGATGATCACTGAATTTCTTCAGAGGTTGTATCTTACTTTCCAATGGATAATCTCAGACCTTGGACTTCTAAAGCTTTGGCCAGGAATCTCTCTACCTTCTACACAAAATAGTTTCATGTTTAAAATCCACTTATTTTCAAGCAATGTCAAAAGAATTGTGTCCTTCATTTTTCTCCAGCAGCTTTGGTCTTAGGTTTTACTTTCATAATGACACAGTGTGAATATCATTAACCTCTGTGTCTGCCTGACTTGTAATTTAGCATACTTCATTAAGATAATAGACATTTGTGTGAGTCTGTTCTGGACTCGGCATGGAGAAGGCAAAGTTGACTAAGTCACGGAGGAGACAGATATGTAAAGAATAATTATAATACATGAACACTGTTTTTTTTTTTAAAGTGTGAGTTAGTGGTATGAGGTTATAGAGAAAGCAAAAGAAGTTCAAGAGAAGACAGTGTTTGAGCAGGAATTCCCCATGTTAGGGAGGGAAAGACAAGATAAGGGGGAGGAGTATGATGAAGGAGGACGGAAAGAAGACAGGTAGGAGGAAGAAGACACGTTGCCGCAAAGGCAACTGCATTGCAAGGCGAGGTGTCAGAGGGGAGCACCTAGTGTGTGCAAGGCACTGGTAAAGGCAAAAAGAATCAGAGACACAAGACACTGGGAATAGAGGTATGGATGATGCTAAGCTCTTGTTTCATCTTACAGAAACTACTGCATGACAAGAAGATCCACAGACAGAGCACAGCCCCCTCTGAAAACAAAGGTCAAAACTGCCAAGAACCATTGAGAGAGGAAGAGTATAAAAAGCTACGTGATATTCTGCAGCAGAGGGACAATGAAATCAGTATCCTTTCTGCAGAGATTAGAGACTCTTCTTCTATGGGCTTGGACCCGGAAACCCTTAGCTATCTTCCCCTAGCCACATCACCCAGCTCCCCACCCAGCTTCTAGCTCACGTTGTTTCTTTCCATTTAGAAGTAAAATATCCCTTCACCAAACATGTTGTCGCAACTAGTGAAAAACAGAGTTGCCATAAAAGAAAAAAAAAAAAATTACCTTGCTTTTAGCTAGATATCTTACCATTATGGGAGACATTTCAGTTTATTGAAAAGTTTGGGTTTTCTTTCTCTCCACATTAAAAAATTTTTAATATATTTTTGACTACTCTACAGTGCTTTTCCTGTTTTAGTCCCGACCCAGTAAGCTAGCTGGTTATCTTTAGCTAGCTGGCCGGACACCGGGCTGACCACAGCCTCACCATGGCCCAGAATTTGTGGGCTCTGTGTGGGTGAAACTCGAATGATGGCCGAGAAATGACAAATGGTATTTAGCTTATAAAGAGCAGAGATTGATTTAAATGTAACTTTTTATTTAAAAAGCCAGATCTACTGCTTTGAGTTCCACTTACAAATGTTCCCAAATTTGGAAGTGAGTGTAGATGAGTGTTAAGGATAGAATTCTTACGTCTCTAGGAGACAGCGTGTATTGGGGACTGAAATGGTAACAGCACATGGGAACTGCCTCTCTTCCAGATGAAGTGCATGCGTGCATGCTAAGTCGACTCTCTGTGACCCCATGGACTGTAGCCCACCAGGCTCCTCTGCGCATGGGATTCTCCAGGCAAGAATACTGGAGTGGGTTGCCATTATCCCCTCCAGGGGATCTTCCTGACCCAGGGATCAAACCTGTGTCTCTTACATCTCCTACATTGGCAAAGGGGTTCTTTACCACTAGCGCCACCTGGAAAGCCCACAGATGAGGTGGTTACCTCTAAAGAGCCCCTAATGGATGGTTAGACCTCAGATATCCCCAGTATTTCTTCAGTATTGTTTCTTATTTTATCTTCCAAGCTTCTTGCAAAAGATTTGGCATTTTCATTACATTTTCAGGCTTTAAACATGCATAAGAAATGATTTCAGTCAGTTCTTTATGAACAAATATTTTTGTTCACTTCTCAAAAATTGCTAAAAGGTATTTTAGCTTTAGCTATTGTGCAAAATTCATAAAAAATAGCTTACATGAAGGAAATCCAGTAATAAAGAGGTAAAACCAAACCAAATAGGAGGTAGGCACTCTGCCTGATTAACTTCAGCCTCTAATTTTAGTTGAGTGTTAGCAGACCCCATGTGTCTGATTCAAGTGAGTTCGAGCTGCTTTATTATCGGGCCAGTAACAGTAGATCTGACTGTGAATTGAACTCCCACACAAGCCCTTGTCTCTGAGTGCTGCCCACAGTGCTGTCGCCCTTACATTCCTTTTCCTCTCTCCTACCCTATCCATCTCCAGAGATGGTCCCAGCCGAGACCTCAGTCCTGGCCCCAGCCCCAGTCTGAGCTCTGCTTCTCTTCCTGGCCTTGATCCTAGTTCAGGATCATCTCCCCTAAATACTCCTACCAACTCCTTAATCCCCTTCTGGGCTTATGAATGTCTGTGCATATGGGAGGGATGAAATGAGATATGACAGAGAGGGAACAGCCTAGGCTTGTTCACATGTTTATTTTACAATGGGAGTGAGAGAGAGACATACATCATTTCTTCACTGGTAAATCCAGGTTCTGCTATCCATGCAGGGCTGTGCTAGATTCCTTCCTGACCGTGAACAACTCCAGCCGGGTCCTCGCCCTCTGAGACTCATATTTGCAAGGAGAGTGTGTAGGAGGCTTGGTGAAAAGAGCACTGAACTTGGAAGTTCACACCCAGATGGATGCCCTAGCTCTTCATCCGTCATCGCTGACAACACTGCCTCTCGCCAGCGTCTCAGAGCCGAGCAGAGCTGGTGAGATGCCGCCTGGCTTGTGCTCTGGGCTCTGCAGAGCGCTGCACCATGGAGAGTATGACCCACAGACAATGGGCAGACTCAAAAGAAGGATGGAGAGCTGCTAAGACATGCTCATCACAGAGCTGGCATTTATCAAGGGCTAATGACCAAGAAAGGCTCTTGACGTTTCATAGTGTCTCACAGTCATGTTGGAGACGATTTTCATTATCTTTTTGGGTAGAACCAAGAAGGCCAGGATAGTGACAGGAGGAGTGAGAAAGATATGGCTTAAAATAGGAGGAAAAGTGATCCTGCCAGAGCTCAGCAGAAGATTGTCCTGCAAACAGAAAGACAGTGTGCAGCCTGGAATGCTCTTTGTGGAAAGGGAGTGAAAACGGTGTCATTTCAGTGGCATTATCAGCTTGCATAAAGTTCAGGCATCTCTTCACAAAACACTTAACAGGGTGACACTTGGTCCCCAGGGCTGCACTTGGCAGGAACAGAGGCCCGAATGAAGTGGGAGCTGGAAGCAGGGCCAGACAAAGGGAACCAGAGAGAAGGGAGGCAGCAAGATGAGTCTCTGTTGTGGTCTTTGTGAATGCCCATCAGAACACCGCGTTTCTCTGGTTCAATCCTTCCAGCAGGTTCCCGTTACAGTAGCAATCACGCTTCTTCCTCCAGATGAAGAGGCCCCATGTGATCTTGCACCCACCCAGCCCCTGCTTCGTGTCTTCTGCCCCCGCCCCGCGCACGTTTGGCTGTGGGCACGGTGCCTTTCTGTCCTAACTTATAACACCCGACTTCTTAACCTCAGCTGTGCCGCCGTCGGAACTGTCCTGAGCAGTCCTCTACCCACTGGCCGCCAGGAGCATCCCCAACCCCCCTGCAGAAGGAAAGTCCAAAAACAACCCAGAAATATCTCCAGACGTGGCCAAGTGTCCCGTGGGTGGTGAAATAGCCTCTGTTGTGAACCACTGCCCAGCCCATTTCTCCTTCGGGTTTCAGCACTCGCCACTTCCTCTGCTTTGACACCCTCCCTATGTCTGGTTCTTCTTGTCATTCAGATCTCAGCCTAAATGTCATTTTCTAAAAAGCCTTTCTTGAGGTTTGAACCTTTCTTGAGCACCCAGTAGAAAGCGGCCACTCAGTCACTCTTGACCTTTTTAAAAAATAAGCAATCTGGCACTTCTACCCTCTTGTGTGTGTGTGTGTGTCTGTGTGTCTGTGTGTGTGAGAGAGATCCAGCTTTCTCCAGTAGACATCTGCTTCATGAGCGCAAAAAGCCAGTCTGCCCCTGCATCTTTCTATCTCTGTGCCTAGAACACAGCGCAGCCTGGCACGCAACGCAAGCTCCAAGGAGTGTTGCTGACTGAGTGAAGGAAGCACATGGCTGTGGCCAAGCATGAAACAGTGAAAGAGTGTGATGGTCTCGCTCATCACCCCCACACAGAGGGATGGGGAGCGAGGCAGACCCAATTCCTAGACACCACCAAAGTTGTGAACACCTTTGGTAAATACAAGCTTGTTTGAGGTAAAGAACAGAGGCTGTGTCAGGGCTTGTAAGAGAAAAGCCATGCCTCCAGAAATCACAAAAAGCCGAGGTCAAAGCTGAAGAGGAAAATGGAGGTCAAGTGCTCTCCATGTTCCCTGCCCAAAAATGAGTGTGCCTGGATGCCTCCCCCCGCTTCTGGGTAGCCGTCTTCTTTCCTACACCATCTTCGTGTTTCCTCAGACTCCTGTTTGAATGAAGCCACCCGCAGGGCTGGTGAAGCCTTGGATTCATCTCAGTGCACATGCAGAGAGACTTATGAGATTCTCCAAAGGGAGTGTCGTATTTTCTCCTCAGAACCCCCTAGAGGTCTCGACAACTCGAACTTGAAAGAACAATGAAGGAGGGTAGAATGGAGTGACTTTATCACTCATCATCAGTGCTCCTAACAGATCCATATGGCTCACAAAAGTTCTAATTTAAAATGATATATCTTTACTAATGGGGCTTCCCAGGTGGTGCTAGTGGTAAAGAACTTGCCTCCCAGTGCAGGAGACATAAGAGATGCAGGTTCGATCCCTGGGTCAGGAAGATCCCCTGGAGGAGGGCATGGCAACCCACTCTGGTATTCTTGCCTGTAGAATCCCATGGACAGAGGAGCCTGGCGGACTACAGTCCACAGGGTCGCAAAGCATTGGACATGACTGAAGTTGCTTAGCATGCACATCTTTACTAATAATTCACCTCTTTTAGTGAACTTAGAGACTTTTAAAAAGATGACTTAAAGCCCAGTTAGAAGGTACGCTGAATGAGTATGAGTTGGACGTGGAGGTGGTCTGACACCAGAGCTGACTCTGCTGAGCTGCCTGCTGGGCGGGCTCTGCGTTCTCCCTGCTCCTGGTCCTGCTGATTCCAGATCTGCTTCCTGCATTCAAGTCTTGTTTACGGAGACAGCTCCATTGTCTACCACTACCCAAGGTTCGTTTTCCTTTTTATAAATGCTTTCATGAAAGCTTTAAGCCCAAATTAGTTTGAACTCAAAGATTTTAAAGACCTTTAGGCTAGCTCATTTTTCGTGTAATGATAATGGTGCCCTATTGAAAGGCCAGCATCCTCCCACACTGTCCATCACTGTATCAAGGACCTCAGAAAGGTGAAGTCTTTCTGTCGTCTGTCTTTGTCACATGACCATAGCAAGTGTTGTTGAAACTATCAATCTCACTTGAAAATAAGTGTTTTGATTATTCTAATCCATCATGAATGACTAAATCCTTAAGTCAAATTTTAGATATTTTGGTAAATATGTTAAAGAAGGAGAAGAAGAAAGCTCAGGACGCTCTCCACCTCTCCAGCACGGACAGAAGTGAACTGAGACACGGCCAGAGCTCCCCCTTCCCACCTGGGAACCCAGACGGTCCGAAGACATTGCCATTGTCTGCTCCCACTCAGTCCCTGGACTCCAGCACTTCTCCATACAGATCCAGTTTGCTCCACAGAAAAACAGGTCAGTTATACTTATTTATACACACAGATTCTATAATTATAAATTTAAAAATATAGGCTGTCAAATTATACCTCCATATAAGAAATAAACATGTAAATGATTTTAATCTTTGTTATTATATTAATCATCATAAATATGACCATTTTTAATGTTACCAACATTTCTTAAAGTCTGGAAGTTTTAGTAGAAGCAGCTGCAGCAGCAATAACAGAAAACCCCAAGTAAAGTATGTGCTCAGTTCAGTTGTGTCTGACTCTTTGCAACCCCATAGACTGTAGCCCACCAGGCTCCTCTGTCCATGGAATTTTCCAGGCAAGAATACTGAAGTGGGTTGCCATTTCTTCCTCCAGGGCATCTTCTTGACCCAGAGATTGAATCTGCATCTCTTTCATTGGCATGTGGATTCTTTAGCACTGTTGCCATTATTTCCATTCTGGAAAAAAAAAAAAATCATTCTCCATAATGGAATTCAGTGTAGCATCCTTTAGTTTTAAATGTGCAAGGACAAAGGCTCTAACAACTTATCTATCAGAATTCATTTTTATTATTATCAGATCTCTTAAATGCCAGTTTCTAAAACTGATGACGAAACTGAACACACAAAGCATGGACTGTCCCAGAGGCTGAAATAGAGGGCTCAGGGCAGCAGCAGAAAAGTCAACTGCAGAGAAAAGAACAGAAAACTTCCTCCAATACAGGAGGGAAAGAAGAATCACCACTGATGTGATGAAACAGTGTTTATTTATAAATCTAAATGAGCTCTCTGCAGCAAACTTATTTTAGGATATGATCATAGTCTTCCTTAAAAGACAGTAAACACACACAATTTTGTCAGATAACAGGATTTGTCAGAATTGGACTAACTCCGAGGCACCTTGCCCAGGTGTAGTTTTTGATAAGTGTGTTGGTACCACCACAACGGCGAACTTCCCAGGTGGTGCTAGTGGTAAAGAACCTGCCTGCCAATGCAGGAGACCTAAGAAATGGGGGTTCTATCCCTGGGAGAGAACGATCCCCTGGAGTAGGAAATGGCAACCCATTCTAGTATTCTTGCTTGACGAATCCCCATGGACAGAGGTGCCTAGTAGGCTACAGTCCACAGGGTTGCAAAGAGTCAGACGTGACTGAAGCGACTGAGCTTGCACGCTCCATCACTATAGCAGCCACAGAACCATGCTGGAAGTCCAGGTTGGTGTTATACGCTTCTCTTTCTATTAGACCAGCAGACCATGATGTATTGACCAATGCCTTTCTTGTGAAGACACTGAGGAATCTGAAGTATGGAATGTTCTAGAACAAAGGGATAAAGAGCTTCCCTTTTGCAGCTTAGGCTGAAATTTCCTGTGTAAACATTTGTTGGGATGAACTACCAGACATGCATAGTTTTCTTACGCATCTAGTTTGGAAATAACTAAAGAGTATGGTGCTCATTATGGAGCACACTTTTTAGCTCATAGAGACAAGACTGAGAAGCCTGGAAGTGTATTTGGTGATGTTATATCCCTTTATCTCTTCATTCATTCCAGATCTCCTTGCTGTGAATATTTCTTTAGCAACACAGTAGGATAAGTTCAAATCCCAGGAAACAAAGATGCTATTTTTTTTTACCATTGATCATGGTGTCAGTAGACAGGGACAAGCAATCATTCTTCTCTGTGATTGTTCTCCATAACAGCATTTCTTTTTTTTTTTTTTTTTTTTCCATACAGCATTTCTATACTGTCTTATGGGTAACAGCTAGTTGGAAAAAAGAAGGCCCTCTAGACTCCTGAATTCATTAGTTCAACCGTCATTTTTTTCATTTCTTTATTCAACATACATTTATTGAGTGCATGCTTTGTTCTAATTACTGTGTCAATTATTGTCATATGGCTAAAGCTTCCATGAGCTTCCCTGATGGCTCAGAGGGTAAAGAATCTGCCTGCAATGCAGGAGACCCAGGTTCAGTCCCTGGGTTGGGAAGATCCCCTGGAGAAGGGAATGGCAACCCATTCCAGTATTCTTGCCTGGAGAACTCCATGGACAGAGGAACCTTGTGGGCTACAGTTCATGGGGTCACAAAGAGTTGGACACCATGAATGACTCAGATACAAAGCTTACATAGTCCTTACATGTATCAGGTACTAGTTAAGTTCGCTGCCTGAGTGAACTCATCTAATCCTCATTCTGTTAAGTTGTTGTTTTACCCCCGTATTACAGACAGGGACATGCATGGCCCAGCAGCACCTGACCTCAGAGCATTTACAGACTGACAGAGAAGAGAGTCTCGAACAGTTAATTTCAAAGTGCGCTTCTATATGACTGAGAGAGCACCCAGCAGGGAGACTTCCCTCAAGTTAAGACCAGGAAGATCCAAAGTGGGCGTGAGGGCGGGGTGTGGCTGGGAGGAACTCTGCAAGCAGAAGGAATCACTTGAACGGCTTCCACTGCCTCTGTGGTGGAAAGGAGCATTTTATGAAGCAGAAAGGCCAGGAGTGGTGGGCTCTGGGGAGTTAGAGGCTGGGAGGGCAGGTTCAGAAGCATGTTGGGCAGACAGATTGGCAGAGGAGGACACAGGACCAGACGACCCTTTAGGAGGCTGTTGTAGTCCAGGAGTCCCAGCCAGAGGATGGGGAGGATGAGAGAGGTAGAGTATCAGAAACACTCCAGGAGGCGCAGGGCTGGTTGGTGTAAGGGTGGTTATGGGGGGTAAGTGTGATGACTGGTCCCCAGGTCTCTGGGTGGCTGGTGAGGCCCTTCACAGAGGTGGAGAGCAGTGCCTCCCCTGGCCTGGCAGCAGCTGGCATTGTTGGCTGCAAGAACATGGCACTGGCCGTGAAATGAAAGGTCACCATCAGTTCCTGAGTTAGAATCACTTGCTCATGATGGAGGAACTCTCTTCCTTGGCCTTTTCTGAAGACACACACCATCGTGCCTGCATACTAGTGGCCTCCACTATCACTACCCCACCCCTCACCATGTGCCAGACCTTCTCTGTTTCTGTTTTTTCTTGCCCACACCATCTCCCTTCTCATAATTCTTCTTCCCCGCAGCATCGCATAATCTCTCTCCCAACTCATAATTATAGCCAGTTTTTTTCAGTAACTCTTTTATCCCTTGATATTGCTATCAAGACAGCCTGTAGTTTTGTTTGGAGGATGAATTACATTCACTTGAATATAAAATCACTGAAAAAATAATGGAAATTGTTTGCAAAGTCCAAGTACAAAGGAGGTAAAGCAGTTTTGGAGAAAAGCCTTACAGTTGAAAGGGTTTTCAAGTTGTTTTAACTGTCGGATATAGTTCTCGCAATGACTTTAAATAGGAATAGGCTCACAAATGGGTTGATAATGATCTAACCATTTGGAGGAGATATTAATGGTTTTATTTTTTGGCAAAACTACAATTAGGACGAAAACTGCTTGGATGGATCAGATGCCTCAAAGTAACAGGTAATGGGGTAGTTTGTTGTGATATTTAAAATCCTGGGCACTGATTGGGCTTTTATTCATACACTATTTTATATATGAGAGGTTTGTGTAAACTAAAACAAATACAAAAAATTAATAAGCATGTTGTTTAGATGGAAAGTATTACTGCCTCATGTAGGTGTTGTCAGATTCTATTAACCATCCCTGTCTTAATGCAGAAAGCAAGTAAATCTGACCATCTTCCACTCTGAGACTGTTGTGAAACTGTTTCTCCTTTGGCAACCCTCCCCCTTTTCCCATTCATCCGCTACTTTATGCTGAAAATGACTTGTGTGAAAAGAAAATGAAACCCAATTCATGGTTCACCAGAGAGCACACCCCCCCCCCACCCACACCCACCCTCACCCCCACCCCCACCCCAGTCCCTGCATGAGCCGCCCACCAAGACAGAGGGAGGTTAGGGCTTCCAGAGTCTTTTGTTGTTGTTTTGGAGGTTAAATGTCTATTTCACTTTCACTGGAATAATGAGAGGGGTTGTTCAACTCCACAGTTTGCAAAGAGCCATTCATATTGTTCTCTTTAAGATAGAAGGAATATTATAGTTTGAATTTTTGTTGTTGTTTTGTTGTGGGTTTTTTTTTTTTCTGATTTAGTTCTCCAGCTGTTCTTCCAAATAGTCACCTGGAACCAATCAACATCCCAGAAGCCCCTCAGGACTCACCACTTCCTTTAATGATTTGAGATGCTAACAGAACCCACTTATCCCAGGTGATGTCATTGGCATCTAAAAAAAAAAGAGTTACTTGCTCAGTCACATCTAACTCTTTGAGACCCCATGAACTGTAGCCCGCCAGGCTCCTCTGTCCATGGAATTCTCCAAATAAGAATACTGGAGTGGGTAGCCTTTCCCTTCTCCAGGGGATCTTCCTGACCCAGGGATCGAACCCAAGTCTCCTGCACTGCAGGTGGATTCTTTACCTCTGAGCCACCAGGGAACCTCTGGGGACTCCAGGCTCTTTTTCTCTTACTCGGGGAGAATTTGTTGAGTCCTTCATAGACACATGAAGGGCCCAGGGTACCTGTTGAGGGAGGACGGAGGGGAACTGAGAAATCTTTTGGGGAAAGAGCAGAGAATAAAATAACAAGTGCTGTAAGCAGGAAGTACAAGAAATGCTACTGCAGGAATTCAAAAGAGAAGGGAAGAGTTTCAATAAGTAGATCAGCAAAAACATTATGGAGCAAGTGACCTGGAAGCTAGGACTTTAAAGTTTGGCTATTCAATGATGAACGGAAGAACTTTGTCTAACATTCCAGGTTTAAAAATTAATGTGAACAAAGGCTTGAAAACAAAAGCAAGTAAAGTTGCAGGAATATCTGTTTAACTGCTGTCTTGGAGTTTGTTTTTTTAGAAAAAACTTCAACTGAGCATATTTTTAAAATCTTATTGTCTTTATTCAACAATTTGTGAATCAAGCAGCATCCAGTCTAGCAGACAGTAAGGAGCTCTGAGGAGCTGAACAAAATGAAAGACTTTTGCAGGCAGACAGGAATGGGAACAAGCAAGTAAAACTACTGGCAAAAGGCAGGTTGGTTATAGCAAGGTCACTTTCCTTTCAGGTACAACAGGGGTCTGTCGGGCAATTTTTTTTTTTAATTTGTTTATTTATTTGACTTCTCCAGGTCTTGGTTGCAGCACGTGGGATCTTTAGTTATGGCATGCAAACTCCTGGTTGTGGCATGTGGCATCTAGCTCCCTAACCAGGGATCAAACTCAGGCCTCCTGCATTGGGAGTGCAGAGTCTTAGCCGATGGACGACCAGGGAAGTTTGTGTCAGGTAGATTATTGATTGACTGGTTTAAGACTCCACTTCTAGAGGAGCCAAAACTGTAATTAAGTTAAAGCTTCCTTTGGTGATGTGGGGTTTAGCATAAATGACCCCATTTGGGACCCGTTGTCTTGTTTCTAGCAAGAGGTACAGGAAGTCAGAATAAATAGGGTAGAAAAATGATTGGGAAGTCGTTAGGATTATTACTTCTGGGAGGGGTAGAGGAATAGTTGGGAACTTCTTTTAATATTATATGTTTTCATATTATTTTAATTTCTAACTGTTATTTATTGAATAAGTAGGCCCATGTTATGAAAACACATAAATACCTCACCAGGGAATTTCCTGCTTTCAGTTGCAAGGGAACCACCAAAGCAGAGGGGGGCCTGGTGATCATTGTGCTCTGGGTGGTTTTCCTGGAAGAAATCTTTAGGATGTATTGGAAATGAGGCACTGGGAGACTTGAATAAACGGTTTGGAAACTAGCATAATAGTCTGATGAAGGAGTGATGGAAACAGAGAGGAGCTGAAGAACTTGCCACCACAGCCCTTCTCAGCATAAATGACAGCTCTGTCCTCCCTCTTCTCAGCTTCCAGAGTTCTCCCAGCACTGAGGTTGCAGCCAGAGGCACATGCAGGAGGATGGGGAGTTGGTACCTCCGAAGGGCTGATGCAAACCTTGAGGCAGTTCCTTGAATTTGCTCTCCTCTGGCTCAAAGGATTACTCTCCAGACCAAAAGCTACTTTTCTGAAGGCTTCGTATACCCAGTCCTCCACGAAGTTGAAAAGAAATGCTCAAAGAGAAGTTGATGGAGGCAAAATTCATCCACAAAATGATTCTTCCTATTCCAGAGAAGAATTGCAATTAGATTTTCTAAGATCCTTTCCAGCTTGCTTTGTTGTAGACCTCAGGCACAAATACTGACCCCTGGCTTTTCAAATCTCTCATGATCCATCTCACCTTCTCTTGGAACTGACCACACTCATCTTTGCATGTCCTCATAAATGCAATCAAAGAAAGAGTGGGTAAATGATCGTTGCCTTCTCTGTAGCTCTGTGGTCAATCTCATTTCTGCAGGAAGCATTACTGACCAGGTTTATTCCAAGGACTTCCTAGGTAGCTCAGTGGTAAAGAATCTGCCTGGCAATGC
Source organism: Dama dama (assembly GCF_033118175.1). Classification (NCBI taxonomy): domain Eukaryota; kingdom Metazoa; phylum Chordata; class Mammalia; order Artiodactyla; family Cervidae; genus Dama; species Dama dama. Next base: position 15,797,768 of record NC_083687.1, on the reverse strand, counting down.
AGGAGACCTGGGTTCATTCCCTGGGTCAGGAATAGCCCCTGGAGAAGGGATTGGCTACCCTCTCCAATATTCTTGCCTGGAGAATCCCATGGACAGAGGAGCCTGGTGGGCTACAATTCATGGAGCCACAAGGAGTCAGACACACAGCTGAGCAACTAACACTTTCACTTTTCACTCTCTGAGGAATGCATCTTTGCATCCTTCATATTTGAAGGGTCTATAGATTATATGAATAAATGACAGTTATGAGAGAGAGAACAGATCACTTGCTTTTGCTCCAAAATCAGTGCTCACAACCATTTTCAAATATCTGTTTAATCTGATATTCTTTGCAATCCCAATAAGATCTTCAAACTTAAAAAGTGAACAAATGAAAGTCTAAGTGGATATTGGATATCTACATTGCTTCCATTTTTAAAAAATTATATAATTCTCTAATGAACAAGTTTATACACATAGATTTTTCTATAGTTAAGATTATTTTATTAGAAAAGATCCACAGAAAAATCCCTGGCTCAGAGGAATTGGCTCTGGATACAACTTGCAAAATTACTGTGACATGAATTCAACCACAATAAAATCTCCACAAGTGATTAGTGCTTATTTCACCATACCCTCTCCAGCATTGGGAAATAGACATTTTAAATTTTTGTCAACATCATATGTGAAAAGTGGTATCTCACATTATCATAATTTACATGTCTAGTTTTTAAAAATATTTATTTATTTGACTGTGCTGAGTCTTAGTTGAGCCATGCAGGATCTTTTAGTTGTGACCTGCAGATCTGGTTCCCTGATCAGGGATCAGGCCCAGGCCTGCTGCATTGGGAGTGTGAAGTCTTGAGCACTGGACCACCAGAGAAGTCCTTACCTTTCTATTTTAAATAAGGGATAGTTTTTTTCCCTTATTTCCCAAATGTTGGTTAAGAAAAAAGTCTAGGTGTTTTCCAAAGGAAAGCAACAGGGCCATAGATGGAACTGAGCTTCTGACATTTGGTTGGATTCAGCAGACACCTAGGAGCACCCATGAGCTTTATCTGTCTGTTTATCTATCTACCTACCTACCTACCTGCCTATCTTAGAAGTCACCATCTGTGAGCCCTTTAGGCATTTTTAATCCAGTAGAGGAGACAAATATTTAGATAGGGATGTCTTTCAGAATGGTTAATGCTCAAGAAAAGGGTCCAGATCATTGGACTTTCAACCAGCCAGCCATCAGTTCCTAACTCTGTGGGAAAGATAGTTTGGTCAGGAGGGGGAACACAGGTTCCAAACACAAGGAGGGTTCAAATAACCAGAGGCATCAAAGAGTCAGAAAGTAATTTGGTAAATTGGATATTTATTCATGTGGACTTCAAAATTACCTATAAAATTTGATGGGTTGAAATATGCAGGGGAAGACAATGAATGTGCTACTCAATTGCTCCATGAAATGACTGAGAGAGAGGTCTGTGGATGACGTGAGGAGAGGTGGAGGAAGATACAGCCAGACAGAGTATTGCATTGTTTGTGTGTTTGCTTTCATCAGTATAAATGAGTATTATTCTAGAATCACCAAGACTAAAACATAAAATGCAGGCCAACACCCTCCCCCTTTTCCCATCTGGTCATACGACACATCATTTTCTGGGATAATGCTATTTTCCTCAACTTGCCCTGAAGCTTTTAGAGTGAAAGAGTGTATTTCTCTTATGTCTGTAAGTAGGTTGGGTACTGCCTGCGGAAGCAAATAATTTCTTCAGGTAGGAAGGATATCCTCAAACCTTCTTTCAAAAATTCCTGGGAGAAGGCACTCCACTGCCCTAACCAGACACCTATGGGAGACCAGCTGCCCACAGGGACTCACTCATGTGCAACAGAGAAGTTAGGGAGTGTCCTGGGCACAGGAACTCTGCCTTTTGGCTCTAAGATAAAGGATAAATATGAAGGTTGTGTCAGAACACAAGTAATTTTCGTCTTATTAAACACTGCATTCAAAACTTAATTTTTCACTTGATTATTCTGAGCTCAGATTTTGTTTTCCCATGGTAGGTTGAGTTTCCTGGGAAACAAAGCTAGACATTTATTAGGAAGGGTCCCTGGGACCACCACCCTTGGAAGTTGGAGGAAGGATATCCAGGATTGATGTAGGGAGAAGCTGGGCTTCGATGCAACCCCAGCAAAGGCCTCAGCTGCCTGAGGAGGGGCTCTGTGGCTGAGTGGGCCTTTCAGAGTCATCCCCAAGCTAAGGCAGTGGGGCAGGGCCTTTCTACCCTCGTGGTGATCATTGGATATGGGTTGCTCCTGAAAGGAGGTGTGACTTTAAATGAGGCAGTTTCTTTTTCAGCTGAGAAAAATCCCCAAATAGCGTTGAAATGTGAGGGCTTTCCACTGAGGTGCTCCTAACAACTGGAGGAATAAGTCCTTCGTTCTCGAAGGAGTAGCTGGGTGGGACATCTCAGTGTCCACCACAAGTCGCAAGTTTTATAGGATATCTGAAGTATAGTCCTTAATTTAGCTGAATTATGTAACTTTATAGCCCATGATGTAACTCGATAGCAATATGACCCATAAAGCTGAAAATAAAGGAATCATATAATCTAATCACTATTTTTAGCATTGTTTCCATGACAAAATGTATTCTGCTTGGGACACCAAGAACACAGCCCCTTCACTCTGCCAGCAAGGGGAAGAGAGGTCTTCTCTGTCTCTTTGTCTGTCTTCCTGTCTCTCCCTCTCTCACACACACCAGCACATGTGCACACACATGCAGAGTCTTGCCCAGACCTTGGCAATAAAATATTAATCTCCCACCAGTTATATATTTATTTACTCTCTAGAACACATGAAATTGTGTGTTATTCGAAATAATGTGGAGAATATGAGACATTCTACTACAGAGCTCACGGGAAGAATGAAGGATTATCCTTAGCTGCAGGAGTAGCAGCTTTATTCATTCATTAAGTACATGTTCATTAAATTTATTAAATACACGTGAAAAGGCTGGCTTGAAACTCAACAGTCAAAAAACTAAGGTCATGGCTTGTGGCTTCATCACATGGCAACAAGAAGGGTAAAAAGTGGAAGCAGTGACAGATTTTGTTTTCTTGGGCTTCAGAATCACTGTGGATGGTGACTGCAGCCATGAAATTTAAAAGATGCTTGCTCCTTGGAAGGAAAGTTATGACAAACCTAGACAGCACATTAAAAGCAGAGACATTACTTTGCCGACAAAGGTCGGTATAGTCAAAGCTATGGTTTTTCCAGTGGTCATGTACAGATATGAGAGTTGGACCATAAAGAAGGCTGAGCACCAAAGAGCTGATGCTTTCTAATTGTGGTTCTGGAGAAGACTCTTAAGAGTCCCTGGGACTGCAAGGAGATCCAACCAGTCAATCCTAAAGGAAATCAACCCTGAATATTCATTGGAAGGACTGATGCTGAAGTTGAAGCTGCAGTACTTTGGCCACTTGATGAGAAAAGCTGACTCATTGGAAAAGACCCAGATGCTGGGAAAGATTGAAAGCAAAGGGAGAAGGGGGCGGCAGAGGACCAGATGGTTGGATGGCATCACCGACTCAATGGGTATGAGTCTGAGCAAACTCTGGGAGATGGCGAAGGACAGGGAAGCCTGGTGTGCTGCAGTCCATGGGGTCACAAAGAGTCGGGCATGATTTAGTGACTGAACAACAGCAACGATACATGCTCACTGAATTGAAGCAGTGAACCCGACAGCGCTCAGTGTTAGAGATTAGAAGGTGAGTGAGACACAGTGCCTGTGGGAGGGTGTACAGTCTAGAAGAGGGCTCACAGTGGATATGCACATACACTATCATGGGACATGGAAGAGGTAGGCCAGCCCTTCCTGGGCAGGTTTAGGAAACCGATGTGGAACAGGCAGGACTGGAATAAGGTGTTCAAAGAGTAATCACATTTACATCTGGAAGAATGAATGGGGGCCGGGGGTGCAGGGGGAGAAGGACAGAGCACTGAGGACCAGGAAGTTTCTCAAGCAAGTGCATAGAGGTGTGGAACATATGGTATGTTCGTGACATTGCAAGCATTTGATTTGGGTGGATTTTAGGATTTGTGTGGATAGGAAGTATTAAGCAAGAAATAAAGCTGAAGAGAAATCAGCTCATGAGAAGCTTAAAAGCCTTGCTTCCAAATTCAGGACTTTATTGTGTTGGCAATGGGTAACCATAATGGCTTTTTAATATGAGAGTAATGTGGCCAGATTTCTGTTAAAGAAAGATCACTGATAGCAGTGTGCTAAGTAAGTTGGAAACTGAGGGGAAAGTAGATAGGATGTGGTAGTAGCCATCGAGGTAGGAAATTAAAAGGGTTTGAATCAAACCAGCCACAGTGGAGACTGAAAAGATGAGAAAAGTGTTTGCAGTATCTAGAAGGAGAATGGATTTGTGATTGATCAGTGTGGGGGTGAGATGAAAAGTCTAGGATTTCTCCCTGGTTTCTGAGCAAATATGGTACCATTTAACTGAGGCAGTGAACATGAAGAGAAGCAGGTTTGGAGGGTGAGTTTCTGAGTCAAATTACAGAAACGCTGAGATTGGGTATAAGATGGAAGTGTCAGCACATACACAGCGTTAGTGCTCTAGGTGAGGGGTTAATTAGAGATGTGGATCTGTGATTGATCTCTAGCCATGAAAGTGGAGAAGGTCACACAAGGAGATGGGTAGTAAAGGACCAAAAGTAGAACACTTAGGAGCCCCAGTGTTGATGGCATAGAGAGGCAGAAGAGCCAGAAAGGGAGAACTTGACAGGCAAGACAGTCAAGAGAGGGAGACCTCAAAACCCAGCTAGAGATAAAGTTCTAAGGGGAATGGATGTGACTGACTGTACTGGATATTACAGTGTGGTCAAGTAAGATGAGAACTACAGAGAGTCCACTGGAGTGGATGCTAAGTGAGCAGTGACCTTTGCCAAAGCAGTTTCAAAGAGTGAGGAGGCAGAAAGCTCTCAGTACCAGATTGAAGAGTAGGAGGTGAGGAAGTGAGATGGAAGTGGTCACACAGGTCATTGCAGGTTAAGGAATTTTGAGGCTAGGATTGTTAAGTGGAATTTCTTTGTGGGTGTTGAAGTCATTCCAGACATTGGCAGGAAATGGGGCAGAAAGGAAAATTGTGAGCCAGGAGTTTAAGTCAGTTTGGGTTAGCTGGCTGATTTGTCTACTATTGGTCCTATCTACCTACACACACACACACACACACACACACACACACACATATATATATATATACTGAGTAGCCTTAAGTTACAGCATCATAGAGAGTGGGTAGCAGAACCAAATAATACAGATTTCAAAGGAAGAAAATATTTGGCTTTGGTGTTTAAAAAAAATAAAAAAAAAACAGTAATTTTGAAATGTTATCAAAAGGAGTCAGAAGAAGGCCAACTCTGCCTCTGGCCCTTCTGGTGTCTACACTGCAGAATGAACGTCCTCCACTGGAGAGGGCTCCAGAGCAGATGGTGTCCTTGTGGGGAGAGTCAGATTTCAGTGATTAGAAAGAGCCACAGGGGTGCTTCATGAAGATGTCAAGGGTGAGAGAGAGTTTAGTCAACAGTGGGACATGGGGTCCAGAGAGCAGCTTAGGACAGATTCTCCAGGACCCCGCGGTGGAAGGAGGGATGGGCGGGGGAGCAGAGATAGAGCAAGGGAGTCAGGGATCACGAGCGAGGTGACAGCTGCCTGGAGGGGCCTGCATTTTGTGGGCAAGCGAAGATGGCAGGGATAAAAGTCATGGTAAGATCGATTATCCTTGAGGCCACAGTCTCTTATTGGTTCTTCTGAGAATTCTCTTTGAAACAAACTGTCTTTGGATGAATGTGTTGGAATGGGGGTGGGGAGAAAGATCAGCTGGCTTCTAGAATGTTCCACCCCCAGGGAAACCCCAGCCCCTGTGGAGGTTGGGACACAGATACAGCATGGAAAAACGTGGGAAGGAGTTGGGAGATCCCCCTGGGGTAGAGTTGCCCCTCGCCTCGAGGGAAGCAGCAGGTATGGTCCTGCAGGCTCATCTCTGGGTCGAATCCGGCTGGGTTCTAGCAGCAGCAGCAGCAGCAGCCCTCCTAGGGAGGGGGCATCAGCCTAGAGGCTGCTCTTGCATCAGTGGTAGTGGTTTTGTGGGTTTATAGATACGGGTCGTTCCTAAGTCAGATATTTATACATTTGTATTTCCTAAAGTGTAAGCTCCTATGTGTTCACTGTTCAGAGGCCTCCTCAGAGCCCCCCCTGGAGGTAACACAGAAACACAAAAGCAAGAGAAACAGAAGGGACTCAAGGAGCTTCTTTCTCTGGTCTGTGTGACTAGGGCCAGGCTCAGCACTGAGATCCTTAAGTCCTCCTGTCCGACAGTTTTAACTGTTAGTTCCCCGTGGCCATAACAGAATCAGACTTCATCTCGCGATGAGAGACAATAATCACACAAAGCTGCAGTGTCTGCTTCACCCCGGAGCTCGAGAATTCCATCAGCACTTCCTTTCTCAAAACTGATGTTCTGGGGTTTATACCAACAAAGATAAAAATGGTTTCTGTCAGTGCGTTTGGTAGGGAATGTATTTTTGCAAACATGATAGATGAACCCTGACTTTGTTTGGCACATAAGACGTGATCTTTATAAAACATCTATCAGTTGCTCTGACAGCCAGGCCAGAATTTAGCACTCTGCTCCTACTACTACAGTGAGGTTCAGCTAGATTTCCTGTGTATGATCATGTCCCTCATAGTTACTGTATTCAGTGGATGTTGAGTCGGGTGTAGGTGTGACAGAAAGCCCAGCTCGGAAGCAACAAGCCTTTCTGCACTGCACACGTGTGATGTTTGTTTTTTGACTAGAATCCCAGACATTGTTCGCAAAGCGTTTCGTCACCTTTTGGGCTTCCCTGGTGGTTCAGACGGTAAAGAACCTGCCCGCAATGCAGGAGACCTGGGTTCAATCCCTGGTAGGGAAGATCCCGTGGAGAAGGGCATGGCAACCCACTCTAGTATTCTTGCCTGGAGAATTCCATGAATAGAGGAGCCTGGTGGGCTACAGTCCATGGGTTGCAAAGAGTGGGACACAACTCAGCAACGTAACACTTTTTCACACCTGTCACCTGTTTCTCTGCCTCTTCTCGTCCGTCCTCCAGAAAGCATCGTTCAGAAGCACTGCCTCACGCCTTCCTGCTGCATTTCAGGCTAATCTGTACCCCCCTCCTCTTATTGTGCTGCATTGGTTAATGCTCTGCTTCCATGAATCTGGTAAATTCTCTGCTTCTGGTTTTCTACTGCATTTTGGTGAACAGAAATTTCCGGGGGCTCCTACAGCCGGCTCTTTCCTGTACGTCTTTAGCCTCATAAAGGCGTGTTGTGTTCAGCACCTTCTACAAATGATAGAAGAGGGTTGTGTAGCTTCTGGCTGGGATAACAGAAGTAAGATCAAGGACAATCCGTTACATTTGAGTTTTCTACAAACAACAGATTTTGTTTGCAGTATAAGTAGGTCCCATTCAATATTTGGGACTTACTTATACTAAAAGTTATTCATTATTTATCTGAATTCAGATTTAACAGGGAAATCCTGCATTTTATCTGACAATATTACCCGTGGTCCTTTCCTTTGTTGTGATGTTTCCTTGGTGGCAGGAATCATGGGTAGCCTTAAAGGATCTGCCCCAGGAGGGGAATAGGGAGGTCTCTATGGGCTCATTACGAAGGCTGCAGGGCTGGTTTTATTTTGGGGGGGTTGGGGAGGAGATGGAGCTGATCTTCATGTAATATGAGCACCATACACTGCAGCTTTCTGTACTTCCTCATCTGTTTACTCCCAGGCTGGTGGAATTCCTGGTTTATGAACCTAGGAGGAGGACAGAGGTGCTACAGTACATCGTATTTCTCAAACTTTTGCTTTAAATGCTTGTCCACATCTCACTGGATGTTCATGTTCCATAGAATGTTGTTTGGAGTATTATTATCCATGCACATCTTTTGCTGTCTGTTGAGTTCATCTGATACTAGTGTATTCAGCTATTTATTCTTCAGATCTGTTGTCAGTGGCCACAACTTGCTCACGGCGTGGCTGATATCATGGCATCATGGCCATATCTTGTTGCGACTGAGTTTCTAGAGCCCAGCCATCTGTATGCGATTATTTTCAGAAATACGTTGTGTAACCACTACATTCATCAATAATGTGACCTGTTCCACTGGAAGTTTTTCAGGTGCCCAGAAAAAACCTGAGCCTAGTTTCCTCAAGCTGACAAGCCAAAACAGAACTATTATATATGCTACTTTCTTCCCCTGAGATACCCTCCACTCTTACTTCACCAACCACACAATCAGAAGACCTTCTCAAGGTATCCAGACTTAAAAGATTCCAAAGCTCAGTTCTGTACATGATGTCATATGCCTTTGCCAAGTTGACAGATACAACAAAAAGGTAATAACATATAACTCTGTAGTGTTTCCATCTTCACTGCATGATGAGAATACTCAAGGCCACCCTGAGTTTTCTCCAACTGTGCTGTTGAGATGTATTTAAAGTTCTCTCTGCTTAAGATTTTAATTTCTGGCTGATTCATATCAATGTATGACCAAAAAAAAATAATAATAATAATAATAAAAGATTTTAATTTCTTTAGAAGCTCAACATTTACCATTTGGATGGTTTGAGTGACATTTTGCAGCATATGAGTGACTTCACTCACAAGAGTTTAATGGGTTTAGACAGTGGTACTTCCAAGAAGTACCATGTAGCCACTAGCTCACCCTTCAGGCCTTATCTCCAAACAGCGGTCTAACTGAGGTGTGAACACCACCCAGGCTTTTTCTGGTATCTTTTTCTTTCAGTAGAAATTCATGTTAGTGATCACAAGGTAATGCCTGGCATATTCTTTTTATAAGACTATAGCATAATATTTCGTATTTCACATCCTATCTTGCTTAATCATTTTCCTATGTTACTGTAAAACTCAGTGAGATATGTAACCTCAGTATTTTATAATCCATGGATATGACATGAGGAAGAGAAATTGAGGGGTTTTTTTATTCATTAGTCTGCAATGCTCATCACTTACATCAGATGACACTGAGGAGTGAGTCTAAATCATGTCCATCAGTCCCAGCTGTGCAAATATGTGTGTGTACACGTACTTTCATGCATGCACACAGAAGACATTCACACAGAATGGACAGTACACACGCAACACACCATGCACATGCACACTACACATAGGCATGCACACTGACTCTCATCTTTTGGGCTTTTCTAGTATATCCTATTTTAGTTCTCTTTGTCTGTACTAAATTAAACAAATGTCCTGCCATACTTGCTGGCCCGGAACTATCTAAATGGTTGATTTACTGACTCATAGGTTAAATTTCCATTTTTTTCCATTCCATTAAGTCTCGCAGCTACTGGGTCTCTATCCGCTAGCATTGCTCTTGCCCTTTATAATCTCAATGAATTCCTTTGACCCATTTTATTCTGTAAACACAAGCAGGACCAGAACAGCATTTTGCATGTATGAGATAATGGAAAAGTGATGTTCTGCCTAATGTGGGGTTTTGGGTGATTTTTCTCACCAAGGCCCAAGATAGTTTTTTGATAGTGTCCTCTGGGGAGACAGACAGGATTTAGTGGTCTCTTCTGCTCTCCAAACTCATCAAGGTCTGTTAAACGAATTACGTTAGCTCGGATGTATAACAGATAGGCTCTTGTTTAAAAAATGTAAGCAGAAGTGAAAACTTAATTGATTATCACATCATTTCATAACATCATTACTCACCACCCCTTCCATTTTGGTGACGCTTACTCTGTGTGAAAAAATCAATTCTTGCCCTCAGCAAACAGAGTCCACAAAACCTCATCAGCCCCAGACTCATTGCTTTGGTGTTCAATGTACCATTTTTGTGGAATAACTTTGTTTGACAGAAGATTGGCCCTGGGGTTTTAAAGTCCCCTTTATCACCAAGTGCATGCAGGTGACAGTGCAGCAGATGGTGTCTAAATGTGTCCAGGGGAGGCCTCTCTTCAGTCCACATCCTTCACTGTCCCTCACCAGTCTGCCCAAGGTGAAGATGGAAGATGGCCCAGCTGAGCACCACTGCAGCTGGACTCTCAACATGACTCTCTCCTCTGCTTCCCTCCTGATCCCTAACAGAAAGAGCCTCTGGTGGGGGTTAGGGATGCTCTGCCCAGAATAGCCTTCTCCCCAAAGCTTGAAACTACCTCAGTCTCACTTTCATTTAGGCAAATAAAATAACAAGCTTAAAACAGTTAAGCCTGAAGCATCCATTATTCTAATTCAGTGCATTTCATTTAGTCAACCCCTTTCTTAGCTAAGATAAACACCAGTAATCTGAGGAAATGACACATGTGGGTGGGATACCACTGTGATGTGGGCCTGTTTTCTAGAGGCCTGGAGAGCCGGCCACAGGGAGAAAGATAGAGTGCTGGGAGGGAGCAAGGAGAATGAAGTGTGCTGCTGGGAAACATCACTGCTCTGGCCTTTCTGTCCTGCCAGGCCTTACTCCACATCAGGTATAGCTGTCCTTCCACTGGCATTACCTCCTAGGGTTACAGAGGTCAGGAACGAGAAGAAACGTGGTCAGGCAAGCAGTCGGTCGCAGTCAGCTGGCCTCCTGGTAGCTGATGCAGAAGTCAGGAGAGTGTATTGTCAAGACAGACCTGACTTTTGTGTGCAGCCTGTAGAAAGATTTTGTATGATCATTCTGTGTCCGGTGACCACACATCCTCGTGGCTTAGCAAGACTGATGCCACAAAACTTTTCATTTTTCATTTTATAAGTAATACATGTGCATATTTTCCTTTTAAAAAATTGTTCTTACAAAGAACACTATTTGCTTTGACAAGCCATGCCAATCTCCCAATCCCCATATACTTACATACATGTATATGTGTGTATATTTGTTGGAGTAGGAAATGGCAACCCGCTTCAGTATTCTTGCCTGGAAAATTCCATGGACAGAGGAGCCTGGCGGGCTACAGTCCATGGGGTCAGAAAGAGTCAGACATGACTGAGCACATACATAATTATATATAAATAACATATAATTCAAAATATATAAATAATATATATTTGTAACATATAATATAGATTGTATTTTTAATAAATTCATTTAATATATAATATATATCTTGATATGATAAATTCATAGAACATGTATAGCATTATTTAACATACATATAGTTGTATATTTTTCCTTAAATTCATGCATTCAGTAGATGTCAGGTACCTACTCTGCACTTGAAATGTTCTAAGTGCTGGCCACTGAACTCTGAACAAAACAAAGATCATTGCCCACATGAAACTTACATTGTAATAAATGCTATCATTCTGAAACATCTTTTTTCACTCAGCAGTATGTCTTGGAGGTTTATCCACTTTCATACATAGATCCACTTCAGTCATTTTAAATGATGCATAAATGAGGTTATACCACAGGTGATTTAGACATTCCCACACTGAATTAGTATCCTGAAATGTTGACCTAGCAATCTGGTGTGCTGGATATTTCTTTGCAGCCAGTCGGCGGTGCAGAGGGACTCCTTGCAGCTTCTGCTTCTGTTGCTGGGGTGGCAGAGAGGAAGTAACTGCATCTCCTACATCACTTTGTGATGATTTTTTCAGGTGCATTCTGGGCTGTCAAACCAGAGTACAAATCAAGGGGAGTATTTGAGAGAGCTAGTAAGGAGAAATCTCTTTTCCTACTTAGGATAATGTATCAAAGGTTTAATGTTAAGAATCACAGTCAGACCAGGAGAGTAGAAATGGGAGAGAACCACGGGCAGTGGCCTTGTGAAAGGAGAGCAGGCGGGAGAGAGCGGGAGGAACAGGCATGGACCACAGCAGCAAGCGACAGGATCACACCAAAGAGAGGGTGCTGGGCGGCTTTATCTGAGCCCAGATCAAACACTGGAGGAAGGTCTATTTTGCTGTTAATCTTCTATTTTTAATCGTCAGTATGGCTCGTTTTCATGACACCATCTGTGTATACTTAGTCGCTCAGTTGTGTCCAACTCTTTGTAACCCCACAGACTATCTCCTGCCAGACTCCTCTGTCCATGTAATTCTCCAGACAAGAATACTGGAGTTGGTAGTCATTCCCTTTTCCAGAGGATTTTCTCAAAGCAAGGATCGAACCTGGGTCTCCTGCATTGCAGGGGGATTCTTTACCATCTTAGCCACCAGGGAAACCCCATGACACCACCTAGTTCTCTTTTTAAATCCTCCTGAACTATGAAAGCCTGCATTCCTGTTTCTAGACATTCGGGTTTGATAAAGATGTGGAAAAGCCCTTCTGTCTGGACAAACAGAATGAGGCTTATAAGATGAACCTTAAGTATACACAGAATGAAATCCTGTCCTTGTAATTGAAATATTTCCCTTACCTCACTCCAATCCACATGAATTTAATGTGCATTACATGCAGAAATTTTTCATATAGTTTAAAAAGTAGTAGGTTTTATAGTTTTCTCTTTGCAGTTGAGGTTTCAGAGCATTTTTTAATCTTAGATAAGCTTCATCAAAATTTAACATAAAAACATCATTTAAGCATTTCTTTGTTCACTTTAATCAGTGAAAACATTGCTGGTTTTTCTATCATTAATCAGGTTTTGATGTTCAAATTAATGCTGTGTTATTTTCCATTTGTCCATCCATTCATTTAACCTGAAAATGACTAAATCATGTAGTAGGGGAAATCATCTCCAGAAAAAAAAAAGTCTTGAGTTTGAATGACTATTTTTGGAATCGTCATCCAAATAGTTTCATTAAATGAAGTAATTAAATGTGTTTCATTACACCTTTTTTCTTTCCTATGTGAATATTTCAGTGTGAATATATGTGTCCTCTCTATGTGTTAACTAGCAAGGAAAATATTAGGGGACTTCATTGAAATTTGAATGATTTCACTTCTTTGTGTTTCTGGGTTAGTCTAAAGGATGCAAAAGTTACATCTTATTCATTTTGTGTTTATGTATGTATATAATAGATATTTAGAAAACACACTTGATTGCTAGGTCAACATTTCAGGACACTAATTCCATCAATGTGGGAATGTCTAAATCACCTGTAGTATAACCACATTTATGTATCATCCATACATGACTACCGGAAAAACCATAGCTTTGACTAGACAAACCTTTGTTGGCAAAGTAATGTTTCTGCTTTTTAATATGCTGTCTAGGTTGCCATAGCTTTTCTTCCAAGGAGCTAACATCTTTTAATTTCCTGACTGCAGTCACCATCTGCAGTGATTTTGGAGCCCAAGAAAATAAAGTCTGTCACTGTTTCCATTGTTTCCCCATCTATTTGCCATGAAGTGATGGGACCAGATGCCATGATCTTTCCTGTTTGAATGTTGAATTTTAAACCAGGTTTTCTACTCTCCTCTTTTACCCTCATCAAGAGGCTCTTTAGTTCCTCTTCACTTTCTGCCTTAAGGGTGGTGTCATCTGTATATCTGAGGTTGTTGATATTTCTCCCGGCAATCTTGATTCCAGTTTGTGCTTCATTCAACCTGGCATTTCACATTATGTACTCTGCATATAAGTTAAATAAGCAAGATGACAATATACAGCCTTGATGTACTCCTTTCCCAATTTGGAACCAGCCCATTGTTCTATCTCTGGTTCTAACTTGCTTTTTGACCTTCGTACAGATTTCTCAGGAGGCGGGTAAGGTGGTCTGGTATTCCTATTTCTTCAAGGATTTTCCACAGTTTCTTGTGATCCCACATAGATAAAGGCTTTGGCGTAGTTAATAAAACAGAAGTGGGTGTTTTTCTGAAACTCTCTTGCTTTTCCTATGATCCAACGGGTGTTGGCAATTTGGTCTCTGGTTCCTCTGCCTTTTATAAATCCAGCTTGGACATCTGGAAGTTCTTGGTTCATGTACTATTGAAGTCTTGCTTGGAAAATCTTGAGCATTGGAAAAGACTGATGCTGGGAAAGATTGAGGGCAGGAAAAGGATGAGATTGCTGGATGGCATCACTGACTCAGTGGACATGAATCTGAGCAAACTCTGGGAGATAGTAAAGGACAGGGAAGCCTGGTGTGCTGCAAGTCATTGGGTCTCAAAGAGTTGGACACAACTGAGTGACTGAACAGTGAACAGCAACAACGATGCCTCAGTGTATTGTGGATGATGAGGAGTAGGAGTGTAGAAATCATCAGCCTGCCAGTGCTTGCTGCTTGTGAGACTTGGGCAGTTTCAGGCACATGGGTGTCTTGCAGGGTGGAAAAGGAAGAAGCCTGATGCTGATACAATAGGTACTTGGGGAAGCAAACCTCCCATCGGGTTGACTGACCCCTCAAAAGGCAGCCGGATCACTTGCCGTAGGATTTCAAACATCATGGTAAACTCTGATAGGAACACCAGCAGGAAGCCAGCCACTACTTCGTAAAAGAAAGAATATGAGTTCTGAGGTCATGAAGATCTGAACTAGAATCTTCATTCATATGCCTTCAGTAGCCAAGTGGCTTTCGGCAAGTTGCTTAACTTTTCTGAGCCTCTTTTTTATTAATCTATATAAACCTGAAGATGATACCTACTTCTATGGGTTGTTGAAGACCTAATTGGGAAACAAAACCAAAAACATATAAATGTCCCTGGCTCACAGGACCAAATTATAGTAGACTTCCTTTCAGGAGGCAGACTAAACACAAAGTCAGGACAGAAACATTCCTGTAGCTCTTCACGTGAAATTGAAAGTCTCTCGGTCATGTCCGACTCTTTGCAACCCCATTGACTACAGTCCATGGAATTCTCTAGCCCAGAATACTGGAGTGGGTAGCCTTTCCCTTCTCCAGGGGATCTTCCCAACCCAGGGATCGAACAGGTCTCCCACATTACAGGCGAATTCTTTACCAGCTGAGCCACAAGGGAAGCCCTTCATTGTTGATTTGTATTAAGAACCTAGCTGTGGTTAGAGGCACAGGAGAGAGACGCTTGTCCACTGGGCTGAAAGGACTGTAGGGGCCCAGCTGGATGTCAGCCTCCTGGCAAATGTGAATGAAGCCTGGGATGGGCCTGCAGTTCAGCGGGTGAAGTGTAGGGAAAGAAGCTGGGGCAAAATGCTTTCTCATAACCTAGAGAAAGGTGCCTAGGTGGAGGAAGGAAGAGAAAGACAGTGATGGACAGACACAAGGGAGCCTGGGCGCTCCACCAGGAGCCCTCGAACCCTGGCATAAGGTAGCGCCACTCACCCCAGAGCTCAGTGGCTGAGGCTGTTTGCCTGCAACCTGCCACAGCCAAGACTGGTACAGGCTGTGGGTGGGAGGCCATGGAGACCCCGGGTCCCACAGACAGGCTGGGAAAGAGTAAGCCAGCACCCTCCAGAAAACCTGGAAATGCCCCTCTTCTTTGTGGTCCACCAGCATCACAAGCAGATGAACAGAGGATGGCAATGAAAACATACACAAAATCCCACATTGGACAACAAACAAGAATCACAGAAAAAGAAAATAGTTTAGAAAAAATAATATCATTTCTGACCATCACCACCCCTTTAGTCTCACTGTAGAGACAAAAGTTCTTCTCTTTATTTCTGATTCTTCCTGCTGGCTTCTTCATTAGTAGTCGTAGTCTCTGGAACCCACCGCTCTAGTCCAGTGGTCATCAGACTTTAGTGGATGTAAGAATCCCTTGTTAGGATCCTGTGGGTGGGCCCTGGGAACCTGCATTGCTAGCACAGAGCCCACACTTGGCAAAAGTCTGCTTCAGATTATCCTGGAAACTTCCCAACCCCAATCCCCACCTTTCTGCCAGGGTTCTGTTTCTGATCATCTCCAAGTCCAGGGGGCTAGACACTAAAGGTATTGGACAAGCAGTGTGTCATACCTGGAGAAGGCGACTAGAATATTTTTTTTTTATCAAAAACAGGGTGACTTTTATGGCAATTGGCTGCACAGCAAGAAAGGAAATGTTTTACAAAGAAATGGAAGTTGTAAATGTGGTTTCATGGGGAATATATATATATATTATAAATGCATTTTTATTATTAAAAATATCTCTCACCAGCCCCTTGGTTGCACACTCCTGAACTGATAGAACAACCCACCAAAGGCCCCTGGAAAAGCAACCAGTTGCAGGTCAGGACCCTCAGGATCTGCTTGTAATGAATCCACAAATCATTCTTTCTTCCCCTAGTTCCCCACAATTGAATTGGTTATTCATTCTGACCAGTTCTCCCCCGAACTCGGGATACTGCCCTTTCTTTTGCACTTAATCCTCTCTCTCCTGGATCATTAAAGCTGGTTAATTTTTCTCCGCTCTTTCTCTCCAGTCACTTCCACGCCACCACCAGGTGAGTTGTCCCTGGACTGTCTGGATCTCTCTCACCTGCTCAGCTACCTGCATGGTCTTCCCATCCCTGACACATGAGAGTACTTGGAGCACAGCCCTGCCCACCTCCCCTGAGCATCCTCCTCTGTCTCTTATTTCCCTGACTGCAGACACCTCAGATGGCGCGTTCCATGCCAAACATAAATCTGTACATCACCCCATCTCTCCTTAGATTTTTTAATGAGGTCTATGGCTCAGGTGCACCAGATTCAACTGAGAAGCTTTTGAAAATGTAAACCATGCAAAGCCCAGGAATTAGGAAGATGGGAAGGTCTTGGTCTGTGTCTGGAACACCGTTTCTCAAAACACCAAATCCTAAGCTCCCTGGGGGCAGTTGGTGAATATGGGCCACACTTCATGCAAACTATAGCTTTCCAAGTTCTGTATATGATTCTGATGTACCCTAAAGTCACAGGATTCTCCTCTCCTTAAGACATCCTGGATTCCTAGTTAACAGGATAGAATTTTCCTTTAAAGATGAGCAACCAGGAATATAGGACTTCCTTGGTGGCCCAGATGGTAAGGAGTCTGCCTTTCAGTGCAGGAGACCTGGGTTTGATCCCTGTGTCAGGAAGATCCCCTGGAGAAGGGAATGGCAGCCCACTCCAGTATTCTTGCCTGAAGAATCCCATGGACAGAGGAGTCTGGTGGGCTACAGTCCATGGGGTCACAGAGTCAGACATGACTGAGCAATTAACACAACCAAGAATAAGTTTCCAAAATAACTAAGTTAACTCTCTAGTTTCGATCATTTATAATCTATTAGATGTTCACTTACCGAAATGTGGAAGGGAACAGCACAGGGGGATGGCTGTATGGTAAAGAGGACGGGGAAAGGGAATGTGTAAGAACATTAAGAAGTGTTAGGAAACATGGGTTTGGAGTGGGGGTAGGGGAATGATAGGAATGTAAAGGGTTGTCAAAAGTGACTTCAGTGTGGCTTTATCTGGAGGCCTGACCCCATGGAACCACATAGAAGCTGTCACTATGGTTGAAATGTCTTACTGTTTCATATACAGGATAAATTTGGTTCTGAGCCTACCTTAGACTGGTTGTCAGGAACCCTGAACACTGTGCTTTGTGTAGACTTGAGTGAGTCATCAGAGCAAATAATCCCTTTCTCTCCAAACAAATCCATCTGCCTAGGAGTGTGTGTGTGTGTATGTGTGTGTGCACATGTGCACGTGCGTGTGCTCAGTTAGTCTTGTCTGACTCTTTGCAAACCCATGGACTATAACCCACCAGGCTCCTTTGTCCATGGCATTTTCCAAGCAAGAATACTGGAGTGGGTTGCCATGCCCTCTTCCAGGGGATCTTCTCAACCCAGACATCGAACCCATATCTCCTGCATTGGCAAACAGATTCTTTACCACTGCACTACCCGGGAAGCCTGCCTAGGATATGGAAGGTTACAGATAGCGTAGCGAGCCCCAGTAAGGAGTCGCTCAAGGAAGGAGCCCACAGTTCTTAAGGTCTTCCTCAGACTTGGCTAATGACAATGGACTTGACCAGCTTTGACTTCTCTACTTGACAACTGTACCAATTTTCATGCTGACTGATCTGTTTTTCTTGGATCTGGGATGTCGTCTTTGAGTTAGGAGTGGCGGGTAAGCAGCGTGGCTCCAATTCCATGTATTAGCCACACGATGCTGGTGTTTACATTGGACCAGATCCTGACGCTGACATTTTGGCAGGCTGGCTCCTGTCACTGAGGAACTTACTGAGATTGCAAAAGGGAGTCAATGCAGAATGAGCAGTTTTCCATTTTTAGTGTAGTCTAGCTGCTGACCCCAAGGAGGAGCTGGACGTGGACACGTGGCCTCTGTGGTCAAGCTTGCCCCTGTTAGGCAGGCAAAGCCCTGGAAACTCCAGTTTACAGTCTTTACTTTGTGGCCCTCGCAATTATTTCAGTGTGGTGACAGTTTTGTAAACCTGGTACAAAAGTTACACTTTTTAAATAATTTGATTAAGCACTATAAGTCAAAATAGAATTCCTAAATTTACTAATTTTCAGAAATATCTCACAAAAGTAGGGTCCCTGAAGTGTAACGCAGTATTAACCCAGGCTTCGACTCATTCTAGCCATGTAAGAATTTAACTAAATGTATACTCATCATTCTGGGCTCAGTGTGAACATGTTAATAATTCACCATTGATAAGTGGCTCTGTTGACTCTATAGACGTTGAGCGTAATGGGTAGTTTCTTCATAAACGAAGTTTCCATATAAAAATCGGTTAACTATAACCGTCTCAGGCTTGAAAAAAGGGAGTGCTCACTTTTTTCTAAATTTCATTCCCTCAAATGACTGTGAGCAGGAAGGAAAATGGTGTGGGGGCCTGGATTCTGTCACTTAGGAGGAAAGAGGAAGTTTCTGAACCCTCAGTGGGTTACTATGAGTCTAAAATCTAAAATATGTTTACATATATATATGTATACACAGACATGCATAAAATTTTGGCTGAGCAGCCTAAGTACTCAAGAACTGTTAGCAGCACATCAGTATCCCTGTTACTGTGGGAGGCAGTTCAGCCCTTTGACACAGCCTGTAGATGCAGAAGGCTCTGCCTCCGCTTTGACTTCCACCGATCCTGTGGTCACGTGGCCAATGAAGTATGATGTGACCAGGCCATCTGAGGGGCTTTAGGTAGATCTCCTTCAGTAGACGGCGGCTATAGAAGCCAACGTGTCATGGGCTGTGTGGGATTTAAAGAAGCAGAGCAAGCAGCTTAGAGGTGTAAAATTAAGGGAAAGAAGAAAAATGGACTGGCGTCTTGAGGAGAACTTAGAATTGAAGAACTAATTTGTGATGGAGAGTCTTTAGCACAACTGGCTCAAGTTTCTCCAGACCACTGCAGCCTGGGTGAGACAGCTCTCCCGTGTGACCCTCACTCCTACCTATCCTTCTGGTATTCCCAGGTCCCTGAGAGTATCTCCCGGTCCCTGACTTGTCCACGGAGAGCGGTTGACGTGTGCACGTGACCAAGGTCTCCCCTCCCCGCCCCCCACATCATGGCCGCTGAGCCCCTCCTCTCTCGCTCGGCCTCTGTGGCGCCTTCTGCTGCCCGAGGTGAGGCTGCCTCGCCACCTCCCTCTGTTGTCAGTACAAGGCCAGCGCCAAAGTTTGTGCCAGTGGTGTCTCCATTGCTTCTTTGCTTAAACTTTATTTTTTCCCAAGCTTTGTTGAAGTATAATTGACAAGGAAAAATGTGTATATTTGAGGTATACAATGTAATGTTTAGTATATGTATGTCTTGTGAAAGACTAATTAACACATCCATCACCTTACATTGGAGAAGGAAATGGCAACCCCCTCCAGTATTCTTGCCAGGAGAATTCCATGGACAAAGGAGCCTGGCAGGCTACAGTCCATGGGGTCGCAAAACATCAGACTGAGCGACTATCACTCATTCACTTGCCTTACATAGTTACTGTATGTGTCTTTGCATGTGTGTGTACCTGTGTGTGGTAAGAACATTTAGGATTTACTCTCTTAGAAAATTTCAAGAACGTAATACAGTGTTATTACCTATAGTCACTGTGTATACGTTAGATCTCCAGAATTTATTCATTCATTCAGTTTCAAAATTGAAATTTTAAACCTGTTGATGAATATCTCCCCCACTCCTGAGCCCCTGGCAATAACCATTCTACTCTCTGCTTCCATGAATTTGTTTTTTAGATTCCTCATATGAGTGAGATAATGATATATTTGTCTTGCCATGCCTGAATTCCTTCGCTTAGCATAATGTCCACCAGGTTCATCAATGTTGTGGCAAGTGACAAGTTTCCCTCTTTTAAAAGGCTGAATAATATTCCATTGTTATATATATCACATTTACTTTATCTATTCATCCATTGATGGACACTTAGATTGTTGCTGTCGTGAATAATGTTGCAATGAATGTGGAAGTATAGTTATCTCTTTGAAATATTTCATTTCTTTTGGATATATATGCCCAAGAATGGGATTGCTAGAGCTTCCATACTCTTTTTTCATGATGGTTGTACATCCATTGCTTCTTGAGGCTGCCATTCCCTGCCTCTGGTACGGCCCCTTGGTACTGTGAAAGGGACGATTCTGAGTACCACTTCTACCACTGTTGAAATCCTGGGACCCTAGAAAAATTTTTGGCACCCATGTTGTTTAACAATTGTAACAATTAAATACATGGAACATAACTAGCTTACCAAAATTGTATATCCATACCACATTCTTAATTTTATAAGCATTTATTGAATGCAAAACACCAGACCCTGTGCCAACTGCTAGAGATAAAAAGATGAATTGCAAACAAAATACACTAGAAAACTATACAAAATGGAAAGAACTGACCTGTGGGTTAAAAAAAAATTGAATGGGGTAGAAATAAATGTAAAGTTCTGCTCTTAGTGTTAAAAAGTCAACATCATAAAAGGTATCCAAACTTAAAAGGAAGAATTAAAATTGTCTGTCTTCATAGATGAAATGATCTTGTATATAAATAAAAAAAA
This sequence comes from Dama dama, assembly GCF_033118175.1. NCBI lineage: Eukaryota > Metazoa > Chordata > Mammalia > Artiodactyla > Cervidae > Dama > Dama dama. The sequence goes on along the minus strand of NC_083687.1, from coordinate 15,776,928 downwards.
CTATTAGGACTAATCAAAGAGTTCAACAAGGTTACAAGGTACAAGATACAAGATTAATATGTAGAAAAATTGTATTTCTGTACATATTGTAATGAACAATTTGAAAATAAAAGTAAGAAAACAATTCCATTTACAGCAGTATCAAAGAGAATAAGATATTTAGGAAAAAGTTAATAAGGGAAGGCCAGAGTTATGCTTTGAAGAGTATAAAACATTGTTTAAAGAAATTAAAGAAGATATAAATAAATGGAAAGGTAGCCCATGTTCATGGATCAGAAGAGTTAATATTGTTAAGATGGTAATGCCCCCCAAATTGATCTAAAGAGGCAATCCAGTCTTTATCAGATTCCTAGCTTGCTTCTTTGTGAAAATGGCAAATTCATTTGGAAATACAAGGGACCCAGAATAGCAAAAATGTTCTTGAAAAAGAAAAACAAAGTTAAAGGACTCAACACTACCCAATCTCAAAACTTATTACAAAACAACAATAATCAAGACAATATGATATTGGGATAAAGACAGAAATATAGAAAATGGAATAGAATTGAGAGCCCAGAAATAAACCCATATATCTATGGTCAGTTGAATTTCAAAAGAATGGCAAGACCATTCAATGGAAAAAGAATGGTCTTTTCAACAAATGGCACTGGGACAACTGAATACCCACATTCAAAAAGAAAAAAAATGAAGTTGAACCCCTATCTTACACCATAGGCCAAAAATTGCTCAAAATGAATCAAAGAGCTAAGATTATATAAAATGCTTAGAAGAAAACTTAGGGATAACTCTACATTACCTTGGTTTTTGGCAATGCCTTTCTGGGAACACACTTAAAATATAAGCAGCAAAGATAATATAGATAAATTGAACTTTACCAGAATTCCTAACCTTTGTGTTTCAAGGAATAACATCAAGAAAATGAAAAGATAACCTATGAGATGAGAGAAAACATTTGCAACTGATATATCTGATAAGGGTCTGGCATGCAGAATATATAAGAATACTAATAACTCAACAATAGAAAGTCAAATAACCCAGTTAAAATATGGGCAACAGATTCAAATAGACAGTTCTTCAAAGAAGATATACAAATAACCAGTGAAAAGGTGAAAAGATACTCAACAACGTCAATCATCGGGAGAAAAGTAAATCAAAACCACTGTGGGATGACCACTCGGACCACTGTGGGAGCTAGATCAAAAATTTAAGTGTTGGAGAGGACACAGAAGTATTGGAACTCACACACTGCTGATGGGAATGTAAAATGGTACAGTCACTTAGAGAACAGTCGGGCAGTTTCTCAAAAAGTTAAACTTAGAGTTACCCGATGACCCATCAGTTCCATTCTTAGGTACGTACCCAGAGAAATTGAAAACATGTTCACACAGGTACTTATACAGAATGTTCACAGTAGCATTCTTCACAACAGCTATAAGGGGGAATCAATCCAAATGTCCAACAACTGATGACTATATAAACAGGATGTGGTATATACTTGCAATTCAGCCTCAAAAAGAAAAGAAGTACTGATACATGGATGAACCTTGAAAATATGCTCAGTGAAAGACGCCAGTCACACACACACACACACACAAAAACCCCCACACATGATTCTGTTTAAATGACATGAACAAAATAAACAAGTCTGTAAAGACAGAAAGTAGACTAGTGGTTGCCTCGGGCCAGAGGGCACGCAAGAGACTATGGAGTAATCACTAAAGGGTACAGAGTTTCTTTTCAGCGTAATGGAAATGTTCCAAAGTTGACTGTGGCAATAATTGCACAACTTGGTGAATATACAAAAAAATATGGAATGTACAATGAAAGTGGTTGAATTCTATGCTATGTGAACTATATCTCAATAAAGCTATTTTAAACCAACCATCAAACAACAAGAAAATGGCAAAAGGAGAGTCCCAGGAGAAGCAGCTCCCTGTGTAGGGGGACCAGAGATCTTGGTTAACTGCTAACTTTGCGGGAGGCCTGCCAGCAAAGCTGGTGTGGTCCTGGGCAGATGGAGGTGGGCAGTGTCTAAAACACAGCTTTAGTAGCAGTCTCATGGTTAGATCACCTTAGTCGGTGGGCTCACCTGTGAAATGGTGGATTCATTCTGGACACCTTGTTTTTGAAGGTTATTAGTGATCATACGCAGAAAAGGGAGCCCGTGGGAATGTGTGGTGAACCTGCCCTCCCAGCTCTTACAGTGTGGAAGGCAGACAGACTTTCATAAGTAATGAATAGAAAGAAAGTATGGTGATCATTCCAGGGGAAGAAAGCCTAAAGAGAGTGTTTAACACGGTAAGGAAAAACCAAGCAGAAATATGCAATTCTTGAGGAACACAGATGTAGAAGGATAACAAGAGGAAGACTTATTCCACATCAATTCAGTTCAAAAGATGTGAGCATCTATCACATGGAAGGCAGTATTCCCCAGAGCAGTCCTGGGGGAAAGTCTACGAATGAGGAGTTCTCCTGTATGCTCAACAACCTGCCCTCCCCTTTATTTTTTTATGTTAATTTTTATTGGAGTATAGTTGCTTCCCAGGTGGCGCTAGTGGTAAAGAAACCGCCTGCCAATGCAGGAGACATAAGAGATGTGGGTTCGATCCCTGGGTCGGGAAGAGGCCCTGAAGGAGGGCATGGCAACCCACTGCAGTATTCTTGCCTAGAGAATCCCATGGACAGAGGAGCCTGGCGGGCTACAGTCCATGGGGTAGCAAATGACTGAAGCGACTTATAGTTGCTTTACAATGTTGTGTTAGTTCCTGTATACATCTGTCCCCTCTGTTTTGGGTTTCCTTCCTATTTAGGTCACCACAGAGCACCGAGTACAGTTTCTGGTGCTATACCGTGGGCTCTCATTAGCCATCTGTTTTACACATAGCAGTGTATTCATGTCAGTCTCAACCTCCCACTTCATCCCTCCCTTCTCTTCTCACCTTGGTATCCATTATGTGTCTTCTCTACATCGCTGTCCCCCTCTTAAAAAAAAAATCACACTCTGTATTAATTTATCAAAGATCTGGAAAATCCACACACACACACACACACACACACACACACACACCCACACAGCTGTCTGTTTGGTTTAACCGTTTTTCAGGCATGTTGGATCGCTGCACTGTTCACCCCTTTTATGCGCTCTTTACCAGAGCAGACTAGGGTGCTCTTCGTAGGATGGTGGCTGGGGTAAGGAAGCGCCATGGCTACTGAGGAAGAGACACGGGGACCAAAGGCGGTGGCTCCTCTGCCTGCCCCCCAGGAGGCAGGGCTTGGAGAAGAGAGTGCCCCTGAGGAAGGGCTGACACCCGGGGAGCCCAGGCCCGCTTCCCCGTTTGTACCTGTTTGTCTCTCGCTGCTGCAAACAGCTAACTTCCCCGCCCAGCTCCCCTTTCGTGCAGAGACACGGAGAGCAGAGCCCCCCTTCACTGGTGCCTCAAAGAACCAGGGCGCTGTGGAAACTGTTTTAATTACAGTAGTTTGTCCGTGCTGTGGCTGTTTGGGAATGCGGTTATCTCATCGGCCGAAAATGCTGCTGGTGACTGGTCCATTCTGGAGCCACGCCGGACGTGGGGTGTGGGAGCTGCAGATACAGATTTTTTCCACCTTTATTTCCTTTCTCTAAATAAATGTGGCGATTCTGAGGCCTCTGATGTTCACATCTCCACATGCTCTGAGAAAGGCTCTTGATGCAAAAAGTATGTTTGTCCGCTGGTGAAAGACAATCCTGGCAATTACCCTGCCTATTTAGGAAGTTTCTGTGGATTTACTGTGTTCATATAGACTCCCTTATCTTTCTTTGTCTATAAAGTCATAAGAGGAACCTCTGATAATTTTGTAGACAAAAAATACAGTAGATTTTAACTATTGCCATCAGGGAGCGACTGAATGGATATACCTCACCATCTATTCATCTTGATTGTCTTTCCTACAGAAAGGACGAAGGATAGAGAACAATCAAATGTCTCAATATTTTTTCTCTCTGTGAATAAAATACCCCATTATTTTGCATCTGAATATTAGCCTTTCTTTCAAAAATTCAGAATTTCTGAAAGCAATTTGTTTGTTATCAAATGTAACATATGCTTTATTTGAATGATGTTGTTATCCATATTTCTTTTTACAAAAATACTACTTTCAAGTATTTGAAATAGTATTCTATAATCTGTCCTTCTCTAAGTGCTACAAAAATGCCTGTGATTATTTAACCTTTTTAAAAAATATCTTCTTTGGTATTTGGTATGAATTTCTATTAATTTATCACTTATTGCACTGTAAACCATTCCTTTTAGAAACTTCTTAGGGAAGAATTTAGATCTACCTCTTAATATATAAACATCCAAGTGAATAAAATGGAACTATGTTTCCAGGACTTAGTGAGCTGAGTGAGTGTGCAATCTTAAACTCAAAATGTAATGCTAAATTCTCTTGAGTGCATGAGGATTCCCAGAAACTATCCAGAGTCACTTACCAGATATCACCCTTGCCTTCTATGCTATGGACCAAGTCAGTAATAAGCACTAGATGAGAAAGAAACACTGGTAAGAATGGGAAGGAGAATCCACACTGCATACTTACAGTCCCTAGAGGGATTAAAAAGGAAGTGGGTTCTTTGGTGAGGTTTTCCCAAGAATATCAAGAATGTTCTTAATGGTTTGGGGAGCAGACAATATTCTTTATGTAGGGAATTATGCAACAAGAGATTTGTTGCTGGGAGCGGTGGAAGATTTTGATGAAAGATGCCAGGGCCTCACCAACACATATGTAGAAAGAGACCAAAGAAGGTTCTTTGAACCTCCTTGGTCCAATGGTTAAGAATCTGCCTGCCAACACAGGGGACGTGGGTTCTATCCCTGGTCTGGGGAGATCCTACATGCCCCTGGGCAACTAATCCTGTGTGCCACAGATATTGAGCCCACTCACCCTAGACTCCATGCTCCACAGCAAGAGAAGCCACTGCAATGGGAAGCCCATGCACCGAAACTAGAGAATACCCCCTGCCCACTGCAACTAGAGAAAGCCCATGCACAGCAACGAAGACCCAGCACAGCCATAAATAAATAAGTAGGAAGGTTTTTCAAGTCAGAAGAGGAGCTCCAGGTTGAGCTCTATTTACTGAGAAGCAGTGATGGGTTTGGGGGAAGGCCAGGGAATAGTCCAGAGCAACTAGCAAGAAGGATTGCTGTAAAATTTTGAATGAGATTTTATACAATTTGAAGGTGGCCATATGAGCATGAAATACATTCTGTTTGGAAAATAGCCACCATATTTAGTTCCTAATTATCTGTGATAAAGTGGTACAGAAAATATCTGACATAAATAATCCTAGATCACAGATAATACCATGCTGATGGTGATAGTTCCAACATCTTCACCTACAAACCTCTAAAACTACTGTTAATACAAAGAGAATCAGCAGACGGGGTTGAATGCCTATTTCCTGATTCTGGCTAACAGCATCTAATGAGTATCAAGGGGAAACAGAGAAGAAAATGATCTAACCCGTGCCTTACATATAGCAGGCTCTCAAAAATTTTTGTTGAATGTGGGAATGGAATAACAAGAGAAATGTCTAGTCTTGGCTCTATCATTAATTACATGACCTCGGGCAGCTCATTTAACCACTGTTTGGTAAATCATCCTACTGACTAATAAAACCTCAATGTCCTCACCTATAAAATGAAGGGCTTGAACTTTTGGACCTCTAAGATCCTTTCCAACTCTAAAATTCCACAATTTATAAAATTCATCCTGCAGAAATAGTTTCTGAGTCATTCATGATTAATAGTGTCGGAACTAAGAATTCTGCTGCAAGAGGTACCTACAACTAGGTTCTGTAGGAAGAGAAGGAGAGGCCCAAGATCTTCATCACTGTTTTCGTTATCATCAGCATTTAATGTAGGTTTGATGATTGCAAGCCCCCAAGCTGCATACTAGGCAAATTTAGGTCCCATTCCTGCTCTAAGGGAGTTTATTTTCAGTCATGAAGCTGTGAGCTTCATAGAAGAAGTAAGTGATATGTAGGCAGCCCATAATGTTTTAAGGGAAATTGTATCAGTTTGGGCTGAAAGGGTCAGAGATGGTACAAAACATAAAGAAGCCTTTGGACCCCCATCCTGTTGAGGCTGCTATGGCACAATGAAGCTCTCTTATTTGACGGTAAGGATCTGTGGGGTGAGCCCTTAAAATCCTTAGGAGAACGTTTGTCTGTCAAAGAGAGTCAAAGAGATACCTCTCTTGGTCTTCATGAGGTCTTAACAGAGGACCTTACCTTTCCACCCTGGATGTCATCTTTTCCCGAAAGCTATTCCTTAATTCAAGAACCCTTTGTTGGCTGAAAAGACACTTCTAGAGCCTTTAAAATTCTTCCAACTTCTACTCAAAAACTGACTGACTAGTTTCTTAATTCATCTCTATCCTCTCTCATTGCAATATAGGCAGCTGGGAGAAACCAGGCAGCTCCCTTAGTACTCTTCCTGGAAATCTCCCTTGCTAAATCCTTGAGTTCATTAGGTACTCAGGAGAAAAAAACCCACCCTGAATACTAAGGGTAAATAATAATGACTTGAGTAGTAATAACAATCCTAGTAGAGTACTTTTATAGGTAGTTTTACATTTCATAAAATCACAGAGTATTAGAGCTAAGGACATCTTCTTCATCCTGTCAACCAACTATTGTTTTACAGATGAAAGCCTCAAAGCTCAGTGGGGCCAAGTCATTTGCCACTCCCCATGGTCAGGCAACCTATTGGCAACAGACATCAAACTCAAAACCATTTGTTTGAATTCCCAAACCAGAATTTTTCTCCCATAGCGTTCTCACATCAACTCATCAATAAAAGCATGATAACTCACTGTTTCTCCTTTGAAATAAGAGTTTATATTGGCTTGGCCTCGTTCGGATTCTCCCATAAGACAGGGAAAACAGGAACAAACTCTTTTGGCCAACCCAACATTTTCCCCTTATCAGATGCCTTCACAATCCATCCAGATTTCACATTGTCCAGGCACCTTCTGATGCAAGGGATGAGAATTTTCCTTGAAACAGACCACACTTCTGTGGACACAGTTAAGGGTTAATGAGAATGCACTGGTGTCAGGGAATCCAAAGACAGATTCTCTCCAAAGGAGCTAGTAAAGCAGTGCTTCCCATCTCTCCCAGCATTTCCCATCTGAAATAAGAACTCTGATGGCCCGATGATCATTTTCACTTCTATTGCTTTCTTAATATCTTTGGAAAGATACTACAGGCCAAATCTGTCCTTTGAGCATGCACATTTAACTCTCATTTAATTTACTAAGAACTTTTACATATATCCAAGGGTGAAATCTGGCCAGAGGATAAGAAGAACAAAAATGTCACGGGTCAAGTGCACCACCAGTAGTTCATTTCTGAATGTATTATCTGCTTTCCACTCTTTGGATTGTTCCCTAGACTCTGTGCCCTGCTCTCCGAAAGACCTTAATTTTTCTTTTTGAAGTGACTGATAACAATATAAAGTCATAGTGCCTCTAGGTCTGTCTTAAGTAGTTTGGTGCAGTTCAGTTTGCTCATTTATAAGACCTTTATCCTCCCATCCCCTTCTCACGTGGTTCTCCCTCGCAGCTATTTTCTTGGTTCTATGAAGCTAGTCACTGGGGAAAGCAGTCCCTCCCAGCTTCAGTCACAGTTATCATCCCTCTCTGGTCTTCAGATTTCCTGTTTGAGTTTTTTTGTTTTCACTCAAGTGCTAATATTCTTCATTTTCTACGCTGGCAACAAGTAAGAAATAAATAGTCCAAGGTTATTTTAGTGATAACATTAACTACAAGAAGTCCCTGCAGACCTCAGTTTGAGCTGAGATAGCTCTCAAGTCCATTTCCATGACCATCCCTGACTTTCTAAACCAAAAGATACATGCAGTGAGCACCAATTTACATGATTTGGGACAAAAGCAATTTGGAAAATTGTTAATAGCTTTCCTTAAAAATAAAAATCTGAGCCTCAAAAAGGAAAATAAATAAATCCCACAAAAGAAATCCAAATAGTCAGAGGCAATTTAGAAAACAAAGGTTTTATATGAAATTTTTTAAAGTGGAAAAAATACCTTAAACCGATTTCTAAGACTGTCATCACATTAATTCAGATGAAGATATGGAAAATACCTGCATTTTTAAAAGTCTCAGATTTCATATATTGGCCCTGCACTTATAATCAATGTCAGGGAGCAAGGTAGGGCTGTCAGAATTAGACCCAAGAGGACTGTTGTCAAGACTTTAGAAGGTCACATTAATTCAGTAAAATCATAAAGGTCTGGTAGTCAGCGCTGCCATTCCAGAAACTTAATTTTGTGATTCCTCCCAGAGTTAATGAGAGTAATGGGGACTGACTCATGCAAACTAAACCCACAGAAGACAGTTATACCTAAATCACAAAATGTCAAATCAACAGGAATTTACAATATTGTTTATGTTTGCCAAGAAAGTTGGAATTCTAATGTTTGATTGGGCTGGTCAGGACAGTCTTTCTCTAGTAAGAATATGTACATGGTTAGACAGTTCAGTTCAGTTCAGTTCAGTCACTCAGTCGTGTCCGACTCTTTGCCACCCCTTGGTCCGCAGCACACCAGGCCTCCCTGTCCATCACCAACTCCCAGAGTTTACCCAAACTCATGTCCATTGAGTCAGTGATGCCATCCAACCATGTCATCCTCTTCTCCTCCTGCCTTCAATCTTTCCCAGCATCAGGGTCTTTTCAAATGAGTCAGCTCTTCACATCAGGTGACCAAAGTATTGGAGTTTCAGCTTCAACATCAGTCCTTCTAATGAACACTCAGTGATTTTGGAGCCCCCCAAAAATAAAGTCAGCCACCATTTCCACTGTTTCCCCATCTATTTGCCATGAAGTGATGGGACCAGATGCTGTGATCTTAGTTTTCTGAACGTTGAGCTTTAAGCCAAATTTTTTGCTCTCTTTCACTTTCATCAAGAGTGAAAGACTTTCATCACTTCTTCACTTTCTGCCATAAGGATGGTTTCATCTGCATATCTGAGGTTATTGATATTTCTCTCCAGCTTGTGCTTCATCCAGCCCAGCATTTCTCATGATGTACTCTGCATATAAGTTAAATAAGCAGGGTGACAATATACAGCCTTGACATACTCCTTTTCCTATTTGCAACCAGTCTGTTGTTCCATGTCCAGTTCTAACTGTTGCTTCCTGACCTGCATATAGGTTTCTGAGGAGGCAGGTCAGGTGGTCTGGTATTCCCATATCTTTCAGAATTTTCCACAGTTTATTGTGATCCACACAGTCAAAGGCTTTGGCATAGTCAATAAAGCAGAAATAGATGTTTTTCTGGAACTCTGTTGCTTTTCTGATGATCCAGCGGATGTTAGCAATTTGATCTCTGGTTCCTCTGCCTTTTCAAAAACCAGCTTGAACATCTGTAATTTCAGGGTTCACGTATTGCTGAAGCCTGGCTTGGATAATTTTGAGCATTACTTTACTAACTTGTGAGATGAGTGCAATTGTGTGATAGTTGAGCATTCTTTGGCATTGCCTTTCTTTGGGATTGGAATGAAAACTGACCTTTTCCGGTCCTGTGGCCACTGCTGAGTTTTCCAAATTTGCTGGCATGTCGAGTGCAGCACTTTCACAGCATTATTTTAGGACTTGAAATAGCTCAACTAGAATTCCATCACCTCCTCTAGCTTGGTTCATAGTGATGCTTCCTGTGGTTAGACAGATGTTTGCTTATTCAACAGACATTTGCCAAGTGCCTGCTCAGTGCCACACACTATGTCCGGTGCTAGGGAGTCATAACTGAGTAAAATACAGTCTTAAGCTTTTACAACCCCCCACCTAGTACACAGGCGAGGGTAATACAGTTGGCTTAGAATACATAGAGACCTAACCCAGCCTCATATAGTCAAGGAACACTTCTGGGGAAAGGAAAGGGCATCTCTGATGGGTCCTGATGGATGAATAGGAGTTCTTCATCAGGCACTAGTGGGGTTGGGCAAAAGGATCAAGTCCCAGGCTAAGGGAGCAGCGTGTACAGATATGACAGGTCAAACTATATAAACTGATTATTGAATGTGGAATCAGAGCACAACAGTCAGATAAGAGATGTCAACACTAGCATCATGAAGCCTGGTGGTGGCGGGGTGGGGGTCTCCACCCTCACTCTGCTGAGTAAATGGAACGTCAGGATTGGCTGACTTGAAGCACTGCCTCGCCTAGATGATGTCCATTCTCTGACAAGCTTCTCTTTGGTGCCCATCCTTCCTCAGACTGCTGGTGCTGGGTCAGGAAAGTAACTTAGTGGGTCATAATGAGTATTTTAAAAATTAAACAGAACGGTGACCATCAGTGTATATTACACAGAATAAGGGCAATATTATAAGATTTGATTTCAGATGGATGGATGGGTGGATGAATGGATGTATGTTAACAGTAAATGCGAACAGCATGCCTTGTTTTATTACTAACATTGCTGGCTTCATGCAGCCTATGCGGCCACCACCAATCACTCACAAGTTCAGAGACTGCAGAAACGATGTCGTGTTAGGCTCGAGGCCACCTGCACGTTCAAAGTCTGGAGTCAAAGCAAACTTCAGGGTTTCTCTAGTGCATATGTGTGTTTTCTCGAAAAGATACTTCTTTCTGTGTGTCTCAGTTGGAGCCTGGGAAGACACTGTTCTGGTTAATGAAGCATAATTGTGTAACAAACGGTCCCCACACTCAGCAAGGTGCAGAGCAAGACCATTTTATTAACAGCGTGTGGTTTTGTGACTCGGGAATGTAGATGGGGGTCAGCCGAGTGATGATTAGCTCTGCATGATGCTGAATGGAGTCGCCCAGCAGTCAGCCAGGCGGGGCTGGGCTCTAGGATGGCTCGTCCACATGCCTGGGGCCCCAGAAGGGAGAGCCTGGCTCTGCCAAGCCCCTCTGTCTCCCTGGAGCCTTGGAGCCTCTCCCCCTGGCCTTTCCAGCAGGTCGTCAGACTCCTGATGTGGAAGTTCAAGGCTCCAGAGGAAAGAAATGGAAATTCCTAAAAGCTAGGCCCAGATCTGGTGTAGTGATACTTCTGTCATTCCTTATGGGTCAGGTTAGCTGCAGGCCAACCTGGGCTCAAGGGGAGGGCACGCAGTCTCCCCTCTCGATGCGAGGAATGTCAGGGCACTCGTGGCCACCTGTAATCTGCCTCCAGCGTTGCTGTGGATTGTCTGGCGTGTCCTCTAGACCGTGACCGTCTGGTTTGGAATCCTAATCCCTGGTTGCACAACCTCGGGCAAGCCACTCAACCTTTCTGTGCCTCAGTTTTCGTACCTACAAAATGGAGATAATGTCTACCATCTCCTCCATAGGACTGTTGTGAAGATTGAATGCTTGCAAAATGTGGAGTGCAAGGCCATTTGCTGGGCCTGAAGTCGGTGCTGTGTACGTGTCAGCTCTTTCTGTTACTATTTCTCTTCATGTTGGCATATTCTTTCTGAAATGTCTGTTAATACCTTCATTTGGGCCTGCTCCTCTGGTCTGCTCCAAACACTTGAAGGGCCAACAGTTCCTTGTATGCTAGTGGTTCTCCACACAGATTATCAGTGAGAGAGGCAGGGATCAGAATCTTTGGAGGATGGGAACCTGAGCGGTGCTTTGTCAAGCTCTTCCTTTAAAAATCACTCAGCTGTTGGCTGCTGTGATCCATCGTTTACTATGTCCCAAACCCTATTCTAAGTGCAGAGATCAGAGTTTGGTGAAGACACAAAACCCCAGCCTTCGAGGGCCTCATGTTCAAGTTACCAGTCAGGTACCTGAAGACATCAGAAGTGTTTGGAAGGGAACCAAACAATAGTAAGACTTGAGGTGTTAGGCTAGGGGAGGATGTTTTTAGATAAGGCATCAGGGATGAACTCTTCGAGCTTTCTAAATTTCTAGAACTTTCCTTCCTTCCTTCACTTCATGAGACATCCTGTTCCTGAAATGGCTCTGCCAGTGGTTAGTCTCACCCAGTACGTGTAGGCTGTGCTACATCACAGCTGGGAGGTAACCGAGCGTCCTGGGGCTGGGGACACCACTGCGGTCCCTCTCTGTTCATGGCACTTACTACGGAGTGACGGGCGCAAGTCTCTTAACCCCACTAAGGTTTCATTTCCTCATCCGTAAGGGGGAAAAATCCCCAGGTCAAGAGCAGAGCCCGGGGTAGGGCTGGGGGCCTGATGGTGACTTGCTGGAGAGACGGAACCTGATGGAGAAATAATCAGAGTGAAGAGAAGGGGGCAGAGGGTGGGCCTGGAGGGCTCACCAGGTAGACTTGGTGGGAGAGGTTTCCCCGGGGCAGCAAACCTCAGGTTGAGGAGGAAGAGGGGCCTGGATGACAAGTCACAAGTGCAAGCTGACCGCCAGAATGTCTCCAGTGCCCCGTGGCCTGGCCTGTGCGTGAGGAAACAGCGATACTTTTTGATAAAAAGGCCCAGTCCTGAGCCCAGGGAGTGTAGCTTCATGCAGAGAAAAAAAGCATCAGGGTTCACAGTCCAGGTGTTACAGTGAAACTGTTAGTCACTCAGTCCGGTCTGACTCTTTGCGACCCCATACCCTGTAGCCCTCCAGGCTGCTCTGCCCATAGGATTCTCCAGGCAAGAATACTGGAGTGGGTTGTCATTTCCTCCTCCAGGGGATCTTCCCCACCCAGGGATCGAACGCAGGCCTCCTGTGCTGCAGGCAGATTCTTTACAATCTGAGCCACCCAGGAAGCCACACAGTCCAGGGGGCTCTTAGTAATTACTTAACTCCGGTAACGCTGCCAGATGCCCACACACCTGGGACTCCTGAAATTAATCACTCCCATCAGTGAGTCAGCAATAGGCCTTTTGTCACCTTGAAAATAAAGTCCAAGGCCCCCAGCGTGGCACTGGCCTCTGTCTCTTTCCTGCCACCTCTGCCGCTTCACCCCACCGTACTCTTTCCCGTGGTTCATTTCTACCCCACTCTGCCCTCTGTCCCTACCCTGCGCCTCCCTGTCCATCCAGCAGAACGGATCACTCCTGGTCCTGCCTTCCATCACTTCTGTTTGTGCAGCCTTTATGCATTCCTCACAATAAGCATCCTCTGCTCTCTCTGCTTCACCAGGTACCAGCTGCTCGATCGATGTCTGTGGATTTAATTATTTAGGAAGCATCTGCTGTAGGACAGACCCTGTAAACAAAACAAATATGTTGAAATGTGGCGCCGGCAACCTCACAGCAGAGATGGCAGGGGAGTGCACAGGTGCACGTGTAGGGCCGAGTATAAAAGCACAGAATACATATTAGCAGCAGCGAGTCCCCTCAAGTCCCTTTTGAAAGTGTTCCCGTAGCTCCGAGCCCTCGCCTTCATCACTGGGTGTCACACCGCACCAAAGTCACCTGTTCACGTGGGTGGAGGCCTCCCCACACAGTGAACTGAAGAACATGGAATGTGACTGCTTTGGTTTTTATCCCCGGTTCCTGGCCCTTGCTCAGAATTCAATAAATGTTTCTGGAATGAATAGAGCAGCTTATCACCAAGAAATGTCACTCTTCGATACCTTGTCTCCTGTCAGAGGCTGTCTCATTTCATTTATTGCTCCTGAAATGCTGGTAGGCTTTTTTCCATTTCCCTTTTCTCTTAGGGCTAATATCCTGGATATTGCCCTAACAGTCCTTGAGTTTTCCCTTTGAATCCTGAATAAAGGCCTGGAAGAACGGTGAAACATTTAAGTGCCCGCGCCCTCCGTGTTAGGGTCAAACCTTAGATCTCTTTCAGATGCTCAAAAGGCACCAGCTTAAAACCTGGTCTCTATCAGTGGGTTTCAGATTGTTATTGTGAGTGAAAGACTGCCTTTTAAGATGTGAGCAGGGAAACCTGGCATGTCAGACGAAGGTACACCCCAGTGTGATGACTCACGATATGATGTGGCAGGTGGGAAATCTTAAAAGATCACTATTTCCTCATAAACCCAGCTCCAGAGATCAGATGTGGAGCTGGGTGGGGTTGGAGCTGGGAGTGTATGTGGTAGAGGTGGAGGAAGGAGCTTCAGGAAAACAGCAGCTGTGAAGAGGAAGGATCTGAGGCCCTACAAGAAAGGTTTGCAGGCACCATGGATTCTGGATTTTTCAACTGTATTTTCCAACTTGCTTCTCCTGCAAACCACCTGTATTCTGTCTATTTGGTTTCCTTTAGTTCCCCACCGTATCCCCCCAAAGAGTAGGCAAAGAGCCAGAGAGAAAGGAGAAAGTCTCAAATCTATTGACTATTTTCTGAGGAACTCATAGCTTCTTTGTGTATGGGTGAAGGGGCAGAGTGAAAAGATGGGCTTCTCTGGTAGCTTGGCTGGTAAAGAATCCACCTGCAATGCAGGAGACCCCAGTTCAATTCCTGGGTCGGGAGGATCCCCTGGAGAAGGAACAGGCTACCCACTCCAGTCTTCTTGGGCTTCCCTGGTGGCTCAGGTGGTAGAAGAATCCACCCACCTGCAATGCAGGGGGCCTGGGTTCTATCCCTGGGATGGCAAGATCCTTGGAGGAGGGCCTGACAACCCACTCCAGTATTCTTGCCTGGAGAATCGCATGAATAGAGGAGCTTGGTGGGCTACAGTCCATGGGGTCGCAGGGTCAGACACGACTGAGTGGCTAAGCCCAGCACGGCAGCACAGTGGGAAGGGATGGAAGAATAAAACTATTAACTAAAATCAAAGTTTTGGATCATTCATTATTTTGACTATCCTTACTTTTTCCTCTTTCTAAAAACAAACCAAAACAAAACAAAAACAAACTTTATGAGGTAATGGAGAAGCCATAGGTCCTGGTTCTGCCTTGGTAAGGATACCTTGAACAAGCCACTTCCCTTCTCTAGGGCTCAGTTTCTCTGTCTGTAACATGGGAGCAAGGATAACAGATCCACAAGAAGTGTGCCCTCGCATTCTGAGCCCAGGGCAGACTTGTATAGAGTGGATTATGGTGTTCTTGCCCAGTAAGCTGGACTGGGCTTTGAAATCCTTCCTGACGGGACTTACAGCTGCCATTCCCAGCTGACGAGAAGGAGTCAACACTCAGGATGCAACCTCCTGGCTGTCCCCAACACCCACTCTGAAATTCTGTCACTCAAAACATGGATTCATTGTCAGTGAGATTGTGGGCCCCCACTGCGGGAGGAACTTGTTGTTGAATGGCAAGTGTAAGCTAAATTTCACAAGGTGTCTTCTGCTTGGGAGTGTGGATGAGCTCACGCCAACAGCAGTCATCTAAATGTCTCTGGCTCTTGCTTCCATCCACTCCCATCCCCAGCATCCTGCAGAATCCCCAAACCACCCAGGGATTTCTGACAGCCCCAGTAAGGATCTTAACGTTGCTCAAGAATTGGTATTTCTTCTAATTCCATAGCAGTCCCCTCCCTCACATCCATGGCTTGAGAAGTTACTTGTACCAGGCTCACCAGGCCACCTGGCTCAGACTCTGGATCCTGGTGCTTCTCCGGCTGCAAAACTCAAAAGCAGTGGAAACCGCTTTACTTGCTTTCCAGTTCTCACCATCTCAGAACCACACTGGCCTAGCAGATGCCCCCTCACAGACTCAGAGTCTTGCTGTGTGGTTCCTGGCATCCCTCATGGAAACGGGACCTTTGGTTTGCCCTGCAGCATCTTGCTCCATAGCACTCAGACATGGGCTAGTGGGACTGGGAAAAGACACCACATCCTCTTCTCTCCTACCTCAAATGTCCTCCCACCTCTTCCCTCATCTAGTGGTGATGGTGGGAGGTCGTGGGGACCTCACCTGGGACCACCCTCCAGTTCACCAGGCACAGCCAGTAATGTTTGGATTTCAGTTTTATCTCAAGGTAGGATGCCTATTGGGCTTCCCCAGTAGTTCAGCAGTAAAGAATCCGCCTGCAATGCGGAAGACACGGCAGGAGCCACGGGTTCAGTCTCTGAGTCGGGAAGATCCCCTGGAGAAGGAAATGGCAACCTACTCTAGTATTCTTGCCTGGAGAATCCCATGGACAGAGGAGCCTGGCGAGCTACAGTCCAGGGGGTCTCAAAAAAGTCAGACACAACTTAGCAGCCGAACAACAACAGTGTTATGCCTGATGTCCGAATCCCCGAGCGGGAAGAGAGAAGGCCTCCAAGACAATGCAACTCGCAAAAAGGGAAGTTTATTGCTGACTCGAGTCAGGGCTCCTGCCGCATCCAACGCAGTGGTGCGGGGTCAGAGAGCCCCGAGCCCAAGCTGTTACACAAATTTATAGGGTGAGCACATGCCGTTGGTAGTTGGTTTAAGCGGATTGGTTACAAGTTTGCAAAGCAATTTCATTGGTCAAAACTTTCGCGCACGCGCGGGACTTTCCCGGGGGTTTCCACCCGGTTCCTAATTTCCTAATTGGCAAACAGCGGTCAGTGTTAAGCGAAAGCTGATTGGTTGTATCCAGGTGGCCTGATAATCTTACCACCCAGAAGTAGGAAGGCCTACTCCTAATCTAAGCTGTCTGCCATGGCGTTACTTCTGCTCGCCTCACAAACAGGATGCCTATTATGCAAGTAACATGTAACAGGAATCAGAACAGAATTTGGCTTATGATCCCTAAAGCCCCATTTAAAGCATAAAGTGGGAGATGAGTTGAGGTCTAGCCAGTCCAACAGCTGTGACTGGACAACCTCTCCTGAGTAGAACCCAGAGAACTGTATATTTGTATGGTTGATGTTGCTGCCTCCCAAGGGTCCCAGCGGGGTGTGTGTGTGTGTGTGTGTGTGTGTGTGTGTGTGTGTGTGTTTAGAGGCCATTGGCTTTATCTTTAAGGACCTAACAATCTCACACAGAATCAAAGCCAAGCCTGGAGCACCGAAGGTAAGTATCCCAGAGGTCACATAAGGAATAGATCAGTGTGGACTCAAAGCACAGTCTTTAAGGAAGGGAGTGGCCTTGGGAGACAGTGAGGCTCAGAATAAACAGAAGGCAAAGTGGAAGGCATCCCCAGGGACAGGGGAAATAGCCCAAGTGAAAGCACAGGGATGGAATCATTCAAGGACAACATTGAATCCAGCCTGATAGGAGCATGAGATGCTAGTTGGAGGTCTCAGTAGTGGACGTTAGATTGCATCAGTTGGATGGAGTGAGTTTGGGGAGAGACCTAAAAGTCGAACAGAGATGTTTGAATTTGATGCAGAGACCATAAGGAAACATTTCTGACAGTCTGTCTAAAGGGGTATTTGAGAAGATTAATCTGGCAAGGGTTTACAAGAGAAATTGGAGAGGGAGAAAGCATCTGAGAGATTAGTTTAAGTGGCTTTTATGTGATTCATCCCTCAAGGAGTTTTAGATTTAATAAAAAAAAATATGGCCCAATGTGTATTGTACACATTATTGGAACAAGTATATGCCTTATCTAAAAAATATTTTTAAGTAGACCTATCTTATTTTTTGAAGATGTAGTAACAGCCACGTGACTCTTAAATCCAAACAGTACGGAGGCATACAGTGAAGGGTTTTGCTCCCGCCTCTTTTCCCATCTGTCCCCTTCCCATCAAGCACGATATGTTCACACCACCACCACTCTAAGACACGTTCATGACCTCCTTGTGTATCCAAGAGTTGCTTTGTGCAAACTCAAAGAAATATTAATGCATTTTCTTATCTTCCTTCTTAAAAAAAAAAAAAAAGATAACATGCGGAAAGGTAACATGCGTCTCTGGATTTCGCTTTTCTCACTTGATAATAGATCTTGAAGATTTTTCCACATCGTTCTTCTTGTCAGCTACATGGTATTCCATTATATGTAGAATCAGACCCTTATTGATGGATGTGTGTATTTTAATAATCTCTCACTGTTACAGATGATGCTGCAAAAAAACAGTTTGCCCTTATATCATTTTGTATGTATGCCTATATAACCATAGAATACATTTTTGCAAATGGGCTCACTGCATCAAAGTCTACATGTATTTATAACTTTCATAGAGATTTGAGAATTATCCTCTTTGGGGAGTAGTACAACTTTTCATTCTTGTCAGCAGTATCTGGGATTGCCTGCTTGCCCACAGCCTTGCCAACACAGCGGGTTACCACTTTGGGGGCTTTTCTAGTCTATTGAGTAAAATCTTTGTGCAGCTCTAATTTGCTTTTCTCTTATTATGAATGACATTGAGCATCTTTTCATATGTTCTTGGGCCCAGTGGATTTTATGCTCCTTCTTCAGGGATAGACTTCATCATTTCTCTATGCCTCCCAGAGCTTTCCCCAGTGCCTTGCTACAAAGTAGGTTTTCAGTCAAAATTTGCAAATCCAATAAATGTTTGTATGAATGAGTAGATAAATGATTGCATAAATGCTTGTACTATTGGAGTTATAAATCTTCAATTAGATATGATTCTTCCCTCAAGCAGCATAAGATGTGATAAACTCACAGAGAAGATTTAAAGCAATGTGTGTATGTTCAGATATTACATGCAGTATTCTAAGAGTGAATAATTATTTGCCTCAAGCTGAAAAGTGGAGACTCTTACGTGAAATACTTTGTTCATCCCCTGAAAGGTGAGGGACTTGAGGGACAAGGAATTCTCTTTCCCATGGGTTCTGGTTCATTTAAAGATTTCATTCAAAGAGTGTTTTGGAGCTGGTATGATTAAGTGGATTCCATAGAACTAGCTAATAAATCAAGACAAACAAAATAAGGCTCCTTCCAGCTTCATTTTCCCTCAGATTCCACCCCAAACTCAGCTCCTGTGGCCATGAAGTCTGTCATTAGCTGGAGTTTCAGCTTGCTTTCTTTGTTTCTTTGTTGTTTCTATGCATGCCCATAACGGAATACCATAAGCTACAAGCAAAGCGCATTTTGATTGTTTGTCTGTTTAATTGTTTGTTGTTTTGACTTTCATGGAATTCCATTCTCCAGCAATACATTTGCCAACTGTCTGTTTTATACCCTCTTCAGTCCAAGAGAAGACACTACTGGGTCAGGGATGAGAGTAATTTTCAGCAAGACCACAGCAGAACTTTCCACGGTGCACTGTTACCTGAAGTGACTTTTCTAACAGCTGTGCCAAAAGCTAAGCCCCTCCTCCAAAAGAAGCATGAATCCCTCCACCAGCTCATTAAGGCCTCCTTTCCTCCTCAGAGAGTGAGACTTGCCTCCACAGTTACAGGGAGCTCTCCTAAAGCAGAGCCCAGCCCAGGATACAAGATCGGGTCAAGCCAGGGACTGGGTTGGGGTGACAGCCACACTAAGGATCAGTGAGTCAGAAACAGGGCAGGAAAAGAATGAGAAGACAGACCTGAAATTCAGGTTAAGGCCCCAATTCCAGACCCTCTGTGACTGAAGATAATCCTAAAAAAATACTGTCAAGGGACCTAGGAAAATAATGTGAATGGGATTCTACTTTATGTTTTAGTTCCATTGATAGAGATTAACTGTTGAAAATCAGGACATTTGGAAAATTAAGATACTGGCAGACTTACTGCCATTGGTTCTTTTCCTTTCTCTTGTCAATTTTGGGTATGTGTGTGTATGTGTTTAAATGACCAGTCAAGAAGAAACAATCTTAACATATGTTAACATTGAAGAGTCTGTCCCACGCATCTGTGTTCATTGTGTCATTTCCTCCCCCCAACACTCCTATAGTCACTCTTATCTCCACCACCCACCCATTTTGTAGACAAGCAGGAGCTAGGAGAGGTTGAATGACTTGCCTAAGGTCACACAATTCATAAAGAGGAGCCAGGACTTTGACTTGAGACTTCTGAACCCCAAACCGGGGCTCTTTCCAAGATTCAGTCCTTAGCTCATTGAAATTAGTTTAAGGGAAGGAATTGTGGCACTGAGAAATGCAAGAGAAGAAGCTAATCTCTATCAACATAAGAAAGTGATGGAATAGTGGCTGAAAACTTCCCTAATCCAGGGAAGGAAACGGACATACAAGTTCAGAGAGTTCCAAATAAGATGAGTACAAAGAGACACACACCAAGGCATGTTATAATTAAGACAGTAAAAGTTTAAGGATAAAAAGAGAGAATCCTAAAAGCAGAAAGAAAAAGAAAAAAGTGTTACAAATAAGAAAAATCCTGTAATGCTATCACAAGATTTTTCAGCAGAAACCTTACAGTACAGAAGGGAATAGCATGATGTAGTCAAAGTGTTGTAAAGAATAAATTTCCAACCAAGAATTCTCTACCCAGAAAGATTATCATTCAGAACTGAAGGAGAGATAAGCCAGCCCTACAAGAAATGTTAAAGCGACTGCTTTAAGCAGAAAACAAATGGTACTGATTAACAATAAGAACCATCCAAAAGTAAATATATCTCACTGGCAAAGCTAAATATTTAATAAAGGCAGTGTAAAGTCAGAATGAATGTTAAAAGGCAAAAGGAGTAAAAACTAACTAAAATTACAATAATTGGTTGTGAGATACATAAAACAGAAAGATATAAAATGTGTCATCAAAGTAAGTGGGAGAGGTAAGTAAAAAGACAAAGCTTTGGAATATGTTCAAATTTAAGTTGTTATCAACTTAAAACAGGCTAGTATTTATATACAGCAGTAAATGTGAACTTCATGGTAACACAAGGAGAAAACTTACAGGAAATGCACAGAAGAAAAAAATGAGAATAGAGTCTAAACATAACAATCAAGAAAATCAACAAACGACGGAAGAAAGAGAAAGAAGGTGGGAATAGACAGGAACCACAAAAACAGCCAGAAAACAATTAACAAAATGGCAGTGAGCACATGCCTACCAATAATTACTTTAAATGTAAATGGACTAGTGGAGAGAGTAGCATGGAAGCACATAACACTACCATATATAAAATGGGTAGCCAGTGGGCGTTTGCCGTATGCCTCAGGGAACTCAAACCAGGGCTCTGTGACAACCTACAGGGTTGGGATGCCAGGGAGATTCAAAAGGGATGGGACATATGTATACCTATGGCTAATCCATGTTGATGTATGGCAGAAACCAACACAATGTGGTAAAGCAATTATCCTTCAGTTGAAATTAAAGTTTTTAAAAATGTAAATAGGCTAAATTCACCAATCAAAAGGCCAATCAAGTGGTTGCATGGATAAGTAAAAACAAGACCCACCAGTATGCTGCCTATAAGAGACTCACTTCAGAAGTAAGGACATACATATACTGAAGGTAAGGGATGGAAAAAACAAATTCCCTGCAAGTGGATCTGCTCTCCTTAGCAAGATCTGCCCTCAGGAGAAACTCTTTAACCAGAACCTAACCTGCTGGGGTTTTGTCAAGAGTCTAACTGACCTAGGGGGGGAAAATAACCAACTCCAGCTAACTCTAGCCTTCCATGTGGGAAAAGGGAAATGTCCAACTCTACCCCATTATAGGTATTCTGTCCCATCTAAGAGGGTGTAGAGAAAAGGTGTGGACTGAGAAACAAGTGTAAAGTTCACAGCCCAGAGGCATAGACTCACTGAAAGACTGAGACCTAATCACAGGAGTACAAAACGTTTCCCTCTTCCCACCCCCTCCCACACAATACCATACAGTACTAAACGGTTATTTATAGCAGTTCCTTTTATCCACTACATCATATCTGGTTGTCAAGAAAAAAACTACAAGATGTACTAAAAAGCAAAACAAACAAACAACAACAGCAACAAAAGAGAAAACCAGGCTGAAGAGGCAAAGCAAGAATTAAAACTAGACTCAGATATAGGCAGGGGTGTTGGAATTATCAAACCAGGAATTTAAAAAAAAAAAAGCTTTGATTAATATTCTAAGGGATTCTAAGCCCTCTAATGGTTAAAATAGACAATATGCAAAAACAGAGGGGAAATGTAAGAAGATATATGGAAATTCTAAAGGAGAATTTTGAAAAAATGCTGGAGATTTTAAAAGACTGCAACAGAAATAAAGAATGTCTGATGCACTCACTAGTAAACTGATTATGGCTGAAGAATCTCTTAGCTTACAGATATCTCAATAGAAACCTTTAAAATTGAAAAGTAAAGAGAAAAACAAAGGCAAAAAATAAATAAAATAAAATAGGATAGAATATCCAAGAACTGTGGGTCAACTACAAAAGTGCAACATTTATGTGATGAAAATACCAGAAGGAAAAGAGAGAAAGGAACAGAAGAAGCATAAGAAACAACAATGACTTAGAATCCCTCAAATTTAATGCCAAACACCAAAACACAGATCTAGGAAGCTCAGAAAACGGCACATAGGATAGCTTCCCTGGTGGCTCAAACAGTAAAGAATCTGGCTGCAATGCAGGAGACCCAGGTTTGATCCCTGGGTCAGAAAGATACCCTGGAGAAGGGAATGGCAACCCACTCCAATGTTCTTGCCTGGAGAATCCCATAGACAGAGGAGCCTGACAGGCTATAGTCCATAGGGTCACAAATAGAAACAACTGAAGCAACTTAGCATGCATGGGATAAATTCCAGGAGGACTACACCTAGGCATATTTTTTTTCAAATGGCAGAAAGTAAGAGATAAAAATATCCTGGAAGAATCTGGTGTGGGCAGAGGGGGACCACTTTACCTGTAGAAGAACAAAGATAAGAATTGCATTCAGTTTCTCTTCAGAAACCTTAAAAGCAGGAAGAGAGTAGAGTGAAATTATTTAAATGTTATGAGAGAGTAAAAAAAAAAAACACCAACCTAGAATTCTGTGCCCTTCAAAAGTAAAGGAGAAATAAAGGCCTTCTCTGACAAGCAAAAACTAAGGGAATTTGTTGTCAGTAGATGTGTCTTGAAAGAAACATTAAAAGAAGATTTTTCTAGAGAAGGAAGATTACATAAGTCAGAAACTCAGATGTTCATAAAGAAAGGAAGAGCTTTGGAAAAGGAATTGGTGATGGTAAAAAAAAAAAAAAAAAACCTTACTGTTGATCTATGGTCAGTGATCTTTGATGTTACTTTTGTAATTATTTGGAGGCCCCATGAACCATGCTCACATAGGGCAATGAATTTAATCGATAAATATTTTGTGTGGTTTTTTTGCTTTACCAGTCATTCCAGTCTTTTTAACGCTCCTTTCCCTATTCCATGAGATACAACAATATTGAAATTAGGCCAGTTAATAAACCTACAATAGCTTCTGTGTGTTCAAATGAAAGGAATTCCTTTCACTTTAAGCAAAAAGCTAGAAATTATTAAGCTCAGTGAGAAAGGCATGTTAAAAGATTAAATAGGCCTAAAGGTAGGCCATTTGCACCAAACAACTAGCCAAGTTGTAAATGCAAAGAAAGAATTCATGGAGGAAGATGAAAAGTGCTGCTCCAGTGAACACAAGAATCATAAGAAAGCAAAACTTACTGTTGATATGGAGAAAGTTCTAGTGATCTGAATAGAATACCAAACCAGCCACAATATTTCCTCAAGCCAAAGCCTAATCCAGATCAAGCCCATATTTCTCTTCAATTCTAGAAGGCTGCGAGAAGTGAGGAAGCTACTGAAGCAAAGTTTGAAGCTGGCAGGCATTGGTTCATGATATGTAAAGGATGAAGCCATCTCCATAGCAAAATGAAGCAGCAAGCGTTGATGTAGAAGCTGCAGCGAGTTATTCAGAAAATCTGGCTAAGATAGTTAATTAAGGTGGCTACAGTAAACAACAGATTTTCAATGTGGATGAAACAGCCTTATAATGGGAAAAGATACCATCTAGGACTTTCATTCCTAGAGAGAAGTCAATGCCTGGCTTCAAAGCTTCAAAGGACGCTGATTCTCTTCTTAGGGGTTAATGCATCTGGTGACTTGAAGTTGAAGCCAATATTCATGTCCCATTCTGAAAATATTAGGACCTTAAGAATTATGTTAAATCTACTTTGCCTGTGCTCTATAAATGGAACAACAAAGCCCGGATGACAGCACATCTGTTTACAACATGGTTTACTGGGTATTTTAAGCTCACTGTTGAGACCTACTGCTCAAAAAAAATTTTTATAAGATTTTTCAAAATATTACTGCATTAACAATGCACCTGGTAACCAAAGACCTTTGAGGGAGATATCCAATGAGATTCATATTATTTTCATGCCTGCTAACATGACATCCATTCTGAAGCCCAAGGATCAAGGAGTAATTTTAACTTTCAAGTCTTATTCTTTAAGAAATATATTACATAAGTCTCGAGCTGCCATAGATGGTTATTCCTCTGATGAATCTGGGCAAAGTAAATTGAAAACCTTCTGGAAAGGATTCACCATTCTGGATGTCATTAAGAATACTAGTGCTTCATAGGAAGAGCTCAAAATATCAACATTAACAGAAGTTTGGAAGCAGTTGGTTCCAGCCCTCATCCTCATGTATGACGTTGAGGGGTTCAGAACTTCAGTGGAGGAAGGAAATAAAACTGAACTGAAACAGTTCAGTTCAGTTCAGTCGCTCAGTCATGTCTGACTCTTTGCAACCCCATGAACCACAGCACACCAGGCCTCCCTGTCCATCACCAACTCCCGGAATCCACCCAAACCTATGTCCATTGGATCGGTGATGCCATCCAACCATCTCATCCTCTGTCATCCCTTTCTCCTCCTGTCCTCAATCTTTCCTGGCATCAGGGTCTTTTCCAGTGAGTCAGCTCTTCACATCAGGTGGCCAAAGTATTGGAGTTTCAGCTTCAACATCAGTCCTTCCAATGAACACTCAGAACTGATCTCCTTTAGGATGGATTGGTTGGATCTCCTTGCAATCCAAGGGACTCTCAAGAGTCTTCTCCAACACAACACTTCAAAAGCATCAATTCTTCTGTGCTCAGCTTTCTTTATAGTCCAACTCTCACATCCATACATGACTACTGGAAAAACCATAGCCTTGACTAGATGGACCTTTGTGGACAAAGTAATGTCTCTGCTTTTTAATATGCTATCTAGGTTGGTCATAACTTTCCTTCCAAGAAGTAAGCGTCTTTTAATTTCACAGCTGAAATCACCATCTGCAGTGATTTTGGAGCCCCCAAAAATAAAGTCAGCCACTGTTTCCACTGTTTCCCCATCTATTTGCCATGAAGTGATGGGACGAGATGCCATGATCTTAGTTTTCTGAATGTTGAGCTTTAAGCCAACTTTTTCACTCTCCTCTTTCACTTTCATCAAGAGGCTCTTTAGTTCCTCTTCACTTTCTGCCATAAGGGTGGTGTCATCTGCATGTCTGAGGTTATTGATATTTCTCCTGGCAATCTTGATTCCAGCTTGTGCTTCCTCCAGCCCAGCGTTTCTCATGATGTACTCTGCAAATAAGTTAAATAAGTAGGGTGACAATACACAGCCTTGACATACTTCTTTTCCTATTTGGAACCAGTCTGTTGTTCCACGTCCAGTTCTAACTGTTGCTTCCTGACCTGCATACAGATTTCTCAAGAGGCAGGTCAGGTGGTCTGGTATTCCCATCTCTTTAAGATTTTTCCACAGTTTATTGTGATCAACATAGCAAAGGCTTTGGCGTAATCAATAAAAGAAAAGTAGATGTTTCTCTGAAACTCTCTTGCTTTTTCTTTGATCCAACAGATGTTGGCAATTTGATCTCTGGCTCCTCTGCCTTTTCTAAATCCAGCTTGAACATCTGAAAGTTCACAGTTCATGTACTGTTGAAGCCTGGCTTGGAGAATATGAGCATTACTTTGCTAGTGTGTGAGAGGCATGCAGTCATGCAGTACCTGGCATTGCCTTTCTTTGGGATTGGAATGAAAACTGACCTTTTCCAGTCCTGTGGTCACTGCTGAGTTTTCCAGATTTGCTGGCATATTGAGTGCAGCACTTTTACAGCATCATCTTTTAGGACTTGAAATAGCTCAACTGGAATTCCATCACCTCCACTAGCTTTGTAGTGATGCTTCCTAAAGCCTGACTTCCTAAAGCCTAGATGTCTGACTCTAGGTGAGTGATCACACCATTGTGGTTATCTAGATCATGAAGATCTTTTTTGTATATTTCTTCTTGCCACCTCTTTTTAATATCTTCTGCTTCTGTTAGGTCCATGCCATTTCTGTCCTTTATTGTGCCCATCATTGTATGAAATATTCCCTTGGTATCTCTTATTTTCTTGAAGAGATCTCCAGTCTTTCCCATTCTATTGTTTTCCTTTGTTTCTTTCCATTGATCACTGAGGAAGGCTTTCTTATCTCTTCTTGCTGTTCTTTAGAACTCTGCATTCAAATGGATATATCTTTCTTTTCTCCTTTGCCTTTAGCTTCTCTTCTTTTCTCAGCTATTTGTAAGGCCTCCTCAGACAACCATTTGCCTTTTTGCATTTCTTTTTCTTGGGGATGGTCTTGATCACTCCCTCCTGTACAATGTCACGAACCTCCGTCCATAGTTCTTCAGGCACTCTGTCTATCAGATCTAATCCCTTGAATCTATTTGTCACTTCTACTGTATAATCATAAGGTATTTTATTTAGGTCATACCTGAATGGTCTAGCGGTTTTCCCTACTTTCTTCAATTTCAGCCTGAATTTGGCAATAAGGGGTTCATGATCTGAGCCACAATCAGCTCCCAGTCTTGTTTTTGCTGACTGTATAGAGCTTCTCCATCTTTGGCTGCAAAGAATATAATCAATCTGATTTCAGTGTTGACCATCTGGTCATGTTCCTGTGCAGAGTCTTCTCTTGTGCTGTTGGAAGAGGTTGACAAAGGTCTGTCTTTGCCAACACAGATCCATCTAGTCAAAGCTATGGTTTTTCCATTAGTCATGTATGGATGTGAGAGTCAGGCTATAAAGAAAACTGAGCACCAAAGGATTGATGCTTTTGAACTGTGGTGTTGGAGAAGACTCTTGAGAGTCCCTTGGACTGCAAGGAGATCCAACCAATCAGTCCTAAAGGAAATCAGTTCTGAATATTCATTGGAAGGATTGATGCTGAAGCTGAAACTCCAACACTTTGACCACCTGATGTGAAGAACTGACTCATTATAAAAGACCCTGATGCTAGGAAAGATTGAAGGCAGGAGGAGAAGGGGACGATAGAAGATGAGATGGTTGGATGGCATCACCAACTCGATAGACATGAGTTTGAGCAAGTTCCTGGAGTTGGTGATGGACGGGGAAATCTGGCGTGCTGCAGTCCATGGAATCGCAAAGTGTCGGACATGACTGAGCAACTGAAGTGAGCTGAACTGAACTTCTTTACTGCTGAGTAACCAGGGAAGCCAAGTTAAGATATGAAATATATATATTTATAATAGAGTATGTGTGCATGTGTGCATATATTCATTTGCCAGTTTCCGTAGAGGAATGGTTCCAGGACCCAAAACTATAACTCCTAGAAGGATAAAATCTGTATTATGTAGGGTATAGCATTGACTTTTTATATACAACACCAAAAGGCACAACCTGAAAGAAAAAAAATCAATAAACTAGACTTCTGAAATTAAACACTTCTGCTCCCTGGAAGACACTGTCAAGAAAATAAAGAGAAGCCACAAACTATGAGAAAATATTTGTATTAGTTAAAGATATGTTTGATAAAGGAATGTTATCCAAAATATACAAAAAAAACTCTTAAAACCCAACAGTAAGAATACAAACAACCCAATTAAAAAAGAATAGACCAAGGACCTTAATAGCCACCTCACCAAAGAAGATACAGGTGGCAAATACACATGTGAAAAGATGTTTCATCTCATAGGACATCAGGAAATTGCAGACTATTAAGAAAACAACTGTGAGATACTACTATACACCTATGTGAATGGCCCAAATCCCAAACACTGACAACACCAAATTCTGGGGAGGATGCAGGGACCCTCATTCATTGCTGGCAAGAATCCAAAATGATACAGCCCCTTTAGAAGACACTTTGGCAGGCTTCCCTGGTGGCTCAGTGGTAAGGAATCCACCTGCCAATGCAGGAGACATGGGTTCGATCCCTGGATCAGGAAGATCCTACATGCTGCAGAGCAGCTGAGCCCATGTGCCACAACTACTGAGCCCATGCTCTAGCGGCCAGGAGCCCACAACTGCTGAGCCCACTGAAGCCAGCATGCATAGAGCCCGTGTTCCACAAGAGAACCACGGCAATGAGAAGTCCATGTACCACAACTAGAGAGTCACCCCCACCCTCTGCAACTAGAGAAAAGCCCACACAGCTACAAAGGCCCAGCACAGCCAAAATAAATAAATAATTTTTTTAAACTTAAAAAAAGATGACACTTTGGCAGTTTCTTACAAAACTAAACATAGTCTTACCATAGAATCCAGCAATCATACTGCTTGATATTTACTCAAAAGAGTTGAAAATTTACATCACACAAAAATCTGTACATGGATGTTTATAGCAACTTTATTCATAATTGCCAAAACTTGGAAGCAACCAAGATGTTTTTCAAGAGTGAATGGAAAAGTAAACTGTGGTACACTTGGGCAATGGAATATTATTCAGCGTTAAAAGGAAATGATCAAGCCATGAAAGAACTAGCGAGCCATGAGGAAGAACCTCAAAGGCATATTACTAAGTAAAAAAAAAAAAAAAAGTCAATATAAAAAGGTTACATACTGTATGATTATAACATAATGACATTCTAGAAAAGAAAAACCATGGAGACAGTAAAAAGATCATTCATTACTAGGAGCTGGGGGAAGGGAAGATAAATAGACTGAGCACAGATGATTTTTAGGGCAGTGAAACTATTCTTCATGATACTGTAATAGTAGATAATTGTCGTCATACGTTTGTCCAAACTTATGGAATGTACAATACCAAAAGTGATCCCTACCGCAAGCTATGGACTTTGGGTGGTAATAATGGGTCAGTATAGGTTCATCAGCTGTAACTCTGGTGGGGATGTAGATGCTGGGGAGGTTGTGCATGTGTGGGGATATAGGGTAAATGGGAAATCTCTATACCTTCCCCTTAGTTTTGCTGTGAACCTAAAACTGCTCTTAAAAAAATAAGGTCTACTAACAAAAAAGGATTATTGGGTGTGGCAATAAGGAAGTGAAAGTTGACCCGAGAAAAGCAGTTTTGATAGAGTGTCGAATATAGAAACCAGACCACAGTGAAATGAGGTGTGAAGAGTAGTTGAGGAACTGGAGCCAGAGAATACTGAGAATTTATAAGCATTTGCTTGTGAAGGGGAGGAAGATGCAGGTTAGCAGAGGATTGGAAGGTAGAGTACAGGGATTTATTGCTACCTATATTAGGATACGATGCTCTAAAACATAGATTTTAAGAGCCACTTGTGCTAGGACTCCTGGACTTTAGGCGACCTTGGTGTACCAGCAGTATCAATGGCTTTGTTTAAAAATGGAAGAAGTAGAAAGCCATATATTTACAATTTACTCCACTCTCTATGATGTCTTTAATGTTTATTTGGCAAGGCCATACATATATCCCCCAAATTTAGATCCTCAGCAAGTATGTAGGGAGAGTCTCTCTTTCCTCAAGTATTATAGTTCCAGTGGGAGAAATACAAGGATGTGAATTACTTAGACCTTTTGTACCTGGAGCTGTCCCTCCAGGTGTGCTGAGGAATTATATTTACTATTCTCTCACCCTCCCCTGGTGACATTTCGGGTCAGGACATCCGAGAGACTCTGAATAGCCTGTAGCCATCATGGGTACACATTTGCTGAACACATGTGACTTTATGAATGGGGGACCTTTAAAATGACCACAGAAAAGTAAAACTCTAGATGTAGAGTGACCAGGGTCCTCATCCAGAAAGAGTATGAGATCCATGCTCACAGCTGGCAGAGAGGAGAGGGAGGGCTCCATCTCATGGCCAGACAAAAAAGCAGAGAGAAGACTGGGTCAGGGAATCAGAGAGGAGGAAGCAAAAATAGCAGCAAATGCAGTGCCTTCCCTGGGAAGAGGTGGTTGCACGTGCTGAAGAGACCTCCTCAAAGAGGCAACGTGGAGACTATAAAAGATACCAGGGGAAAAGAAGACAAGGATAAAAAGGAAATGAAAACAGAAGATGGGGTGTCACATTTCTTTTGGCATTCAAAACACTTCCAGATTGCATCCTGAAAACTCACTGAACCAAGAGTTGCAAACTTCTGACAAACTCAAGGCCTTACCTTTGGCATCTATCATGTTGCAATATCAAATGACAGTTCAACGTTAGGTTTTATTATTCAATGTGAATTAAAAGGTCGGGGGAAGAAGGGCTTGGTGGTGTTCCATTAAAGGAAAAACTCTGATCATCTTAAAGCAATATGATCTTAAAGGAGCCCACATGAAAAAGGGCATCAAATAAAGGAATGTGGGCCGTCAGTGCTTACTACTCCCTTGGAAGCTCACATACTTGCCAGGAAGGGTAGAGTATTCACGCATGGAGTTATTGCTTCTCTCCAATGCTCAGAAGGAACAACTGCAGTAGACGGTTACCCACATGGGTGAACAACTGACATAGTATTCCTCTTTCCTTCCCTAAAATCAGTCAATTCAGTCACTCAGTCGTGTCCGACTCTCTGCAACCCCATGGATGCCAGGCTTCCCTGTCCATCACCAACTCCCAGGACTTGCTTAAACTCATGTCCATCAAGTTGGTGATGCCATCCAATCATCTCATCCTCTGTTATACCCTCTCCTCTGCCTTCAACCTTTCCCAGCATCAGGGTCTTTTCCAATGAGTCGGTTCTTCACATCAGGTGGCCAAAATATTGGAGTTTCAGCTTCAGCATCAGTCCTTCCAATGAATATTCAGGACTGATGTCCTTTAGGATGGACTGGTTTGATCACCTTGCAGTCCAAGGGACTCTCAAGAGTCTTCTCCAACACCACAATTCAAAAGCATCAATTCTTTGGCACTCAACATTCTTAATGGTCCAACTCTCACATCCATACATGACTAACAGAAAAACCATATCTTTGACTAGATGGACCATTGTCGGCAAAGTGATGTTTCTACTTTTTAATATGCTGTCTAGGATGGGCATAGCTTTTCTTCCAAGAAGCAAGTGCCTTTTATTTTTTTTTTTTAATTAATTAATTAATTTATTTTTTCAGTGGGTTTTGTCATACATTGACATGAATCAGCAATAGATTTACATGTATTCCCCATCCTGATCCCCCCTCCCACCTCCCTCTCCCCCCGATTCCTCTGGGTCTTCCCAGTGCACCAGGCTCGAGCACTTGTCTCATGCATCCCACCTGGGCTGGTGACCTGTTTCACCATAGATAGTGTACATGCTGTTCTTTCGCAACATCCCCCCCTCACCTTCTCCCACAGAGTTCAAAAGTCTGTTCTGTACATCTGTGTCTCTTTTTCTGTTTTGCATATAGGGTTGTCGTTACCATCTTTCTAAATTCCATATACATGTGTTAGTATGCTATAATGTTCTTTATCTTTCTGGCTTACTTCACTCTGTATAATGGGCTCCAGTTTCATCCATCTCATTAGAACTGGTTCAAATGAATTCTTTTTAACGGCTGAGTAATATTCCATGGTGTATATGTACCACAGCTTCCTTATCCATTCATCTGCTGATGGGCATCTAGGTTGCTTCCATGTCCTGGCTATTATAAACAGTGATGCGATGAACATTGGGGTGCACGTGTCTCTTTCAGATCTGGTTTCCTCAGTGTGTATGCCCAGAAGTGGGATTGCTGGGTCATATGGCAGTTCTATTTCCAGTTTTTTAAGAAATCTCCACACTGTTCTCCATAGCGGCTGTACTAGTTTGCATTCCCACCAACAGTGTAAGAGGGTTCCCTTTTCTCCACACCCTCTCCAGCATTTATTGCTTGTAGACTTTTGGATAGCAGCCATCCTGACTGGCGTGTAATGGTACCTCATTGTGGTTTTGATTTGCATTTCTCTGATAATGAGTGATGTTGAGCATCTTTTCATGTGTTTGTTAGCCATCTGTATGTCTTCTTTGGAGAAATGTCTGTTTAGTTCTTTGGCCCATTTTTGATTGGGTCATTTATTTTTCTGGAATTGAGCTTCAAGAGTTGCTTGTATATTTTTGAGATTAATCCTTTGTCTGTTTCTTCATTTGCTATTATTTTCTCCCAATCTGAGGGCTGTCTTTTCACCTTACTTGTAGTTTCCTTTGTTGTGCAAAAGCTTTTAAGTTTCATTAGGTCCCATTTGTTTAGTTTTGCTTTTATTTCCAATATTCTGGGAGGTGGGTCATAGAGGATCTTGCTGTGATTTATGTCGGAGAGTGTTTTGCCTATGTTCTCCTCTAGGAGTTTTATAGTTTCTGGTCTTACATTTAGATCTTTAATCCATTTTGAGTTTATTTTTGTGTGTGGTGTTACAAAGTGTTCTAATTTCATTCTTTTACAAGTGGTTGACCAGCTTTCCCAGCACCACTTGTTAAAGAGGTTGTCTTTTTTCCATTGTATATCCTTGCCTCCTTTGTCAAAGATAAGGTGTCCATAAGTTCATGGATTTATCTCTGGGCTTTCTATTCTGTTCCATTGATCTATATTTCTGTCTTTGTGCCAGTACCATACTGTCTTGATGACTGTGGCTTTGTAGTATAGTCTGAAGTCAGGCAGGTTGAATCCTCCAGTTCCATTCTTCTTTCTCAAGATTACTTTGGCTATTCGAGGTTTTTTGTATTTCCATACAAATTGTGAAATTATTTGTTCTAGTTCTGTGAAAAATACCATTGGTAGCTTGATAGAGATTGCATTGAATCTATAGATTGCTTTGGGTAGAAATCTTAAAAATTAGGGCAGAAATAAATGCAAAAGAAACTAAAGAGACCATAGCAAAAATCAACAAAGCTAAAAGCTGGTTTTTTGAAAAAATAAACAAAATTGACAAACCATTAGCAAGACTCATTAAGAAGCAAAGAGAGAAGAACCAAATTAACAAAATTAGAAATGAAAATGGAGAGATCACAACAGACGACACTGAAATACAAAGGATCATAAGAGACTACTACCAGCAGCTCTATGCCAATAAAATGGACAACTTGGATGAAATGGACAAATTCTTAGAAAAGCAAGTGCCTTTTAATTTCATGGCTGCAGTCACCATCTGCAGTGATTTTGGAGCCCAAGGAAATAAAGTCTGTCACTGTTTCCATTGCTTCCCCATCTATTTGCCATGAAGTAATGGGACTAGATGCCATGATCTTCATTTTTTGAATGTTGAGTTTTAAGCCAGCTTTTTCACTCTTCTCTTTCACTTTCATCAAGAGGCTCTTTAGTTCTTCTTCACTTTCTGCCATAAGGGTGGTGTTACCTGCGTATCTGAGGTTATTTGATATTTCTCCCAGCAACCTTGATTCCAGCTTGTGCTTCATCCAGTCTGGCATTTCACATGATGTATTCTGCATTTAGGTTAAACAAGCAAGGTAACAATATACAGCCTTGGCATACTCCTTTCCCAATTTAGAACCAGTCTGTTGTTCCATGTCTGGTTCTAAACTGTTGCTTCTTGACCTGCATACAGATTTCTCAGGAGGCAAGTAAGGTGGTCTGATATTCCCATCTCTTGAGGAATTTTCCACAGTTTGTTGGATCTACACAGTCAAAGACTTGGGCATAATCAATAAAGCAGAAGTAGATGTTTTTCTGGAACTCTCTTGCTTTTTCAATGATCCAACAGATATGTTATCTAAACTTGACCCTGTGAATGTGCAACATCTTCCACATCACCTGGGAAGCATGAAAAGAGACCCCTCCCAATCATACTTCTGTGTGTCCCAGACATCATCCTTAGATAATCTCTATCCAAAATGGCACTCGCCAGCACAGTGTCCTTATAGTAAAATGAGCTCCCCAAAATGACTGCCTCCAGCATCTAAATCCCCAGAGTGAATACCAGTTGCCTCTTTTTCAAGATCAGAAATTATGTCTGACACAGGCTCGTTTCAAATTACTGCTTCTACGCGGGATCTTAGAGTGTGTAAGATCTTGTGTGCACTCTTTAAAAATGGAGTCTCTGTTTCCTGTGGCCCTCTGGCTCGCCCAAGAGAGCTGGCCTTTAGAGCAAACATCCTTGGGGGCTTATCTTCCCAGTGCAGGACCCACAGGTCGGCTCATCTTCCAAGTGCAGGATCCATAGGTTGGGGAGCCTGTTTGGGATGTGCACCTCTTTACTCCTTGGGGAGAACCTCTACAATTGTTATTATCCTCTTGTTTGTGGGTTACATAGCTCAGGGTGTGGGTCTTGACTATTCTGCATCTTAATTCCTCCTACCCATTTCATTGTGGTTCCTACTTTATATCACTAGTGGTATAAGATCTTTTCTGCTAATTTTCAGGTCATTCTCATCAATAGTTGCTCTGCAAATAATTGTGATTTTGGTGTCCCATGGGAAGAGATGAGCACAAGGTCTTCCTACTCCACTGGTCTCTCTTATGGATCTGAATTCTTATCTGGAGTCACTTGCATTTGGTCTGAAGGATATCCTTTAGTATTTTTTTGTAAGGCAGATCTGCTAACAATGACTTCTCTCCATTTTTTGTTTATCTAAGAATATATTTCATCTGAATTGTTGAAAAATATTTTTGCTGGATATAATTCCTTGGTTGGTGGATTTTTTTCAGAACTTTGAATATATTATCCCATAGCCTTCCAGTCCCCATCATTTCTGAGGAGAAGTCAACTTTTAATCTTCCTAGAGTTCTGTTACACATGGCAAGTCTCTTTCTCTGAAAGTGACACTCCTGCTTTATGACTGTAGTGCTGGTCAGGTACAGTTACCTTTTGTCTTCTCAGCTTACCTCTTCCAGCACAGAACCATCACTTTATGAGAAAACTAGGGCAAAGGAGATAAAGCCCCAGTATTCTTGATCTGCTATACTTGGGGTAGAGGTTCCCCTTTTAAGATGGGGAATGGATGAAGACTTCTCATCTCCTCCTGCCCAGAATAAAACTTCTGAAACACCTGAGCTGGGGATCATGAGAAATGTTTGCAGCCTATCCCTCCTATCAAGGTACCCTAATTCTAGTCTGGGGTCTGTGGGTAGAGGGAGCCTTGTGTTCTAATTTGCATTTACCTGGAGTAAAACCTCCATCACCCTGAGGTGGGAAGCGGGAAGGTCCTGGCTCAAATGCCATGAACTGTCACTGGTCTTGCCAAGATTTAGTAGATTTTCTTGAATAAATATTTCTCCATCTGCTCTGTCCCCTTAGAACGATTTCCAGAATTTTTAAAAACTTTTTCACTAGCTATGGTTGTTTTCTGGTGAGAAGGCCCTCTGAGCTCCTCACACAGCCATTTTGGAAATGCCAACCCCCTTGTCTTTGATTTTCAACTAAGGAACAATTGCTCTATGTTCTTCTAGAAAATATGAAAGAGTTCTGGTACCTCGTGTTTGTTGGAAGGAAGGAAGAAAGGTTAGGATAGTGGGAAGGAGGGAAGAAAGGAAGCTGGTCTTGGTGCCACACGGAATTGTTGATCAGAGTGACTTCCTGTATCACCTTATTTATGTATTCAGCAAACCTGAATGAGCAGGACACATATGTCAGTCTCTGTGTTAGTTCCTGGGGTACTAAGTGCTGAGGCCAGGGAACCCACGGAGAAGTGAAAGATGTGAACAAAAGTAAAGGAGAACTTGGGTAACCAAGAAGGACCTACTGTATAGCACAGGGAGCTCTGCCCAGTGTCACATGGCAGCCTGGATGGGAGGGAGCTGGGAGAAGAATGGATGTATGTACATGTATGGCTTGGTCCCTTTGCTGTCCACCTGAAACTCACATTGTTAACTGGCTATACTCCAATGTCAAATAAGGAGGGTGCTAGCCCATGCAGAGGAGGAAATGACCTTCTGTCCTGGAGGAATGAGGGTGGGCTTCGGGAGTAGCAACATTTCAGCTGCCTCTTGAAATAAATTCATCCTACAGAGGTGATAGAGAAGAACATTTGAGGAACAGGGAACAGCATGGTCAAAAAAAAACAGAGATGTGCAAAAGCCTGGTAGGTGTGAACTGGCCAGAGGACTTGAAGTGGTTGAGTGTAATTAGAACACAAGATGCAGTATCTGGTGGGGAGCGCAGCAGAAAATAGGGGCTTAAGATGAGGCCCAATTGTTGAATCCATAAGGTTGGAAAATGGTACAGTAAGCATAAGTACTATCAGATCAACATTAGAAGGATATTCCTGACAAGCATAAGGAGAGGGTTAGAATGGAGTCAGATAGAGTCAATCAGGAAAATGTGAGATGCAACCATTTAGGCATGAGATGATGAGGCTTTGAAGCAAGGCAGTAGTGTTGAAGAGGAAGAAGAGATGAGTGGGCGTGATTTATATGAAAGGAAATCAAAAGATCTTTGTGACCAATTAAATGCCAGTGTTGGGGAAGGAGGATTCAAGGGTGATTCAGACGGATCACATTTGGCAGCTGTTTCTCAATTGCCTATTCTTGTCTCTTGGTGGCAATGTCATTGCTTAGATTTTTGAAGAGACAAGTTACTCGTCCAAAATTCTTCATTTGCCAAAGATGTGTCCATCACACCCTATGGTCATGTATGACCTTTCCCTGGTGCCCTCCCTTGATAACTTCATGGCCAGTGATGCTACCAACAAAATAATAGGGCTGCTTCTTTCACGGCTTGTGCACATCGAGGCTATGGCATCCCATTTACTATGGAAACAAAAGAGTCAGTCCACAGCCTGTCCTGGAAGCAAGAAGTACACTGCTATCTGGTGATGCCGGAAACATCTGGGAAAGTGAGTGACAGAACAAAGTCCTGACCAATCAAAATCTACTGATACATCTTAAAGCTGCTAGCTCCCATCTAGCTTTTTGCTCAGGTAGATAACAAGCACAAAATCTGGTTTGCATGTAGCTTTCTTTTGCCATAAACTGGAACAGTCATGCTTTCAAGAACCTAAAGTTTGTTGTACATTAGCAAGGGTAAAAATGATCAGTTGAAAGAGGCAGTTCCTGAAAGGCCCTTCATCCATCGTAGGTATATCCTTACACAGAATTCAGCAAGCTGTAACCATCTCAGGGGTCATAGTCACTCAGGGGTGCTTGCAAACACTCTACCTGGCCTGGCCACCTTAGCCTGCTGGCTTCCAGGCTGTGCCAAGACCGGCTGCCAAGTGATGGCCTGACCAGGCTGAGGACGAGGAGGCTAGTGGCTGTTTCATATTTGATTCAGCTTTTAACCAAAAGTTGTGAAGATGCTCACAACTTTCAATTATAAAAGAAGGGTTGTGTGAGACAAACATTAGATACAACAGTAGGGACCCTTCAACTGGGACCCTTCAGTTAGTGCACAAGTGTGTACTTCACACACCAGCTAATCTAAAGCAGATATAGGATTTAATTGAGATCACTTTTTCCAAAAAAAAAAAAAGGGTAAGACTCCCATATGCACAGAGGTTCCCTCATCCTCCAGATACTCCACAGCCAAAATAAATATGTTTCCATTTAGCCTGGAAATGCAGATGGTCTCCAAATGCCTGAGAGTCTATCTTGTTAATCACAGTCTGGCCAGCATGAGCCCCTCCCCACTGCTGCTCAGCCCTGAGCATGAGAACATGAGGTCTGGTCTCCCTTCTAGAGTTGACCAGACCTCACAAAGTGCCTTGGGGGGCAGGGGGGTTGGGGGTGGGTTGGCGTCAAGAAGAAGCGTCTCCCAACCTGCCAGCTCCTCTCCTCCTGCTCTCGGCCCGTCATGCTGGCCCCACCCTCTGTCAGACCATAATTCATGGGGGTAGAAACATACATGTGACCAGCTACACACTGTCCAAGTCATAAATGTGCACATTCGAGAAGCTGGGACCTATGAAATATAAAGAAAGGGATGGTGGGAGGTTACTGGAATGACACCCGAGGTAAAGTTTAAGGAGCGCAATGATTTGACGAGAGATGTAAGGGGAAGATGATGAAGGATGGCTCGGAGGCAAAGAGGCGAACTGTGTGGGAAGGAGAGAGCTGGTGTGTTTGGCTGGAACATGAAACACCAGCTGGAGGGTAGAGGCAGATGGAGAATGACAGCACCTGACAAGGTCCAAGAGTCAGAATTTTTATTTAATGCGAAAGACAATTGGCAGTCACCGTGGGAAATCAGAAAAGAGAAGTGATGGTGTAAAAATACAGTTACGTTAAAGAGCAGCCATCTGATGGACTATCACGTGGTTTTTTTTTTAAATGCTTTTGAAGCATTTCTGATTACACAGGAAATGTTTCATGGTGTGATGAGAAATCAAAAGGATGAATGCAAGCTTTGTTTATGATACAATTTTAATTATGTTACATAGTCTCAACGTGTATAGAAAAATGTCTGAAGGAAAGTACACTTAAATAGAGTTATTATCTCTTGGTAGTCAGATTAAAGATTTTTCTTTTTTTTAAGTTTATTCCAAATATTCTATAAGGAACGTGTTATTTTAAAATCTGGGGGAAAAAAATCACATGTCCTTTAAAATATAAAGTCAGAGGAATTTGACTGAATTGTAGGTTGGAGTTGATGAGACAGAAGGCAGACTGGCCAGCAGAGGTCTGAACAGTGTCTGAGCTGTAAGTTAGAGGCCTCACAC
Source organism: Dama dama (assembly GCF_033118175.1). NCBI lineage: Eukaryota > Metazoa > Chordata > Mammalia > Artiodactyla > Cervidae > Dama > Dama dama. The sequence goes on along the minus strand of NC_083687.1, from coordinate 15,738,566 downwards.
TGGGAGTGGGATGTGGAAGTGAAATAAAGGAGAAAAAATGCGAGAGCTTAGTTCAGAGGGACAAGGACAGAAGCGACACCATGAGGTTAGGTACTACATGTTCAAAGAGATGGAAATAGATGCCCAATGTCAGAGGAAGGATAAGGGTACAACCTAGTAATTAAGTTGAAAGTGGAGAGGGTTTTCAGGCAAAACTCAATTCAATGTTGTCCTTTTTGTTTTAGGTGTCTATAGGATAGAAAAGTTAGGCTAAGGACTTTCTATTTGACACATTAACACAGGAAGCCTTAACAGGATTTCTTACTCAGGGCTTAGCTTGCTGGGTTTTCTTTCATGTTAAACATCTGATCTGTGCTGAAGAGACAGTCTTGATCCCTCCAGTTCTATAACTGATCATTCAGCTCATGAATATTTACTGAATGCTTTCTCTGTAAAAGTTCCCGGTCTTTATAATATAGTAACTGAAAAAATAACGTATATATATATATAAACTGCTATAGAAATGACAGAACATGGCAAAGTCCATAAGACAGATACAGTTACATTACTCTGGGCTTCTCAGCTGAGGTATCTAGTGGACCCTCCATCTTCTGGCTCTACCCCATCTCTGCAAACTTATTACTATTCTTCAACATGTCCTTCTACTCTTTTAGACTGCCTGTTGTCTCTTTTCCCGCATGCCATGCTCACTATATCAGTTAGGAATGTTTTCAGGTGCAAGTTTTATTCTCTGTTAGTGTATAGACTTTTCATCTTCATATGAGTTGCCTCATGGCAACAAGAAGTCTGCTGTTGCTCCAGGCATCACATAATGTTCACATGCAAAGTAAGAAGAAAGAGAAGAGAATGGTGCTAGTAGATTCTTGAGTTTTTCTCTTTATCAGGAAAGCAAAAGACTTCCCAGAATGCCACTCCAAATGCTGTCATACATTTCCTTTGGTCAAAAATGTGTTACACAGCCGCGCTAAGGTGCTAGAAAGTCTTGGAACATGGATGTAAGTCTTTTCTAGCCTCTAGAGCTGCACTGTCCAATGTAGTAGCCACTAGCTACCTGTGATTATTGAGGACTTAAAATGAAGTTGGGCTTCCCTGTAGCTTGGACGGTAAAGAATCTGCCTGCAATGCAGGAGACCCAGTTCAATCCCTCGGTGGGGAAGATCCCCTGGAGAGAGGGAATGGCAACCCATTGTAGTATTCTTCCCTCAAAAATCCTATGGACAGAGGAGCCTGGTGGGCTACAGTCAATGGGTTCGCAAAGAGTTGGACACCACTGAGCAACTAAGCGCACACAAAATGAGGTTAGTGCCACTAAGGCTCTGAGTTTCTAATTTTATTTAACTTTAATTTCTCTATTATTAATTTATAATAATTGTATTTTATATTTACTTCAAATATAAAAATGGAAGCAGTAAAAAGCCTATCTCCATTAGCTACAACTTTATTGTTTTGGTAGGAGTACATTTCATTTTAATCTTATATTTTAATCATTGTGTGATACAAGATTTTAGTATTGATACAAGATATATATATATTGTATAGATACAAGATTGTAGTACATGTCAATAGGCACATGCATTGTTTCTAGTACTAGACATAAACATTTAATTGACCAGTTCTGTCAATATGGATGTGACTATCAATTTACAATACATTTTTAGCCCTCATTTTGGTTACTGGAAGGGCTTCCCTGGTAGCTCAGATGGTAAAGAATCCACCTGCGATGCAGGAGACCCCGGTTCAATTCCTGGGTTGGGACAATCCCCTGAAGAAGGGACAGGCTGCCCACTCCAGTATTCATAGGGTTCCCTGGGGGCTCAGACAGTAAAGAATCTGCCGGTAATGTGGGAGACCTGGGTTCTGTCCCTGTTTGGAGAAGGGCATGGCAACCCACTCGAGTATTCTTGCCTGCAGAATCCCCATGGACAGAGGACATGGCAGGCTACTGGAAAACCTTTAAGGATGTTTAGGAAAATTGTAAATTCTATGAAATACAAATATAGATCATCTTTTCAATGTCTATTCAGTGTCTGAATTGCGATGTACTATAAGCATAAAATATGTAAATGAGTTCAAAGATTTATCATAAAGAGCAAATTCAAATATCTTAATTTTATAAATATTGATTGCATTTTAAAATTATAATATTTTGGATATATTGGGTTAAATAGAATATATTATTAAAATTGACTTTACCTGTTTCTTTTTACATTATTAATGTGTCTACTAGAAAACTTAAAATTATGTATATTTGACTTGCATTATATTTTTATTGAACAGTGGTTTTCTAGAGTGAGAGGAAGGCAAAGGTGAAGTGGATTAGGGCTGCTTCTTAGGTTAGCCAGCCAACAAGGTTGGCCTCACTCATATCATCTGAGTCATCTGCCCATGAAGAATACTTATTCTCAACTATTAACTGGTACAGAGCAGTGTTCAATAAATCTTAAGTATGATTTATTGCTGAGGTTAATCCTATTGCTATTAAGTTTGGCCTTAAGCAAGATCTAGCTCAGCTTTAAGCAACTTCTAGGCTAAAGCTGATGTCTCCCAAAAACTCGTCTTTGACAACCTGGATTAGGACTTTTATTCATGCATGCATGCTCACTTTCAAATTAAAAATCATTTTATATTGAAATGAATGTAAAAGAATGCAATAAGGAAGTTAATAATTCTACCAGGATGAGTTATGAAAGATTACCCAGAAGAGGTGGCACGAGAACTGAAATTAGAAGAATGAATTGGAGCCTATTATGTGGAAAAGGGCATTCCAAACCAAGGAGGCAGTATTGCAAAAGCATAAAAATACGTTATATTTAGACACTGGTGAAAATTTAGCCCCAGAGTAAATTGCTGGGAATTGAAGGTGGAATTTGGGCTTTCTATAAGGGGATAGTGGGAAGTAAGCAGGATATTTCTCTAAGCAGGGGAATGATAAGAACAGATGTGTTCTTCTAATGCACTTCTTTCTTGTAAGGGATTTATCCTGATGTCAGTTTCTCTATCTTTTTAAGATATATGCTTATTTCATTAACTTGAAGTCCTCTTTATTTTCTGATAGAACCCTGAAGCTATTAATTTGCTATTAATTACTGTTTTAGCTGCATTCCACAAGATTTGATGTGAAAACTTTAACATTGTTATAAATATTGTCAAGGGCTTCCCAGATGGCACTAGTGCTAAAGGACCCACCTACCAATGCAGGAGATGTGAGAGACGTGGGTTTGATCCCTGAGTCGGGAAGCTCCCCTGGAGAAAGGAATGGCAATCCACTCCAGCATTCTTGCCTGGAGAATCCCACGGACAGAGGAGCCCGGCGGTCTACAGTCCACGGGGTCACACAGAGTCAGACACGACTGACGTGACTTAGCAGGCACACAAATATTGTCTACTTTCCTTCTTGGTTTTTCTTTGACCCATAAGTAATTTTGAGATGTTCTATAAATAGTCAAACATATGGACCTTTTATTACTTATTTTTAAATTATTTTAAATTGTTTATTTGGCCACATTGAGTCTTAGTTGTGGCATGTGGGATGTTCATTGTGTCATGTGGGATCTTTTGATGTGGTGTGTTGACACTCTAGTTGTGGAACGCAAGCTCCAGAGCAGTGGGCTCAGTTGTTGCCATGGGGCTTAGTTGCTCCAAGGCAAATGGGATCTTAGTTCCCCAGCCAGGGATGAAACCCACATCCCCTGCATTTCAAGGTGAATTCTTTGCCAGTGGATCACCAGGGAATTCCCATGGACTTTTTGAAGGTATCTTTTTGTTTTTTTTTAATTTCTAATTTTATTGTACTTTCATCAATGAACATGGTTTCCATGACTAAATCTTTGTACTTGTTGAGACCTGATTTGGGACCTAGTACATATTTGTTTTTTGTCAATGTTCCATGTATGTTCAAAAAGAATGTATGTTTTCCCATTCGGGGATATAGGATTTTTGTGTGTTCTTTGGATTGACCTCACTAATCATATTATTTCAAGTTCTCGACAGTTTCACTCATTTAGTCTAGTTATCTTTCAATTATTGAGAAGGTATATTTAAAGGTTCCATTGTAATAATGGATTTAGCCACTTTTTCGTAATTTGTTTACCCTGGTTCTGTCCATTTTGTTGCTGTACTATCCGTGCTTTCAATTTATGAATTATTGTATCTGCTTTATGATATTTTTTATCAACACATAGTGGGCTTATTAGCCCCTTTACAATGAACTTGGCTTAAAATTTATTTTGCCTGATACTAACTTTGCTACACTAGCTTTCCTTTGGTTAGTGTTTACAGTCCTATTACTTTCAGTCTTTATTTTCAAAATCCAATCTGACAATGTTTATTATTATAATACCGAATTTGATCTATTTCCATTTATTGTGATTACTAATATCTTGGATTTCTGGTTTTATTTAATTTATCCTTTTCTATTCATTATAATTTGTCTTTCCTTCTATTTTTATTTCCTACTTTCAGTAGATTTATTGAGGGTTTTTCTCCTTTATTTTTATATTGGACAATTTCTATTATTCTCAAATTTAACAAACAGTTTTTACTTTATGAAATAAAATGCTAGTCAATAGTTCTACCCCTTCATAAACAAAAGTACTGAGAACATTTTAATTCCAAGCACTCTCTATCTTAAAAATTGTAGCTGTTCAATATATCACCAGGTTTATTTTCATTCTTCTTTTATTCCAAATTAATAATAGTATTAGTATTTTTATATACAGGCACTACTTATTTAGATTTATCTTCCTAGTTTCTTTATTTTTTTAACTTTACTTGCCTTTACTAATTCTTCTTGCATCTTCCTTCTTTCTTTTACATTCAATGTTTTCTTCATGAAGTAAAATACAAGAATAAATTGGAGCCTGCCATGTGGAAAAATGTATTCCAGGCCAAGAAGGCAGCATCACAAAAGCCCAAAGTCATGAGAAGATATAGTGTATTTGGATACTGGTGAAAATTTTTGTGTAGCTGGGATAAAGATTACTGGGCTTTCTAAGGATGGAGAGGGAAGTAAGCATTCTGTTCCCCAGATTTGAATATCAATTTAGCTGAGAATAGAATTCTAGGTTGGTACATATTTTCTTTCAGTACCTTAAAGCTACTATCTTACTGTCTTTTTTCCCATTGTTATGATTGGGAAGTTTGCTGTAAATCTAGTTGTTCTTCTTTAGTAGGTAATGTACCTTTTAAAACCCCTAACTTTTTGCTGTAAATCTAGTTGTCCTTCTTTAGTAAGTAATGTGCCTTTTAAAACCCCTGATTTTTGTCTTTGGTGTTCTCAGTATCAATATTATGTTTGGGGAATGAGTTTTGGTTTTATTTTTCCCGTCCAGGATTTTTGTGCTTCCTGAATACCAGGATTCACATATTTTTTATTCCTGGAAAATGCAAAGCCATTATCTCTTTTAATATTGACTCTCCTCGATTCTATTTTCTTCTTTGGAAACTCCTACTAAACATCTGTTAGGTCTTATTGTTCTAGCTTTCAAATTTCAGTCTCTAATATCTTCCATCTCTTTAGATGTCTGTGCTGCGTTTTGAGCGACTTCCTCAGATCAATCTTTTCTTTCTTTTGGTTTTTGAGTCTTTGTATCAAAGAATGCCAGAAACTAGCATTGCCTTTGCATTTTTCAGTTACCTGAACTAATGCAATGCCTTTTTTAAGGTCATCTTAAATTTTGGCTTTCCATTGTTTGAACTCAAGAGTTCTAGCATACACTCACACGGTGTATGTCATCAGATTCCATCAGAAGCATTCACAGAGTCCAACACTTCCATCCCACTGACCTCCTTCTTGTCAGCTGTGCCACTTAGATGGGCTGCCAGTAGCAGAGATTTGCAGTGATCAGTCAGAGACAGAAGGAGAATAAGGAGAGAACTATGTGGAGATGCTAGAGAGGAAAATCTTAATAATTAAGGAATATTTAAATATTGCAGAGAGACCAAGAGGTGTGAGAATTGAAAATATGTTCTGGAATTGCCAATTAGGAGCTGACTGCTGACAGTTATATTCTGCGTTTACTTTTTATGGCTTTTGCTGACTCTTTATCAGTTACTGTAATTAGCAGAATGCATAAAAGGTGGGTATTCCAAAAATATTGAGAATTGATTGGTGGATTTTAGCTTGGGGAGTTGGGAACATACAAATATATAGTTTTTTTGGTATAATGGTTTCTATGGAAGGAATGAGAAATTATATTTTCAAAAAACAAGAGAGACTGTTTTAAATTGAAAATAACCTAGAAAGGATGTAAAATTTGTAAGTCAGACAACTTAACTCTGAGCCAAGTTCCCCATGTAGCTTATGAAATCTTCCCACCGTGGTATGGGTATATGAGAGGCTATTTAAAGAGATTAACTAGAAATTTCAAGCCATTTTTTCAAAACACACACACATACACACGAATCCACTCTCTGGGCCCATTTCCCTTTATTGTGGTCCTGGGAAGTGTTCATCATACCCAAGGCATCACAGAAGAAAAATTGTCTTTTCAGATCAGTTACTACTCTTACAACTGACAAAACTAATCATTTGAAATAATCATTTCAAATGTTTCCTCAGCCAAAGACCATTAACATAGCAGGTGTCCTTGGGAGAAGGCTCTGGAACAGAAGGCCCTGGAATTCTCCTCCCACCACAGACTTATCTCTAGATCACATTTATTCACTGTGATTGCTGTGTCTGTAAGTCCATCTGTCTAAGTCACCAGGTTTGGGCAACTCAGAGGCATCTCTCATCATGGACTCTTCAACAACATGCTGGGTTAAATCAACCCAAAGAAAGATATTTCTTCCTTGACCTCAATTCCAGTAGGTCCAAGTGAGCTGGAAGGGGGCAGGGGAGAATGTCCAGGAATCACAGCACTATAGGAATTATATGCTGCTGGCTGAAAGAGTTGCTTTTGCATCTGTTCTGAAACAAATTTTCCCAATCGTTGGTTCTCTATGCCATTTTTACTATTTATTTTGTTGCTTGGCTCACACTGGGCCTGAGCTTGACTTGGGTCCATACGTCTGGAAAGCATAGTGCAGCTTGCTCTCTTTCCATGCATCCTGCTTTTTTAATAAAACGGTTCCTTTTTTTAAAATACAGAATGACTGATCCCAGCATTTGGTAACAGGGAAAACACTGATAACTTGCTTAAAATGAGTCACTTTTGCACCAGACTGGGAGCCCCATGACTCATAATTACAAGTTCAAAGATTAGCTGTTTGAAACAAGAGGAAGCCCAGCCAGGGGGGCTTTCAGCCCGCTCACCCTTTGCATTTTTTTTTTTTTTGTCTCCAAAGAGCAAATTACTGCCCAAGGCAACCTAGGGCTCATTAGTGGACCCAGTGGAGTGAAAGGCTGCTTCCTGGGCCCTGGCAGAGGGGACAGTCTTTCTCCCCAGCCACTGGACTGCAAACAGTTAACCAGGTCCAAGAGCATCTGCCAGGGAACATTTTCCACTGCAGATGAATGCCAACCCAAGAAGCTTTTAGGCAAATCAAATTGCGATTCTTCTTCATCAGGCTACTTGACTTTTAGCACCCCTTCCCTCCCCCGCCTCTTCCTGCCTTTGCAGCAGATGGCAGCAGTCAGGGCTGCCCTTGGCATTGTTTTCTGCAATCCGGTTCTGCTTCTGGCTGAAAGAAAAGACAGGATGGAAGGAAAAAAAAGAAAGTGAGGGAAGAAGTCAGACGAGCTACTACTCCAAGTGCGGAGAGAAGCTGTTCACGTGCTGCTGCCACGTGTAGAGATAAGGCAGAGAGCGGAAGAGAAACACAGATGGGAACCACGAGGCCAGCAGGAGCTGGAGCCGATCCGTGGCCTCCCTTGGGTGCCTCCAGAGCCAGGACATCCCTGGAGTTTGGGAGAGGCGAGGATGGTATTGGCGGGCAGGTCTTGCCTGTTTCTCAACCCAGACAAATGTGCAAGACCCAAGCAGGGTCTGCCTGGTCCCCACCTTACAAAGAGCCTCCAGTTGGATCATAAAAGTATGATGGAGGAGAGACTATAGCAGGACCTCGGGCAGTGGAGGGACTTGGAGCAGAAGGGGAAACACTGCTGGAAAGACCCAAAGGAAGTATACAATTTGAGTTGCTTTCCAAATTTGGTGGATCATTTTAGATAAGGAGAGCATTTATGTCTGAGGCTACAACAGAGGCCTTTGATAACTTTACTTATCATCGACCATCAGCCAAGGCCTTTGAAACTCCTTCCTTGGAGTTTTTCTATCAACATTAGCAGATACTGTCTTATGTGTGACAAAATGTTTCATTTTTAAATTGTGGCATCATTACTTTACAATGTTTTGTTACTTTCTGCTGTACAACAACAGGAATCAGTTATAAGTATACATATATCCCCGCCCTCTTTGACCTCCCTCCCACCACCTCCCATCCCACTCCTCTAGGTCATCACAGAGCTCCAGACTGAGCTCCCGTGTTAAACTGCAGGTTCTTGCTAGCTATCTATTTTACACATGGCAGTAAACATATGTCAATCCTAACCTCCCAATTCATCCACTTCTCTCCCCCTACCCCCATTCTTCATGTCTGTTCTCTATGTCTGCATCTCTATTATTACTACAGATCTCAGATCTCAGATCTCAAAAAGATACAACCCAAATGGTGCATCGGCAAATAGTCCAGTTCTCGGGGCTGGGGTTTAAGCCCTCTCCACTCTAAGTGCTTTAGACCACTGCCCCTTCCTTCTCTCGATGTCCCAGAACCTTTCCCACACAATCATACAAGTTGAGGGAGAGAAACAAGCATTTATCAGAAACCTTCTGTGAACAAGTCACAGCATCATGTTCTTTCCAAATTTTAAGCCCACTTAATCCCCCAAACAAGCCTATGAGCCAGGAGACATCGCTCGTCCCATTTTGTGATTGAGAAAACCAAGGACACAGCCTATTTGCAGACTCACAAAGGAAAAAAAGGCTTTCTTTGTAGTGTCTTCTTGAAGGTCACGAGCCACGGGGCACCACTACGTGACCAGTCATTTAGGACCTTCCCTTTCCCAGCCTCCGACTGTCGGTCAGCTCTTCTTGAGAGGTTGACTTCCTCTCCTTCAGATCACCTGATTCGTGCCAGACACAGTCAGTGTTCGTCCCATACCTTCCAGAGCCCTCTTTCAATTATGCTTTCATCAGCTGGAGTGCCCCCCCCCCCACATTCAGCAACCTGATCTTTCACTTTTCACAGACTCATGTTTGCTCGCTGACCTCATTCTCCTGGGACGCAGACCCTTAACATCCCTTCCCTGTGGCCACTTGGCAGCCCTGCTGCCTCTGTCACACACACATACACACTGTACATAAACAGGTGCAATTATTTCTACTTCCCACAAGAAAACTAAGGAACAGAGGAATTAAGTCACTTGCTCATTAAGATCATGCCCTAGCAGGGTGCCTTTCTACAGCTGGGGTTTCTTCCAGGCACTGCTGAGAACTGTAAACTGGCTTCCTAGAAAACACAAACTTTAATTCAGAAACTCCATCTAAGAATCTAGCCTACGGAAATAATCCAAAATGTCTTTGTGCAAATACTGTGTTCTCAGAGAGACACTCCTCCAGTGCCCCTAAGGAAAATTGCCTCACCCCCCCACTCATCGCCTTCTGTCCCCTTACTTTGCATCATCTCTCTTCACAGAGCTGATTAGCAGTGTGGATTAATTTGATCCTCCTGGCCCTTCACCCTCAGGAGGATGTACGCTCTCCAAAGAAGTGTGCCTTTGTTCACCAGCTCTCAGTAACTGGGGTATAGTGGGCACTCAGTAAATGCTAGTTATGTTAATTAAGTAATAATTTAATGTGGAATAAAATTTATACACCAAGATGCTCGCTGCAGCATTTACAGAGCATATATCTAAAATAATGTATAAGTCCAACCTTAGGGAATGGGCTATAATGAAGAAATATTAGACAGCTGTAAAAGGTAATAATATTCATGAAGAATTTAATGACTTAGAAAAAAAGGATTGTGAGATAATTTTAAGTGAAATAAACAGGCTACAAAATTGTATATACATTATCATCTTAACCATGTAGTAAAGCAAAGTATAGGAAAAACTGAGGTGGAAGAATGGGAAGTGATTTTTTTTTTCCTTCTTATTTGTACCATTTTTTATTTCCTAAATTTGGGGCAATGGGCAAGTTATATCTTGATAATAAGGAAAATAAAGTAATACCTTTTACAGATTCTTACCTAATTAGGCAAAGATATGGGCTTTAAATCTTTAAGACTTGCCTTCTGCATCACTTGTATTCCTCTCTGAATCCCTATAGGATAATGCATCTGTGAAAGAAAAATTCTTCAGAAACTTCCCAGAATGGCATAATACAAATGGCTCATAATGGTAAATTTACTTCTCCTTATTGAGGACGTATGCATGCCAGGCATAGATGTTAACTTGGATAACCCGACAGCATCCTGAAATGATGCTGGGTAGCCCCAAAGATGGGGCTTTCCTGGTGGCTCAGACGGTAAAGAATCCGCCTGCAATGCAGGAGACCTGGGTTCGATCCCTGGGTTGAGAAGATCCCCTGGAGGAGGGCATGGAAACCCACTCCTGCATTCTTGCCTGAGGAGTCCCCATGGACAGAGGAGACTGGTGGGCTACAGTCCATAGGGTCCCAAAGAGTCGGACACGACTGAGCGACTACACACAGCCCCAAAGTTTCTCATTGCTCGGTCTTGAAAATGAAAGGTCTTGGACTTCCCTGGTGGTCCAGTGGTTTAGAATCTACCTGCCAATGCAGGAGACATGGGTTTGATCCCTGGTCCCGGAAGATCCCACATGCTTCGGGGCAACTAAGCCCATGCATCACAGCTACTGAGCCTGCAAGCCACAGCTGAAGAGAAGCCCTGGCTCACCCCAACTAGAGAAAGCCCACATGCCCCAGCAGAGACCTAATGCAGCCAAAACTAAATAAAAAACTAAAAAGAAAAGGAACTTCTTGCCAGGAGAAGGAATGGGAGCTGTTCTCAAAGGCCCCCTCGCCACTTCACGTGGAATGCAGGTTAGTTCCCTTTAGAAGTAAATTAGTTCTGGGTTCAATATTCAGAAAATAAGAACAAACACCACACAAGTGAAAACTCAGTGAGAGAGAGAGAGCAGCAGGGTGAGGTGATGGGGGTGCCCAGGAGATGGGTTAACAAAGGCCTGTGCAAGTCTGCCCGGGCAAGTCCCCGAGAAAGAAGAGTCATTTTAAAATTCTGATTGTGGTGCAGAGAGGAGGGACCGCAAACCCCGGAGTCTTCGTAAGGGGCAGGTTGGGCTTGATGTGGAAGGCAGGAGAAGGGCACACATCTGGTGCCTGTTAGGGGACCTCTTTCCAGTAGAACTTGTGACCCCTCTCTTCCTTCCTCCAGTGACTCCTTCCCTCCCTCCTCTCTCCCTCGATTCCTTCCTTCCTTCCCACCTTCTTCCCTTCTTTTCTTCCTTCCTTTCTTCCTTTTTTTTTTTCCTTCCTTCCCGACACCAGAGAAGGAGCAGTGAAAAAAGATCTATACCTACGTGGAGTTTTCACCTCACATAATACATACATGTAGTTTCAGATGGTGACAAATGGTAGGAAGGTTATAAAATGAAATTAGGGTAGGAAACAATTGGGGTGGGTTGAGGACCAAAGGAGATGGGTGACATGTGAGCTAAGAACCGAATAGGGAGTTGATAGTCGTCAGGATTCAGGGAAAGAACATTCCAGACAAAAGAAACAAGCAGCACATGTACGGACACAGAGGCAGGAAATTTGAGGAGCTGAAAGATCGGTGAGCCAAGGAGACACGAGCAAAGGGGGTGTGAGTGGGAGATTGGCGGGGAAGACACGTAGGCAGAGACTAGATAATGGAAGTCCTGCCAGGCCGAGGAGTTTGGGATTTGTAGGGCTTCCCTGATAGCTCAGTTGGTAAAGAATCTGCCTGTAATGCGGGAGATCCTGGTTCGATTCCTGGGTCAGGAAGATCCCCTGGAGAAGGGAAAGGCTACCCACTCCAGTATTCTGGCCTGGAGAATTGCATGGACAGTCTATGGGGTCACAAAGAGTCGGACACAACTGAGCGACTTTCACTTTTACTTTCTTGGGGACCATGAGAAGCCACCAGAAAATTTAAAGCAGAGGAGTGACATGGTTGTGTTCTTGGGAAATCACTCAGGTTGTTGTGGGGAGCAGAAAGATTATAGGAGAGCAAAATGGAAGCTTCCCAAAGCCATTAGGAGACAGTCCAGGTGAGCAGAGGAGGTGCCTTAGGGTGGGAGAAACAAGAGACCAGGAGGAGCAAAGAGATGTAAAGCATATTCATAAAGGATTGCTGACTGAACCTGCAGGCAGAGCTGAGATGAAAACTGAGGAATCACGAAGAGTCCTAGGTTTTTTTGTTTGTTTGTTAGAGCAAGTGGTGCCATTGACTGATAGGAAATAATTAGGGGAAACAGCTTGAGGTGGAGTTTGGAATGGAGTATGAAACTTGGGGTTCTGCTTGGGGCATGTCAGGTCTGAGAAGCCAATTAGAGATTCAAGTAGATTTCAAGCGGTCTATTACACGTCCCAGTCTGGCCCTCAGTGGAGACGACACAGCTAAAGATAGAACTTTGGGAGCCCTTGGTGTATAATGCATACTAAAACTGTGAGACTGAATGAAATTACATGTTGAAAGATAGGAACACCCGGAGCTGAGTCCTGCTACACTGCAGCATCTAGAGGCTGGAAGAAGCCAGCTTGACCGTTTAAACCACTCTCTCTCCCTATGTTGCTAAACTATAATTTGCAGCCACCTTAAAAATTCTGCTTGTGTGTTAAAGTAGTTCCCACTCTAAACAACTCGCTGCGAGGAGGTTCTTAGATGACTCATTATTACTTATGATGATGATAATAATAACTCATTTTTTACACTTTCACTTTTTATAGGGTATTCCATATTTATTCATTCACTCTGTCAGAGACTTAAATGATTCAGAGCTGCCGTATTCGGCTTTCTTTATTTTTATTGTGAAATATATACACAGAAAACTGCATTGGAGATATATGTACAGTTTAACAAATAGTGCTTTTAAGAAAAACAAGTTAACCAGAGATATTATCTCATCCTTGCTCACTCATTCAGTCAACAGACCTTGCTTGGAGCACCTACTGTGTTCTCGGCCCTGAGCTTGGAGCTGGGGCTACAAACGCAGAAGGCAAATCCACTTGCCTTTTGGAGCTAGTGGCCTGAGGGGTGAGGGTGATGGGCAGGTGAAATCACCACGAAAATATGTCATTACAGAAAGTATTCCGTAGGGTTTTTTTATATTTATTTTTATTTATTTGGTTGTGCCCTGTCTTAGTTGGGGCAGGCAGTATCTTTCATCTTTGTTGCAACATGTAGACTCTAGTTCCCTGACCAGGGTTTGAACCCCAGGCCCCCCTGCATTGAGAACGTGGAGTCTTACTTAGTTACTGGAGTACCAGGGAAGTCCCAGGTATTCGGTAGCCTTAAAAGGGGGCTATGCACCAAGTGCTGCCTCCTCTCGTTAACCCTTCACAGTAATATTAAGAGATAAGAGTCCTGTTAGCTTCACTTGATAGAGGAGGATGCTGAGACATGGAGCAGTGTAAATGGCAGAGACCCCAGGTCCCGAAGCTGAAGAGAAGCCAACACTCAGATCCGCGGCTTCTCACTCCAAATCCTATGGCCTTTTCCCAGCCCCTGGATGGAAGGATCACCGAGGGTACATGCTAAAGCAAAACGCTCTTCCTCAGCCATTAGCAGAGGGGGAGAGCTGCCTGAGGAGGCTGTGGAAAACCCCACTGGCCTCTGCCTGGGGCTGCCTGAGCAAGCAGGGAACCAGTGAGGAGTGTGGTGTCCATCCCTAGAGGTCACATGGGCCCAAAGTCCCGCCATAGCCAGAGGAAACCCACACCCCAGGAGTGTGGCGTCCACCCCTAGAGGTCACTTGGGCCCCAAGTCCCGCCATAGCCAGAGGAAACCCACACCCCAAGTTCCTCCCTGTCAGGCTCTGTGCCAGGCCAAGCTCCTTTCTTCCCTCTCCTCCTCTTCATTCCTCTGACACCTTCCCCAGAAGGAACATTCCTCCAAGAGCCCCTCTGCAGTCTGACCACGGCCCCCCGGACCCCGGCGAACACCCACACCACCTGATCCGCCCTCCGTCTCCGCGCTCTGGTGCTTCTTTGCATGAGCTCTGACATCCCCGTGGCCCCACAGTGCTTTGCGTCCCGAGGCCAAGAGCAGTGGCTCCTCCATTTGCCTGTAACCAGCCAGGGGAGAGAGGGCTGTCAATAGAGTAGACACTCGGTACTTGTTAACAGATGGTCCGCTTCACCGACTGACTCCCCGCCTAAGTGAACAAACAGATGTTCCATGTAAACAATGAGATGCTTTCCAGAGACGCGTCAGTTAGGATGTGGAGAAGTCAAAGGGGAAATGACGGCCTCCTGGAGCCTTTTCACCTCTTTTTCCCAACCGCTGCTGATTTGGGGTGGGGAGGTTAGTCTCTGAGGAGTCCACACGGAGAACCGGGAGCCTGCCCCTTCTCTTTCCTGGAGCATCCTCCCCAGCTTCAGTCCAACAGAACCGTCTTCAGTCCACAAAGCCTTTCATGGTGGAGACCCTTCTGCGCACAAGCTCCGTGAAGATGAGGGAAAGATACCTACTTAGCTGGTCCTTCCACAGCAGGCTAACTTGCACAGTCCTTGTGGCAGAAGGACAAGGCTTCACTGCAGGTCAGCCAACCCGCCCTTCACCTCTGATCTCTACCCCACCCCGCAGGCCCCAGGTGAAGCGACTCCTCCCAGCCACCTGGGGCCTTCTATTCCCCCTTCGCAAAGATCTCCAGCTTTTCTGAGCGGCCACCGTGCTTTCCATGGTTCTCAGTCCACATTCCAGCCCTCCCCAATCTGCCTCTTTCTTGTTGCCACCCCTGACTCCCTCAGTCTAACCACGGTGGTTTGCTGGTGCTTATGAGATTAATTCTGCTTGGCTAATGATTTCCATCTCACAATGCTATATGCACAGGGAAGTGTTTGGAATCAGACAAACCTGGGATGGAGTTATGGCTTTATCGTTTTACTAACTGTTGTCTTGGAGTCACTTTTTAATCTCCTTCAAATCTCAGTTATCTTACCTGTAAAGTGGGCCCCACACTCCCTAGTTGACAGAATTAAATGAGATGACATATATAATGCATGTAGTACAGAGTTCTCAGCCAGCACTAGCTCCCCACCACCACCAGTAGAGTTATTGTGAAGATTAGTTGAGTTAATATTTGTGAGCTATGAAACAATGCCTGTCACACAGAAGACACACACACAAAATAATTTTCCCTCTTTTTTCCCCCAAGGAATGAGCACATATCTAAACTCCACTTTGCCTTATATTTGTTTCCAAGCCAGGGAGACAGAATTTTATCTAAACCTACATGCATTTCAGGGAAAGAGCATTTTGCTACTAGGCTAAAATGTGATTCTTTAATTATCTTTTCAAAATGTATCAAAATAAATTTGAGACTAGAGTGGAGTTGGTTCCTAATTTAGGCATACATAGACAATGTGCCTTGTTTTCAGACATCAGGATGTGTAAACTCTGCTTTAACCACTGCTGACCCCAGAGCACAGGCTGACATGAGAACCAAACTCATCGAGGTGGGATCCAGGCAACAGAACCCTGCTAGCCATGGCCTTTAGAAGTGATCAAGACACATCACTCTGGCAATTCAGTATTTTTCAGGTTTCTCAGAACTTGGAGCCTCTCTCTAAACTGAAGAGAAATGCTACCTTTCTGTTCAGTGGGCCTCTCAGTCAACTGCCCTTTAACCCACAGAGGGCTGGAGCACACGTCCTTCCTCCTAGGGTTGGTCCAAATATTGGGCGTGGAATGAAACACTGAGGCCCTTGGGGGCTGTCACTGCTATGGACTGAAATGGATGGAAAAGACCCCATAGGTCCAGGTCAGTCTGGCAGCAGAAGCCACAGGATGCTGTCTTATTTCATGGAAACATCACTGGCCTCCAGATTCCTGAGTGAACTCCAAAACGCAGAAATGCCAACATGACCCAGGCTGCTCTCCAAACTCCAGGCCCACGTCTGCCCACAGGTCTCTCTAAGCAGCCCACACGGGCACTTTGTCCTGAATAAAAACACTCACAAAATAAAAAAAAACCACAGAGATCCTGGGTTAGGAAAATGACAGTTTTCGGCAGATGATCTTCGGGACCACTGTCTGGAGGTTTTGTGTTACTGCTGGAGATGGGCAGCTCAAGCAGCTGCCCTTCCTTCAGGGGCTCCAGGACCATCCACTGGGCTGGCACACGGCGCCTTCTCTCACCTGCTGAGGCCCACGTCCAGGACACAGCTGCACCAGGAGGGTGGACCAGCCCCGGTTACCAAGACAAAAAGGAAACACAGCCCGCATCACATGCTGCCCCTTCATCCCGTCCAGCTCACATGGTCTGTGCTGCCTGGCCCTGGTAGGGCTGCTGGTGGGATGTGTGACTTCTGGCACCAGAAGTCAGGAGCCCTTTTGGTTTATTTAGATGTGGTGCCACCATTGGGTGGGTCTCCTAAGGTTTCAGTGGCTTTCTTTCCACTTCGAATCTTCCCTTGACTCCACTCCCTGCCAAGCCTGCTCCAAGCCACCCCTAAGAATCTACTAATTAAAGTTCTCCTTTGACATCTTTCATGTGGCAATTTAGGAAACTCCAGGGCAAGTCCTCATCCGAGGACGCTAGCCCAGGTGGTATCGTCCAGTTTGAATGTTAAGGTTTTTGACCCCAAAGCCTCTGGGGGCATCCACCCACTCCAGAAACTGTCAATCAGAAAGGGGGAAGTAGGTTAAGCAAGTGTCCTTGGTCACCCTCCAAAAGATCTACTCTTTGGGCTTCACATCTGCAGCCACTTGGGTCGTGGCTAAGTGGTTTTGTCTTCCCCTCCTCCTCTTGATTCCATACCCTGCTCTGCCCGCCCAGCAACCCCTCAAATTGTAGATGAGCTGCTCCTGGCCCTCAAAGTAAACAGAGCCATGGCACGGCTTCCTGTGGTGACCTCCATCGCCCTGGTGGTGGGGAGACACGAACAGAGGGCTCCTCGGCGTCTCCTCCCAGACCGCCGCTCTCAGGGATGCAGGGCTCGATGCTGCTCCCTGGCAAGGATTACCTTCCTGTCAATCCCTAAGGTGATGGAAGAAGGCGACTATTTTCCCCTAAAAGCACAGGAATGATGAAAGCATTAGCAGTTGTCATTTAATCGGGTAGTAACATGAGGGCCCTGTTACAGCAAGAGCCAGGGGTAACTGACTAGGAAGAGCTTCTGTGCCGCAGGTAGTTGACTTCTAGGCCTGAAGAGCCCTACTGAGAACTCTAGGGCCACAGTTAGTTTCTCCAGCAAAGGGCACTGTGATTGCTTAGCACTGTCTTCCATGGGTGTGAGGAAGGAAAGTGGGAACACGGGGGCTACATTCGTGTCATCTCTGTCTTTCATGTAACTGCAGGAACCCTTCTCCTTCCTAGATGGCAGCATCCGCCCCACAGGCGGGGCAAGACTGTGAAAACAGTATCCCAGATGTCCTGTCTAGGTTTTCCGGGAGGTGGTCCATTCTTAATCACCTCCTGATCTCATGAGTTCATGTAGTCTAGCATCAAAGGAACCTTTGCTGTCCATGCTGATGTGTCCTTCACCCGAGTTTCTGGCTGAAGCCATCACTTCCTCTGTATGGCCCTGGGGACATCCTTGTTCCAAGCACCACCCCCAAGAGTGCTGGACCATAGATTTTTCCCTAGGTCCTCCTATCCCAAAGGTCTTCCTGACCTTTATGTTTCATGCTGCTGCTGCTTCTGCTGCTACCTTGATAGATTAGTCCCTCCTTTCATCTCAATTCTTCATTCCTTTCCCTCCCATCAGTCTATCCATGCTAACTTCTCCACACACTAGAGGGTGGGATTCTCTTCTGATCATCTGTGTAAGGATATTTTTGTATGGGCTTTCCAGGTGTTGGCAGCGGTAAAGAATCCGCCTGCCAATACAAGAGTCTCAGGAGACTCTGGTTCAATCCCTGGGTCAGGAAGATGCCCTGGAGGAGGAAATGGCAATCCACTCCAGTATTCTTGCCTGGAAAATTCCACGGACAGAGGAGCCTGGCGGGGTTACAGTCCGTGGGGTCTCAAAAGAGTCACACACAACTGGGCACACAGCATGTGTGCACACACATTTTTGTTTATTTCACCTAAGTCAACACTTACCAAGAAATTTCAGTGCATATGGACCTTCGATACCAAAGAAACCACTCTTTCCCTACCTATTGCTTCTCATCCGCATGTGCTCCTCCATGGTCTACGTACTGTAGGTGTTCATCATAGCACTGCATCAAAGCCATTCCCTTACCTTCAGCTTAGAAGGCTTCTGCGCCAAGCCACAGGGGGTGTGGTTATCCGGCTCATCCGGCCTCCTCCCTGCCTACGCCCACCTGTCCCCTCCGGGCTCTGCATCTTTTCCCGTGTCTAGTCCCCAGCGGTGGGCTCGAACCCCCTCCCCTTGGAATCCACCCCACTTTCCTCCTTCCCTGTTGATCTTCTTTTCTCCCCTTCCTTCTTCAGTCAGAAAGAAGTGAGGCACCACACGAATACATGTCTTTCCCAAGGAAAACATATTTCTGGCTCAGACTAGCAAATCATTTTTCAGCGTGAAGAACACAACGCTCCATCATTTTTCTCCTGTCAATTTTTAAGCAATAGCTGAAGCAGTAGTAGGTTGTTTGGGGGCAGCCAGGAAAATGAGCTCTGGCCCACAGGCCCCAGACTAAAGGAAATCAGACAGCAGGCCCAATGGCAGCAGCATAAACTCTCCATTTCCGATGTTTTTTTTCTTTCCATTTGGTTTCCATGGGACCCTGGGTTGGGGGCAGGGAGGGCTTCCAAAAATACTGATTTGCATTCTGTAGAAAAATAAGGAACAAAATTTCAGGCTGGCAAGAAAAAGAAGCATTCAGAAATGTGTAGGAGACCAGTACCTAGGAACTTTTCAGAAACCCAACTCCAAGGCTAATTTTGAGGACACCTCGTTGACTGCCATCTCTACCTCAGTGCTCTTTAATAAGTATCATAATCCAGAAGAGGTTGCACCTTCAGGACTTGGAAATATTTTCCATCCAACTCACAACCCAGAGTTGCAATGTCCTATTTCGGGGGCTGAGATTGAGAAACGCCTGTCCTTTTGGGTTTGGGGGGAATTTTGTTTCTTGCTTTGTTTTGTTTGAAATTTTATACTACCCCGTGATGTTTTGTTTGCTCTCCTTTAGGTTTTAAGCGGTTCTGTGATTCAGCAAGCCAGCAGGCTTCCCTGAGTCATTTATATTTTTCTGGGACTCCACACTGGGACCTCTGGTTGAAATCCACTAAAAGGAAACAAGCCTAAGAGTTCTAAAGGGGCATGGCAAGTCAGAACTCCTGAGGGCCGAAACTGACAAACCTCTGAGTCTGACAGACTAAACAAAGTTGGGAAGAAGTCACAGTGTACCATCCCTTTTAAGCTCAGATCTCCCTCCAGCCCCACACCAATTCTGGCACCAGCCCGAGACACCATCTTGTATCTCCTCCTTGTAAGACCTGTTAGCTACTTGTCAACAAATGACGGAGTTTTTCTTGGCTAACCCTAAAATAGATACCTGTAAGAGTATTTGCATTTTTAACAAAAGCTTCTTGGAGATGGAATTCATCTCTAAGGGTAAGATACGCTGGGGAGAAGATGGTGTTGAATTTCTGGAATCACACCATGCAGGCTTCCCAGATGGCTCAGTGGTAAGAATCCACCTGCCAATGTGAAACCATACCATTCAGAGGATGGAGTGGATGGACCCACCCCCCTAGCCTGATGGTGGAGGGAGCAGCAGCAGTGGGTGCTTGCTTCTCCTGCGTCACATCACAGCGTGCTGTTCCAAAAGGAACAGCATAAAGCATCTAAAACATTCATTCATTCTTTCAAAAGATATTTGGGACTTCCCTGGCAGTCTTGCAGTTTAGACTTTGCCTTCCAATGCAGAGGGTACAGGTTCCATCCCTGGTCGAGGAGCTAATATCCCGCATGCCTCTCAGCCAAAAAAAAAAAAAAAAACAGGAGCAAAAAATTGTGACAAATTCAACTTTTAAAATGATCCACATAAAAAAAAAATATTAAAAAAAAAAAAAAAAGTTATTTGATTGAGTTCCACTGATGTGCCAGGTAGTATCCAGGTGCTAGTACTACTGAAACAAACCAAACTGACAAAAATCCCCTCCCTCCTGGAGCTCACAACTCTAGAAATACCAATAGAACATATTTGTTAATATGAAGCAAACTATGCAAAGAGTAAACAGAACTTGTGGTTCTGTTTCTTCAATGATACTGTAAAAAAAAAAGAATTCAGAATTTTAGATAAGATGGGCACTAATAAGAGTATCATCTACAAGCTCGTAGGTAAATCTATTGCTACCAGGTCACTCAGAGCCCAGCACCTGCCTTCTCTATCCGGCATACTTTTCCCTGGAAAAACTGACCTAAGAGTAGAACTACCTTCCTATATAAGCTGGGCAATTTTTTACCCCCTTTATAACCATTTCTTTGAGTGAGCCTCAGTTTCCTCCTCTGTAAAATAAAAGTATGACCAGGGATCACACAGAAGTTTAACTGGGATAATCTTTAAGAAAGCGCTTGGTACCAGGATTAGCATTGGATATGCATAAAATTAATTCCTACCAAGTGGCACTACCACCGATATTAATCCAGTTGCCCTTTTTTTAAAAAACTTTATTGGAGAATAGTTGTGTTAGTTACTGTGGTACTGCAAAGTGAATCAGTCGTGTGTGTCCATATGTCCCAGTGTTTTGGATTTCCTTCCCATTTAGGTCTGCCACAGAGAACTCTGCTATACAGTAAGATCTCACTAGCTATCTATTTTATATATCACTCACTCACTCAGTCGCTTCAGTCATATCCTACTCTTTACAACCCTATGGACTGTAGCCCACCAGGCTCCTCTCTCCATGGGATTCTCCAGGCAAGAATACTGGAGTGGGTTGCCATACCCTCCTCCAGGGTATCTTCCTGACCCCAGGATTGAACCTGAGTCTTCTTCATCTCCTGCATTGCAGGGGAATTCTTTACTGCTGAGCCACCAGGGAAGCCCCATTTTATACACAGTAGCGTATTTATGTCAATCACAGTCTCCCAATTCATCCCACCCTGCTTTCCCCCCTTGGTGTCCATACATTTGTTCTCTGCATCTGTGTCTCTATTTCTGCTTTGCAAATAGGTTCATCTGTACCATTTTCCTAGATTCTACATATATGCATTAATATTCATATACAATATTTATTTTTCTCTTTCTGACTTCCTTCAGTCTGTATCACAGTCTGTAAAACATACAGATGGCCAAGAGGTAGGTGAAAAGATGCTCAACTTCACTAATTATTAGAGAAGTGCAAATTAAAACTACAGTGAGGTGTCACCTCGTACCAATCAGAATGACCATCATCAAGAAACCTATAAATAATAAATGCTGGAGAGAGTGTAGAGAAAAGGGAACCCTCTTACACAGTTGATAGGAATGTAAATTGATGCAGCTACATCAATGGAGTATGGAGGTTCTAGTTGCTCTTTTAATCCACAATCCTCCTGCCCCTTCCTTCCCTGGGATCTCTTCCACTTCCCCACCTGACAAGTGCTGCTCCATCTTCAGGACTGTCCGCGCTCCCCCTGACAGACCTAGCCCGCCCTCCCTCCCTCCGTGTTTCCCAGACCTAAGCCTGCCTTATAGAAAGCAGCGATTTCTTTTGTAATTATTTGTTCACCTTTCTCCCTTACTGAACTTTGAACTCTTTAAGGGCAAGGATCAATAGATCTAATCTTCTTGTTCCAGCTTATCTCTCTGTCACATCCCTAGCACAGCACCTAAGATGAATAAATACTTGTTGAGAGAATAAATAAATCATTAGCGAGGTGAGAAGCTCCTGCTCTTTTCAGCACTGAGCGGGGAGAGGTCGCCAGACCATAAAGAGCTGTTTTCTAAACTCTGAGAGGGAAAAGGGGGTGGGGCTATATCTTCTGTAAATAAAAAAGATGCTTTTTTATTTTATCTTAACTTTGTGGCTGACCCCAAACTGGAGTGAGAGCTGGTCTATCAGCACAGTCCAAAAGGCTCTGAGCCGGCAGAGGTGGACAAGAGGAGGATCCAGGATCACGCACTGCAGCTGCCTGTGGGATCCCTTCCACACGCCCCTCTCTGTGGACCCAGCCTCACCCTCTAGGCGAAGCCGTGAAGCCCCCAGAGGCTTCAGGCCTGGCCTTGCCTCTTGGCCTTTGGTCCACGGGCATCCTCGCCACCTCACCTTGACCTCCCGGAGCCATCAGCCCTCACTCGTGCCCATTCACCCAAGGTCATCACCATCAGAGAACTCCAGTCCCAGAATCTTCCTCCACCGTAGCTGGAGGAAAATCAGTCCCCCACGTTCCTGACAATAAGCCACGGTACTGCAGGACCCCAAGTGCCTTTTAAACCACCGAAAGTGTCAAATACTTCCAGCGGAACTATCCCATAATGTTTACTTAACTAAATTTCTAGTCTCTGAAAACTGATGATTTGTGTATAATATGTCATGGCACCAGCCCCAAATTTTCTTAACACAACCTTCCAAATTCTCTGCAAAATGCTCCCAAACTACCCTCTGGGCTTATCACCTCTGTGTGTCCCCTGTCCCTCCTGCTCCCTCCTGCCAGGACCCCTCCATCCCTCAGGGAATCCGCTGATTATAAGTTCTTCTGGGACCTACGACCATATCAGTGCCGCGGGCTCTGAGAAGCCTCACCGTACCCAGCAGTCACCTTGGGCTCTTGGCTCCAAAAGAGCACAGAGCCTGGGAGAGAAAAGGCCACGAGCCCTTCTCCTCTACAGCTTTTTGGACAACCCTCCACCCTGACTCCACCTCCTCTGCCTCTGGCTGGTGAAGGCCCTCTCTTCACCCCTGGGTGGGAGGCAATCTAGGGATCCCACAGGCAGATGGGTTCTAAGCGTGGTCTTGGTGGAGTTTCCCTCTCACCAACCCGATTGCAGTTCAGTCGCTCAGTCATGTCAGGCTCTTCACGACCCCATGGGCTGCAGCACACCAGTCTTCCCTGCCCTCCACCATCTCCCCAAGTTTGCTCAAACTCATGTCATTGAATCAGCGATGCTATCCAACCATCTCATCCTCTATCATCCCCCTTCTCCTCCTGTCCTCAGTCTTGCCCAGCATCAGGGTCTTTTCCAACAAGCAGTCCAGAGAGATTCAGTCCTCTCCCCTCTGTGGTTAAAACAATTCCTACAGATGATAAATCATAAAAGTAAGGCAGTAAAAGGGCATACACTGTCAGAGTCGGGCATGGACTAGGGTCCATGGAAAGTGGAAAAGTGGAAGAGGTGGAAAGTGTGGAAGGAATCCTTTGGCTCTTGGCGGGCTCTGCTGGGCCAAAGCACCCTCCGGCTAATGTCCCTCACGCATCAGGGCTCATCTTTCCGAGCATGGCTCAGACCCACCCAACTCGGGAGTGTGCAGGGCAGACATGGAGACAGGACTGAGACGAGCCCATTTGCTTCTGATTGGAAAAGGGTGGGGTGTCTTGTGCCTCACCATTCAGACATTCTCTGCTGTGCTATTTTTATCAACAGTAATCATTAAATTGGTGTCAGATGGGCTGGTCCAGTGCCTCACCCCAGGGCTGGGTGATGGAACATCATGGGTTTTTTTCTAGGCTAAAGGAGATGTGGCACGTGGTCCATATGAATACACCTCTCTCGTACCCCAAGCGAGCCCCTCTAGCCCGGGACCCGGTTCCCATGGCAATGAGAGCAAGGTTCTGCATCCCTCCTGGTTCATGCCTGACCTGATTCATTTGACAGACATATGTTGTATACCTTCTAAATGCCAGACATTGAACAAGACACTGGGGACTCAGGAAACATATTATCTCTTCCTCCTGAGAGACGTGCTTTGCACGAGAAAGGCCTGTCACGTGGGGTGGCAGTGTCTGCTGGGCTGTGCAGGTCACAGACGCGCTGCTAGAAACAGCAGAGGGAGGATTTGTTTAGTCTGGGGCTCACGGCAAGCTCCACGGAGGTGGCGGCACGCAGCCAGGGCTTCAAAGATAGAGTTAAGTGGATGAAAATACAGCAAAGGGAACCACGGGCAGAAAGCGACTCCATAGATTCATCCAAAACCCAGCTGTGCAAGCAGCTCTCACCATGGGCCCCACACCTGCCCAGAGCCTCACCCTGAGAGGCTGCGAGGAAGAGGCCTCAGGGCAGGAATGCCCTCGCTCACTCCCAGGGTCCTGGCTGTTCTGATTCTGTTTTCAGAGTCTGGCCCCACCAAGCAGGGCCCAGCCACCCTACTCAGCTGGTAGTGGCTCCAGGGACCCAGGAGATTGAAGTTAGTTGTAAAGGAGGAACTTCCACCACCGTCCACCCGTGGGTCTTGTGATTGAGAACCTCACTCTGGAGTGAGAACTGGGGTCCCTCGCTAGACCCAGGAAACAAGAATGGGTTCTTCCATGGAGGCTCAGGGTAGAATTTTCTCGATTCTAAGTCTTTCAGTTGGGACCATACTTCTTTTAAATGGATGCCTGAAAATTCAGGGTGAAATTTAACAGAAAACCCAAATGGGGCAGAACGGGAGAATGGGGAGAAACGTGGCCCCGAATGATGGCCAAAAGTGCTTTGGCAGATGTCCCCAGCCATCCAAGGCTTGGGGCTCTGGTTTTCATTTCCTCTGACCAGACATTCCAGACTCCGCCCCGCAAGTCACGAGGAGGCCCCGGCTCAGGCCCCGCAGGTTACAGCGGGTTCCCTGGAAGTGCCTCCTCCTTGGGTGGCAGTGGCCAACTGGAAGGGCCTGGGGCCACCTCCTGGTCAGGAGCCTCTCTGCTGTGGGCCTCCAGAGCCAGGCTTGACTCTGAGGTCTAACTAAAGTGACAACGGAATTAATGGGACCGCCATCCCGTCACTGAGGCCATTTCCCTGTGTCTCCAAACAGGGATGAGAGAGGAAATGTCGTTAGGACGCCAGGAGGCTTTTGAGATTTTCAAGAGGGACCATGCTGACAGCGTTACCATCGAAGACAACAAACAGATTCTGAAGCAGAGGTAAGGCCGCCGCGGAGAGCAGCTGGTCCTCCAAGGCTTCGCCGGGCCAGCCTCCAGAAAACTTGCTGCTCTGCCCTCTCTCATCTGCCCAGTCCGGTTTCTGAGCGAAGGGCCCAGGGTGTGTGCAGCTTCACGGTGGTTGAGTTGTGTCCAGCCTGGTACCCTTCTCTTCCATGTGTTAAGCCTCATTATCCCAGTACAGCTGGGTCATCAGCAACATCAGAACAGGGGCTGTATACAACAGCACTTTGCATACAGTCCTCTCATCTGACAGTAATTCCCAGCAGCCTGGGACTCTATCGCTATTTCACTGCTGCAAAGGCAAGGGGGGAATAAAGTGCTTACAGTCCAAATGGAGAAGGAAATGGTAACCCATTCCAGTATTGTTGCCTGGAAAATCCCATGGACAGTGGAGCCTGGTGGGCTGTAAGTCCTTGGGGTCACAAAAGAGTCAGACATGACTTAGTGACTAAACAACACAGACCAAACGCCACATCTTAGAACTCCAGGCCCTCAGCGGCTCTGGAGAGCTGCCCAGTACTTCTTGGTCACAGGACATGTATATACACGCATGTCCTGTGACCCAGACACCTCTCCCGGCCAGAAGGAGAGCAGGCAGCACCATTTGTTGACAGGTTGTCCAGCAAAGCCTGTGCTCTGGACCCTTCAGAAAAAGCTTAAAGGTGCATCATTTGTTGCAGCTAATGCCTGAATTCAGCGCATGTCCTCAAGCTCCAAACAGAGTTTGCAAACAGAAAACACCACTGGACATGTGGGCCTAGAGTTTAAAAGAGAGGGTTCTAGACTGCGAACTCTCAGACATCATGTGTGACTCCGCATCGCAGCACACAGAACATTTTCAAAAAGTATTTGTTGAATTAAAATGAGCTCCAGGTTTGAGAATCATATGTTTATAAATGCTTCAAGGAAGTATGAGAAGGGGACAAACTCTCTCAAGGAAACAGGCCGAAGTACAAGAGCCTGGAGGGTAGAAACTTAGGGGAAGCTTTCAAGAAAGAAGGGGAGGGAGCTGAGAAGAGAGGAGAACCACCAGGAAAGACCAGCCGGAAAGCCAAGAGGGGAAATGGCTCCCAGAAACAAGTTGTCAGTGGTGTCAGATGCTACAAAGAAATAGGCACAAGGGACTTCCCCAGTGGTCCAGTGGTTAAGACTCTGCTTTCCAATGCAGGGGGTGCAGGTTCAATCCCTAGTCAGGTAGCTAAGATCCCATATGCCACAAGTGTTAGTCACTCAGTTCGTATCCAACTCTTTGCAACTCCATGGACTGTAGCTCACCAGGCTGTCCATGGGATTTCCCAGCAAGAATACTGGGAGTGGGTTGCTGTTTCTTTCTCCAGGGTATCTTCCCAACCCAGGGATTGAACCCAGGTGTCCTGCGTTGCGGGCAGATTCTTTGCCATCTGAGCCACCAGGGAAGCCACAAGCTACAGCCAAAAACACTTTTTAATATAATTATATTTTAATTGAAGAGTAATTGCTTTACAGAGTTCTGTTGTTTTCTGCCAAACCTCAACCTGAATCAGCCGAAGGTATACATATGCCCCCTCCCATCTCCCTCCCCATCCCACCCCTCTAGGTTGATACAAAGCCCCTCTTCGAGTTTCCTGGGCCACACAGCAAATTCACCTTGGCTATCTATTTTACATATGGTGATGGAAGTATCCACGTGACTATCTCCATACATCCCACCCTCTCTACCCCTCTTCTGTTCTCTATGTCTGTTTCTCCACTGCTGCCCTGCAAATGAATTCTTTGGTACCAAAAATTCGAAAAAGAGGTCAAATAAATAAAGCTTGTTTTCAAAAACTTAAAAAGTAATAAGCTGGAGGCAGCAGAAAGAAGTGCCCCGGGGGAGTCGGCAGCTGAAAGGGCCGGAACTGGGTTCAAGGAGGGAAGGAGCAGCTGAGAAGGACCTGAGCGAATGAGGGAGGGCCCACAGCGTGCTCAGAGAGCTGAAAGGAGCAAGACTTCTGCGGAAGGGAAACGGGAAGTAACCTGAGGAGGACAGAGGTTTGCTTCCGGCAGGAGGGCTGGTGAAGCCTATAGGCCGCAGGCAGAGGCAAGCTATGGGGGGGAGCAAGGGGGGACATACAGAGAGGGCGGGAAAGTGGGGAACAGAACAAGGGAAAGGCTGACCCAGCAAGGCTCCGGGGAGCCGGGCAGTGGGGACCCTCAGAGGGAGGGGGGCCCGGAAGGAAGGCGGAATAGAGAAACACAGCAAGATGGACTGGCGCTGATGCATTTAGAAGCAGAGGGGGCGCCTTAAAGATGGCCTCTGTTTTGTCTGTGAAAAAGAAGTTGAAGCAGGACAAGAGATTGAGGACGGTGGTGAAGGTTCAGTAGGTACAGCTGCCGCAGGCAACAGGAAAGAAGGCAGAACCGGGAAAAGGAAAAGAAAAGGCCCGCGGCACTGACGGCCCAGCCCTGCCGTCAGCCGACGGTGTTTACACTTGGGGGCGTGCATCCCAGATCACTGGAGGAGTCCAGTGAAGGCCGGAGCAGCCCTGCTAACCAAGGAGGGTCTCCACCCGCTGTGACCCAGCAGTTCCCCTTCTGGGTTTACAGCCAGCGTGTCTCAGTACCTGCAGGGATGAGTTTCAGAACCTCCCACAGATACCCAGGGCTTCCCCAGTGGCTCAGATGGTAAAGAATCTGCCTGCTTTGCAGGAGACCCAGGTTCGATCCCTGGGTGGGGAAGATCTCCTAGGGAAGGGAATGGCAAACCACTTCAGTATTCTTGCCTGGAGAATCCCATGGACAGAGGAGCCTGGCGGGCTACAGTCTATGGGGTCACAAAGAGTCAAACATGACTGAGCGACTAAGCATGCATGCTCAGATACCAAAATTCACACATGCTCAAGTCCCTTAGGTAAAATGAGTAGTGCAGTTGGCCCCCAAACCCACAAGTTCCACCCATGGATCCAGAGGGCCGACTGTAGCTCCCAAGAAGTTCTCCCAGCTTCAGAAGGGGCCATAGAGGGGATGTTCACAGCAGCTCTGCTTGTGGCTGAGGAGGGCTGGAAACCCCGGGGGCGTCCATCACTGGGGAAGTGGAGAGGTAGAAGGCTGGGGGTGCTCCGTGCAGGCCACTCTTGGGGAGTCGGGTGCGGCAGGCAGCAGTGGATTACTGAGCACATGCCAACAGGACAGCACTAAGTAAGAGCACTGTCTATGTAAATTATAAATCAGTTCAGTCCAGTCGCTCAGTCATGTCCGACTCTTTGCAACCCCATGAATCGCAGCACGCCAGGCCTCCCTGTCCAGCACCAACTCCCGGAGTCCACTCAAACTCATGTCCATAGAGCCGGTGATGCCATCCAGCCATCTCATCCTCTGTCGTCCCTTTCTCCTCCTGCCCCCAATCCCTCCCAGCATCAGGATCTTTTCCAATGAGTCAACTCTTCACATCAGGTGGCCAAAGTATTGGAGTTTCAGCTTCAACATCAGTCTTCCAATGAACACCCAGGACTGATCTCCTTTAGGATGGACTGGTTGGATCTCCCTGCAGTCTAAGGGACTCTCAAGAGTCTTCTCCAACACCACAGTTCAAAAGCATCAATTCTTCTGTGCTCAGCTTTCTTCACAGTCCAACTCTCACATCCATACATGACCGCTGGAAAAACCATAGCCTTGACTAGACGGACCTTTGTTGGCAAAGTAATGTCTCTGCTTTTTAATATGCTATCTAGGTTGGTCATAACTTTCCTTCCAAGGAATAAGCGTCTTTTAATTTCATGGCGACAATCACCATCTGCAGTGATTTTGGAGCCCAAAAAAATAAAGTCTGACACTGTTTCCACTGTTTCCCCATCTATTTGCCATGAAGTGATGGGACGAGATGCCATGATCTTAGTTTTCTGAATGTTGAGCTTTAAGCCAACTTTTTCACTCTCCTCTTTCACTTTCATCAAGAGGCTCTTTAGTTCCTCTTCACCTTCTGCCATAAGGGTGGTGTCATCTGCATGTCTGAGGTTATTGATATTTCTCTGCACACAAAACAAACAAAAACAACAAAACAAAAGAGTATACTTCAGCCTATCTTACCGGTAAGGATGGCTCCCTCTGCAGAGAGCAGAACAGGAGCCCGACGTTGCGTGTGAGTGACAGATGGATAAAACAAGGAGTAGGGAGAAGGTGGGCTTTCCTGGCAGCTCAGATGGTAAAGAATCTGCCTGCAATGTGGGAGACCTGGGTTCCGTCTCTGGGTCAGAAAGATCCCCTGGAGAAGGGAATGGCTACCCACTCCAGTATTCTTATCTGGAGAATCCCATGAACAGAGGAGCCTGGTGGGCTACCGTCCAGGGGGTCACAAAGAGTCCGACACAACTGAGCAACTAGCACTCACACAGGGAGAAAACAGAGTGAGTCTAGTGAAAATTGAGGACTCTGTTTCCAGAAAAATGGAATATGCCCACCTACACAGACTTGAGCCTGTGAATCCAGGGGGTTTCACACACCTTCCGAACCTCTCCCTGGGTCCAGGCCGTGTATTTTCAGCTGGACGTGTTGGAGCAGGACACCTTGTTTGTCTGGAGACACACACATCAGGCTGAAGGACAGCTGCCTCGTCCAGTGACTTCATTGGAGCTCTCAGCTATGTCCGCACCTGGGGCTTCAGGGCTCATACCGGTGACCTCGTAACCCTGGCTTCATGGTAAACTGACCCGTGGAGCTTGTACAAGCCGCCAGAGCCTGGGCCTGACTCCCCGGATATTCTCACTGAATTAGGTAGAGCCCGAGCATCCATTTGTTTCAGGACTCCAACATGCCACCAGGTTTGAAAACCACTGGCCAGACAGAGAGCTTAGCTTGTCCAGAGACCTTGAGAAAGAACATAATATGTCATCTCTCTTGTTCTGGAATTGGTGTGGTTCCTGGATCAGGCTTGTACTCTTGAGCTTAGGTCTCTTTCCAGCGGGAGATGGGTTTGGGGGCTGTTGGCAAAGATGAGGATGTACGGATTTCCAGCACAGAGTTCACTGACTCTGGAACAGTGGAGTTCTGACAGCCACATGACAGATGTGCTTTTGGGCTCACACACATGGTAATCGCACAGGACAGGCTGGTTCGAATGGTGGTCCCATCTTCCTCAAGGCCCTAAAGCAAAGGAGTTAATGCAACTCACACAAAGCTCCCCTCTGAGAGGAGGTTTTCCCAGCAGTAAATCAGTCTTTTAAAATCAAATGAAAAGTCAGCGGACCAGCCCACATTTTTAAAATGTCTACATCTGTTCAGCGTTACCAATTATTAAAGGAATATTTGGGACCAGGGAGTGTAAGCCAGGTCCTACTCTTTTCTCAGGATGGGAATCTTTGCAGTCACAGAGAGTATTCAATTAGCAGATATTACACGCTCATGACTCTTATGGCAGAGGACAAAGGGAGAAGTTTTTATAGAAAACAAGTAACTACAACTAGTGCTCCCATAGCAGACATTGAAATCAAGTGTGAAAAACTTCCAGGCCTCCATCTCTTTAGGAAACGGTCTGCCATGACCCTGATCCCATCCATCCATCTGCTCTCAGTCCCTCTAGTGACCAAGAGCATCACATGGACCATCTGTTGGAGGAATGACGGGTCCTAGGAATACAGACATGCGCCAGAAGGGTGTTCCCCAGGGTGGTTAAATTGCTATTCCCTGGGACTTCCCTGGCCATCCAGTGGTTAAGACTTTGCGCTTCCAACGCAAGGGCCGAGGGTTCAATCCATGGTCAGGGAAGTAAGATCCCACATGCTGCCCCGCCCAGCCAAAAAATTTAAAAAACAAAAAAAAATTTTTTAATTGCTGTTCCCTAACTCTACTTCTAATAGACTTCCTCTTAGAAAGCCTTACCTTTCTGATTATCCTCAGCCAGCAGAACCCACGGGCCTGGGCTCTCCCATTTTGTCCACTACTTCTCTTATCAAGTAACTCTGCCAGCCCATGGCTCTAGTGCTGCACCATGGTGCTGGAAAAGTTCAGAAAAGAAGGGCTTAGGACCACCACCACCCCCCAACCACACAAGCCTTGGTCCAGCTCAGCCTCGTTAGCCAATGGCAAGTAGCTTCTAAGCCCAAATACAGGGACTCTTGATGACTCGAATTCCCTCAGCTCCCCCAGAGTGCGGGAGTTGATTCGGAGCTGCAGGAGTGGCTCAGACATCAGCGTCGCTTAGTAGGAGGGATCTCTACCCCTTCTTGCCAGCACGTCTCAGCTCTGCCCCCAGCCCGGGGAAAGTTGTGCTGCCTGCCTGTGACAACAGAAACAAGATGTTGCCACATTAATAGGATATCTGCCCTCCAGTAAGCTGGAGCACGTGAGCCAATTCTTAAGCTGGATTTTTCAATAGGAGACAATTCAGATAGAAGTGCAGTTGAAAATCACTACATTTTCCAGGCATGACTCATCCTCACAGTATATAATAGCATGAAGGGAGGCTGGAAGACCCACGCTTGGCTAACTGCAGTGCCCAGGCACCACAGGGCTGACTTTGTTTTGTGACAGGTCCCTCATACAAACTGAATCCCCTGTCACAGGGTCCCATTCAGTAACAAAAGAGTAAATCAATGGGGAGGCCAGCCACAACTGGAAATGAAGGCGTTGATAATGTGAACGAAACCAAGAAAAGCACCCCGCCCCTGACTCAGTTGACTCCTTTAGATAGAGACTAGAACAACAATATCACACCAACAGGAAAACTGGACCAAGAGCATCGACAACTCTAACACCATCATCTGGAAATAAAGTCCATCCCAAACAGGAGTTCCCTGGTTTCCTATTAGACTTCCTATTAGACTTCCCTTAGACTATTAAAACTAATAAAGTTTTAACCTTTATTATTTTTCCGTTTGCTTTTTGTGTTTACAAGTTGTCTCCTGAACTAGAATTATGAACTCTGAGAGCAAAGGTTAGATGAGAATCTTCTCAGCCTCCCCACAGTTTTTTTAAAACACGCTAGCCATAAAAATGGTACTCAAAAAGACTTTTTTTTTTTTGGCTTGAGAATGACAATTTGACATTGACTTTGAGAAACCTTAGCAGCCCAGAAAGCCACCTGAGAACTGCTTCCTAGAAGTAGTGAATGTAGCAGCAGCTTCCTGAGTCGCGGAGGAACCCCTTGGCGGATGACAAGAGGGCAGTCATCTTGATGGGTAAAGGGGACTTGATAGAAAGGAATTTTAGTATTTTAAGAAGTGTAATAGAAATGAAAGTTGGATCTTCATCACAATATAACAGACGCAGCCAAGGTATCATATCAGGAATGAGTCAACAGGGAAAGGAAGGGCATAGACACAGACCCAGTCTTTCTGATGGGGAAGCGCATCGGACGTTCACTCCATGAATAATCAACACATGATGTTAATCACCCTAGCCGAGAAGACAAAGAAAGGCTGAAATGTGGGAAATGGCCCAAAGGCAGGCAGCATGAACGCAGGGAGCCGAGCAAGCTGCGGTGAAGTGGTATGGGGGAGAGATGACAGCGGCCTCTCAGGGCGGGTGGCGCAGGGTGAAGCTCAGTGGGATGTCAGGGTAGGTACTGAGGACAGAGAGGGGGCAAGGCTCCAGGGCTGAGTGAAGGGGCTGGTGGAGAGAAGGGCAAAGGCTGGTGTGGTGTGCAGGTTAGTGGCATGAGCCCCTGGGAGAAAAGCAAGGAGGTCTTCAGGAAGGTCCTCAGCCCTGCTCTGGATCCCATGGGTTTTAGTTATCTGCAGGGCATCAAATAGACAGAAAATAAAGCAGGACTGAGATCTGGGAGGTGACTGAAGAGGTGGCCAATGAAGGCACTGGCCTGAGTGGAGTGCCTAGAGAGCGGGTGTTGTGAGGAGAGGGTCTAGGACTAAACCCTGACCACTGAAGAAAATGAAAGTGTTGGTCACTCAGTCGTGTCCAACTCTGAGACCCCATGGACTGTGGCCCACCAGACTCCTCTGTCCGTGGAATTCTCTAAGCAAGCATACTGGAGTGGGTAGCCATTCTCTTCTCCAGGGGATCTTCCCAACCCAAGGCTTGAACCCAGGTCTCCTTCATTGCTGGCAGATTCTTTACCATCTGAGCCGCCAGGGAAGCCCAAATCCTGACCATTACCAGCATCTAAGGAACAGATTGCAGAAGAAAAGTCTGAAAAAGAGTCTGAGAAGCAAAAGTCAGGGAGAGAAGGGGAAAAAAAACAGGGAGATACATGATGTAACATGGAAGCCAATGGAAGAGAATTGTTTTCACTCTGCGGTTCTCTCAAGGTAGATGAATTCTCTCGTCTAGAACTCAGGCTGGGGCAGGAAGAAGGCAAGGGGGTGGCTCCGAGGGAGCCGGGCTGCGGGGTGTGGAGATGCAGGAGGAACAGAGCAGGAATGTAGAGCCACGTCTCACGTCTCATCCTCTCATCGCTGTTGACTCCCCTCCTTCTCCTTCAGGGCTGGGCTTCCTCAGGCAAGAGTCTGTCCTGACAGCCCAGGAGCAGGAAAGCATGTGGGTGGGGTGGCCTGGGGTGGCGACAGCTGCCAAGCGAAGGGAAAACAGTCTCTCGGAGACGGTTCAGCCCTCAGCCCACACCTCTCCAGTGGGAAAGCCCTTTTTAGCTTGGCGCTGGGCTGCAGAGAGCCTGGAACTACAGCCCACGACTTCCCGGCCATGTCTGCCAGCCCGGCGTGGGGCGGCTCTTTGAAGACGGTTGACCACAGCACTCAGCAGCTCCTCGCCACGGGCCCCACACCCCGACACGTGTGGGTGACCGCCAGGGAAGGGGGGGGGCTCCCTTCCATGCCTGTGAGGGCTCCTCTGTGGAGATGGCCCTCTCTGCCCTCAGGATCTTCCCTTCTCCAGCTCTGCCCTGGTTTCCTCCAGCCCTGATATAAATCTCAGCAGCTTTGCAGCCTTGCTGCAAAAAAAGCCTCTTGTCGTTTCCTCATTCCCAAGAATCTCAAGCTTCCAGAACTCTGTGGAACAGGCCGTCAGAGGCGTCATTCACTGGGCTGTGGAGGACTATCAAATGCCATGAAACCGCAGGTGTTGAGGATGGACATGGCACCCACCAACAGTCAGAGCCCCCCGCCCCCTCCACATGGCAGAGCTTAAGGGATGAAGATAGTCCGCATTTGAGTGGCCCAGACAAGGCCTCAGTCTACCTGCCCAGGGGCAGAGGCCAGAGTGAGCCCCCAGAGCCCAGCACAGTGACCCGCCCACGTTACAAATGTCTGCTGAGCTGAGTTCAGTCTGCATGGCGTCCAGTGGGCTGTACTCATCTCCAGAAGCTGACGAGCCTGAGCTGCAGAAGGGACATGTGTTGTCTGGGATGAGCCTGAACACTGTTAATAAGGAGCCAGGCTGGGGAGTCCCGAGAAACCTAACGCTGGGAGAAAATTTAGTCCCCTCCCTGGAAACTTCTGTCCACAGTCTCCGGCCAAACAGACACAGTCGGAAAATAGCAGTGACGTAATTCACGCCTCTTTCCCAGCCAGCCCAGGGCATCCTGGGCCCTCTGGACTTCACTTCTGGTCTTCCCATACCTGGGAGCCCTCTTCTCCCCACATCCTCTAACAAAATCCCGCAGGACTGAAGTGCTTATGGATGAAGCAATAGCACATCTAGGATTTACTGGGATCCAAAAGATTTGTGGGTGGAGCAATAACATTTCCTAAGGGCTCACTGTGTGTAGGCCTAGACAGTATGGTTTTCGTAGAGGTCATTTCTACACTTCTCCAGCATAAGACTGGGCTCTCAGGGGGCTTCTCAAGAATACCTGTTGGAAAATAGAGAGGAGTCATTAAGTAAATGTCAACACAGCATCTGGGGGACTAGTAGGCAGCCATCTAAAGATAGTGGAAAAGTTTCTAAGAACATAGGGAAGGACTTACAATGCTAAATGAAAAAAAAAAAATCAAAGCACAAAATATATATATATATATATATGATCTTAACTTTGTAACAACTGTCTAGAAAGAAGACTAGATCTCAGAATAGGTCTACTTCTGGGTAGGGAATATTGAGGGTTTTTTTTTTTTTTTTTCTTGCTTTGATAGTTCCAAAATGTGGTTTAACATCACCTATAACAAAAGTAAACAAACTTTTTTCTGGAAAAAGCCAGATAGTAAATATTTTCAGCTCTTCAGGCACCATAGTCTCCGTCACAGCCGCTCGACTGCCTTTGCAGTATGAGAACAGCCTTAGACAGTAAACCCAGGAATCCATGTGGCTGCGTCCCATACAACTTGATTTATAGAAACTGATGATGGCATGAATCTGCCTCATGACCAGCCATGTTTTACCAGTCAGAAAAAAAAAATTATCAGGAAAAAAAAAGTTCTTTAAGTATGCTTTGACTCTAAGATCTTGGTACTATAATTAATAGAACACCATACGTAAGGCATACAGCCCTGCCTTACTCTGGTTTCCTTGTATCATAAAACATTAGAAATCAAAAGCCGTAAATTAGAGATTATGAGAAGGAAGTTCTACACTGAAGAGAGGAGTAAAAATTCATGACACCAGTAATTAATACAAATTTTATCTCTGCTCTTAAGCCAAATATATTTCATTCATTTAAATTGTCTTTTTATGTCCCTTTCCATTAAGTTTTATAACAGAGACCTCTCGGAAATCTCTTATTTTTAAAACATAATTTAGGATGAACAGAAAAGGTTCAACTCTCATTTCTTCTTTTTTTTCCCCCCCTCCAGATTTTCTGAAGCGAAGGCCCTGGGAGAAAGCATAAATGAAGCAAGAAGTAAAATTGGTAAGCAGATGACACTCTGTGAGCCTCTTTCACAGGCCATTTTCCTGGTGAAAATCAGGTCATGATGTGCTTCCAAACAGCCATGAGGACCAGTTTCAGGAGGTCCCTGCCAAGGAGGCTGCTTTGAGAGCACCTCTCCTTGGGAGTTTGTCATCTCTCGCACCATCCATCAGGGAAATCACTTTCTTTTGTCCAGAACTTGAATTGTTCATCCTCATACAGGCCTGAGTTTGAGCATCCCAATGAGCAAGTTTTGTTTGTCCCTGGTGTTTTCCAGCAATAGCTCAACTGGTCATAACTGTACTAGCAGTGACATTTCACATTTTTAAGGCCTGTGGAACACTTTCACAGCTCCCAGAGCTTATACTTATCGTTTTCGGCCCAGGTGTGCATTTTTCAGCACCATTTCATCTCCTTCCGTAACTAGGAGAATGAGAGGCAAAAATGAGTCACTCTGCCCTCCCAGGACCTGGGCTGCCCAACAGGGCCCCCCAACTTAGGTGAGCATCCCTGGAAAAGTGAGGTTAAGGCAAGAGGCAAATTCAGTAATACTGTGCCTCAGATCTTTGTCAAAGTGAGAGGAAGACGCTTCTTTCACCTGAAGCTAGAAGACACACCGAGACCCATCTCCCAGTCTGGACAGCGTCACCAAGGGGGTCCCTTGTGGCTTCGTCTCTGTGCTAGCTAAGACAGGAGTTACCTTTTACAGCTGACTCCCGTGTCCCCCTCGTCCCAGCCTCTCTTCTCTCATACGTGAGGACAGGGCCGAAGGCCACTATGAACATCGCTTTTGGCTTTTCCTACAAAATATGGCAACTCACAATAGCCTGGGGTCATTTCAGTTAGGGAACCGGGTAGCCCTGCATTCTCTGCTGCTGCTGCTGCTAAGTCGCTTCAGTCGTGTCCAACTCTGTGCGCCCCCATAGACGGCAGCCCACCAGACTCCTCTGTCCCTGGGATTCTCCAGGCAAGAGTACTGGAGTGGGTTGCCATTTCCTTCTCCAAAGCATGAAAGTGAAAAGGGAGAGTGAAGTCGCTTCAGTCGTGTCCGACTCTGTGCGACTCCATGGGCTGTAGCCTACCAGGCTCCTCCGTCCATGGGATTTTCCAGGCAAGAGGACTGGAGTGGGGTGCCATTGCCTTCTCCACCTGCATTCTCTACTGTGGCCTGAACAAAGAACTGAGGCCGACAAGCCCCGAGCCATGCCCTGCACCAGGACCAGAATCTCTAGGGTCTCAGAGGTTCTTGACTTAAGGTCCAGCAACTTGGATGGAGGGAAAATGCACCTTTATTTTCACTAACCTCTAACTGCAGTTTAGCGCTCCGCCTAATGATGAATGTCAGCAGCAGACCACAGTAGAAGTAGCAGCACCTGTCACCGTGGAAATTACCGACATTTTCATTTCACAGCACAGTTGGCAGACATTGTAAAATATCTCTTATACTCATCAGTGCTTCAAAATTACAGTAGTTATTAGACTCACCAGTAGACCTTGTCATTTAATGCACTTATATAAAAGCACATATAGCTATTTCTATACCACAAAACTTTTTAAAATCTTGGTAACTATTTCAATGTAATTGGTCTATCCTAAAATCCTATGTAAAACTCCTTTCTTGGCCTGAATTCTCAAAACCCCTAAAACCATATGGGAAAAAAAAAAAAACTGAGGGTCAGGAGCACTTTTCTAGAGATAACATTCATAGTTTATCTGACTCTCATAGAGATCGGTGACCCAAACCATTGATGAGGGAAGGGGAAACGGGCCTGAGTGGATTCAGAGCCGGCTTGTCAGAGTCATCGGACTCAAAGGACCTGATGGTCTGTTTTCATTCCTGGAGAGACAAGAGGGGAGGACACTGTATGAATCGTTTCTCCCCAAAAAGTGACATAAAGTTTTGCCTTTGGAAAACATCTAACTCTCTAAACCAAATTAAAGCTGTTCCAACACTAATGAGGTATACAAACGGTGGAAGGCACCAATGGCCCATTCTGATCTACTTAGTGTTTCACTCTGAGGACAGTGAGTTGTTGTCACAAGTAATTCTAAACTCGCCATAATTTTGATGCAACAACACACACTGATGGGTCCAATTTGCCATATTTCTTGAGATTAGGCAAATCAGAGGCTGCCCCACAGCTGCCCAGGCCAGGGATCTGAAGGCTGTAGTTGGTATTCCAGAGAATATGTCTGTAATTTACACACAAAAGGTCCAGATGTACTAGAGAAAGCCCTGGGCAAATAAACCTTTGTGCTTTCTGGATAATAATAAGCAGAGTTCATAGCAATGTTAAAACTCAAACATTTATTGCTAATGAGAAAATGGCTGGTAATTCAGTGGTGCTAATAAAACCAATGTCACTCTTAAGTCATTTTATGCAAATAATAGCCTTAAAACCCACCTCCTGGCCACCCATCTTTCAGATGTGCTCTTGATCCAAGGAGGGGCCAAGGCGAGTGGATCGTTGAGAATCAGCCCCCTTACACAACAAGCCCCTGACAGTGCTTGACCACAGCGAGTAGCCCCCCCCCACCACCACCACTGCATCTCAGACACAGGGTTAAGACTAAAGAAGTACAAGGTGGAACTTGTACACATATTTAAAATTTCCAAGGCAACCTTGAAGGAAACTGGTTTCAAGAGATTTACAGCATTACTGAGTGCATTTTTCCTAGGGAGAAATTAAATCAAGTGGAATTTTCATCCTCCTACAAGTCCTTTAGTGAATCTAAGAGCCCGGAGGTGGGAGCGTGGCACGGATGTGCCATGACGTGCGTAGGGTGATGACTCAGCTCCGCTCCCAGGCTGAGCCACATCCTCCCTCCAGACCTTTGGGCTGGAGTGAGAAGCTAGGGTCGCACGTGCAACTGGCCTGCCGAGGGGAAAGGGAAGCTCTGTCTGTGATCTACACACCAGCTAGCCACACGCTTCGATTGCGGGTTGCCACTGTCTTCTCGGGCAGTTTGGTTTTTCTCTGATGTTGTGATCTAGAGCTGCCACTTGAATTTCATTGTTTTTTTTTTAAAGAAATATATTATTTATTTTTAAATTTCTGGCTGCGCCGAGTCTTCGTTGCCACGCATGGGCTATTTCGAGTTGTGGCAAGTGGGGGCTACTCTCTAGTCATGGTGCTCAGGCTTCTCCTTTCGGCGGCTTCTCCTGTTGCAAAGCATGGGCTCTAGAGCGCCCGGGCTTCAGTAGCTGCAGCTCCCAGGTTTAGTTGCTCTGCAGCATGTGGGATCTTAGTTCTTGGACCAAGGATCGAATGTGTGGCCCCTGCATTGGCAGGCAGATTCTCAACCACTAGGCAACCAGGAAAGTCCCTGAATTTCATTCTTAAAAATCCCTAGAGGTTATTAGTTCAGGAGTGACCATATAATATGTAATTTTTACATGGCATAATCGTTCAACCAAAGTTTCCATATTATTTTCTTTTCTTATAACAAGCCAACCCAAACTGAGTAGATTAAACTCTTGCTGCAAACTCCTTTTTTGTCCTTCTCTGTACACCATTTACATCAGTCCTGATGTTGAAACAAGTTGAAGTCAGAAATGGAAGAAATAACTAATTTCTTCAGGATCTTCTCCCCAAATAAGGAAGTCTTTGTTTTCGAAAGAAGAGCTATTTTCATTGCATTTGCCTGCCCCATACACAACAGCATTTAGGCCACTTTCCATCATAGGTTCCATCACACGTTCATATACACACTGCCTCCATTCATCATATCTCTAAAAATGCCATTAAACCACAGGAA
Organism: Dama dama; assembly: GCF_033118175.1. Lineage (NCBI taxonomy): Eukaryota > Metazoa > Chordata > Mammalia > Artiodactyla > Cervidae > Dama > Dama dama. Next base: position 15,698,960 of record NC_083687.1, on the reverse strand, counting down.
AAGAAAGAGATGGCTTCCAAAGCAGAGGCACAATCCAAGCCATTTTTCACTTATTAGAATCCTGGCGTGGGCTTCTCTACCTCTGGCAGCATTGTCTTTGGCATCAGAGAACAATGAGTGGCTATGCCTTGGCATGAGGCCCGCGCTCGCCCAGTCTGGGAACCAGCAGCTTCAGAGGCAGGTGAAATAGCCTGACTGACGCATCTTGGCACCTGTTCACCCTCCACAGACCCCTCCAGGCCTAACTGAAAACACCCATCAGAGACTGTAGCACAGAAGGGTTTCCTCCAGGGAGCCAATCAGTGATCACTTCAGAAATCACAGGAAATGTAACAGAAGTAGATGTCAGTAAGCAGGGAAGAAGAAAACCCAAATGCTAGAAAAGCTGACAGAACATTCTGGAAGTTTTCCCTCTCCTGCTTCACCTTCGAACAGGGACCGCTAGCCCACCATTTGAACTGCACCCTTTAAAAAAGTGTTTCTCCTGCACATCTGGGGCTTGGGAAGATCATTGCTCAGATCTGGGTCTCCATCAGCAGAGCATGTGGGACCATTTTTCCATTGTGCATCTTCTGTACTTTCATCTTCTTCTGAGGTTTACTTCTGGACCTGCCCTTGCATGTTGGCTTCTAGTATCTCACCCTACATCCAGATTGTCTTGGGAGGCTATGAAGACCTCAGTCAAATCTATTCTCTTGTTACTATCTGTCACCAGCTCCAAATAACAGCCACACTCACTACAGCTTCACTGAGCACTGACTCTGGGCCGTGCCAAGAACTCAGCAAGTGCGTTATCTCATTTAATCTCCACAGAGAAGAACCACAGTCTATACATGTGTCATAGATTCTAAAATACACAATTTTTACAGTCTTAACACCTCTGAAATCAGAAACGTTTAACAATCCATTGGCTGTCTTTTCATTTTAAAAAACCTCTTTAATGAGACCAGATCTTACAATTGATATAGCCTAGATTCTCTGAAATATCCTATGATCATTATTTTGCAGATTTTTTTTTAAATGGAATTTCAGGGAGATGGCCTGCTAAGTGGCCAGCCTGGGATCAAAGTCCATTTCTGTCCAACTCCAAGACTTTTAAATACAGTGTATTATCTCCATAAATTCAGATTTACCTGCCTCTGAAATTTTTTTTTCTGAGTTTAATATTTCACTAAGCTGTTACTCAGTTTTCCTGAATCTCTGCCCTTCATCTGATGAGCCCAACAAAAATCTCATACTAGACCCTAGCTCCTGCATATGGAGCCCAAGAAGTTGAAAAGGGTCTCTGCAACATGGTTAATGATTGGTCTTTCACCCAGTGGGGCTCAGTTGCAAGGATGAGTGGGTTTGACACCCAGCCTGCCCTCACTCTGCACCCCATGTTCACTGGCCCATGGTTGCACTTACACTTAAAGAGGGGTGCCTTTTTCTAGTTTGCGGAAAGGTGTGCGGCAGACCTGCAGCAGCCCTGGAAGGTTCAGTGTCCCACATGGGTCTCAACTCTCATTTCCAGCAGTTTGCAAAATAAAATAGAGGGGTCGTATGTTCAGGCTCTATACCATTCCAACTGAGTGCACTTACTGATGCTTCAGAAAACATGAGAGATTTCAAATCATAAACTTAGATGAGGTTTAGTAGAAATGGGTGTAATGAAGTACTTATGCTTAAGTACCAAAACAAGCACCAATCAACTGGACCAGAGAAAGCCTGGTTAAGGGCAGCAAAGAAATCATCAAGGACCACAAAATAAAAATACGTCACCATAATGTGAAAAAATGCATGTTCTCAAAATTAAGAAATGCAAAAAGTCAAGGTGACACCCTTTCACTCTGCCCAGAATTTCCATGTGTGTACGCTGCATTTCCTGGGAATTCTGCCTCTCTGTGGGAAAAGAGATGGTTCAGAGAAAAACAGTAAAGTCATGATGAAAATGTTACAAGGGGGATTTTTTGCTTTATTAAGTAATTCATCACATGAATTTTAAATAATAAGCTCTGCACATTAGCTTGATTTTTTAAATTACTGTTATCAAACAAATTTAATTAATTTGTGTTCAATTTGTATTGGCCAGGGTGTTTGGCTATAAGCATGAGAGGAATTTTATTGTCTCGTGAAAGCAGGAAATCCAAGGAATGCATTTGGCTTCACGTGCACCCTCCTCCCCATCTTCCTCCCCCTCCTCCCTCTCCCTCTGCCCCCTCTCCCTCCCTCTCCTCTCCTCTCCCCTCCTCCCAACTCGACTGGGTTCTCTGGGAGTCTCCCAATTTAGTGGGAAGGTGCTTCTCAAAGGTCTAAGCTGACGTGGACTACAGCAGGGGTCATACAACATGATCCCTGAGACAATACAGCATGAGGTGAATGGTGGGCGTGCATTCAAAGTTCCTTCTATATTTATGGCCACTCCCCATCCCTCACATTACTGCGTGAGCCCTGCCTCCTGTCAGATCAGCAGTGGCATTAGATTCTCTAGGAGCACAAACCTTCTGTGAACTGCACACGAGAGGGATATAGGTTGAGGGCTTCTTATAAGAATCATCCTGAAACTGCCCCCACCCCTACGCTGTCTGTAGAAAAATTCTCTTCAACAAGACCAGTCCCTGGTGCCAAAAAGGCCAGGGACCTCTGGTTGATAGAATTCTTAATCCCAGTAAACAGGGTCTTTTCCAACAATGTTGGCAAAAACCCCTAAAGGGGGCATGACCGGCCTGGCTTAGGTCATGCGTCCATTTCTGAAGGAGATCCTGCACCCAGGAGTGGAGCATTCTGATTCACTGGTACTACATCCTATGTCCCCTCCTCAGGACTCAGCCTACCTGCGCCATAGAAGCTGAATATGGCTTTTAGGGAACTGAAGAAGTCTGTCTCCAAAGGAAGAAATGCTGGGCCGACAGCAATCATATTCACTACAAACCTCTAAGATATTGATCTGCGGCTTGAAACAGGATACATCTGTAAAGGAATGGATAGTAGTTCCTAGGAGGGACCAAAAGCGCTTAGAGTTATTTTTCCTGGAAAAAAGAAGGAAGCTGGAATGAGGAATTTAAAAACTGGCTTTAAGTACCGGTGCCTCTGCTGTAATGGGATAAATGCAGCTACACACTAAAAAATAGCAGGGATTGTAGGAAGATTAAGACTGGAAAGACTTCTCAAGACGCATACGATTTTGTAACTAGTACTCTAATTCAACCAATTACAATCCTAATAAAAAATGATGATATAAATAAAAAGACACGTTAAATTCCTAATGCATAAGGAAACACTATGCAAAACATCCATTTTTCTCCCAAAACTAGGCTATCATGATAGAAGAGTGCATAGGAAGGGCTGAGGGCTGAGCTGTGGAGACGTGAACAACACATGCAAAGACTGAAGGGCCCCACAACAAGAAAGAAGCACTTCCTTCTAAGAAAGAGCACTGGCCATACTGGACCCAGAGGAGGCATGTGGGGAGAGGGGCTGGGTTCGGTCCTGACTGTCCCCGCTGCCCCCTGGGCTCAGCTCTGCTAGCTTCCTTTGTATTTAACAACCTTTTCTTGAACTTTCTAGAAAAAAAGTCCTATGTCAACAAATGAACCTGTTGTATGACACTGACTCCAGCTCCATCTAACCAATCCCATGTGAGTGGTTCCCGTTAAACACGATTGCGTGAGGGCTCACTGTGTATTACTTGATGTTGTGCAGAGGGATCAGTAAACTGAAGTTCATCTTTAAAGAGACTCAAAAAGGAATTAATGATTTTCAGTTGTGTTGAACCTATAGCTGATCATGTGAAACAGACATCTTGTCAGAAAAGGTGATTAACAGAATATAGATTCTCGGAATCGTTAAAAGCAGGATAGATTGGCACCTTCTGAGATGACTCGGTGTATCTAGAGATGAAAAGAGCAAAGGGAAGATTGCTTAAAGTCCTTCCTTTAACAGTTTAGAATGTTGAAATTCCAAGACATGCAGTTACCAGAGTGACAGCTCATAACCAGTATGACTGATATCTTCATAGACTTGATTGAATGTTTGCTGTCTTAGTTTGGAGATCAGACAACAACAGCAAAATGATTTGAGCAAGCTGGAGGACTGTGGAGTGTATTAACTGACAAGAGGTAACACTAATAATTGTCACATATAAAAAAAAAAAAAGCAGTGATTAGGTTGGAATGTCAGCCAAAAAAAAAAAAAAAGATGGATGGCTGCCTTCCAACAATCCTGACAGAGTGGTCCTACCTTAGTGAATGAAACAAGGTCCAGGATCTGACCCATGCAGGGTGAACTCAGGATGGCTGTCCCCTGTCAATCATATTCACTATAACCTAGAGAGGCAGTCTATTAATTTACCATGGGGGATGTTCTTTTATAGACAGGAACTCTTAAACTGCCTCTATCCAAGGCCTCTTCTCCCAGGAACAAAATAGATTCATTACTGGAAGGTGAGTAAATAAGCATCCCCAAGCACAAAGGGAGTCAAAGCAAAGAGAAGTGCTTTGAGAGCAAGGTTCTCACAGTCACGGTGAAGCCCTGCCAGGCGTCCAGTGCCCACAGGAGTGAATATACCCACAGAGATTCCAGGCAGCCTCCAACCCGGCCACCTCTCTTCTGGGCACAATACACTCTTCTCCAGAAAAGACAGAATACCTTATGCTAGGTTTCTACTTACTAAACTATAATTATACACCACCACCACCCCCCACCACCACCCCTGCCTCTCAAAGATGAAGGTCAAGTCACTTTGTTTCAGATCATAGGAATAATCAGTTTCAGTTTGGCTCCCTTGGTTTTCAGAAATAGGTGAGCTAACTCAGGCCTAGGATGCATGTGTGGTAATGACAAGAATCTCCCTGGAAGTTTGGGGTGGTTGTGTACACACTGCTATATTTAAAGTGGATAACCAACAAGGACCTACTGTATGGCACAGACCCCATAGACTGCAGCATGCCAGGCTTCCCTGTTCTTCACCATCTCTTGGAGCTTGCTCAAACTCATGTCCATTGAGTTGGTATGCTATCCAACCATCTCATTCTCTGTTGTCGCCTTCTTCTCCTGCCTTCAATCTTTTCCAGCATCAGAGTCTTTCCCAATGAGTCAGTTCTTCGCATCAGGTGGCCAGAGTATTGGAATTTCAGCTTCAGCATCAGTCCTTCCAATGAACATTCAGGCTTGATTTCCTGTAGGATTGACTGTTTTGATCTCCTTGCAGTCCAAGAGACTCTCAAGAGTCTTCTCCAGCACCACAGTTTGAAAGATAAACGCCAGTACAAAATAAAAAGGTTTTTAAAGAAGAATTAGAAAACAACAGTTTCTCTGCACTCTTAAGTTATAATTTCAAAGTCGAGCTACATTATTTTCTTTTCTCAAAATATCCTGTGTATCCATGCTGTGCTGTCCAACACTTTGTGACCCCCAAGGACTGAAGCCCACCAGGCTCCTCTGTCCATGGGGATTCTCCAGGCAAGAATACTGGAGTGGGGTGCCGTGCCCTCCTCCAGGGGATCTTCCCAACCCAGGGATCGAAGCCAGGTCTCCTGCATTGCAGGCAGATTCTTTACCAGCTGAGCTACAAAGGAAGTCCCCTATGTATTCAAATGTAAATACTGCAAATAGCCACAGATTAAAAAAAATGACTTGGATTGTTCATCTTTGAAGACTGTCACTCTGGTATTGTCTAAGTAGGTGCTTTCAAAGCCTCCTGTCAATGATCTGCTCCCTCTGATAGCTCCCGTTATAATACACCCCAGTGCATGCTCCCCACCCTCAGCCATAGACCTGCTCAGTGCAGTGGCTTCCTCTTGGATTTACCTACTGACCGACTCTTTGCATGACAGTGAACTTCTCTTTCAGATACATAAACCAATTCAAAGTCAAAAAATAGTAAGATTGCAAGGAGAAATATCAATAACCTCAGATATGCAGATGACGCCACCGTTATGGCAGAAAGCAAAGAGCATCTAAAGAGCCTCTTGATGAAAGTGAAAGAGGAGAGTGAAAAAGCTGACTTAAAACTCAACATTCAAAATATGAAGATCATAAAAAAAAAAGAAGATCATGGCATCCGGTCCCATCACTTCATGGCAAACAGAAGGGGAAAAAGTGGAAGCAGTGACAGATTTTATTTTCTTGGGCTCCAAAATCACTGCAGATGGTGACTGCAGCCATGAAATTAAAAGACACTTTCTCCTTGGAAGAAAGCTATGACCAACCTAGACAGCATATTAAAAAGCAGAGACGTTATTTTGCCACCAAAGTTCCATTTAGTCAAAGCTATGGCTTTTCCAGTAGTCATGAATGGATGTGAGAGTTGGACCATAAAGAAAGCTGAACGCTGAAGAATTGATGCTTTTGAACTGTGGTGTTGGAGAAGACTCTTGAGAATCCCTTGGACTGCAAGGAAATCAGACCAGTCACTCCTAAAGGAAATCAACCCTGAATATTCATTGGAAGGACTGATCTTGAAGCTGAAGCTCCAATACTTTGGCCACCTGATGCAAAGAACTGACTCATTGGAAAAGACCCTGATGCTGGGAAAGATTGAGGGCAGGAGGAGAAGGGGACGACAGAGGATGAGATAGTTGGATGGCATCACCAGCTCGATGGACATGAGTTTGAGCAAGCTCCGGGAGCTGGTGATAGAGAGGGAAGCCTGGCGTGCTACAGTCCATGGGGTAGCAAAAGGTCAGACACGACTGAGTGACTCAGTTGAACTGAACTGAACTGAGATACAGCAATGAGATCTGAGAGCCCAGCAAGCTGAATCAGGGGCCAGAGCCAGGTCCTGGGGTGGGAGTGGGGCGGGGCTGGGTGGGAATGATATCAGGAGCCCCTGCAGCTCCAGAGCCCAGCACACTGCCGGTGCCTCCCCCAGGGCCTCTTGCTACCTCTGTGCACATCTGCTCTTGCAACCTGTTGATCCTGCTGACCATGGGTCATGCTCGCTCGTGGTTTTGGTCTGCTCTGGCCCCAGCTGTACCTGAAAGCATCCTTAAATCTGTCCCCAAGGTAACAAGCTAAAAATTTGCTGGTTTCTTAGCTCAAAGGGCTTCTCTGGTGGTTCAGATGGCAGCAAATCTGCCTGCAACATGGGAGACCTGGGTTCGATCCCTGGGTTGGGAAGATCCCTGGAGAAGGAAATGGCAACCCACTCCAGTATTCTTACCTGGAGAATTCCATGAACAGAGGAGCCTAGCAGACTACAGGGAGAATTCCGTGGACAGAGGAACCTGACCAGCTATAGTCCATAGGGTCTCAAACCGTTGCAGAGTTGGACACGACTGAGCAACTAACTCTAGCTCAAAATTATGAGAAAGAGAACTTGACTGGCCCAGTTTATCTTTTCCAGGCCTTCACGACAGCCACTGCTGGCAAGCTTAAGAATGTGTTGTCTTTGGATCAGAAATGCATGTCTGGTCGAGGCAGATGTTACCAGGGAGGAAGAGAGGTCTTGTATTTCAGAAAGTATCCACCTAGGCAAAAGAAGGTGTGATGGGGAGGTTTCTGTTTTATAAACAGAATGTGTAGAGCAGGCACAATGATTGACATCTCATGTCCTCTTGGCTTTATCTCACAGGTGTGAAGGTTTTGCAAGTTGAACACTTATATTCAGTTCACTTCAGTCACCCAGTCGTGTCCGACTATTTGTGACCCCATGGACTGCAGCACGCCAGGCTTCAACACTTATAAGGCAACATCAATTCTTTTATTTCTAGTTTCCCCAGGAAGCGCTTTGCCCTTGTCCCTTCATTTTACCCACAGTAATAGTGACCAATCTTTGTAAAGTACATTATAATATGTAGGGATTTTATTTATTTTCATCTAGTTAAATTCATTGGTCTTTTCTTTTACAACTTCCTCCAGTGCTTTTATACTTAGGCAGGGTCATTGTAATAGTAATAATGATGGATTGTTCATTGCCTGATATTTGTTTAATGAGTTCCTAAATTTTCTTCTAGTTTTTCTTATTGTTCTATTTTTCACACGCAACTCATTTGGAATTTATTGTGAAATGTGGTATAAGCTGAGGCTGTAAGTTGAATCTTTTTCAAAGAGTCAATTTTCCCAACACCTATTTCATTTAATGAAATGCTTTAAAATAAAATTTCTTCTCCTCGTGGCAGAGTCATTTCAGATTTTCAGAAGGCGGCTGATGCATTCTAATCTCATCATAGCAGTAATGTGCATTCTTCACATGATCATTTTCATACAAGTATCTCAAAAATAACTTTGCCAGCAGATACTATTATCTAGATATCAGAATAACCCTGCAGAAAAGTGCCAACTTCTTTTTAAATTAATTTTTATTGGAGTGTAGTTGATTTGCAATGTTGTGTTAGTTTCTGTAGAGCAAAGTGAATCAGTTATGCATATCCTTATATCCACTGTTTTAGATTCTTTCCCCATATAGGTCATTATAAAATATTGAGTAACGTTCCCTGTGCTATACAGTAGGTCCTTATTACTTACCTATTTTATATATAATAGTCTGTGTATATGTCATTCCCAGTCTCCTGGTTTGTCCCGCCCCCTCCCTCTCTCTGGATAACTGTAAGCTTGTTTTCTACATCTGTGACTCTGTCTGTAGACCAGGAAGCTCATGGACGGGGAACGACAGGCACGTATCTGCAAGTGGTGGACCCCGCAGGCTGAGGGCTCTGTCAATGCCCTCTGAAGGGGAAAGAGATAGTCTTTAAACACAGCAAGGCGAGCTGGGCTCCCCTTACACATTCGCTGGAGGAAGGTAGTGGGCCCCATGGGAACAGTGGTAACTGCAGTGGAAGTGGGGGTAGGGGCTTCGTCAGTGATGCTGAACAGGGAAGAGCCGAAAACAGCCGGTTTGCTCTGTCCACCATCAACCACCCTGAAATCACTGATGAGCCCCCTGCTGAAAACCACCAGTAGTCTTCAAAAGCACAGCATATGCAAGAGTGGGACTGTCCCCACCTCACCTTGTTCTGCTTGGGGTGGAGGTGGCCATGGTTTGGTGTTGGCCTCAGGTAGTAACAAGACCCTGTGGACCAGCCCCACTCTCTAACACCCAGTCTGCACCACAGCTTACTTAAGCCTGAAAAATGCACACACAGCTCCACAGCAAGGCTGCCAGGTACGGCTCAGACTTTCAGAGAAGGCGATGAAACGCTGCACAGAGACAGTCTCACAGCCACTGCAGGGACTCTGCGCTCCCCTTCCGGCAGGTAGGTGTCTGCGGTTAGGCAGCATTTGAAAAAAAGCAGGGACGCTGCCTCCCAAGCACATCTGGACTGCATCCCTCATCAGGCATCTCGTGAACAAAAGCCCAACCCAGGCAGCTTGCGTGGGGAAAGTCCTAACAATGGGACACCGGGCAGCTGCCTGAGCAAATATGAAAGGAGGCCCGGAGGCAGAGAACCAGAGGCAGGGCCACAGGGACTCCCCAGAGTCTAGGATCAGTGCCTGGTCAGTGCTGGGGGTGCCTGAAAGGACTGGGAGTAAACAGATGTTTGCAACCAATTATCAGGTGTCTAAGCACAGATTTTGGGCCCCTGAGAGTCAAAGAGATCAAGTCCCCATCATAATAATAATAGCTAACTTTGATAGAGCCGCTATTACAATATTATCCTCTTAATATAGACGAACATGGGTTTGGGTGGACTCCGGGAGTTGGTGATGGACAGGGAGGCCTGGCGTGCTGCAGTTCATGGGGTCGCAAAGAGTCGGACACGACTGAGCAACTGAACTGAACTGAATATAGACGAAGAACCTGAGGTCTACGGAGGCTCATACACATGCCCAATAATACACAGCTAGTAAGGGGCAGGGAGAAGGCAATGGCACCCCACTCCAGTACTCTTGCCTGGAAAATCCCATGGATGGAGGAGCCTGGTAGGCTGCGGTCCATGGGGTCGCTAAGAGTCGGGCACGACTGAGCGACTTTGTTTTCACTTTTCACTTTCATGCATTGGAGAAGGAAATGGCAACCCACTCCAGTGTTCTTGTCTGGAGAATCCCAGGGATGGGGGAGCCTGGTGGGCTGCCGTCTGTGGGGTCACCCAGAGTCCGACATGACTGGCGCGACTTAGCAGCAGCAGCAGAAGTAAGGGGCAGAGGCAGAACTCGAGCCCACTTTCTGCTGGGCTCTAAGGTCAGTGCCCTCACATGGCAGCAAGTTCACAAGCCAACTGAAAAGGAGATACTAGGTCACACGTCCTCTCTGAGTTAAGTTGATGAAAAGAAAGAAAAGGAGTCAGTGAAGGAAGCCTTTCCCCACCGTTATTCCCAGGAAGGTAATGAAGGAGGCAGAGAGGTTGGTGGGAGCTGAAGAAGGGCTAAGTCAGTTACAGGACCCTTACTAGGGTCTCTCTAGAGCTTAAAAAGTTATGGATTCTCTTCAGGGTTATCTTTGTACCTTTTTAATTGCACAAGTGATTCATGGGTACATTTTGCTATGGAATGTTCAAACACTACATTAATATACATATCAAAGGGTAAGAATCCTCTTCATTTCCTCTCCCTGGAACCAACCAAGACCTCTCCCCAGAGCAGAGTAACCACTTTCAACAATTTGATGCATGTCCTTCCATTCCCTTCTGTGCATTTGGGCATAGATAGATGATCGAAAGATAGGTAATAGGTAGGTAGATAGATAATAGATAAATAGGTAGAGAGATAGATAGACAGAAGAAGACCTATAGAAAGATGCCATATCTTGTTGGGTAAATAGGACCATAATGTAGATGTTATTCTGCACCTTGCTCTTTGCTCTTTACAGTGAGCACGGTTTTACTGCTCACCATTTTTTAATGGGGCTACTTTTAGGTATAAGGAAACCATGATCTATTTAACTACTCCCTTGTAAGAGAAATTTCTTTTTTTTTTCCTCCAATTTTTCTCTGTCACAAGGCATGCATTTTTGTGTACAAACATGAGTGTTTCTTTGAGGTAGATGCCAAGTAGAACTGGGGAGAACGGTAATGGACATGTATTTTTAATTTTCTTGAGTACTCCCCAGTTGCCTTTGCAAGAGGGTTTCATTGGTTTATATTCCCATCAGTGTGTGACAGTACCCATTCCTCTGCATCCTTCCTTTTACATGATAATATCAGTCATTTTAGGCTTTGCCAGTTGGAGAGCAAAAAAAAAGAAAAAATGGTGTCTCTTTATTGTCTTAATTTGCATTTTGCTGACAGCTGGTGGACGTGAGTGCTTCTCCCTGTGCCTCATATCCTTTGCCCATTGGTTGTTGAATTTCTCTTTTTGATTTGCAGGAGCACTTAGTACCCTCTGGATATTGGGACTTTCTCTATGGAACGTGTGGCAGATGTTTTCTTCCAGTCCGTCACTTGTTTTAATTTTCTCTTAAGGTTTTTTTTAAGAACCCAAGGACAGTTGCCTCTCTCTAATTTTTAAAAATTGCCTTGGGTAATAAGACTGACCTGTCTGTTCTTTTTTTTTTTTCCCCCAAACTTTAAACTGTTTATTTTGCATTGGGGTATATCCAGTTCACAATGTTGTGATAGTTTCAGCAAAGGGACTCAGCCATACATATACATGTATCCATTCTCCCCCATGTCTGTTTTTTGAGTTTTTTTTTTTTTAAGTTGTCAATGACTGAGAGTTATCAGGGCTTTCCTGGTTGGTCAGCGGTAAAGAATCCATCTGCGATGCAAGAGCCACAGGAGACATGGGTTTGATCCCTGGGTAGGGAAGATCTCCTAGAGAAGGGCATGGCAACTTACTCCAGTATTCTTGCCTGGAGGATTTCACAGACAGAGGAGCATGGCGGGCTACAGTCCACGGGGTCTCAAAAGAACTGGATGTGACTGAAGCAACTTAGCATGCATGCACAAGTCCCTTTCCCAGCCCTACCTCACCATAGCACTACCCCCAAAAACATCTAACATAACCTTGGTTATAGTGCACAGACCTCACTGAAACAGATATGGGTCAAAACTGAACATGATGTTTGCAGATCATGGTCTCTTGGTCACTAGCCACTGCATGATCACACGATTCTTGCCTGCAGATGTTTAAACCTTTTAGCAGACCACGAGTCTGACAATCTTACTGCTGAAAGCATAAGCTTTGTAATGAGGTAAAGACTGATTTTATTGACTTAATCTTTATTGAAGACACCTTTAAGGATGCCTGAATATTTTAAAAACTTAATTGTGTTTTGCAAAACAACTTATTAACACATGTTTTGATGATGCTTAAGTCTAGACAACCTGCTAATAAATAATTGGAATGTTGCAAGTACCTATAACTCATTAGCAAATACTAGAGGTCTTGGGTACTCCCTTTGTTGGAAGACAAAAGCAAATAATTAAGGAATGAGTACAGAAATGGGTAGTGTGCCAAGTAAATGTAATAGGCAAGGGACATCAAAGACATAAAGTTTATTAATTGCCTGCACGTAATCCAAAGCAAGGCCAGGTCTATGTCTGAAGGTGATGAAGCAACATATTCAGGGTATTCCTGCAGAGGTGTCTTGTGAAAATGAAAGAGGTGTCTTGCGACATGGAGAGGAGTCAAGAAGGGCTTAGCTTCTCCTCACCCCTAGTGCGATAACTAGAACACTACCTTTATTAACTCCCATTCCAGAGGTGACGCCATGTGCAGAAAGAGGTCCAACGCTTGGAAGGCGAGGTGGTGACTCCATACTCAGCCCTCAGTGGGACCCTAACGGCAGCTGCTGTTGTTACTAGGGGCAGGAGATGAACAGCCATGGAAAGAGGTCAGAGTCAGGGTTGATTCAGACTGCTGCCAAAAGCAAAAAGCTGTTCCACTGCTAAAGTAGAATCCAAGGACACTGATGCCAAAAGAGAGAAATCCATTGGACAGAAGGGTCTAGTGGAGAGGAAAACAGCAGATATGGCAGTAGTCTGCCTATAGGAAATTGTTGTTGCTCAGTCGTGTCTGACTCTTTGCGACCACATGAACTGCAGCATGACTGGCTTCCCTGTCCTTCACCATCTCCCAGAGCTTGCTCAAACTCATGCCCATTGGGTCAGTGAAGTTGGCCACCTTTAAATTAGAATTCTGGGTAAGAAATAGTAAGATTGTATCCTAAAGATTAATATCTCCAAGCCATAGCACGCGGCAATCTCTCTCCTCCTCACTCCCACTCAGAAACCTCTGAAGCCTACCCATTGCCACACAAAAATGCCCATGCCCCTTTAGCCTTTCTAAATCCTAAATAACATAATAATTATACTATGTCAACATTAATAATTATATTAAATTCATATTCTTATATGAAAGACTGGGCTGCTCGTCTTACCAAAAGAGACAAAAAGCATATTATGTACATTTCTCTACATCCTGAATTCTGAATTTCATATATATATGAATATACATATAATCCCTCCAAATCAACTGCTGTGGTTATATATCTTTTAATTTTTATTTAATTATCTTTTTAACTTGGCTGTGCCAGGTCTTAGTTGTGACATGCATGATCTATTTCCCTGACCAGGGATCAAACCCAAGCCCCCTGCATTGCAAGCCCAGAGTCTTAACCACCAGGCCACCAAGGAAGCCTCTCACTCCTTTTAAGGCTAAACTGGCATGAGTATTTTTGTTTGGCAATGGGTAGGCTTCAGAGATTTCTGAGTGGGAGTGAGGAAGAGAGAGATTGCCCCAAGGGTGGAGATATTAATCTTTAGGATGCAATCTTACTCCTTTTGATGCCTGCATAATATTCTATAGAAAGGTTGCATCACCATATTTTTTTATCATTTTCCAGTTGACAGACATTTTCTTTATTCCATTTTTCTGGCATCAAAATGTGCTGCAGTAAACACCCACGCATATGTATCCTTATACACTGGCGCTTTTACTTCTATGGAAACTTTTCCCTTAAAGGACCAGATAGTAAATAGTTTAGGCTTTGTGGGCTTCCTATGGTCTCTGTTGTATATTCTTCTTCTTCTTCTTCTTCTTTTTTTACAATTCTATAAAAATGTAAAAACCATTCTTAGGCCGACAAAGTCCGAAGCCAAACAAAAACAGACCGCAGAACAGATTGACTTGCAAGCTCTTGCCTTGGAATAGAGTTCTAGGAGTAGGATTTCTTCCTAAGAGTATTATAATTTTTGCTGCTTTCTTGAATGGAATATTGTTCCATTTCCTGGGATAGAAAAAAAATCTACTTAAAAAATAGATTTTTTTCTTGTACCCAGTCATCTTACCAAATTCTCTTTTCAATTTTAGTGGGCTTTTTCTTGCTATAGTCTCTTGCATTTTCTAGAAATGAAATCATATTCATCACAAAAGAAAAATTTCTTTCCAGTGCTTGCCCTTAGTATTTTATTTTCTTGTCTTATTGCATTCGTTAGAACCTCTGAATCACTGTTAGCTAATAACAGGAATAGCTTCTTCTTTCTTGTTCCCAAGTTTAATGAAAATGGCTTAAGATTACATAATTTATAATGACAAAAGACATTATATGAATATGATAAGTATTGTCATACCGCATCCAAGTCCAGGCTGTTAGAGTTTCTATAGTATGAATCTGATGTGAGGCAGATCCACAGTGCTCTGAACAGAGGACCACAAGGCAGATAATAGAGAGATTCAGTGTTTCAGAGCTGGCCTGGTTGGTAGGTCAGAGGATCAGGTAGTAACAAATGTCTGAGGTTTGATAAGACGCTAAATATAGCATATCTATTATAGAATCAGCTAGTGAGGTGGGTAAAGGAAAGAAATGAGCCTGCTCTCATGACAACAAAAGAAAATGAGGACTTCACTAGTGGTCCAGTGGTCAAGAATCTACCTGCCAATGCAGGGGACAGGGGTTCAACCCCTGGTCCAGGAAGATTCCACATGCCATGGGGCAACTAAGCCCGTGCAGCACAGCTACCGAACCCACGCACCTAGAGTCCGCACTCCACAGCAGGAGAAGCCCCCACAATGAAAACCCACGCACCACAGCTTCAGAGCAGCCCTCACTCGCCACAGCTAGAGAAAACCTGCATGCAGCAATGAATACCCAGCGCAGCCAAAAATAATTTATCAGTTAAACTTTCAATAAAAGAAAATGAAGAAAATATTATGGAAGAGAGTTTTTATCCCTAATACTGAGAAGGACATATTCTCACCATGGACAGAACACATGGAGCAGCTATCTGAGAATTCCAAAAAGTAAGTGGTAGCAGGCAGCTCAGGGAAGGAGATAAGAATTTAAAGTGCCATCAAATTGGCACCCCCAGAAAATCTGGTAGCAGTGACAGCAGCAGAAGCCAAACAGAAGCCTAAAGCTCTGATGGAGGAGACGCCCTCGTTCGGAACAGGGGAGATGGGGTACCGAAAACATGGGGAGACTTCCCACTGTTCTTTCCTCTCCGTCCTCCCACTATTTGGTGCCAGATGCAGACATAGTCATGGGGACTGCATGGCAGCATCAAGGGGCCTCAGGAAGTCATAATGTGTCAGGAAGATCAGAGGAAAGGAAAGAAGATCAAGACAGTAATTTCATAAAGTTGTTTAGATTAACCACTGGGCTCACCTTCAAGTTGAGCATGCGTGGTTCTAAAGAGCATGCCAAAGACTTTGACAATCCTACTATAAGGAAGTGAAAGTGAAAGTGAAAGTCACTCAGTTGTATCCGACTCTTTGTGACCCCATATGACTATACAGTTCATGGAATTCTCCAGGCCAGAATACTGGAGTGGGTATCCTTTCCATTCTCCAGGGGATCTTCCCCACCCAGGGATCGAACCCAGGTCTCTGGCACTGCAGGCGGATTCTTTACCAGCTGAGCCACAAGGGAAGCCTGCTATAAGGTAGACCAACACCCCAGTCCCATACTGGCCTCTGAGGGGCACACACATGGGATGAATCTGAAAAGCACTGCAGAGCCTTTGAAAACAGAGCCAACATTGAAGCCACAGTCCAAAGAAAACTTACTGGAATTTGCCACCCGAACCTAACCCGATTAATTGCTGAAACAGACAAACAAACAAAAGTCAGTAGCCTTAGGATTTAAATAAGACCCTGAAAATGTTCAAGATGTGATCCAAAGTTACTTAGTTTAAGAAGGACCAAGAAAAATCTCAACTCACAAGGGAAAAGATGACAGATAAAATCATCCCTATCTTGATATAGTGTTCAAGTTATGGGGCAAAGATTTAAAGCAACTCCTAAATCCATGCTTCAAGAATGAAGGAGAAACCTCTTGAAACAAACCAAAGAATATATATGATGGCAAATGAACACATGCAAAGATGTCCAACATCATTAGCAGTTAGAGAAAGGTAAATTAAAACAATGATGAGATTGTTTTAATCTCTTAATGAGTACCTTTATTGAAATAGGCTTTTTAATTTTTGTAAACTGGTAGTATCAAGTGCAGACAAGGATGTGGAGCAATTGGAACTCATACTCTGCTAATGAGAATGCAAAATGGTAAAGACACTTTGGAAAAGACTTTGGCAGTTTCTTATGGAGTTACACAGGGATATATTATACAACTCAGCTATTTAACCTACAGAAATTAAAACTTATGTTCAGTCAAAAACTTGCATACAAATGTGTATAGCAGTCCTCCTCATAATTAGTGAAAACCAGAAATAAACCACGTATCTTTTGATGAATGAATGGCTCAGCTACATAAAATACTGCTCAACAATTAAAGAGCAAACTGCAGATACATATGACAACATACAAAACCTCAGAGACCTTGTGCTCATAAACTTGTATATAACCTGAGTGCTTGTGCTAAGTCACTTAGTCATGTCTAACTCTTTGCAACCCCATGGACTGTAGCCTGCCAGGCTCCTCTGTCCATGGAATTTTCCCAGCAAGAATATAGGAGTAGGTTGCCATTTCCTCTTCCAGGGGACCTTCCCGACTCAGGGAATGAACCCACGTCTCCTGCTTCTTCTGCATTGCAGGCAAATTCTTTACCAATGAGCCACCGGGGAAGTCTGGCATAGTCAGCAGGACACAACCTAATTCCACTCATATGATATTCTGAAAAGAGTGAAAGTGTAGTGATAATGAGCAGGGGTGGAGGAGAGTGTGAATCCAGTAGAGCAAGATGAGGGACTTTTGTGAAGTCATAGAACTTTTGGGAGTCCTGATTGTGATAGTGGTTACACAAATCTGTGTATTTGTTGAATCTCGTAGGATTGCTCATGCATGTTCACACGCACACAGCCAAGTCAATTTTACCATATGCTGATTTAATAAAACTTCAAATGAAACAGGATGGAACAAAGAAGATGGAAGGGAATATTAAACAACGTATCTCAGCTATGATTTTGAAATGAATCTTGTGTAGAGGACAGAATTCTTTTTTTAATTTCTCTAGGAAGGGTGCTTTAGGCAATTGTGTATGGGTTAAGAGTACAAATTTGGTCAGGTGGAACACAGTAGGTGTCTTTACCACAGTTTTTCTACAATTTGGGCAGGACTAGCAAGACTGAGAGAGTAGGAAAATTGAGGGCTTCTATGATCAGGAATATTGGTGGAAACTCTAGGTTTTGTGATTTGTTCATTTGGTGATTTTTGTGCATCAATAAAATCCAGGATTATGTGGGGGACACAATCTCACCTAGGTCCCTAGGTGAGAGTCCCAGCTTCTGGATACTTAAAAGCTGGTTGAGAAGACAAAGATGGTTCCTGGGGTCGGACCCTGTGGTTACTCTGTAGATCCCCAGATAAAACAGATAGTCAGGGCTTCTCAGCCAGACCTTGTCGGTGGAGTAACAGGTCACCACAAATAAGTGTCCATAAGAGATCTGGGGACATCTGATCAGAGATAATCATCTATAATTCAGTTTCCCCTTCTGTGGTCAGCCCAGAAAATCTAGAGGTTTCTTAAATGCACTTCTGTAGACTTTCTGATCCCTGTCCCGCTTGAAGACAGTTTGCTTATGTTTTTGTCTCTCTCCACATAACAGTATTTCATCAAGTTCCCCCTAACCAGGGGTGTCTTTCCCTGACTTCCTAGTTTGCTGCAAGTCTCTGCCAGGCATGGCATAGAATGGGTAAAAGGAGAATGTGTTGTTCCTCTTATCCTAGCTTCAGTCCTTGAAACAGCTGAAGAGGCGAGGGTGGGATGATCTGAGAGAATAGCATTGAAACATATATATTATCAAGTGTGAAACAGATCGCCAGCCCAGGTTGGATGCATGAGACAAGTGCTCAGGGCTGGTGCACTGGGAAGACCCAGAGGGATGGGATGGGGAGGGAGGCGGGAGGGGGGATCGGGATGGGGAACTCATGTAAATCCATGGCTGATTCATGTCAATGTATGGCAAAAACCACTACAACATTGTAAAGTAATTAGCCTCCAACTAATAAAAATAAATGGAAAAATAAGATAAAATAAAGGCAAAGGCTGAAAAAAAAAAAAAGAAAGAGCTGAAGTCCCTCTGGCTTCCACACGGTGTCCCCCATCACCAGGGTTGGTCAAAGTGGCATTCATCATCATAGCAACCTGTCGGCACCTTTCTATAGCACCAAGAGAAAGCTGATCTCCATGAAGAAGCTCCTTAAGGAGCTTCTGATATGAAAGCTTCGTTTCCAAGGTGTCACCCCAGACAGGGAAACTGAGGCAGTGAGAGAGAGAGAGTAGCTCGCTCCAACATGCAGAATGTGAGCCAAGGTCCAGGAAATCTGCTTTCTATTAACATGTGGTCAGTAGAAAACTAGGGGCTGTTACACCAGAAAATAAGCCATACCCCCTCACCCGCCCGGTACCAGCCAGACCTCTAAGAAATCAGGCAGCAGACTGGCCCGAATATTTCATTTCCTCTGCCTCTCTCTTTGCTGGCTTGATTGCCAGAGAACTAGCTCTGTTTGTAAGAAACCGTATCGACCGAGGGCAGTGGTAATCTCTTTCAGACCAGGAGGTTGAAGAACAGGAAATAAAGGAGAGAGCAGATGCCATCAGGGCTCTACCTGTACCCTCGATGCATGCTGTGTGTGCACCTTGCCCGACCTCACCTGCTGGCACCTCCCAGTCCCCCCGAGAGCCTTCTCTGACCGTCCAAGAGATGCACGGGGGGCAGGCTAGTGCCAGGGAATTAATACCCTTCCCCCGGGGGCCCTCCCCAGTGACTGTTAGAAGTTGGGGTATACACACCCTCCCTCCCCCACCCCTCCCTCACCCCCAGGAGGGACAGCTCAGAGAAATGTGTCCTGCACTTACCCCCAGGGGTCCCCAGTGGGACTGGCTTGCTGGTGCCTAATTCACTGGCTACTTTAGCAGTTTGTCCAGGGACAGCTTCCTAAATAAGTTGCTTGTACTAGGGTCTGCTTCTGGAAGACACCTCCCTAAGAGAGGGGTCTCCTTAACTCAAACAGTTAAGGGAAGATAGAGAAAGCTGGAAGTGGGATGACACAGACTGGATCCGAGAGAATTCAAGTGAGTGGGGAAGCCACAGGCAGCCTCGGAGCCCTCAACAGCCTCCCAGAAGTCCGAATGTCAATTCTGGTCATGTCACGCTGTTAGGGATCAGGGCGGCTCTGTTCGTCCTTCAGAAACTTAATTGTTCTTTTCCTGCTGTTACATTCACGACACAAGTCAGCGATTTCCTAAGTTCCAGGTGAAAACCACCAATCCCACTGAACGCCCCCTCGTGGCTAAAATAACAACCACGAACGATCATTGACTTTAGTCAGCTGACACATAATCCATGAAAAACAGATTTCTGCAAGTCTGTGGTTCAGAAAGTCATTACCTCAAGCATGCTGTCTCCAGCAGACAACAGCCTATGGCTCAGAGCAAAGTCCCCACCAGAAACCGTGTGTCCCACATCTTCACTCTTCACCGGTGCCCTGGACTGTGAAGCGAAAAGACGACAAATACTCATCCCCACATGAAGGAGTCAGATCTGTCGCCAGTGACAGGTCAACACCAAAATCCTTTCACGTGAGCCCGAGTAAATTCAAACACTGCTCCCCACATCCCTGCTCCCTCTGCTTGTCACACGCCCACTCAGCTCCTGCAAAGCGAGAGCTATTTCAAGTGGAGGCCTTTCAGGAGGAGGAACAATCCTCGGATTCCTCTCCTAATTCCTTGGCCGCTTCTTGGGCCTCCTGATGCTGACCAAATCTAGATCAGGTGTGTTTGTTTTGGACCCCACAAGACCAAGCCCGCGTGGCCAGGATAAGAGCTGCCTGCAAAATATTAGCTTTTTGATGTTTTTAAGAGTGAAAAAGAACAAATTTAACCAGATTTCGTTTCTTCAGCAGTTTGTGAGTTCAGATTGGCATCAGTTAGGAACATCACCGGCTGGGCCATGTTTGAGAGAAGGCCATCCTTTCCCTGTAAGCCACCATTCCCACCCCTGGCTTGGGGCAGTGGGGGGACAGCGTCAGAGGAAACTTCTCCCCAGAGTCTCACATATCCCTGGCTAACTAGCCTGTGACAGCAAAACAGCCTACGCCTCTTTTTTATTTCCAAATCATCATGGCCGGAGTCCCTGCTGGCTTCACTGCTGGAAATTCAGCTAGTCGTCTCAAAACAAGTCCCCACACTGCTCCTGTGAGGGTCTCCGGGGGCTGCCTCCTGAAGGCTCTGGAGCGCGGGTCCGGGGCTCCTCCCCTGGCTTCGTCTTCCTGCAGGGGCTGCCAGCGGCTGAGCCCACTGCCCTCCACTGTGGGCATCGCCGGTGACCACCGCTCCTGCCTCAGGGACCCTGCTCCACTGGCTACCGTACAACACCAGGCCAGGCAGACTTCTACAAGAAGTCACCATACGCTTGAAGCTAATGGAAATGCTCCCCGGAGAGTAGCTTTTCTAAATCCTACGTCTGGCAGTGAGACCTTGGAGAGTCCTGACCCAGTGGCTCTGGAGCCTTGTTTACGAGGCCGCCATATATAGTCAGGTGTTCCGGGGAGCGACCTGCTTTAAATTCCAGGCCCAACCACGACTTCCCATATTTACTGTCTCCAGGCCACTGGATCATAGCCATAGCAGTTTGTTTTCCCAAACTAAGCTGTTGTCTTCTTTTTTTTTATGGTAATTGAAGTCTAGTTGATTTACAATGTTGTATTAATCTTTGCTATACAGCAAAGAGATTCCATTATACATATATGTGTTATTTTTCATATTCTTTTCCATTATGGTTTATCACAGGCTATTGAACATAGTTCCCTGTGCTACAGAGTAGGACCTTGTCCTCTATCTATTCTATATTTAGTAGTTTGCATCTGCTAATCCCGAACTCCCAATACTTTGCTTCCCCTTCCCCCTTCCCCTTGGCAATCACAAGTCTGCAATCCATGTCTTTGAATATTTTTCTGTTTCGTAGGATCTGGTCACTTGTGTCATGTTAGGTTGCTGCTAAGGTAATTGCACTTTTGCATTGTTGAACTTTGCCATTTGATATTGGAATACATTGTTAAATGTGGTTATGTTATACATCACTTTAATGTTCATTTCTCTATTTTTTTGCTAACGACTTATTACTTGATGTTTATTTTATATTTATTTTAGACTATAGAAATGATGTCAGACAAAAAGCAAATTTCGTGGGTTTTTTTTATTCATGTTCAAAATGGGTCATAAAGCAGAAGAGACAACTTGTAACATCAACAGCCCATTTGGCCCAAGAACTGCTGACGAATGTACAGTGCAATGGTGTTTCAAGAAGTTTTGCAAAGGAGAAAAGAGCCTTGAAGATGAGAAGCATAGTGGCTGGCCATTAGAAGTTGACAACGACCAACTGAGAGAATCATTGAAGCTGATCCTCTTACAACTACATGAGAAGTTGCCTAAGCACTTAACGTTGATCATTCTACGGTCATTCGGCATTTGAAGCAAACTGTAAAGGTGGAGAAACTTGATAAGTGGGTGCCTCGTGAGCTGACCACAAATCAAAAAGATCCTCATTTTGAAGTGTCATCTTCTCTTATTCTATGCAACAACAATGAACCATTTCTCAATCAGATTGTGATGCATGATGAAAAGTGGATTTTATACGACAACTGGCAATGACCAACTCAGTGACTAGACCGAAAAGAAGCTCCGAAGCATTTCCCAAAACCAATCTTGCACCCCAAAATGTCATGGTCACTGTTTGGTGGTCTACTGCTGGTCTGATCCACTACAGTTTTCTGAATCCCGGTGAAACCATTACATCAGAGAAGTATGCTCAGCAGATTGATGAGATGCACCAAACTGCAATGCCTGCAGCCAGTATTGTTCAACAGAATGGGCCCAATTCTCCACAACAACGCCTGACTGCAAGTCACACAACCAATGCTTCAAAAGTTGAAAGAATTGGGTTATGAAGTTTTGCCTCATCTGCCATATTCACTTGGCCTCTCACCAACTATCACTTCTTCAAGCATCTCAACCACTTTTTGCAGGGAAAAGACTTCTACAACCAGCTGGAGGCAGAAAATGCTTCCCAAGAGTTCTTTGAATCCTGAAGCCTGGATTTTTATGCTAAACAAACTTATTTCTCATTGGCAAAAATGTGTTGATTGTAATGGTTCCTATTTTGATTAATAAAGATGTGTCTGAGCCTGGTTATAATGATATAAAATTCACGGTCCGAAACCACCATTACTCTTGTACTAACCTAAATATTTTAGATTCCACATATCTGATAACATATGGTATTTTTCTTTCTCTTTCTGACTTGCTTCACTTAGTATGATAATTTCTAGATCCATCCATGTTGCTGCAAATGGTATTATTTCATTCTTTTTAATGGTTGGGTAATACTCCATTGTGTGTGTGTGTATACATCACATCGTCTTTATCCATTCATCTGTCAGTGGACATTTAGGTTTTCATGTCTATTATAAGTAGTGCTTCTGTGAACATAGGGATGCATGTATCTTTTCAAATTATAGTTTTGTCTGGGTATATGTCTAGGACTGGAATTGCTAAATCATATGGCAACTCTATTTTTAGTTTTTTGAGGAACTACATACTATTTTCCATAGTGAATGCACCAATTTATATTTTCACCAATTTATATTTCCACCAATAGTGTATGAGGGTTACTTTTTCTCCACACTGTCTCCAGTATTTGCTCTTTGCGGATTTTTGTTGATAGCCATTCTGACTGGTGTGATATGATATCTCATTGTAGTTTTGATTTACATTTCTCTAATAATTAGCAATGATGAGCATCTTTTCATGTGCCTGTTGGCCATCTGTATGTCTTATTTGGTTGTTATTGTTCAGTCACTAAGTCGTGTCCAATTCTTTGTGACCTCATGGACTGTAGTATGACAGTCTTCCCTGCCCTTCACTATCTCCCAGAGTTTGCTCAAATTCATGTTCATTGAGTCAGTGATTCTATCTAACCATCTCATCCTCTGCTGCCCTCTTCTTTTGCCTTCAATCTTTCCCAGCATCAGGATCTTTTCCAATGAGTCGGCTCTTCACATCAGGTGGTCAAAATATTGAAGCTTCAGCTTCAGCATTAGTCCTTCCAGTGAATATTCAGGGTTGATTTCATTTAGGATTTACTGGTTTGATCTCCTTGCTGTCCAAGGGATTCTCAAGAGTCTTCTCCAGCATCATAGTTTGAAAGCATCAATTCTTTGATGCTCATTCTCCAATGGTCCAGCCCTCATATCCATACATGACTAGAGGAAAACCATAGCTTTGACTATACAGACCTTTGTTAGCAAAGTGATATCTCTGCTTTTTAACATGCTATCTAGTTTTGTCATAGCTTTTATTCCAAGGGGCAAGTGCCTTTTAATTTCATGGCTGCAGTCACCATCTACAGTGATTTTAGAGCCCAAGAAAAGAAAATCTGTCACTGCTCCCACTGTTTCCCCATATATTTGCCATGAAGTGATGGGACCACATGCCATGATCTTAGTTTTCTGAATGTTGAACTTTAAGCCAACTTTTTCACTCTCCTCTTTCACTCTCATCAAGAGGCTCTTTAGTTCCTCTTCACTTTCTGCCATTAGAGTGGTATTATCTGCATATCTGAGGTCTTCTTTGGAGAAATATCTATGTTGGTCTTCTGCCCATTTTTCAATTGGTTTGGTTTTTTATTGTTGTTATTGAGCTGTATGAACTGTTTGTATATTTTGGAAATTAAGCACTTATGAGTCACATTTTTTTGAAGATATGGAGGAGAGCCTGCATTCACATACAAGATGAGGACAAGATTATAGCCTGCATGTCCATCCTATGAGGGCTTCCCTGGTGGCTCAGTAGTAGGATCTGCCTGCAATGCAGGAACCACAGGAGATTCAGGTTTGATCCCTGGGTGGGGAAGATCCCCTGCAGGAAGGCATGGCAACCCACTCCAGCATTCTTGCCTGGAGAATCCCATGGACAGAGGAGCCTGATGGGCTATAGTCCAGAGGGTCGCAAAGAGTCAAACTTGCCTGAGGCTACTGAGCATGCACGCACGTCCATCCCATGATGCTCTGTCCTCTTCTCCCAAAGTGCTGGAGCAAGTGCTTAGACGAGTACATACACCCACATCACCTGTGTTAGTCAAGGTTCTCCAGGACACAGAACCAGTAGGATATGTGTGTGTAGATAAGTAGATAGAGGAGTGCTCAGTCGCTTAGTTGTGTCTGACTCTTTTTGACCCCATGGACTGTAGCCCTCCAGGCTCCTCTTCTGTGGGATTCTCCAGGCAAGAATACTGGAGTGGGTCGCCATGCCCTCCTCCAGGGAATCTTCCCGACCCAGGAATCACATCTGTGTCTTCTGCACTGCAGATGGATTCTTTAATGCTGAGCCACTAGGGAAGCCTGAGAGGAAAGTAGTTTCTACTGAATTGAGGATTCTCAACAGTTGCTGAGCCCAGAGATGCATGCTATTATGTCTTCTCATTTATTGAGTACAGCTGTTCATCCCTCCCAGCTACCAGGGACCTGTACATCCTGCGATAAGAAGAGTCAGAATTAAGGACTGAGACTTTTTGTGAAAAACAGGACTCAGCTTGTGAGTAAACCCATGAAAGGTCCTGCAAATATTTTTATATTCATCAAAATAAAACACTAAAGCCAGGACACTAAAGAATCCATTTCCATCACAACATCTGATTCGTCTTCAGTCTGTCACGATGGATTCTGCGTGTTCAACTTCCCCTTACCATTCCTTATACACTGGGAAAAAAGTCAGGATCTCTCTCCCTTGAAGTTTCAGCATGCAGCTTGTAAATTATTTCTGTGTTTGTGTATGATGGCAGTCCCTTCCCTGTGTCTGTTTTCCTTCTCTCTCAGTGCTCACTGCCTTTCTGGTGTTAGCCCGTGAAGCTGTTGACTGCCCTGAGACGCAGCACCAAACCCCGGGGCCATCAGCCCTACTTACACATGTTCCAACCGCCACCCCGCCCCTGGCCCTCCTGACGAATGAAGAAGTGTAATTCTCAGGCTGGTGGACTGCCCCTGTCGGCTCCTTTTCTCTCCCCCAGAACTTCACCGCAAAACCCTCCCTCCTGGATCTGTGATCTGCTCTGCCTCCTTTATTTAGTCCTAACGTCCTGGGTTCCACTTAGCGCCCAAATGACCAGTGGGACTAAAATCTGAAATGGAGCCATGTACGCTAGAATGTCATGAAGTTCAAGTTCAGGGAGAGGAACAGTGTTCTTCCTGAAGAGCATCCTCTGCAACATGGCTGGCAAGCTCTGCCACCCTCCCCGACTCCCCTCGCCTCACTGGGGATACTTAGCCATCACAGAAACCTCAGGAGAAAGAGCTCTACTGCTATTTTCTGGAAAATACAGCAAAATAAAAGAATGAGGGTAGGAATCATTTCAGGCTCTGAAAGCAGGGCCGTTACCACCACCATTTCAAGCAAGCTTATTAAAAAGTTGTTTACCTCCGCATACGGAGATCAGTCATATTTGCCAATGCCAAGAAACATGAAAGACCCCGTTACGATAGAAAGTGATGATGAGTTTGAGGCTGAGTAACTGATCCAAAGACAGAGGTTTAATCCATGGGGTCCTACATTTGTAAAAGTTTGGAGTTGAACTCAGTGACGGCGGAAGCCCTGAGCTGGGACTGCTGGAAGGTCATTGCAGCCACTGGGCCCAAGGAAATGTGTTAATCTAGACTTTAGATGACCTTCAAGAAAGGGCATAGGGGAAAATGCAGATGTCATATGTGAACATAATCAAGGCTTAAAAACAGTTACAGTGGATTTGCTTTCTCCTGTCCTCTTTGTGGTTATTAGTTGTTTTTTTTTTGTTTGTTTATTTGTTTGTTTGTTTGAAGTCTTTACTGAATTTGTTGCGATATTGCTGCTGTTTTATGCTTTGATTTTCTTGGCCACGAGGCATGTGGGATCTTAGTTCCCCAACCCAGGATTGAACCCACAGCCCCTGCATTGGAAGGTGAAGTCCTAACCACTGGACACCAGGGAAGTTCCAATATTACTTGTAATTCACACACACCCCCCCCCCATAATAATTACTCTTACTATTACCACCACCATCGCTACCTCATTTTGTACTCCTTCAATGTGCCCAGCACTGTGCTGGGTAGCTGATGTTATTTGTTATTCAGTCACTCAGTCATGTCTGACTCTGTGCGACCCCATGGACTGCAGCACACCAGGCTTCCCTGTCCTTCACCATCTGCCAGAACTTGTTCAAACTCATGTCCATTGAGTCAGTGATGCCATCCAATCATCTCATCCTCTGTCATCCCCTTCTCCTCCTACATTCAGTCTTTCCCAGCATCAGGGTCTTTTCCAATGAGTTGGCTCTTCCCATCAGGTGACCGAAGTATTGGAGCTTCATTTTCAGCTTCAGTCCTTCCAGTGAATATTCAGGGTTGATTTCCTTTAGGATGGACTGATTTGATTTCCTTGTATATCTCGTCTAATTCTTGCAGCAATCTCACCGCAGTGGTGTCATCATCTGATTTTAGTGAAGAAATTGAAGCTCAAAGGGATAAAGTGGCCCAAGATGACTCACAGGAAGTTGCTGGCAGTCGCAGCCCACCTGCTCCCAAAACCCCCGTTCTTTCCATTCTTCCAGGCCCAGGGTCCCGCTGCGATTTCTCCTTCCAGTTTCCATTGTCCTCCTACCAAGTGAGCCCTCACCAATATTGGGTGGTCTCAGAAGGCCAGCCACACTTTTCCAGCTTCTCACTTCCACCACGACTTCCCAGTCTTCCCACTGGCTCCTTCCCTTAGGCTCAGCCCCTCGTGGCTACCCTGGGTGATTCTCCTGAGCTGTACTCACAGGTCCCAGCCCCGAATAGGTGACCGCAGAGGCAGAGCCCAGGAGCCCTCATTACACAAGAAAGAAGCAATGGGTATAACAGCACATTAAAAAGTGGCTTTTGAACCTGGGAGCTGAAACCACTTCTGTTTGATTGTATCTGTTATTTACAAACCCATTTACACATTTCCCCTAATCTCCAGCCTCTTTGGAAGGAGAACAATTCCTGCATCAAGAAGCACTCTTTGTAAGGCAGTTATTTCACACACCAGCTGGCAGTTTGACCAGCAGTGAGCCTTCACTGGGGCATGGTTCTTTCCATTGACTTTTTTAAGCACTAGCTGATTTAAAGTCTAGTGAATAGAACCAAGCTCTATCTTGGAGTGTGAGAGTTTATTATCTATACCAAAGAGCAATGTGAAACTCACTATTTTCATGTTAGTCCACCTAAAAGCTATATACATTGCCAAATCAAAAACATCTTATTTTATATCCCTTAGGTGAACCCTGCCCTCTACCTCCCCAGTCAATGAGGGGTCCATACAAACTAGCCTCCCATGTGAGTGGGGGATGTTGGGAACAGGTGTAATATCCCTACCCACCCCCAGCCTGGAGCAGCGGAGTCTTGAATGCGCTCAGGCATCTCTGAGAGCATCCTGTGCTATGTTTGGGCTGCAGGGATGGAGGTCAGAAGCCGTGATGCAGGGGCCCTCCTCTCGCCCCAAATAGCATCCCTGGCAAACAGAGCCACATCTTGAAATGGAAAGAAAGGTTATGATCTACATCTTCTCCTCCAGGGCAGGTCTTAGAAACTGGGTATATTTCTCCCTTGCTGAGCTAAGGACTTTCAGGCATCTAAAGTAACATCTTTTGAATGGATGCCAACACAATCATGAACCCTCAGCTCCCTGAAATGTTTAGTATTTAACAATTCATGCTGGTTACTCAGTGGAAAATTTTCCTTGTGCTTACCTAAGCTGCACATTTGTTTGAGCTTTTCAACAAATGCACTCATTTACTTAATTCTCTGAATATGTTCATGGAATATTATCACATACTGGAATAGTGATATCAATAAGCTCCTCAGCTTAATTAAGCATATACAATAGCCAAATGCCTAAGCTTCAGACAGAATGTGCTAATCTCATATAAATATTATGATTCCTTGGGTAGCCAGGATGAATATCCCATAGGAAAGGAATCTGGTCTCTCAGACATAGTATAATTTGATCATTTTTTTATAAATCAGAGCGTCTCACCAAATATGATCACCAGGTACCGTCCTAGTGATAAGAAAGGAGCCCAGGTCTGGTGTTTTCATCCCAAGCCGAAATGCTCATCAATTACGGGGCACATCCTCCTCTACAAGGGAGGGCCAGGGTGATGGGGTGCCCTGGAGAGAAGAAGACCCATGAGGGGAATCAAAGCAAATTACAATATGTTTTTCTTAAAATCACTGATAGTTTTTAGAATGAACTGCATTTTTTCTCTCTCTGTGACTTAATAATGTTACCAAATATGATCTTAAGTGAAAAAATCATCTTGAAATTCCGGAGGACTGAAATATCATTTTGGAATGAAAAGGCTTAAAAACACATGCCAAGCATTAGCCCATTTCTGGTCTCCCTCCCTGTGCTCCGTCCCTGGACCTTGGTGTCTAGGGAACCCAGGGAAGGACCCAACTTCTTCTGCTCTGGGGGAGGGCTGCAGACTTCTCGGACGCCTTCCTCCAGCCCAGGCCAGTGAGAAAGCTCTCGGACCGTGCTCCTGCTCTGGGTTCTCCCTGACTCTCCGTCCTCCATCCTCCCCCTTCTCAGTCAGGTTCCTGAGCAATAACAAAGCCCTGACTAATAAGCCGAAACAGTCCCCATGGCCCCCAACCTATCACTGCAGCTCAGGTCGTGAATATTTTCAGTCCTCACGTGTGGCAGGTCTCCCAGCACAGTTTTCAGCATGCTACAATAGCATCACATCTGAAGCATACTGCAGTGGGTCTTTAAATTTTAATTTCTTTTCATAAACACACACAGATACACTTTTACATAAACCATAAGGCATACTCACTTATTGATGTGTGATTTTGTTTTCATCTTACTTGGCTCTCACTTTCTCACCCAATTCATCCTCCACCCATTTCCACCCGCAGGTGGAGCAACTTTGTAGATTCCCGTGCAGATCACCTCCACACTCATAAGTGCATGCATATGGGTGCATGCACGCGCGCGCACACACAGACACACACACACACTCTTACACACATGCATGATTATACACATATACATGTATGGGAGGTTCTTATCATTGTTTGACCAAACAGGATTATTTATGCCTTTTTCCCCCACTGTCTTCTTTGCTTCTTTTTTCCTCCTTTCCTGCTGTGTTGAATTGTTAAAATTGCAGCCTTCCCTCTCTACAATGCTCTCCCCTGCCTTTTTTCTAATGCTCTATTATTTGACTGCTATGGCACATATTTTTATTCTTCTAGAATTAAAAGGTTACTGAAACAAAGTCCTCAGTTACAAATCCACCCTCCTCCACCCACAACCAGGACTATAGCTTGTTTCAACTCCCCTTTGGACATCCTCTCACCTTAGCTCCAACGTTCTTGCTGCTTAAAAATTTAGTTTTTACACACACACACACAACACACACATGGAGTGTTTTTAGTAGCTACTGAATATTTTTACTTACATACTCTACTTTTTATGTACATCTTTGTTTCTTTTATTTTCCATATTTGTCTGAGTTTATTTTTCTTCTTGCTGATCATCATAATAAGGTTTTACACTTGCCTTGCTGTTCAGTTGCTCAGTCGTGTCTGACTCTTTGAGACCTCATGGACTGCAGCATACCAGGCTTTTCTGTCCTTTACCATCTCCCAGAGCTTGCTCAGACTCATGTCCATCGAGTCAGTGATGCCATCCAACCATCTCATCCTCTGTCATCATACATGACAAGAGGCCCTGAGGGAGGCATGGGGAGTGTGCTGGGCTCTGGAGCTACACAGGTTCCTGATGTCATTCCCACCCACCCCGGCCCCACTCCCACCCCAGGACCTGGCTCTGGCCCCTGTTTCAGCTTGCTGGGCTCTCAGATCTCATTGCTGTATCTCAGTTCAGTTCAGTCACTCAGTCGTGTCCGACCATTTGCTACCCCATGGACTGCAGCACGCCAGGCTTCCCTCTCCATCACCAACTCCCGGAGTTTACTTAAACTCATGTCCACTGAGTCAGTGATGCCATCCAACCATCTCGTCCTCTGTCATCCCCTTCTCCTCCTGCCCTCAATCTTTCCCAGCATCAGGGTCTTTTCCAATGAGTCAGTTCTTCGCATCAGGTGGCCATAGTATTGGAGCTTCAGCTCCAATGAATATTCAGGACTGATTTCCTTTAGGATTTACTGGTTTGGTCTCCTTGCAGTTCAAGGGATTCTCAAGAGTCTTCTCCAACACCACAGTTCAAAAGCATCAATTCATTGGCGCTCAGCTTTCTTTATGGTACAACTCTCACATCCATACATGACTACTAGAAAAACCAAAGCTTTGACTAGATGGACCTTTGGTGGCAAAGCAAAGTCTCTGCTTTTCAATATGCTGTCTAGCTTGTCATAGCTTTTCTTCCAAGGAGCAAATGTCTTTCAGTTTCATGACTGCAGTCACTGTCTGCAGAGATTTTGGAACCCAAGAAAATAAAGTCTGTCACTGTTTCCATTGTTTCCCCATCTATGTGCCACGAACTACACTTGTATAATTCTTGTTATATGCCAGGCAATCTTCCAAGCACTTTACATACGTGACCTAGTTCAGTCCTCTCAACAGATACTGTCATTATCTCTATTTTGCAGATGAGAAAACTGAGGCACACTAACATGCCTACTGACCCGAAGCTGCCCAGCAGATGACCTGGCTGGTCTGCAGACGAGGCAGCCTGGCTCCAGAGCCCATGCACTCTTGTCTGACCGCCTCTCAGTGAGCCCTGTTGGAGAGGGGGCTCTGTGCATAATGAAGGTTTAGTGCTCTTACGATGGAAAATTACTTTCTTGTGTCCTCACCTATGAATGATAGTTGGACTGTGTATAAAATCCAGGTTGACAATTATTTCCCTCCATTGTCTCCTGGGCCTTTGCTGTCACTGAGGTGGGGGGCCGTTGTCTGAGTTGTTCTTTGCAGGTTCCCTGGAGCCTGGTAATAGTGGTTCTTTTCCCCTGAAGTTCTGCAGTTGCACTATGATATGTGCAGGGGTAGGTCTATTTTTATTTATCCTGCTCAATGCTCAGAGTGCACTGTCAACCCAAGGGCTTATGTTTTCCTTCAATTCTGGAAAAATCTCAACTGCTATCTTTTCAAATATTGCTTCTTCACTATTGCCTCATTCCCTTCTCCCAGGACTCTTATCAGACTAATGATGAAGCCTCTCAGTCGCTTCTCTATGACTCTTAACTGCTCTTGCCAGCTTTACCTCTTGCTTTTCTGTGCTGTGTTTGGGATGGATTTTTCTATACTATCTCCCAGTTCACTAATTCACCCTTAAAATATGTCCAGTCTGGGGTTTAGTCCCTTATCCCTTCTTGTTTGTTTCAATGATTCTAGTTTTCTTTTCAGAATTTCTTTCCTATCCACTTGCTCATATTTCATTTATATTAATACCTATTTGCTGCATGATTTCTTGTTCCTTTTAAAGAAAACTTACACCTGCATTCACCTCTTTGAGTATTCTCAACATGCTTATTTTGAAGTCTGTCTTGGGAGTGTAGACTGGAACAGTTGTGATGAAGAATAGTGTTAATTCAGTACACCAATCTGCTGAGACCCAGCAAAGGAGATTTCTCACAGACTTACAAGACTCCATGATGAATGGCCATCACAGTGCTATTTCTGTTCATGGAAATGGGGGCAATCTAGTTGTTCCAGCCTCCAGAAAGGGAAGTAAAATTTGGGAGTCGGGGGTACTTACTATGGAATGTATGTAGCATTACAAACTGAGAGCTAGATGCACATATAGCAAAAGAGGAAGATGTCAAAAACACAGTACTGATAAATAAGCAGGAAACAGAATGAGATCTGTAGCACAATGTTACTTATATAACTTAAAAATTACATAGAAACCTTATAATGCCGATCGTAATATTACACACGATACAAAGATGCACATCAAACAAATTAGTATGTGTGCCTCCTGGAGGAAGAGGAGAATAGAAATGGGGGTGGGGTGGAAAGCCCGGGGATAAAAGTGCACATACACACACACACACACACAGATGAGGCTTTCTCCAGACTGATGAGGATGGCATGCAGTAAATGGAAGAGTAAGAATAATTCAACCCTCTGTGCTTCTGTATCAATAAATGTCTTCTTCTGCCTGTCCAGAAAACTACTTTTTCATCTCTCACAAATTCATGTCCCAACTATTGATTTTGCCATCTTTTCTTAGCATTAGATTTATTCTTATATTTTGGCATTTGGGTGGACAGGTTCATTTTTAATGAAAACGACTTTCTTTCTCTTTCTCCCTGCCCCCTGTGCTCACCCCTCTCTGTCTGACAGCCCCTCCAGGCCCCCAATCCAGAAGCAGCTCTAAGAAGGACAATCCGAAGCCTCTGCTCCCAGTGGTACTGGGATGGGGCTGTGGCCGACCCAGTCAGAAAGTCAGTGGGCATCTCGGCTCAGCCAACAGAGACTGCGTTTGCCCTTTCTTCCTTCTTGGGCCTGCGTGGGGTATGAACTCAGCCCCGGGCAGCTCAGGAAGAACAAGTTTTCCTCGGTCCCCTTTCGCTCACAGGCTGGGTGGCAGGGAGTCTCCCCTCGACCTGCGGCGTCAAACTGTGTCTTGCACAGCACACTCTTGGTCTTCTTCCTGCTTCTGGACCAGAGTCCTGAGGCTGAAGGCTTAAGCTCCGCTTTCCACTGTGATTTCTGTCCCACTTCTGGTCTTCAGAAATATGTCTTGTCATCTAACCCAGCAAAGCCTTCTCGATAGTCTTTTTTAATCTTACCCACCAGTGCTGAGGTGGGAAGAGGTGATTAGGTTGTCAAATTACACAAACATGTTTAGATAAAGCCTGATGAAATATTTATTAGCAAGGAGGAGATGCAGGTGCCTGATTTTAAGGCTTCAAATGATTTATGTACTCATTTATTGGAAATTCATCTAAGACTGCACACTTACTTTATGCTAGGCCCATTCTTTTTACTAACAGCCTTACAAACCACTCAGGGAATACAGCCTATGGTAATCACAGTCCTCTGTTTAGAACACAGAGAAACCAGCTTCCATGTCACAGTCTTGAAAGCAATGCTCCAAATTCAGAACCACTAACTAGACCTTCCCTTTCAAAGAGGCCCCTTGCAGTAAACATTTCCTGTGTTCTCCACACACCCCAGTCCTGCTACCGAAGTGTATTTTCTTTTTTTTTTTTTTTTTACTTTTTTTTTTCCATTTATTTGTATTAGTTGGAGGCTAATTACTTTACAATATTGTAGTGGTTTTTGCCATACATTGACATGAATCAGCCATGGATTTACATGTGTTCCCCATCCTGAACCCCCGCTCCCACCTCCCTCTCCATCCCATCCCTCTGGGTCTTCCCAGTGCACCAGCCCCAAGCACTTGTCTCATGCATCCAACCTGGACTGGCGATCTGTTTCACACTTGATAATATATATATTTCAATCTCTTGGATCATCCCACCCTCACCTTGTCCCATAGAGTCCAAAAGTCTGTTCTATACATCTATGTCTCTTTTTCTGTCTTGCATATAGGGTTATTGTTACCATCTTTCTAAATTCCATATATATGCGTTAGTATACTGTATTGGTGTTTATCTTTCTGGCTTACTTCACTCTGTATAATGCGCTCCAGTTTTATCCATCTCATTAGAACTGATTCAAATGTATTCTTTTTAATGGCTGAGTAATATTCCATTGTGTATATGTACCACAGCTTCCTTATCCATTCGTCTGCTGATGGGCATCTAGGTTGCTTGAAGTGTATTTTCATTTGATTTCCCTGGGCTACAATACAATAGCAGTGTAGTCAAATAGAAGAAGAGATTCCTACCTGGGTCCAAAGCCCTTCGGGATTACCTAGGACTCTAGTATAAGCCGTCCTCCCCCGTTCAACCCCTCCCTCCACCAATTACACCTGGCCTTCTCCACTCTCTTACACCAATGGCTCTCTTTGGCTGGAATGGCTTTCCCAACCCCCCCATAACCCCTTTGCTCTTTCTGGAACCCACTCAAATCTCACCTTTAGTAATGATGCCTTTCCCAGCACCACTAGCCCACCTTTTCCTCCTTTCAACTTCCCTCTACCAATGACCGAGGTTGAGCCCTTCAGAGTCTGTCACCTTATAAATATGGTTTCCTTCCAATATGTCTGAAAGTGCCTCGATGCCTAAAGCTAGTGTCTTGCGTCACAGATGCTGGTTCGTTATCTTCTAATCCCATCCAAGAGTCTGGAGATACAAGGAAGCAGATATTATCACAGTTATATTATTATTCCCTATTTTTCAAATTATAAAATTGAGGATTAGAGATGTTAAGTAACCTAGAAAGTAACCTTGTTGGAATTTGAATTTGAATCAAAATCACTGCAGACAGTGACTGCAGTCATAGAATTAAAAGATGCTTGCTTCTTGGAATAAAAGCTATGACAAGTGTAGACAGCGTATTAAAAAGTGGAGACATCACTTTTCCAACAAAGGTCCATATAGTCACAGCTATGGTTTTTCCAGTAGTCGTGTATGGATGTGAGAGTTGGACCATAAAGAAGGCTGAGCACCGAAGAATTGATGCTTTTGAACTGTGGTGTTGGAGAAGATTCTTGAGAGTCCCTTACATGTCAAGGAGATCAAACCAGTCAATCCTAAAGGAAATCAACCCTGAATATTCATTAAAAGGACTGATGTTGAGGCTCCAATACTTTGGTCACCTGATGTGAAGAGCTAACTCATTGGAAAAGACCCTGACGCTAGGAAAGATTGAAGGCAGGAGGAGAAGGAAACAACAGGAGATGAGCTGGTTCGATGGCATTACTGACTCGATGGACATGAGTTTGAGCAAACTCTGGGAGATGGTGAAGGACAGGGGAGCCTGGTGTGCTGTAGTCCATGGGGTCGTAAAGAATCGGACACAACTTAGTAGTAGTGTAGTGTGAGTCGCCCAGTCGTGTCTGACTCTTTGCAACCCCATGGACTGTAGCCCGCCAGGCTCCTCTGTCCATGGGATTCTCCAGGCAAGAATACTGGAGTGGATTGACATGCCCTTCTCCAGATCTTCCCGACTCAGGGATCAAACCCAGGTCTCCTGCATTGCAGGGAGAGTCTTTACCATCTGAGCCACAGGGAAGTCCTTAGTAACAACTCTTGACCTACACATTTGTAATCACTTTGTAGTATAAATCAAAATGGCAAAGAGGTTTGCTTCATCTCAAGTCCAACTTCAACTGACTGGTTATCACTGCCCAAAGTGCTGGGTTGAAGAACCAAAGTCAGGCTCAGCAGGAAGGCAAACCATCCATGACGGAGGAGCAAGGCCTGCTGTGGGTTCAGCTTTTTTCAAGGAAGAGCACATGGGCCACCTGTTTTACCGTCCACCACATCATAACTAACTTTCCTGAGCTGGAATGGAGTACTTCTATTAGTCTAGTTCTGTATGTTCCACAGCACTTAGAACATAGTGCTTAACACAGTGAAGGAGCAATAAATAGGTATTGCTTGACTGTAACATCAACATCCTCAATAAGGCACCCCATGGGGGAAGCTGCACAAACAGCCTGCAACAACTGTACTGGGATAACGTAAGTGAAGGGCTCTGGTCCGGACCAGCTAAGCCGCTTTCCCTTGGTGCATGATTTCAAACTAATATGCCTGCAAAATAAAGTATGAAGCTTCAGGAAAATTGTTTCATGCAGGAAACTGAGTATCAATGTGAAATTTGAGTTTTGCTTCTGCGTAATGGTTATACCTCTCGTATAAACTACCACTTGCTACAGACAAACTGTGTACAAGAAGTGCACCGCCTGCACGTACCCTCCCCGCGGCTGTTTCTGAGGTCCTGCATCTCTCCTGGAGTTCTGTGCACTCCTGCACCCCTTGCTGCCACCCCTACTCTGTCAATTAATGAATCTGAAAGGGAGAGAAGGTGTTTCTAGCATGTACCGTTGTAAATTACCGGAGACCAAATTGCTAATTACCACCATTCTCCTACAAGCAGAGCGCTCCTCCCCTCTGCGGCATCTCCTGCCTCGAGTTGGGAGTCCTGTTTCCGTTTCATCTCTTTTCCATACCTGGGTCCAGGAACCCAGGCCAAAAGCAGCAGATTTATCACCATGCTAATGACAGCAAGCTGCATGCAGAGTGATTTCTGCAATCCCCCTCAACTCCTTTTGCCAGGACCTATGGAGCTGCAAGATCCAGCCGATTACAGAGACTGTTATCATCACATGAAGAATGGCTCTGTTGGAAAATGCAATTAGATATCAGCCATGAAGCTATCTTTAGAAGCTTGTTGGCAAAGATCTCAAAAACGAAAATAGCCATGTGGCGGATTTGTAGATGTTAGCCAAATTGGCCAAAACTGAGAATCACTAAACACATTTTCAACCTACCTCTATCAGTATGCGGCATTCTGATGACCCACCTCGTGTCCCCTAGGTATGGCTTGCCATTCAGGGAGTGGGTGTCTATGTTTGCAGAGATTATAGAACTCTCAGTCCTGGTGGCAAAACCTCCCTCTTAATTTTCATGAGCATCGTTTCCTAGGCTGGGACAGTGAGAATCTTTCACCCTATCATTCCAAAATAGCTTCCCCAGGGCTTGGGAATGGAGAAGGAAAGTGGCAACCCACTCCAGTATTCTTGCCTGGGAAATCCCATGGACAGAGGAGCCTGGCGGGTTAAGGTCCTTGGAGTCGCAAAGAGTCCGACACGACTGAGTAACTAAACTGCCACCAGGCTTGGGAAAATGGCCCTGTGGGAGGCATGTAGACGAGGAGGCACCTGGTCAGAGAGACGAGTTGTCAGGGAAGCCAGCTGTTGAGGATGTTCCTGGTGGGGAAGCTTGTTGTCATCGGGGTAGTTTCCAGAGGGGCAGGCAGCCCCATGTGACTCTAAAGGAGCAGGTCATTGTCCAGTCTCATTAGGAGGGAGGCATCCAGGCACATGGGGCTTCCCTGGTAGCTCAGATGGTAAAAGAATCCATGTGCAGTGCAGAAGACCTGGGTTCAATCCCTGGGTCAGGAAGATTCCCTGGAGGAGGGCATGGCACCCCACTCCAGTATTCTTGCCTGGAGAATCCCGATAAACAGGGGAGCCTAGCAGGCTACAGTCCTTGCGGTCGCAAAGAGTCGGACATGACTGAGCGACCAAGCACAGCATAGTACCCAGGCACATAAGAGGCTTGTGGTGCAAGGCACCTGTGCAGATACCCAAGAAACCATCCAGGAATCACGTAACATCAGTGCTCCCTATATGGACCTGAGAAAGCCCTTGATGACCTCCTCAAAATCAAGAGAGGGGCCTCAAGGAGTACTGCATTTGCCATAGCATTGTCTCCTTTTATTTGAAGAGTGTGTATGCCGTGCTTCTTTAAAAATCAAGTCAGCAATGTTGGAGGCTCAGCCCAGCACCGCCTTGGTGCCCCCAACTTGGCTCTGCTGGCACAGACAGTATGATCACACGGGGAAGAGACTGTTCCAGGTTTCAGGTCCTGATGGCTCCAGGCTCATCCAGTGCTCATCCTTGGGCCAGGTTCCCACCTCCCCACTCCCTTCTAACACAGTCCCTACGTTCTCATGGCCCCCACTTGGAATTGGGGTGTGAGGATTGCTCTGCCCAGTCCTTGGCTCCCTCTCTCTGCCTAGTCGTCTCTGGGGGGGACGCTGGAAGTCATGGCAGACTTGCACTGTGACACCCCGGGAGATGGTGGTCTCCAAGGTGGAGCTGAGGGCCCTGGGGATGTTTAACCCAGAGAGGACACGTCTAAGTGGAGAAACCATAGCATCCTCAGATATATGAAGGGGTCTCACTGACCATGAGAGAGGATCCTTTCTCTGTGCTGTTCCAGAGAACAGACCAAGTCCAAATGGGAAAATTACGAGGAGTCATGCATCAACACCACATCAGTAATTCCTTATGTATGGTTTAACCGGTGGAACAGCCCAAGTACATGTAAGTGAGAGGTTAAATAACCATTTCATTCTGTAGAAGGGACTCCTCAGTTAGGTGGGGAAATTAAACTGAATGGCCTCTGCCATCCCTCCCAACCTTAATAGTCTAGGAATGCCCTAGAACTTTCAGGGAATGACCAGGTCTCCTGTGACCACTTCACTGGAAACTCAGTTCGGGCGTAGCCTTTTAACCTTTTAGCTGAGTCGCTTCAGTCGTGTCCGACTCTGCAACACTAGGGACCATAGCCCACCAGCCTCCTCTGTCCATGGGATTCTCCAGGGAAGAATACGGGAGTGATTGCTGTGCCCTCCTCCAGGGGATCATTCTGACCCCGGGATCCAACCTACTCTAAAGTCTCCTGCATTGGCAGGCAGGCTCTTTACCACTAGCACCACCTGGGAAGCCATCTGAGACATAGAACATACTTTATACGAGGAAAGGAAGCAGTGAAGTTCCCAGGCTCTCTCAAAATCCCCGTGACCTGATGTCGTATCCCAAGTGGGATGTGCAGTACAGACAGCCCTGACATGTTAACTAGTGCGTGGAGCCCTGGGACATAAACAAACCCCAGGGCGGCCGCGGAAGCCAGGCCTCAAGCACGGCATCACGGAGCTTCAGAGATGGGGGAAGCCGGGCGGTCATTCCGTCCCAGCTCCTACCCCAGGCAGGAATTCTCCATCCAACAGCCCAGCACGTAGCTGCCCAGCTCCTGCTTGAGCGCCTTCAGGAGGGGCCACTGCTTGGCCAGGAGATTTAGTCCATTTTGAGACAACTTAATCCACATGGAGACAGTCCTCGTGAGCCATTTCTTTCTTCCCCATACTGAGCCCCAAATCTGCCTTGGTTCAACTTGACTTTTACCCTCGGCAGTAGGACAGAAATAAATCTGTTGCCTCAGCCATATAACAATGTTTAGATTTTTAAAGACAGCCATTGTCTCCAGAACTCCAAATATTTTTTTTTTCCTGTCTAAACATCTCCAGTCACCTTAGCCATTTCTCACATGGTGTGGTTTCAGACCCCTCACCAGCCTGGTTACCATCTTATAAGTATTTTCTGTTTTATGAATGTTCTTTACAAAAAGTAGCTCCTAGAACAAATAACCAACTGTATTCTGACCACTGCAGAGTACAGTGGTGCTCTCACCTCCCTTGTTCCGCTCACTGTGAAAAGTGAAAATGTTAGTCCCTCAGTCATGTCCGACTCTTTGTGACCCTGTGGACTGTAGCCCGCCAGAATCCTCTGTCCGTGGAATTCTCCAGGCAAGAATACTGGGGTGGGTTGCCATTTCCTCCAGGGGATCTTCCCGACCCAGGGATCGAACAAACTTATAGATGGATTCTTTACCGTCTGAGACACCAGGGAAACCATGAGACCCGTATTCATGCAATATGGCATTAGACGTGTTTCCTACCAAATGACCAACTGTTGTGTCCATATGAATGTTATCGTCCAGTAAAACCACAGTATTTTTTTATTTGACACAGTTTCTTTATAGCTGAAAAGAAAGAAGCTGATTTCAAGGGGGCCCAATAAATTATTAGAAGATCAAATCCTGCCTCCCCCTGCATTAATAATGGACATACAGAGCTATTTAAGAGACTATAGCCCCAGTAAAGTTATGAGGGACAGACTGAGATGACTGAACCCGCAGATACTGTCCCCAAAGGTGGAATGTGTGCTTGCACTGATGTGCTGGGGCCTGGTCTCTGCAGCCTCTTCTTCC
This sequence comes from Dama dama, assembly GCF_033118175.1. Lineage (NCBI taxonomy): Eukaryota > Metazoa > Chordata > Mammalia > Artiodactyla > Cervidae > Dama > Dama dama. The sequence goes on along the minus strand of NC_083687.1, from coordinate 15,658,992 downwards.
AGACATCCAGGGCATGAAGGGGCTCTTCATGGAAGCTGTACCCACCTTTTAAAAAATCTTTATTTATCTATTTTTCTGTGCCAGGTCTTATTTGCAGCGTGTGGGGTCTTCAACTGTGGCATGTGGGATCTAGTTCCCTGACCAGGGTTCGAACCCAGGACCCACCCCTGCACTGGGAGCACGGAGTCTCCAGGGAGGAGAGGTCCCTGTGCCCACTTTTGTCCTTCTCACGCTGCCTAAGGTCTCTAACTCGCCACCTGCTTCCAAGGCCACCTCTTCCTCCAGCCCGCTGAGGACTCACCAGGGCTTTCCTCTGTGTCTTTGACAGGTCGCCTGAAGGAGGAGATCACCCAGCGGCACGTGCAGCAGGTGGCTCTAGGTGGGTACAGGGTGGGGCCTGCAGACGGACAGTGAAGGTCGCACAGGCTGACCTGGGGAACCCACGCCTCGCTGGCCCTCAGGAAGGTCAGGGGTGGGGAGGACCGCTGTCGGGGCGGCTTCCTCTGGACGCCCCTCCTCTCTGGCGCCAGGCTCCGCCTCCAATGTGCTTGCGTCCGGCGGTCAGCCCCTGGCACCCACCCTCCCAGCGGCTGCCTCATTTTCTGACCTTTTCCACCCCACATTCCAACCTGAACTCACCGGCTATATCCCAGCCCCCCAGGGTCCTACTCGGAGCTTTCTAGAACCATGACCAGCTAATCCCAGAAGGAACAATTGGTGGTGAAAACAGCTCCCGGTGGCTGAATGCTCTCTGTGCACTGTTTGTGTGCCCAGCAGTCCTGAGGTCAGAGCCTTTTCTGGATGCAGGTGATTCAGTGGCTTGCCCAGGGTCACAGGCTAGCAACTGTTGGCACTAGGACTTGAACCAGGCCTCTGAGTCCACCCTGGGCGCCCTTGGTCCGCATGCTATTTACTGCCCACAGCAATGATGGGCCCAGAATGCAAGCACTAAACCAATAGAGTGATATTCTGAAAGGCTGTGGGCATCCACTGAAAATGCCCCCTTGTGATACCCAACCCAGGAAAGTCACCCAGGGAGCGCGTTCAGCTCCCTGGAAAGCTGGCGGAGCAGTGTTCCTGGGCAGGACCCCCGTGTCCTCACCACCTAGCTGGGGATCAAGCCTTCTAGAGCTTTGATTAAATAAGCTATTCTTGTATTCCAAACAAGGGGGTCCCCCTTGAGAATGTCTGACCCCTGGAATCACCTATAGCTGGAGAAACCTTGCACCCAGGGTCTCTGGGGGCTACAGAGCTGAGCCCCAGCATCACGAGGGTAATCCATTTGACTCGAGTAACTTGGATTAAGGGGGAGGTTGGTTGTTCACTTTCGGTCATAACAATGATCATATCAAATAACTAGCGATTACATCAGAAACATACAACAAGGAAGCCTAAGACACACAGACAGAACCCAAGCTTTTGCCTGTTGGGCCTGGGACTGAAGGGTCGGGCAGATGTGCAGGGGCTTCCCTTCTCTTGCCAGAGGCCTGTGCAGGGGCTTGGAGCTGAGATTCTGTGCAGGGTCAGCAGAGCACCTTCCTCCAAATGCAGCAGGGCTCCTGGGGTCCTCACTCCCAGGGCCAGGCTTGGAAGGGGCACAAGAACCTCCGGTGGAAGCTGTGTCGAGGTGCAGGTCACTGAATGGGGAGTTATCCCTGGGGCTGCCCCATAGGCCTCTTCTCCAGTATCCGTGATGCTTGTTGAGCAGAAACAATGATGTGGAAAATGCCACTCAGATCATTCCAAGGGCACTGTTGCTCTAGGGCCTGGGGAGCCGTTTCCATGGCTCCCAGGGCAGGACGTGCTCCAGGCTTTCTGCTCCCCCGGTCCCAGCCCTGCCACGTGTCTTCAACAGCAGGGCTCCTCCTCAGTTCCTCCGCTCACCTCTCTGGAGCCTTCTTCCAAAGTGTAGCCGGTGTCAGGTTCAGCAGGGCCCAGCTTCACCCGAAGTAATCAGCAAACCTCAAACGAAAAACACTGTGGCTGAGTCTAATTAAGAACATTTGAAATGCCTGTTTATCTTAAAAGCCGACTATCCCAACTAAAGAGGAAGTGGGTCGGTCTCCAGCGGCCATCTTGAGATCAGACGCCACGTCGCTATCCAGGCGCCTCGGGAGCTTGTCTGACGGGTCTGCGGACCCACCGGTGCGCTGTGCCCCAGGGGCCCTCAGTTCAGAAACTTCCCCTCGAGAGAAAGTCTCCATGCAGCAGGTCACTTACAGCGCCATTTCCCGCCTTAACCCTCGCCCTTCAGACTAGCGTTGGGGCTGAAGGCCGGGACGCACAGCTTCTGTAAGACCAAAGACGACTCACTCAGGGCATTTGGCTTCCTGACGTTCTGTAGTTCGGGCTTCGGTGGAGCGATGAGGCGGTGACCACGCCCGCTCTCGCCCTTCCACTCCTGTGGGTTTGTTCGTATGGCGGTCCCTTCCCTTTCTGTTATATTTCTTTGTGTGCTTCTTCTCCTGTCTACTCTCCCTTCATTTCTAACATTCCCTTTGGTAGTATTTCTTTCTTTTGCTTCCATGTCCCTAAGTTTCCATGAATGTGCAGGCAGGGGTTGGTTGGTTGGGTTTGGGATTTTGGGGGGTGGGGGGGTTCAGGAGTAACGAGTGAGTCTGAGCAGGAGAGGTTTTCTCATGTATTTTGCATAAGCATGCATCTCTGTTTGTGGGCGTAGACATATGCCCAAGAAAATTTGCAGAAAGGCAGTCTCGAAAAGCAGAGGTTTAATGGTGAGGTGAGAGATGCCATGGGGCTTTCCAGGTGGCACTAGTAATATAGTACCCGCCTGCCAATGCAGAAGACGTTAGAGACCTGGGTTCAGTCCCTGGGTTGGGAAGATCTCCTGGAGGAGGGCATGGCAAGCCACTCCAGTATTCTTGCCTGGAGAATCCCATGGACGGAGGAGCCTGGTGGGCTACAGTCCCTGGGGTTGCAAAGATTCGAACACGACTGACGGGACAGCACTCACACATTGTTCTATCCACTCTCCTCTTCCCACTGTAGCCCCGAATCAAGTCAACTTTGACCTTCCCCACAGAGCCTCGCCTGCCCCCTTCTCCCCAGTCTGATTGTCCTCCAGCCTCAGGCACCTCTGCTGGAGCACCACCCTTGTCCTGTAATTATTTATCTCCATATCTATTCTCCACATGAAAATACGAGCTCCTGGGAAGCTAGGTGCCGTCGAATTCATCTCTGTCCCCGCAGCAGCTGGCACAGGCAATAAACAGGCCAGAGTCAACGCTTCCCCAGATGACTCTGAGACTCACGCATCTTACAAAAGTGTAATGAGACATATGAACATAAAATAAGTCCATTTAAAGGAAGTAGAAGGAGTAAATGCCTTTGGACCCCACAGCTGAGCAGATTACAGCGTGCAGGCAGTAAATCCGACTCTGTCTTATCTAGCCACAGAGCAGAAAGAGGAGCACCCAGAGTTCCATGGTTTTCATTTTCTGACAACAGGAAGCATGCTAATTTATCTACAGAAACAGAATTTCTTCTGGAACTAAACACAAAGCAGAATTTATTGTGAGGACCTTTGTATAGAGGACTCTGACACAGTGAACGTCATCGTCAGCTGCAGTTTTGCAGAGGTTGCTGAAATGTTGTCCCACAAGATGGTTCTCGCCTCGACCCTCTATAGAAGCGAGAGGCCCATCAGGAGCGCGTGACTCGCTGAGGGTGTCTCTGGGAGCAGCGAGGTGATGCGCGCCGGGCGCCCAGCCCTCTGATGGCCACATGGAGCAGGAGCAGGACGGGGAGAAGCCGCCCCAGGACGCAGGGCTGTGCCCTCTCTCTCAAGTGTCTCTGCTGAGCAGTATTTGATCGGGGCTGGCTCTCCTTCAGCTCACCATCAGAATTCTACCAAGTGCCTGTGATTAAAATTTAAAAGGCACATGGCACTGCTGAGAGGCATGTGAAATGTGACAGGTGAGAGCGTGCACCAGGCCCTTGGGGCTCAGAGAACTGAGCAGAGAGTGGGCCCCGAGGTGTCACCAGGGCCGTGGGCCTGAGCCAAGCCCGGAAGAATGGGCAGGACTCAGAACCTCAGAGAGGAGCGTGGGGGCAGAGGGGGCTGGGGTGTGCGTGCGTGTGTGTGCTGTACATGTGTATACGTATATGTATGTGGGGCATATGTGTGCATGTAGTTTGTGTGTGAGATATATGTATGTATGAATGTAGGGGGTGTGTGTGTGATATGTATGTGTATGTATGTGGGGGTATGTGTGTATGTAGTGTGTGCGATATATGTGTATATGTATGAATGTAGGATGTGTGTGTGGTGTGTATGTTTATGTGGGATATGTGTGTATGTAATGTATGTGATATATGTGTGTATGTATGAATGTAGGGTGTGTGTGGAATGGCAACCCACTCCAGTGTTCTTGCCTGGAGAATCCCAGGGATGGAGGATCCTGGAGGGCTGCCATCTATGGGGACACAACTGAGGCGGCTTAGCAGCAGCAGCAGGATATATGTGTGTGTGTGTATGTGTGTGTGTGGTATACATTTATATGTATGTGGGGGGTATGTGTGATGTGTATGTATGTGGGGGGTGTATATTTAGTGTGTGTGGTATGTGTGTATATGTATGTGGAGGGATGTGTGTGTGTATAGTGTGTGTATGAGAGAGATATAAATGTATGAATGTAGGGTGTATGTGTGTGGTATATATGTATATGTATGTGGAGGATATGTATGCATGTAGTCTGTGTGTATATGTGTATGGGGGTGTATGTGTGTAGTGTGTGTGTGTTAATGCATAGGGGTGTATGTGTGTGGTATCTATGTATATGTATGTGGGGATGTGTATGTATGTAGTCAGTGTGTGTATATGTGTATGGGGGGGTGTATGTGTGTTTGTAGTGTGTGTGTTAATGCATAGGGGTGTATGTGTGTGGTATATATGTATATGTGTATGGGGGGTATATGTGTGTTTGTAGTGTGTGTGTTAATGCATAGGGGGTGTATGTGTGTGGTATCTATGTTTATGTATGTGGGGATATGTATGTATGTAGTCTGTGTGTATATATGTGTATGGGGGGGTGTATGTGTGTTTGTAGTGTGTGTGTTAATGCATAGGGGGTGTATGTGTGTGGTATCTATGTTTATGTATGTGGGGATATGTATGTATGTAGTCTGTGTGTATATATGTGTATGGGGGTGTATGTGTGTTTGTAGTGTGTGTGTTTATGCATGGGGGTGTATGTGTGTGGTATCTATGTTTATGTATGTGGGAACATGTATGTATGTAGTCTGTGTGTATATATGTGTATGGGGGGTGTATGTGTGTTTGTAGTGTGTGTGTTTATGCATGGGGCTATATGTGTGTGGTATCTATGTATGTGGGGATATGTATGTATGTAGTCAGTGTGTGTATATGTGTATGGGAGGTGTGTGTGTGTTTATAATGTGTATGTTTATGCATGGGGGTGTATGTGTGTGGTATCTATGTTTATGTATGTGGGGATATGTATGTATGTAGTCTGTGTGTGTGTATGTGTATGGGGGGTGTGTGTGTGTTTGTAGTGTGTGTGTTAATGCATAGGGGGTATATGGGTGTGGTATCTATGTTTATGTATGTGGGGATATGCACGTATGTAGTCAGTGTGTGTATATGTGTATGGGGGGGTGTCTGTGTGTTTGTAGCGTGTGTGTTTATGCATGGGGGTGTATGTGTGTGGTATGTGTTTGTTTTGTGTGTGGAGGAGGCAGGGAGAGGATGGCTCTGTGGGGAGCTGATCTGAAATCTTCCAGATAAAAGGCTAAAAGGGTGAGGTGGGCCAGTTCATTGAGAGCCTTGAACCTGAACATTTCCCTCACAGGCAGTTGAGCCACTGGACATTTTAGAGCAAGGAAGGAAGTCTTGGTCGGAGAGGCCTTTTAGGAAAAGAAAGCCCCAGGCAGGAGCATGTGTTCCTCAGCATTCACTACTTGACTGATGAGTAAATAGTCTGCACCACCCTGGGGACCCCCCTCACGCACCCACCCACCCAAGCCTGCACCCATCCCCTGCACTGGGCGCCTCCTCTGGGTACACACACCTGCAGCCCCATCCGGGGGGGATGGTGCTCCTGCCGCCTCTGAGTAAACCTGCTGCAGACAGTGCCCAGCGGTATCTGGGGCCGCCTGGGAGCCCCACGCTGGCCACTCACCCTGCAGAAGCAGCCCCTGACGGCAGCCCACAGGGGCTGCAGTGCCCCTTGGGCCCTCGAATGACCACCGGGCAGGGCCCACTAACCTGACCTGAAGACCGACAGAGAGAGCGCTGAATCCCAGCAGGGCCTCCAGGAGGGCTGGGAGGGGCCCTGACCCTGACGGCTCCTCCCTGTTCCAGCTCCGAGTGCTCTGAGAAGCTTCTGTCTCCCAAACAGAATCCCCGCAGTGACCTCTCGTGGCATCCCAGCTGTGCTCCACACACAGGCCGCTGCCATTGCCACCTTCTGCCATTCGGTGGAAAACTGTTTAAGACTGAGTCTTGAAATACTCTTTTGGAATTCTGAGCCTGGGAACAACAAATCTGAGAGAAAACAAAAAGCCAGACTGTCATCAATTTATTCAGCAGATTTGACTGAGCACCTAGTATGATCCAGACCAGGAATTCCAGGATATGGAAAGGAACCCCTGATGGAGACAACTGCAGGGACCCTCCTGGATCAGGCCGCTCAGTGGTTTTCAGAATGGGCTCTGTGGGACCCCACAAGGGTGAGAGAACCCAGGGTACAAATGGCAGCACCCCCAGGTTTTCACCTGGATCACCCAAAACAACTTCTGTTTCTCTTCTTACCACTAAGCCTTTGTTTGGGGAGAAAAAAAAAAAGTTCTGTAGCTTTCAATAACCTTCCTCCCTCTCAGTTGTGGAGGCTGGAAGCCTAGATCACAGTCAGGTTCTGATGAGGGCCCTCTCCTGGGTACAGACTGCTGTCTTCTCATTGTGTCCTCTCATAGTGGAAAGATCAAGCTAGATCACTGATCTCCTCTTAGAAAGGCACTAATCTCATTCATGAGGGCCCCACCCTCATGACCAAATTACCTCCCAAAGGCCCCATCAGCAGATATCATCAAGTTAGGGCTTCAATTTCAGCATGTGAATTTGGAGCCAGGGGCTGGGGGGGTGGGGGGCGGCAGGTGGGCAGGGGGACATGTTCCATTGGTAGCAATCAAACACAGAAGACAGAATTCTAACCCCTCAACCTCATATGCTGGATTAAAATGTGTCATGGCCATCTACTCCACCTGCCCTGGTGCTTGGCCAGTCTCAGCCCAGGAAAGCTCTCAGTGTTTGGTAGGTCCTACGCTATTGCCAGTGTAGTGGAGCTGCGTGAGACCCTCCCACTTCCCCCAAAGAAACTGATGATGAGTTTGGGGAAACCAGGGTTGTCTGTGCTCAGATACAAATGATGGGTGCTGTGTGTTCCAAATAACCAAGAAGAAGCTCTAAGTGGTGCTTTGAAAATACTGGTGTTGGGCTTCCCTGGTGGCTCAGTGGTAAAGAATCCACCTGCCAATGCAGGAGATGCTGGGTCCAGTGTGATGGATTTTAGGGATCCCAAGCTTCCTGCTAATGTCTCTCTGAAAAGGCACCAAGATTGAGGCATGTGGTCACCACTGGTCAGTGAGGCTAAAATGACAGTGGGTAGAATTGCTAAGGGACTCATGCCCGGAGAGAAACCCTGAGTTCAGAATGGTGGGCACTTCTGAAGAGTGAGGCAGCCTCCGTGGACTGGATGCAGGAAGGAGCAGCCTCTGCACAGACCTGCCCCGGGCAGAGTGGGGGATGCCAGGACCCTCAGAAAGAGGGTCACTGTGCCGGGCTCTGGGTGGTGCAACCAGAGAACGCTGAGGAGAAAGTGGAGGGGCAGCTGGGGTCCCAGCAGGAAGGGCTGTGGAGAGACAGGAGGAGGAGAGAGCTCCAGTTTGAGCAGAGGTGATTGTGGTCGGGAAGTGAGAGAGGAAACCAGACACGCCTTCCTGTGAACACGGGGCGCTTCTGGGGTCCCCCTTGTACTGCTCGCCAGTCCACACTGACCCTCTGTGCGGGCTGCATCCTCCTCCAGGAATGCAGTGAGGGGAGCAACGTGGAAAGAGAGAGGCCCCCATCTCGGCAGCCTTTTTGTGGCAGAGAGGCCCAAAGTGGGCGCTGAAGGGGTGACTCAGGCAGGAAGGGATGTGGCCGGCCTTCTGTGAGCAGAGTCCGTGCTTCAAAGAGGCATATGGAAGGATCTTGATTGTACTGTTGACCATATGAAGGGAATGGCAACCACTCCAGTTTTCTGGCCTGGAGAATCCCATGGACAGAGGAGCCTGACAGGCACAGCCCCTGGGGTCACAAAGAGTCAGACAGGACTGAGTGACTGACACTTTCACTTTCACTATGGCCATCTGTGCTCTCAGGAATCGCCCCATTCTCCCTTCAGGGAAGATGACGGCGGTGAGTGGGGGCCAGAGAAACGATCCGCCGCAGCCCTGGGTCTGCAGGGTATTCATCACACCCTTGAGTCTGAGCCAGCCGCGGGCAGCAACGGCGTTGCGCAAAATCAGCACCAAGATGGATGGCGGCACCGGGTGCCCGGCAGCCTGTGATCACTCCAGTTGGCGATTCATTTGAGCCATTAAACAGGAAATGGTCTGATGGAGAAGCCAGAGTCTTTGCCTCTGAGCTGCTGACCGTCATGGTCATTGAGCCTACTGACATTATCCATCTTTGGGAGAACAGGCATGCTGACTTCTGAAAGGGGATGGGGCAGGGCTACCTGGGTTCTATGAGACAGTCTAGCCCAAGGGCGGCCCAGAGTGGGTGTTTGGGAAGCGGACCCTGAGTCAGATAGCTGAGGCCACCCACCAGAATGCTTCCGTGACTCTGATGTCTCGTCTGCCACGGGGGAGCCACATAATTTACAGCCTCCTCCACACAGGGCCCTGGCCTTGCTCGCCAGAAGCCCACAGGGCCCCTTTTGGCTGTTCAGTTCAGTTCAGTTCAGTCATTCAGTTGTGTCCGACTCTTTGTGACCCCATGGACTGCAGCACGCCAGGCCTCCCTGTCCATCACCAGCTCCAGGAGTTTACTCAAACTCAAGTCCATGAAGTCGGTGATGCCATCCAACCATCTTATCCTCTGTCATCGCCTTCTCTTCCTGCCCTCAATCTTTCCCAGCATCAGGGTCTTTTCAAATGAGTCAGTTCTTCACATCAGGTGGCCAAAGTATTGGAGTGTCAGCTTCAATGTCAGTCCTTCCAATGAATATTCAGGATTTCCTTTAGGATGGACTGGTTGGATCTCCTTGCAGTCCAAGGGACTTTCAGTTGTACCTGGCTGGAAATGTCAATCCTGCCTCCCTTGAGACTCCTAGCAGACAGTTAAGGAGACAAGCAGGCTGGGTCGGGGTGTTCTGGGGGCTGACTTCAGGCGCCAGGCTCCTGTGGGTAATGTGGATGAGACCGTTCCTCACACCCAGCGGGTGAGCTGCAAATGCCAAGTGGGATCAGGGCGCAGGCGGTGGGTTCGGTTAGGAAAGGGCAGTCCACACAGGCCAGCACACGGGGGAGAGGCTGAGGGTTTCTCTCAGCCCCCGAGCCCTACATCAGACAGGCATTCACGCAAAAGAGTACCAAGGGCGAGTCAATACCGACTTCAGTGATCTGCCATGTGGCAAGCCTTCACTGTGCGGGTCACTTGCAGAGGAAGAAGCACCAGCTTTGAAATCAGGCAGAGCAGGGTCCTGACTGGCTCTTTTTACCTGCAGTGTGATCCTGGAGAAGCTCACTTCCACTGTCAGAACTCAGTTTCCCTGTCTGTGATGGGAGCTGCTATAGAAGAGCCTCAGAGAGTCACATGTTCAGATTTTATCCTCCACCTGAGAGGGGCAAGTGCAGGCAACTCCAGCCCCACAGAGACCGTGACTTCTTGCTGCAAAGCCCTGAGCCCCTTCACCCCACAGTGGTTTCCAAAGATCTGGAAGGTGGGCGGGGGGTAAAGTGCCACTCAGGCCCCCGTAGAGCGTCTTACTTGAACCCCTGCAGATCTGGCATCCTTGGTGACTCCCACATGAAGTACTTGCATTGAAACTGGATGTAGAGCCTTGAGCGGTTTCTTTTTTTTTTTTTTTAAGATTCTTTTTTAAGACTCTTTTGATGTGGACCATTTGTAAAGTCTTTATTGAATTTGTTACAATACTGTTTCTGCTTTATGCTTTTGGTTTTTTGGCCAAAAGGCATGTGGGGGTCTCAGCTCCCTGACTAGGGATTGAACCCACACCCCCTGCGTTGGAAGGCTAAGTCTTAACCACTGGCCTGCCAGTGAAGTCCCTTGAGCAGTTTCTTAACAAAGGGTGGGCACTGAATCACAGGGGGCATCTGCCATCAAATCCTAACTCCATGTGTTGGGGTAGGGCCCAGTGGTCTCTTGCTTTTACAGGCTCCTTAGGTGATTCACAGGTTCACCCCAGTAAAGAGCCCATGAACAAAAGAAGTGAGATTCACACATTTCAGACATGGACTGACTATAGGAGAGTTTTGGGAGGGTGGGGGGTGTAGGGTGCAGGGAGGTGATCTTTCCAGTGCCCCCAAAATCACGCCAGGTATAAGCAGACCCACAGGAGGCTGGCCTTCCCCACCAGCGCCCCTCTTTTCTTTATGCTGCTGATTCCCCAACACCTGACTCATCAGAGGTAGTAGGGTCACCCTGGGAATGTGCGGGCCCTGCTTGAAGTGCCGGTTACTCTTTGACTACGCGGGGGCTTCCTCTGTATGTGACATTCAGACCCACAGCCGCTGGAATTAAGCCCTCCTTCTTCACTTGTGTGTTGTTTGGGGGCCGGCTGCCCACAGTGTGACCTCCTGTGCTGCCGTCCCAGCCAGGGGCCTGGCTTGAAAGGAGGTGACTGTCAGGCGACCAGAGGCCCTGTCGCTGGCCGCAGGCCCAGTGGTCACGGAGACCCATGAAGCCCAACTGCCCTTTACTTGCTCCCCCTGCCTCTGTTCCTGCTCAGCCACTTTGTCTGGTTCCCACTGAACTCCCAGCCCCTCTTTCTCTTGAGAGACGGCTGATAAGCCAAGCCTCAGGAAGCAGCAGAAGTAGCCAGGGGCTGTCTCCTGGTGGGGTTACAATGCATTTCACTCGGCAAACATCACTTTGGCAGAGAGGCCCCTTTGGTTCCCATGGTAATGCGGATGGCTTGTGTCTTGGGGGTACGCTGTGCCCTCATTCTGGCTGCCTGAGTCCCCGAGTCCCAGCTTTCTTTCCCAGATCCTTTCACTACCCTGGCGCCACCTCACATTAACTATTCTGTTCGCAGCAGCTTTGTCTTAACCGGCAAATCAACTACTTGGCTTGACTATCAAAGGAACAGATCACGCCATTCCCTCTCCTCAGCAGCCCCCAGCCTCTCAGCTCTCACAAAGCCAACGTCCCCACCAGGCCCTTGAGGTCCAGCACGATCTGGCCTCAGGTGGCTCAACTGGTAAAGAATCCTGCTGTAATGCGGGAGACCTGGGTTCAACCCCTGGGTTAGGAAGATCCCCCTGGAGAAGGGAGAGACTACCCACTCCAGTATTCTGGCCTGGAGAATTCCACGGACTGTATAGTCCATGGGGTCACAAAGAGTCGGATGCAACCTAGTGACTTTCACTTTCACACTTTCACTTCCCCTAGAGCAGGGTCTTCACTGCGTCTCTCCGGGAGTCCCTTCGCCTGGGTCAAAAAGGAAGAAGAGTCACAGCTTTTTTTTTTTTTTTAACAGACTCAGAGATACATGCACCCATTGCAGGTACTGTTAGGAAAGGAAATATTCACATTTCGAGTCCCATAGTTATCAGCATGGCGTTGAGTTACTTCCTGACTTTTCCCAGAGAGGACAAGGGCCCATGAACACTGTGGGCACCGAGGGTGCCCTGGAGTCTTGACAAAGAGCAGAGGGAGCAGTCCCTGCCCTCGGGAGCTTGTGCTGCCTGCGTCTGGGGAAGCCACGGGCCACTAGGACGGGCAGTCTGGATCATTAGGGCCACTAAGATGCACCAGCTTGGGGGCCAGCACAGACTTCCTCTGGGAAGTCTATGGTGTCTATGGAGTGAGAGGCTTGCTCAGCCAGTTTACAAGTGACAGGTGACCTTTGACACAAGGGAGAGAGAAACAGGTGCCCGGCAGATAAAAACAGAATCCCAATCCGCTTAGCATGTTTGTCAGTGGGTTAGATAGCAACATAAGAAGTAACCGAAAGGGAAAGAATAGTGGCATGCCAGAATGAGGACCCCTCAGCAGGCTAAACCCCCAACGAATGGAAAGTGTTGCATCTGGGATCCAAAGGACAGTCACTGTGAAATAGAATGCATTTTGACAACCACTCATAAAAATAGGAACATATGTCAACTGACTACAAGACTAATAGAGGACAGTGACAAACTGACATAGCCATGACAATGTCCATACTGCTGAAATACAAAAGCAGTGCTGGATGTTGCCTGGTGTAAGCATTTAGCTCTTTAGAACCAGGGAAACTGGGTTCACATCCCAGCTCTACCACTTGTTAGCTGTGTGACTTGGACTTAGTTACTGATCTCTCTGAGCCTCAGACTCTTAACTTAAATGAGCTGGTAATGCCTCTCCTGCTGGGTTATTTTGAGAATTAGCAATAAGGTGAATAGAGCACCTAGCCCAGTGCTTCGTAGGACTTGGCAGGATCTGGAATATAGGAGACGCTCAATAATGGTCATTGCTAGTAATTCACCTCCCATAGAAATATCGAACATGAATTTTTCAAAGCTAGGAGAACTGTCCTCTACCCTGCCCCTCCTGGGCCTGTCTGGAATATGATGTCCAGATGCAGACTCCATACTTACGATCAGTTAGAAGGTCACCATGTCACTGAGCCTAAGATGAGGGAATTAGGCGGAGTCAGCCTAAGAATAAAGCTCCAGACAGATGTGACAGTTTGTTGTGGTGGTGGTTGTTAAAATATTTAAAAAATCATCAGACTAAGAAGGAGGACATACTGTGGTGCTCCAAAGGTCCAAAGTAGAGGTGAAAAGAAGTTAGTGGGGCAGGTCTCGGCTTCAACTAAGAGGAAACAGAAAGGAAAAAAAAAAAAAAAGAGGAAACAGAGCTGCCCTCAATGACGTGCTCTCACGCAAAGCAGTGAGCCCAGCGCCTGGCAATACCGCGGCAGAAAGCGCAGACCATCCTCAAAATCACCATCGAAGCAATTTCTGATTCCAGAGCCCTTGCGACTAAACAAACCTGGATTTAGATCCAAGCTCCTTAGTTAGCTGTGTGGCCTTGGGCAGGTTGATCTCTTTGAACCTCCATGCCCTTATCTGTAAAATGGGAGCAATTGTCTGATCATGTCCATTAAGTGCCCGACCCGTGGTAGAGTCTCCCCTCCAAGGAGCAGAAAGTGGGGCTGCATGACTTCCGAGTAAGACATGCCATGCAACCACCGAAAAGCCTCCTGGGAGGACAGACAGACCCCAAACACCGGGCTATGGGCTCCAGACAAGCCCAGTAGCACCCGGAGCCGGCAACCTGGCAACCAGCAGCAGCGGCTGGCATGTCAGGGTCGCAGCCCTCACCTAGCGCTTGCGAGGGTCCTGTCATGCTGCCCCCAGGACAGGGCATCTGAGCGTGGGTCTCAGCCCCAGGTGCACGTTGGGTTAATCAGGCTTAGAAGCAGTGCTTTGGGGGGAAGGCAAAAGTGGGGCACGTGGTTTGAGGCTGGAGAATTCGGCACCTTAGGTGGTGTGAGGTAAGATGTGAGCCATTTTAGTGATGCCTTCTTGGTTTATGATGGGCTCTGTATCAAAAGAAGGGGGAATGCTCTTTTGCATCTTCGCTGTTGACTCAAGAAGGAATGAGGGAACCCTACAGGGAAAGGACTGATAGTGACATAAGGAATAAGGAAGACTGTGGGTTTCCGTCCAAAGCATAATCACGGAAGCCTCCTCGTGGCCTTTCGGCCAAGCAGAGGCTGCCACCCAGAGGAGGTGGGTGAAGCAAGCTCCCGTCCAGAGATCCTACAGGGACTCGCTGGGTCTCCTCTCACCTTGGGAGGCACGATGACTCTGACATCTGCTCTAAACATCACACTTTCCCTTTCATCCCCCCTGGAGTGAGCTCTCAGCCTCTCCCTTCTCCAGGTATCTCAGAAAATATCCCCGTGCCCTCAATGCCAGACCGGCTGGAAGAGAAGCTGCGATCACAGCTGGAGGAAGAGAAGAGAAGGTACACTTTCCTTTCGCCGCACACACCCTGATCCCTGCCCCCCAACCACCACCACCACCCCTGCCCCTAGAGGGCCCTCGGGACCACCTGGAGCTTTGGGGCAGGGGCGGGGGGGGGGGGGCCACCACCCCCCACCCCGCCGACCCAGGCCTACAGCTCCTCTGAAAAGTGGGTCCTAAATCAGCTGGAGGAGGCGCCAACTTTAAGCAGGCAGTCGTGAGGTGCAGGAAGCCAGCTGAGGATGGGTGAGGCTGGAGTGGGGAATAGAAGGTGCAGCCAGGCTCCAGAGCCAGGATCCCTGACTCAGGCAGGGAGAGCTGGTCGCCATCTGCAGCCTCTGCAGCCTGGGGCCCGGGCTGCAGCCCCGGAAGCAGCAAGTCTTGTCTGCTGCTGCCCTCTAGGGGAGCCCGGGAGTATGACCACAGAGCGCCTCCACCTTGCTCCTCTTCTGAAGATCGTTACCTGCAGGCTGATGGAGAACATCAGATCCTCCTGCAGCCACTGAGGGCCCCAGAATGATTTAACCTGCAGAGCGAGGAGCCTCAAGTGTAAACAGTCCTGTGGTCATTACTAATACAAGCATCTCGGTTCGTTTCTTCATTTAGGCCTTCAGCAGAGAGGTTGGCTATCTCCTCTGCCCTGGAGAGATTTGCTTGTGGGAAACCAAACAAGAAACTTTCCTTGCTCACAGGTGGCAATGATGTCATTGCCACCCAAGCCACCCACCCCTGAGCTGGCTAGGCATGTGCCCCAAGTGAACCCTGTCACCCTGCCCTCATCCCCGGATGGCCTGGGTTCAAACCCTGCCTCCTGTGTTTGTTAGCTCTGTGCTAAGGACCACGTTCCTTAACCTCTCCATGTTTCAGGTTCCAGACCCGTGAAGGGGAGATGGTTATAATAGCACCTTCCTCCTAGGGTGGTGAGGGGGATTGAATGAGTCTGTAGACAGCAGGTGGCTAGACCAACGCCTGCCCCTCAGTGCCCAGTAATGATAGCCAGCCTTCTAGGGGAGCCCACGGCCCGCTGGACAGCAGTGCCCGGCTCTGGGCTCACACACCAGCGCAGTGTTCTGGCCTCGGGCACCACGGCTGTTCTGCCAGGCTTCTGAGGCTCACCCTGGTCTCTCGAACCCTCCCTCCCCCCCTTCTCTGATTCCACTGCAGATACAAAACGATGTTCGCGCGCCTGAAGGCCCTGAAGGTGGAGATAGAGCATTTGCAGCTGCTCATGGACAAAGCCAAGGTGAAGCTGCAGAAAGAGTTTGAAGCCTGGTGGGCCGCGGAGGCAACCAGCCTGCAGGTACCGGCCACTGTGCCCCTCGCTGCCCCGGAGTCCGCCCTCCTCTTGCGGCCTGGGGACTGGCAGGCAGCCGGGGAGGGGCCAGACATGCAGCCCTCCCCTGGGGGCGGGGGACGATGCAGAGGGAAAAGAATGGGGGGCCTCGACCCACACCGAACGCACTCTCAACCCCTGCCTCCTGAAGTGAGTGCTCAATAGTAACAAGGAACGTGAGTGGTCCGGGGCTCACTGTTCAACCCTTGCTAATGCCTGACCCATGGAAAGATGGGGGTGGGGGTTCACAGCTCCCCAAGCCGAGGGATTTGCCACCGTTACTTCCTGTGATGGAGTGACAACACTTGATTGTTCTTTATTACAGTTATACATATATATTTTTATATATGTTATAAATATATACACAAGGTAAAATTACCATAATCCCACCACTTAAGGATAATCGATATAGCATGTTGGATTATATTATTTTATATTTTTATGCATATACATCCACATGCTTTTATAAAAGTAGAATCATATGAGTCCTTTTTTAAGAAAGAAATCTTCCTTCTTTTTAAATGTGAATGTATTTATTTGGCTGCGCCAGGTCCTAGTTGCGACCCAAGGGATCTTGGTTGCTGCGCACGGACTCTCTAGTTGTGTGCAGAGGTTCAGTAGCTGTAGGGCGTGGGCTTCGTTTCCCCCAGGCATGTGGGGTCTTAGTTCCCCACCCAGGGATCGAACCCATGTCCCCGGCACTCCAGGGCGGATTCTTAACCACTGGACCGCCAGGGAAGTGCCCATATTAGTCTTTAAGTATTACAAATGCCTTTGTTTTTACCTAGTTGTCCAGCCTGCCACCTCTTCCATGTTATTATTCCATGACATCATTCCAAGGCCCTCTCTGTTCAAGCATATGGATCTATTTTAATATATTTAATCTCCTGTTGTTTAATGTTTAGGTTGTTTGGGGACTGGTTCCCTGGAAACGTATCTGAAGAAACGTTTTTGCACATTTCCTAGACAAATTCCTAGAAGTACTCTACAATATCATAAAGGCTAATATAACCTGTTAAGAAATGTTAGTTACAAACCCCAAGTTCCAACCACCCTCATGTAACCTCCCCTCAGCTGTGTGCAACAAAGGAGATGATATACACATAATCCTACCACTCGTGGGGCTGGCAGAACCCTTCAAGGTCATCTCACAGGCTGCTCACTTCATTTTAAGGATGAGGAAGCTAAGAGCACGGAAGATATTTTCCCAAAGACCCAAAGCCATAACCCGTACGTTACTGCCACCTATGACCAGAAAATGGAGAAGCCTATTTGGATAAAATTAAATACACACAATGACAAATAAAAAAACCAATTAGACAGAAGTACAGTTATCATAATATTTTAGCAGCAAAGTTATGGTATAATAATATGTATACTGTTTTACAAATGCACGAATTAATAAGATCTGGGGGAGTGCTCAATACTTACCAAAATTTCAAAGTAGTGATGAACACAAATATTTCAAGTTTTCTGCTGTACAGATTACCCACTGTAACATGATCTGAAAATAACTGTAATCTCTATTGGTTACAGAGTCACTGGGGCCACCCATGCTACTGTGGTTTGTTGTCCACGTGTAATCACTGAAAGAAATGTTAAATTTCAGGTAGTAGTTAGGAAGGGTAAAGATGTCCCTGGTTCCCGGTCACACTCGCAGCACCCCTTGGGTTCTGTCTGTCCTCCAGTTAGGAAGCCTCCCTCGTGAGGTCATCAGTGGGTGAGGCCGTTAGCCCCTGCTGGTGCCCACGGGCATCTGGCCGTGGGACAGTTGCATAAGTCATCCCGTGTGACCCAGGAAGAGTCCCGCCAAGGCTGGAGGCGTCAGACCGTTTATTGCTCACGTGGACAGTGAAAGCCAGGGTAGCCAAGGTGTCACTGCATGGGCCTTCCACCCTGAAGGATGTCCCGGAAGCAGAAGGGACCAGGAGACCACAGCAGGGGCGATGGGTCACGTGTAGCTGGGGGGTCAGCTCCATGCAGCCACGACGCCATTTCATAGCCTGAGCAGGAAGCCTGAGTGGGACGGGCAGAAAGCCATAAGCCTCATCGGAAGGCGGGAGGTGATGAGAAGCTGCCCCTTGACAGTCTCCGAGGGAGATGGCGAGGCACGGGGGACGTGGCCTGGCAGCAGCTGCTCACCAGCCTCCCACGCCCTCCTGTTCTGGGAGAATCGGGGGGGTGGCGTTCTGCTAAGACTCGGGTCAGCTGAGGTTTAATTGCTGCCCCGGAGACCTGTGTGGAGACGCACTAGTTCTCTAGGACTCCAGCCCGGCTGCCCCCACATACTGTGCTGAGCGCGTCACCCCTGACTCTGCCAGCATCTCTTTGGGACGAGGGAAGGCAAAGCCAAAAGGACTTCTGGAGAACTGTCAGATCACACTGTACATTATCTTTTCTTAACCTCAGAAAGTGATGCAGACTCTGTGCTCTAGAGCCTGGAAACCACAGCTCTTGAAGCCCTTGTGCCCTAGATAGAGCCTTGCTCCACAAGAGAAGCCTCCGCAGTGAGCAGCCTGTGCCCCACAGCCAGAGAAAAAGCCCTGGCAGCAAAGAAGACCCAGAACAACCAGAAATAAATAAATAAATAATTTTTAAAATTGTATTTAAAAAAAAATAATGCAGGCTCAATTTGGAGAACTCAGAAAACAGAGAAAAGCACACAGAATGAATCAAACATCACCCCTTAGCCTGCTGTCCAGAGAGAAGGTTTCCACGCCCATCAGCATGGTCCACGGTTACATCTAGATCTATTTTTTTCCCCATACGTGTTGTACATTCCAACTTTTATAGCTAGTTCTTTCCCCTTGAGAAATACATCAAAGACAGTTTCCCCTGTCCTTAGATTCATGCTTACACTGTGAAACTTTCTCCTGGACCAGCAGGTAAACTCCCCAGCAGTGACTGCATCGAATCACATGAAGCCTTTTCCCCAGATGTCAGAAGCCCAGCATGAAAGGTCCCAGCCCTTCTCTAACAAGAGGTAAGGGGAGAACCCTGCAACAGGTTGGGGTACTCAATCTCTCTCGCCCAACCTAGTCGATGCCCCAAAAGTCTCTCTGTAGGCTGCGTGATCCAGGAAAAAATTAGTTGAACATACTCAAGCCAGTGACTCTCACTAAGGCTTGTGGGAGGACCTCCCCACTCCCAGCCCTGTCCCTCTGGCTCTGACAGCCAGGGGACCTGCTGCCACAGTGACAAGAAGAGCAACTTAGCCAGGCCGTGGATGCAGTCCCGCCCCGGGGTAGGAAGAAACGATTGGCAGAGGGGAGAAGGAAGGGTGACCTGGGGGGGGATGTTGGTGCAAGGCAGTGGGGAGTCGGCCTGCCAGGACCCAGGGAGCTCGGGAGGGGCTGCAGAGCAGCTGGTGGAGCCAATGACACCTGCCTCGTGCAGCCTCCGTCCCTCAGACAGGCGGCTAGCGTCGTGGCCAGGCCAGTGGGAGCAGGGCCTCAACCTCCGATGCCAGCGCCCGATCCTTGACTGGGTCTGAACAGGAGCCGAGCTTTCACGCTGGAATGTGAAATAGAGCTTTTTAAAGCGGGTAGGGATGGGGTTGCCAGACAGTGTCCTCTATGTGAGGCTGTGATGAGAACGGCACTTTGCCTCCTGGTCTTCTTTTCAAAAACCCGTAATGCCCATTGAATCATGAGGAAAAGGTCAGACGAGTCCCAGTTGAGAGGCGTTCAACAAAATACCTGCCCAAGGGCATCAAAGGCAAGAAAATTCTGAGAAACCGTCAAAGACAAGAGGAGCCCGAGGAGATGTGATGGCCAAATGGAATGTGCTGTCCTGGATGGGGACTGGATAAGAAAGATTCAGAAAACCCAAATAACAAGAGGACTAGAGTTAATAGCAGGGTATCAGCACTGCAACAAATGTGCCTCACTTGAATATGAGATTACATAATAAGGGAAATTGGACGTGAGGTACATGGGAACTCTCTGTAATAGCTTTGCAACTTCCCTCTAAATCTAAACCTACACTTGGGACTTCGCTGGTGGTCCAGTGGTTAAGACACCAGGCTTCTATACTTCAGGGGGTATGGGTTCAATACCCCATGTTTAGGGAACTAAGATTGAACAGGCTGAGTGGTGTGGCCAAAAAAATTTTTTAACTTTTAAATTTTTTAAAAGTTTAAACCTGTTCTTAAAGCAGCCAACCAGTGAGCCGTCCCCCACCTGGCTGACATTTTCCCTGAACCTCTTCACACCCTCTAAGCTGGCCTTCAGGGCCAGCACCTCGGCTTGTATTCTAGCTTTAGGAAACATGGGCCAACGTGAGTTCTTAAGCCCCAGGCTAACAGCCGGCAAGGTGTGTCCTCTTTGGCTACCCTGGTGTTTTAAAAGGCACTTTAGATCCCACAACAGAAAAAAAAAAAAAGAGAGAGAGAGAGAAGATTGACCTTATAAATATGAAAAATGCTGCTCTATGAAAGACACTACAGACTGGGAGAAAATGTTTGAAATATATATATATATATAAATGTCAGCAAAAGATCTGAACAGCCACTCACCAAAGAAGATATACAGATGGCAAATAAGTGTATAACAGGATGCATCATAGATCATTGCAAAATTACAATTAGAGCAACAACCAGATATCACTGCACACCTATGAGAATGGCTAGAATAAAATGTACAAAACTGACACCACCAAATGCTGGTGAGGATGTGGAGAAACGGCAACATCATTCATTGCTGTGATGCTCTGAATTCCGAGGTTAACAAGAGGCGTGGCCAAAAACAACACACAAAAAAGAAGGGAAAGAGCTGCAGTTTCAGCCAGACTGCAGGCTCCAGGCTGAGCAGCACTTTTTCCTTCCCACTCCCCCCTGCCTCCTCCCTCCTGCTCACTCCTTCACTCCCCTCCCTTTTCCTCCCTTCCTCGCTTTCCCTAACCTCCCCCATCCTACATTCCTTTTCTCCCTTTTCTCATCTTCCTCCCGATGCCTCTCCCCGCTCCTCCCTCTCCACCAAGGCAACTCTCTATTGCTTGTCCACCCACTGCCAGCTCTTCTAAGAGACTGTCCACCCTGGATTGGGTCTAAGACCCGACCGCTGGGCAGACCTCCTAGGATCTCCTTGGGAAATACTGTTGGAACCTCCCCCGGCATCTGCCTTGTCTGAGAAGAATGGCCCATCTGGCCTTGGCCTTCCAGGATATTCCTTGGGTATCCCAAGTTTAGGGCTTCCCAGATCACACAAGGGGTAAAGAACCCACCTGCCAGTGCAGGAGAGGCAAGAGACGGAGGTTCGACCCCTGGGTGGGGAAGACCCCCTGAAGGGGGGCATGGCCACCCACTCCAGTATTCTTGTCTGGAGAATCCCATGGACAGAGGAGCCTGGCGGGCTACAGTCCATGGGGTCACAAGGAGTCAGACACTACTGAAGCGACTGAGCATGCACACACCCATCCCAAATTAGAGTGATCCCTGGGTGTGCTTACCATAGATCCTAAACCTTGAGGTTCAGAACCTTGGATCTCGAAGGTGCCCATCAGCTCACCATGGGTTACCTGCAAAGAGTCCCCTCAGTTTAAACTTTCACCCAGGGTGCTCTCCTGAGTCACGGGCCCTCGGGCAAGTCAGCATCCCCCTATGGCATGCCCTTGTCTCATCCATAAGCTGTGTCCAGGCCCCTCTGTCACTGTCCTTCCAGGAACAGACGAGTGTCCCAGCTTTCAGTGTTGAAGCCGGAGCAGGAGAGTGGGAGTCCGGCTGCTGCTCTCCGCTGAGCCCCAGGGAGGCCGCTCCCCATGGACCCTCCACAGCCCGGGAGCTGGTCCTCTGCTCCTCAGGCTCTGACTTCATCCCTTCCCCAGGGACGTTCAGGGCCTGTGGGCCAATCACACTAAATTCACGGCACTCTGATGGGCAACTTGGGAGGCCTCATCATTATTAATAATACTTATTAATCCTTATGAAGAAAGAGACCATCAGTTCTGATGGCTGGCGTGCTGTCTCTCCAAGAAGGCACATCTGCATGAGAAATGAATTCAGTGTCAAGGCTGGAGGGTCAGGGGAGAGGACAAATGTCACTGCAGTATGACCCTGAGGGTTCAGAGGCTGTGGCATCCTGGGACGCTCCTGCAGCCTCGGGCTGGAGGAGTCCTTCCCCTCCCCACCCCCATCCTTCCCCCACCCCACAGCCCCCCATCCCCGTCCTGGAGCTACAGCCTCCATACTGCACCATCCTCCTGCATGAACTGCTGAAGGCAACGGGCTGGGCGGCTGGGCCCCCACAGAGGATGCTGGATGCCCCCTCTGCCCTGGTCACGCCCTCTGCCCCGCCAGGTCCAGCTCCGCCCTCTTCCGCCCACTCCCAGCTCTCAGCTGCTGGCTCCTGTGAGCACGCTCCAGCATCTCATCTGGGAAACTGTTGATTCCTAAGCCATGTGCATGCCAATGACTGGATCTTTCAAGACTTGCTACAGCCTCCAAACTGACCTCGGCCTCGTGTCATTGCAGCACCTGCAGGCTGGAAAGCCCTTTCTCCCTCCCGTACTGAGGCTGCACCCCAGACACCGTTCAGAAGGAGCTCTAGGAGCCGGCATCTGTTCTCCAAAGAAAGGCGGGCAGAGCCTGCCACCTTGCGGCCACCTCTGGTCCTGCAGCAGCCCTGGCCAAACGGCACAGATGCCCCGCTCTCTCAGACTCAATGGAGTCTCTGAGATGCTGGGGGTGAAAAAAAAAAAAAATCCCAGGCTCTGTTTCCTTTCCTGTTTGTAGGACCCGCAGTCCCGAGCCAGTACCGGCAGGCCCAGGGTAAGAGACCCTGCCGCTGGCTGAGACGGGAGAAGGCAGAAGGCTGGAGCTGGGGAGGCAGCAGTGCTCAAGGCTGGAACAGCAGCTATCGGGCAAAGCCAGAGCCCCTGTCTCCAACCCTACCGCCAATCATCCCGCGAGTCCCCATCGGGAAAAGGAGGGCTCTGGCCAGGTGACTCTGCAGGCCTCGTTCTGCTCGACTCTGTGGTCTAGGCACGACGTCGTAAAGCAAGGGATGGGGATCTCTCACGTCACTGCCATCCTGGACAGCTTATCTCTTCACCTCCTTGGGGTGCTGCTGGTTTCCACTGCCTCCCAACTGGGGTCCAAGGCAAGGAGCCGCATCCATTAAACATGCAAAGCTGCATCCGCAGAGCTGCTGGCTCTGACTCCTGACCCAGGGAGCACAGAGCTGGTCAACCAGGGCCACCCAGGGTCGTCCACACGGCCAGGAACAAGCTGTGTGTCTCCATTTGTGTCCTCAGAATGCCAGAGTCAAGTCTGGTTAATAAAGCACAAGTGGTTGGGAATCCACCTGCCAAACGCAGACACTGGTTCAATCCCTGGTCCAGCAAGATCCCATGTGCTGAGGGGCAACTAAGCCCGCCTACCTCAACTACTGAGCCTGTAGTCTAGAGCCCGGGAACCACGACTACTGACCGAGCCCTAGAGCTGAGTGCCCCATAGCAAGAGAAGCCACTGCAATGAGAAGCCCGCGTACCACAACTAGAGAGGAGCCCTTGCTCACCCCAGCTAGAGAAAGCCCACACACAGCAACGAAGGCCCAGCACAGCCAAAAATAAAAATAAAGCTCAAGTTCTGAAGCTTCACCGCATTGTGATTAAATCCAGATACTGCCACTTACCAGCTGGGTATCTCTTTAACCTTCCTAAGCCTCAGCTTTTCTCAACTATATAATGGGGATGAGGAGGCTATCGAGAGGATTAAGTGGGGTGATGTTTGCCAAGCGTCCTCCCAGGACCTGTGTGTAGCCACTGTCTATAAATGACAGTTGTGATCATCGTGGTCTTTGTCCAGCTTCCACAGCCAGTACATGCAAGGCTCTGACAAAGAGAATTAATGTGTAAACATCTGTTATAGACTGAATGTTTGTGCCCCCGCCAAATTCATGTCAAACGCTAATCCCCAGTGAGATGGCATTAAGAGGTGGAGCCTTTGGGAGGTAATTTGGTCATGAGGGTGAGGCCCTCAAAAACGGGATTATTCCTTGTAAGGGGAGTCCAGGGACTTCCCTGCTGGCCCGGTGCTTAGGACTTCGCCTTCCAACGCAGGCTGCATGGGTTTGACCCCTCGTCAGGGAGCTAGGATCCTAAATGCCTCATGGCCCAGAAACCAAAACATAAAGCAGAAACACTATTGTAACCAATGAAAACTTTTAAAATGGTCCACATCAAAAAAAAAATCTTTAAAAAAAAAGTTTCAGAGAACTAGCTCTCTCTTTCTACCTCCTGAGAGCACAACAAGAAGTCAGCAGTCTGAAACCCAGAAGAAGGCTTTCATCAGAACACAACCATGCCAGCACCCCGACCTCAGACTCGCAGCCCCAAAGCCAAGAGAAATGATGAATTTCCATTGTTTATGAGCCATTCGGTCTGTGGTACTTTGCTATAGCAGCCCAAACTGACTCAGTCAGAAATTAGCACAAGACGTAGGGTATTACCATAACAAATACCTAGAAATGTAGCAGCAGCTTCAGAACCGGGTCATGAGTAGAAGCTGGAAGGGTTTTGAAGCTCATGCGGTAAGACACTAACATCATCGTGAATGGACTTTTAAAGGCAGTTCCGGTGAGGGCTCAGAAAGGAAAGAGGAGGGACTTTCTTGGTGGTCCAGTGGTTAAGAACCTGCCTTCCAATGCAGGGTATGTGGGTTCGATCCCTGGTCTAGGAACTAAGATTCCCCATGCCATGGGACAACGAAGCCCGAGCACCCAGATGAAGATGGAGTGCAGCCAAAAAAAAATAGGAAGGAAGAAAGAAAGAAAAACAGGAAAGAGGAGAGCTGTAGAGAACACGTCCGTCTTCTTAAAGAATAAAAAATAACCATGTAGAGAATGTTGGATGGTAAAGACCATTCTGGTGAGGTCTCAGAAACGAGGATCATGCTACTGGACACTGAAGAAAAGGTGATCTTGTTCTAAAGTGGCAAAGACCGTGACTGAACTACATTCACACTCTGGCCTTTTGTAGAGGGAATAATTTGCAAGTGACAAAACTGGATGTTTAACCTAGGGGATTTCTAAGCAAAGTGTTGCAGGAGAGGCTCTGGCCCCTCCTGACTGGTGAGATCAAAATTCAAGAAGAGAGAAATGATTTGAAGATGGAATTATTAAGCAAAAAGGAACTAGAATGTAAAAATTTGGAAAATTCTCAGCCTATTCATATTGCAAAAACCGAGGAAATGTTTCAGAAGAGAACCCTGGGAGACTAGTGTGGGCATGGATGGCAGGCTTCATCAGCCTTCCTAGCGGGAAAACTGAGACTGAACTGAAGGGAGGAGAAAGGGAGGCTGGTGGGCCTCTCGGATCTCACAGGATGGGACTATAGAGCTAATCCGATGTGAATGGGCATTAGCCTTTAGGTCAAGGAAAGAATGACCCAGAGGCAATTCACCGATCATCACAACTGCCTCCTCTGTTTCAGAAAGGGGGCAGGGAGGGGGGGCGGTGGCACTTTCAACAAGCCAGACAACCTCTGCCCAAAGATGTGGAGGTGGGGCCGCTCAGCAGAACCATGAGGGACCTCCACCCATGGGTCCAGAAGACAGGACCTTCACCCCTAGTGGGTCTGGAGGGTAGAGCATCACATCAAGCCAAAGAGAGTCAAGACCTTTCAAACCTTAAGATGCCGTGAAGTTTGCATTGGTTTTGGGTTTGCTTGGGACCTGTCACTCCCTTTCTCTCTCCTATTTCTCCCTTTTGGAATGGAAAAGGTAAAATGGATGGAAATGTCTATCTTATGCTTTGTCCCATCGTTGCATTTTGGAAGCACATAACTTGCCAGGTCTCACAGGTTCACAACCAACAAGGCATTTTTGCCTTCTTTGAGTCTCACCCATATCTGATTTAGATGATATCTCAGCGGATGAGATTTAGTGTTGATGCTGGCACAAGCCGGGGGCTCATGGAGTGAAACGAATGTATTTTACATGAGAAGGATGTGAATTGGGGGGAGTGGGGTCAGGGGCAGAATGTCATAAACTGGATGTGTCCTCCAAAAATTTGTAAGTTGACATCTAACCTCCAAAGTGATAGTATTTGGAGATGAGTTTTTAGGTCATGAAGGTGGGGCCCTCATGAACAGGATTTGTGCCCTGATTAAAAAAAAAAAAAAGAGGCCAGAGAACTCACTCTCTTTCTACCATGTGAGGACAAAAGGAGAATCTGGCAGTCTTGACCCTGCAGACCCCTTGATCTCAGAACTCCAGCCTCCAGAAGAGTGAGAAATAAATTCCTGTAGTTGAAGCCATCCCATTCATGGCATTCTGTTATAGCAGCTTGAACGGACTGATCATCATCCATAACAGAGGAGTCTTGGCTTCTGTCATGGTCAGGTTGGGCCGCCATAAGAGAAACCATAGACTAAGCAGCTTAGACAACAGGAATTTGTTTACTTCTGACAGATCTGAAGGCTGAGAAGTCCCAGGTGAAGGTCCAGAGGGATCAGCTCCTGGTGAGAACCTCCTTCTGATCTGCAGGTGGCTGCCTCCTCTGTGTCCTCACACAGCAGAGGGACAGCTCTGGTTTCTTTCTCTTCCTTTTCTTATTAGGGCACCGATCCTATGCTGGGGACTCCACCCTCATGATCTCATCCAAACAAGTTACCTTACAAGGGCCCCACCTCCAGATACCATCACACTGGGGAATCGATTCCCACATATGAGTTTTCAGGAGGCACAAACTCTCAATCCATAGAGCTCCTAACTATAAACTCTAGATTTCTCCTCTGCAAACCTCCTTCCATACATTTTTCTCCTGTTGATCTGTCTTTACAGTGATGTGTATGCCAGGAAGATCCTGCCCTCGCCTGGCCCCCTCCTGCGCAGCCAGGAGCAGAGCAGCCCTGCCACCCCCGTGGAGGACAGGTCTGTGGTCTTCTTCCCGCTCTGACTCCCACTACGGCCCTGCCATGGGTGCAGCGGGCTGAAACCGCCCGTCGGCCTCTCTCACAACCCCGGCAGCCCCCCAGTGCAGTGGCCTCACAGATGGAGCCCAGGGCAGCCTACACCCTGGTACCCCAGGAATTCCTCACAGATGCCAACTCCCAGAGCTGAGGAAGTGTCCCCAGAGTCACTGGGGCCCCATGCAGGCAGGCTTGCTTCACGTGCGTGCGTGCGTGCATGCTAAGTCACTTCAGTCATGTCCAACTCTTAGTGACTCTATGGACTGTAACCCACCAAGCTCCTCTGTCCATGGGATTCTCCAGGCAAGAATAATGGAGTGGGTTGCCATGCCCTCCTCCAAGGGATCTTCCCAACCCAGGGATTGAACCTACATCTCTTATGTCTCCTGCACTGGCAGGCGGCTTCTTTAGCGCTAGCACCACCCAGGAAGCCCGTGTGTTCCTTGTAAATCGATGTACCTGGGGCCACTTAAGGAACAGGAGCCAGCCCAGGGGCAGTTCCATGTAGCCCACCGGCCCCACGCAGAGTCCCCAGGTGGGAAGGGATGGAGTTGATAGGCCCGGCCTCAGACTGAGCAAAGCTGATGCGGCCCCTACCCGCAACGCGTGTCTCCAGTGCCCTCTGACTAGACTACCCGTGAGCCCTGCTTCACCCGGCAGGCCCTGCTCTTCTCCACAGGCTGCCCAGGGGTGAATTTCACCCACCACCACCCCCCACTCCACCCCTACACCCCCACTCTGGACAGAAGGCACAACTGCAGAGCAGCCCCCACCTCCCTGCCCCAGCTCTGCCCTAGCTCTTCTCTCTGAGCTGCAGTCAGAATGCCACATATCGCATGAGATGATAAGCAACCCTCTGTTATGTACAATCCTCCCCACCTCCCAAGGGAGTGGATACTGTCCATGCCGTGTGGAGTGACGGGTGTGAGGACAGATGCTTGCCAGAGCCAGGAGAGCACCTCGTTTGAATTTCTCAAGGAGGATTTCACGTCTAGGGGTTAGATGGAAAATGAGAAGGGAAAGGGGTACTTGCATCCTTCCCTTTTTAAAGGGGAAAAAAAATACTTCTTCCAAATCTCATTGGCCAGAATCTGGTCACCTGACCACACAGAGCTGCAAAGAAGGCTGGGAAATGTAGTATTCTGAAAGTGGCAACTTGCTGGGCTAAATAGCAGGGTTCTGTTTTTAAGGAGAGAAGGGAAAAGAGTTACCTCTGTCTCAGGAGCAACTAGCTAAGGGCTAGCTAAGCGGCTCCTCCAGGGCTGAGGTCATGGTCAGGCCCAAGGCAGGGAGGCCAGGGGGGCAACTGGAACAACAGGGAGCTGAGGAAGCAGAAAGCTTCTGCAGGTTCCTAAAGCCTCAGGCCAGGCCTTGTGGTCACCTCCTGTGGGGTGGAGGCGGGGGTGCAATGGGGTCCTAGAGGATATGACAGCTAAGCCGGGGGCTGAGGAAGGCAGGCCCACCACAGAATGGGCTTGGTTTGTGTCAGTTAGGGGTGGGGCAGAGAGGGGTGGGGGTGAGGGGATGGAGGAGGTGCTGAAAGCCTGTGCAGCCATGCGAAGGTCTGGGGACGGAGTAGCCCAGGAGGAGGAGACAGCAAAGCAAAGGGCCGGAGGCCGGGAGGACACTGGTCTACCAGAGTAACGGCGTGGCTGGAGTGCAGTGAGCAGCCTAGATCACACAGGGACGAGTCTGAATTTCATCCCAAGGCTGATGAGAAGCCATGAAGGGTTTGAGCCAAAAGACCAGGCGCCACGTGCCTCGGGTGGGTGCAGGCGGCTTGCTGCGGGGGGCTGCAGAGAAGCGGGGCTGAGAGCGGAAAAGCCATGAGCACGGAAAAGTGCCCTGGAAAGGTGAATCCCAGGGCCAAAGGTCAAGCATGGTAAAGTGTGTTGTGTCCTTGTCCCCAGCATCCCAGAGAGGCCAGTGTCATCTGTCCCTCTCACAGGGGACAGCCAGACGGACTCCGACATCCTGGCCTTCATCAAGGCCAGACAGAACATCCTGCAGAGGACAGGTAAGAGCCCCTTCCCCGGCAGCTCCTCCAGGGCCCAGGTCAAGGTCAGGCCCTAGGTTGGGGCAGGGGGGTAAAGCTGAAACAACAGGAAGCTGAGGAAGTAGGAAGCTTCCGGAGGTTCCCAAAGCCTCGGGCAGGGCCTTGCAGTCACCCGCCTTGTCCACTGCTGCCTCCTCCTGGAGACAGCCCCAGAAGGCAGTCTTGGACACACCGAGACGGACCCAGGGGGTGGCCAGCCCAGGGGCCCCTGCCTGCCCCACTTGGCAAAGCGCCCCTTCGTCCCCAGCTCTTTAGGATGTCTGGTCACCTGTCCCCAGAGCCAGCTCCCCTCCATCTGCCTGCTCCAAACAGGAAGTGCTGACCGACGGTTTGGGAACTCATTCAACCCCCAGCTCGAAATCTTACTCTCCTGTTGGAGCCTGGTTCTTGCCAGCGAGTTGTAGGTGTGAACACCACTTGAAGGTCTGAGCCCAAGGACATGGGAACAGTTAGAGAAGAAATACGTGGTGTGTCAAGAGCTGGAAGAGAAAGAGAAGGCCCAGCCTGGCCTCCGTCCCTGGCCTCCCCTGCTTCCTCGTGGCCCCTGCCCTCCCGTGCGGACAGGACTTCTTCCTTCTCCCTGGAGACCCGCAGGGCCCGGCCTCCATCCAGGGCCCCTGACCCCAGCCCTGCTTTTAGTCTTAGCCTCGTCCCAGTGATTCAAAGGCTATCCATCTGGCTTAGCGTCGCTTTCACACGGCTGCAAGGCACCAGACGGGTGAGACGGCCGCCTCTTGGACCTTCTGGGGGCCGACACCTGCCGTGAGAGGCCTACACTCAGCTTCACCTCCAGTTCCCTGCAGGCTAGCCTGCAGGAGGTGTGCACACGGATAGAGCGGATCCATGTCATATTGTCCTCCAGCCTCGCTGGGATCCACCCTGCCAACTGTTCTCTCCTCACCACTAGCACCAGCAACATCAGCGCCGCCGTCCGGTCTCTGCTGAGACCGGGGACAGGCTGGCTCTGCTGCCACTCTGCTGTGACACCTGGTGACGTAACTCGCCTTCTCTCATCGCAGCTTCCTTGTCTCAAAAAGAAAAATTTGAATTCAGATTCAGACTCTCCAAGCCACCCCCACCCCCGCCATCTCCCAAATACTCTAATGATATGTATCAGACCCAGAGCAATACTGGACAGCCAGTCGGTAAATAAGCACTGTGTTTATTAGGCACCTTCTGTATGCCGGGCACTGCACCAGTCCTGGGGCATATCAGTGAACAAGATGGAAGCCCTTGACAGGCTGGAAGGAAGGAGAGAGACTGTGAACACATCCCAGAGACGTAAGGTCATCCTCGGTGCCTACGAGAGCTCTGAAGTAGCTGGAATACGTGATGCATAGAGATCTCCAGAGAGATGCTTTTATCTGGGAGCAGAGAAGGGGGAGACTCAAAACTGAGGCCTAAGAGTGAGGATGACGCAGCCGTGCGGCTCTGGGGGCCAGGGCTCCACTCTGGGAGGAGCAGCAAGGGGCCAGCCCGGAGAGGAAGGACTCAGCTTAGTCACGGGGTGGGACAGAGGCTAGCACAGCTGGGGGCGGGGGGGCCAAGCCAGGGAGCAGGGCAGGATCCCACAGGCCTCCTGGGCCTGGCTTCTGCTCTAGGAGCGCACAGTGGGAACTCGGGGAAGAATGGAAACCATAGCGTGATGTGATCTGACCAGTGGTTTGGAAAGCTCACTCGGGCCACAGAGTGTCGTGTGGGCCACAGAGGACCAGGAGCAGCAGTTCTCAGGGAAGTACCTTCCCGGGACGGTCCGGATGGCCCAGACTTACTGCTGCCGGCATGTGACATGTGGGGGTCACAAAGATTTGTTTATACACTGAAAGGAACGGCCCAGGAGGGGGAAAAAAATGGAGGAGGATTTATGATGTGGGAAAGAGGACTAAAATGCAAGAGAACCTTCTTGGAGCTAGGAGACACCCCCACCCCCCGGAACAAATTCATAAAATTCAACCATCATTTGTCCCATCCAAAAGTCTACAAATAAGCAATATTTTAAAGTTCTGTTTACTCAGCTTTTGTTTCACACATTAGCGACATGACCCTCCAGCCCACTCGAAAGAGAAGAGGCAGACATCCAAGGTCTATGGCAGGATGGCATCTTCCTGCTAACACCAGGCCTGGCTGGTTCAGAAAACTGGGTCAAAGACTGGAGCACTCTTTTTTTTTTTTATTTTATTTGGCTGCACCAGGTCTTCGTTGCAGCACATGGGATGGTCCATTTTCATTGTGGCACGCGGACTCTTAGTTGCTACATGCACAATCTTAGTTCCCTGACCAGGGATCGAACCCGGACCCCCTGCATTGGGAGCGGCATGGAGTCTCAGCCACTGGATCACCAGGGAAGTCCCCAGAGGTTGGGGCACTTTCATTATGATGTTTAGAGCAGGTTACCAGTTATACGTTTTCTTCATGAACATTATTCATTGTGGCGCCCTCAACACGCCTGTAAGGCGCACAGAACCACGAGTGTGATCCCCGTTTTGACAGGAGAGGAAGCTGAGGCACGTGCCCCCCCTCACCGCGCCCCCCTGCAATGGCAGAGCCAGGAGAACCCAGGCCTCCCGCGCCCTCCACTGGGCCCAGCCGGCTGGAAAGCCAGCCTGCGGGCGGGTGTTTTCCCTCAGCTTCCACCCTCCCTGCAGCTGGGGAGCTTTGTTCTCCAAACAAACGGCAGCCTGGAAGTAATTCATCAAAACAAACACGAGTTCGAGGGTTCAGTTTTTATCCCCCAAGGGGAGGAAAATAATCCCGGGTTCCTCGTGACCGCGGGGCCCCAGGGAAGCTGACGACAGGGTGACAAAGGCCCCCTCTCCGGCCAGGTCAGGGCTGCAGAGCAGCAGGTGCGGTCTCTCCCCACCGACGCACGGCAGATGGCCCCGGTCCACCACGCCGCGCTGTCTACACAGCCCACTTATCAGGCCTCCCTGTGGGCAAACACACGGGCCGGGCCCAGGCACCTTGCCCTCCCCGCCGCAGCCAAAGCAAACACTGCCCGCCCCTGCCCTGGGCCCCTCTGCTCTTAATTCAGTGGCGCTGTCTGGCGGGGCTCCTTCACAAGAGCTCGTTATGGGGGATTTGTGACCGTCAGCCACGGAACAAGAGCCCGGAAAGGGTGATTTAGCTGGCTCTTAGGCTTCACCAAGGGCCAGGATGAATCTGTTTGATTTAGGATTCTTGGGGAAGCTGTGGAGCGTTTCAATCCCTGCCAGGGGCACACGTGGACAGGTATATCTCCCTCGGAAGGGGCATTAGTCATCCACAGTGTGAAAGCTGCTGTTTCTAGCTGCCAAAGGTGACTTCGAGAGTGGAGAAAATGAGATTAACCCCTTTCTAGATCCCTCCTTAATCCCTGAGTTTGGAAGAATGTCTGTCTGGAAACTTGATGTTTGCTGTGACCCCCCCATGACTACAACACCCTCTTCTCCAGCCAGAAGGAGCACCCTCAAAGCCCCCCTGCACCCCCAGCCCCAGCACCTCCGCTCTGAGAAGCCCCTGGCTTTCTCCTTCCATCAGGAGCCCTCCCAGAGACTGGGACGTAAGGGCTATCCATCTCAGCCCTGGGCGACCCTGGGCCACTCACCTCCTCCAGCCTCCCTGTCACCCCTGTCAGGCTCAGATTCCACCTTTGCCCCGGTGGGCAGCTCTCCTGAGACACGGTCCACAAAGTTCCCTCGTAACCTGCTGAGCGCCAGGGAGCCGTCAGCGGGGAAACTGGCCTGTGTGTGGAGACCTGATCCAATGCGGTGAGGTGCGGTGGTGGTTTCAATGGTATAGCCGTGCCCTCCACCCTGGGAATCCGCAGTCACCAAAAGCCCAGCATCGACCGGCAGCTCCATTACTTAAAATGAGGTTCGTAGAGAATGAACGGGAACCAGCACATTTGTTGTGAATGGAGGTCGATCTGTGGAGGAGCTGTGTCTCTGAATATTGTGCGCTCTGAGCCCATCCTGGGCCCTTTCTCAGCCCCACCCTTACCCCCAGTCCTCACCGCAGGCAGTGAAAGCCCTAGGGGGGAGCTGGCTCCGACTCTGTGCTCCTGGCCCAGGAATCCTGGCCCAGGACGCTTGTCAGTGGTGCAGAAGAAGCCTCAGACCCGTGACTTGGTCCACAACCACATGCATCACGGTCCCCAGTACCTGCCCTTGCCAACCCTTGGAACAGAGAGATGAAAGCAATGGGTTTGATCCTGGCCATTCTTCAGAACAGCCGGGGCCCAGAGATTCTGATTTAATCCGTCCTGAGAGTGGCCTGGGTATGAGGATTCCTAAGGGCGCCCTAGACATTTCCAACCTGCACCTGCAACCTGGGTTCCAAGCTGCCACCCAGCACCTGCTGGGAACCTTGGGTCCAGAGTGACTAGAACACATCACCTTCCCACGCTCTGGTGTGTCTGACTTTCTCCCTTCCTGGTCTAGGAGTCAATTAGGACAGCCAGGAATGTCTTAAAAATAAGGACTGGGCTTCCCTCGGTGGTGAAGAATCTGCCTGCCAATGCAGGAGATGTGGGTTCATTCCCTGATCCAGGATTATCCCACATGCCACAGAGCAGCTAAGCCCGTGCACCACAACTACAGAACCTGTGCTCCAGAGCCCGGGAGCAGCGACTACTGAGCCCACGCACCCTAGAGCCCGTGCTCTGCCACAAGAAGCCCCCGCAGTGAGAGGCCCACGCACTGCAACTAGAGAGTAGCCCCCACAGAAAGTCCGAGAAGCAATGAGGACCCAGTGCAGCCAAAAAATAAATAATTTTTTTAAAATAAATAAGGACATCTCAGGATTTCCCTGGTGGTCCAGTGGCTACGAATCCATATGCCAGTGCAGGGGACACAGGTTCTATCCCCGGTCCGGGAAGATCCCACATGCCGTGGAGCGACGAAGCCCACGGGGCCACAACTACTGAAGCCCTCGCTCCAGAGCCCGTGCTCCGCAACAAGAGGAGCCACCGTAATGAGAAGCCCACACCCCACAAATACAGAGTAGCCCCCGCTCAGCACAGCTAGAGAAAGCCTGCACAGAGAAGTGAAGACCCAGTGCGGCCAAAAATAAAATAAAGTTTTTAAATTTAAAAAAACAAGGACCATCTCCATTGAATTAGACAGTGAAGTCCACGGAACTAGACCTTGCCCATACAACTAAATCTGGGGATCAAGGGTTCATAGCCTTGAATCGTTTTCAACCTCTTCCTCCCATTACTTCCCACATTCTCTGCATCACAGAGAATCACCGATTCCCCCTCCAGAAGAGCACGCCGGCCACGCCCACACACCCCCACTGCGAGGCACCCACGTCCACACCTGGATGCTGCAGCCGCCTCGCCCCTCCGTCTCTCTGTTCACTGCAGTTTTTTAAAAAATACCGTGTTCTTTACCCGAGAACCTTCAGAAATTCTTATTATGGTAGCCAAACTTCAAGCAAATGAACTGCACATCCCCCATATTAGTTCTCATACTTTTCTGGGTCCAGTGAGTCTGAGTGGGGCCCAAGAGTCTACATCTCTTAACAAGCTCCTGGAGATGCCCGTGCCACTGGTCGGTGGACCCCACCTTGCAAAGCAAGGAACCACACTAGCTACTTGGCTTTTCCCAGGTACCTGGTCTACTCCAGTGATTTGGAAGCGAGAAAAGTGAGGCCCAGAGAACAGGCATGTTTTACCCAAGGTCACACCATGGGTTGGGGACCATCCTGGCTAGAACCCAGGGGTCTTGCTCCTTAGGCCAGAGAACCCTTTCTTCATGTCCCACCATGGGAAGATATAGCATGGGGCCACATGGTCAGGAGGAAACATCAAAGAATATAATGAATAGCTGGGGCAAAAAGCAAGGAGCGAATCTGCAAGAATGAAACAGCTGTGTCAGCAAAAACCGTGGAGTTGGAAAATGAGTGTGGGTCCTGGCTCAGGGTGATGAAACTTTTGCAAAGAGCAAAGTAGGCAGGCATTTCCTACAGTGTTTGGGGAGTAGACACAGCCCCCTGGGAGTAAGGCCCTGAGCGGTGCCCCACCTGACACCCACCTGCTCCCCTCGCCCTTCCACCCGAGAGGTCCGTGACCCAAGCAGGGCCTAACCGAGAACACCCATCTCCTTTCAGGTTTCCAGTAAGCACCGGCGGTGCATTGCGGCAGCAAGAACGGACTCCAGACGAAGGTCTCAGCTCCAGCAGGGATCTGTGGCCTGCTGGAAGCAATTGGTGACCTGGATCCCAGTCGGGGGGTTGTATTTCTTTAAGGATGGAGCCCTGGATGCTGCCAGTGGGGCTGGGGCCAGGCTTATGGTGCTGTCCTTGCTGTGGGTGCTGGAGCCGTGGGCAGCCAGGCAGTGACGGGTTCTAGGGGTGGAATGAGGGCTTTAGCTCACCCTTGCTGTGGTCTACACATAGACGACTACAAGCCTTTGAGATCCTGAAACAGTTCCATCCTAGCGCAGTGGCAGGGAAGCTCACACTGGTAGAAGGAGGAGGAAATGATAATGGGTTATCTTTAGCTACGGGGTTGGCCAAAAAGTTTGTATGGGTTTTTCTGCAACATCTTACAGGGAAATTCCAAATGAACTTCTCGGCCAACCCAATATTTTCCCGCCACTCCCCTGCCCCAGACCCTGGTTGAAACGCCCAGAAATGGCTGGGGCAGCCACACAGCAGGTCAGACCAAAGACAAGGCAGTGGACAGCCGCAGGGCATCTGGATGGCCAGCCCTGCCCTCCCAGGCCAGACTCCGCAGCATCACTCTCATGGTCCAGATAACCCACGGTGACACCTGAATCAGCTGCGTCTCCAGGGAGCCACCCCTACGGCTGCACCCGGAGAGCAATGGACGGCTCCCGGGAGCTCCGCTGAGAACCGAGAGGAGCGGTGTGGGCGCCTTGGGCCTCCCCTTCACCCCGTGCCTCGGGGCTGGGCAGGGTTTGGGTCAGTTCTACCCACTCCCACGGAGGACCGCATCTCAGGGAGCTCTCTCAGCACTCCTGGCCCAGGGCCAGTGGAGGGTGGGCCGCCCCCTAGAGGCCCTTGGGGGGACTGCCCCCCGCCTCAGGACGCTGGCAGTAAGTCCAAGCCAGCTGCAGGGGGGTGGGCAGGGGGAAGGGGAGGGACCCTGGAAGTGCAGCTAACCAAATAAAAGCGCTTGTCCACTGCCCTGTCTCCTCTGGCCCATGAGTCGCCCTGGGGAGGGAGCAGAGAGAGAGTACGACATAGTCAGTTTCCCCACCCACCCTCCTGACCCTTTCAGGTCTGGGTAACAGGATCGTGCAAGAGAAGCTAGGTGATTACATTTCAAAGCTAGACAGAGCTCCTCTGGCCCACACCTGTGTTGATAACTTTAGAAAACTGAAGCGGGGCAGGGGTGGGCTTTCCTGGTGGTTCAGTGGTAAAGAATCCACCTGCCAACGCAGGAGACACAGGTTCCATCCATCCCTGGTCCAGGAAGATCCCACATGCCGAGGAGCCGCTAAGCCCGTGAGCCACAGCTCTTGAGTCTGTGCTCTAGAGCCCAGAGCCGCAACTACTGAAACCCCGTGTGTCCCACAAGAGGAGCCACTGCAGTGAGAAGCCCCAGCTCCCTGCAACTAGAGAAAGTCCGTGTAGCATCAAAGACCCAGCACGGCCAAAAATAAACGCATAAAATTATTTTTAAAAAAGAAAGAAAAATGAAGTGAAAGGGAGGTCCTGGTTGTTGATTATACAGCCAGTTAGCGGCAGAGGTCCCCTCCTCGGGTGGCTTTCCCTGATCACCCCAACTAGAGGGACACCCCCACCCTGGTGACCCTCTATGCCGTCACTCTATTATCTTTTCATCACTGCCTGACAGATGTCAGATCTTTATTTGCTTTTCTTTTTTTTTTTCCCCCTTTATTGGCCATGGTGCACATCTTGTGGGATCTTAGTTCCCCACCCAGGGTTTGAACCCAGGTCCTCGGCATTGAGAGCAAGCCGTCCTAAACACTGAACTGCCAGAGAGTCCCCTATTTGCTTCTTCTCTAATGGTCTTCAGAGCCCACCACCACCTAGACTAAGAGCTCCACGACAACAAGGGATTGCCTGTCCTGCTCATCACTGTGTCCCCGGTACCATGTCCTTGGTTCACGAGTGCAGAGTCAGAGCCACTCTCCTGCTTCTTGGGCCCCCGTGACACCCCCCGGGCCCACTGGGCATCCTGGCCCCCACGTGGCATGTGGCAAATCCTTGGGAAAGTCCACAGAACCAGTGAGGGGGGGTGCAAATGGCCTTCACAGCCTGATTCTAGAAGCCTCCCCAGGAGTCCGCAGGGCACATACATGTTCTTTCTCTCTCTCTCTCTTAAGAGCCCCGAGGATGGCAGGGAGTGGGCCAGGCTCCCTCAGAAACAGACTCAGAGTACCCGGCACACCTTGGCACCCAGCCCTCTGGAGCTGGTTGGTCTGCGGACCATAGCGCTCCTGCCCAGAAGTTACCTCCCCGACCCAAGGGCCTCGTTGACAGGGATGTGTGACGTGGCCCCACGCAGAGCGCAAACCCGCCTCCTAGAACAGTCTCACTGAGGCCGGAGAGGAAAAGACGAGAACACAGCCAGCCCCAACACAGCCAGCCCCGGAAGCCGCCCACTCCCCGCAGAGGCTGGCCTCTGACGTGGACGGCCGCTCCCCCGGTGCAAATGCCCCTCAGCCCTGCGGGCCCTGCAAGTGGGCGGAGCGGAGGAAACGTTCTGGAAAGACCCTCCAGCAGTTCCCCCTTCCCGCCCCCTGCACCGGGTTATGGAGAGCCGTGAGGAGGTCCCGGGTATCTGAGCTCACTCCAGGCCGAAATGTGGCGTTTTTTGCAAAACATCTTCCGGAAAGCAGCCTGGCCAGTGATTTCCCACCTGGGTCCTACTAGGACCGAACTGGCTCTGCCAGTGACAGGAAGTGTTAGGAGGAGGGAGGCTTAGAATGTGGCTTTCTGGGACCTTGGAAAGGGGCTGGTTTTTAGAAAGCAGAAAGAGAAGTTGTGGTAGACTGAATAACCTGCCTGAATTCTTCACCCCCTATGTAACAGAGTTTTGGCCATGGCCTCATCAGGGTAGAGTATGCCTCCCTCCCCCTTCAATATGGACTCGGCCCTGCAACTTGCTTTGGTTAGTGGGGACGTTGGCACCTATGGTACAAGCAGAGGCGTGAAATGTGCCGACCTGGCTGGGCCCACCTCTTGCCAGGCTGGTGATCTCTGCTTGGCAAGAACATGCCCCAGGCAGGCGCTGGCCCCTCGAGCCCACACCCCAGAACACGCAGCGAGCAGACCCGAGCCCAGGCCACAGCCTGGAGTCGAGCCCCGCAGCACTGGAGCCTGGATTCCCAGGTCTGCTGAGCCTCGGCTGACCCGAGGAGCCATTCTCCTGAGAATAAATGCTTGCTGTCATTGGCCACTACGACTTGCGGGGGCGGGACTTGCTATGAAGCATTAACTGTGGCAAGAGCCACTGAAACTGAAACCCAGAGATCCTATGTGAACAGACCCAGGGTTTCTCAGAGTTCATTTCCTTCCTTCTATGCCGCCTATCCAAAGGCACTTGAGGGTTTCCGTGCCGGTCCAGTGGTTAAGATAAGACCTGCCGACACAGCCGCCACGGGTTCCATCCCTGCTCCGGGAAGGTCCTACATGCCACAGAGCAACTAAGTCCGCGCCCCACAACTGCTGACGCCCATGCCTAGAGCCTGTGCTCTGCCACAGAAGAAGCTCGGGCACCGTGAGGAAGAGTGGCCCCCACTCGCTGCACCTGGAGAAAGCGGCGAAGGCCCAGCGCAACCAAGAAATAAAACACTAGTAGTAGGGAAAGTCACTCAGTCCTGCGACCTCATGGACTGTAGCCCACCAGGCTCCTCTGTCCATGGGATTCTCCAGGCAAGAAGACTGGAGTGGGTTGCCATTTCCTTCTCCAGGGGATCTTCCCGACCCAGGAATCGAACCCATGTCTCCTGCATTGCAGGCAGATTCTTTACCGACTGAGCTAGGAGGGAAGCAGGCACTTGAGGACAGGCTGTATGGAGCTGGCACTTTCGGCCACGATAGAGCACCAGAGACCTGATGCAGCCTCCTGCGCTAAGCAACTGAAAACTAGACAAAACCCATAAAACAAGGGTTTCCCGACATGCGACCAAAGGCAGTACAAGACCTGGAACCCCAAGAGAAGAGAAACGAGTGAGGTGAGCCCACTAGTCACCCATGTGCAGGGCAGGCAGGCAGTGCAGGTGGTAACCTCCCCTGTCAGCCCTCAACTGGTAGGGGTGGGAGTTGAGAGATAAACAGCCCAGCCCCCTTCCGCCCCATGGGACAACCCTGAGTGAGCCCTACACAGGTGGTGTCCCCCAGGGCCCCCACAGGTGGACCCCCTGGGTGCCCACAGCAAGCACCTGCTCCATCACACGTGCGGGGCTGCCCACTTTCCTCCCCTGCCCCCTTCCCCGCTTTCTTGGAATCCCTTCCTGGGGTCAGTTCCCAGATAAACCGCGCATACCCCTATCTGGTCTCAGAGTCTGCTCCAAGGTCAATCTAACTCAGGCAAGGACATCTATTTCAGAGTCACAGCGGGGGGCTCTTGCATCAAGCTGTCTGGGCTGATGAGAATGGGAGTCCCCCCAACTTAAACTAGAGCCCCCCCTCTCAATCTCACTACACACTGGGGCTCAGGGAATGATCTCTCATGAGAAAGGAATCCTGCTGCCCCAGTAAACATGGAATCTTCTGAACGAGATCAATAACAGGTGTGCTTGTCTGATTGTGTCTTCAGCCTCTTTCCGCTTGGCTTTGCCCACCTCACCCCACCCCACCCCCCAGGGGGACACCCCCCTGACTCTCTGGCCAGCAGGGCACTCACACCCACAGGCCCTGCCTCCCACACGGGAGGCTCTCCCACACCCTTCTCGGTGGGGACACCGCCAGGAGCCCAGACAACCACACACCGGGCTTGTGGCTCTGGCCCCACGCGCCACCGTGTAGGTGGGCACCGTTACGGCGGCAGGATCTGAGCCTGGAGCCCGACACCTGCCCGCTCCCCTGCAGGGGGCGCACCTGGGCCAGGCGGGCCTCAGCCCCTCCCCTGATCCCTGGTCCAGAACGTGCCTTTCTCATTTGTGCAGATAGGCGCCTATGGAGCCACGCCGTGAGCGAATACCCATGTTGGACGGCGGCTGAGCGAGCTGGCCCGCCCTCCGCTCCCGGCTCATTCAGACGGAAAGAGGCCCGCGTCCAGCTGCTGTTTGCTCTGCATCCTCTGACCACTGTACATGAGATTGATCGGGGGTGGGGGCGAGGGTTGTTTTTCTTCTTTTTTCCTCCAATCTCCTTATTAGTTCAGCCTCAAAAGGTCCCTTATCACTGCCGGATGTCAGGCCACACTCTGCCAGCAGGCCTGGCC
Source organism: Dama dama (assembly GCF_033118175.1). Lineage (NCBI taxonomy): Eukaryota > Metazoa > Chordata > Mammalia > Artiodactyla > Cervidae > Dama > Dama dama. The sequence continues at coordinate 15,619,116 of NC_083687.1, read as the reverse complement.
ACGTTAGACTCTCCATTAATTGATTTTGCCCTCCCACCTTGGGGAAGCGCAAATCGGGGCTGCCCATTAGCAGCAATAATTCCCTGAAAGAGATGATAAATCATGCCCCGTGTCCGTCCATCGCTCCCAGCGGAGTGGCGCCCACGTGGGGAGGTGTTGTGCAGGCAGGGACCATGTCGGATGAGCAGGGGAGGTCCCGCAGGCCTGAAGTTTCCCTCCCAAACCTGGCCGGGCCGGGTCACAGCCAGGCAGAGGAGCAGCCAAGGCAGGTGCCAACACACAGAGGGCACCCAGCTCGCATACTGAACGAGGGAAGCGGGAGTGGACAGGCACTTGCCCTGGAGTGCAGAGTGCTTTGGGGACCCATCGAGCTGAGCCCCTGAAATCCACCAGGAAGGCTTCATCCTTTAGCTCTGTGGTCCCCTTAAGCCAGAAGAGCTCCTGGGAAAGACTGTGTTAAACTCCAGCCAAGTTATGCCCTGTGAGGGAAGCCCTGGTGGCTCAGACTGTAAAGAAGCCGCCTGCAATGCAGGAGTCACAGGAGACTGGGGTTCGATCCCTGGGTGGGGAAGATCCCCCGGAGAAGGGAATGGCTACCCACTCCAGTATTCTTGCCTGGAGAATTCCATTGACAGAGGAGCCTGGTGGGTACAGCCCAGGGGGTCACAAAGAGTTGGACATGACTGAGCAACAAATACACAATGCTCTGTGAGAGGAAACAGCAGCAGAAGGGAGAAACGAGGCGAGGCCCTCAACAGTGGGGGCGAGACCTCCCAAAGGAGTAGGGTCTTCACCCACAGTGAGCCTGGCATCCTTCCTGTCCAGGCCCTGAGGGAGCCCTGTCCACCTGCCACTGACAGCTCTCCCATCGTGCTCGCCCATCTCCCCCTTCCTTTCCTTCCACCTGAGAACCACCACCACCACCTGCAGACCACACTCAGCAAGGATATTCACACAGAAGAGGTTGCTAAGACCCGCCCAAGTCCCCAGACAGCAGCAGGTGAGCTTTCCAAATGGTAAAGGAGAACTCTTCACATACTGAGCTTCTCCCAGGCAATAAAATGGGATTTGATTATCACACGGCTGGCAGGTGTGTAAGCATAAACCTAGCTTAGAGCCAGGACCGAGGGTGAGATGTGTGACCCAGATGCTTGCTTCTGCCCCAGGACCAGCAGGCCTCCCAGCATGGTGCTGTCTGAGAAAGCTCTGGGTGTGAGGAGGGCCTTACAGGAGACGGCTGTGGACCCCCAGGTGGCCTCAGGGACCCAGAGCCAGCAGGACTGCAAGGAAGGCACCTGCCATGCCACCCCCAGACAGGGCCCCAATTGAACCTTGAACTTATCTAACCATTGAGAAGTAACAATCCCTAACTGTGGCTTAAACAAATCGGGCTTAGGTTTCAAACCCGTTTAAATCTAGAGGTAGGCGTGTGTAGGAATCAGCTGAGCGTCTTTGCGATGCTCTTGACCTTTCCCACAAGGACACGGGGTGGCTGAGCAGAGGCCAGCATCTGCGATCCCCTGATCCCCTCCCCCTCTCTGGGCCCCTCTCCTCCGCTTTCACCTGTGTTTGCTTCCAATGGCCTGGCCGCACCTGGGGCTCCTCGGTGGACTGTCCACAGGCTCCTGGAGCCATTTTGCCTGCAGATGCAGAGCTAGAAATGCCGGAATGACTGCCTGGGCTGAGAAGATGATAGCCCGGCCTCCCTGCCTCCAGCGGACTAACTGGGTGCACTTCACCCATCAGGGCTCCCCGGAAACCAGGGGAGGACTGGGTGACGGTGCTCTGTTTAACCCCTATGGGTCTTCACTTCCTTCACTGCCCATACACAAAGCCCCCTTGCAGGGCTGTTCCTGAGACAGTGAGGAGCAGGATTATCATGATGGGTGAAATCAGCCAGGCTCCACTGCCTGGGGCTGACGTGTACAAATGTGGGGTTCTGTTCGCTGAGAAGGCGGGAAAAGCTATCAGCGTGGCAACTCGTGTCTGCGGGCGCAGCTCGTTACAGGAAACGCCAGAGAACACAAGCAGATTACTGACAACCCTCACACACTGCTGGTAGGGATGTAAAATGGCACAGCTACTTTGGAAGACAGTCTGGTGGTTCCTCAAATAATTAAGCATAGAGTGACCATGTGACCCAGCAATTCTACTTCTAAGTACACTATAGGGGAGAGATGAAAAGTTACAATCCCACTAAAAGAGACTCGTACATGAACACTCATAGCAGTATTATTCATAACAGCCAAATATCTATCAACTGATAAATGGGTATATAAATATACATAAAATGTTGGTACATATCCATGGAATGAAATACTATTCAGCCATAAAGAATGGACTGCTGACACTTGCTAAATTTTGGATAAACCTTAAAAACATTATGCTAATTGAAGAAGCCAGACACAAAAGTCCACATATTGTATGACTGCATTTAAGTGAAATGCTGTCTAACAAGGTCCTATTGTATAGCACAGTGAACTACTGATATATTCAATATCCTGTGATTATAAAGGAAAAGAATTTTTTTTAATGTATATATGTGTGTAACTGAGTCACTTTGCTCCACAGCAGACATTGGTACAATGGTGTTAATCAACTACACTTCATTTTTTTTTTTAATTTTTAAACATGTCCAGATTAGGGAAATCCTGAGACAGCAAGTTAAAGGTTGCCAGAGGCCAAGGTGGCAGACTGGATGGATGGGGGTGACAGCTAAAAGGTACAAGGTTCTGCTCTGAGGTTTTAAAAACATTTTAAAATTGATCTTGGGATAGTTGCAGGCCTCTGAATATACTTGAACAGAGAAACCATTCAATTATATACTTTAAGTGTGTGAATGGTAGCATGTGAGTTATTAAAAAAAAAAAAAAAAAAAGCTGCTACAAATACACACACACATGCAGAGAGAGAGGAAAACACCCGCGATTCCACCCACCCAGAGTGAACCACTGCTAACGCCTCCAGGCCAGGAGGTACTTTTTATAGTTTCTTTTTACTCACACATACATCTCACCGACATAGCCTCCCAAGGGAACCTGCTAAGGGTTTCAAGTGAGGAGGGTTTTCAGCAGAAACTCTAAAGCAAATGCTTCCAGTTTATTAAGAACACCAACCCTCACACTTTTCCTGATCCAGACTGTCATTTGTCCGTTTGCTTTCTCCTGATTTGTCACCCAGGTCCCTCATCCTCGGGTTCCCCCAAGAGGCGGGTCCACCCTTCCAGCCTCACTTCGTAGCCAAGGCAACTGAGTGCAAGTTCTATGCACACCTGTTCTGATTTCTTCCCAGCTCCTGAGCCTGGGGCTCGGAAGACGTCATGGGTGAGAAGCTGGGAGCATCCGATTTGGTCCCCAAACACCCATCCGACTTGGAGGCAGAAAGTGAGACATGAAGGCCTCGGGAGGACTGTTAGGTCTCTTTGAGGGGTCCTTGCCTCTGACCTGCTGCTCTCCATGGGGAAAAAGAAAAGCCCGGGCGGGGGGTGGCAGACCTGTTTGCATTCAGGGCACTTAGTGCAACCAAGCTGAGCTGCACTGTTCAAACAGACTCCCCAGCCTCCCAACACCTGTGCCGCCAGGGAGGGTGAGGCAGGCAGGAGGCTGGACGCAGGTCCCCGGGTGCTTCCCGCCTCTGTTTCCACAGCCACCCCCACGGCCCTGGCACAGTCCTGGGCCCGCCATGCCCCGTGCCGGGCTCTGCAGCCGCTGGGGCGGCCGGGTGCTGCCCCTGCTCCTGGCCTACATCTTCTACCTGCTGCTCGGTGCCACCATCTTCCAGCTGCTGGAGAAGCAGGCAGAGTCTCAGTCCAGGGACCGGTTTCAGTTTGAGAAGCTGCGCTTCCTGGAGAACTACACCTGCCTGGACCAGCAGGCTGTGGAGCAGTTTGTGCAGGTGAAGGGGAGAGGCTGATGTGGGACAGGGGTGGTGGGGGGGATGCAGAATGCAGGTCTCACCTCGGGTCCAGAGCCATCACTGATGGCTGAGGCCCCATTTGGAAGCCGAGTGTGATGGGAACAGAGGGCCAGGGGAGACCTAGGCACAGATTCTGGCCTCCGGGGTCTATAACTGGATTGCTGTGAGACACTGGGCAAGTCACTTAACCTCTCTGGTCCCCTTCTAGGTGAGGAGATGTTTGAGAGCTGATTAAAAGCTCTTTCTAGGCAGCCACTTGCTGCATAAACGTGAACCGTGTGTCAGGGCTATCAGCATTGTACACACTTCTGCCCCCATGCTCCGGAGCTTCCCCTTCCCCGGCTCCGGGCAGCTTCTTCCTCTGCCCTCCCGCTAGCTCACCTCCCCCCTCCCCGGGATGCTGACCACACCGCGGGTGGGAGACGCAGATAAAGGTCAGGAGCAGCCACCACATCGGCCTCCGTGGACCTGGGCTTGATGAGCAACCGCCAGGGTGATTGAGCCCCACCCCTCTGGGGCCCACAGGGCGTCTCTGGTGACAGAGTGGGTCAGACCTGCTTGGGTCCCTTCTGTAGAAACTCTGGGGCCCCAGTCCCCTCTCCCCCGGAAACCAGCCAAAACCAGGTTGTTGTGGGAGAGGGTGAGACCAAGAGGTCCAGTGGGGGACAATACCCACTGCAAAGAAACAAGCCAAGTGCAGATTCATCACAATGACTGGTCTATACTGAGTGTTTATAATGTGCTCCAAACAGCAGGGAGCAGGGCCATCACGATGGGGTCCGACCAGTCCTGGTCCATCCCCCCGGGCCCAGTGCTTCCTATGTGTTTCCTCATAATTACCTATTGCCACCACTCTCTCAGGTTTGCAGGTGGGGACTGGGCAACAGAGAGGAGAAGTATGTTGCCCAGAGCTGCGTAGTTAATGGCAGAGGCAGAACTCGAACCCAAGCCAGCTGCTCCTCGCCACACAGGTTAACCTAAGTGCAGAGGGCAGCTCTCAATGTCTGGGCCCTGGCCTAGCAGCATCTGCCCCACGTGGGCGCTCCTCACAAAGGCCACCCCTCAGGTCCCACCCCAGACCTCCTGAGTCAGGAACTCCAGGGGGCAGCCGAGGCAACAGGCTGTGTGTTAACAAGTCCTCAGGCCACACTGATGGACCCCCAAGATTGGGGAATAGCAGGCCTAGGAGATGGAAGGTGGTCTGGCTGGTCAGAGAACTTTCTAGAGCCGTGAGAGGCCCTTTCTCCCAGGAAATGGGGCTTCCGGCCTCAGGTTTCACTTCCTTGCTCTCCAGCAGCACAGGGCTGGGACCACAGCACCCCAATCGGGGCTGAGAAGGGCTCAGGATGCGGAGTAAGGCAGAGGCCCTGGAACCCCCCCACCCTCAGCTCCTGGTTGGAAGCAATTCCCGGAGCTGCGGAGGGAACGGGCAAAGGACTGGTAGCTGGTATGTAATTAAAGGCACAGGCTTGACTGCAATCCTGAGGGAGGTGCCACTGATGAAAGGCCCCCAGACCTCCCCGGGGGTCCTCAGCATCCTTGGGAGGGACCCTCACTTGCCAGGGGATGTCCAACTGAGAGGCAGAAGAATGCCAGGGTAAGATTCCCAAAGAACACACATGGTGGTCATCTCTCGGTGTCAGCGCGGGATTGCTTCCAGGAAGCCCAGCGGATGTTCTCCTTGTCCGTGAATGTGAACCTAGCCGGTGTGCATCTCCTGGATACGGAGGGCCTGCTCTGCTGTTCAGATGACAATGGGGGGTGGAGCTAAACAGTAATAAAAACAGTATTGAAGGCCTACACCATCAGGGAACTTGCCCAGGGTGCAAGTCTGCCTTTCTCACCTGGGCGCCAGGATTCTTGGAGAAGAATGGACAGTCCGTTCGCACTGGGAGCCCCGCCCCCAGCACCCTCCGCATTGCGGCCCCGCCTCTGCAGGGTGGAGACCCCTAGGCTGGTGGAGGGGACAGCCGGGTCTTAGAACCAGTGCTGCTCCCATGGGCGAGGGTCTCTGGGGAGCGGGCGTGTTCTGGAATGTTCGGTTCTGGCCTCTCTGGGTGTGTGGGAAAGAGAAAGAGGCCAAGGTTCACATGAGACGAGGCCAATTCTGCCAAAGTGAGGAGAAGCAGACAGCCCTGATCACGACATCCAGACTGGCCTGGCCCTCAGAGGGGTCACCCCCAGCCCCGGCAGAGCTTGCTCACCAGGCCAGCGGGGAAACGGTTCCCACAGGCGCTGGAGGCTGGAGCTTCCTCCCGCCCCGCTCCCCCTGCCTCCCTCCGGCTTTGGGGGCTCTATCAGGTGGCTAGGCTGCACAGCTGGGGCAATTCACGGCTACAGGGGAGGGGTTTGGCAGAAGACGGGGGCGGGTGTCCTGCCCACCTCCGAGAGGGCTTGGCGGGGTACAGAGGGGCTTAGGCTTGAGTCTGCAGGGTTCAGGTTCTATAAACAATAGCATGCACACATGCGCAATATACGGCACACATGCACACACCACATGTATACAACACACCACACATATACACAACCAACACACACACACACACACACATAGGAGACCTTTGCCCTGGCCTCTGATGGAATTTCTCCTATAGACCTGGGACTCACCAGGGGGCAGCAGAGGGCAAGCCTTCCAGCTCACCTGGAAGCTCAGCGAATTCGAGGTCCTCTGTCCACCATCAGCCCCAAGAGAGGGCAGCCCCATGGCCTTCCTGCGGTCCCAAACCTCATGTTCGCGAGTACACCTTTCCAGGAACATCCAACCTGAAGTCTTCTCGTTGTCCTGGCAACCCCTGGGGTCTCACCCTCTTGGCTCTAGGCAATATCTCCCACCTGGACCACTCCATAAGCACCGTCTTCCCCCTTGGGGCCGTCTCCCCCCCCAACTAGCCACACTTAAAGCCCATATCACACTCAGCCCTTGGCCAGCGAAGCAGGAAGTGAGCTTGGAATTCAGCAACCTTGGGCAAGTCAGCCACTTTGAGCTTTAGTTTCCTCTTCCATGAAATGGGAATGTAACTAAGAACTTCCCCTGAGACAACAGGGGAGCGCTCAGCGGGGAGGCTGGCCACCAGCTGGTGCTGTCAGCAACCTCTTCCTCCCACCCCCTGCTGCTCCCCCAACCCAACAGGTCATCATGGAAGCCTGGGTGAAGGGCGTGAACCCCAAAGGCAACTCCACCAACCCCAGCAACTGGGACTTCGGCAGCAGTTTCTTCTTTGCAGGCACGGTCGTCACCACCATAGGTAAAGCGTTGGGGTGGAGAAGGCCACCCCCCGTACCCCCGCTGAAGTTTGAGTTCCCCAAAAGCAAAGGCCGAGACAAGGATGTGGTTTATCTCGGAGACGATTCTGGGAAGCAGGAGAAGTGGGAGAGTGAAACACGAAGAGGAGATAGGGCAACAGAGTTTGCAGTGATGAGCAGGGGACTGGTTAGGGCCATTGGGTCCAGCAGTGCTGGGGACCCTCTGAGAAGCCAAGGAGAGCCCAGCCAACCGGGGAGGAAGCAGGCTATTTATCTACCGACTCCTGCCCTGGCTGGTTGAGGACTGAGTCCGGATGTATGAATCCTCCACAGGACCAAACATGCTCCTGTGGCCCGAAGAACCCCTCGGGTGGAGAAAGAGGCAGGGACTTGGGGTGGAGAGTCCCCTGTGTGTCCAAGAGCTGTCCACTCAGCTGCAGCTGCTGTCCCGGTGTTCCCAGGGGACAGAGCACCAACAGCATCTGCTCTACTCCCTCAGCCAGAAAACCCACTCCCCCTCCCACAAGGAACCCCTCCATCCCGCGAAGCCCAGTCTCCCCATTCATTCAATTAAGTTCGGTTCCACACACTGTCCTTGAATTCAGGTGACATTAAAGCAGAGTGGAGGTGGCGGAGTATGACCCTGGATCAGACCCAAGGATAGAGTGTAGATAGCAGAGTATGACCTTGGATCAGACCCAAGCTTGGCTCTCAAGGAGCTTCTGATCCAATAATGAAGGATAAGATAAGCACGCTAAAAATAGGAGCACAGGGCAAACTAGATAGCTAGATAGGAATGACACAAAGCACTGTGGGGAATCACACCTGGTAAAGAGGAAGAGCCTGGCAATCAGGAGGGCTTCCTAGAGGTGGTGTTTTTGGAGATGAGCCTTCGAAGGATACTTACCGATCGAGATCATTCTAGAAGAGGTTGAGAAGAGTGTTCATGGGAACAGAGGAGATTTCCCTCCAACTCCCCCCCAACCCCCCAGCCTTGCACCTCTCCTCCCTCTGGTGGTGGAAAACCAGCCTCTGCTAGAGTGTCAGGGGGGCCATTCCGAACTCTCCCTTCCTCATATTTGCACCCTCTCCCCCACCTGCAGGATATGGGAACCTGGCGCCCAGCACAGAGGCAGGCCAGGTCTTCTGTGTCTTCTATGCCCTGGTGGGCATCCCTCTCAACGTGGTCTTCCTCAACCACCTGGGCACAGGGCTGCGTGCCCACCTGACCATGCTGGAGAGGTGGGAAGATCAGCCCAGACGCTCCCAGGTAAGGTCCTCCCTCCCCACAGCCACACTGGGACAGAGTCTGTTGCAGGTCAAGTCCCCCAGAAGCTGACACGGAGACAGAGATTGGCTCGCAGGGTGTTAGGGGTCGACACCCATGGAAGAAAAGGACCAGGTGGAGGGAGGAGCGAAATTGTGATGCAGGCTGGACAAAGCCTCAGCCCACCCCTCAAGGAGCTGGGCAGGTTCCGGTGGCACAAGCTGTCCCACAGTGGGCGCTGACGTGGCCAGGACTCTGCCCCAGCCTCAATCGGGCATGGCAAGGTGTGCCCTTGGCCCAGACTGAAATACACCCTGAGCGAGAGAGATGGCTGGAGGCCACCTGCTGGCGGCTTGGCTAGGCCTTCTTCGAAGGCGGATCTGTCTGGGCACACACTTCCGTGGTCATTAGAGAACTCCAATAGCCATCTCCACACCACCCTGAGCACGCCCAGGGCCCACCCTGTCCTCTGGTCCCTTGCAAAGCTATGCAAAGTGGCAGAGGTGTAGGACTGGGGACAGCTCAGTGACCGTCTTCCATCCCAGATCTGAGTCCTCGGGGTCCTGCATGTGTGGACACCAAACCTAAAGGCATTTCCTACTTGACCCACCGATACAATCCCGCTGACCAGCTCTTTCTCTGGCCCGGACAAGATCTCACACACACAGAGACACAACCCCCGCCCCACAGGGACCTGACTATGGCCCAGCCTGCTTCCTAGCTCACCCCAGACCCCCTCCCCTGCTTATAACCACGGGCCTTCCGAGCGGACTCAGAGGCTCCCCTGCTTCCAGCTGCTGCAGACCCTGGGCCTGGCCCTCTTCTTGGCACTGGGGACGCTGCTCATTCTCATCTTGCCGCCCATGATCTTCAGCCACGTGGAGGGCTGGAGCTTCAGCGAGGGCTTCTATTTCGCCTTCATCACCCTCAGCACCATTGGCTTCGGGGACTATGTCGTCGGTGAGAAAGGGGCAGACACAGATCACAGGGTTGGGGGCCACCGGGATTCGGGGGAGGGGGAGATGTCAGCAGAGGGAGGGGGGTAATTCTTGAGGACCAGAGAGCCCCTGGTTATTCAAGGGAGACAAACACTTTGTGACGCTGCTGCGAATTCTCACAGCAGCCTCAGAAGTCACTGGTCTGGGACCCCATCACCCTTCCCCCGCCCCAGGGGGAGGCTGGTGGGAACCCTTTCGGAACCTGGAGGATGGCTGTCCCTCAGACCCCTGGCACCGATCGTGTCCCCCTTCCCTGCCAGGCACGGATCCCAGCAAGCATTACCTCTCGGTGTACCGGAGCCTGGCGGCCATCTGGATCCTCCTGGGCCTGGCGTGGCTGGCGCTGATCCTCCCCCTGGGCCCCCTGCTTCTGCACCGGCGCTCCCAGCTCTGGCTGCTCGGCAGAGGCCTCGGTTTCAAGGAAGGGGGAGCCCCCGAGACCGAGGGGCTCCCTAGACCTCAGAAAACTCCCATCTCTGCATGAGCCCCCCCCCAAAACCATGGCCGCAGAAGCCCCTCCCAGCATCCTTTGTCCACCCCATAGGCCCCCTGGATTTCCTGCCACACCTCCTCCTCGGCCAACCCACTCACTTCCCAGCCAGAGCTGGTCTCAGGAGCTCTCCAGAGAGAGAAAGGAGACAGGAGGGCCCAAGAAAGTGACAGAAAGGAGACAGAACGGCAGACAGATGTGCGCTGTGATCCCTGAGCCCCTCCCTCCAAAGTGACCTGAGGGGACATCCCTGGTGGTCCAGCAATTAAGGCTGTACTCTTCCAATGCATGGGGCGTGGGTTCAATCCCCGGTCGGGGAACTAAGATCCCACATGCCGTGCAGCATAGCCAAAAAATTTAAAAAAAAAAAAAAAAGTTGAATCCAGACCTGGATCGTTATGACCAAATCTCCATCGCGCTTCCTGAACTGCACCCCACGCCCCACCCCAGAAGATCTCATACAGGAGGGCACACAAAGGACCACTGAATCTGCCGCATCTGACATGTGTGGGGCGTCATCAGGCCCCCAGTGTGTGTAGGGCGCTGGGCCAGGCTCCAGGGCAGCTACGGTGACACTCCTGCCCCCCAAGTGGAAGGACTAGACAAGCAGAGAGGCAACTCCGACCCAGTGGCCAAAACCTCACGGCAGGGGCAGACCAGGGTATGATGCGAACCCATGGGACCCGCTGACGCAGGCAGGGACTCTGTAGTCATCATCATGCAAAGAGGACGCCTGCCCTCAGGAAGCTCCTAGCTGGAGGGATGGGCAGGCTGCCTCTAAGTCTGCGAGTTCCCCTTGCCTAGAGGTCTAGAGCTGTCCAAGAACAAGGCTTCAACACTCCTGGGCGTCCCACCCACTTTCCCAGGGAATGGCCTCCCTTGACTGCCTCAGGGCACCCTTTGATCTCATTACCCCTTCTGGGCTCTTACCAGCCCTTCCAAACCCTCCCTGGGAAAACACCAGCCAGCTGATCCCAGGAGATTTCCAGGAAATGAGCTGTGAGGAAGCCCAGCCTCCACTGGGAATACTTAATGCAGCTTGGCCTCTCCCCTGCCAGACTGTGACACCTATGGCCAGAAGGAAAAGACAGATTTATACCAGTCCATCCCAAGGCCGGGGCTTCCCAGGTGAGGGCACTAGTGGTGAAGAACCCACCTGCCAATGCAGGTAGATGTTAAGAGACGTGGGTTCAGTCCCTGGATCAGGAAGATCCCCTGGAGGAGGGCATGGCAACCCACTCTAGTATTCTTGCCTGGAGAATTCCAGGGACAGCGGAGCCTGGCGGGCTACATACAGTCCACAGTGTCGCAAAGAGTTGGCCACGACTGAAGTGACTTAGCACACACGCACAAATCAAAAGGCCCGAGCTCACCAAGGACTGCAAACCTCTCTCACCAAGACAGACCAGGGGCCTCTGGAAGGGACTGAGGTCAGACCGTGAAGCCGAGAAGGCTCTGGGTGGGACACCCAGGGAAGGATCTACAGCAGCAAGACACCCGGGTTACACCCAGGACGTCCTGGCATGGAGAAGAAGCCTGAGAAAAGGGGAACCCCCAGGACTCTTTATATTGAATCCTTCCTCCATCCTGGGTGGAGGAGGGAATGAGGTGGGGGGTGGGCATCTTCAGAAGCAGGGAATGGACAAGCCCACTGGCCAAGACTCCTCTTGCCTCCCAAGTTCACTGGGCAAGTGGCGATAGATTGCTGGGATCTCTCATCCTTGGGTATATAAGGCAAGGATGATGATGGGAGAGATCCAGAGAGGACTTGATGGGCAGCGAGTCCTTGGTGATAATCCCAGGGCCCCAGGAAAATAAACTTGCCTGCCACTTTCTCTTCCCCCCGAGTGCGGTCTGCAGTAGTTCCTCCCACTGTTTGCTACATACAGGACACGGGGAGGCCCTGGGCCGGTCTCTCCCAGCGCCTGCGGTCACCAACAGTCCTCCCCTTCTCTCTGAGCTAGGCGTGCCTGGGGGTGGGCACTCCACACGCGTTCGAGGCGGAGCCAGATGCCCACAGCTTGGCCTCTTTTTGTCCTGGGGATTGGATCCCAGGGCGGGGTGGGGCAGGGCTGTCCCATTCCCCAGCACACACCTCCTTTGCTGAGAAAACGGGGCAGAGGCGCGCGTTGGCCAGAGAAGGGACCAACCGAGTTCCTCCCTGGCCCTTCCTTTGAGCCTCGGTCCGGGTCCATGGCTCCCGACTCCGGCCTCTCCGCCTCTCCGGCTATGTGGGATGCGAGCGAGCGCGGGGTCCGGGGCTGCGCGGGGCGGGTGCCGAGCACACTACTCCTGCTGCTCACCTACCTGACTTACCTGGTCCTGGGCACCTGCGTGTTCTGGGTGCTGGAGAGCCCCGCGGCGCACGATTCCAGCAAGAGATTCCAGCACGAGAAGTGGGCGCTGCTGCGGAACTTCACGTGTCTGGATGGCCCGGCGCTGGACTCGCTGATCCGGGTGAGGGGCGAGTCTGGGCGGCCCGGGCGCGGGGGCGCTGGCGCAGCGGAGCGCACGGGCACGGGGAGAAAGGGCACGGCCCGGCTCTGGTCCGGGCACCGCCAGGAGCACTTCTCCGAAATAAAGTGGAAGGCACGGACGCGCGGGCGACTGGGGGCGCGCCTTGCAGGGTGGAGACCAGAGTCCTGGGCTGGATGGACCCCGATGCAAAGAGCCCGGCTCGGGCGAGAGAAATGCGCAGCGCGGCGCCCTGACCCCAGGATTCGGGGCGAGAGGGGACTCTCCCCTCCCTGTCTGGGGAGCTGCGCGGCTCAAGCATCCAAATCTCAGGGTGACCGCGATAGGGGGCGCGCTGACGGGGTCCAAGGCTGGTGGGGCCCGACCGGGTCCGGGCAGCGTTAGGACAGAGCGCGCTGCTCGGCTTGGGAGAAGGCGGGAGGAGTCCACCCGGGAACTCAGGGCTGTGTCGGGTCGAACAGCGGGCGAAGGGCGAAGGGGCACCCATGGCCCCTTCCACAGGAGACCTGGGGGCGAATTTGAGACCTGGGGATGGGGACAGCAGAGGGCGCTGGTCTGGTCTGATGATGAGCGAGACCGGCAGCAAGATGGTTGGAGGCTGGGAGGAAAGGGTGTGCAGAGCGCGGAGCCAGGGGCCCGGGGATTCGCAAAAAGAAAACAGCAGGTACAGGGACGTTTGGTGGCTGAACCCGGGTTTGTCCGAGTCTGAGAACACTCGGAGAGGGCCCGGAGGGTCTTCAGGGGTCAGCGGGTGGGAGGATGCAGAGGTCGTGGAGGGCAGAGACTGCTGAGCGGGTGGGGGAAGACTCAGCGGGGCGAGGGGAGGGGGGCGGGCAGAGCAGGGTTCTTGCAGGCGTCACGATGGATGAAGGTATCCTTCGACCCTGGGCTGGACGGAGAGCTGCTCCGATCCGACGCAAGCTCCCATCTCCGGGTCCCCGGCTTGGTCCGCGGGCGCAGACAGCTGCACACCTAGCCAGACGTCCCCGCCCTGCAGTTCCCGTGCCTCCCCTAAGCGAGGAAAGCAGGGTCTGTGTCCCAGAGTGGGCAGCCCAAAGCTGGTCCCCAGAAGGTAGCAGGGAAGTGTGTCTGGTGGCAGAGGACAAGGGCGTTGGAGCGGAGGTGAAGTCCTGAGCCCTGGGACTGGGCGGATGTGTCAGGCCTGGAGCCGGGCAGAGGAAGGACTATCTCTGCTAAGAATCTCAGGTGACACCTCCACCCACTTTCTCTAAACTTCTACAAATACAGACCGCCTAGTCCCGGAGGCTGTGTGACACTCCCCTTGGAAAGGTGGTGAACTTCAATTACGAGCAGCCCGGCCCCCCAAAAAGTGACTGTGACCACAATGGGAATGATAGGAAATACTTCTGTGCCACGCTTATTGTGTATCAGGCGCTGTTCCTAGTGTGTGAACTCGCTCCAGCCCCACCTGTCTCACAGGCAGATGCCATTATTATCATCCCCATTGTAGAGATGGAGAAACTGAGGCTCAGAGAGATTACATACCAAGGCACGGCTTCATAGTCAGGGCGCTGGGGCTCTCAACTGCCATGAGGACTGCCTCAGTGCAGATCTGCGTATGGGGCTGCTTCCCAAGTTTCCTGGCAGAGCTCTCATCTCTTCCCCTCCACCCACCTCCTGCTCACCTCCACTTCACCTCCTTCCACAGCCCCCCGTGGCTTCAGCCATCCCCAGGAATACAGATGTGGGGTCTCCAACCCAGACATCCCCAGTGAGGGCAGACATGCTCACGTAACTTCCTGTTGTTGTCCTTCAGTTGCTAAGTGTCTGACTCTTTGTGTCCCCGTGGACTGGAGCATGCCAGGCCTCCCTGTCCTTCACCATCTCCCAGAGTTTACCCAAGTTCATGTCCGTGGAGTTGGTGATGCTATTCAACCATCTCATCCTCTACCATCCCCTTCTCCTTCTGCACCTTCCTAGCAGCCCTCAAATTCGCCAGGGTCAAGAGTAAGCAGCTCTGCTCTTCCCCGCATCCACACACTTTCACAGTGCTCTTAGATGCGTCCCTCACTACCCACACCAAATAAGACCAGAGCCCCGGGCTTCTGAGTGCCTCCTCTCTGTGCCTGCTGGACCACTCCATGCCGGGATGCAGGCCAGGCCCTCTCCATCACTCACCCCTGCAGGACTCTCTCCTCTCCGGATCTGCCAGCATCTTCTGCGCTGCCAACTGCCACAGAGCATACATACCTGAGCTTGCTTCCGCTTTAGTCAGTGACCTTGGGAGAGGCCTGCCACCCCATCCCTGGGCTGGCAGAGCCAAGCACAGCCTGGCTGCCAGCTACCTTTCAGCCTCCCTAGTCTATATCCCAGACACAGTCCTCCCTTCCAGCCTTTGCGCCTGTGGTCCTATTTACCTAAATGTCCTTCTACCAGGAACAATCCTAGCTAACCCTCGAGGAAGGCCCAACTAAAACATCACCCTCAGCTGCCTTCTCGCATCTGTACAGAGTGCTAGAGTTGATGACACACCTTTTTTAAAGTATATATGGAGGCAAAATAAGCACATTTCAGAAAACAGAGAATTATGGGGGGAAACACACATAATAAAACTATATTTTGTACTTTGGTACGTTAAGAAAAAACCAATCACCCTCTCTGTGAAGCCTTCTGCCCCCACTCCCATCAGAATGCACACCCTTCCTATCCCATATTTCTATAGCATTATATTCATAATAATGATAATGATAGCAGTTGCTAACCTTAACTGTGTTTCAGGTACTCTTCTAAGCCATTACACCTAATAACTCATTAAACCTCAACAACTCTATGAACTGGGTGCTATTAGTATCCCCATTTTACAGAGAAAGAGACTGAGGCACAGAGAAGTTGGCTGTCTTGCCCAGAATCATGTAGCTGCACAGTCTGCGTGCCTAAAGCTTCATGGCTGACACTGTATCAGAGTTGAGTTTGGGGACTTCCCTGGCAATCCAATGGTTAAACCTGCACTTCCAATTCAGGGGGACGATTCCTGATCAAGGAACGAAGATCCCACATGCCGATAGGCATGGTCAAAAATAAATAGATAGATAGTTTAAAAATTAAAAGAAACAGAGTTAGGTTTGGCTTTGTCCCACTGAAAACTGAAGTCATGTCTCTTTCATCTTCAGCTCCCCTGATGCCTCACACGCTGACCCTGACCAGGGCTTGTTGCAAGAATGAGAGTGAACAGGAGAGAGGACAAATGGAGTTCTCCCAGCCAGTGAGATACCCTGGGCTGATCTGGGCTCCAGGGTACAGAGGGGAAGGAGTTGCCCCCATGCTCCCTGCCCTGGGGGAAGCCCTGGTTGGACAGGAAGAGCTGAGATCAGAGTGGTTACAAGGACGGTCGTGTGTGTGCGTGTGCATGTGTGTGTGTTTGGGTGCAGGGGCCCCATTGCCCCAGAGAGCCTGGTGGTCACTACAGCCTCTCCCCCAGGGCATCATCGAGGCATACAAAAATGGGGACATCGTCCTTGGCAACACCACCAGCATGGGACGCTGGGAGTTCATGGGCTCCTTCTTCTTCTCCGTGTCCACCATCACCACCATCGGTAAGAGAAGGATGGGGCCAAGGAGGGGTGCTGGGGAGGGTGGCCTTGCCTGAGAGACCAGGGGCCGTCTACCTTCGGAGGCATTACTAGGACCTCAGGCACAGTCAGGCCGAGCAGCCTGGACACCACCTGGGAGCGGGACCTTGGTCTTACGGAAGATGTGCTGAATCGGCTCCTGCCCTCCACCCGGGTTCCTGGGAGGTTTCTGAAGTGCTGCTCTGGGGATTTCAGCCACACAAGCTTTCAGGAGGCAGAGGGTCCCCTGTATAGCGGCAAAGACCCCTCTGGGCACTGTAAGGGTCCTGGTCTGCTCAAGCCCACATAACACTGAGCCTGGAAGGGCGGCGGAGGGGGTGCGGGAGAATAAGGGGAACTTGGGAAGGAAGGAGGGACAGAATCCCCTGTTCTCAGCCTTGGCAGAGGTGGCCACTCCCAGAGGCCTCCCCCCAGCTCACTGAGGCATCTCCTCACACCCATCACCATCCTCCCCAAGCCCCTCTCCTCGCCCACACACAGGGACACCCGGACTAGTTCTCACTCCCGTTCCCCTGGCCCCGTCCTCAGGAGAGCAGAGGCGAAACTTGTCCTGGGAGGGTGTCAGGGGGCTGTTGTTCGGAGAAGAAGAGTGGCCTAGATCCCTCCAGCTCCACACCCAGGAAATAACTCAGTGGAGCTGCCCCATCAACCAGCCTGGACACCCCGCCCCGGCGCCTGCATGACACCATACTCACCACCAGGTGGCAGGCTGACCCCACTGGTGGGGGTGCTACCTCCTCCAGCCAGGACGCTGGCCCAGGAAACCAGGATCCCAGCCACCCCCCTGCCTGGGATCCCCCACTCCCACCCCGCCCCACCCCACCCCCTGCCGCCCCTTCCTCCCCAGAGTGGAGCTAAGCAGATGCACCCAGAGCACTCTTTATCTGGCTTTAAATTAGACAATACTTCTTCGAAACAGATCTCAGGCTACCGGGGGCTTGGGTAGTCCTCCACCTTGAAGCAACCGTGCTTGGGAGGCCCCTTGACTCCATGGGCCCAGAAGGACAAGTCAGGATGATGTTCATTCATTCTTACACCCCAGGGGTCTAGCATAAGCCTGGCATACCGTGGGCACTCAATAAATGCTGACACGTTAATAAATTCCAAAATACCCACTCCACCAGCATTCCCTGAGCTCCAGAGCAGGAGGGGGTACTGATGCACAGTCACTGTGGTTCCAGGCCTCCCGGGTGTGCAGGGCGCCCTCATCTCTGAACCCCACTCCTGCTACACCCCCTGCCCCAGGCCCACCTGATTCAGAGGTTTGCAGCCTCTCTGCCCAGCTCTACCATCCCCAACGTGGACTCTGTCCCTCTCCCTTCTCTCTGCTTGGTGTAGCCCTATAACTGTCTGGGCCAGCTCTGAGGGTGAGGAGGGCCGAGGAAGGGGTCTCCACCTACCCCTCCATGCCTGATCTACCTACCAGGCGCTGTAAGGAGCCCTTTCACACTTGAGATCTCATTTTGTCCACATGGTCTGACCTCTAAGAATAAGGCTGCTGCTTCTTGTGTCAAAGATGAGGAAGCTGAGGCAGAGAGGTTGCACAACTTCCACAAGGTCATGTAGCTAGTAAACACCAGAGTGAGAATTCAAAACCCATCTAGGGGCCAGCTTTGCTCCTTCCAAAAGTGCCTGCCTTTAGGGTAGAAATTCTAAATAGTAGGGAAAAAGAGAGCCCTTCTGGAGTGGACAACAGGGAAGCTTCTGATTCTGATTGACCACACACACACATACACACACATTGACACACACACACACTTACACATACAAACACAGGTGGAGGAAATGCAGAAAAGGAGGAAAAGGGTCTGACCAGTCCATCCTAAAGGAGATCAGTCCTGAATATTCATTGGAAGGACTGATGGTGAAGCTGAAACTCCAATACTTTGGCCACCTGATACAAAGAGCTGACTCATTTGAAAAGACCCTGATGCTGGGAAAGATTGAAGGCAGGAGGAGAAGGGGACAACAGAGGATGAGATGGTTGGATGGCATCACCGACTCAATAGACATGAGTTTGAGTAAACTCCAGGAGTTGGTGATAGACAGGGAGGCCTGGCGTGCTGCAGTCCATGGGGTCACAAAGAGTCGGACACAACTGAGCGACTGAACTGAACTGGAATACACGTGAATGCACCACGAGGGAAGAAAGAGGTTCTAAGAGGCACAGCTCCCTCCCTGGCACCCTGGGACCAGCACCCCAGGAGGGCTGTGATTTCTAAGACCTAGAATGAAACAGGGTCTGACAGGCCCACGGACACTTCTGGGCCAGAAGGACAGGCCTGAGTCCCAAAAGTATTCATCATCTGTAAAACCCATGACCAGCTTGCTCACTTATTCAGCCAGCTACCCATCCATTCATTCAGCAACAAGACTGAGGACCTAGTATGGTCTGGATAGTTAGAGGTGCTGGAGATACAGTGGAGAGCAAAGCTGGCAGGTCCCTGTTGCCCGGGGTAGGGGACGTCCCGCTGTGAGGGGATGCCGGAGGGACCAACAGATCTGTCCTGAAGGAAGCGACTAGGGGCTCTGCATCCTTCCGTCCCCCTCCCACGTCCCTCTGCCCGCCCAGGGAGGGAGGAAGGGAAGCTAGGACAAACGGGATGCTCACGTTTTTCGTCTTCCAGTCTGCAGGTCTTGGGCATGACCTCCATGGGAAGGGAGGCTGAGGCTGGGCTGAGGGAGGGAGTGTGTCGGGCCCTGCGCGGTGCCTGGGAAGGGCATACTGGCTGCCGCGTCCCATCTGTAGCAATGGTAGAACCGGGGCCCCTGAGGATGGAAAGGCTCCCTGACGTGTCCGCCTTTCTGGCCTCAGGCTACGGCAACCTGAGCCCCCGCACGATGGCCGCGCGGCTCTTCTGCATCTTCTTTGCCCTGGTGGGGATCCCGCTCAACCTCGTGGTGCTCAACCGCCTGGGGCACTGCATGCTGCGGGGCGTGCACCGCTGTGCCCGCAGGCTGGGGGGCGCCTGGAAGGTAAGCGGTCTGCGGGGGCAGGGTGGAGGGCGGGTCACCGGGATGGGGGGGAGGGATCAGGGTCTCCAATGGACAGGCCGTCACTGCCTGGAGGGAGAGTCTCTGGGAGAAAAGGATGGATGCTGGCAGTCAAGGGGTGCTCCAGGGAGTGGGTCACTGGTGGAAGCAGAGGGTCTTTTGGAAATCAGGGTTCCTGGTGGGAGTGTAGTGGGATTGGGGGGGGGGTCACTGCCCAGAATGGGGGTGTCTTCAGTAACAAAGGGGCATCGGTGGGGAGACATGGGAAAGGCACAAGGCTGCCAAGGCTTCTTCAGGAGCCTGGAGAACACGCACTGGTAAAGAAGCCCCAAGGGCAGCTCCCGGGCGAGTGCTAGCCCCGTCTGCTGCTCAGCACCCCCAAGGCTGTCTGCCCGCCACCCCCCACTGCCGCCCCACGGCCACACACGCCGGGCAGAACTAGCCTCACGGGGGCTGGGCGCCGTGTGCACCCACAGGACCCGGCCAAGGCCCGGTGGCTGGCGGGCTCCAGCGCCCTCCTGGCGGGCCTCCTGCTTTTTCTGCTGTTGCCCCCACTGCTCTTCAACCGCATGGAAGGCTGGACCTACGTGGAAGGCTTCTACTTCTCCTTTGTCACCCTCAGCACCGTGGGCTTCGGCGACTACGTGATTGGTGAGACGTGAGGGGCACCCTGCACGCCTCTGCTCGTAGCCCGCGTCCCTGGGCACCTGCTGCGTGCCCAGCCCTGTGGGGGTTTGGGGACCCAAAGTCCAGGGCACACAGGCTTAGTTTGGCTGGTTCGACCTGCCTTTGTGGTCTGATGGGGTTAAGGCCGCCCAGCTAAAAGTGACAACTGGAGTTTGAACCCAGCGCCTCGGGCCGTAAGCCACATTTCTAGTCGTTCGGACTTGCCTGAGAATCCCACAGGCTCCTGTGTTATTTTTAAAGCTTCTCAGATAAAGGGGGCCTCTGAGTTCCCTCCCCCATCCATCTTTGGCCAGGGCCCCTCTCACTTCACCTCTCCTCCACTTTACCGTTCCCCACAAAATGCCAATTTCTTCCTGTCCCTGGGTTGAGGGCCACGTTGCCCCCATCACAGTCCAGGGGTATCTGACAGGAGAGCCTGGGAGAATCAAAAAACCCCAGCCTCTCCCAGCCCCCAGTCAGCCTCCAAATTCTTGAGTGTCAGCAAGAAAGGGCTGTGTGGTCCAGAGTGTCCAGGGTGGGGTTTATTCAATGGTCATCACCCATCGAAGGCAAGGTAAGGGCCCCGGGAGCAACTGTCCTTGCAGCTGGGCAGATGCCCAGCAGGGGGCAGCAGAGGGGCGTTCTGTGGGCGCAGGGGCAGCCTCTTTCCCCATCACTCCCTGCCCCTAAAGGGTCACCAAGCGAGCAGTGGCCCCCGGCACCACCGCACGCAGGCCTCAGGGGGGCGATGTGCCCCCCTCCCATCGCTGATCCTAAACCGGGGAGGAGTCCGCTCTCTCCTTCCGAGACCGCAGAACCCAGCCTGGAATACGGAAATGAGGTCCCGGGACTTCCCTGGTGGCCCAGCAGCTAAGACCCCATGCTCTCAATGCCAGGGGCCCGGGTTTCATCTAGTTCTGGTCAGGGAAAACTAGATCCCACGTGCCACAACTAAGACTCGGTGCAGCCAAATAAGTAAATAAATTTAATAAAAAAAGAAATGAGGTCCTACCAAAGTAACAAACAGCTAGCCCATTAAGAGTAATGATTGTCACTGCATTTTACTGAGGAGGAAGATGACGTTCAGAGAGCGCCATTTGCCTGAGATCACACAGCTAGTAGGATACGAATTCTGATCGGTTTTGCCTCCAAAAACTCTTACCCTTTCCAGAGGGCCCCCCATAACCCACGTCTGGGCCGCAGTGTTTCTGTCTGTAAAATGAGGGGCTGGGCTAAGTGATGGCTCAGTGCCTTCTGGCCTGTGGGCCGAGTCCGCTTCCCTGAACCTCTCCATCCCCAGGGTCCGATGTCGGGGCCTCATGCTGTCCCTTCCTGATGTCCCCTCCTGATGTCCCCCATCCTGGAAGGGACACTGTTGCTCTGGAAGGAAGTCTTTGGGATGGTTTCCTCCAAGTGAGTCATGCTTCCACTCCTGGCCTCAGAGGAGAAATGTGTCTGAGGAGAGGTGACACCAATGTCCCCAAGGCCTCATCTGCCCCCCCAAACACACACACACACACATGCAGCTCAGAGAATGAGTTTTGGATCTGTCCTCTCCTCTCTGCTCCCCCTGCCATTTCCCTAGTCTAGGCAGGGCCATTGCATATGGCTGGTTGCACAGGTTGGGCACTGCACAACCCTAAGTGGTTGCCATTCACACAGAACACAATGAGAAGGGCACCCGTGGACTGGTACAACCCCTGTCCTTGTGCCCCTTTGGCTCTTATGACCTTTAAAAATTACAAATTCTGGAACTTCCCTGACTGTCCAGTGGTTAAGACTCTGTGCTTCCAGTGCGGAGGCTTTAGTTCCATCCCTGGTTGGGTGACTAAGATCCCACATGCCATGGGGGGCAGCCAAAACAAAAATTCATGTCACCTGCCCAGCTCCTCTGAAAATCTCAGGGCTTTTCTGTAGTAGTTCTGGCCCCCTCCCACCAACGCTTCCCCCTACCCCAGGGCTCAGAGGATGAAACTCAGGATTTGCCCGTTTTAAACCCACGAGTCCTTGTTCTCTGAGGGTGCCCAGTGCAAGAGGTGGGGAAGAGGAATGGGAATGGGACCCCTACCTGCAGTCTCTTGGTGCCCACTGATCACTCGGGCTCCAGAGTTCGGTCCCGGGTGGGAAGAGCTGACAGTAGGCTCCTTAGAAGCATGTCTGGATGAACCTCTGTGGGGTGCTAAGGATGCTCTGTGAAGATGTCCTGAGGCCCCGTGGTCCCCTAAGGGAAGGCAGGGCCAGGGGGAGGGGGCAGGTCTCTCTAGACATGGCACCCTGGAAATAGGAGACAAGGCCTCTGCCATGGGGGGAGCGGGGGCTTGGGAGGTGGGCAGCGACCTCCACACAGCCATCTCTGCAGGAACCAGGAGGGCTGATCAGAGGGTCCCTGCTGCCCCGCGAGCCACCCCGTGGGGCTGACACGGCAGGGAGGCTGGTGTGTGGGGTGCAGACCCCCCAGAGCCCCCGCCCACCACATGCTCTGACTGAGGAGGCCTGGTATGAACCCATGAGGGCCCTTTAAGTCCACAGGGGTGCCGGGCAGGCCACGCCCTCGGGGTGGCAGTGGGCAGCTCTGTCCCCTGCACCACACGCTTTTCCTTCTGCAGCCTTCTCAGCGCCTCATGACAAGTGACCACACGTGCCCTCATTTACCCTTTACGTGAGATAACACAGCTCTGGCTTGAGGCTGCTGCAGCTGGACTGGTCAGAAGAGTATTTCCTGGGCACCCACATCCAGTGGGAAGCAGGGAGCTCAGAGTGGAGAGGGAGGCAGGGCCTGATCACATAGAGGGCCCTCTCAGGCCGAGTCATGAATTCTGGACTCTGTCCTAAAACTACAGGAAAGTTCTGAAGGTTTTCAGAGGAGCTGGGTAGGTGACATGATAGTACTTGTAATTCTTAAAGGTCATAGAGCCTAGCGGGGACAAGGACAGAGGCCACACCAGGTCCACAAGCACATCTTCCTTGTGCTCAGTGTGAATGGCAGCTCTTCAGGGTTGTGCGATGCCCAGCCTGCACACCCAGCCCCCAGCTGCCTCATCTACAGCCCCAGAGATGAGAAAGAAGTTAATGAAAGTCAAAGTGCAAGCAAGCCAAGGACAGGTCTAGGATAGACTCCCAAGCCAGGGACCCTCATATGCATATTGTCTGGAATCTTCCATAGCTGAGAGGGGACAATCCACCTTCATCTCTTCCCCGTGTCTCTCAGCCCTCCTTGTCCTCTAGGGAAAGGGTCAAACCCCTTTCTCAGATGGGAATGCTGAGGCCCACCACCTGGACTCTGGGCCTCCATGTCCCTTGTCAGCAGCCGCAGGGCGTGTTGTCTTCACAGCCGTTCCTCTTGTCCAAACGCCGTGGTCAGAGCAGCCCCCAGGTCCCAGCCGCTAGCTCCTCCTTGGCTCTGCAGCCAGCCGCCACTTCCCACAATTGCATTTGCAACTCAGCTGAGCGCCTTGCCAGCTGCCAGTTCTCCTGCCGCTTATGATTTCGGCTTAAAAAAAAAAATGAAATAAGAAGGGAGAAGAACACCTCCTCCGCTCCATCAACAGGAGCACGCCACGCCGACGGGTCACCGGGGGCAGAGAGCTGACTCACAGCTGCTCTCATTTGGGACCGCCAGCGGAATCGTGGCCTCCTAACCCAATCAGCGTAATCCAATCCGGGCTCATGCCAGGTGGTGATGTCAGGTCCAGGGCTGTGCACTCATCCCGGAGCTGGGACCCAGGAGATCAGTCCAGGCTGAGGAAGACAGCGAGGAGAGGTTGTGTTGGGGCTAGCAGGACAGAATGGAAAGTGGACAGAGAGGTGGGTAGTGTAGTGATCGGAGACAGAAGATGTCAAGGAAATAAAAGGCCAGATCTCTGCTCTTTGAACAATCTTGATCTGATGAGGGAGATAAGATAGACCCCCAGGACAGAGGGAAGAACTAAGTTATGAGCAGCCTCTTATATATATAATTTTATATATTTGCAAATTTATTTTTGGCTGTGCTGGGTCTTCGTTGCTGTGAGGCTACTCTGTAGTGGCGGTGTGTGGGCTTCACATTTTGGTGATTTCTCTTGTTGCTGAGCACGGGCCCTGGGGCACTTGGGCTTCAGTAGTTGCAGTTCCCAGATTCTAGAGCACAGGCTCAGTAACTGTGGCATGCGGGCTTAGTTGCTCTGCAGCGTGTGGTCTGGCTCATCTTCCCAGACCCGGGAGCGAACCCTCTTCTCCTGCTTTGGCAGGCGGATTCTTGACCACTGAGCCAACAGGAAACCCCTGGAGCAGGCTCTGGGCATGACCTACCTAAGTCTCACAGGGAGCCCCATCTGGTTCCTCCTTCAGTTGTTCCTAATCCAGTCCCGATCCGTGGGGCTCCAAAGGTGAGAAAAACAGTCACCTGGCTACAGACCTTACATGCCAGGTGCCATCCTGAGCATGTTACGATATGAACCATATGATAATCACAACAGTCCTAGAAGGTGGAGCCTCTTGTTGTCTCCGTTTCATAGATGAGGAAGCTGAGGCCCAGAGAGAGTAACTTACCCGGCCAAAGCACAAGGGCTGTGGGAGAGGGTAACACAGGGGCTCAGTCGAGACTCTGAGCTGAGATCTGAAGGGTGAGGAAATGAACAGCATTCTGAACTGCAAGGCCAGCAAGTGCAGAAGCCCTGGGACAGGAAGCTTGATAGATGGAGAAATAGGGGAAGAACCAGAGTGACCGGAGCCCAGCGCTCCAGGGGAGAGACTTGCAAATCCAGTCTGGAGAAGTAGATGGTGGGCACTGGGATGAGAATGTAGGACCTATCTAAAAGCCAAGGAGGAGAAATTATTGTCCCCATTTCACAGGCGAAGGACATTCAGGCAGATGACGGTCACACAGCTAGTGAGAACTGAGCCAGGATACAAACCCCAGCCGTTCCATTTCTTCCTAAAGCTCCTGGCAAACTGCCTTTCCTTTGAGAAAACCAAACATAGAAACAGGCAAACCGCAGAACAGGTATTATACACTCTTGGAGAATTTCCTATGACAGTTTCTGATTCAGTGATCTGGAATGGAATCCAGACCATTCGCACTTCTAACAAACTCTCAGGCAATGCTGATGGTGCTGGTCCACAGACCCCACTTTGAGAGCCACTGGGATAGAGCATAAGCAGAGTCCTTCAGAAAGACAAAGAGGAATTTTAGGGTCAAAACTCTAGGAGTTAATCCAGGGAGGCTTCCTAGAATCCTAGGGAGGTGATCCCAACAATCTCAGACCAGTTTGGACCTCCCACGTTCTGCTTATACACACAAAGCCATGTGTGTCTGTTTCTGTTTGGGGAGCTCGGCCCTGACTTCCCCAGGTCTGCGTCCTCTGACCTTGCTTCTCCCTCAGGAATGGACCCCTCCCGGGATTACCCGCTGTGGTACCAGAACACAGTGTCACTGTGGATCCTCTTTGGGATGGCGTGGCTGGCCTTGATCATCAAACTGATCCTCTCCTTACTGGAGGCTCCACGAGAATCATACTCCTGCTACCCACAGAGTTTCAAGGGGAACTTCAAGCCCCAAAGCTGGAGGCAGAGCCTGGATGAGGAGGCAGGACCCCACTCCCCACAGCCAAACTGCTCTCCAGAGGGGCAGCACCCAGAACCTTCTACTCAAGTCTCATGCTGCGAAAAGGACAGCTAGCTGTATTCCAGCATTTGTTCCACTTTCTCCTTCAGCAACAAGATTATTGATTTTAAGCTCAGCATAAGACCACCCAGACTAAAGTTTACAGTTTTTGGTCTTCCCTTGAAGCTAGGTGCAGCTATATGATTAAATTTCATCCAGTGGGATATACAGAGAAGTAATCTGTGTGACTTATGGATGTGACTTACAGTGTGTGGAGGGTACTCCTCTTTACCACTCCCTTCTAGCTGGCTGCAATGATGGCTGGAGCTCTGGCAGCCGTGTTGCACCATGAGTTGGAGGCCATGTTTGAGATCGGTGACTCAATGAAATAGAAAGAGCCTGGATTCTTGACATTTGCAGAGCCACCATAACAAACCTGGACTAGATTCCACCAGACTTCATTTATCTAAGAGAGAAATAAAAATTGAGCTTATTTAACACACTATGAATTGAGTTTTTCTGTCACTCATAACCAAATCTAATTCTAACTCCAGGTGACACATGCACCCAGAGGCAAAGGCAGCTTCTGAGACTGGAGCATATTAGAGAAATCACTCCCTCCCCAGGTGGATTTGCCCCAGACAGGAGGAGGAAATGGATTGAGGTCTGCAGTGCAGGCTCCCCACAGCCCCAGAGACCTTCCAGGTAAATTCATTACAGATTTGCTGATAACTCTCAGGGCTCATATAGCCAGCAGGCAGCTGGTCCCCATTTGGCTGCTAAATTCTTACTCAATCACTCACTACACTACAGAAAAGCCCAGAACAGGCCAGTGGGCTCCTCCTGCCTCAACCTGCCCCCCTGCATTTGAAGGCTCCAACCACCGTTTGTAAAGCCAGGTAGAGTTTGCAGAGGTCATCTCTGTTTGCAAAGCACATCACCCTAAGCATTTCTATCTCTCACTCAGGGTTGCTATTCAGGCAGCACAGAGCTGTGCGGTCCCCACTACACCCAGGAACCCAAGCCCAGCCAGGAGCCCCTGGCAGTACCAACCAGCACCTGCAGGTCACCTGGTTCCTTGGTCTTGGTGGGCACCTGCAAGTCTGCTCCCCTCCACCATCCTATAGATAGCATCACAAGGACCTGGGGCTGCTCCATGTAGCTCCTCCCTGTGGACAAACCCCTCAGCCTCAGAGCCCTAGCGGAACTGGGTCAGGGGCAGCCTCTTGGCCGAGGAAGAAGGAAGGGTTGTTACACCATCCAGCTTGCGCCATCTGGCCTGGGCCAAAGTGGACCAAGGCCAGACTCAGGAGCAAACACCAGCGAGTAAACATCGGGGTCCATGCCCACTTCTTAAGGCCCACGGGCTGGGCAGAGGAAAGTCGAAGTGCAAAAAGAGTGTGCTGAAGTTCTGGAAGTAGCATGCCTTGTACTTAGCACACCCCAGAAGGAGGGCCTAGCAATTCAGAACTAGGAGAGAGGAACCTGGAGAAATAGGTTGGCCTCTGTGGTTCCAACTCGGTCTTGCCTTGAACCTCTCTCTTCGCATGCCTCTCTAGACAGTCCTTCTCTTTCCACCCAGCCCATCACCGCGTGCATATCCCTGCTAAGAATGTCTGCCGCACAGCGAACTGACATCCTGAGATGCTGGGGGCGGAGCCGAAGAAAGCTTCTGATTGGCCAGTTCCTTACAGACGTCTGCCCCACAGCCAATAAGCAGAGACGCTGGGACTCAGTACAATCGGGAAGTGGGGAAGGGTTGAGGGGACAGGTCACAGGTGAACAGCGAGGGGTTGCAGAGTGGCGAGACAAATAATAAGAAATAGAAAGAGGTCGGATGTGGGGAAGAGACGAGAACAGAAAAGCCGACCTCAGGACTGAAATCATAGCGCAAAACGGGCAGTGAGGCCTTTCCCACATAGTCAAGAGGGAGAGGAAGTGAAACCTTGATACTGCGATAGTCGCAGCCAGACAGCGGTCCACGGTGTGCACGCAAGGCACCAAGCCCTTCATTCACTCACACAACCTCGGCCACCAAATCCTGGAGGAGGACGGGGAAGGGGCCCTCAGAACTGTGTACTGTAGTGGTGCCTGGCTCACCCTGGACCAGCTCCGTGATCCCCGACAAATCCCTCGAAGTTTCTTTGCAGCAGTTTTCTCCTCCGCGAGACGGAGATAAGAGCAGAGCTGATCTCCCGGGATTAAATGAGTGACTGTGCAAAGTACCAGAAGAGCGTGCGTCAGCCCAGAGGAAGAGTGATGTGGAAGCCAGCTGCTGGCGGTCCACAGCAGGCCCGGGGGCTGAGGCAGGAGGCGGACGCTGTGCCGGCCGGCAGCCACGTGGCAGGCAGCGGCCTTTGCTGAACTCTCTGGGGCTGGGGCGGGGTTGAGGGTTGGGGGTGGTGGGGGGGAGTGGGTGGCTGGCCAGGGGGACTGGGCTGAGCAAGTGGTGATGCAGGACTAAGCCCTGCCCTTGGGGGCTCCCAGGCTGATGCTGTGGTGCTGCTGGCCAGGAGGGGTCTGGACTCTCATGAGTCACAGGGGAACCCCCTAGCAGAGACCAGGAAGGG
The DNA here is from genome assembly GCF_033118175.1 of Dama dama. Taxonomy (NCBI): domain Eukaryota; kingdom Metazoa; phylum Chordata; class Mammalia; order Artiodactyla; family Cervidae; genus Dama; species Dama dama. The sequence continues at coordinate 15,591,327 of NC_083687.1, read as the reverse complement.
CAGACCGAACAGGCAAATGCAAGGCTGGGGACCCTGATGGGGAAGGGCAGACAGACCCCTCACCCCAGACAGCTGCTGTTTCCCCTTTCCCTCCTGGATGGGTGGCCCAGCTCTGTGGCTCCAGCACAGCCGGGGCAAGATCAGACTCAATGTCAAATGGCCGTTACCTTTAAAACAGCGTCATCTTTTATGATCATCGCCGCCGTCATCATTATCATGTCTGACATTTATTGGGTGCTTACTACGCATCAGACACTGTTCTAAGCTCTTGGTCATTTTCTTCTCTCATCAACTCTGTGAGAAAGGAGCTATTTATTTAATGCTATTTTAAAATGAAGGAAGTAACATTCTGATGGATGTTAAGACCGGAGATAACCACTGATCCCCATCAGTGAGTCATCTTAACAATCGCTGCCAATTCTCTGGAGGGTAACGGGGGCCTGGCTTGGGGGGCAGGAAGATTCCCTTTTATTAAGTCCTGTGAGATCTTAACCAGCCACTCCTCTTTCTATGCCTCAGTTTCCTCACCTCTAAAAGAAGAGGCTGGCTTCAGGGAGTCTGAGTCTTACTACTTCTACAACCTCAGTCTGGACTGTTCTAATTAACCACATTTCAGGGAGGGCAGTTCCTGGCCCCAGCTGTCTCCTGGGGCTGTCTTAAGAGTTTGGATCCAACGGATCTCTCTCTGTCTTTTTCTTTCTCTCTGTCTCCCTCTCTCCCTCATACACACACACAGAGTACAAGCTTCCCAGGCCCCCGCCCCCTCCCTCATGACCTGTCTAATGCTGAAGCCCCAGCTTGGGGAGGGATGTCCATTCATTTTAGGAGCCAAGCCAGAGAAGGACTTGACTCGGTAGGAGCTCAAAGAATCCTCAGCCTGGGGCAAGAGCGATGCTGAGACTTCCCTGTTCCCCATTCCCCTCAGCCCTTACCTCACCGGGTCCCCACCCCTGGGCTCCAGGCCTAGAGAGCACTGCCCTGAATTCGACTCCACGGACCACCCCCTCCACCCTCCCCAGACCACCCACACTGCTGGCCCCAGGACCTCCCAGTCCACGGATCCACTCAGCCACGGATCCACTCAGCCACCGACCCACAGGGCTGATCCCTGGCCTCCCGCCCCAGTCCATCCCACCCTCCATGTATGCACAGTGCTGGCCTCCGGCTCTCTCTGACCCTCCTTCCCCCTCCCCCCAATACACAGTGCAGGACTTCCTTATCTCTTGTCTCTCCTTTGCCCTTTGCTGGGTGAAATCATCTCAGTTGAAATTGTTCCTTGTCGCCAAGAAGACAGCCACCCTTCCCTCCCCCCCAAGGTGTTCTCATCTCATCCCTAGGGTCTTTGGCCAAGATTACCAGCCCCAACCTTCAGACAGAAAATCTCTCCCAAGCCCTCCAGGACCCATTGCAGCTCACAACCCGAAGATAGGAACAACAGCTAGAACTGGACTTGGCACCAAGGATGGTCCCCACAGCTTACCAGCATATTGTCCAAAAGTATGAAAGCAAAATTGGCTGACTCCTCTCCAGCCACTGTGGATTCCCTGGTGGCTCAGACGGTAAAGCGTGTGCCCGCAATGCAGGAGACCCAGGTTCGATCCCTGGGTCAGGAAGATCCCCTGGAGAAGGAAATGGCAACCCACTCCAGTACTCTTGCCTAGAAAATTCCATGGATGGAGGAGCCTGGTGGGCTACAGTCCATGGGGTTGCAAAGAGTTGGACACAACTACTGAGTGACTTCACTTTCTTTTCTTTCTTTCTCCAGCCACTGACCCAGTCCCTTGCTCCCTGCCTGGCCCTGGGGGTAGAATCCTGTTCAACCTTTGCCCACATTCCAATCTTTTCATTTCTTTTCAGACCAACATTTACCTCGTTTAATTCTTACCCTGGACTCAGGCAGACGAGAGTCTATACCTTGACTCTCATCACTTGCTGTGCAATATTTGAGAAGTCACATAGCCTCTCTGAGCCTTAATCTTCCCATCCTTAAAATGGAAATCCTGATACCAACCTCAGGATTGTTTTGAGGAATGTAGGGGAATGAGTAACTGGTGAGAAAGCACCCATGTTGTATCTAGCTCAGTATAGGGCTCAGAAATATTTGTTTCCTTCACTTTCTCTTCTTCTTGGCCTGAAATATCTCCCCCTCCACCCTCTTTCATCAAGCAGTTCATGAAGCCCTTTTGGGCCCCTTCTTTCCAGACCTGGACCTGCCTGCCCTTTGGCCTCCAGTGGACTTGGGAGGGGTAGGAAGTAAGGAGGAGAGGGAGGGAATAAATTCGCCAGAGTTCCAGGAAGCGAAGGAACGGACTGTAAATTGAGAATGTTATCGTGAATCTCAGAAGGGCAATTCCTGATCCACCCACCGAACAGGGCCTTCCCTCCGAGGGTGGGGGGCGTCAGGGGGCGGGCAGCAGAGGGGAGAGCCTTCAGCAGCTCTCTCTTTGTTAATCTCTCTCGATTCCTCTCCCATCCACCCTCTGACTTTCTCTGAACTTCTGAACCTTCCAAGGTGGGGGACAGGGGCTGACACCCAAGGACTGCATCACCAAGGCTCATTTGGTCTTTGGCTTCAGATTTGATTAGGCCTGAGAAGGAAAGTGATGGGGGGTGAGGTGGGGACAGAGGAGTCAGGGTAGTTGCTCCCCTCTCCCCCCAGGCCCTGGTTTTGGCAGTGGCTGTGTCCCTTGCCTAAGGACACAGTGTCCAGTGGCCCTTCCCAGGGTAGCAGCATTGGCTGGCTTCTCACAAGACCGCCCTTCCTTGCCCCCTCAGCCTAGGGGTGGTAATGACTCCCTGCTCTTTCTAGGCCCTGGGAACCGCACCATCGCCTAGACCCACCCACACAGTCTCCACAGAGTCTCCACCCTGCCACATGCTCTCTTCGTGGCATTCTTTGCCATGAACTCATGGAACGTGCCACCCACTCCCTGCCAGGGCTTGACTGAGCCAAGCACCCAGTTCACCAACCTCTCACGTTTTGCTTGAGCCAAACTTAAGCCAGGTGGTGGGGATGGAGGCTCGGAGCTCTGAATTAATGCTTGGAGGAATCAATCCAGCCACCCTGGTCCAGGAGAGGCTCCAGCTCATGCTCTGGGTGGCGAGAGTGGAGACCCAGATGGGGTGCCAGGCCGACCCTATCACCCTTGCCTGACTCTGCCTGGCTGGGGACAGCAGCATGAGGGAAGGCGGAGAAAAGGCTCCTGGAAACCCTGTTCTGAGCCCTGCAGAGAAGTCAGGGAGGAAGGGACCGCCCCTGCCCACAACAGGAAACCCCTTCATCAGACTGGGGGCTCCGTGACGTGAGAAACCAAGTCTCTCCCATCCGACTAGATGCTCCCTGGGTGCAGGGGCTGCATCTCACCCATGTATTTTTATTTTTATTTTTTCATTTAATATTTGGCTGCACTGGGCCTTTGTTGCTGTACGTGGGCTTTCTCTAGTTTCAGAGGGTGGGGTCTTCTCATGAAGGGGGCTTCTCCTGTTACAGAACACAGGCTCTAGGCACACAGGCTTCAGTAGTTGAGGTACTCAGACTCAGTAGTTACAGCACAAAGGCTTAGTTGTGCCAAGGCATGTGGAATCTTCCTGGACCAGGGACTGAACTCATGTCGGCTGAATCAACAGGTGGATTCCTATTCACTGTATCACCAGGGAAGTCCTCATTTGTTTGTTTCTATGATCTCCAATATCTAGCTCAATCACCAAGAAACATCTCCTCAGTGCAAAACTTAGACAGAAAGGTACAAAACGTGCCCCCATCCTCTGGTGGGAAGCAGGCCCCTTTACGAGCAGAGCAGATCGTGCTGAGGGGTGGTGGGGGGTGTCCAGAGCGCCGCCCTGGAGCACCTACCTGGCTCCCACCCCATCTTCCCACGCACTCTTTTTTTTTTTCCCCACACACTCTTGTGTGACCACCAATCCTGATTTTCCTGAGACTGTCCTGGGAGAGTCTCACATCCAAGGAAACCCCTTAGTCCCTGGAAAAAAGAAACAGTTGTCCACTCTACTCAAAGTCCCTGCCTCAGTTTCCTCATATGTGAATGGAAGTGGTAAATAGCAAGATCTCCCTCATGAAGGAGGCTGCGGTTTAGATGAAGTGAGTTCAGGGACTTCCCTGGTGGTTCAGAGGTTAAGAATCCACCTCACAATGCAGGGGATGTGGGTTCGATCCCTGGTCAGGGAACTAAAATCCCACTTGCCCTGGGGCAACTAAGCCCGCACACTGCAACTAGAGAGAAGGTCATGTGTCACAGCTAAGACCCAAAGCAGCCAAAAATAAATAAAATTTTTAAAAAGGAGTTGATGCAAATCCAGGACTTAGAATGTTCTATGTGATTCGGACAGAGTAAGTTCTATGTGATCTACATTCTTTGTTTGCGTTTCCTACAAGCAGATCATGGGACAAGATTCGGCTGCAAGTAGTGTATTTGGGAAGTGGCTCCGAGAAGCACTGGTAAGAAGTGAGGGAAGCACAGGGAAGAAGAGGAAACCAAGGCAGAGAGTACTCACGAGCAGGTGACTGCTGTGGGGGGCTGGGACTCCGCCCCACACAGAACCCTGGGAACCTGGGTGGCTTAGAGTTGCCCTTCTGAGGGGCAAGGGATCTGGGATATATAATCCTCAAATCTCCCTAAACCTAGAGGTGCTGGTTCCCCCCGCATGTGGTGAGAAGCCTGCAGAGTACACGGGGATGTGAGCGGAGGGTGGACAGGGCACTGTCGTCATCTGCGCCCATGTACCTTACCCACACTTATGATGTGCAGAGGACCCTGCCCACCCATGGGAAAGGGAGTCCAGACCAGAGGAGACAATTTCTGGGAGAGCTCTGAAGCATGAGGAGTTTTCCAGGCAGAAGAGGATCCAGGCCTTGTGCATGGTGGGTGCACAATAAGTGTTTAAATGATGCCAAATAAGTGGAGAGTGATTCAAGTGCTTGAACTTGTGGGATTAACTAGATGCTGGAGGGCTGTGGGCAGCAAGAGCAGGAGGTGAAGCAGTCAGGTCTGTGGGCATCAGGAAAGGCTGGATCAAGGCTTGAGGCTCTGGGCTGATTTCTGGTCACCAGGCGAAAAGGAGAGAGAGAGGTGGAATAACCTTGAGAGCTAAGGCAAAGAACTGAGAATGATCAAGGGTAGAAAAGACTATTAAAGAGAAGGATGGCAGTAGAGAGGAAGGGAGGGGAAAAGGAAGAAAGAAAAAGAAGAGAAGGCATGGAAAGGAAAAGGAAAGGAAAATAGAGAGGAAGAAAGTGAAAGTTGCTCAGTCGTGTCCGACTCTTTGCAACCCCAGGGACTATACAGTCCATGGAATTCTCCAGACCAGAATATTGGAGTGGATAGCCTTTACTTTCTCCAGGGGATCTTCCCAACCCAGGGATCGAACCCAGGTCTCCCACCTTGCAGGCAGATTGTTTACCTGGTGAATCACAAGGGAAGTCCAGAGGGAAAGAAGATAAGAGTCAAATTTGGGAGGAAAGAAAAATAGAAACTTCAATCACAGGTATCAAAGGAGAACCAGAGGCTTGCGTCACAAAGGTCAATGCAATAGAGAGCACACAGCCCTGAAGAGCTGAGTCCCACCCAGAGGGAAGGCATGAGCCATCCCGAAAGACTTCCCAGAGGAGGTGAGTCCTAAACCAGCTAGAAGCTGCTGTCAGCCTAAGAACATGAGTTTCATGGAAAGAAAGCTGCAGGGGCCCTCAGAGTGAGAGTGAGCTGAGGGTAAGGCACTGGAAGGAAGCCAGGAGGAAGAGCGGTTCCAGTGGTTATTACCAGAGCTGCACAAATATTGTTGTTTTGACTAGTAGTGAGAATTGGGTTTATTTTTTCGTGGGAACCACAAGTGTGATGCGCAGGTTCCTTTTAGAACATGACACCATTGGAAAGAGCAACAATCTCTGGCCTCGACATTCCCACTTTTCCTGGTGAGACACACATGTGCACACTGGGTCCTAAAAAATAACCCAAACCGCAGATGTTTAATCCACCAACACCAAGGGTCTGCTAGAAATATCTCACTTTCTACAATGGTAAGAACATTTCACTTTTTAAAAATACATAAAGCACTTAACAACAGTGCCTGGACCATGAAAAGAAAAAGACTCCTTAAATGTCTTTACTATTATTTGGAGGCTGAATAGCTCAGCAGCTTTGAGCATGGACATAGCAGCCACGTCATCTGTGTACAGAGGTCAGCTTCACTGCTTACTGGCTGTGAGACAGTGGGCAACATGCTTAACGTCCCTGTGCTTTCCTTTCTCCATCTAACACAGGGTGAGTAATAGCACCTCTCTCACGGGACTGTGAGGATTAAATGAGTTCATGCACATGAAGAGATTAGAAGGTGGCCTGGCTCAGAGTAAATGCTACAGATGTGATAGTCATAAAAACACCGTCATCATCACCTTCTGCCCTGGAGGGAACTAGAAATGACCAAAGTCCTTGAAGCTTTCGCCATAGACTCCCATCCCCCTCCTTCCTGCTGAAAACCAATTGTACTTTGGACAGTAGTGCCCTGGGACTTTGAGAGAGGGACAGACAGACAAACAGAGAGATAGAGAGGACACACGCGATCTCATACAGAAGACATCAGATACCTAAAGACTTGACCCCAAGATGGTGTAAACTTCCCCTCTTTACCCCAAGACGACATCCAGGAGCCGAGCCACAGCTACATCCCTCTCCACCATCCCTTTTATGAGTCTCCTGAGGAGAAGACATAGCCATCTCCCTACCCCAAGTTGACTCTGCCTGCACCAATTAAGTCAAGTTCCAGTCCCGGGGCTGTATTTGAACTGAAGCCTGGATCTGGTCAGGATTAAATCTCTCTTCGTGGTTGGGTTTGTCTGGGGAGGGAGGAGGTGAGGACCCCTGCACACCATTTTCAGGTTTGCCTTGGAGCAATCGGAAACCACTTGGAAGACTCTCAGCATTGAGTTTACATCCTTATTGCCAAGAAGGCTAGTTCAGACACAGGTTGCTGGACCCACCTCTTGAGTATGTGACTTCTAGGATGAGTCTGCTTGTCCTAGAACTTCTAGGACAAGTTTGCTTTTCCAACAAGTTCTTAGGCTGAGGCTGCTGGTCCAGGAAGCACCACTTTAAGAACCAAGCATAGGTTTAGGAGCTTGAGTCTAGACAGACATCTGTCTGAATCCTAGTTCCACTCCTAGGGGCTGTGTGACCTTGGCCAGGTTACAACTTCTTGGGCTGCAGTCTTCCCACTTCTAAAACTGGGACTCTAATGCCTATTCTCAGGATGACTGTGAGGTTCCATAAGGACATGGAAGTAAAGCCACCAGCATCTGGCCCCACTAGGTAGACTGTGTGTAGACTATTATTATTCCTCCAGTGGGTGGGATGGGTGAGTTGCCTCCAGGATCTTCTCTTCCTCAGGGATGCACCTCCAGTCATTAACTAAGCATAAGGCTGCCCAGAATAAAAACCACATTTTCCAGGCTCCCTTGAAACAGAGTGGCTTTGTGATAAGTGTGTCTAATGGACTGTGCATTAAAGGGATATTGGTTTACTACTGAAACAAGAGACGCAAAATAGTAGTGACCTAAATAATGGAGAAATGTATTTATTTCTCATATAAATACAAGGTAGATGGTCTATGGGCTAGAGATTAAGAATTAACTATACTGCTAGCCCCTGGAGAAGGAAATGGCAACCCACTCCAGTATTCTTGCCTGGAGAATCCCATGGACAGAGAAGCCTGGCAGGCTACAGTCCATGGGGTCGCAAGAGTTGGACACGACTTAGCAACTGAAGAGAGAGGTGGTCTATGGTCCTTCTGTCTTATTATTCTATCGTTCTCAATAGAAGACCTTCATCTCATCATATAGGATGGCTCCTGCCATCACATCCACATCCCAGTCAGTGGGAAGGGGAGAAAGGGAAAGGGAGATCAAACTTCTTCCCTTTAAGGTGACAACTGGTGGGTGTATCATTTCTACACACAGTCTATTGGTCAGAAGTTAGTCACATGACCACACCTACCTGCATGGGAGCCTGGGAAATGTTGTCTTCAGGGAAGCAGCTAAAGGATCCATCAAAAATGCTACTACTATGTAAGGAGGGCAGAATGGCTACTATGTTTGCAACAGGGTAGAGTCAGAAGTTGTGTGTACAACTGTCCTTGAAAAAAGGTAGTATTCCCTTTTTCAGCCTTCCTTCTTTCTGTTTTGGAAGGTAGCACTTCCAGCAGCCTTCTTGGACTGTGAGGTAAAAGCTGTGTAAAGGTAGGAAATCCACTATGTAGTAAGGTGTTGACTAAAAAATATAGTCATAACCTGAAAATATTTTATTTTATTTTGTTTTAAATTTTTATTTTATTTTAAAATAAAAATATTTTATTTTTCATTTTAATAAAAGAGTTATTTTATTTAGTGGGAATGTTTAAGACCCCGAGCCCAGGAGACAGCTTCTCAGTAGCTCTGAGAAAACTGCTTCAAGGAGGCAGGAGGGGGAAGTCAGACTATATATAAGTTTGCAACAAAGGGAGCAGGCAGTCTGAACACCAAAGATTATTGTGAGGTACGAGAAATCAGATATCAAGTTAAGGAATTTAGCATTCTACGTATGAGAAGATGCAAGTCTTTGGGCTCACTGAATTCATTAATTTCATATGCACCTCGACTCTCTGGGGTAATAAGATCTGTCTTGTTTACTTGTTCACCTTAAGGAGTGGTTCATGTGGCAGATGGCTGCTTCTTGCTAGACTGCAGGCATTCTGTTCCATTTTTTGGGAGCCCTCACTCACATTTGGAGGCCAGAAATAGCTGATGGCTGTGACATTTCTTGTTTATTGACATGGTAGGAGATATTTCATTTCACAAGGTCATGTGTTCCTATCAATTGAGGTGCTGCCATACTAGCCTTGATCTGCTTCCCGCCACATTATTTTACATGAGAGAGAAGTATCTACCTCATTTAGCACACTGTTACTTGGGATTTCTGTCACTGGCGAGCTAAACCTACTCTTTTTTTTTTTTCTAAACCTACTCTTAACTGATAGTATTCTTCCTGGCTAACTGAATTCTCTCCCTAGCTCTTGCCATGTGCCACGCTCAGTTGCTCTGTCATGTCTGACTTTTTGTGACCCAATGGATTGTAGCCTGCCAGGCTCCTCAGTTCATGGAATTCTCCAGGCAAAATTACTGGAGTGGGTGGCCATTTTCTCCTCCAGGGAATCTGCCAGACCCAAGTGGAATCTCTGGTAAACCCCCGAGCCCAGACTCCCCCAGCTATCAGTCATCACATGTTTGGTGAAATGAGAGGGATAGGGGAACTCCTGAGAAGTTCTCATGTTTCACAGAGCTCTTAGCCATGTACCCCTGGCCCTGTGTTGCTTGCTGTACAGCCTAGAAAATACTCCAAACTCTTCATTCCCTCCCTGTCATGTGACTTCGCAGTGACTACTATGGACCATAAACAACATAATGGAGTTACTTATGTCACAGGCTTTGTTTTTTTCTTTTTCTTTTCCTTTTGGTGGATTTTAGTTGCCCAACCAGGGACTGAACCCACAGCCTTGGCAATGAAAGCCCGGAGTCCTAACCCTGGACTACCAGAAAATTCCCTTACAAGGTCTAAAATGAAACCAGGGCACCATTAAGAAAGTAGAACTTACACCCGTTCACTGCTGAATGCAACCCAGGTGATCCTGAGACCACCTGGAACTTGTCTTCTCTACTTCCTAGAGAACGCAGTTCAGCAATGAATCTGCTACCCACAAGTGACTGAATGCCTGTAGGCACCAACCATTAGTTCTGCAAAGATAATGTATATAACTTCTCTGGAATGCCTTTGTGCACGACCTTTAAAAACCCCTGCCATGTCTATTCCCCTCGGAGCACATTTTAGTTGCTATTTGAATCAGTGCCTCCCACATTCCTAAGACCCCAAATCAACTCTTTTTCTTCTTTGCCGCCTTCTGCATTCCTTTGTCCATAATTCTCATGATTATACAGTAAGTTTGGTCATGAGACTTTCTTTGGCCAGTGGAATGTTAGTGAATAAGATGTCAGTTCAGTTCAGTTCAGTCACTCAGTCATGTCCGACTCTTTTGCAACCCTATGAACTACAGCACGCCAGCCCTCCCTGTCCATCGCCAACTGCCGGAGTCTACCCAAACCCATGTCCATTGAGTCGATGATACCATCCAACCATCTCATCCTCTGTCGTCCCCTTCTCCTCCTGCCCTCAATCTTTCCCAGCATCAGGGTCTTTTCAAATGAGTCAGCTCTTCGCATCAGGTGGCCAAATTAGTGGAGTTTCAGCTTCAACATCAGTCCTTCCAATGAATACCCAGAACTGATCTCCTTTAGGATGGACTAGTTGGATCTCCTTGCAGTCCAAGGGACTCTCAAGAGTCTTCTACAACACCACAGTTCAAAAGCATCAATTCTTTGGAGCTTAGCTTTCTTCACAGTCCAACTCTCACATCCATACATGACTACTGCAAAAACCATAGCCTTGACTAGACGGATCTTTGTTGGCAAAGTAATGTCTCTGCTTTTTAATACGCTGTCTAGGTTGGTCACAACTTTCCTTCCGAGGAGTAAGCGTCTTTTAATTGCATGGCTGCAATCACCATCTGCAGTGATTTTGGAGCCCAAAAAAATAAAGTCAGCCACTGTTTCCACTGTTTCCCCATCTATTTGCCATGAGGTGATGGGACCAGATGCCATGATCTTAGTTTTCTGAATGTTGAGCTTTAAGCCAACTTTTTCACTCTCCTCTTTCACTTTCATCACAAGGCTCTTTAGCTCTTCTTCACTTTCTGCCGTAAGGGTGGTGTCATCTGCATATCTGAGGTTATTGATATTTCTCCAGGCAATCTTGATTCCAGCTTGTGCTTCCTCCAGCCCAGCATTTCTCATGATGAACTCTGCATATAAGTTAAATAAGCAGGGTGACAATATATAGCTTTGACGTACTCCTTTTCCTATCTGGAATCAGTCTGTTGTTCTATGTCCAGTTCTAACTGTTGCTTCCTGTCCTGCATATAGGTATCTCAAGAGGCAGGTCAGGTGGTCTGGTATTCCCATCTCCTTCAGAATTTTCCACCAACTAAGGCTCAAAAGTGCTTATGAATTGACTTGTTCTCTCTCTCTCATGTTCTCCATGAGAACATTTCTGTACTAACCTGCTAGAGGAAGAAGAGACACACACGGAGCCAGGCATTTCATTTCAGAAACAATAACCAACCTCAGAGACCATGAACGTCATGGTCACTCTTAGCAGAAAATGGAGAGGGACTTTCCTGGTGGTCCAGGGGTTAAGAGTCTGCCTTGCAATGCAGGGAACACAGGTTCAATCCCTGATCAAAGAACTAAGATCCCATATGCTGCAGGGCAACTAAGCCCACAGGCTGCAGCTAGAGAGCCCACACAAGGAAGAGAAAGATCCCACATGATGCAATGAAGATCTTGCATGCCACAACTAAGACCTGACTCAGCCTAAATAAATATTTTTAGAAAAGAAAATGGGGAAAGAAATGAAACTACAGCTTCCTCACTGCTTACTATGTGTTGATGTATTCATTCATTTTGTGAGGTGGTACTGCTGGGCCCAGGGTTCAAACCAGCCTTCAGCCTGACTTCAAAACCCTGGTGTTCATACCACCCCACAGTGCCTCCAGAGACACACCCTGACTGAGCTTCCTCACTTGGCCACATCCTTCCCCCAACTCCAGTGAAGAATCAGACTCCAGAGTGTCTCTCTGTGAGGGCAGATGTCCATGTTATTAAGTCCAGGTGTCTCTGGCAGCTATATATTAAAAAAAAAAAAAGCCATAGACTGGGTGACTTATAAATGACAGAAATTCATTTCTCACAATTCTGAAGGCTAGGAAGTCTGAGATCAAAGTGTTAGTGTCTGGCAGGTGCCCACTTCCTGTATCCTATATAGCCACCTTCTCACAGTGTCCTCATAGGGTGGAAGGGGAGAGGGAGCTTTCTCTTTGATAAGGGCACTAATCCCATTCAGATGGGCTCCACCCTCATGACTATGCATCTCCCAAAACCCTCACCACCTAAGCCCATCGCCTTGGGGATTAAGATTTCAACCACCCTTCAATATAAATCTTGAAGGGACCCAGACTTTTTCAGACCACAGCACCAGCTACACTGTCCAGTCTTATCTGACTTGCCCATCTCAGAGACTCGGTATTTGTGTCCCTGCACATTCCCCTGGATGCCCACCTGGCTGCATCTTTCACATGTAGCAGCATGGTCTGTCTGTCTTTATTTTTTTCCTTTTTTTATTCTTTCATTCCTTCCTTCTTTCCTGAAATGCAGGACAGCTGACCTTTTCTGTGAGACAAAGGGTCAGTTCTGGAGAACACTCAGTTACTCAAAAGAAGAACAGTTGTACATCCATTGTTCTGGGTTTAGGGGAGCAGGTGGATCAATTTGTGTAAATTCTTAGAGATTTTCAGGAAGAAGAATGTGTTGCACCAGTTTACAGCAGTGGCCTGTGGCCATGAGATTTATGGGCAGATCGGACTAAAAGGCTACAGTTCTCTCCCGGGCAATGCTTTAGCCTCAGGACTTAGCCTACTGGGACCTGATAAACCTCTGAGAGTCTGGTTAATATAGGTGTTCCGGTGGAGACTGAAGCCTTTAACCAGAGTCAGGTCTGCCACTCCATGACCATCTGTAAACCTGAAACTGTATAGCCATGAAACAATGACTCTCTATCTCTCCTCCCCCGTAGCCCCTGGAAACCACCCTCCTACTTTCTATCTCCATGATTAGACTACTCTAGTGAAATTATACCGTTTTTGTCTTTTTGTGACTGGCTTATTTCAGTTAACATAATGTGCTCAAGTTTCATCCATGTAGTAGCAATATTGCAGAATTTCCTTCCTTCTTCGAGCTGAAAGACATTCCATGGTATGTATTTACTACATGTTGCTTATCCAGTCAACCGTCAATGGACACTTGGGTCCCTTCCACATTTTAGCTATTGTGAATAATGCTGTTATGAACATGGGTGTACAAACATCTCTTTGAGACCTTGCTTTCACTTATTTGTGGTATGTATCCAGAAGTGGAATTGCTAGATCACATGGCAATTCTATTTTTAATTTTTAAAAGGACCATCACAGTTTTTCACAATGACTGTATCATTTTATATTCCCACCAACAGGGCACAAGGGTTTCAATTTCTCCACATCCTCATCAACCCTATTGTTTCCTGGGGTTTAGATAGTAGTCATCCTGATGGGTATGAGGTGATATCTCATTGTTGTTTTCATTTGCGTTTTGACAAGCCATTAGGTCTTCCCTGATGGCTCAGATGGTAAAGTGTCTGTCTACAATGCAGGAGACCCGGGTTCAATCCCTGGGTCGGGAAGATCCCCTGGAGAAGGAAATGGAAACCGAATCCAGTACTACTGCCTGGAAAATCCCATGGATGGAGGAGCCTGGTAGGCTACAGTCCATGGGGTCACAAAGAATCGAACATGACTGAGCGACTTCACTTTCACTTAATGACAAGTAATGTTGACCATCTTTTCATGTACCTGTTGGCCTACCTAGCAAAATGTCTATTTGGGCCCTTTGCCAATTTTTCAATTGGGTTATTTGTCTCTTTGTTATTAAGTTGTATGAGTAGGTCCTAAGATTTCTCATCACAAGGAAAAACACTTTTTTTCTTTTTTTGGAGGGGCAGGGAGTAGCTATATAAGATGATGGATGTTAACTAATCTTGTAATCATTTCACAATATATGTAAGTCATTATGCTATAAGCCTCAAACTTACTACCCAGTATTGTAGGTTAATTATATCTCAAAAAAGTGAAATGAATTTTAAAAATTTTTTTATTTGTTTATATTTGTTTCTCTGGATCTTCAGTGCTGTGCATGGGCTTTCTCTAGTTGTGGTGAGTGGAGGTTACTCTCTAGTTGTGATGCATAGGCTTCTTGTCCCATGGCTTCTTTTGTTGAGCATGGGCCCTGGGGGGGCTTTCCAGGTGGCATGAATGGTAAAGAACCCACCTGCCAATGCAGGAGGCGTTAAGAGACGTGGGTTCAATCCCTGGGTCAGGAAGACCCCCTGGACATAGGGGAGCAGGAAGCAGCAGTTCCATGGCTCTCATAGCTCCTCCTCCCAGGGGTTTGCCCAGGTTCTGGCAGGCAGCACCCCCACAGCACCTGCCAGGAGCTGCCATGTCCCATGTGTCATCCCTTGCATGACAAGGCCTCCTGGGACCAGACATGGTGGACACCCCCACTGTCCATGGATTCATCAACATCTTTAGTCCAAGTGTGTGATCCTTCTTCATTCTCTTCGAGGAGCAGAGCCAAGCAGCTCTCCAGGAGGAAGAATCGCAGTGCCCTGCATCCAGGGAAGCAGCTCCCTGACCCTTCACCCACCCTGCCTGCACCCTTCGGGGGCTGAGAGACCCCTGACCTCCAACTGTAACACCTGGGTAGTGGAGGGCAGGAAGGACGGAGCAGCTTCTTGCACAGCTGAGGCTGGGTGGTGAGTCTGCCCTGGGACTAAGTCTGAGGCTGCCTGGGCCCCTGTGCCACTTGCTCTGGGCTCCCACCACTGTCCCCAAGGGGCCCAGGGCTGCAAAGTCAAAGGATAAATGTGCCCCCAGCTTCCTGCAACATCCATTTGACTTCAAAGAACATGAGGAAGGTAATGGATGTTTTGTATTAAAGACAGCTGTGATGGCATAGAATGTAACATTTATGTGTGGGTTTTAGATAGAAGACTTGAGATCCTACCAGGGCATTGAGGGGGCTATTTTGAGCCAAAGCCCTGGGGCGGGGGAGGAGATCTGGCCCTTTTGGGTGTCATTTTGGCAGAAAAGTTTGAGAAGGATCAACGTTGTCTAACACCCACGACCCTGAAGACAGGCTCTGCCACCAGTATCAGGGGTCACCTGGGTGAGCCGTTGCCAGGGCCGACACAGGGATGGTGGAAATGCTGGCTGACATTTGCCTCCCCGGGCCAGCCGGTGACCAGCATGGTCACTATGGATGTAGCACCAGCCAGTTCTCTCTTACCCAAGGCTCCTACTGAGGATGGAGCCAGAGGCGCCCAGAGCACCTTCACTCAGCCGTCAGCAGGAGGGCTGAGAGGGAGACACCCAGACCTCACCTCGTCAGCCTGGACTCTGGTTTCACTGCGGTGCCCCATTCTGCCACCTTTGCTCTCTGGTCAATGAATAGCAGAGTGGCTCTCGAATGGAACAGGGGGCCAAAGGGCAGCGTAGGGGTGGAAATGTTGTAGTCTGAGTGGGAGAGGGGAAAGGAGAGAGAAGGAAGGAACACAGGAGAGAGATGAGAGACTTCATGTCTGGGCATCTTCCTCTGATGTGAGAGGAATCCCGGGAGAGGACCTAGTCTGTTCCCAACAGTGGGTCCAACCATACCTCTGAGCGGGTACCCAGTGACCTGCGGCTACGGGGGATCGGTACAGAAAATGAGAGCTGGACGCTCCTCTCAGGAAGACCCTGATAGAAGAGGGAGATATGGCCTCAGGGAGCCCCAGTCTGAGGGGAGATACATCCCTGCCCTCAGGGAGCCCCAGTCTGAGGGGAGACAGAGGCCTGCCCTCAGGGAGCCCCAGTCTGAGGGGAGACACAGCCCCGCCTCAGGGAGCCCCAGTCTGAGGGGAGACACAGTCCTGTCTCAGGGAGCCCCAGTCTGAGGGGAGACAGAGGCCTGCCCTCAGGGAGCCCCAGTCTGAGGGGAGATACATCCCTGCCCTCAGGGAGCCCCAGTCTGAGGGGAGACAGAGGCCTGCCCTCAGGGAGCCCCAGTCTGAGGGGAGACACAGCCCTGCCTCAGGGAGCCCCAGTCTGAGGGGAGACACAGCCCTGCCCTCAGGGAGCCCCAGTCTGAGGGGAGACACAGCCCCGCCTCAGGGAGCCCCAGTCTGAGGGGAGACACAGCCCCGCCTCAGGGAGCCCCAGTCTGAGGGGAGACACGGTCCTGTCTCAGGGAGCCCCAGTCTGAGGGGAGACAGAGGCCTGCCCTCAGGGAGCCCCAGTCTGCGGGGAGATAGAGCCTTGTCTCCAGGAAGCCAGGGTCTGACAGGGAGACCCTGACTGTGCCCTCGGAGACCCCCAGTCCAAGAGGGGTATCTCCTTAGGCCCCTTGGAGGCCCTTGCCCACCTCACCACAGGTATGCCTGTGGCATGCCTTGGGATTCCTGTAAACAGAATTGAGAAATCCCAGAAACTACAACACGTTTAATCACCCTTGTTTATTGCTCTTCCCGGGGTGACTCAGCGGTAGGAAAATCACTGCTAAGTGAACCCGGAATGAAACCCGAAAGGGAGAGTGATGAGAGAGGCAACTCCTGCAGCTCCCGCCTCCTCCATGCCCGGCCTGCTCTCAGCTGGTCGCCAGCAGACCCTGAAGCTGCCAACAGGGCCAACTGGGGGGCGGACAGGAGGACGGCCCGCCCCCGGGGAGCCCTCACAGCAGGGCTGATCCCTGGGTCAGGGCAGGCCAAGGACACAAGCAGGGGAAGTCTAGGGGCTCTAGGGGAAGGGGTCACTTGCTGCCCAGGGCTTCTGACTTCTGCCTTTTCAGACACACCTCAAGTCCCCTCAGCTGGAATACTCACCCCTTCCCCTCGGGGTGCCACATCCTGCTCTCCTTCAGCCCCTCCTGGGCTCTCAGACCCCCAACAACACGCTTTGTCTGGGTACCCTTGCTGTCTGTCACCTGGCTGATATAGGGTAGGTGGGAGTTTGTGTCTTTTCTTTCTCTTTTTCTTTTAACTTTTTTTTTTCTTTTGCTGGAGACCATTTTTGAAGTCTTTATTGAATCTGTTACAATATCCCTTCTGCTTTACATTTTGATTTTTTTGGCCACGAGGCATGTGGGATCTTACCTCTCTGACCAGGGATTGATCCTGCACACGTTGCATTGGAAGATGAAGTCTTAACCACTGGACTGCCAGGGACGTACCGCTTTTCTTCTTATCTTAGATCCTCAAGCCTTGAGAATAGGTGTTTTAACTGCAGCAGGATGGACTCAGTCCTTAGGAAACAATGAACAAATGAAAATGAATGAAAGAAATTAGAACTCAGACTGTTTTCATGGCAGGGTAAGAGTTCAGGGAGTGCCCAGCCCCCTGTCTTTCCTTGGGAAGGGAGGAGGGAAACATCTCCCTGAGCTGATGGGACCTTGGAAATTTCCTGAAACTGAGGTCCTGCAAAGGGAAGGGCCCTGCACCAGGATCCACTGTCTCTCTCCCTGAGAGAGGATCCCTGTCTCTCTCTGCCTGACTTTCCAGCCTTGTCCCTGGTCCCGGGGCTCTGGGCCAGGCTGACACCCAGAGAAGACACACTGTTCCGTTCTCACTCCAGTGGGTAGGGTGGTGTATCCATGGAAGTGGCTGACAGGCTCCACCCATGGTTGGTACATTTCATCACCTAGAAAGCTTGACCGAGTTTCTGAGCCTCAGTTTCTGAGGCCCAGAGAATGATTTACTTTGTACACACCAAGCCACTTGGTCCCCATTCCAAATTTTATGCAAGTACCCAGGACATTCCAGCCCCAGCCGGCAGCAAGGGCAGGGCTGCCTGGGTGTTCCTCACCTGCCAAGGCAGCCTTTGGACTCACTGTAGGCTGGGGGTCCTGGTGTAGGCTGCTCTGAAGGACCCCTGCCCAGTTTTTCCTCCTGACCCCCAAAGGCAACAGTGGAGATGATCATAAAAGTTGCTATTCTAGTATTGAATCACTGTGTTAATTCCTGCTGTAACAGGAGTTAACAGAGTGATGTAGGTTAAATATATTTCAAAGTAAGCTCATAGAGCGAATTCCCTGGCGGTTCAGAGGTCAGGACTCCATGCTTTCACTGCAGGGGGCATAGGTTTGAGAACTGAGATCCTGCAAGCCTCCTGGCGCAGCCAAAAAAAACCTCACAGAAAACAAGATCCAGTGAAGGGAGGAGAAGCTGGCTGAGGGCAGTAAAAATTTACAGGCTTCCAGTTATAAGATAAATGAGTACATGCACGTATTGTACAACATGATGAATATATTTAATGCTAGTAGGAGTAGGAGTAGTTAGTCGCTCGGTCATGTCCAGCTCTTCGCAACCCCATGGACTGTAGCCCACTAGGCTCCTCTATCTTTGCATGGAATTCTCCAGGCAAGAATACTGGAGTGGGTAGCTATTCCCATCTCTAGGGGATCTTTCCGACCCAGGGATCAAACCTGGGTCTCCTAAGTTGCAGACAGATTCTTTACCATCTGATCCAGCAGGGAAGCCCTATAATTGATGCTACTATATGTTATGTATGAAAGTTGTTAAGAGAGAAAATCCTAAGAGTTTTCATGGGAATAAAGAGTTGTTTTCTATTTCTTTAATCTTGTATCTGTATGAGATGGATGTTCATTAAACACTGTGATAAGTACGCCTTAAACTTAAATGATGCTCTTGTGTATGTCAATTATACCAGGAAGAAATTCCCAATAAAACTGGAAGAAGAAGAAAAATTACTAGTCTAATTTACTCTGCCCATCCTGTAACATATATTTCCTCACCTAAGTCTCTTAACAATTAAAATTCAGTGAGGGGACTTCCCTGGTGGTCCAGTGGCTAAGACTCCACACTCCCAGTGCAGGGGGCCTGGGTTTGATCCCTGGTCAGGGAACTAGATCCTATGTGTTGCCATGAAGATCGAAGACCCCACATGCCACAACTAAGACCCGGCCCGGCCAAATAAATTAATAAATTTTTTTAAAAAATCTCAGTGAGGTAGCAGTGTTATTATGTTATTACCCCTACTTTACAGGATGAGGACACAGGTTACAAGAGACATAGTTACATGTCCAGGTGGCATAGCTAGCTGGTAAGTGGTTGAGCTGGGAATGCCCCGCTCCAAACTCTTTCTTTTTAAAAAAAATTAATTTTATTTATTCTATTTATTTATTTTCGACTGTGCAGGGTCTTCACTGTTGCCAGGGCTTTTCTCTGGTTGCGGTGCTCAGGCTTCTCTTTGCAGTGGCTTCTTTTGTTTTAAAGCACAGGCTCTAGGGAGCACAGGCTTCAGTAGTTGGGGCAGGTGGGCTCAGTAATCTCAGCTCCTAGGCTCCAGAGCACAAGCTCAATAGTTGTGCACAGGCTTAGTTGTTATACTTAGCATTTACTCTCTTAACAACTTTCATATATGACATATAATGATATATAGTAGCATCAATTATAGGGCTTCCCTTGTGGCTCAGCTGGTGAAGAATTTGCCTGCAATGCAGGAGACCAGGGTTTAATCCCTGGGTGGGGAAGATCCCCTGGAGAAAGGAAAGGCTACCCACTCCAGTATTCTGGCCTGAAGAGTTCCATGGACTGTATAGTCCAAGGGGTTGCAAAGAGTTGGACACGACTGATCGACTTATCTCTTTTCTTTAGTTGTTAACACAGCATTTGGGATCTTCCCCGATCAGGGATCGAACCCTTGTGTCCTGCATTGGCAGGCAGATTCTTTACCACTGAACCACCAGGGAAGCCCCAAATTCTTGCTTTTTATCAGCTCTCTGCCAGTGACCCAGCTTCTACAGCACCCTTGCAAACCTCTCAAACTCCTCCCTAGGAGAAGGGCACCCAGAACCCTGAGAGAAGGAAATAAATGACTCTGTAATTTGGATAAATTACAAAGTGGCTGCAGGTGCAGGGGAAGTAGGTGGGGGCAGCGGGGTGGCCCTCTACCTTGCCATCAGAGAGGTGTATACTGTGTAAACTGGAAACAAATTTGCACTGTCCCCTTTGCCCACCTCCACCAGCTAAGAAGGTGGAAGCAGGAACACGTCTTTGAGATCAGTGAAGTACTAGCCCTGGGTCAGGCACTTGTAAGATGATATTTGCGATATCATCTTGATACTTGTAAGGTGACATTTGGCCCAGGGCAGTGCAGGAAATTTCAAAATTCTTTGGTGTTTGAACCATCTGTGTTTGTAGGACTGGTGCCCTGAGGATGACAGGCTCTATAGAAGGGGTCCAGGGCTCTGCCCTTAGATCTTTCCTTCCTGGTACTGTCATTAGAGCCTGCACCGCCCACCTACTGAGTTTCTAGAGAGGGTCATGGAAGAGGGAGGCGGTAGTTGCTAATGAATATTATGGAAGACAGAATTCAGAGGGCATTCTTGTTACCAGAGGCTTGGCCTCTCTGTACACTGGTGGCAAATCAAATCCTGGAGGCAGAGTTTTGGGTGAAGTAGAAAAGGATAGCTTTATTGTTTTGCCAGGTGAAGAGATACACACCAAGCTTCTGCCTCAAAAAACTGTGTCTCGACCCCAAAGGATCTGATGAGGGTTTTTATAAGAATGGGCTTCCCTGGTGGCTCAGATGGTAAAGAACCCACTAGCAATGCAGGAAACCTGGATTTGATCCCAGGGTTGGGAAGATCTCCTAGAGATGGGAATGGCTACCCACTCCAGTATTCTTGCCTGCAGAATTCCATGGACAGACGGGCTTGGTGGGCTACAGTCCATGGGGTCCCAAAGAGTTAGACACAACTGAACGACTAACATTTTCACTTCTATAACAGTGAGTCAAAGGTGAGTTCTCTGACAAGATTAAGGTGTAAGCAGGGTTTGCAGTCCTTAATCTCAGGCGGTCCAGTCTCCTAATCTTGATGAGTTTCTCTGGTCCCTTTAATCTTGCCTCAGGTGGTTAGTAGTAATGTACAGATGTGAGAGTTGGACCATAAAGAAGGCTTGATCACTGAAGAATTGACACTTTCCAATTGTGGTGCTAGAGAAGACTCTTTGAAAGTCCCTTGGGCTGCAAGGAGATCAAACCAGTCAATCCTAAAGGAAATCAACCCTGAATATTCATTGGAAGGACTGATGCTGAAGCTGAAGCTCCAATATTTTGAGCACCTGATGTGAAGAGTCAACTCGTGGAAAAGACCCTAATGCTGGGAATGACTGAAGGTAGAAGGAGAAGATAAAGGTGACCTCCTTCAAAAGGTCTCATGCACACATTGTCACTCTCAGTGCCCCCGATTCTGCAGCAGGCCACCGCCAACCCATGCCTCCGCCAGAGACTCCTAGACACTCACAGGCACATCTGGGTCAGTCTCTTGTGGGGTCATTGCTCCTTTCTCCTGGGTTCTGGTGCACACAAGGTTTTGTTTGTGCCCTCCAGAGTCTGTTTCCCCAGTCTTGTGTAGGTTCTGTAGTCAAATCCCACTGGCCTCCAAAGTCAGATTCCCTGGGGGTTCTCAGTCCCTTTGCCAGATCCCCAGGTTGGGAAATCGGTTGTAAGTCCTAGGACTTTCTTCACAGTGCGAGAATTTCTGTGGTATAATTGTTCTGCAGTTTGTGGGTCATCTGCTCAGCAGCTCTATGGTGAGGTTAATGGTGACTCCCTCCAAGAGGGCTTATGCCACAGGCTGTGTGACCAGGTCTCCTGAACCCAGAACCCCTGCCACTACTAACCCATACCTCCTCAGGAGACACTCAAGACAGTTCTGGCTCAGTCTCTGTGGGGTGTCTGGGTCCTTGTGTGCACAAGATTTTGTCTGAGCCCTTAGAGCATCTCTGGCAGGTATCGGGTTTGATTCTAAATGTGATTTTGCCCCTCCTATCGTCTTGCTGGGTCTTCTCCTTTGCCCCTGGACTTGGGGTATCTTTTTTTGGTAGGATCCAACATTCTCTTGTCGATGGTTGTTCAGCAGTGAGTTCTAATTTTGGAGTTCTCCCAGGAGAAGATGAGCGCACGTCCTTCTACTCCACCATCTTGAGATCAAATACATGGTTGGATGGCATCACCGACGCAATGGACATGAGTTTGAGTAATATCTGGGAGTTGGTGATGGACAGAGAAGCCTGGTGTGCTGCAGTCCATGGGGTCCCAAAGAGTCAGGCACAACTGAACAATGACAACAGGTGTTTTCTTGGCTGCCGCACCCTTGATTGGCAGCTGTTGGAAGCCACCCTTTGGGACACAGGGAACGTCATGGAGGCTGGAATCTTGCCCACAAGATATGGGGAAAAGAAAGACGCCCGCGTCCGGGATCCCCACAGGGTCCTGCTCAGTTTCAGTCTCCCCTGTGACTGCTGACTTGGTGTCATTCAATTTTCTAGAGCAGCCACTAGAGACTGTGTGCAAAGCCCTAAGGAACCAAAGGGGCAATGAGGGATCACTGCCCTTGGTGCAAGTAGGGGATTGAGTGGAGCCACAGGGACCAATGCCAGACTCAGAGGCTGCCCAGCCCCCCACTCCCATCTCCATGGAATGATTAGCCTGGGGGTGGGGTTGGGGAGAAGGGTTTTCTGGGGATGGGCTTATCTGAACTGAACTTTGAAAGGCAAATCAGAAAATAGGGCTTCCTGCCCAGATAGGATTAGTGTGACAATCAAACGATATAATGGAGGGGGAATAACCACAGGATTAGTGTGAAAATGAAACAAGACAATGGAGAGGGAAAGTATCCTGTGACCTGATTTTTAAAAAGACAGTTTCGAGGTCCTGTTATGACAAGTGAGGAAACAGGCTCCGGGAGGGCATGACTTGCTCATGGTGAGCCAATAATTTAAAGGCAAACACAAGATTTGAATCCAGTTCTTCTAGAATTAGGTTTTGGGTCTTCTACACTGACTTCTGCTTCACTGACTATGCTAAAGCCTTTGACTGTATGGATCACAACAAACTATAGGAAATTCTTAAAGATATGGGAGTACCAGACTACCTTACCTGTCTCCTGAGAAACCTGTATGTAGGTCAAGAAGCAACTGTTAGGACCAGACATGGAATAACAGTTCAGTTCCGTCGCTCAGTTGTGTCCGACTCTTTGCGACCCCATGAATCGCAGCTCGCCAGGCCTCCCTGTCTATCACCAACTCCCAGAGTTTACTCAAACCCATGTCCAGTGAGTTGGTGATGCCATCCAGCCATCTCATCCTCTGTCGTCCCCTTCTCCTCCTGCCCCCAATCCCTCCCAGCATCAGGGACTTTTCCAATGAGTCAACTCTGCATGAGGTGGCCAAAGTATTGGAGTTTCAGCTTCAACATCACTCTTCCAATGAACACCCAGGACTGATCTCCTTTAGGATGGACTGGTTGGATCTCCTTACAGTCCAAGGGACTCTCAAGAGTCTTCTACAACACCACAGTTCAAAAGCATCAATTCTTTGGTGCTCAGCTTTCTTTATAGCCCAACTCTCACATCCATACATGACTACTGCAAAAACCATAGCCTTGACTAGACGGATCTTTGTGGACAAAGTAATGTCTCTGCTTTTTAATACGCTGTCTAGGTTGGTCATAACTTTCCTTCCAAGGAGTAAGTGTCTTTTAATTGCATGGCTGCAATCACCATCTGCAGTGATTTTGGAGCCCAAAAAAATAAAGTCAGCCACTGTTTCCACTGTTTCCCCATCTATTTGCCATGAGGTGATGGGACCAGATGCCATGATCTTAGTTTTCTGAATGTTGAGCTTTAAGCCAACTTTTTCACTCTCCTCTTTCACTTTCATCACAAGGCTCTTTAGCTTTTCTTTGCTTTCTGCCATAAGGGTGGTGTCCTCTGCATATCTGAGGTGGTTGTTATTTCTCCCAGCAATCTTGATTCCAGCTTGTGCTTCCTCCAGCCCAGCGTTTCTCATGATCTACTCTGCATAGAAGTTAAATAAGCAGGGTGACAATATACAGCCTTGACGTACTCCTTTTCCTATCTGGAATCAGTCTGTTGTTTCATGTCCAGTTCTAACTGTTGCTTCCTGTCCTGCATATAGGTATCTCAAGAGGCAGGTCGGGTGGTCTGGTATTCCCATCTCTTTCAGAATTTTCCACAGTTTATTGTGATCCACCGTCAAAGGCTTTGGCATAGTCAATAAAGCAGAAACATGTTTTTCTGAAGTTCACTTGCTTTTTCGATGATCCAGCGGATGTTGGCAATTTGATCTCTAGTTCCTCTGCCTTTTCTAAAACCAGCTTGAACATCTGGAAGTTCATGGTTCACATATTGCTGAAGCCTGGCTTGGAGAATTTTGAGCATTACTTTACTAGCATGTGAGATGAGTGCAATTGTGTGGTAGTTTGAGCATTCTTTGGGATTGGAATGAAAACTGACCTTTTCCAGTCCCGTGGCCACTGCTGAGTTTTCCAAATTTGCTGGCATATTGAGTACAGCACTTTCACAGCATCATCTTTCAGGATTTGAAATAGCTCAACTGGAATTCCATCACCTCCATTAGCTTTGTTTGTAGTGATGCTTTCTAAGGCCCACTTGACTACACATTCCAGGATGTCTGGCTCTAGGTGAGTGATCACACCATCGTGATTATTTGGGTCGTGAAGATCTTTTTTGTACAGTTTTTCTGTGTATTCTTGCCACCTCTTCTTAATATCTTCTGCTTCTGTTAGGTCCATACCATTTCTGTCCTTTATTGAGCCCATCTTTGCGTGAAATGTTCCCTTGGTATCTCTAATTTTCTTGAAGAGATCTCTAGTCTTTCCCATTCTGTTGTTTTCCTCTATTTCTTTGCATTTATCTGAGAAAGCTGAAGAAGGCTTTCTTATCCCTCCTTGCTATTCTTTGGAATTCTGCATTCAAATGGGAATATCTTTCCTTTTCTCCTTTGCTTTTTGCTTCTCTTCTTTTCACAGCTATTTGTAAGGCCTCCTCAGACAGCCATTTTGCTTTTTGCATTTCTTTTCCATGGGGATGGTCTTGATCCCTGTCTCCTGTACAGTGTCACAAACCTCCATCCATAGTTCATCAGGCATTCTGTCTATCAGATCTGGTCCCTTAAACCTATTTCTCATTTCTACTGTATAATCAGAAGGGATTTGATTTAGGTCATACCTGAATGGTCTAGTGGTTTTCCCTACTTTCTTCAATTTAAGTCTGAATTTGGCAATAAGGAGTTCATGATCTGAGCCACAGTCAGCTCCCGGTCTTGTTTTTGCTGATTGTATAGAGCTTCTCCATCTTTGGCTGCAAAGAATATAATCAGTCTGATTTCAGTGTTGACCATCTGGTGATATCCATGTGTAGAGTCTTCTCTTGTGTTGTTGGAAGAGGGTGTTTGTTATGACCAGTGCATTCTCTTGGCAAAACTCTATTAGCCTTTGCCCTGCTTCATTCCGTACTCCAAGGCCACATTTGCCTATTACTCCAGGTGTTTCTTGACTTCTTACTTTTGCATTCCAGTCCCTTATAATGAAAAGGACATCTTTTTTGGGTGTTAGTTCTAAAAGGTCTTGTAGGTCTTCATAGAACTGTTCAACTTCCGCTTCTTCGGCGTTACTTGTTGGGGCATAGGCTTGGATTACTGTGATATTGAATGGTTTGCCTTGAAAATCATTCTATCGTTTTTGAGATTGCATCCAAGTACTGCATTTCAGACTCTTTTGTTGACCATGATGACTACTCCATTTCTTCTAAGGGATTCCTGCCCACAGTAGTAGATATAATGGTCATCATAAATTCACCCATTCCAGTCCATTTTATTTCGCTAATCCTAGAATGTCGACGTTCACTCTTGCCATCTCCTGTTTGACCACTTCCAATTTGCCTGGATTCATGGACCTAACATTCCAGGTTCCTATGCAGTATTGCTCTTTACAGCATCGAATCTTGCTTCTATCGCCAATCACATCCACAACTGGGTATTGTTTTTGCTTTGGCTCCAACCCTTCATTCTTTCTGGAGTTATTTCTCCACTGATCTCCAGTAGCATATTGGGCACCTACCAACCTGGGGAGTTCCTCTTTCAGTATCCTATCATTTTGCCTTTTCATACTGTTCATGGGGTTCTCAAAGCAAGAATACTGAAGTGGTGTGCCATTCCCTTCTCCAGTGAACCACATTCTGTCAGACCTCTCCACCATGACCCATCCGTCTTGGGTGGCCCCACTCGGCATGGCTTAGTTTCACTGAGTTACACAAGGCTGTGGTCCTGTGATCAGATTGGATAGTTTTCTGTGATTATGGTTTCAGTGTGTCTGCCCTCAGATGCCCTCTCACAACCCCTACCATCTTACTTGGGTTTCTGTTACCTTGGATGTGGGGTATCTCTTCACGGCTGCTCCAGCAAAGCGCAGCCACTGCTCTTTACCTTGGACGAAGGGTATCTCCTCACAGCTCCCGCTCCCACCTTACACGTGGTGTAGCTCCTCTTGGCCCTCCTGCGCCCGCGCAGCCGCCGCTCCTTAGATGTGGGGTAGCTCCTCTCAGTCGCTGTCCCTGATCTCAGGCATGACCGGTTCAAATTTTGGAAAGGAGTATGACAAGGCTGTATATTGTCACCTTGCTTATTTAATTTCTATGCAGAGTACATCATGTGAAATGTTGGGCTGGATGAAGCACAAACTGGAATCAAGATTGCAGGAAGAAATAGCAACAAACTCAGATATGTAGATGATACCATTCTGATGGCAGAAAGTGAACAGAAACTAAACAGCCTCTTGATGAGAGTGAAAGAAGAGCGTGAAAAAGCTGGCTTGAAACTCAACATTCAAAAAACTAAGATCATGGTATCCGGTTACATGACTTCATGGCAAATAGAAGGGAGAAAAGTTGGAAGCAGTGACAGATTTACCTTCTTGGGCTCCAAAAATCACTGTGGACAGTGATTGCAGCCATGAAGTTAAAAGATACTTGTTCCTTGGAAGAAGAGCTTCCTTTTCAATGACAAACCTAGATAGCATGTTAAAAAAACAGAGACACCACTTTGCTGACAAAGTTCTGAATAGTCAAAGCTGTGGTTTTTCCAGTA
Source organism: Dama dama (assembly GCF_033118175.1). Taxonomy (NCBI): domain Eukaryota; kingdom Metazoa; phylum Chordata; class Mammalia; order Artiodactyla; family Cervidae; genus Dama; species Dama dama. The sequence continues at coordinate 15,564,619 of NC_083687.1, read as the reverse complement.
GTCATGTACAGATGTGAGAGCTGGACCATAAAGAAGGCTGAGCACTAAAGAACTGATGCTTTTGAATCATGGTTCTGGAGAAGACTCTTGAGAGTCTCTTGGACCACAAGGATATCAAACCAGTCAATCCTAAAGGAAATCAAGCCTACATATTCATTGGAAGGACTGAAGCTGAAGCTTCAATACTTTGGCCATGATGCGAAGAGTCGGCTAGTTGGAAAAGACTCTGATGCTGGGAAAGACAGAAGGCAAAAAGAGAAGGGGCTGGCAGAGGATGAGATAGTTAGATAGCACCACCAACTCAATGGGCATGATTTGAGCAAATCGGGAAATAGTGAAGGACAGAGGGGCCTGGCATGCAGCAGTCTGTGGGGTTGCAAAGTCAGACACAACTTAGAGACTGTACAACAACAACACACTGACTTCTCCAGAGAGTGAATTCCATTGTAAAATTGCTTTTCTTAGAATCTTGTTTTATGAACAGTAATACAGAGTAGGAGTCTCTTACACTATAGTAAAAATTAGTGGTCAGCACACTTTGCAAAGAGATAGCAAAGAACAGGACAGTGAAGGAAATGTAAAAGTGGAGAGGGAGGTTGGGAATGAAAAGGGACAACTTGGGAATATGAAAGTCTTGGGTCCAGCAGGGTTTTAAAAAGCCTAGACAGGTAGGGACAAGAAAATGTGTCTAGAAGTAAAGAGATAACTCAGGGAAGAGTGTGAGAGAGCCAAACACAGGCTTTATCAGATTATCAAAAGGCCTGGTGTCCAGACTCTTCCTCGTCAGAACGACAAGCCAAGCCTGGTGTTAGAGTGCAGAGATCTCTCTCCATAGATCCTCTCTGAGCCTCTGACTCATCACAGAGCTGCTCTAGGGACAATCAGGGCCTCCGCTTCCACTTCCCTTCCTTGTGTCGAAGGGAAGATTAAATGAGAATCTGAGATGATCATTCAGGCTTCCTGGGCCCTCATTACTTCCATCCTGAATGGGGTGTAAAGAGCTTTGGTGGATTCCTTTCACTTGTTTGCTAGAAACCATAAGCTGACAGTGGATTCTTGTTCAGGCCATGAAAATGCTGAGTCTAGAACCTCATCCTCAAGGTAAATAGATTCTGAGGATAATATATTTTTTAAAAATCCTTGTTGACTTCCTTCACTCCACCCTCCATCTACCTATATCGTCACCATCTGTGGAGAACAAATTCAGAGGAAACGAAAAAGTATAAAAAAGAAAATGAAAATCACCCATTATTCCACTCCCTAAGTGAAAAAACAATGGTTGACACTTACGTATTTCCTTGCAGTCTTTTTTTTTAAATTATTTATTTTTTAATTGAAGGATAATTGCTTTACAGAATCCTTTCAGTCTTTATTCCATATGTACATGTAGGGTATTCTACAGAGCATCAGACCACATAAAGGCCTTCTTTATATGCAACCTCCTGCCTCCTAGGAGGAAAAGGCAACAGTCTCCCTTTTTTTGTTGTTTTTTTTTTAAGTACCAATGTTCTTTTTTATTTTATTTTGTGGTTTATTTTTTGGCCATAGTCCCTGGCATGTGGAACAGTCTCCTTTCTAAAAATCCCTGGGCACCCAGAGAAATGTAGGTGTGTGGATCTTCCTGGTGGATCCAGGTAGCAAGTCATTTGTATGTATTGATCCTTCAGGCTGATTTACGTGAGCATCCCTGAGACATTGACTAAACCCTTTGTAAATAGAGAGGTTATTCCATCTCCCACACTCTACACCAAGCTCTGCTTTCGACTGGAAACTTGAAGATTCCCACTGCACTTCACTCTTCCAGATTGTCCCTGGCTCCCAAGGAGCTTGGTTCAGCTCATGTCCGTGTTTGCTGTGGCCTCAGAGTTTGAATGCTCTCTTATTCTCAAAATGAATGGTCTCTGTCTCAACTTGGGCTTCCCAAGTGGCGCTAGTGGTAAAGAACCTGCCTGCCAATGCAGATGTGGATTCTATGCCTGAGTTGGGAAGACACCCTGGAGGAGGGCGTGGCAACCCACTCTAGTATTCTTGCCTGGAGAATTCCAAGGACAGAGAAGTCTATGGGCCATAGGGTCGCAGAGAATTGGACATGGCTGAAGTGACTTGGCACTGGCGTTGTCTTGACTTGGTCCATGCAAAGCAGTTAGGCCACTCACCACCTGGTGGCATTCATGCCTATCAACTCTATCTTTGAAAAGGCTTTGATGGGCAGGACTTCCCTGGCAGTCTAATAGTTAAGACTCTGCAATTCAACTGCAGGAAGCACTGGTCTTGATTCCAAGTCGGGGAACTAAGATCCCACACACTGAGTGGCATGGTCAAATAGTAAAAAGAAAAAAAAATAGGTTTTGATGGGCATTAGTTGATGTTAATAGTAGCTGCCACTCCATGCTGGGCTAAACACTGTAGTGGGCTCTTTATATTGTGATCTGATCTAATCCCCGCAGTTCCCATAACCAGACATTCCTAGATCCCACTTTACTGATGGGGAAACTGAATCTCAGAGAGGTAGGATGACTCACCTGAGGATACCTGGTGTGACAGTCCAAAGCCATTGACCTTCCCACTGCTCTCCTCTGCTCCCATTATGCCCAGCGAAAAACATGTTTATATACAGGTGCTGACGGGAATTATTGCTTATCCAAGATAAGCCAATGTTGCCACACTGCTCTGATATCATTCCCACCAAAAGCAAAAAGATTGGGTCCTTTTGTGAACCCGAGTGGCCTTATCTCCTCTAAAAGCATAGATTTCAGGAGAACATTTAAACCATGGAAACAGCTCTGCTGCCTCCATGACTAGCTACAGGGGTGCCAAAGCCAGCATATCTAGTCACTGGACTCCCACCAGGCGTTCAGACCCTTGGGGATCTCCTCGCCATTCAGTCAGTCCTTGTGATTTATGCCAGACACTAGGTCCAAGACGGGGCATGAGGTACTCCCAGGGGCATCGGTGCTTTGCTTTGTAATCTGGATGCACCTGCTCATCAGGTCAGGTTCACCAGGAAGCAGCTGCTGAGATGAAGATAGGCATGGGAAAGGGTCCCTGGGGAGTCACTGCCGTGAAAGGAAACAGGATTGGGCAGATCTGACAATTCTCCACAAGCCTGATATGCAACTCCCAAGCGAAGATAGCCAGCCCATGGGAGGAGCCCGGCCTGAGCGGGGCAGAGATGCCCGAGCCCTAGGACCACCGCTGTGCTCAGTCCCCATTGGCCCTCAAGTGCCAGGACTAGAGAGAGGTGAGCGACGTGCACAGAATAAAAGGGGGTGTTTGCATGACCGTGAGAGCCAGCACCACCTCACATTGTGTGTGCTGGGTGCCTCGCTCTCCTCACCCTCGCCCAGCCTTGGGGACCAGGGAGAGGCTGAGAACTGGACCCGTCAGCTGACCACACTCCTGGCAGTGGGTAGCAAGTCTTTTCTTGGAGGGAGGTCTGCAAGCACACCTCCCTGTCTGCTGTATTCTTCTTCTCAACAAATATTTACTGAGTGCCAGGGTTTGAGGCTGTTCAGTGAGACCAGGCTCTGCCTTGGAGACCTTCCAGTCTAGCCAGTCTATCTACACAAACCTAAGTATGTGCCTTGATATCTTGTGTCAAGGTCAGGGTGACCACCTGCTGGATCAGAGCGCACCTACAGCTTAGCACCCAAGAGGTGCATGCACAGATGCACAATCAAGAGGTTCTGGAAGGGTGGGGAAGATTTTCAAAGAAGCTGCAGCTTCGGGAGAAAGGTGAGGGAAGCCAAAAGGAAGGAAGGGGCTGCCAGGCAGGGAGGCCTGACAGATGAGCAGAAAACCCTGGGTGGGAGAAAGGGAAATTGAGTCAAAAGCCATGCCCCATGGCAGGTGGGGCATTTCCCTGCAGGAATGAGTAAGGAGCAGGTGACTCGCAGGGGGACTCACGCAATCCTTGGCTGATAGCTGGGCTCAGGGCCAGAAAGGAAAAATTTTGCTTCCTTAAGAGCTGGGTGAAGGGAGGAGAAAGGAGCCTGAAGGATATCCAGAGACTAAGAACCAGGTCTGAGCCCTTGAGAGCCGGTGGAGCCTGGGGACAGGCCACTTGTCATTTCTATCAGTCATCACTGAAGAGGAGCCACAGGCAAACAGTACATTTGAATAAGTAGAAGTAACACTTGTATGTGTGTTAGTCGCTATAGCCCACCAGGCTCCTCTGCCCATGGAATTCTCCAGGCCAGAATACTGACGTGAGTTGTCATTCCCTTCTCCAGGGGATCTTCCTGGGATCAAACCAGGTCTCCTGCATTGCAAGCAGATGCTTTTAGTCTGAGCCACCAGGGAAACCCGGTGTAGCGTTTACAGAACACTTGTGTAGCATCTACATAATGTCCCTCTCCCCATACTGAGTCTGTTTTCCAGGCCAGAAACCTAGGAGTCATGCTATGCTCTTCTCTCTCCTTCACCCATCCTTGGTCCCCAAGACCAGTCTCTATTTATTTATTTGGTCATACCAACTAGCTTATGGGATCTTAGTTTCCTGACCAGGGACCAAACCCGTGTCCCCTACAGTGGAAGATTAAGTCCTAGCCACTGGATCGCCAGGGAAGTCGTCTCCCTTCAGAAGACTCTGTGAGTCCTGCTGTTTCCTGCCCCCATGGCCTCTGCCCTCGCCTAGACCACCCTCCGCTCCATCACCTGGTGTTAACAGTCTCTCACCTGCCTGGCTCCCTTCTCCCTGCCCTCTCAGATCTGTTCCTTTTACCACAAAATTTATCACAGCATTGTCCTGCCTAAACTCCACTGTCCTTAAAACAAAGCCCATATTCCTTTATTTTAACTTTATTTTATATTGTGACGCAGCCGATTAATAATGCTGTGATAGTTTCTGGTGAACAGTGAAGGGAATCAGCCTTCCTGGTGTCCATTCTCCTCCAAACTCCCCTCCCTTCCAGGCGGCCACATGACATTATGACGTGAGCAGAGCTCCCTGTCAAAGCCACATATTCTTAATTTGGCCTTGGAGCTCTGTCATCTTCAAACTCACTCCTGCCCCCAGTCACGTACATACACCTCCCTCCAATCCCAATTAGGGCTCTCTTGCCTCTGGGCCTCTCCAGTGTTTTTCCCTCTGCCTGGAACACACCTACCTGTCCTGACTAGCTCCTACCATGACCTTCAGGTCTCAGCTTCTGTACTGCTCACTCCAGGAAGCCTTCCTCACCCCCCAGCCCAAGGTAAGGTGTTTTGGCCCCAGTACCCTGCTGTGGCATTTGCCAAGATTACTGGTTAATTATAATGATTCAAGATGGTCAATCCCCATCTTGCCTAGGTAATATTACAGGTGCAGCACAGTACCCTTGTCATCAACACATCATCCATGCATATGTTTTGAGCATCTACCTAATGTCATGTACCACCATGAACCCTGGGGAAATGATGGGGAATTAACAAAGTTCTTGTTTTCACGGAACTCACACTCGCGGCTTTTGCATATTCCAAAGTTATTTTAGGGAAGGTTATTTTAAGTTATTTTAGGTACTGGTTTTCTAAAGGCAGAAGAAAAAGTGAAAAAAAAAACAAAGGAAGGAAGGGAGAGAGGGAGGGAGAGGGGCAGGAAGGAAGGGAGAAAAAGAAAGAAAGGAAGGAAGGAAGGAAGGGAAAGTTTGACTCCCAAGTGAGATAAACCAAGCTGGTCACAGTTCGGGGTCCTGTCCTGCCCCAGTTCCTTGCCTCACTTTCTTTCACTTCCCTGCATAAACTTTTTGCTCCAGAGAAAATGCAGTTCCCCAAAGTTCCTGGGCTTCCCCAACCCTGATCCTCTGACTCTGCTGGCCCTCCGCTGGCCCTGGGGCTCCTGTTCTTTCTGTGCCAGCTCCTTGGCCCTGAGAGATGCCTCCTCCTCAGGGCCCGTGGCTCGGGCCCACACCTCCCTGCTGGCTCGCATTGTGTTGCATTCAAGCTGTTCATCCAGCTCTCACTCCTCTCCGATCCTACCTACCGAGGCTGTGCAAAGGGCTTTGGACGCAAATCCTGAACCTGATTGACAAGCACATTAGCCTTCCCAGTCCTGCTCCAGCCAACGGGCTGCTCAGGCCAGGGTGGGGGGCTGATCATCCAGCTCACTCGGTCCCTGTAGGGCTCCCCACGCTTCTCATACACGATGACTTCCCTCCGCCACGTTGTCCCGCATCCCCATTTTCATGTTGCTCTTCTACCTTGAGGCACCACAGACCCTGGGATTCAGGATTCTGAGCTCAGGAGGACACGGACAACACTTCAGAAACCCCCCATCGCCGCTCTCTCTCCCTGCAACGGTCACCACAACCTGAGGCCAAGCACTGTAGATTCCTGGTTGTTGCATTAAATCTTTGCACAAAGAGTTCCACATGCCCCTTGTAAATCTGGCTTTCTCAGCACATTCCTGGGACACACCCAGTCCTGGGTCCATTTTCATCACTGTTTGCTAGTCCATTAGAGGGATATTTTGTAACTTATTTATCTATTCTGCCTTCCATGAGTTGTTGGATATTTCCAGTGTTTGACTCTCAGGCCTGATGCTGTGATGAACATTTTTGAACAGTCTCATGGTGAGCAGACATGTGCATCTCTGTCAGAAAGAAACCTAGAAATGAAACTGTTTGGTTATAGGATATGCCAGTGGTCAGTTTTCAAGATATCGCCAAAAAGTTTTTGAAAGTGGTTGCACAACCTTTGTTTTTTAAATACAAGAGAAAGTCTAAGCTCATATAACCAGCTGCATTCTCACCACCACCATTTCATACATTGTGTGTGGTGGGAGGGAGGTGCTGCCAATGGTGTTTGAGGGGGAGGAGGGGAACTGGGTGTTTGGAGAACAGGGCTGAGGGAAACAGATATCACTCCTTACATCTAGTGGTAAAGAACTTGCCTGCCAATGCAGGAGATGTAAGAGGTGTGGGTTTGATCCCTGGGTCAGGAAGATCCCCTGGAGGAGGGCATGGCAACCCACTCCAGTATCCTTGCCTGGAGAATCCCATGCACAGAGGAGCCGGGCAGGCTATGGTCCATGGGGTTGCCAAGAGTCAGACATCTGAAGCAGTTTAGCACGCACAGAAAGTGTAACCTAGTACCAATCTTCTTCATTAAAAGAGAAGGGGGACGCTCATGTGCTCTACTGACACCTTCTCAGGGTTTTTGTAACAGCCCTTTTTTTCTACTCACCCTTAGATTCCTGTCTGAGAGTGACACTCCCCACACAACACTCTGCTCTTAGCTTTTACCTAAATGCCAACAATTATCGGGGAGCAGAGAGCCCCTAGTCTGAGGAAGGAGGCACCATTCCCACCAGGAAGGAGCCCCCAGCACGACATGGGGAGCAGGGAATACAGAGCCTTGGGAGGAACAGGGTAGACAGAACAGGACTGAAGGAACAAACGCAGATTAAATCACATTCCAGACTCCGTGGAGATGATGTGGAAAAGACTTGTTAGGAAGGGTGGGAAGGGCAGGGTGACAGAAGGGAAGGGAAGAAGGAAAGTACCACCCAAAAGCACATGGAGGGAGGTGGTGGTGAATATATGCAGACTATATATGTGGGGAGCTGCCCCCCATCTCCTTCCCTCTCAGAAACTTCCACAACCCCCGACTCCCCACACATGACTCCCCCCTTCCCAACACTTCTCACTCAAGAACATCCCCACCACCACCTACTCACTCAGGCCCAGGGGAATGAACAGAGGCGTCTCACCCCACCTAACCCCACCCCTGAGATCAGGAGGGCACCTGCACATCTAACTGTAGCCTCTGCGGCCAATAGGAAGTGCCCACTGAGCTGGGCCTGGAGGAAGGAACCAGCGCCTTCTGGCTGCCTCTGTTCCTTGCCACCCCGAATCCTCTGAGGGGGGCTGAGATGGGGGAGAAGCGGCCTTTCCAGGAGGCTGCCATTCAACTCACTCCCTCACTCATCCATTCATCCTGTCAGCAGTGTAGTAGTGTTAGTTGCTCAGTCGTGTCTGAATCTTTTCGACCCCATGGACAGTAGCCCGCCAGGCTCCTCTGTTCATGGAATTCTCCAGGCAAGAATACTGGAGTGGATTGCCATTCCCTTCTCCAGGGGATTTTCCCCACCCAGGGATCAAACCCAGTTTTCCTGCATTGCAGGCAGGTTCTTTACCATCTGAGCCACCAGGGAAGCCCATTGTATAGTAGATTATTTAAATCAGGACTATGTTTAGTGGGTCACTATATCATGCCCCCTTTAATATACATAAGGGTCGTGGTCCTGACTCGGGTTGGAAAAGAATTTCCAGACGTGAGAGCCCTGCTTTGGGGGGGCCAGGCTCGCTGGGAGGCTGACGTTGCTCTGCTGAACTTGTGACTAAAGACGGTCCCCTGGGTCGATGTGATTTTAGACGTGACGGGAAGATCCCCATCCCCACGCGGGGCTTTCCCCCCTGAGCTGGTTCCCCCAACGGTTATCGGTTATCGTCGCTCAACTGTAGATCCGCAGTCGATTGTGGGACTGGAAGCCCCAGTGTGGGAGAGCTCTCTCAGAAGGAGAATTCAAGTGGCGATTTTTACAAAAATATGCGACCCTGGGGACACCACGCCGGGGTCCATCGCAGCCGGGGAAGGACCTGTGGTAAACCGAGGCAGATGCTGAAGCTGCAGCTTCTTGAGCTTTGCGGCCAACCCAGCTCACTGCTTCTTAGAAATGCAGAAATGAACGAAAGAGCTGGTCCTGCAGATGAGGCTCTTGGGAAGGCGCTGGGCCCTGAGGAACTTTCTGACAAGTCAGGAGGGGGCCCGGGAGGGGCGTGGCCTCGAGAAGACGGTAGGAAGGGGCGGTGCCTGAGGCTCCACCCACACCTGGCTGACCTTCCCTTCCCCGCCCTCTCCGCCACCCCCGTGGGCTCAGCGCTCCGAGAATCCGCCTCCCCTCTTAGCTAGTGGCAGCCTCTCTTCCCCTTTCCCAGCAGAGTCAGCGAGGCGTGCTCTATGCAGAAATATGGCCCAGTTTGAGCTTACCCTCACCTGGGGGTGCCTTGAGAAGAGAAAGCAGTGCCCCCTGAGGGAAAGCGGTTGGGCTAGTTCTGCACCAACCCTGACTGGACTTCGCCCTCTCTGGGTCTCAGCCTTCACACTGATTCAATGCAGAGGTTGGGATAAATCCGTTTGTACCAACCAAAGGCTTGTGAGAGCCCAAGGTCTCCCAAAGTCTTCCTTGTTGTTGTCGTTCAGCGGCTTAGTCTTGTCTGACTCTTTGTGACCCCATGGACTGCAGCACAACCAGGCTTCCCTGTCCTTCACTATTTCCCAGAGTGAAGTCTTCCTCGCAGGGGACTTTTTAAGGAGATGATGGCGTCTAGTCCAATTCTATTTCATACAGTTTTACTAAATTAAAAAATCATTTTCCTCACCCTTTCTAATTAGAAGGCCTTTCTAATTTAGGACACAAACCCAGAAGTCATAAAAAAAAGAAGCTCGATAAATTCCACTCCAAAAAATTATACATATATATTTCAAAATTTTCTGCATGACAGAAACTATGATAACAAAACTGAAGGATAAACAACAAACTTGAAAAAGTATTTGTGGTTAATGTCATAAACATACAGCTAATTTTCCCTCGTAAATAGTCACTCAGTTGTGTCTGACTCTTTGTGATCCCATGGACTGTAGCCTGCCAGGCCCCTCCATCCATGGTTTTTTCCAGGCAAGAATACTGAAGTAGGTTGCCATTTTCTTCTCCAGATCATAAATAAGGAGCTCCTCCAAATCAGTTAAAAAAAAAAAAAAAAAAAACCTACAGTCCTCAATAGAAAAAAATGAACAAGGGATATCAACAGACAATCTGCAGGCGGAAAAAAATTCAAATGACTCAAACATTTGAAAAGATGCCAATCTCACCTGCAATAAGAGAACTGCATATTTAAACTAGCACTAACATACCACTTCCACCTATCAGATTGGCCAAGATCAAACATTCATCAGTACGTACCCTGAGTTGGCAAAGATGTGTAGAAACAGCACTCAGATCTTTCTGCTGAGCATGTAAATTGGAACAAACCCTCTGGAGAACAGTCTGGCAACAGCTATTGAAATTATAAATGCATGTTGAATTCAACCCTGTAATTCCACTTTGCTGTTGTAGTTTTTACATTTAAAACCACCTAACCCTATTAACTGCTTAAAAATAAATTAGAACAAATTAAAAAGCTTCCCCCAGAGCAATGGGCGTACTTACTGAGTGAGCAAGTAGTTCTTGTGACTGGCCTCTCCAGGGCACAGCTTCTTACTCAGCAGCACATGATAGTCGATGTGTATTTTTTGACCATTAAACAACTTTAAATAGTTTTTCAATACTGTCATTTATCATTTTATGTCTAACCACAATGGCTGGTTGGTTAGTAAGGAGAAAGAAAAAATACTGATGCTGAAGCATAGCAACTTCACGAGGAATCTTGAAATTTGCCTCAAAGTGTTCATCGCCAGGTTTATAATTTGCATTCATCTTTGATTGAAATTATTGGGTTGGCCAAAAAGGTTGTTCGATTTTAAGTGAAAATACAAGACATATTTTTCATTTTCACCAAGAACTTTATTGAGCAACATGTTCACTAACTAAAAGAACTTTTTGGCCAACCCAGTATTTAAAACACAACAAGACATCTTGGATTCTTCCAAAAAAAAAAATTTAAAACAAAGCAAATGCTGATTTCTTCCAATTCGGCTTTGCTTTTATTGGAAATGGAGACTGTATAGTGTTAAATATGGAGACATGCTTAGAAAAACCAGCCTGAAAGTTTCTCTCCCACTGAGTAGAAACCAGGCTTAAAATGTATGGCAGGGAACCTGTTGATTATTCATGACGGAAAATGCAAGAATTCCATACACCATGTCCTGAAATTGTTGAAGTTCTAACATACAAAATAGTATCAATCCACTTTTAAATACATTCAATCCCTATCTAAACATGATATAATTTACCATTTTGAAGTTATCCAACAAATCATGTTCTTCCTTAGATAGTAAGCAGCAGTCACACTGGAAAAACTCAACATTAGTCTTTACACATTATGTGGCTCAAGTGGTAAGGAATCTGCCTGCAATGTGGAGACCTGGGTTTGATCCCAGGGTTGGGAAGATTCCCTGGAGAAGAGAATGGATACCCACTCCAGCATTCTTGCCTGGAAAATCCCATGGACAGAGGATCCTGGTGGGCTACGATCCATGGGGTTCACAAAGAGTTGGACATGACAGATTTACTAACATACACACTTTAATTAAAAATGAACTCTACTATAAAACTTTAATAATACATCTCTTATATATATATATATATATATATATTTTACTGAAAAACACTTAAATTTTAAAAAGTGCTGAAATGCCCTTTAAAACATTTTTTTTGGCAATTCTCAATATGTATTAGTGTTGAAAATGTCAGAAACTTTTAAATAAATGAGTAATGCTATCCAACTTATGACATTCTTGGCTTCTAAGACTTCACAGCTGGACATATGATTCCTTAGCATTTGGTACCACAGCTACACAAATGCTGATAAAAGAAGTCCAGTGAGAGTTAAACTTTTTTTTCTTGTGGATCGTTACTATTTTCAGCAACTTAAAAATACTCATGATCTTGCTTCAGATTTGCAAAACTTCCGTGTGTTAGTCGCTCAGTCGTATTGAGACAAACAAAAAAACTTCTAGTATCTATCTATCTAGGTTTTTGCACTTTATAGATGAGGACACTGAGACCCAGAGATGTTGACATCACTTGCCTAAGATGTGGAAAGCCAGATCTCCAGCTCCTTGACCTGTCACTCAGACGTGGCTGTGACTATAACAACCCAGCCTCCCCACACCACCCCCCCACCCGGCCCCCGCCTTCCCCTCCCATTCTCCTTGTATTCTGGAGACAAACCTGGTGGTTTGGTGATAAAATAACTCAGAACAATGGTGCCTGGGGTCTGGGAGGTAGGCCAAGGCTGAAGGGCTGTGGAGTGGCAAGGGCCTTAGTGGGGACCTTTGTAGGGGGTGGGGGGCATTAAGTCAGCGTCAGCAATTCTGCTCCATGGACCGCTGAGTGACGCTCAGTGCTCATCAGTGCCTGACGGGGCCAAAGCCCCTGGAAAATCACCTGAACAGGCTTTGGTAAATGTTTAAGCACTGGGGGTGGGGCAGGGTGCTGGGGTGGTGGTGGTAAGGAGTAAGACTTGGGACTGGGGGGGGGGGGGCTAGGGGGAGGGTGTTCAAGTGCTAGAAGCACAGAAACAGAGACTGTACCCCCAGGGGTGGTTGCCCCACCTCCATCGTGCTCCTCCGAGGCCAGGAAGGGGTGGCAGGGTCAGCTGGCAAAGCCCCCAGCTCAGAAATCCTGCTCTGAGCCGTTCTGAGCAAGGAACTCGTTTTCCCACTCATGTCCCAATCAAGATCAGCTAAGTTGGGACTGGGCACTGCATTGGAGTTTGGCTGATTCTTTTTTGGGGTCAGATTCTTTGGGGGTATGCAGCTATCTGGCCTCTCTACTCCCATCCCTTTGCCATCTCCTGACCAGGCCAGTTCATGGGCCTCTGCCTTCCCAGGACCTTAGACTTCTCCCAGGCACAGAGCCACTGACCCCTGAAAGTCCCCTGGCCCAGGCAAGTGGAAAATAGTAAGAGTTAGTGTAGCTGAGTCATAGAAGAGAGAATTCGAGCTGGACCCATGAACAAGGGCCGCTCTCCTTTGGCAGAGGCCACTGGGCTTCCCCAGTGGACTTGCCGCCAGCCAGGAGCACTCTCCTTAAACAGCCAACTCTTCTTCCTCACCGTCAGGTTCGTCATCTCCACCATCTGGTGACTAGGCAGAGTATTTATTGCACAACTGGAGTTTATTCCACATATTGTGTCTGCCCTGGATTGGAACCAGTTCCTTTGGGGCCAGAAGATCACTTAGCCCTGTGTTGAGGCTGTTGGTTCCCATTTCTCCTAAATGGTCCAGTGTTCCCCTAAATAGTCCATTTGCTGTTTGTAGTGACTTTATAAAACACAACCACTGCAAATAATGAAAAGTGGCTATTTATACAAACATGTCCTAGCTCCTTCCTAAGGCCTAGAGGTAATGATACCCCAGTAACAGCAGCCCAGTAAGCCCCCAGATCACAGTTTCTAAACCACCCTCCACTAGAACAAACCAGGGCTCCTGTAGGAATGGCTGATTCCAGGGCCAGAGCAGGGAAGGACAAATGAGCCTGGGACATTTGCTTGTGCCAGAGTATAACAAAATGCTCAGAGAATGGTGTGTGTGTGTGCGTGTGTAAGTCACTTAGTCGTGTCTGACTCTTTGCAACACCATGGACTATAGCCGGTCAGCCTCCTCTGTCCATGGAATTCTCCGGGCAAGAATACTGGAGTGGGTGGCCATTTCCTTCTCCAGGGGATCTTCCTGACCCAGGGATCGAACCTGGGTCTCCTGAATTGCAGGCGGTTGCTTTACCGTCTGGGCTGTTAAAGTTTGTCATATATATATGGTTAAACAAATAATGCTTTAATTGTTAATGTATTTCATTTATTTATTTATGTTTGGCTATACTGAATCTTCATTGCTGCGAGGGATTTTCTCTAGTTGTGGCGAGCAGGGGCTACTCTCTAGTACACGAGCTTCTCATTTCGGTGGCTTCTTTTGTTGCAGAGTGCAGGAGACACGGGTTCAATCCCGTCAGGAAACTAAGATCCCACATGCAACAGAGCAACTGAGTTCTGCACACTGCAACTACTGGGCCCACAGGAAAAGATCCCACATGACGCAAATAAGACCTAGATGTAACCAAATAAATAATTAAATTAAATATGTTAAAAAGAGAGAGAGAAGGTGACAAAGCAAATGTGGAGAAGTGTTGAAGAATCTGGATAAAAGGGACAAGGGCATTCTTAGCACTGTCCTTGCAGAGTTTCTGTAAAGTTGAAATGATCTTAAAATATTTAAGATATGTAAAAATGAAGTGTACCCAAATGCTTTGCAAACTGCAGGGAAGCTAAGGAGGGGACTGTTGTTATGTAGCGTGTTAGAATGTGTGATTATTCCCAGGAGGTATGCTGTGCGTGTAAGGGGATGGGTGGCAGTGTTGCCAAGGAGTGTGTGCTTGTTTTTTTTCACATCCCCCAGATTAAACTCTTCTCTTCTGGAGCAACAGGTGATGCAATCCGAGCTGTGGCAAGAGAAGGGCCACACCTGAGCAAACATGGAGCCTGGGCTCAGCTGGGATGAAGGTTGTGCCAAAGTGTTTATGACTCTTCATGCCTTATCATCCCTTCCTGTCACATCGGCGTATTTCCCTGCCATCTGTTTATACAGAGATGTATAAAACCACATGGCCTCCTGCCTTGCTTGCTCAGAACCTTGGGAATATCGATACAGTGGTGCTGGCTCAAACAACTTGCTTCCTGCTTCCTGGGCTGAGTTTTCCCACCCCATGTAGTCTTCTGTCTCGGATTGGAGAGGGGACCCAGAACAAGGAGTAGGGAATTTCCAACTTCAAGTCACCCAGCAAGGTCAGGCAGGGTGGGGTTGACTGAGAGTCAATGCACTCAATATGTTGTTGTTGTTGTTGTTGTTGTTTAGTCACTAAGTCGTGTCTGAGTCTTTGTGACCTCCTTGGGCTGTAGCCTGCCAGGCTCCTCTGTCCATGGGATTTCCCAGGCAAGCATACTGGAGTGGGTTGCCATTTTCTCCTCCAGGGAATACTTCCAACCCAGGGATCGAACCTGCATCCCCTGCATTGTCAGGTGGATTCTTTACCACTGAGCCACCAGGGAAGCCCTGCTGTGGATGTTTACTATGAGCCTAAAATGGACAAGGCCTAACATCAGGCAGTGAGCAGGCATTTCTTTAAACTGTTCAATCAGGCACAGAGAGGCACAAAAAACGAGAGACACCGTTACCACCACTACCGTCACCATCGCCATCCTCATCATTTCTTTTATGGGTGTGTCTTCTCCAAAAACGTTGAAACCCTATTTCCTAGTACTCAGAATGTGGCCTTACTTGGAAATAGAGTCTTTACAGATGGTCAGAGAAGATGAGGTCATTAGGGTGGGCCCTCATCCAATGTGACTGGTGTCTTTATAAAAAGGGGGAATTTGGACATAGACACACACATTGGGAGAATGCCGTGTGAGAGCAGAGATTGGGGTAATGGGTCTTCAAGTGAGCAGAGATTGGGGTAATGGGTCTTCAAGTCAAAGAATGCCAACGCTTGTCATCCAGCCTAGGAGAGAGGCACAGAACAGATGCTCCCTCACACTCTCAGGAGGGACCAGCCTTGCCAACACCTTGACCTCAGACTTGAGATCGAGTCTGAGACTTGACCTTATTGTGCTGTGAGACAATAAAGAACAGTGAGACAGGGAATTCCCTGTAGGTCCAGTGGTTAGAACTCCAAGCTTCTTGCCATTCTGAGCCCTTTACTTATCTAATCCTTACTACAACACTATGAGGTGGGTCCTATATTACTATCCCCACTTTCCAGAGAATATGCAACTGAAGCTCAGAGAGGTTAAATCATCTTCCCAAGGCCACACAGCCAGAAGGTGTCTGTGCATTGGCCTCAACGTTCTTCCAGGACTACTCCTTCCCTCTCACTCGTACATTATGGCACATCGTGCGTGCTCAATCCTGTCCAACTTTGCGACCACATGGGCTGTACCCCGCCAAATCTCCATGGGATTTCCCAGGCAAGAATACTGGAGTGGGTTGCCATTTCCTTCTCCAGGGGATCTTCCTCACTCAGAGATGGGACCTGCATCTCTTAGGTCTCTTGCACTGGCTGGCGTGTGTTTTGTTTGTTTGTTTGTTTGTTTTACCAGCTGATCCACCAGGGACGGCCATCTTTCTCCCCTCCTGTCAGCTGTTGTGTCTATGCTCCAAGCCCATCATCTCCTCCCAGAAGCCTGCTTTAATCAAGCAAATGCTTCAGCCTCATTCCTATGCTTCTCTGGAACCAAGGGACACAGGCACATGCAGAGATCGTGTACTGGGGCGGTGCCTTGCGTGGAGTCCTGGCCCTAGTCCTGGTCCATTCTTTGCCCTTAGATTACCTGTGTCCCCACAGGCAAGGTTGTCCCAGCCCCGATGCCAGCAGCCATTGGCAGAGGTGTCAATCACCTTTGCATGCAGGATTCAAGTGGATTGTGATATGCTTTTATTGCTCTGGTTGATAACCAGGGCATTAGCCCGGTACACAGTAATCATGACTCAGAAGGAAGCCAGTCTGGGCTGTGTGCAGGTATTCCTAAGGGCTATCAGAAAGGGCCCAGGGGGCATCTCTCATTGTCCCTGGCACTGTTCTCAGCACGTCCAAATGTCTGATGAATTACGTGGACACATTTTCAACCCAACCAGAGAGCCCCTAACCATTATTTATCAAATTTACTTGCCCTTCTCCCACCCCTTCCCATTTTTATTCTAATAAGTATTCCCTGTTTAAAGGGATGATCAGTTTCCAAAGCTCTAATAGTGTTCTCAGGTTTGGGTCTGTGGTTGATACTTTTAGCCTGTAGTCTAACTGTTTGCAGAACCCATAGCTGTTTGTAGAACCAGCAGGCACCTGTAGACTATAGGTGTTCACAGAGCTTGTCTCCTTTGCAAAACCTGTAGCTATTCACACATCTCACAGCGGGCACAGCTGTTTGCAGAGCCTACCCTTATTTCCATAGCCTCTGGTCTATACATTTTTCTCTGATTTTGTTTTATTTGGTTTGGTTTGGTTAGGTGGGGAGGGGCCTGCACTGGGCCTTCACTGCTGCACATGGGCTCTCTCTAGTTGCAGTGAGTGGGGACTCCTCTCTGGTTACAGGGCGGGCTTCTCATTGCGCTGACTTCTCTTGCTGCACAGCACAGGCTCTGGGCACACAGGCCTCACCTTTTGCAGTGCGCACACTTCGTTTCCTCAAGACATGTGGGATCTTCCCAGACTGGGGATTGAACCCATGTCCGCTGCATGGGCAGGCAGATTCTTAACCACTGGACCACAAGGGAAATCCTGTCAGTGTTTTTTTAAATTTCAAATCACAATTTTCAATAGCAATTGCTTTGAAATATATAGCTGTTTGCCGAACTTGAAGGTGTTTGCAGAGCCTAGAGCTGTTTGTCGAGACTGCAGCTGTTGGTGGAGCGCTTTCTTATGCAGATGCTATAGGTGTGTGCAAAATCTGTTGAAAGTGATGACTATACCTTCTGGATACTTGGGTTCTGGCTGGGCTTTTGTCTTCCAGCTAACGATGGGCCCTTCTTAGAAAACAGAGACTGTCCGGTGTGATGCCAAGAGATTCAAAGATCATTGTCAGTATAAGAAAAGGTCGCTGGAAGAAGAGGCTTTCTATGTTGAGAAACAATCATGGACCCTTCATGGACCACTCAGAACAATCCAGGATGTGAGCTACTTAGAGGATCACCTCTACTGGTCCCCACGCACATCTGGAACAGCACAGCTACGCTTCCTGCAGACCCCTCCCTGCCTCATGCCCACAGCTTTCAAGCTGCACCACCCAACCCTCTCCCACTCCATGCCTGACAACAAATTGCACAACGACCTCTGTCCTTTCCTTCTCCCTCATTAATATTCCTTTCTCCCAGAGTGCTGGTCCTAGCAACCCCTCCAGGAGAAAAGAGAACTGAGAAGTAAATTCACAACAAATTCTTAGCCTCTGGGATGTGCTACCCTAATGGGACATTTACATTTTGAAATAAGATCTTTGGAGGCTGTCATGCCTTCTCCCCATCATGCACTCCCCCTGATGGTAAGATTGGGGCACGGTGACAGACAGCAGGCCTGAACGGGGTACAAGGGAACCTGGCTGCCCAACGGGAAGGCTTGTCCTGCAGGCACACCCTACTTTTTGGCCACAGCTGTAGTCGAATTGAATCTTGGTTAATCGAATCCTCTTTTCCCAGTGACTCATAGGCCCATTTCAGAGCAAGGACGCACTAGGAATGAGAAGTGGTTCCCGTCTAGGCATGAGCCGAAAGGCGATGCGGTTGGTCCTAGGCGGTGGTTGTTACTGAGCAGAAAGATCTGCTTCTCTGTGTCCCTGTGAGCTTGCTTTCTTAAACTTCAGCTTGGACTCTGACTCAGTGCATGTAATTGATGGCTGTTTTGGCTGAACCGGTTCTCCCCAGTTTCTGTCTCACCCCTGGGATCAGTTTGCATCCTTGTCTCAGTGAAGCTTCCTCTTGCTCTCCAAGAGCTCTGAAGCAAGCCACAGCTGCCAACATTTTGGTTTTCCAGACCGAGAACAGGAGTGGGGCAGTTTGATCCACTGGGGAGAAGGCAGTTGCCAACAAACACCATCTGGGTGCTATGACCCCCGAATCTGGTTCTTCAGCTTCCTGAAGAGGTCCTTCATCCTCACTGCTGTCTGGGCCTCTTCTTCCAGGTGTACCAAGAGCATCTTACCTGTAAAAAGCTCAAGGTGAGCTCATTATCTCTCCCCCTTTACTGGACTCTCTCTGCAATCCGTGCAGTTGTCCAGGCTAAATGAATTCTTTCTCTCTCAGTCCTGTTAGTCCTACCTCTAAAAGGTCCCATATTCTCCAACTTCTGCAGACTGTGCATCATTCCCCTCTCATCCTTATCCAGACAAAACTGCAGCCTCCTTCCTGCTGTCAGCGGCTCCCATCTCTAATCCAGACCCCAAGGATCAGCATTTGGTCAATCAGTAACAATGACTGAGCACCTGAAGGAAATGGCAACCCACTCCAGTGTTCTTGCCTGGAAAATCCCATGGACAGAGGAGCCTGGTGGGTTACAGCCCGTGTGGTTGCAAAGAGTTGGACATGACTAAAGTGATTAAACCACAACAATATGCCCATTGCAAGGGATATCACAGAGAACAAGACAGACACAGTCATGCTTCAAGGAGTTGTAGACAATAGAGTTTTTCTTTTAGCACTTGTATGGAAAGAATGTTTCTCTGCTGTTTGGTTTTTATATTTTTAAGACACAAGCCACAGGTGGTCATTGAGATAGAATTTGAAAATGCACTTAAGTATAACCAGGAAACTAAAAATCACTCTCTTTTTTTGTTGAGACAATTGACGTATAACATTGAGCAAGTCTAAGGTAAACAGCACATTGATTTAATGCATTTGTGTATTGCAATGTGATTACCACCATAGCATTAGCTAACAGCCTCCCTCAATTACATAATTATCATTACTTTTTTTGTGGTGAGGACATTTAGCTTAAGATCTAGTCTCTTAGCAACTTTGTAAAATTCACTCTTCAACTTACCACTCTTTCTAAATTCCTACTATCCTCCCCTAATCCTCTCCCCACCCCCTAAAAATATGGTTAACCTTTTGGTGTATTTCTCTTCAGACATTTTTCTTTCTCCTATTTGATTGTTTTAAAACACCACTGATATTCCTTCCCACCTCAAATGTATTTATCTGTTCAGCAAATATTTATTACTAAGCATCAGGCACAGGACTGGGTGCTAGGATCACAGAGACAGACAGCCTAGTGGGGAAGACAGCAAAGAATCACATGTATTGGACTTCCCTGGTGGTCCAGCAGTTAAGAATTCACCTGACAATGCAGGGGACATGGATTCAATCCCTGGTCCAGGAAGATCCCACATACTGCGGGGCAACTCGGCCCACACATTGCAACTACTGAGGCCTCGCTCTAGAGTCTATGCTCCACAAGAGAAGCCACCACAATGAAAAGCCCGCACCGGGCAAACAAGAGTAACCCCTGCTCTCAGCAACTAGGAAAGCCTGTGAGCTGCAACAAAGACCCAGTGCAACCAAAAAATAAATAAAAGAACAGCGCGCATTAATACATGATTCTCAACTGTGATGCTGCTCATGAAGCCAGGGTGTAGGGAAGCGTGAGGACGTATGATGGGGCCATGAGCTCATCATGAGGACTTGGGGTGGTCAGAGAAGGATTCTCCAAGGAAGAGTAGGGCTCACCAAGATGGAAGTGGAGGGGGGAAGAGTGTTTGGGGAGGGAGAGACTGAAATCATGAAAAGACTGATGTCTCCATTAGCCATCATGGATATGGTGTCAGGGTCCCACCACACTGAAAGGAGCTCATGCAAATATTTTAATTTTTTTTAAACTCAGAAGAAAAGAAATGGGCTTTGGGTTGAAGAAAACGTTTTAAGTATAAATATTCATGCATTGTTCTTCATGTTAATATATTTGTAAAATGTAATGTATGGAAGAAGTGCATACATTCCCCACAAAGGCAGAAGTGCCCTTGAAAGTCACCATGTGGTCCAGGCATGAATGCCACATGGCTGAGTCAGAGAGAGTGGCCCGAGATGGTGGTGGGAGATATGACCGGAGGGGCAGGCAGGGGTTGGATCCAGAGGTCATGGTAGGTATGTAGGACTTTATCCTTGAGCAACAGAAAAGCAGAGAAGTGACAAGATTCTTTGTTTTGTTTTGTTTTTTTTTGACAAGATTCTTTGAATGTTTGATTTAATCTCTAAAAAGAAAAATGTGTTATTTTTTTTTAGGCCAGGCTGCATGTAGGATCTTAGTTCACAGACCAGGGATGGAACCCACACCCCTGAAATGGAAGCGTTGAGTCTTTACCACTGGACTGCCAGGGAAGTATGAGAATGTCTTTTTCTAAAACCACAGTGCCATTTTATACCTTAAAAATATGACTGTCTGGGAATGAATAGGGTGATGGTCTAATAACACTGAGAATGTACTTAAGACCACTGAATTATAAGCTTAAATATAATTAAAGTAGTAAATTTTGTTACTATATTTTGTCACAATAAAAAAATAAATAGGTATCAGATAGCCAGTGGTCCAGCAAAAAATTAACCAAAATTCCTTAATATCATCAAACGTCCATTTGATGATGTTCACTTTCCCAATTGTCTCTTAAAAAAATTTTTTTAATTGAAGTATAGTTGATGTACAATATTATGTTAGTTACAGGTGTATGGTATAGTGATTCACAATTTTTAAAAGTTATACTCCACTTATAGTTGTTACAAACTTTTGGCTATATTTCCTGTGTTGTACAATACATCCTTGTGGCTTATTTTATACAGAATAGCTCTAATTATTTCTTAAATGTTAGAAATTGTTAAGCTCTTTTATTTTTATTAGTGTTAGAATCAAGAACCAAACGAAGTCTCCACATGTAATTGCTCTCTTTAAAGTCCCTTGAAATCCATAGATCTCTGCTGAATCTTTCTCCCTGCCTCTCATCTTTTTTTCTTTTCTTTTCCCCCTGTGACTTATTTGTTAAAGAAATCAAATTATTTGACTTGGATTTTATCAGTTAAGCCCCTGTGGTTTAGTTTAACATATTCCTCTGTCCCCTGTATTCCCTAGGAATGTAGTTGTAGCTACAGACTTGATCAGATTCAAGTTCAGTTTAGAAGCACGTCTATTTCAGGGTGATGTTGGGTACTTCCCATGGGGACACCACTTTGTCTCCCTTCTGGGGAGGTTGACAGCCACTGACAGTCACTGCCTAGGACACCAGTCCTTCAGGAATGACCCCCTGGCATCAGCCAGGGAGGGGAGAGCAGGTCGGAGGCTGAGGTGGCTTGCAGTGTCTCCCTGTTCCTCTGGGAAGGGCTTGCTGGAAAGAAGAGGCAGCTGTGGTCCCTGGACTTTTTTCTCTCCACTACCTCTGAGCACCAATAATTCTCACCCTAGGTAGAGAAGCTCTCCTGTGTAGGTACCTCCTCCTGACAAATGAAGACACCCTCAGCTGGGTTTTCCTTGTGCCTTAGGTGTTCAGCTTTGAAATCAGTAGCAGGGCCAGCACTGCTGTGCCCCAGTAGGTAAAAATCTGACTTTGGAGGGATATGGAACCGGATGCTGGAGGCATGAAACTCACTAGGGTCCCACCTTGTCTGAGTGTTCAGAGGTCTCTGCCACAAGGCCAACCTGGGTCCCCATCCTGGCTTCCCCACCCACTGGACTGGGTGAGTTCCTTCCCCTCCCTGAACCCAGTTCCCTCGCAGGTAAAAGGGGGATAATTACCAGACTTACCTCAGAGGGGTCCTTGTGAGGTTAGATGCAGTGACGTGTTTCAGCGCTGATTGCAGTACCTGACGTAAGAAGCACTCATTCCCCTTGACTCCTACCACGGCACGGCTTAGACTAGCCCCCTCCGTCCCCTGATAGTACGGTGGGAAAGAGTAAAGGGGCTGGACCATGCTCCCAACATGTTCACCTTCAGTAAGGTCCCAACCAAAGGCTTTTCCAGACCAGGTCAGCTTGGGTCACCGACACAAGGATAGGAGGTTTGGGTGGCTGGTTTGAGGACTGAGGTTCTTTGTGACCAGGGCAGAGATTCCAGTCCTTTATGATATTAAATGAATAGCCCCTTATGTGTTATGAATCCCATAATAAGGTGTGGGGCTCTGAGCCTCTGGAGCCCCAGTGCCTGGTCAGCCATCGCCCAGATACACGTGTCTCGGGTCCCCAAGGCCAAAGTCCTGTGTGTGCCTAAGTTCTGTTTATTGCCCGGCTCGCTCTTGGGTGTTGGCTCAGGAAGCAGAAATTCCAGGAATCCCAATTCCTCCTTCCCCTTGGCATCGTCCTCCTTCCCCTTGGCATCCTCCTCCTCCTCCTCCTGCCCCCCTCTCCGCCCCCTTCTCCACCAATCCCCAGGCACCCCTCCCATCTGGGGGACAAGTGGCCAATTGTCTCTGAGATCTTTATGTCTCTTGGGTGGTGGGGCTGGATGGGGCTGTCGCAGGCATGAGACAGTAGGTTTGAAGGAAGGCTTCTGGGGTGGCTCAGAGCAGCCAGGGGGTGAAGGAAGCAGGGGAGGGGCTCATGTGTGAGCCAAGGACTCGGGCAGTGGGGGATGGGAGGCAGTACATCCTGGGTGCTAGACTCCAGAATGCTGGAGCATTTACACCAGTGTAAAGTAGGGGGGCTCCCAACATGGGGATGAGCCCCAGAGCTGCTTAATATCTCCTGAGCCATCCCAGTCTCTCACTGCCCCTGCTTCTACCACCCTTCCAGTCCCCACTGACTGCCCCCTGGACTGTGGCCATCCCCTCCTAAAGGACACAGCTGCCTGGGTGAGCTCTTGAATATGCTGCAGGGGTCAGGACACTTGCTGCACACTCCCAGGCACAGTGCTTAAACTTATTTTTGTTTCATACACTCCTCTGGCTGTCTGGTGAAGCCTGTGGACTTCTTCCTAGTAAAATGTTTTTCAATGCCTAAAATAAAATGTGCCATGTCCCAAAGGCAACCAATTATATCAAAACACCATTGTCAAAATAGTTCTTGAAAATAAAGTTTGTGTATAGTATATGTGGTTTTGAAATAACATGTAGTATTACAAGGTATATCAGTGGGTCTAATAGCTGACATCTTTTTGTTTGTTGACAATATGTTGAAATATCTGCCGCCCTTTTCTTGTGATAGCCAAAGTACCATGCTGTCTGTGGGTGACCAAGTCTCAGGGGCTGTTAGCACTACCGCGATTTGTCCTTGAAGAGGATGCTAAAGTTCAGATAGAGGTTAGTTCAAATAAAAGTATAAAATGTTCTTGCGTTCAAGTTCATGAAGTCCAACTCATGTCTTTGCCTTCTGCCTTCAGGATTGATTTTTGTCCTCACCCAGAGCACCTGGTGAACTCTTAGCTAGCATCCAAAAGGAATGTCAAGGTCAGCCTCTCTTTGAAGTTCCTTGACTCTACCAGATAGAATTGACTCTCTCCTCTATACTTCCTGCTCTCAACTCTGGATAGACTTTTACTGCTGCTGTGTGTCCTGGTCATGTGAAGGCCCTTTGGGACAAGGGCAGTTCCGGGGACAGAGTCTGGCATGAAGTAGTTGCTCAAAAAAAAAAAAAAATCAAAGGAATGAATGAGTGAATACATGAATGTATGAATATGAAGCACTGTAAACAGTCACCTGACCACTCTGGTAGGGTCAATATGGTACCATCATCCTACAGGCAAAGAGCAATTCTTCCACTGACCATTCATTCTTCTTATGTCTAAAGCTCCTATCTGTGTTAAGGGTGACCCAAAGAGAGCAGGCTGGAAGGGAGCAGCGGGGACAGGCCACCACCTCCCAAAGAGGAAGGCTATGGGGGAAGTTGCTCACTGAAAGACAGAGATGACAGAGGTATCCCCACGGGGCCGCCAGGCCTACCCAGTCATGGGCGGTCAGCCCCACAGTGTACAGGGGGCCTGAGCCGGCAGGGAGAGGATTCTCAGCCCGGAAGGAAAAACCAGGAGGCTGCAGGGAAGGTGGAGGAGGCCATGGGACAGCACCTGCCCAAGTCGACGAGGAGAGCCACATCCTGTGGGCTCAGACCACCCTGAGCAAGGAACCTGGGGCAAGGTACTTCCCTTCCCTGAACCTCAGCGTCCCTCACGTGTAAAATGGGCTAATAATCCCCCATGGTGTCACTGCAACCATCAAATGAGTAAATAATGACTAAATGCTTTATTGATCTGCATTATCTCATTGAGTGTTTATTGCATTTCTAGTACATAGTGAACACTTAAAAAGCACCTAATTGTTATTGCTACAGGCAAATTTGAAAACACAAATTAGCTCCCTGGGTCCTCCACCCTCTCCACTCACCTTTTCTTCTTTTTTTTCACTTGCCAGTTTTATTCATTTATTTTTTCATTGGCATATACTTGCTTTACAATGTTGTGTCAGCTTCTGCTATACAGCAACGTGAATCAGCCATGTGTAGACACATTTCCCCTCCCTCTTAAGCCTCCCTCCTAGCCCCATTCAATCACCCCGAGTCTCCCTACCCAAGGTGCTTACAGAGTCACCCAGCCAGGAACAACTTTGGTGGGCGGTCAAGGTGGGGTGTTCCTGTGAACCATCAGAACTTGTAAAAAAAATTTTCAGTTTTTGCATGAGTGCATTTTTTTTCTGAGAAAATGTCCATAAATACTCAAAGCAAACAGACAAAAAAAGATTAAGATGCACAGAGTCTTAACGACCTACTCCTTCCCTGAGTTTCAAAAGAGATCTTAGCGGGAAGGACAATGTTTAACACAAAGGAATGATTCAAATAGTAGAATTTCAAGGGTCAATGATAGTTGGAGAGAAAAGTTTGGAGGTAGGTCCCATAACTCACGCCCTGCTGTGTTCCTCTAAAAATGACCCCATCTAAGGAATAGCTTCAGAGTGATGTCTAAACTGGTTGGAGTGGGGGCCTCTCTTGTCACTGCGTTGTTTTGGAGGCAGAAGAAATTTCATATGTTGCCACACAACAATGAAATTCTAATATTATCATGTTCCCTTTTAAAGAAAAAGACGTTGGGAATTCCCTGGTGGTCCAGTGTTTAGGACACTGTGCTTTCACTACCAAGGCTCTGGGTTTGATCCCTGGTTGGGGAACTAAGATCCCACAAGCTAAATATCATAGCAATACATACAAACATACATAAAGGAAGATACATTAAAAGGGCAATAGAGACCTATCAGAAATCTTCAAATACAAATAATTCAGAATCCATGTTCAAGCTCAACCCTTAATTTATGAGGACACATTTCTCCATAGCTTAACTGGCTCTCGGAGCAAAGGACAAGCAGCTTTGGTGTTAAGAGTGATGGAAACCCTGATAAGGCAACACTTATGTGATTTTATTATGGTTACTTAGCCATATCTCTTTTCTCAGTGCCCAGCTAATTCTTGTCCCTTCGAAGAGCTAACAATGGATTTACAAGTCTAGTTTTCACTACTTTTATTTAAACTGTGTTTTTACCTTAAATTTTATACATAACATAAAATTTTTCATCTTAACCCCTTTGAGGTGGACAGCACAGTAGAGTTAACCATATGTATCTCATTGGACACCAGATCTCTAAACTTCTTTATCTCACAAAACCGAAACTTTATATACGCAGTGAATAATTCTTTTTTACCTTTCCTCAGCCCTGGAAATGACTGTTTCAATTTCTGTTCCCAAGAGTTTGACCAATTTGGATACCTCATATAAGCGGAAGCCTGCAGTACCTGTCTTTTATGTAACTGGATTATTTCACTTACCGTTATGTCCTCAAGATTCATCCATGTTGTAGCATATGACAGGTTTTCCTTCTCTTTTAAGGCCAAATAATATTCTATTATCTGTGTATACCATTTTCACTACCTTTTTTTTTTTTTTTTGCTACAACTATATTGCTCTGAGATTTCATTTTGTGCTGTGATTTCATTTTGTATTTCCTGGTATAAAACATGAAGGTAGTCTTATCACGTACCTTGAATTTACTACTCAGAAACCTTTCTAATTGAATAAACAGAGGCTTTGTAGACATGAAAATTTAACAGATATTTTCCCCAGGTTTCCAAATGATCCATTAGAAACAAAGCAAGTTTATAAATTAACTGATAGTCTTTCACAGTGCAAGCTATTTTATAAGCATTTGTAACTGTCTCTCTTCCAAGCAATACAAGAACAAAAATAAAAATAAACCTTTTGAGTTGAGAGCTATAAAGTTTTTTGTTTGTTTAAGGATACAAGGTTTTCAGCTGATGTTGGACAACTTTTTATTCTTTCAATGGTTTCTTATATGCCTCTTTAGATCAGTCATGCATTTCAGAGGAGGATTATTCCCTCTGAAATTCCTAACAAAATACAAACAGAAATAATCCTAAGCAGAAATAAAACAGTAAATATCTTAACATTATTAAAGGATCATCAAACCATTCATTCACCAAGAGGATAGACCCTTCATCTAATTGAAGAAATGACAAAGGTGAGTTGGGATCATTTTGCAGCCAGGGTTTGGGAGCATGGCCTTGGAGAAAACAACTGCTCTGCTCTACCAGCTTCTGCTGGGACCCAGCTGACTCGAGTGAAGGTCTAGTCCAGTACCAAAGTGAAATTCAATCATTCTCAAAGCTGATTGCCTTGCAAAAAATAGCACTCCAAAGCAATTACCACCCATAAGCATAATAATAAAGCCATTGGAATGTATTTTTATTAGCAGTGTAAGAAAATACACATCCTCCCCCCATATACCTACATTTTCCTTTTCTGTCCCTGAGGCTCCAGCTGTCCAGACATTCACAGGTTTCAGTACAGTTTCGATTTCCCAAAGTCCCCACTGTCTGTTGTGCAGAGAATGGGCACAGCTCCTGATCTCCATCAGAAATTGCTGATCCAAATGTGTGAATGGGGCCAGGGAAAGGGAGGAGGAGGGGAGGAGAACATTCAATGTAGGATGGAGCCAAAGGAAAGAGGGAGAGGCTGGAGCAGGGAGAACGGAGAGCTGGGTTAAGGGGGTTGGGAAAATGCAGGAAGGTAAGGAAGGGGGCCCGCAGAAGCAGAGGGTGAGGAGAGAATGAACGTGACCTGGAGGGGGCGAGAAAGAGGAAGGGGTCGGGGAATGGAGAAATAGCGTGGAAAGATAAAGTAGAAATGATTAAAAAAAAAAAAAATCCTCGAATAAAAGCCAATTCACCCCAAACTCTTCTGCAGTGTTTTTGTGAGACAGGGAGACTGAAATAGGAAGAGGCCCTTTATTTTCTTAGGAAGAGAACGTAGACCGGAGGTGGCAGAGGAATGGGAGAGAACTTTCCAAACAGAGAGAGCCTGTGGCCTCTCCAGCTGCCCCGACCCCACCCTGGGTAAACTCTTCACACTGCAGTCCCCGACACTATCCAGAGAGAGGGGTCTGCTCTCCCTTCAGGCTGAGTACTGGAGCGTCATTGTGCAGCGTGATAGCGGGGCAGGGGTTAAGAAAGAGGCGTCTGTCTGGACTGGGTAAGGAGCTCTGGATGGAGAGTGGGTGGTCTCCAGAGGGGGCCACCCCAAGGCCTTTGTTGAGGGGACTCAGCTCCCAAAGGCTTCAAGAACGCAGAACCTGGGGTTTCCCAGTTTCCTGTCTCAACCTGCAGGGGACACACATATGGTTCCACAAAGGAGAAACAGAAAAATCCACAAACCCAGGGCACTCCTTCAAACCTGCATCCCTAGGCCCTGGGCTCCAGCCTGACTTGAAGATATCACTTGTATCATCTTCCAGCCCCCAAGGAAGAACTACCCTAACTTTGGACCCTTTGAGCAAAGGCCCCCTCTCCCCCAATGTGAACCAAAAAAAGGCCTTGGCCAGGGGTCAGTGTGCAGCCCACTGCATTGCCTGCCCCCACAGAGGGGCCCGGGTCAAGGCCAGCTCTCTTACAGGGTGCCGGAGGGAGAGTGCCCCCTTCCTAACTTCTGACTTTGAACAAACTAACCTACACAGGCTTCAGTTTCCTCACTGCAAAGTGAGTGTAATGACAGGCCCTGATGAAAATGCCTGGAAAGAATATAATGCAGCCTGAGGCTTATGTTATTTATTATTAGGCTGTGCTCAGACGTGTCCAACGTTTTGTGGCCCCATGGACTGCAGCCCGCCAGGCTCCTCTGTCCGGGGAATTCTCCAGGAAGAATACTAGAGTGAGTGGCTGTTTCCTCATCCAGGGGATTTTCCTAACCCAGAGATCAAACCAGCATCTCCTGCATCTCCTGAATTGGCAGGTGGATTCTTAACCACTGAGCAACCACTTGGTAAATATTAGCAAGGTGAATGAGAAAAAACCTGGGTAAGTGTTTTTTGTTGTTGCTCTTGTTCTTTTTTGTTTGTTCTTTTAAAAAAAATAAATCTGGTTCATTTAAAAAAATCAGGTATAATTGAAATATAACATTAATTTCAGATGTATTATATTCAGTTCAGTTCAGTCGCTCAGTCATGTCCGACTCTTTGTGACCCCATGAATCGCAGCACGTCAGGCCTCCCTGTCCATCACCAACTTCTGGAGTTTACTCATACTCGTGTCCATCGAGTCGGTGATGCCATCCACCCATCTCATCCTCTGTATTATATTAGGTTGGTGCAAAAATAATTGCGTTTTTTGCATTGTTGAATTTTGCCATTTCCTATTGGAATACATTCTTAAATAAATGTGTTTATACATCATTTTCCTGGAGGAGGACATGGCAAGTCACTCCAGTACTCTTGCCTAGAGAATCCCCAAGGACAGAGGAGCCTGGCAGGCTGCAGTCCATGGGGTCGCAAAGAGTCGGACACAACTGAGTGACTAAGTACACATATATATCATTTTAACACACATTTCTCAGTTTGTGATTTTTGCTAATGACATTACTTGCTGTTTACTTTATTTTAGACTATAGAAATGATGTTAGACAAAAAGCACATGCAATTGCTTTTTTTATTCGAGTTCAAAATGGGTTGTAAATTAGTAGAAATAACTATCAACATCAACAACACATTTGGCCCAGGAACTGCTAATGAATGTTCAGCGTAGTGGTGGTTCAAGAAGTTTTGCAAAGGAGATGAGAGTCTTGAAGATGAAGAGTGTAGTGGCCAGCCACTAGAAGGTGACAACAAATGAGAACATCATCAAAGCTGATTCTACATGAGAAGTTGCCCACGAATTCAACATTGACCATTCTATGGTTGTTTGGCATTTGAAGCAAATAGGAAAGGTGAAAAAGTTTGATAAGTGGGTGCCTCATGAGCTGACTGAAAATCAAAAAGATCATTGTTTTGAAGTGTCATCTTCTCTTACACAGCAACAGCAAAACATTTCTCAATCTGATCGTGACATGCGATGAAAAGTAGGTTTTATAGGACAGTCAGCAATGATCAGCTCAGCGGTTGGACCAAGATGAAGCTCCAAAGCACTTCTCACAGCCAAACTCACACACACAAAAATAGATCATGGTCACTGTTTGGTAGTCTGCTGCCCGTCTTATCCACTGCAGCTTTCTGAATCCTGGCGAAACCATTACATCTGAGAAGTATGCTCAGCAAATCAACGAGATGCGCAGAAAACTGCAACGCCTGCAGCCAGCATTGGTCAACAGAAAGGGCCCAATCCTTCTCCATGACAATGCCTGACTGCACGTAACACAACTAGTGATTCAAAAGTTGAACAAATTGGGCTACAAAGTTTTGCCTCATCCACCATATTCACCTGACCGCTTGCCAACCAAATACCACTTCTTCAAACACCTCAACAACATTTTTCAGGGAAAATGCTTCCACAACCAACAGAAGGCAGAAAATGCTTTCCAAGAGTTCATTGAATCCCAAGGCATGGATTTTTATGCTACAGAAATAAACAATCTTATTTCTCATTGGCCAAAGTGTGTTGATTGTAATGTTTCCCATTTTGATTAATAAAGTTGTGTTCGAACCTAGTTTATAATGATTTAAAATTCACAGTTTGAAGCCACAATTACTTTTTCACTAACCTAACACAATATAATGATTTGATATTCGTATATGTTGCAAAATGATCACCACAGTTAAGTCTAGTTAACATGTGTCATACACAGTTACAAGGAATTTTTTTCCTTGTGATGAAGACTTTTAAGATTCACTGTTTTAGCAACTTTCAAATATGCAATGCAGTATTATTTCTTCCTCAATTATGTATTTTTTTTTAGTATTCCGGTCAGTTCAGTTCAGTCGCTAAGTCGTGTCTGACTCTTTGTGACCCCATGGACTGCAGCACGCCAGGCTTACCAACTCCCAGAGCTTGTTCAGATTTACGTCTATCGAGTCAGTGATGCCATCCAACTGTCTCATCCTCGTCCATTTCTCCTCCTGACTTCAATCTCCCAGCATCAGGGTCTTTTCCAAGGAGTCAGTTCTTCGCATCAGGTGGCCAAAGTATTGGAGTTTCAGCTTCAGCATCAGCCCTTCCAATGAATATTCAGGACTGATTTCCTTTAGAATTGACTGGTTTGATCCTGAAGTCCAAGGGACTCTCAAGAGTTTTCTCCAACACCACAATTTAAAAGCATCAATTCTTTGGTGCTCAGCTTTCTTTATTGTCCAACTCTCACATCCATACATGACTACTGGAAAAACCATAGCTTTGAATAGATGCACCTCTGTTGGCAAAGTAATGTCTCCACTTTTTAATATGCCTAGGTTGGTCATAGCTTTTCTTCCAAGGAGCAAGTGTCTTTTAATTTCATGGCTCCAGTCACCGTCTGCAGTGATTTTGGAACCCCCAAAAATAAAGTCTCTCACTGTTTCCATTGTTTCTTCATCTATTTGCCATGAAGTGATGGGACCAGATGCCATGATCTTCATTTTTTGAATGTTGAGTTTTAAGCCAGCTTTTTCACTCTCCGCTTTCACTTTTATCAGGAGACTCTTTAGTTTCTCTTTGCCTTCTGCCATAAGGATGGTGTCATCTGCACATCTTAGGTTACTGATATTTCTCCCAGCAATCTTGATTCCAACTTGTGCTTCATCCAGCCTGGCATTTCACCTGATGTACTCTGCATATAAGTTGAATAAGCAAGGTGACAGTATACAACCTTAACGTACTCCTTTCCCAATTTGGAACCAGTCTGCTGTTCCATGTCCAGTTCTAACTGTTGCTTCTTGACAGATTTCTCAGGAGGCATGTCAGGTGGTCTGGCATTCCCATCTCTTGAAGAATTTTCCACACTTTGCTGTGATATATGCAGTTATATATATACCACGGTTTCTTCACCCATTCATCTATCAACAGACACTTAGGTTGTTTCCATGTCTTGGTTATTTTAAATAATACTGCAGTGAACATAGGGGTGCATGTAGCTTTTCAAGTGAGTGTTTTCATTTTCTTTGGATAAATACTCAGAAGTGGAATTGCTAGATCATATGGTGGTTCTATTTTTAACTTTTTGAGGAACATTCATACTCTTTCCCATAGTGGCTACATCAATTTACATTCCTACCAACAGTGCTGGCAGGTACTGTGAACCCTTTCCTCCACATCCTGGCAAACACTTGTTATTTGTTGTCTTTTTGACGATTGCCATTCTGACAGGTGTGAGGTGATGTCTCACTGTGGTTTTGATTTGTATTTCTCTAATGATTCATGATGTTGAGCATCTTTTCATGTACCAGTTGGGTTGGCCATTTGTACGTCTTCTTTAGAACAATGTCGATTCAGATCTTCTGTCTACTTTTTAATTGAATTGTTTATTTTTGATAATACTGAGTTATATGGGTTCTTAATATTTTTTGGATATTAATTCCTTATCAGATACATGATTTGCAACTATTTCCTCCTATTCAAAATGTTGCCTTTTCACTGTTGATAATCTTCTTTGCTGGGCAGAAACATTTTAATTCAATGTAATTCCACTTGTTTATTTTTGCTTTTGCTGTCTTGGCTTTTGGAGTCAGATCCAAAAAACTATGGCCTGATGTCAAGGAATTTACCACTTATGCTTTCTTCTTGGAGTTTTATGGTTTCAGGTCTTACATTCAAATCTTTAATCCATTTTGAGTTAATCTTTATGGATGGTATAAGACAGTAGTCTAGTTTCTTTTTTTGCATGTGACTGTCCAGTTTTCCCAACACCATTTATTTGGAGAGACTATCCTTTCACCATTGTGTATGCTTGACTCCTTTGTTGTAAACTAATTGACCATGTTGTGGGTTTATTTCCAGGTTGTCCTTTCTATTCCATTGATCGATGAGTTGTTTTTAATGCCAATATCTTACTGTTTTGATTACTGTTGCTTTGGAATATAAGTTGAAATCAGGAAGTATGTTGCCTCCAGCTATTTTCTTCTTTCTTAAGATTGTGTCAACTATTCTGGATCTTTTGTGATTACATACAAATTTTAGGATTGTTATATTTCTGTGAAAAATTTGGAACAATTTTTTTCCGTGAAAAATTGGAATTTCAATGGGGATTGCATTGAATCTGGAGAGTGCTTTGGTGACTATGGACCCTTTAACAATAGTAATTCTTCCAGTCCATGAGCACAGGATATCTCTCCATTCCATTTATTTGTGCCTTTTTAAATTTCTTTCATCAATGTCCTACAGTTTTCAGTATACAGGTCCTTCATCCTCTTAGTTAAATTTATCCACAGATATTTTATTCTTTTTGATGCCATTATAAAAAGAACTGTTTTTATTTTTCTTTGTGATAGCTCATTATTAGTGTATGGAAACACAACATACTTTTTATCCTGCAACCTTACTAAATTCATTGATTAGTTCTAGCAGGTTTTTTTTTTTTTTTTTTGGTAGAATCTTTGGGGCTTTCTATCTATAACAAACAACACATCATTTGAAAATACTGACAATTTCACTTTTTTTTTTTCCAATTTGGATGCCCCTTTTTTTTTTTTTTAATTCAAGATCCATTTGTTCTCTAATTTTGCCAACATGGGAACACCCTTCCACGCAAGATCTTGCAGCTTCTCCAACCACCCAGCTGGAGGATTTTAGGATGAGGACCCCAAGGGGTGCCTGCTGGGCTGTTGTCACTGTAGACAGGACTCCTGCTGCCACCACCACTGTCCCCTCCCCAATTCTGTCCTCTCCACTAGACTTTCTGTCATCTTTAGTTTCCCTGGAGTTTTTCAGATTCCAAACCGTCTTTGCTCGTACTTCTGTACATGCCTGCTCCCTCAGCCCTGCTGATCCACCCCAGAGGGGCACACACAGAACTATTTTTCAGCACACCAACATTCCACACAAAACTATCTTATAAGCCTTCAGATTCTTCTTCATCAGAGGACATTCCCAAGGACTTTCCCTAGCTCTGCACTGCCCTTGTGGGCAGACTAGACATTTGTGGTTACCAGGCCGTGTGAGTCGGGCAGCACGCGCAGATAACTGAGGATGGTACCCTGAAGCTCCTCAGCAGGATCCCCATCTTGGGTTGGAGGCCTCATGACAGAAGCACAGTTCTGGAATGTTCTGTCCTGAAGCAAATCCTGGCGTGAACAGAGCCACACCTACAGGTCTTATTCTCGCTGACCAGCTACACAGGACCAAGCTGGGCCAAAGGGATCCTGATCTAGATCTGGATGCCTTTTCTTTCTTTTTCCTGCCTAAGTGCTCTGGCTTTGGGTGTGTGCTTTTGACAAATTCATAAATTCATTCACTCCATTTCACAAATGTTTGACTGTTTGCTATATAACACACACTGGGGTTATGTCAGCAAACAGTCCAGACTTCACAGCTGTCATCATTTTAGTGTTTTATGTGAGAAGGAATTTAGTGCCAGGAAGAAAATAAGACCAATAAGGGGGATAAGGAATGTGTGTGGGTGTGTGGGTGTGTGACTGAGTATGTGTGTTTATGGGTCTGTGTGTATGTGGGAGGGGGTGTTTGCCATTTTAAAGATGTTTGGGAGTATGAAACAGGTCAAGAGTTTCCTGTAGAGTCACAGCGAGTTTGTGGGGAGGGGTATGCAGAGGGTTGCCTCTGACTGCTCTTTCCTTGATACGGAGGGGTGGGGTGGGTTGGAGGGGCGCTCTCACCAGGGCAGGTGAGACTGGAATGAGAGGGAGGAGTCATGCCCGCCTTATTGACTGGTTTAGTTCCTGATAGACTCTCTACAGCCTCCCCAGTCCCTTTCTAATGGCCTTTCCCCAGTCTTACAGGAAGGTGTGTGAGACAGAAAGAGACAGAATCAGGGGTTCTTGGCAGAAACATGAGCAAATGAAAATTGGCTTATGAGGAAAACATCAATAGTAATAACTTCCTGACCCCCGTCATTAGGCACACACTCATTTTAGTTCATACACCAGCACTAGCAAGAAACGTGAGGCCACGAGACCACAACCTCTGCGGGGACTCGGGGCGCGCAGCGGACCCTGGCTGTGGCCTGGGGCTGCGCGGAGAGCGCACGGGGCCGGGAACTGGTTGCAGCGCACACCTAGCGGTGACTGCGGGGCCCG
This sequence comes from Dama dama, assembly GCF_033118175.1. Taxonomy (NCBI): domain Eukaryota; kingdom Metazoa; phylum Chordata; class Mammalia; order Artiodactyla; family Cervidae; genus Dama; species Dama dama. The sequence continues at coordinate 15,529,987 of NC_083687.1, read as the reverse complement.
CCGCCGGCCCTGAGCGGGGCGGGGCCTGCAGGGGGGCGGGCCCTCGGCGGCCCCTCCTCCCGGGCGAGCGCGGCAGGCCCGGGTTAAAGAGGCTCGCGGAGGCGGGCGCGGTAGACACTGCTGTGGCGCGCGGAGGAGTGGCGCACGTGCCTCCGGGAGTTCTGCCCCGGGTTCCCTCAGCTCCTTTCCCTCCCGCGAGCCGAGGCCCTGCCACGGCCCCTTCTGTGTCCGCCCACCCCTGGCGCGCGTGAGAAGGGTCCACACAGCTCCCCCGCGCTCAGCGGACCAACTTGGAGCCGCAACTTTGTTGGTGGAGCCGCGCCGGGTTGAACGGAGCACTGCGCATGCGGAGCTCCAAATTCAAACAGCTGTTTCCAGGGGCTGGAGGGCGGGTGGGACTGGGAGCCGGTGGGGCTAGGGGAGGCTTTCTCCAGGAGGCGGCCTCTCGGGAGCCATGGTGGACCGGGGCCCTCTGCTTACCTCGGCCATTATCTTCTACCTGGCCATCGGGGCGGCGATCTTCGAGGTGCTAGAGGAGCCGCATTGGAAAGAGGCCAAGACAAACTACTATACCCAGAAAGTGCATCTGCTCAAGGAGTTCCCGTGCCTGGGCCAGGATGGTCTGGACAGGATCCTGCAGGTGAGCCGGAGGTTTAGGAGTGCTGAAGGGGAGTCCCTCGCAGCTTTGGATGACCCTCACTCTCTGTGGGTGGTGCTGGGGGGTGATCGGTGAGGATGTCTCACCGTGAGTCTGACCACTGGAATCCGTCGTTCTCTCATGGACACAGGAATAAACGCACGCGCGCGGAGACTCCTTGGAACCCAGTTTGTGCCTAGAGAGAACTTAGGCTTGACCCGGCCCCGAGGTGGCTCTGTGTGGGTGCGCGGGTATCTCCCTGGTTGGAGGAGGCTGTGGGGCGGATAAGGGCGTTTATCTTCCCTTGGAGACGCTCCCAGAGTTCGGGGTACCAGCCGGGTGCCACCCCCTCGCGTCTCCACCTCCCAGCTCCCGGGCCAGCGGCAGCCCGCCGGCTCTTTTTCGGCCTTTCTTCACCAGCCCGGGGGAATGGCGCGAGGCTCCCTCGCCCCTCGCAGGGCTTGGGATGGGGGGGGGGGGGGGGCGGTCCGGGGCTCCGTCGGGCCTGACCCCTCCGGGATGCGGGCTGGTGGCGGGAACGCTGGGGACTCGCGCAGGCTTCCGGGAAGGCTTATCTCTTGGAGACATCCCCGAAGGGCTTGGAGTTCAACTTTGTGAAAGTAACCAGTGGAACAAAAGGACAGCACCCGGGGCGTCCCTTTTCGGGGGTGGGGGAAGGGAGGAGAGGTTGTGCAGAATGGGAGGTGGTGGGAGAGTTTCTCCTCCGTGTTGGGGTAGATTCGTATGTACTACAGTTGACATTAATCTCACTGGGATAAACTGCGGGGCTTGTTTGGAGACCGAAGGCCTGTACCCCAGTTTCTCGAAGGTTCTTAACTTTAACCGTTCACCCTCCTTGGCCTACCATGATGGCCTTCCTCCAGCGGAACCTCCAGACCTGGGTAAGAGCTGGTGAAGGCTCTAGGTGGTGAGGTGGAGTACAGATATCGTCCAAGGTGTGACATTTTTCTTGGGGTGAAAGAGGTCAGAAAGGAACTTTGATGAGGAACAAGGTTTAATCTACTTTGCCCCCCCATCCTCTGTGGCTGTGTAGTTGCCTCTCATTTTTCCCGCCTCCATATCCCTGTATGTAAAATGGGAACGAATCTGTCTTCATCTGTCTTTCCTGCTCTGGTCTGTTGGAAGGTAGAAAGCATTAGAAAGCATGACAGTGTCTTGCCTGTGGATTCCCCTTATGGTCCCCAAATCGATGGACACCTAAATACCCCAGGTGAGCTTATAGGTGCCTGCTGGCAGCTGGTCAAATAAATTTGTCCTCTTAGGAGCCAGTGGAAGATTTAGGTTAGAAGGCTGGGTGTTGGATTTTAGTGGAGAGTCTCCTGTCTGGGAGCAGTTTCCAGGGCTGGGGGCTGTTGGGAGATGAGTTTGGTGGGAGGATGCGCTTCAGGAGGGAGCTGGGTGAGGTCAGTCCTAAAAGCAGGAGATCTGGGTGGCTGCGCTTTCCTTGGGTTGGGTGTCTGCCCTGTGTGTGCGTGTTGGGGGGGGGGGGTCACTTTATAATTTCCCTTGAGGAAACAATTCCTCTGGAGAAGAGTTGTTGTTTACTTCACTCCAGGGCTTTGTTTAGAGGGGGAGGAAGGCAGGCGGGGATGATAAAGAATCGAGCTGCCCTCGAAGTGTTTCCCTCTTTGCTGCTCCTCCGCCACTGCAGGGGAAGGAAGGAAAGAATTCAAGGCTGAATGTGGGAAAATAAACTTCAAAACATGAGGAGTAGGGAAAGGGGGGGGGGGGGCGGAGTGGTCCGGGTGAGGCACCCGGGTGCAGCTGGTGGTTATAGCTTTGGAGGTTAGACAGCTTTCTTAAGGTGTTGAAGCAAGCAAGAAGCCTGACATTTTTGAGGTCATTTTAAATCCGCCAGCAATTAGCACCCCCCTATCCCCTCCCTCCCCCCCAAATCCAGCAGGTAACTTTAGGAAAAAGATTTGGGCCTCAGGCTAGTTTGATTGGGACATGCTTATAGACAGGCCAGCCTCTCAAGCCATATCCAACATGGCAAGTCCCCTCCCTTCATAGGAAAAACCCCAGAAATGAGAATGAACCAGTGGAGGCGTTATGCCAGCATTGCTTTCCGTCCACAGAAACCTGCCTGGCGTTGCTCTCTGATGTGGGACTTGGGGCACTGCTTCAGGTCTCAGGAAATTGGTTTAAGGAAAAATGAAAACTCAAAAATCTTCTTACCCATCTAGCTGCTCCAGCATTTTCCACCTGAATTCTGTGTTTTTATCAAGTTCGGAATAATCACCTTTGTAATCCTAACAGAGTCCCTGGTTAGGAATTCCTGGGGTGGGGGCCAACCCCCTGCCCCTAGGGCTGTTGGTAGGGAGGGGCGGGGGGTGCAACCTGGTATGAGGTTTTTCTTAGAGTGGAAATTTTGTGTGTTCTTTCAAAGAGAGAGAGGGAGTTAAGGCCCCCTTCTTTAGATCTTTGGAAATAGTCCCTGAGTTGTCAGGTGCTTCCTCCCTCGGTGCTGTGGTTGCACTGAGGCGGAGGAGGCTGACTTTCAGTCGCTCTGTGCCACTCTGGCCCCAGGCCACGTGGTCGCCCTCCTTCCAGCCTTTGGAGCCATCTTGAACCCTTGCTCCCAAGCCTGCTCCTCCAGCTGCTGGATGACCCGTTCCCCCAGCCTCTTCCTAAATTGCAGAGGCTCCCACAAGAGGAGTTGGCATTGGCTGAGCACCTGGCATGTTGGGCATTGTGGGCGGCAATCAACATTTTACGAGAGAGGTCCTAAGCTGGTTTTGCCATCTGGCTTGGCCATTTACCCATCCAACCATTTGACTTGGCCTCTCTTTCCTCATCTGCAAAGTGAGGGTCTGGCGAGGTTTGGATAAGTGGCATCGGGTGTGAAAACACCAAGCGTCCCATCACTGCACACGCTGAGGACACGGTGACCAGGGCAGCCTTCTAGGTGCTTTACCTGCCTGAGTCAGGTACTCTTTATAGCACCCTTACGTGTTCAGATAAGGAAACTGAAGCTCAGGGGAATGACCAGGAGGCCACACACAGACTTGGCTAAGACCTGGACATCTGCCACCAGAGCCTGCTCCTTGTCCATACACCCTCGCTCTCCCCTTTAGGCATGTAAAGCTGTTGGTCTGTCGGTGAGCTTAATAAATTGGTTCTGCTGGACTCTGGTCGGCTGGGCAATTCTATGTTCTCTTTCCCCTAGAACAGGCATGGGCATGCAGGCGTCTCGTGTGTTGTGCCTGGCTGAGTCGGCACCTCCTCCCTTACGGCAGTCATCCACCCCACCCCACTTCTCCTTGAGAAGCACAGAAAAACCAGAGGGTTGGGATGCCGGGCAGGAATGAACTTTTTTCAACCTTCACCTCTGCAGCGATCCTAAACAGGAAGGTTTTCCAGGGCTGACTGTGTGCCAGGACTTTGAATAAGCACTTTACCTATGCTTTGATTTTTATCTAGTCTTCTCTTTTCAATCAAGATGAAGACTTGAAGAGATGATGTAATTTGCCCAGGATCTTACAGTACAGGGTCAGGTTTCAAATTGAAGTGAAATTGAAGTATATTGCAGAGTATATGGGAACTAGCCAACAAGTTTTTATTAAGCGCCTGCTGTGTGTGCGGCAGTGGGCAGAGCACTGGAAATGCAAGGATGAATTAGACACAGCCAGGCTCAGACTGGCGTGCTGGAGAGAAAATGGAAAAAGCCACCTTGACAAGACAGTGCGCCAGGGCCCCCAGGTCCAGCCTGACTTTAGGGGGAGCTCTCAGGGGGAGATGCCCTCCAGCCAGAGTGGGATCTTGATCACTATATGGTTTTTTTTTATTGTTTGTTTTCTGGCAGCGCCTTACCCCACAGCCTGGAGTAGGAAATGGCCACCCACTCCAGTATTCTTGCCTGGAAAATCCCATTGACAGGGAAGCCTGGTGGGCTGCAGCCTGTGGGGTCCCAAAGAGTGGGACCCAACTGAGTGTCTGAGCACACCCACGGCATGCAGGACCTTAGTTCCCCAACCAGGGCTCGAACCCGTTCCCCCTGCAGTGGAAGCGCAGAATCCTAACCCCTGGACCACCAGGGGATTCCCAAGAGTGGGAACTGGGAATTTATGACGCTGTCAGAGAAGAGGGCGTCAGAGGAGGAGATGGTGGACGGTATCACTGATGGAATGAACCAGAACTTGGGCAAACTTCAGGAGATGGTGAGGGCCAGGGAGGCCTGGCGTGCTGCAGTCCATGGGGTCGCAGAGAGTCGACACGACTGGGTGACTGAACAACAACACAGCAGGAGAGCGGGAAGAGGATCCTAGCCGACGGCCAGGAGGGAGACCACAGGCTTCACGATGTGGCTCTTGGAAATCCTTTGTTTCCTGGGGGTGCTGGGGTAACCCCAGGCCCTGCCTTCTGCTGGGGCACCCCACCCCTGACCAGGTTTTCTTAGACTGCTCACAGAGCTGACCCATTCCTGGAAGCCTCTTGGATCCCGCCGGCCTCCTTACCTGCCTCGTCCTTTTCCGAGGTTTTCTGTATGTGCCCAGTCGCTCTCCTTTTATCTTCTGCACCCTTCACGCTCCCCCACACATATTCTAGTCCACAGAGTAAGGCTGATTCCAACATTGAGGCTCTGACACCAATCCTCCTCCTAAAAGTTTAAAAAAATTTAACTACGAATCATGTAAAATTACATCTGAACGAATGCTCAGACTGGGCACATGACTTGAATTTGGTGGTGGGGGGCGGGGGGGACCTAGGGTTAACATGAAAGCCTCTTTTGTTTCAAGCCTTGCTGGAAATTGTAATGCGCACTGGTCCACTTAACTGCCTTTGTAAGTAAAGGGAGCACAATCGATCTTTTGATTATCCAGGATCACAGAAGCCTCCGGGTCATTCATTCAGAACTGAACTCTCACCCGTCGAGGACTGCAGAAGTGGGAAGTGAAGAGGCTGGGTTTTTTTTTTTTCCTTGTTTTTTTTTTTTTTTTCCATTTATTTTTATTAGTTGGAGGCTAATTACTTTACAATATTGTAGTAGTTTTTGTCATACATTGACCTGAATCAGCCATGGATTTACATGTGTTCCCCATCCCGTTCCCCCCTCCCACCTCCCTCTCCACCCGATCCCTCTGTGAAACAGATCATCAGTCCAGGTTGGATGCATGAGACAAGTGCTCGGGCCTGTTGCACTGGGAAGGTTGGGGTTTTTTGAGAGGAAACAGAAGAGGTTCTTTCCGAAAGGCCCATTTTCTTGTTTATGTTCCGCTCAACGTCGAGGGCAGCCAAAATAATAATAAAAAAAAAATTCTCAGATTGATAACTTTGTGTTGGTTAACTACTCTGGTTAGAATTTTAACAGTTAAGGTGAATTTTTATTGAATCATTTTAAGAGTTTTACTAGAGCCCTTAGGATGACTACAGATGGCGTAGTAATAGAGGCTTATTGAGGGCAGAGATTAGCAGGTGTTGAAAGGTTCTCATGGGGGTGGGGGGAGTCCTATAGGAGGGGGGCCCAAGGGAGGTGATGACTGCTGCTTCTTAGTATTTTCCTGGGGTTTTGCCCTATTTATAGTCTGGCGTTTAAAAGAAACACAGTCCTCCGGTTTTGGAGGCTGTGCTTGGCTGGCTCTGACCTCAGGCCAAGAGCTTTCATCTTGATCTTGGTTGTTTGCTGTTAGATTGGCCTCAGCCTTTGAACTCGATGTGTGTGGTGAGGGGGCGGGGGAAGCAGGGGACAGGGAAATACAAGGCTTTGGGGAACAGGGAAGCCAGGCTCCTGACATGGAACCCCAAGGAGAGTCTTTGTACAAACTGAGATGCTAGAGCCGAGTAGTACCACGAGAACGGAGTGACCTCTATCACTGGGGTGGCAGAGAGAGGCCCCATGCGGTAGGTGATCGAAGGAGAGCATGAAATAGCATGTGAACACCTCCAGATGTTCCTTTAGGGGAGCAGAGAAGATAGAGGCGAATTCCCTTGGAGATTTTTGCTGAGAGTCCCTCTGGACCACTGGAATAAGTGGAGGAGCCCTGACCTCCTCATTCTCCCCAAGGATGCGTTGACACAGATAAGAGGACCCGCTGCTCTCGGCAGGCGTGTTTGTCCCACTGCCACTTGGCTTATCGGTGTGGGCCCCTCACTGTTGCTGAGTCGCCGTGCAAGCTGTGTGTCTGATGGTGACGGGTGGCCTCTAAATGCATGGCGTTATATCACCTTCACAGGTTGCTTATTGGAAACAGTGCTTGACACACAGCAAGCCTCATGAAGTGTTAGCTGCCGCTGCCACTGAGCTCCTAAATGCCACTTCTACGTGATGCCCCATCCATACCCCAGTGTAGAGGGCACAGTCAGAAGATCTTCCTAGAGCAGAAGAAAGGGCAGCTAACTTTCTTTTTTTTTAATTATAGTGAAAAGCACATACCAAAGTATATATACCCCTTTTATCTTTTTTTTGAGTGCTGTTCAGTAGTGTTACGTGTATTCATGTTACTGTGAAACAGATCTCCACAATTTTTTCATCTGGGAAAACTGATACTCTAGACCTGTTAAACAGCTCTCCTTCCCCCCACCTCACCCCAGGGCTGAGTTTTACTTTCATTTACTTTCTGTTTCTCTGAATTTGGCTACTCTAGACACCTTACAAGTGGAATTGCATAGTGTTTATATTTTGGTGTAAAATGGTGCAACCACTACGGGAGACAGTATAGAGATTCCTCAGAAAATTAAAAATAGACTGCCGGGTGTGTGTGTTCAGTCGTGTCCATTTCTTTGCAATTCAATGAACCGTAGCTTGCTAGACTCCCCCAGGCAAGAATACTGGAGTGGGTTGCATAACTTCTTCCTGGGGGTTTCCAGACCCAGGGATCGAACCTGGGTCTCCTGCATTGCAGGCAAATTCTTTACCGTCTGAGCCACCAGGGAAGCCCATATGATCTAGCAATTCCACTTCTGGGTGAACCACCTTTGTATGAATTTTATTTATTTGAAGATTTGGGGGGGGGGGGTTGTGGACCATTTATCTTTATTGAATTTGTTCCAATATTGCTTCTGGTTTATTCTGTTTTATGTTTTGTTTTGGGTTTTTTTTTTGGCTAGGAGGCCTGTAGGATCTTAGCTCCTTAACTAGGGATTGAAGGCGAAGTCTTAACCACTGGACGGCCAGGGAAGTCCCTCCGCCACCCTTGTGAAAAAGCTACAGAGAGGGTAGGATGGAGGATCCATTTTCATTGCAGCCCTCAGGGAGGTGTGAAACTGCCTGATGGTTCTGGGCTGTAGCCACGGGACAGAGGGGTGAGGGTCAGATGACCAGGCTCTCTGGGTTGAGCCAAAGAATTTGAACTCAATGAATTTTTGCAACTTTCCAGTAAGGGAATGAACAGCATTTCAGAAAGATTCCTCTTCCTTCAACTGTTTGCAACTTAAAAGCTGTTTGCAACTTAAAAGAAGTGGAGCATTCTGTTCTAAACTGACGTTTCTGCAGGCTGATCCTTTCACCCCCCTGGGTGTTCTGATAAAGAGCCTCCTCCCCCTTTCTCTTGATGTGACGGAGTGTGGTTTTTTCCACTGAAGCCCACGGAGCTCACAGCCCCGTAAAAGAGCCCACCCACACTCCCTTACACTCAGCCTGCAGTTAGGGTAACTTTCTCTCCCTTCCTTGTTGGTCCAGGTCTGGGTCCCCCACATTGATGACATTCCCAGATGATGCCTTAGTTGCCTCTTTTGGTAATCATGGTGGGTGGTGTGCTTCAGCTCCGAATAGCTGCCTGAGGTGTCTCGGCTTTTTGTGAGCAGTTCATCTGACATCCCAAACCTCAGAGACCTGGGCAGAGTTGGGGGCTCACTAGGGGGCCCCTGCCTGCCAGCTGTCACTTCGGTACGACAGAAACCTCACTTCGAAGCCTCAGAAACCAGATGAACCCTCTAGAGTTCAGTCTAGCTAGGGAGAGAAACAGGACCATGGTGGTGAAATGAGGGGAAATATAGTCCTGGTGCCAAGTGATGGGTTGCAGATGGTGAGGCTGGAGAGATGGACGAGGGTCAGGGGGTCCCAGATGATTCAGTTCCTGTTTCCTGAGGGCTGCCTGTAGAGCCCTGTGGGCTGTGGTGGGGAGGGGTCTGGCTCTGAGCAAAACATTGCAGCTGCCCTCAGGGAGCCCTTACTCTAGAGAAAGACAGGTAAGGAGCTTGTTACCTGAGTGGTGTTCATAGGTGCTGGAGGTTCCAGGCGTGTACCGTTGAGAGGTGAATTTCTGCTCTTGAACTTAAAGTGGAGAGGGGAGCATTGAGGTGGGCAGAAGTGATGAGTGGAGTGGGCTGCAGCCCCCTTGAACTTTCTGCCAAATACCTCCCAGGTGCCAGGCTGGCTCTTACTTAATCTCATTGAACCTGTCCTGTGGGTTAGGTGTTACTGCTCTGCTGAGGTCAGGGGATTTGCCCAGGGCAGCATAGTTAGCTAGAGGCTGAGAGTCACCCTGCCTTGCTGATTTCAGAGCCTTGGATCTGAAGGGAGGTAGAGTCAGGAGGTGGAAGTGATGGGAGTGAGCAGGGGTTGGGGCCCGAGGGTGGGGGTGATTCCACCTAACAGTTACTGAGCACTTGCTTCACCAGCAGCAGTGGGAATGGTTTGTGTGCATCATCTCATAGTCCTGGGGCAACCCTCTGCTGGAGGTGCTCTTAGCAACCCCATCTTAGGGCAAGAGCAACCGACTGGCTCCTACAACTTCACCCTTTTGCCCGAGGAGGTGGAAGAATGTGGATTTGAACCCAGAGCGCACACTCTGAAACATACAAAAACAAGGAGCAAAGGCCCAGAGGTGGGTGTATGTGGCGGCTGCAGAATCCTAGGGTGCATCGGGAGGTTCTCTGTGTGATTGGCTGAATACTTAGCCATGTGACTTTGGGCAAGTCAGTCTCCTAATCTGTGAAATGGGACTGTAGTGTAGCATTACCCTCATTCCTGCAGAATCCATGTAAACACACTTGACCAGCCCAAGCAACTGGTGATTTCCTGTTAGCTGCTGCTCTTGTTACCAAAAGCTCAGCCTCTCTGTACACCAGTCCTGAATCAAATCCCAGAGACAGAGTTTGGGCTGAAGTAGAAAAGGATAGCTTTATTGTGCTTAGCCAGGCAAAGGGAAACACACTGAGCTTCTGTCTCGAAAAAAATAGGTGTCTCTTGAAATAGTAGGTGTCTCTCATCAAAGAACTTGATGAGGGTTTAGAATAGTGAGTCAAAAGTGGGGTTTCTTTGACAGGATTAGGGTGTGCAGAGTTTCAGGTGGTCAACTCCTAATATTGATAAGTTTCTCTGGTCCCTTTAATCTTGCCTTAGATGGTTTCATGGCTGCGCCTTCCCTGATTAGCCGCCATTCTGAATCTGCCCTTTGGAACTCGGGGAAGGTCATGGAGGCTGGAGTTTTGCCTGCAAGAAATGGGGGACAGAAAGGTGTCCAAGCTTGGGAACCCCACCGGGCCACACTCAAGTTTCACTCTGGCACCTCCACCTCTGGGCTAGGGGCTGTTCCCGATGCCTACTTCAGGCCCCACCATGTATTGAGCTCCCAATCTGGAGATGGAGACACGGATGATAAAACCCACCAGAACTCCTGGTGGAGTCACCCACCATTTTTCATTTCCTGCAGACTCACCCACCTCCCAGGAGATAAGGAAGCAGAGCCCTGCCTCCTCCCCTGGAGAAAGGGGACGAGTCCTGGCTTATCCCAGGCCTGGGTTAAACCTCTTCCCTTCCAGAGGATCCTGGGTCCAGATGACCTCATGGGTGACATCCCTGGAGGGTTGGTCACACAGGATGTGGGGTCTAAGTTGTGCCCTCCTTGGGGTCAGACACCACCCACCTCCCCTCTCCATGGGTCCTTGATAGCCAGGTCCCTTTGATTGGCTTTGAAGTGTGCATTCTGTTTTTCCCCTCCTCTCTCTAAATATTTGGGTTTCCTGCTGAAATATTTAAGCAGGATTGTGTACTTCTGGCTGCTGTCACCTCCCATGGCACTCTGTAATCAGGCTGCCTAGCTGGCCCCTCCCAATAGGGCTGTGAGAAGCGGTGGTGGGTGGGGGGGGTGTGACCTGGGGGCAGGGTCAGCCTGGCTCTTCCTGCAGCCTAGTGGCTGGTCCTGTGGGTTGCCTGGGGACTGGTAGGCCAGCAGCCGGCAAGGACTCAGTGGAGCTCCTTCCTTCTCCTGTGTGCCCAGTGCTTGGGGCCAGAGCTGGGGCTGGGAAACCCTTGTCTGAACCGCTGTGAAGGGAATAGCTGGTCCTAACTCCAGTTCTGATTCTCCCTGCATACTGGTTTGTGCTGTGTGACCCTGGTCAGATTTCACCTCTCTGGACTCCACTTCCCTGGAGTGTGTGTGTGTGTGTGTTAGTCGATTAGTCGTGTCCGACTCTTTTCGACCCCATGGACAATAGCCCGCCAGACTTCTCTGTCCATGGGATTCTCCAGACAAGAATACTGGAGTGGGTGGCCATTTTCCTTCTCCAGGGGATCTTACTGATCCAGGGATCGAACCTGGGTCTCCTGCATTTGCAGGCAGATTCTTGACTATCTGAGCTATAGGGAAGTCCCACTTCCTTGAATTAAGTTCATCCATTCATTCAAGAAGGCTTAGCAGGCCTCTTAAATTAGGCCTAGCTAGGCTGCACACTTCCGTGGTGGCTCAGACAGTAAGGAATCTGTCTGCAATGCAGGAGACCCGGGTTCAATCCCCGTGAAGTCACAATGAGTCGGACACAGCTGAGTGACTAACACACACAGACCCAGCATAGACCGCAGGAGCCTCATGTGGACAGAGGCTCATCTAGCCTAGTTCTAGCCCAGTAAGCAACTTGCTTGGAATCTGTCTCTGGGACCCCTGGGTGCCCAAGCAGTGTACCCAGCTCTGGTGGGGAGGCAGAGAGCTATGTGGGCCTTTGGGTTAGAAGTCTAGTCACAAGGGATCCAACCTCCTACAAACTCAATGGCCATGAGTTTGAGCAAACTCTGGCAGATAGTGAAGGACAGGGAAGCCTGGCGTGCTTCACTGCACGGGGTCGCAAAGAGCTGGACACAACTTAGCCATTGAACAACAACGAGCCTCCTGCAAGGTCAAGGTGGTTACCTGGGTAAACCAAACCAGCGACCAGAAGGGAGGCGGCTTTATCAAAATAAAGCTGCATGAGGTGGGGCCAAGTTGCCTGGTGGTCAAACATAGTCTTTCAAGTCACACAGCCTTCAAAAGCTGGACCCTGAGCCTCCGGCTTCATCAGAAAGTGATGGTTCCCATCTCGCTGGGCAGAGAGACCACCCAAGGACACATGTGGAAGGTGCACTCTGATCTTTTCCCCTTTGAGGGACTTTACAAGACAAACAGCTCTGCCTCTCTGGGTCTGTTTATCTCCAGGAGTCCCCTTAACACCTTTCCCCTGGGATTAGCAAGGCCCATCGTAGGGAGCAGGCCTAGCAGGCCTGTCCTCCCCACAGGAGGTGATTTCTGCTTTCAAGGAACTTGAGACAGAGCAGAGACCCAGTCCTTCCTCTGTGCAGATGTTTACCCAGTGTGTGTGCAGGCCTGGTGGAAACCTGCTGCAAAAAGAGGATGAGCAGGTCCTCCCACCTGTCGGGGAATGTCCCCAGACAACGTGCCATGGAAACCACGAGGGCACGTGGACGTGCAGGGGGGTGGGGAGGGGAGAAGCAGGGAGAAAGGAGGAAGGCAGGGCTGTTCCTAACCCTTTGGCCTGACTACAGCCTGCCCTGGGCCTTTTTTTACCCCATGGCCCACCCTCAGGGCTGAGCTGACTAGGATGTCAGTCCCAGGGGATGGAGCAGGACTGTTGCACAGCGTTGCGTGCAGCACCTGGGTGACCTCTAGGGTCTGCAGCCCCCTGCGCCCCCTCCCCCTGATTCCCACCCTTGGCCTTACTATGGGCTTCTGCACAGCCACTTGTCTGAGGTGCCTTCCTGTGACCTCTGTGAGGTCTGACTGGGAAATGTCATCCCATTTGCTTGATGGGAAAACTGAGGCCTGGTGGGAAGCATTTATTCATTTATTGATTTTCGCTGTGGTGGGTCTTCTTTGCCGCACGCGGGCTTTCTGTAGTTGGGGTGAGTGGGAGCTCCTCTTCATTGCAGTGCCCAGGCAGTGGCTTCTCGTTGTGCAGCTCAGGTTCTAGGCTCAGAGGCTTCAGTAGTTGCAATGTGTGAGCTCAGTAGATGTGGAGAATGGACTTAATTGCTCCACAGCATGTGGGATCTTCCCTGACCAGGGATCGAACCTGTGTCCCCTGCGTTGCAAGGCACATTCTTAACCACTGGACCACCAGGGAAGCCCTGAACAGCCTTTAAATCAAAAATCTTCATGTGTGTTGGGTTGCAGAGCCTTTATTTCACTTACACTAAGCTGGCGTGATTTCCCAACCTGCCCCACCCCAGCACACCCTTTCCTGGAGCGCCAGTTTCCCTACCCACTAGTGAGTTTTTCTGGAATAAGAGGCAGAGGTTGAAATTGTGGTCATCCCCCTCCCCGCACAGGGTTTTTGGGGGCCATCCAGAGCCTGGGGCAGAATTGACCTGATGCCTCACTGGTCCTTTGCAGGAACCTGCTCCCCAAGTGTTTGAGCCTAAGGAAGTGTTGTTGGCTGGTTTCTTGGAGGCTGGCTGGGATTGGGGAGGAGGAGGGTCAGGCTCTGGGCGCTCCTCCTGGCAGCAAGTCGTAAAATGTGAAGCTGTAGGGAACTTAGTGGTTATCTAACTAGCCTCCCTTTACAGTCCTGGAGCCAAGGCCTTGGGAGGTTATGTAACTTTTCCAAGGTTACTGTGCTCTCCAGGGCAGGGCAGGTACAATAAAAGAGGAGGTATTGCTAAGTGGGGCAGTTGGGGAAGGCTTCTTGGAGGCAGTGGCCTCAAGAAGTGGGAGGTGGTCACTGCTGCAGCAGTCAGGGATTCTGATAGAGTTGCATCAGGACCACCGACTCAGAAAACCTGTCATGGTATCCCCCGCAGACTTAGACCACACGGAGGCGGGGGGAGCAGAGTCCAGAGCATATGGGCCGCTGCAGAGACCTAGGCTCTCAGTCTGGTCCTTGCCAAGAGCCAGGGTCCTTGCAGCGGCCCCAAAAGATCTGGACTCTGCTCCCTATGGGGTCTTGTCTCTGTCTGGATCCCTACCCTTGATCCCTGCTGCAGACAGGAGGCCATGCCCCTAGGGCGGGGTGGGGGGGCTGTCTAAAACCCTGCATGCTCACAGCACGGCTCAACTTTTACCAGGAACTCAGGTCTGTGTCCACTGATAACATAAGTCACCTTGCAGGTGGTGGCAGAGAGAGGCGTTCCAGCCGTCACTCGACAGCAGGGATCGCAGCTGGCACCTGGGGAAGGAAGGGCAGGTGGGAGCCGTCCCACACCGCAGGTACTCCCGACAGGGGGACCATAGGCGCTGTGCAAATTCGCATGCAGATAAGGCAACTGAGGCAGAGGATTAAATAAATCATTCCCGGTCTCGCAAAAGCTAGTTAATGGCCTGAACCTAAGCCTCTGGGTTCAGAGCCCTGCAGAGTTGCCCCGTTTAGACTCCGTGGTGTCCTAGATCAGGGTCTGTTTTACCAGATGTACTGGGCCACCAGCCCCTCCTAGATATTGGCTTTCTCCTTGGACCCTGTAGGCTCTAGCCACCCCCTCCCCGCCCCCTCCGCCCAGAAGCACACCGGGCTTGCTCACTGGCCCTTTGCTGAGCACCGCTCTCTTCAGCCTTTGTGAGTCCTGACACCGCTGTTTCCTGACCTGATTTAGGTTTGTTCACCATTTGCAGTGTGAAAGGTTTGAAAGCAGGAGAAGCCCGGGTTAGGTAAGTAGGTACCACAGTTCAGGGCAGGTGTCGTCAGCTCCATCCCTGCCCCCCAGCCTGCTCCCCTGGCTTCTTTATGGACCTATCAGGCCCTGACCCTTCACTGCAGGACTTGTGGGTCAGGGCACCCAGAGACCGAGCTCTCAAGAAGAAAAATCAAAGACCTGGAAGGGGGAGATACAGCTTGCCTCTTGGCCGTGGGGTTCCTGTCTGAATCTCCCTGGCAGCTAAAGCCACACTTGTGACACGTCCCCCACTTGGCTTCCCCAGGGCTAACCCCTCATGGGACTGTGGTCTCCCCTCTTGCCCCCACCTGCTCAGATCTGCCTGCACGACTGGGGTCAGGCTGGCTATTTTGCGGTGAGCAGAGGACCCCCAGGGTGGGTGAGCCTTTCATGGATGTGAGTGTTGGTTTTGGCTTGGGTGCCCCTTGTGTCTGATTCAAGGTTCTTGTTCCCCCCATGCCTCTGGGTGCAGGACGGCACCTGTTCAGACTCTCTGGAGGAGAAAGAACAGCAGCCCCATGCCCTCCCCATAGCTCCTGTTCAAATAAAACTCTCTCGCCTGCCTCCCGGGTCGAGGAATGCATCCTGACAGTGTTAGCTTTGGATGTGTGCCCTGCACCCACCCCCCGGCCCGCCAGGATCCCGCCCCCTCTGGAGCAGCGGGTGGAAGGGCTGCCTCTGGCCCAGGGAGAGTGCTGAGTGGGCTGAGCTCGCTGGTGCAGTAATGTCTTGTCAGCACCCCCCGGGGAGCAGGAAAAGGGAGGGTGTCCTGGTTATCAGCTTTTCAACACCCTCCCTCCCCCAGCCCCCAGACTCCAGCCGCAGCCCTGAGATCTACTGAAGGGTGGCCCGAGGACCAAGGATGCAAAGACAGAGCCAGGTCCTGGGCCTGGCTGAGCGGACTTGCTGTCTCACTAGGCAGGGTCCCCGCCTCTCTCTGAGCCAAAGGACTTCTTCACTAAGGCCAATTAGAGTCCCACTGAGCGCCAGCACTTTGCCCAGTGCTGGTTCAAGGTTTGTGGGAATTATGAGCCATGTTTAGATAATAGCCTTGCCTTTGAGGTTGGGCCAGGCCTGGTGGCTCAGTTGGTAGAATCTGCTTGCAATGCGGTAGACTCGGGTTCGATCCCTGGGTTGAGAAGATCCCCTGGAGAAGGAAATGGCAACCCACTCCAGTGTTCTTGCCTGGAGAATTCCATGGACAGAGGAGTCTGATGGGCTCCAGTCCATGATGTCACAAGAGTTGTACATGACTTACCTACCTACCTACCTACCTACCTACCTACCTACCTGCGGCCCTGCGATGTATATGAAGGATTGTGCAGGTGCAGCAGGTTTTAGGGGCCTGTCATATGCTCCAAGGTAGAAATGTTGCTGTAGGTGGGGGATGGGGGGAACTGCCAGGGAGGGCTCCCCTGACTTTGAAGGTTGCCTTCTATGGATCCCCTCATTTTCTGAGCGCCTCCTTGCCCCACATTAGAGCACATTGCTCTGGGGTTGTGCCTTGTCTGCACCCCTCCCCCCCTCCCATCGGGCCCTCGACTGTACCCCACTGGATTTGAAACGTCTCGCTGTGCGAGAGGGTAATGATTAATGGACATCCGAGCCACGATGCCATATCTCCGTCTCCTTTGGCCTCTGTCCCCCAGCCCCCACATCCCAAAGGAAGGACCATCAGAGCCCACCTCCAGTCTGGAGAACTCTTGTCCTTCCAGTGGGGGCCGTGCCTGGCCAGATTCTACCCCGACGCCGCAAGAACTCTGGGACTGCCCCCCACCCCCCTGCTCCTCACGTGCACAGTGGCCCTGAGTGGGGACACTCTGCCCTCTGTTGGGATCGGTCCATAGGTTGCCTGGAGAAGTGCGTCAGTGTCCCTGTCCCCCACGCCCTGCCCCCTCTGCACCCCAGGTGTGCATGTTGGGACCCAGAGCTGGCTCCCCAGGCCCGCGCCAGGGCAACTTCCAAGTCATGTAGGGGGCTGGGCGGGGTGGGCACTTGTGAGTCCTGCTCTAGACAGTGCCCGCCTCCACCAAGCCAGGGGCTCAGAGTTCAGAGGTTTCAGTGAGCGGTGCCCACTCTTTTTGGAATGCCTCAGAGCCTACAGCTGCCTGATCCCCTGTCTCTTCTCCTTGCTCTGTGTTGGAGTCATTGTGTCCAAGTCTGAAAATGTTCCCTTCCCGAAACTGTTTTCCATCTGTGCACACACTCTCCACTCCGCCCCCCAGCCCACCCCCCGCACCATGCTCCCCCCACCTCACCCCCTGCTCTCCTTATAGTTGGATCCCTGCTTATTGAGTGACTTGGTGGGCTCTGACCTGTGGGGTGGGAGACTCTCAGACAGACCAGCAGGGGCACCTGCTGGGGCCCTGGAATGGGGGTGGTTTTCCAGGGCTTCGATTTGGTGTTCTCAGTGGGGCTGAGCTATGAGCCAGACTGGAAGTCAGACAGAAGCAAGACGGGGGCGGGGGGGGGGGGGGGGCAGCCCAGACTCCCGTTTTCTGAGTTGGTGCCGTGTTCGGGTTGAATCACTGAAACTCGATGTGAAAACAGAAGGCAGGCAGTGCTGAATTGGAGGCAGCATTATTGATGCCTTTTCTTTCTCTGCCTCCCTAATTTTCTGAAATGCTGTTGTATTGCAATTGTACTGTGAGAAATTGAATTTTCTGAAAGGGTAAGATGCATGCACATAGCATCAGCCACTTCTACCCTGGCTATTTTTAACACATGAGGGACAGAAAGCACAAGTAAACGTGGGTTTAACTGCGGCATGCACCCTGTATCACTTTTGAAACTAGTATCACTTTTGAAATTGCTAAACAATGTGTGATTGTTTTTCAGTTCAGCTTCCGGAGGGCTGACTTCGTAGGCGGCAGGGCTGTTGAACTTTTTGTAGGCAGCGGGGCTGTTGAATACTTTGAAGAGAACGGTCTCAAAGACTGGGGAAACCAGGCAGGCTTTCAGTGTACAGACCAAGAAGTCTGAGATTGAACACGATCTGGTAGTCACCAAGAAGAGAGTGTGGTTCCCCAGGAGAAGCCTTGCAGAGCTGGGGGAATCCGAGGGTCTGTCCCCTGTGTTGGGGTCAGTGTCTCCTACAAGGAAAGGGATGCTCTGGAGACCAAGGCCTCACTGTGTATTCAGCTCTTTTAAAATTCCCACTGG
Source organism: Dama dama (assembly GCF_033118175.1). Taxonomy (NCBI): domain Eukaryota; kingdom Metazoa; phylum Chordata; class Mammalia; order Artiodactyla; family Cervidae; genus Dama; species Dama dama. Next base: position 15,512,372 of record NC_083687.1, on the reverse strand, counting down.
GGCCCAGGAAGACTTTGCCTCCTTGCCTTTGGGGATGGACCGCCCCGTCCCCCCACCGCCCCCCCCCCAAAAAAAAAGAAAAAAAACGCAGGCAAAGGAAAGATTTGGGACAGTCCATGACCATGCATGTCATTCAAAGTCAAGAGTACACTGCAGACCGCGGCCCAAGGCTTGGGTGAGCCCTGCGGGGCCGGGGGCCGGGGAGCAGGGTGGGGGAAGGCAGGCCCTCCCTGCCTGGGTAGGATGTGTTGTGTCTGACTGCACCAGTATGGTAATTACCACTCACAGGCCACGAATCAGTTTTAACGTGATATTACTAACTATTGTAGCTGTTTAGTTTTTTAATTAAAATTAATAAAATTTAGGGACTTCCCTGGCAGCTAAGACCCTGTGCTTCCAGTGCAGGGTGGGGTGTGGGTTCGATCCCTGGTCAGGGAGCTAAGATTCCACATGCTGCACAGCATGGTCCCAAAATTAAAAAAATAATAATAAAATTAATAAAATTTGAAATTAGTTCCTCTGTCACACTGCCCACAGTCCTAGGGCTCAGGAGCCACAGGGTTCCCTCAACACAGAGAGTCTGGTAGTGGAATCTTTTGAGGCTCCTAAGGGCACATTGGCTTCTCTTGGTGTCTAGTTAAATTCCATCCTGCTCTGGGGTGGGTGAGGGCAGAGCTGGCCGGCAGCCTTGGAGTGGGGAGGGTGAGGTGCCGAGAACCCATAGATGGAGCGGGTTGCCCCGTCCCCACCCCGCAGCGGGACTCTTGCAAGCTCCTCGGAGCTGAGCATCCCCACCAGACTGGTTAACGGAAAGCATGGGTTTGCCAGGGTCTGCGGACTGCCCTGCCCGCTCTGTCCCTCCAGACTCAGATGAGTGTGTATTTGGCAGGGACTGGCCTGGCCTCGCCTTGGCTTGTCAGCTGCTTTCTCCTGCTGTCTTCCCCTGTCGCGTAACGCCTCCCATCTGCCGGTCTGTCCTTAGATGTGAGGTCCCACTGGGAAGGGCCTGTGTCTTGTTCGTCTCTTCTTTTGTGCTCAGCAAGTACTTGAGGAATCAATAGACCTGAGCTGCGTAGTGCAAGGAAGGATTGCCTGGGATCTGGTCGCATGCTCCCTTGGGTTAGCTCAGGTTGGGCGGTTGTTTCTCTACAGGCATTGGGGGCTGGTGTCTGGCCAGCTGTGTCGTGTACACTGGGCGTGCGTGAAGGACAGGGAAGCCTGGCGTGCTGTAGTCTTGTGGGGTCGAGAAGAGTCGGATGCGACTTAGTGACTGAACCACAACATGGGGGCGGGAAAAACTCCAGAAAGGGGAATGGCTCAGGGCCTCCGGGTGCGAGGAGGGGTCAAAGGAGCCCTGTTCCATCCGGTCCTCACATCACCCTGCTGTTGATGGGAGGTGACCCATGGGGCAGGCTGTGTCCTGGAAGCCCACTGCTAGGTCTTTAGTTTAGACCTAAGCAGCCCAGATGAGACTGCCATCTTCAGCAGACCTGGGGGGTAGATGGACCTCCCTGGACGGACCTGAGAAGTGGCCACGCCAGCTGCCACTCAAAGTGTTTCATGAGAAACTCGGTTCTGCAGGGGGGCAGGATGTAGCCACTTGAGGAGCAGGTCTCGCTCCCCCGCTGACCCTTGCGTGACTTGGAAATCTGCTGGCATTTGCCTTCCTGTCTTTGAGCCTCCCCTGGCCACACACAATGCACCAGGAGGCTGGGAGAAAGCCTTACCGCCAACAGCAGCAGGCATTTAGAAACTAGGAGTTCCAAGTCGGGGGCATCTTCAGCTTTATTGGTGCACCTGCTTCATGCTCATCACGTTCATGTCTATTGAGTCTTTCGACCCATAACCCTGTGAATTGGTGGGGGGAGGGGGGGAGGGGAGGACATCATTGTTTCCATTGGATTAGTCAAGAAACTGAAGTCATGACAAGGAGGGTCGGGAAACAGCTGATATTGTGCAGGCCTGGGTGTCGGAAGTTCCTGCATGATCCTAGGAAGGTTAAGGGCTGCCGGAGCATGGGTGGGTGTTGGGGGCGTTAAGCAGGCTTGGAAATGCCCTTGCTTAAAATCGCAGCCCTGGTGAAGGAGAACGAGAGCACATGTGCCTGGTCCTGGTCCTTCCTGCCTCCTGGTGTCTCACAACAGGGCTGTCTCAGAGTCTGGGTTCTCCCGCTGCACCACTGGGGGAGTTTCCATTTCCTGTGGCCTCACCTGTCCCTGGTCCTGGGCCCCAGGTCAGAGGGCAGGAGGTTTTCCTGACCTCCACCGCAACCCCTCACCTCGGCTCAGCCTCTAGAGGTGTGAGGAGGGTTGGCTGTACTTTTCCATACCTTCGTACAGAACAGTTCTGTGTTGTTTTACCCTGGTCATGCCCCAGTCAGCCCAGGATGGGCCGGCGGAAGGTGGGGAAGTCTGTCCCTGTAGGGTGGAAAAAGCAGAGGTAGCTAGGCCTTTGTGCGCGGCAGCAAAGGCAAGGGTGGTGGAGTGGCCGGGGTGGGGGGCACCAGTTGCGTGTATCAGGCTCTGTTCCTCTCCCGCTATTTGGGGATCTCTTTCATTTCTCATCCCTGTGATCTCCAGATAGGAGCCTTAGTGGCTGGAGCCCTGATTCAACTGGTGTGGTGCGGTATCTCTGTCTGGCCGCCTGGCCCTGGGCTTGGGGAATCTGCACCTCAGGGCACCCCGCCCCTCCTTGCATCTGGCCCAGGGATGCTCACAGTTGTCAGCAGCATGGTCTTTGGCTCTGATCTCTCATCTGGCGGTGAGAGCCATCAAGGCAGAAGGCTCCCCACCACTCACCCCAAAACGCTTGTGCCAGCGCACTGGTGGTTCCTTGTTCAATTTATTCCAGAGACGATGGAGACCAGCTGTTGTCCGTCTCCAGCTGGAGACTGAACCAAAGGAAATGGACTTGGACTGCAGCCGGTGGGGGGATTTAGGTTGGAGGCAGACAATAAGGAAGGGTTTTGTGGCAGGTGGCTGGCTCTCAGGGGGCTCCTGCAGGGGGCTTTGTGGAGAGGGAAGAGGGTCAGGTCAGGTCACGCTTGGAGGCAGCAGGGCCAGGCTGGGGCAGACAGGGGTGGTTTATAATAAACCACCGGGGAGGGTGACCTCATAGGTATGGAGAGGCTCTCCTGGCACTCCTCATGCAGGCTAATACCATCGCCTAGTATCTTTCTGGCTTTTTCTTGTTTTCATTAGTGAAGAGGTTTACAGTTTAACCACCTGGTCATCTTAAACAGATGATGATAAATGGGTAGACTTAATAATCCCTTATCATCAGAACCCTAAACTTCAAGGATGGGCAGTTACTTATTACCCGGAGCTGCGGCCACAGCGAAGGGAGCGGGAAAGGAGGGAGGAGAGGCAGATGGAGAGGCTGCTCTCGGGGCCCCTGGGTGGGGACAGTTTGCGGGGGGGTCTGGGATGTGGTCCTCTGAGGGCCAGAGGTGAGGGTGTCAGCCGCATCCTTCTCCCAAGGGCACGGGCATACCCAGGTGGCATGAATGTGGGGCTGGTGGGGGCAGCTCTCATCTCCTGAGAGGGGATCTGGGGGTGTCGGTTGCCGGGGGAGCCTTGTCCTCAGGATCCCAGTAAGGGGGCCCAGGACGGGGCGGGGTGGGGGGTTTCTGCGTCCAGAGGAACAGAGCTGGCAGCACCCTGGGGCCCAGGAGAGCTTTATGGAACAGAGCTTCGTTTTTTTTTCCCCCCTCTGCCAGAACAGCCACAAAGCAGCGGCACATGCGGGGGACCTGTGGCCACCAACCCTGAAATTCCCCGCTGCCCGCCTCTGGGCCCCCACCCTTCGTCACCCGCCAGCCTCTTTCCTCCGGAATCCTGATGGTTCCAAAGTCTGCCATGCAGCTGAGTCACCAGGACTGGGACCTCTGGGGGCTCCAACCTGGCAGACAGGTGGGGTGGGGTGGGGTGACAGGCTCACTGGGCAGAGAAACACAAAGCCATCACCCCGGGCCAGCTGCATCTGCCAGGACTGCCCCCCTCACATCGCCAGAACCCGTGTTAAATACAGCATCAGCACCCACCTCCGTGCCCTGGAAGGCTGCGTCTCGGAGACTGAGTCCCTTGTTTGGCCAGTACTGAGTACCTGCCAATGCCAGGTTCTGGGAATGAGCAATGAGGGAGAACTCTTTCTCTGAAAGCCTTCAGAGCTCGTAGACTACCAGTCGGACAGCAGACCCTAGTAGAACGTCCTGGGGCATGGGGCGGTAAGTACTGTCCCAAGCTCTGATCTTCCAGGTAGTGGTTGCCAGGAAGGAGGGCGTTCCTGGTGACACCTGCCCAGCTCTGCGACTACAGCTCTGGAGGCCCTGTGCCCTGGGCACAAACCCCAAGAATGGAGGGGACCTCCCCACCCCCCTGTTCTTCCCAGTTTACTTTTCTGCCCAGCACACAGCCGTATGCCCAGCACCGCGCTATACATCATTTCACATAATCTGCACCCCAACCCAAGAGAGTCTTGGTGCCCTCGCTTTCCAGAGGCAGAGGGGAAGCTCCGATTGGTGACAGGAGCTGTCCCAGGTGACCCGCTGGGGGGCCATGGAGCCAGGGGTTGAAGCCACGTGTGTCTGCGCCAAAGCCCAGTCTTAGCTCCTCTGCCCCGGGGCTGCCAGCAGAGGGTCCCAGACTTGACGGGTGTGGTATCCCAGTGGGTTAGCTGTGCCAGCATGTATTGTCCAGGCTGCTGTGAGGGCGGGGAAGGCAAGCTGGCACAGGGAGGGGCTGCTGATGAGCCCGATCTCCATCAGGTCCTCAGCCCAGGATGGGGAGACGGCGGATCAGCAGTCCCCGTGACCTCCCCTGTGGCCTGCTTGAGCGCTGTTTTTAGAAACCTTGCGGGGCTGGTGACTTCCCACGCTTGCTCCTTCCACCCCACTGCCAGGCTGGGGTAAACCAAAGGCGTCTGTGCGGAGGAGCAGGGGACACAAGGAAATGCTCATCTGATATCATCGCAGGATTAGAGTGCACACCCTTTTATAGCTCTCCATCGCCTGTGACCCCTGTCTGTCCCTCTTCTATCACTCACCTTCCTTGCCCCACTTTGGTTGGCATTTCTGAGCCTGACCCCAGGTGGGGGGCGGGGTAGCTAGTCTACATGTTTGGTGGAAAGGGCCCTCAACTGAGTTTCAGGGGGCTTTTGGCTGGTTCTGCTCGGTCCTTCATCATGAGCTTGCTGTGTGACCTCTTCTGTGTCACTAGCCCTCTCTGATGAGCTTCCTCAGCTACAAAATGGGAATACAATATGTTGCTTGCCTTGCCTACAAGGTCTTGAGTCTTAAAAGAAATTAGGGCCAAAGGAGTTGTTGGTAGGAAAGATACCTGATGAATGGGGGTTTTGGCCAGAAGGAGGAGACGCTCTCTCTGCCTCCAGAGCTTTGTTACAGAGGAGCTGAATGGGGCCCAGAAAGGTTTGTCAGCTTGCCTGGAAAGGACAAGCCAGGAGCCATATCCCCCGCAGGGACCTCTCGCTCCCTGGTGACCCACACCCCTGCAGGGAGGGAGGGCCTGTTTGAGGGGTCCTGGCTGACTAATTTCCTGCCCTTGAGTTGTTGGCCCAGAAGTTGGGAGATGTCTCTTGAGTATCCATCAAAGTAGAAAGACATCCACACCCCAAGGATCTGGATTCTGGGGGCAGGGAAGGGGCCAGGTCACAGCCACCCCGGAGCACGGCAGTGGTTGTGATTTGGGGATCAGGAAGCTGCAGGTGGATGAAGGGTGTCCGTCTTGTCACTTAAGCCTCACTGGACGTTCCACCTGCCCCGAGTCCTTCAGAAAATGAGGCAAGGGATGGAGTCTGAGAACATGGCTCTGGGGGGTCGTCTGGTGTCTCTGTTTGGGTGGGAGGGGGTTCTTTCCCACTCCCCAGGGTCGCTCTCGGGCAGCACGGCTGTGGGACCAGGACTGGCCCTGGAGGCCCCCTGTGTCTGCCCGCACCGGGATTTCCAGCGTCACTCAGCAGCTCGGCCCTCCAGGTGCCTGAGGACACTTGCTGACATCCCGTCCTGAGCTCCGGCCCCTCCAGCCCTAGTCTGTCTGATTTAACCAAACCCAGAGCCCTTTCCAGGGCAGCCGGGCCCTGCATGGCTCTGCCCTGGCCTCCGCTCTCATGGAGAGGCGCCCAGCTGCCCCAGGGGAGGAGGAGGCGTGTTACCGCCAGCCTGAGAACAATGGGGGCAGGGTCACCTGCCTTGTTTTCATTGTCCCTCCTGAGAGCAGACGGGGCTCCCGGGCCTGAGAAAGTCGGAAACCCAGAGGTTTCTGCTGAAAACGCGCTTACCTCTGGCCCGGGCTTTCCCCGCTGAGCGTGAGACCTCGCAGTGCCTCTGAGCTCTGCAAAGGCTGCTGAGAGATGGCCTGGGAGGGGAAACCCGAGGGCAGACGGGAGGACAGCCATCCATCCCTGGCTGCCGTGCTGACCCCTGGGGTGGGCTGGACTGGGCCTTCCCCGTAACTAGGAGAGAGGGTGGTTTGGGTCTAGGACGATGGTTTTGAAATGGACTGCACATAATATTAGTTACCTGGGGCAGCTTTTCAGCATCTTGGTTCCCAGCCCACACCCCAGACCATTGCTGTCTGAATCTCCCAGGGTAGCACCCAGGCAGGAATATTTCCCCAAGCTGCCCCCAACCCCGGGTGGTCTCTACGTGCAGCCCGGTTAATAAGCAGTGCTGGTGACCTCTCCCCTTGGGAGATGCGTTGAGGGTGGGGTGGGGTGCCGCTTTCTGCCTCCCCTGATGAGGATGTGTGGGTCTCTGGGGTTAGGGAGGGATTGTATTTTGTACCCCAGGGCATCCTCCCATTGCTGTTTCCTCCCTGGGCTGGCACCAGGCACCGTCCTTTAGGGACCAAGGCGCACTGAGGCGCCTGCCTCATCCTGCAGTGGGATCTGGGGGGATCGAGGAAGGAAGTGGGGTGAAGAATAAGACTCGCTTCTGACTCAAGCAGCCTGGCTTGCTGGGGCCTCGGGAAGAGCTGGAGCTGGTGGCCAGTAGGCTGAAGCCTGATAATGATAATGTATTTTCTCAAATGGGCTGTGGATTTCTTTTGGGTGGTGGGTGGGGGGAGTGGGGCTTGGGAGGTGCTGAACTAGGCTCAGAAGTTATGGTTCTGGACAGAGGAAAATGTGAATTATACAGAAGTGTCACCTGCTCAGGTAGGGGGACCCCTGTGGTCCTAGGCCAACCTTGCATCCTGGAGAATCTCAGTAAGTGACCTGAGCTGAATCAGGGTCTTCAGACTCTACATTAACTTCCTAGTGTACCAACCAAGTCTCCCGCAATGTGTCTTTCCTTCTTGGTTCCCCTGGTGGTTCAGATGGCAGAGAATCTGCCTGCTGTGCCAGGGACCTGGGTTTGATCCCCGGGGGGTGAAGATCCCCTGGAGAAGGGAATGGCTTCCCACTCCTGTATTTCTTACCTGGAGAATTTCGTGGACAGGGGAGCCTGGCAGGCTACAGTCCATGGGGTCACAAAGAGTCGGACATGACTGAGCGACTAACACTTTCTACCAAAAGCATGACAGGTATTCGGTAGACACTGGAGCGAGCTTCCCTAGTGACTCAGTGGTAAAGAATCTGCCTTCCAATGCAGGAGACTCGGGCTCAACCCCTGGTCTGGGAAGATCCCCTGGAGTAGGAAATGGCAAGCCACTCCAGTATTCTTGCCTGGGAAATCCCATGGATGGAGGAGCCTGGCAGGCTGCCATCGATGGGGTCGCAAGGAGTAGGACACGACTGAGCAACTAAACAACAGGGATTGGGGCAAAACTGAAGAAGCAGATGAGCAGGACTGGAGCAAAAGTGAAAATGCAGATAAGCAAAATACAAGTCTACAAAGTCCACATTGCAAGGGCCCAGGTCAAGTCTTAACAGAGACAAGATGGGACCCTGCCCCCACATCCCTGCACCTGCCACACAGACACCTGCTCCCCACCCGGGAGAGTCAGGGCCGGGGTGAGCCGGGCCCACAGCTGGGAGGCAGCTGTCAGGGTGGCGCCGTTGGGCCCCTGCCAATGCCCGGCTCCTAAACCGAGCCTGCCCTCTGAGCCACACCTGGTCACCTGGGCTGCAGGGAGGGGGCGGGGGAATACCGAGGATCCTGCACATCTTGCTTCCTGGCCGGGGAGCTGGAAGCCTGAGCCCCGGACCCACGTCAGCCCGACTTGGGCAGCAGATGAGGGGATGAATCACCTGTGAAGCTTGTTAACTGCTTGCTGGGCTCCTACGTCAACCACAAGGAATACCTGTGAGTGAGGCCCAGGTGTTGTGTTTACTTAAACTCCCAGGTGGTTCCACTGGGTTCGGGGAGTCCTTGCCCCAGGGGCTGGGTGGTATCCGCGGTCTCTGAGCCTGTTTATCATCTGAAGACTAGGCCAGCGCCCCTCCCCCACCCCGCTGGGGAAGATGCTTTCTATGCTTTTGAACCGCAGTGTTGGAGAAGACTCTTGAGAGTCCCTTGGACTGCAAGGAGAGCCAACCAGTCCATCCTAAAGGAACTTAGTCCTGAATATTCATTGAAAGGACTGATGCTGAAACTGAAACTCCAATACTTTGGCCACCTAATGCAAAGAGCTGACTTATTGGAAAAGACCCTGATGCTGGGAAAGATTGAAGGCGGGAGGAGAAGGGGACAACAGAGGAGGAGATGGTTGGATGGCATCGCCGACTCAATGGAGATGAGTTTGAGTAAACTCCAGGAGTTGGCAATGGACAGGGAGGCCTGGCGTGCTGCAGTCGTCCATGGGGTTGCAAAGAGTTGGACGTGACTGAACTGAACTGAACTGAACTGAGGAGCTGAGTCAGCCTGAGCCCAGACGAGTGAGAGGAGTGGAGATAGTGGAGGGCTCAGATAATCGTCTTCACGCCTCTAATTTGTCCTGGGAAGAGAGGTTACCAGGTGCTCACCTTCTCGCCAAGATACTGATACTGTGGGTCTGCCGGCAGTCCCCGAAAGCCATCAGAAGGAGGGCTGGCCAAACAGCTGGATAAGCGAGCTCTACCCTCTGCGCCGCCCCCCACCTGCCCCCCGGCCTCTCCCCGTCCTCACGCTGCTGCAGGGAGCCCCATTGCACGGGCTCTGGGGTCCTCCCCTGCTCTCTTATCTGCTCATCAGTTTGCAGTGCAGTGTTAAAGAATGTGAGAAACATTGTTAACAAGCCCAACTTGTTCAGCATGTGTTTGCCTGAAAAGTGCCTATGATAGGTTTACTAATCCCCACTTCTGTCTGTTCTGTTAAGATTCGCCCCCCCCACCCCACCACCCCGAACCCACTGCCACAAACTCCCTGCGGGGTCATGACCCACCCCGGCCCCCAGCCCTGAGGATGGACGTACAGACAGACGTGGACACACAGGAAGAGCCCAGCCCAGAGACCAGGGGGTGGATGGGCATTGGGCTGACAGTGAAGCCAGGGGACATCTTGGCTGGGGCTTTAAGACTGGGGTCCGGAGAAGCCCCAGCTTAACAAGCACAGGGTGGGGGACCAACGTGTGTCCTTGCTCCCTCCGCCGCCCACCCGCCTTACTCCACTGTGCAGGTGGCTGGCCAGGGTGGCTGGGAGCCTCTAGGGGGGCAGAGCTCCAGAGAGATGGGCTGTCTGAGGGCTGCGGTGGTGCGTCCTGGGTGTGCCTCTGCTGCCTGGGGGGAGCCTGGACACCCTCAGGCCTCCTGACGCCAGCTGTCCAGGGGCCCAGGGGCCCCTACCTGCTGATCTCACCCAGGCCTGGCCTCCAGGTGCAGAGACGTACATTCCACGCCCTTTGATTTATCTTTGTGTGCCAGCAGTCTCCCCCCGCAGGGTGTCACGTCACTGCTGGGGCTGGCTTCCTGAAGGCCACGTGTACCGTGTGGTCGTGACACTGACTGCAGTCACCTTTATTCAGGGCTTCCGGTGTCGTCGGGACTTTGCATGTGCTCAGGAGTGGGTGCCGTTTTTGACCAGTGGAGAAACTGAGGCTGATAGTGTGTGATTTACACGGAGGCTTGGTGCCAGCACTGGAGAGAGGACCCCCTGCCCACCGAGTCCCCAGGTCCACCCCACGTGTCCAGGAGCCTCTGCCCGGGGCGGGGGCACGGATCTGGTTGGAGAACCGTATCACCCTCCTTTGTAGCCCTCTTCCTGCTCTCTGCACACCCACTGCCCCCCAGAAGAGTTCTGGAGGGGGCAGGCCCCCCCCTCTTCCAGCAGGAAGGACGGTCCCTCTGGTTACTCCAGGGACTCTCCCAGCCCACTGCCACTTGCTCTGCCGTCTTGGACGAGGGGCCTTTTGTTTGCCCCCCTCACCGGGCCCCTTTCCCAACCCGTGACCTCCAGGGTCTGCCCTCTGTTCTCGCAACCTGATGACCGCCCCCATCCCTCCACCCCTGGATGCTGGTGGTCCCAGCAGCCCTGCGCCCCTCCCCTGACCCCGCCAGCCCCACTCATACTGGGGTTTGACTCTGCTTCCCACCCTCTTGCCAGATAAAGCTGTGCGCCATGTTGCTGATGAACAATACAATCCACAGGGTGGTGTATGAGATCTGCCTGCGGAGTAACGCTGAGAAGGAGTTGAAGGAAGCATGTGGGAGAGGGAGTCAGTCAAGGTCAGGGAAGATGCCCTCATTCATTCGTTCACTTACTCAACAAATGTATGCCCCGCAGATAAAAGTCCTGCCCTCACGGAGCTTACCTTCTAGGGGAGTCAGTCTCTGCATTCCTGTGGCTATTTCCCTTGCATTTGCCTGACTGTGTTCTAGAAACTTGGGTTCACTTCTGTAGCCGAGAAGCCTATACCCTACACCCCTGTCTGGACAGAAGAGGGGTTGAGAGCCAGACGGTCTGGGTCCACACTCTGGTTCCACCACTGCCTCGCACGTTACTCAGCCTCTGTGCCTTGTATTCCTCAGCTGTAAATGGAGGGAAGAGAACCTCCTTTACAAGGTTATAAACACTCAACGAGCTGATTTAAAATGCTTTGATTGGTGCTTGTCATAAAACAAGTGCTCAAATATCAGCTACTATTCAAATATGAATTATCATAATCTATGAAATAAGGAGTAATAAACCATGCCCTACCTACTTCCCAAGGTGGCTGGGAGGGCTAGGAGGGCCAGATGAGAGACAGTAAATGTTCTTCCTACTCTGCCACGCTCTGTGCACACATGACCATTGGCCTCATTCTCCTTGCAGGCCAGAGGGACCAAATGAGCAGAGGTGGAATGGGTTAGGGATGGATGCAGCCAGGGATGGTGAGGGACGACCACTTGTGTGCCTCCGACACATGGGTCCAGCGGAGGCTGGCATCCTTGAGGCCGATCGCGCATGGCCAGGAAGGGGCTCTGTGATGCCAGTGTGAGGCTTGACGCGGAGCTGGAGGCAGGGTGGGGAGCAGCCCTGTGGGTGCCCTGTAGCTGCCATCCACAGCCTGGCTGCCACCCGAAAGTGTTCCCCTACTGGCCTGATGAAGGGAAAGGCCGGACCTCAGCCCCACTGCCCGTGACTGCAGGTGGGCAGGATGGGCCCTTTCTGGAGCTCTGCAGAATGCATCTCCAGGATGGGGGTGTCTGGCAGCTACCTCTGCACAGGAAGAAACCCCGGATCCCTGGGGGATGAGGAGCCGTAGGGAACCCAGACTTCGGGGACAGTGAGATTCTGGGAGGGTGGAGTCAGGGCAGCATGTTGCCTGAAGCCTAGGCAAAGGCGTGAATGTCTCCTCCCTGAGGGCTCTGTCTGAGTGGATGGGCTGGTTTTAGGACACTGTTTTTCCAGGTGGTGCGAAGGGGTGGAGGTATGCACCGGCCTCCTTCCTGCAGCCAGGACCCAGATCCTGGCTGGCTCCCCTGCATACCCCGCTTCCTGGATTTTAGCATCCCTTAGGTTACTCACTTAACCCCTCAGCCCCAGGTCCTCGTTTGCAAAATGAAAAAAATTACGGTGTCTTCCTAGCAGGATTCTTTGCTCATTAAATGAGCTGAAGGCACATAAAGTGCTCAGCACAATGTTTGGTTCATGGTAACCAACCCCACCCTCCCACCCCCAATAAATCACAGCCGCTTCTTTGCTAGGATGACAGGCGGGGAGGGGAGCTCCATTCCATCCTTGAACCAGAGCCGGGCCCAGGCTGTCTGCGGGATCCCCCTCTCCCATCGTTCTCTAGGGTGATGTGGAAAATGAAAATATTGTCTTGTGTGAATCTGGAAGCCAAGTTAAATCATCTTGTGCGTGAACAAGGTCCACTTTCTCCCGAGAAAGCAGCTTCCATAACCCTGGGGGAGCAGACGATGTGTCTAATGGCTCCCCTCACCCAGGGATGCCCTCAGTCCTGGGTCAGCCTCTCTGTTCTGGGGGAGAGGGTCCCACCAGCCTGTGGGCCCTGCCCCTGACCTTAATCAGTGAGATGTTCCAACTGGAGCCGCAGTGACCCAGGGTGCGAACAGGGGGCAGGCTGCCCAAGTTCACATCCGGACCTCTGCTCCCCGAGCCTCGCTTTCCTCACCTCTCAGGTGATGCCTGGCAGATTCGGGGAAGAGCCAGTCAGGGAATATGTATAAAAGCCCGGGCAAGAGGCATCTGACCCACAGCAGAACCGAAATCCTGCTCTCTGTCCCAGCATGGGGATGGAGCCAGGCTGAGCCCCAGGTCAGCTGCTTGGGAACCCTGGGCAGAGAAGCTTGGGGCCTCCAGGAGCAGGGAAGGGAGGGAGGTGAGGAGCCCAGCTGACTTGCAAGAGAAAGTCTAGAACCTGGCCCAGTTCTGCCAGTTAAGCTCTCAGCCTCTGTCTGCTGACCTGACCTGTGGACATCACTGCCATTGGACTGTTGTAAGGGTGAGTGGCGCTTCTGGCCCTGGGGGGCTCAGGGCTCTTTGGAATGTCCCCATTTGTCCGCCCCTCTCTGGGTGTCTGTGGAGAGATAATGGGGGTGAAGGGGACAGCGCATAGGGCTGTGACTCCTTGATAACCCAGGACGGAGGCCCCAAAGGACACACCATCAGTGGGGTGAAGGGCAGGAAGCCAGCTTTTCTGCTGCAAGGCTCCCAACAGTAATGCCTTCTTCAGTTACCCTGTTTTGCCAGCTCTTACATGTGATGTCTCCTTGTTATTGTTGTTTAGTCACTCAGTCGTGTCCGACTCTTTTGCAACTCCATGGACTACAGCCCACCAGGCTCCTCTGTCCATGGGTTTTCCCAGACACAAATCCTAGAGTGGGTTGCCATTTCCTTCTCCAGGGGACTCTTCTCGACCCAGGGATCAAATCTGTGTCTCCTGCAGGCGAATTCTTTACCACTGACTCACCAGCACTTACTAAATGGTTCCAGAGTCACAGGTAACCTTTGGCAATCCGGTGTGGCTCAGTGGGAACAGTGTGGGCTTGGTGGGCGGGGCTGTCCTGAGCATCGCGGGGGTCTCACCTCTCGGTCCCTGCCCACCCCATCACCCACAAGAGTAGGTGTGTGAGAAGCTGCTCTTGAAGCTCTCTCCCTGGTGCCCGAACAGTGCCTGGCACATAGGAGGCGCCCACTCAGGCAGCACTGGCAAACCTTTCCAGAGGGTGCTGCCTCCCCAGAGAAACCCCTGTTGCAGTCACACCTTCAGTATCCCTGATGTGTACTGACCTTCCTGGGTCTAACCTTCCCATGATCAGGAGTGGATGCCTAATCAAGGGCCGTCCATTCTGGCGTAGCTCATTATCCAACAAATTCACAGCTGTCCCCTCTAGGACCTTGGCCCCTAGGTTAGCGTACCATGAAGTCTGACAGCCAAGAATGGAACAGAGTGCCTCACATGTGGCCTGACCCGCAGAGGACAGTGGGCTGGTTGCCTCCCAGCCCGGAAGAGATAAGCTGTTGACACTGCCCGAGATTGTATTTACCTTTCTTTCTTTTTGCAGCCACTCTAGTGTTTGTTGGTTTGTGGTCAGCTAAAACCAAAGGTCTTTTCCCTTCTACCCTTTGGGTCAGTCTCTTCTAACCCAAAGTATAAGACATGAAAAATTTAAAAGACAGCCGTATCTTGTTAGTTTGGGCCCTTTTTTTTTTTTTTTTTTTAAGCTAGATCTCAACTCTTTTTTTTTTTTTTAATTGATTATTTGTTGATTTATTTTGGCTGTGCTGGATCTTCTGTCGCTGTGCGGGCTTGTCTTGAGTTCCGCTGAGTGAGCATGACTCTCTAGATGAGGTGCACAGACTTTTCCTTGCAGTGACTTCTTTTGTTGCAGAGCATGGGCTCTAGAGCTCTTGTGCTTCAGTAGCTGTGGCACGTGGGCTCAGTAGTTGGGGGTCCCAGGCTCTCGATCACAGGCTCAGCAGTTGTGGTACAAGGGCTTCGTTGGTCCGTGACACGTGGGATCATCCCAGACCAGGGACTGAACCCGTGTCTCCTGCGTTGGTAGGCAGATTTTTCACCACTGAGCCAGCAGAGGGGCCCGGGGCCCGTTTTTCCAGTCCATGGTGCCATTGCAGCATGTCAGCTTCCCACCCCAGCCTTGTTCCCAGATTTGCATCCTTTGCAGATTAAACTGGTCAGCCATCTATGTCCTTGCTGTGCTGTGGATTAAAAGATTCAAGGGGCCTGGCCTTGATGGAGACCTCAGGCCAGACTGATAATGATCAGTACTTCCTGGGGTTGTTTATCTGCCTTTATGTGGACCCGGATTAATCCCAGTCCCTCCCTGCATTTCTGTCTTCTCCACACAATATCTTTGCACCCATCTGTTCAGCTGCCTCGCTGCTATCTGGATTGACTGCATTCCACCGAACTTCAAGGCTTTGCCATCTCTTTGGAGTGGGAGATGCACTTAGCTGAGCATGACTTGCCCTGGTGGACCTGCGCTAGCAGCTTCCAGTGCCCAGCGCTTCCTCATTGAATCCGCCAAGTGTTCTGCTGTCTCCAGAGAGGAGTCAGCGAGAGTTCAGTTTGGAGTTTCCAGAGTCCACCCTTTCCTTTTGTATGAGAAGGAGGTGGGGAGGGAACTTCTGACATCTCTCCTGTTCCTCCGAGTCTCCACGGGGTTGACCGGGGGTGGGGTTCCAATGCTATGATTTCCGGGTCAGTTGTCAACCGTCTCGGGCTGTGCTTCCTCGGGACAGTGCTGCTCTCATCAGCCCCCGCCCCCATAGGATGGGTATCTCAGATAGCAAAGACTGCAGCCAGAGGCAGCCAAGTGGTCCTGCTTTCCTTGCCATCTGTTTACACCCCGGGCCCTGGGACATTTCATTCTCCTGCTTAGAACATAGATGTCATGGCTTAGGAAACCTTTGGAGATGACCTACAACTGAATGGACCAGTTGGCCTCTTTCTTATCTGAACGTCCTAGTGTAAAGCGCCCGGCCAGCTCTGCGGCACCGTCCTTCTACTTTACAGAGAAATGAGCAGGAAATAGCAGGGTGGGTGGGGAGGGGGTAGGCAGGGCAGTGAGCCGTGTGGTTTGACAGCCTGTCAGATGAGCATGTCATCATGGAAAATTCTTGACAAAGTCTGCAGATCCACTTACACTGGCCTTCTGCCACTGCAAACGGCACGCTCCTTCAGGACAACCCACCCTTCCCTCTTTTCTCACCAAACTTCAGTCATGCCATGGGTAGAACTCCAGTTTTTCTCTCTCCTTCCTACTCCCATGCTTGTCTCTGTCATTCCTTGGTCCTAGGCTTGATTTCTAGGGGGAATTTGTCTGCGTTCCTGGATTCTGAGCTAGATGATCCATCCTGGGCCTCTGCCTGGGGGCAGGGCCAAGACCCCAGATCCTAGCCCTTCCTTGGAGCCGCCTTGTGAGGTCCCGGCCCCCACTGATAGTGGGTGGAGTGAATGGAGGCAGCCCTCAAGGATGGGGTGGAGGCCAGGTGGACAGGTTTGGCAGCTGTCTGTGTTCCTGGAATAGATAATAAGGGCCTCTCCCCGGACCTCCCAGTAGACCTCCCCAGGTGACCTCTCACCTGCTCTCCAAAGTGGCCAGGAGCTTCTTGGGAACTGATATGACGGTTTTGAGTCAGCCTGAAAAGTACACACCACCTTGACGACCAGGCCAGCTGACGGGTCCGCCCTTGGAAGATGGGTCCGCAAGCTTCTGAGCTGACCTTAGCGGGTGCCCTGACAATGAGGGGCAGGGTGTGAAGGGCCTGTGGGGGGGCAGTCCCTCCCAGGCCAATCCTGAAGTAGCACACTCTGGAGGTCCTCCTGTCTTTTCTATATCATATCTGCCTTCTTTCAGAGGCATAGAGTCTGGCGCGGTTCTCAAAGTGTGGTCCTTGGGCCATAACGTCAGCATCACCTGGGAACTTGTTAGAAAGGCACATTCTCTGACACCTTCCAAATCTACTGAATCCAATTTACTGGGATTCATAGTCTTCCCAGCTGTGTGTCCTTGGGCAAATCACTTGACCTCTCTGATCCTCTTTAAAATATTTCATCTCCTATAAATTGAAGACAATAATTGCCACTTTCTTATTGTGATGATTTAATAAGAATGCTTATAAGGAGGTTCATAAAGTGCTGACCTCCTCTCTGATCTTCACTGTGTATCTCCTTTTAGATAGTATCTAATGCTGCAGGACAGGGCGTAGCCATCACAGGAAACCAGACCTTCAACAACTGGAACTGGCCCAATGCAATGATTTTTGCAGCCACAGTCATCACCACCATCGGTAAGTCTTCTGAGACCTTCAGGATACCCTCTTCCATGCCCCAGCTCTGGTCACGTGACCTCGTGTCTGGGTTAAAATCGGGCCAGTTGCACGCTGTCCTTTTGACACACCCCTGGAGATTTAGTAAGTGCTTGGTGACTGGCCATGCGTGGGAGAATGTTTTCTTCCAGAAGTCCTGACCTGGGCTCTTGGAGTAGAAACAACACAGCTTAATAGCCAGAGCCATGCGGGAGGTCAGGCAGGTTTACTCACTGCATAAGCCCAGCCTCTGCTTACTCACCAATCTGGGTGTCTGCTCTGGTTATCTTTGATAACCAACCATCCCAGAAGTTAGGGGTTTAGAATATAACTTATTCCCTGGTGGTTCAGACAGTAAAGCATCGCCTGCAATGTGGGAAACCTGGGTTTGATCCCTGGGTTGGGATCCCTGGAGGAAGGGAACAGAATGGCTACCCACTCCAGTATTCTGGCCTGGAGAATTCCATGGACAAAGAAAGCTGGCAGGCTACACAGTCCTTGGGGTCGCAGACACGACTGAGTGACTTTCACTTTCACTTTCTTGCAATGGTTCAATCCCTGGTCAGGGAAGATCCCACATGCCCCGGGGGCAACTAAGCCCATGCACCACAACTACTGAGCCTGTGCTCCACAAAAAGAGAAACCATTGCAATGAGAAGCCTGCACGCCACAACTCGAGAGTAGCCTCTGCTCCCCACAGCTAGAGAAAGCCCATGCACAGCAGCAAAGACCCAACACAGCCAAAAATAAAGTAAATATTTTTTTTTTTAAAAAAGAAATGAATGGCCATCTTCGGAGACCATTTACTACAGTGCTTCTGGAGTGTCTACCCAGGGAAGCTATTGACTTATGCCTTCTAATTTGCACAAGGGTGCCGTACAGACTAGGGGAGGACTTGCTAATGTTGGAGGTTTAGTCCACCTTCAGGGAGCTCCCAGTCTGATGGAGAAGTAGCCCATACCGTCATGTGCTATGAAGGATCAAGAGCATAGCATGCTCAAGGAAATTTTCGTTTCTTAAGTACTGATAATAGATCAGTGTCAAGTGATCTTCGAGAATGGGCTTTCCCCCAGCTGTGTGTGTGTGTGTGTGTGTGGTGGAGGTGGGGACCACCCTGAGTCTGGGTCCATCACCCTCACTGTGGCCCTGTTGGCCTCACTCTCTTCTTCTTGCTCAGGTTATGGCAACGTGGCTCCCAAGACACCCGCCGGGCGCCTCTTCTGTGTCTTCTATGGTCTCTTTGGGGTACCGCTCTGTCTGACGTGGATCAGTGCCCTGGGCAAGTTCTTCGGGGGACGTGCCAAGAGGCTGGGCCAGTTCCTCACCAAGAGAGGCGTGAGCCTGGTGTGTCCCCACCCCTGGGTCCTGGGCAGAGATGGGGAGGGCCCTGGCAAGTGACCGTGATGGGGGGTGGGAAGGATCCCTAGGTCCCCATACGGAAGTGTCAGGACAGACGGCAAGCGAGCCATTTCAGCGTGCCCTGCCCTCCCAGGTGAGGAGGCCTCCCCTCTGGCTACTTCCTCGGTGCACTCTGGGTGCTTTGCTGGGTTCTCCCCACTGTGTCTGACTTGGTCTCCCCGCCCATCCCTCAGCGCAAGGCTCAGATCACGTGCACGGCCATCTTCATCCTGTGGGGAGTGTTGGTCCACCTGGTGATCCCGCCCTTTGTGTTCATGGTGACGGAGGAGTGGGACTACATCGAGGGCCTCTACTACTCCTTCATCACCATCTCCACCATCGGCTTCGGCGACTTCGTGGCCGGTGAGTCCTGCCCCCTGCCTCTGCCTCCCTGCCCTCTCTTCCTCTGCTTCTCCTCCAGTTTCAGCTCAGCTGACTTTGATCGTGGGGCCCTGGTAGGCGTCCCATGTCCTGGGTCTCCATCCAGTGGGATCCTGACCCGGCCCTGCCGCTTATAGGAGGAAACCAAGGCAGAGAGTCATTGCAGGCATCTTCTCTTTTCCTTTCTTGCATGTGTGCTGAGCTGCTTCAGTCTTTGAAGTCTGCTTTAGTCGGACGACTCTTTGTGACCCCGTGGACTGTAGCCCGCCTGGCTCCCTCTGTCCATGGGATTCTCCAGGCAAGAATGCTGGAGTGGGTTCCCATGCCCTCCTCCAGGGCATCTTCCCGACCCAGGGATTGAACCCAAGCTTCTTAGGTCTCCTGCACTGGCAGGTGGGTTCTTTACCTTAGCGCCCCCTGGGAAGGCCCTTTCCTGTCTTACAAGGTGGCTTTTCTCTTCTCTGTTCCTGTTTTGTGTCTGGTCTCTTCCTCTCTTCTCCCCCGTCGTCTGAGCTTAGGGACTTAGGTGCACTATGGACTAGAGACAGGACCTTCCGCCTGCTGGATTTGTGTCTGTTACCCCGAGACCCTGTGGGCCGAGTCAGGGGCTGCTGCACATCACACTGCCTCCTTCCATCGCTCACAGGTGATGAGGGCGCTGTGTTGGACACTTGACTCAGAGGCCAGAAACTTGGCTCTTGCCGTTGGCAGCTTGAAAGACAAAAAAGACCTCCTCCCAAGCTTCCCCGCTCCCTCTGGCCCGGACTCTCCCTCCCTCCCCTCCCCTCCTTAATCCAGGCGCGATAAGATTCTTTGGCCCCTTTGTCAGCCACTTATGTCCTTGTGCCTGTGGGCTGCACGGCATCTTGATTCTTAATCTTCCTGAAAAAGCCCTGTTCACCTTTACTGAGCCGGTGTTTGCTCCCCCGGTGCCTGCTGCCCTGGCCGCTGACCCCTACCTCTGCCCCAGGACCTCTGATCTCTCCCTGCCCCCTTCCTTGGAAGCAGGGACAGGTCACTGCCCTCCCGCCCTGTTGTAAATAGAGACTTGGAATGCTGGGATTGGGCGGCTGAGTGGGTGAGAGAAGCAAGGGAGGCCTGAACGCTGCTCTGACACTGGCAGATCTGAACCTGCTGCCCTGGGAGATAAATTTAGACGGAGGCACAATCCCATCTTTGTCTAGCTGATGAGGCCCAGAGCAGGCTAAGGAGAAGCCTTTGCATTAGGGAAGCACAGAAAAATGTTTTAATTATACTTTCTTAGCTCCAGCAAGATGCCAAACCTCTGCCTCAGTTTCCCCACCTGTAAAATTGGTTAAAAAAAAAAAAAAGGAATAGCACCCACCAATCACAGGGTGTTAAACAGTCAGATGAGTTGCTCTGCACGTGTGCAGAGGGCAGGGCCCTGGTTGTCCTCATAACCTGCTTATGACCAGAGCCCTAAGCAAGATCAACAGCACCTCCTGTCTGCCGGGGAGATAGCCCCTTGCCTTCAGACCCCCTTCAGTCTGATGAGGGGTTTATAGTCCTTGCCCTAAGGGAGCCCCACTCTAGAAATGGCCCCCTTCCTGCAGTTACTTGTACAAGTTACTCCCAGTCTCAGGGCGGGAAGGGGGACATAGGATAGGTAATGATATGGATCAACATACCTGGAAATGTAAGGTGAGATCTCCATGATCCTGGAGGGTAGGGGAGCAGCTAGAGCTGTGTGGGGTGACCTGGGAGGGCTCCCTGGGGCAGGTGTCTGGAGCCTGGCCTCAAAGGAGAAGGTATGCAGAGGGCAGAGCCCTACAGGCTACAGGAGGAGGAGGGTAGAAACAGGAAGCCAGGAGGCCGGCCAGACATCAGTGGAAGGAGAATCAAGACTGTCTAGGATATTCTTGCCAGGACCTGTGCTCTTGGACATTCCAGGCCCCTCCGGCAGCCTCACTTATGCTAAATGAGGGAATCCATGCCCCGGAGGAGGATGCAAGCTGCCCTCTCATGTAATTTCTATCTAGGTTTTCATGGAACTGTAGCACGTACACCCAGAGTACACAAAAGAGTGTTGTGAATCAGTGTGCTGGTTAGTCACGGCAAGGCCAAGGTTCATGGCTGAGTTCCTGAGCTGGGCGCTGGCTTGTCTCCACCCTCCCCCAAAGCCCTCCCCTTGAGCCTCCCGCACCCCTGGGAGCCACTCTCCTGACTTCCACAGTGGAGAAAGGCCAGGCTGGGGTCCGGGACAGGCACACGGGTGACCAGGCCAAGGTCCTTCAGAATGACGGGGCGTCAGCATCCAGCACAGGCATCCTTTCTTTTCCCTGGTGTGTCCCCATCCCTGCTGTGTTCTCGAGCCGCGTCCACTCTCAGGTGACATGGCTTTGGCCCCCTGTGTGTCTCCGGGTCCCCGCTGGCCCTCTCCTGATCCTCTGGGCTTCCTGACCCGCCTGCAGGTGTGAACCCCAGCGCCAACTACCACGCCCTGTACCGCTACTTCGTGGAGCTCTGGATCTACCTGGGACTGGCCTGGCTGTCACTGTTTGTCAACTGGAAGGTGAGCATGTTCGTGGAGGTGCATAAGGCCATTAAGAAGCGGCGCCGGCGGCGAAAGGAGTCCTTCGAGAGCTCCCCGCACTCCAGGAAGGCCCTGCAGGTGGCGAGCGGTGCGGCGTCCAAGGACGTCAACATCTTCAGCTTCCTGTCCAAAAAGGAGGAAACTTACAACGACCTCATCAAGCAAATCGGGAAGAAGGCCATGAAGACAGGCAGCGGTAGGGAGCGGGGCCCAGGGCCAGGGCCCCCGGGGGGCGGGCTGCCAGCCCTGCCCTCCTCGCTGAGCCCCCTGGTGGTCTACTCCAAGAGCCGAGTGCCCAGCTTGGAAGAGGTATCCCAGACACTGCGGAGCAAAGGGCACGTGTCGCGGCCCAGCGGAGAGGAAGCCGGGGTCGGACCCCCCGAAGAGGGCTCTCCCACCTCCGAGGTGTTCAGTAACCAGCTGGACCGCATCAGCGAGGAGGGCGAGGCGTGGGATGCCCAGGACTACCACCCGCTCATCTTCCAGAGCACCAGCATCACTTTTGTGAACAAGGAGGCTGGCCTGTTGGACGAGGACACCTCCAAGTCCTCGCTGGAGGACAACCTGGCCGGCGAGGAGAGGCCCCAGGAGCGGCCCACAGCCGAGGCGCCCCTGAACCTGGGCGAGTTCCCCTCCTCGGACGAGTCCACCTTCACCAGCACAGAGTCAGAGCTGTCCGTGCCTTATGAGCAGCTGATGAACGAATACAACAAGGCAAAGTGCCCCCAAGGCACGTGAGGTGGGGCCGGCTCCCCACCCCCTCTTCCAAGGCTTCTATTCTCAACCTGGGGCATCCTGCCATGGCTGGGACCCTGGCCCCTGGTGGCGGGGGGTGCAGCCCTGGAACTGGGAGTGGGGGGCCAGGGGCCGTCCTCACCTTCATCCCCTGCAGCTAGATGCCACAGGTCAGACACGGCGCCCAGGACAGGCCCTCTGTTCCCCAGCAGAATGGGTGCCCTGGTAGCGGGAGGCATCTGTCCCGAGCACGGCTGGTGTATCTGATGGTTCATGGACACCTGGGCTGGTAGGACCGCTCCCAGCAAGGTCTGCATCTGCGGGGGTCATTGTCCTGTCGTTCGGTTAAGACTGTCACACGGTTCTCTTAGGTCGGGGGCCTTGACCTTGTGAATTCACCAATATTAACGGGCTCCTGTGTGCCTGGCACTGAGATAGGCATTGCAGAGAGAGAGTGAGGGTGGTGTGAGAACCTGGGTGGGGGGCGCTGGGCACTTTAGCACCTCGGGGCCCTGCCTGGGGTTCGTGTTTAACCGTCCCCCAGTCCCACCTCGTCTGCCTGGCTGGCCCCCCCTGCTGCAAACCTCAGTAGGGAAGAGTCTTTCTAGGGGAGGGGGCGGGGCGCTAACAAGGCGGATGCTGAAGCACTCCTGATGACAGGGCACCCAGAGCAGGTCCCGAGCGTGGCCCGCGGCCCCGCCTGTGGACTCAGTGGGACGGAGCCCAGCCCAGGGCCCCGTTCCCTCGGTCACCTTTTGGCCAAGCAACAGCAGGCAGCCGAGAGCAGTGAAAGAGAGGCTGGGGCTCTGGAGTTGGAGGAGTGGGCTTATTCTGCCCTGGCTCCTGCCCCGCTGGCTCCTCATTCCCCGTTCCCTGAGAACAAGGGCCTCGCCTCTCCCCGGATCGCTCTTGGCTCGCAAGTGGGGCCCAGCTAGATACGTGAATCCTGCTCCTCCCTCCAGCTGCTGTGTGTTTGTAAGAAAGGGAAGGGTTTGCGATGCGGGGAGCACACGATAATGTGACACTGTACACAGACTCTTTCTGGCGAGGGACTGGCAGCGTTCTGGGGTTCTCCGAGATACGCACCCTAGAGCCGGCCGCCTCTGCCCTGCATGTTTCGTTTTGTTCTTTTGTTAAATGAACTGCTGTTTTTTTTAATACCTAACATCTCTTGTTGGCTTCAGAGCC
The DNA here is from genome assembly GCF_033118175.1 of Dama dama. Taxonomy (NCBI): domain Eukaryota; kingdom Metazoa; phylum Chordata; class Mammalia; order Artiodactyla; family Cervidae; genus Dama; species Dama dama. Next base: position 15,489,468 of record NC_083687.1, on the reverse strand, counting down.
AAAGCGGGGAGGAAAGGTGAAAGAGTGGGGTCCCAAGCATCGGGATGTCTGGTGTTCACTCTCCTACCCCTCAACCCAGTCGGACCTTTCTTGGTGACCTTAGCCAAGGTCATGGTGTCAGAATGGGGGGAGGGCATCAGTCGCAGGCGACTGCATGCTGGGTGTCACCCAAACACCCTCTCTGCCCCTCAGGCCCCTCCCCTGTGGTGTGAGGCCAGAGAGGGCCGGAACCCCGCCCACCCGTAGCAGTGAAGGTGATGGACATGGGTATCCACACCCGACTCGGTCCATAGCCCAGGGGTGTGCTGGCCTGGCATCGGGGTGGGAAGAAGCGGCCTTCTGTCTTTCTGTGAAATGTTTCAACGAGTTCATCTTAGTGTCCTGACCCCACTTGGCTGGGGTGTCACTGGCTGTCCTGGAATCACATACACTGTATGTACATACTGGAAATGAAGTAAAATGTAATTTATTTTAACATTTTTACAATAAAACGTGAGATGGACAAGCCAGTCTGGTGTGTGCTGTGGGGACAAGGTGGGGGGCAGTCTGGGAGGGACTGGGACAAGGGGTACTAAGGGCAGCCTGGGGGCCAAGGGGGGAACTGGAGTAGTCAGGAAGGGAGCAAACTCATCAAAGAGGCGGGGAGGTGGAGAAGGGGCAGGCTGCTTAAGATGTGGTCAGGGCAGGCCTCATGGAGGAGGTCACAGCTAACAGGTCCAAATGAGGACAGGGGTAGAGCATTGCAGAAGGGGTCCAAGAACCAGGAAGGAGTCAGGAACCAGGGGAGAGGAGTACGGGGGACTATGGCTGGCTGGTGTCACCAGCCAGCCAGACCCTGTTCTACACGCTTTACACAACAGTCCCGTGAGGTAGGGATTACATCGCCATTTTTCAGGCGAGGAAGCGGGCCCAAGAGGTGACTTGGGAAAATCTTCATAGATGGTGAGCCTGGGTTCAAACCCATGCAGCCCCCAGGACCAGAAGAGAGCAGTCACCTGCTTTGTCCTTGCTTGTCTGGCGTCCCCTGAAAGGGTGTCCGGGAGGGTGAGCCAGGAAAGGACCCTGGAGACCAGCCCTTCTAAGCTCAGGCAGACAGGCTCTGCTGGGCCTGTCTGCATCCTTTAAGGCAGGGGTCCCCAGCCTCCGGAATCTGATGTCTGATAATCTGAGTTGATGTAAGAATAATAATAGAAATAAAGTGCACAATAAATGTAGTGCACTTGAATCATCCCCAAACCATCCTCCCACCCACCCACCCCCCAGGTCCATGGAAAAATTGTCTTCCATGGTCATGGTGTCAACAAGGTTAGAGACCGCTGCTTTAAGGGGAGGATTTGCAGAGTTCGCGGTCCCAGTGGTTTTGAGACTGGCCTCTTCCAGGGCAGTTTCAGGGTCCCCTTCCCACACTGCACAGGACGTTCGTTAGAAGTTTGAATCTGTTGGAAAAAATGGAAAGTTCTGTGATTTCAGGAGTGAGGCGCATTTTTCATGAGGGTGTGGCTGTGTTTATAGAGGATCATATGTCTTTAAAATACCAACGGGTTCTGCAACGACTTGATACCATCCTTCCCTTTGCCAAAGCATCTCTCCACCTCCCTCCCTCCCTCCCTCTCCTCTCCTGTCCCTCTCTCTCAACACACACACACACACACAAACTTCTCTGGTTTGCGATAGGCCCTTACAGCCTCAACGTATTGGAAAAACCCAAACAAACTTTGTGGCCAACCCAGTAACAATTTTATTTATTACCTTAGCACGTGGCCATCTCACAAAGCTCCCCCACCCGCAACCCAAGTGGCTCCAAGCAGTCCCATTGCACAGGGTTTTAGCCCCCTGTGCGGTGAAGGCCACAAAGGCTCTCGGTATGACTTGACTGGTCACAGCTTTGTAGAGTTGCTCACAAATGATAAAAGGAGCTGAGTTGTGGTCTTGGGCCACTGTGACTAGAGATGAGTCAGCTTTCTGAGTGGAGCTTTCTAGCAACAGGAAGTGGGGGACAGCAGCTGGAGCCGAGGGTGGGGCCCAGGAGGGATTCCTGAAGCATCAAGGGCTGAGGAGGGGTACCCTGTGTGTGGAGGAGGGGTGAGCTCGCACATCACTGCCATTGTGCCCATGAACTCCTGGGGGATGGCAGGTGGAGGACGTGGTTTAGAAGCTGAGAGGATCCTGGCAGGGAAATCCCCCTCTTAACACTGGATCCATAACCCAGGCAAGGTTATAGGGGTGCATTGTCAAATCCTCAGAGTTTTATGGGTTCTGGAGCAGATATACCCACTCCCAGCAGCCCTCCAGGCCTGGGCCTTCCCCTACCCACTCCCAGAAGCCTTCCCACCCTAGTTCTGAGCCAGCACCCCACTGTCCACCATCAACACCTGGACTCTATTCATTCCATAGAAGGAATTCTATTCATTCCTCCAACTAGTGCTCACTGAACACCCATCCTGGACCAGACTGTGTCCCGGGCACCTGGAAAACTACAGCATGTAACATGAACAAAAATCCCATTCATGGAGCCTACCGTCAAGTTGCCTTTGCTCTCATTTCTGGCTGTTTTTCATGGTCTGTGCTTGGTATTGCTTGGTATTTTTGTCCTCTTCATACCCCCAAGACTCTTAAAATCTTGTCTCTTCTATCATATATCTCTCAATCCTCACAATAGGTAGTATTATCATTAACCTCGTTTTACAAATGAGGAGACTGAGGCAAATACCGGATCTGTCACAAATTCAAACAACTATTGTGTGTATGCATGCTAAGTCGCTTCAGTCGTGTTTGACTCTTTGCACCCCGATGAACCATAGCCTGCCCGGCTCCTTCTGTCCATGGGATTTTCCAGGCAAGAATATTGGAGTGGGTTGCCATTCCCTCCTCCAGGGGATCTCTCCGACCCAGGGATCGAACCCACGCCTCCTGCATTGGCAGGCGGATTCTTTACCACTAGCACCACCTGGGGAGCCCCAAATAACTATTAAATGGCAGCAAAACAGCTTCCCTGAATTGTATTTCCATTCTTCATTCTACCCTCTGGAAAGTTCCTAATCTGCTAGGGGAGACATCTCTAGAAAACAAAGTTGGACGGAGAAGACAGTTCCTGCTCTCAAAGATCCTGCAACCTTAGTGGGAGAGGCGCTCAGAAATAGAAAACAAGCACAGACTCTGGATCCCAGCTGGGCCTCTGACTCCTGTGTGACCCTGGAGGAGTCACTTAGCTCCGTGCCAGCACCAAGGAAAAGAAACTGGGATGTTTGGGTTTCACCCACTTACTGGAAAGGTTATTCTCAGCCTGGATTGCATGGAAGCTTTCTGGAGCCTGGGGCAGAGGCAAGGGGAGGAAGGAGGCAGGCTGGGCTGGGCCACTCCGGGTGGGTCTCCAGGAATGGCTGCTTCTCCCCCGGGACCCCTGAGACTTGGGCTCAGCCCTGCCTGTCAGTCATCCATCCAGGAAATAACGGGTCCCCAGTTTTCAGATTCATACATATTGGACCAGGATTCAGATGCCAGCTTGTGTCTATATAATGCAGTGAGAGAGCCTCCCAAAATCTTTGCCCCTTTCACTCCACCCTGGCCACCATCTAGGCCACTACAACCCCTCACCTGGACCTCCTCAGCAGCATGTGGCTTGACCCCTGGTTGAACACCACAGAGCGCTTGTCAAATGAATGAGTGAGCCCCCTTATCTGGTCTCCTCCACCTAGCCATTGCTTCAACAAGCAGGCTGGAGCCAGACTCAAATCTGACCCCTTGTATCTCCTGCTTCATTCTTTTCTTTTTTTGGACCACACTACACAGCATGTGAGATCTTAGTTCCCTGACCTGGAACTGAACCCGTGCCCCCTGCATTGGAAGACAAGCCTGGAGTCTTAACCACTGGACCGGCAGGAAAGTCCCTATCTCCAGCTTTAAACCCCTCGGGGCTCCCATTGCCCTTCCTGGCACCGCCTCCGTCTCCAGTTACGTCTGTCCCCTTCCGTGTCTCTGGGCCTCAGACATAACGAAATTTCCCAAATGAGCCAGGCCACCCTGTTCGACCCTGCCATGTTCTCCCTGTTAGTCGTTCAGTTGTGTCTGACTTTTTGCAACACCATGGACTGTAGCCCACCAGGCTCCTCTGTCCATGGCATTCTCCAGGCATGGCAACCCACTCCAGTATTCTTGCCTGGAGGATCCCATGGACAGAGAAGCCTGGTGGGCTACAGTCCACAGGGTCACACAGAGTCGGACACAACTGAAACGACTTAGCACTAACATAGTCCTGTTCAGAGTGCCCTTCCTCTCTCAAGGATGCGTTCTAAGACTTATGGGTGGATCTCAGCTTCTCCCAGAAGAGTTCCACCATTACTGGCCCCCACCTCCCCCCAGCCCCCCACCCCTGCCCCGTGCTTGGATCCTGGGTCAGATGTCCCTCCCCTGAGCCCAGGACCCCTCCCTCAGCAGGCTGGCTGCTTCAGTGCTGTTCAAACTGCCTATCTCCTGTTCTGCAGCCTCCGAGAGATCAGGGAGTGGCTTGTTCACCTTGGATCCCAACCACAAGCTGACCGGCATGGAAACGGGCTCAGCTTTTCGGTGTTTGCTGAGTGGAGGGTGAGGGAACCAGAATCCTGGACCCTCCCATTGTAATTCAGTCCCTCCCTTCGCCGGCCAGAGGCCAAATCAGGAGGTGAGGCTGACTGACCGAGGGCGAGTCCCCGCAGAGCTGGGTGGATGGACTTGAGGGACCTTGTCACAGGCTCTGTTGAGCTGGTGAGTCACCCATTTGTGCCAAGTCACCTGAATCTGGTGGGCAGGTCAAGGATGCACTCCGTACCTCTTCACACTCCAGGAGGCCCCTCTGTCTGCACCCCCTCTCCCTTCCCCCCCACACCTCTCTGTCCTCACCTTTCATCACCTCCAAGGCGGTAGCACCCCTTCTGCTCAGCACTCCCTGAAGACGGGGGCCTGGGTCCCCCACCCAGCAGCCCCCAAGTCCCCGAGCTTCCCTCGGGAATATCTCTGCTCACACTGACCCCTCACCTTGGTTTCAGGGTTGCCCAGTTTACAAAGCCCTTTCACTTCCATTCCTGTGGGATTACTCAACTGCCCAGGAGCCAGGTGTAGTATTTTATAGCTCAATTTAAGAGTTTTTTTTTTCACATGAGGAAATTTATTGTTTGGATTTGGTTGTCCAGGAGAGCAAGGCCTAAGAACAGAACTGGAAGATGGTTGGAAGAAGTAGCAGAGAGGGAGAGGGAGATAAGGATGGAAAAGGGCCCAGGGCGGGCCTTCCCTGGTGGTCCAGGGCTCAGGGGATGCAGGTTCAACCCCCGCTCTGAGAAGATCCCACGTGCCTCTGGGCAGCTAAGCCCCTGCACCAAATCTACCAAATCTGTGCACCCTAGGACCTCCACAACAAGAGAAGCACTTTCTAACCCCATACACAAAAATAAACTCAAAATGGATTAAAGATCTAAATGTAAGACCAGAAACTATAAAACTCCTAGAGGAGAACATAGGCAAAACACTCTCCGACATAAATCACAGCAGGATCCTCTATGATCCATCTCCCAGAATATTGGAAATAAAAGCAAGAAACAAATGGGACCTAATTAAACTTAAAAACTTTTGCACAACAAAGGAAACTATAAGCAAGGTGAAAAGACAGCCCTCAGATTGGGAAAAAATAATAGCAAATGAAGCAACAGACAAAGGATTAATCTCAAAAATATACAAGCAACTCCTGCAGCTCAATTCCAGAAAAATAAATGACCCAATCAAAAAATGGGCCAAAGAACTAAACAGACATTTCTCCAAAGAAGACATACAGATGGCTAACAAACACATGAAAAGATGCTCAACATCACTCATTATCAGAGAAATGCAAATCAAAACCACAATGAGGTACCATTACATGCCAGTCAGGGTGGCTGCTATCCAGAAGTCTACAAGCAATAAATGCTGGAGAGGGTATGGAGAAAAGGGAACCCTCTTACACTGTTGGTGCGAATGCAAACTAGTACAGCCGCTATGGAAAACAGTGTGGAGATTTCCTATAAAACCGGAATTAGAACTAAGTAAACTTTAAAGCTTTTGCAGGACGAAGGAAACCATAGGCAAGATGAAAAGACAACCCTCAGAATAGGAGGAAATAATAGCAAACAAAACAACTTGACAAAGAATTAATCTCCAAATATACAAGCAGCTCATGAAGCTCAATACCAGAAACACAAACAAGCCAACTGAAAAGTGGGCAGAAGACCTAAACAGATATTTCTCCAAAAAAGACATATAGATGGCTAATAAACACACAAAAAGATGCTCAACAAGGCTCATTATGAGAGAAATGCAAATCAAAACTACAAGGAGGTATCATCTTACACTACAAACATCTCATCTCATCTCCACAAACAGTAAATGCTGGAGAGGGTATGGATAAAAAGGAATACTCTTACACCGTTGGTGGGAATGCAAACTGATATAACCGCCATGCAGAGTCTTTAAAAAACTAGGAGTAAGACTGCTATACGATCTAGCAATCCCACTACGGGGCATACACTCTGGGCAAAGCATAATTGAAAAAGACACATGTACCCCAATGTTCACTGAAGCACTACTTACAATAGCTAGGACATGGAAGCAGCCTAGACGTTCATCAGTAGATGAATGGATAAAGAAGTTTGTGGTAAATATACACAATGGAATATCACTCAGCTATATTCTCGTGGCTCAGACAGTAAAGCGTCTGCCTGCAATGCGGCTGACCCGGGTTCAATCCCTGGGTTGGGAAGATCCCCTGGAGAAGGAAACAGCAACCCACTCCAGTATTCTTGCCTCGAGAATCCCATGGACAGAGGAGCCTGGTAGGTTACAGTCCATGGGATCACAAAGAGTCAGACATGACTGAGCAACTTCACTTCATAAAAAGGAACACATTTGAGTCAGTTCTAACAAGGTGGATGAAACTAGAGCCTATTATACAGAGTGAAGTAAGTCAGGAAAAGAAAGACAATATGTATGGACATATATATGGAATCTAGAAAGATAGTACCAACGATCCTATGTACAGGGCCACAAAGAGACACAGACATAAAGAACAGACTTTTGGACACAGCAGGAGAAGGAGAGGGTGGGATGATTTGAGAAAACAGCTTTGAAACATATACATTACCATATGTAAAATAGATAGTCAGTGGGAGTTTGATATATGACACAGGGACCCCCAAAGTGACAACGTGGAAGGATTGGGTGGGGAGGGAGGTGAGAGGGGGTTTCAGGAGGGAAGGGTCACATGTATGCCTATAGCCAATTCATGCTGATGTATGGGAATATTGTACTTTACAATATTGCAAAGTAATTATCCTCTAATTAAAATAAATTAATTAATTTAAAAAAGAATATGGCCCAAGGGGCATCAATCTCCACCTCCCTCCCACACAGGCTGGATGTGGCCGACCATACCATCCAATGATACCACCACCCCACACTGTCCTCGGCAGACTGACCTTGCCACTCCCCAAACAAGAGGTGGAGTCCATTGGCGGACTTGCATGCGTTCTGGCCCTGGGCTGTTTTGCTTGATAGAATACCTCAACGTGATCTTCTGCGTTAAGAGGCCTGGCAGCTTCTCCTTTCATATCTCAGGGAAGCCAGCTGCAAGGTAAGAAATCCAAGTTCCTGAAGACCCAGGCCCTGGAGGGGATCTGCCCAGCTGAGGAGCCATTGGGACGTTCCGGCCCCAGCTGAGGCCGCAGGAAGAGACTGGCCTTTCTCCAAATGGCAGAGTCAAGAGCAAATACAAGATTGGTGTTGTTTTAAACCTCTACATTTGGGGTTGGTTGGTTATGCAGTGGTAGCCGACAAGAACACAGGCTGGGCTTGCCCCGGGGCTAAGAGACCTCCTGCCAGGTTTTGGAGAAAGTCCTGGAGTGGGAAAGCAGAGCCACCTAGGTACCCTGGGGAGGGGTTCGGGCAGCAAGTACAGGACCACCCACCGTAGCCGCACTGACATTCCAAGTGAGCTGAGGAAGTGGGACATGGGCACAAACAGCACCCACTGCCCTGACACTCAACCTCTCCTCACCAGGAGGGCCCTTCCTTAAACAGGATCAAAGTTTTTTACCATCAAGATATGGAAGGCTCTTCTACTTTGGGGTCTCCCGTCCTCTCTGCTGTGTCTGAACCATACTGGGAGGCCTGGGATCTGCTACCATCTGGCCTTGCATCCTAAATAGGCCACCTTGGTCATTTATAGGATGCTTACTTACCTGTGACCTCAGAACATATTTAATCTCTGCCACAATGAGAGGTCAGGATTAACATCCCCCTTTGGAAGCAGAGGCACAGAGTAGGTACATAACTTGCCCGAAGTCACACAGCTAGAAGCAGAGCCTGGCTTCTTCTAGAAGCAGAACCTGAGACCCCAGAGCCTGTGCTAGTAATTATCATACACCCCTGCCAGAACAGGGTTCTGCTCCAGGGTCAGGGGATCCAGAGAGGGTGCCCTGCAGTTCCCAGCTACCCATCCTCTGCAGGACCAGTGAGATGAACCAATGAGCACATCCCAGCCCTGTGGTGACTACCCAGCAGTCACAGGGGATTCCTGGGCTCTGTCTCAAGAGCTTCTGGGGACTTCTCTGGTAGTCCAGTGGCTAAGAATCCACCTTGCAATGCAGGGGATGCAGGTTCTATTGTTGGTCAGGGAACTAAAATCCGATGTTGTTCAGTTGCTCAGTCAGACTCTTTGCGACCCCATGGACTGCAGCACGCCAGGCTTGACATCTCCCGGAGTTTGCCCAAGTTCATGTGCTTTGAATCAGTGATGCCATCCAACTATCCCATCCTCTGTTGCTCCCTTCTCTTCCTGCCCTCAATCTTTCCCAGCATTGGGGTCTTTTCCAATGAGTCAGCTCTTTCATCGGGTGGCCAAAGTATTGGAGCTTCCGCTTCAGCATCAGTCCTTCCAATGAATATTCAGGATTGACTTCCTTTAGGACTGACTTGTTTGATCTTGTTGCTGTCCAAGGGACTCTCAAGAGTCTTCTCCATCCCCACAGTTCAAAAGCATCAATTCTGCATGCTGCAGGGCAACTAAACCCTCCCATCACAACTAGAAAAAGCCCTCGAGCCACAGTGATGATCCTGTGTGCCTCAACTAAGACCTGAGGCAGCCAAATCAATCAATAGATAAATATTTTTTTTTAAAAAAGGTTCTGACCCAGCAGACCTGGAGTAAAATTCAGAAATACTCAGCTTCTGGAAATGCCAGGCTGATGATCTCAGAGGGCAGGTTTGCTCTGTGTTTTTGGCATCTTCTGCCAATCCCTCCCTGCCTGTGTTTATATTCTGCATTGAAATTTGTGTTTACTTCCAATTAGCTAACACTCCCTCCTCTCTCTTAGATTCCTTCACCTGCAGCTCTGGCCAGCTGAACTGTTCATCTGGAGTGTTGACATCACACTGTATTCAATTCAAAGCACAGGTACCTGTTGAGTCCCTCATGGGCGGCCTAGAACACCTAGCGCTGGTGGCTGAGGGGGAAGAGAAATGAGGAGCAGACAGTAACCCACCAGGTGGTCACCCCGTGTGTGTGTGTGTGTGTGTGTGTGTGTGTGTGTGTGTCTGTATAGCCACTCACATTCCCACCCTCAATAGTTCACTCCAGGGGAAAGGTTCTGACCCAGGGGTCTGGAGCCCACTCACACCTGCTCATGAGAACTAGTAGTTAAAGTTTCAGAAATTTTACAAGCTGATTGTATTAAAAATTAAATTATATAATCAAACTGTGTGAGTCTCCTGCATTGGCAGGCAGATTCTTTACCACTAGCGCCACCTGGGAAGCCCTCAAATTGTGCGCAGAGGAAAGGTACTCAAAACGCATCATTTCCTAATTACTTTACATGTTAGCACACTCCAGGCGTTTGAGGTTACTGACATACATTGGAGGTGCCCGGTGGACATATCACATAATGGTATATGACTGTTTCCCTTGCCAACTTTATTTTTACGACATCATGTTGTAGCTTAAAATAGCCATAATGCAAGTATTTACACCTCGGAAATGAGCAAATACTATCATGAGGGCTCTCCTCTCTGTAGAGAGCCAGATGTCAAATATTTACCAGCATGTCGTTGCACTCATCTTCTGGATGGGCTGTGTGGCGGGATGGAATAGACTGCAGTGAGGTTTTGCCCACCTTGGGAAGGAGCAAGCAATGTCAGGATTTCAGGGAGAACATAATTCATAAAATGCCCCTTACCATCCTGTGGGCCTCTGAGACCATTGCTGAGAGGGGGTGAGGATTCAAGGCCGTGGGTGCCGATTGCGAGGGAGTGTGTGGGCAGGTGGCACAGGGACCTGCCCCACGTAGGTACACAGAAGGGTACACCCAAGGGTCACACTCCAAATTAGAGGAAGAAAGGGGAAGAGAGGCCTTCTGCAGAATGCCTATCTGCCTTCAGCTGGAGTTCTCCGGCTGCCCAAAATCTAGTCCAGGACATGCTTTATACGTTCCCAGTTGCACTGTGGTTTCAGCAAAGTCCTCATCCCCTGGGTGTCCTTGTAATTAAAGGAGAGACCCTGTTGGCAAACGCTAGGTGTGATAACTGAACCTGGACTATTGGTGGGGGTTGGGGGTGGTGTTGGGAACCTCACTAAGGCTGCAAGGATCATATCACCGAGCAAGAACACCATTGACACACAGAATGGTGTGCCTGATTTAAGCCAACACAGGAAGGACTCTAAGGCCTTACCAGGAAGTCCCCGCCCCCAGTGCAGGGGAAGAGGTGACTCCACAGAGGATGTCCAGGGTCCTAGTTAGAAGTGGATGCTGCGGAGGCTCAGTGCCCCAGCCCCACCCCAGGATCCTCCCAGAAGCTCACTCCCTCCTCAGTGAGCCAGCTGCGGTCCAACCACGCTGAGCCGCGCAGCAGGGGCTGGGGCTGTCCCTCGAACATTCACCACTCTTCAGTGACCACTTGCTTTGGGACAGGCTCTGTGCGGGACTTGACAAGGGGCCCCAGGGAAAAGGCTCCTCTTCTTCGGTTTGAGTCCACCTCCATCCTCCGTGTGTGTATTGGTGGCAGGAAAGAAAGGAGAGTCAATAGGGTTGGAGTGGGGGGGTCCATCATGATCCACACGGAACTGCTGTGTGTTAGTCCAGGTTCTTCAAGAACTGGGTGCTGGGTTAAGCCAGAAAGGACCGTGTTAAGGGAAACACCTGTCAGAGGCTGGTGGCACCATCTGACCAAGATGCAAGTCCCATCCTCGGTGACTGAGAAGGAGGCAAGTTTGGGTGAAGCAAGCTAGACTGCCCTGATGGCTGTGGGGGGTTAGGCTAGGATCTGGTGAGCCCCAGGTCTCCAGGGAACGGACCCACCTTGGCACCCTGTTCTGCTCAGTCACTGTCTGGAGCAGTCCACGGTCTGGGCACAAACATGGTGATGGATTTCAGAGGCAGCAACCGGGGTCATTGATCAATTACCTACCTATGGTTGGAAGTCTGTGGGCACTCTTTCATGGCTGCCATCATAATAAAGAAGGCAGAGCGCCGAAGAATTGATGCTTTTGAACTATGGGGCTGGAGAAGACTCTTGAGAGTCCCTTGGAAAACAAGGAGATCAAACCAGTCAATCATCAGGGGAATCACCCTGAGTACCCTTTGAAAGGACTGATGCTGAAGCTGAAGCTCCAATACTTTGGCCACCTAATGGGAAGAGCTGACTCATTGGAAAAGACCTTGATGCTGGGAGAGATTAAAGGCAGGAGAAGAGGACAACAGAGGATGAGATGGTTGGATGGCATCACCGATCCAATGGACAAGAACTTGGGCAAACTCCGGAGATGGTGAGGGACAGGGAAGTCTGGCGTGCTGCAGTCCATGGGGTCACAAAGAGCTAGGCATGACTTGGTGACTCAACAAGAGCAATAGCAGAAAGTGTGCTCACATAGAAGTCAGACAGTGGAGAGAGGAGGATGGAGCAGGCAGTGGCACAGAGGAAGGCAGAGGGGCATGAATGTGGGGTGTAGAGTATGTGTGTGTGTGGTGTATACATGCATAGCATGAGGTCAGACAGACAGAGAAAAGGTGGCCAAGGGTAATAAAAACATAAAGATACAAACAGCAAGAGAGACAAATGAACAATACAGAGAAGACAACTTACTAGCCCCCAGCTCCAAACTCTCTATAAGGAATTGCTTATAGGTCCCACAGAAGGCAACCCACTCCAGTACTCTTGCCTGGAAAATTCCACGGGTAGAGGAACCTCGTAGGCTACAGTCCATGGGGTCGCAAAGAGTCAGACACAACTGATTGACTTCACTTCCCACCTCTGGATCCCCTGAGATCACCTGCTGAATCCTAACCACAAATTTTCTTTCTGTGACTAGCTAAAGTGGTCTCTAGTCCTTACCAGGTAACGCCAGGATAGCAGGTCGAGATAGTAATGAGAAGTCATTTCTTCATGCTCCTCTACCACAGGCTTGCATGATGGTACACTAACCTTCTAGATTCTCTCGGCAGTCCCTGCCTCTCCCAGGTTTTCTATTCTGCTCTTCTCCACTTTGCAGGTAACTTCATATTTGTGGCTGCTGGCTTGTTTTCTATCAATAGATGTCTCACAGGTGTCTGTCCCATCTTGGGCTGCCTTAAATGCCAGGCTCAGCCCTCTCCTAGCCGCCTGTCCTCGGGCAAGTCACTTAACCTGTCTGTTGTTGCTCAGTCACTCAGCCATGTCCAGCTCTTTTCAACCCTGTGGGTTGTAGCATGCCAGGTTTCCCTGTCCTTCACCATCTTCCGGAGCTTGCTCAAAGTCATCTCCATTGAGTTGGTGATGGCATCCAACCATCTCATCCCCTGTCGTCCCCTTCTCTCGCCTTCAATCTTTCCCAGCATCGGGGTCTTTTCCAATGAGTCAGTTCTTTGCATCAGGTGGCCAGAGTATTGGAGCTCCAGCTTCAGCATCAGCCCTTCCAATAAATATTCAGGACTGATTTCCTTTAGGATTGACTGGTTTGATCTCCTTGCAGTCCAAGGGACTTTCAAGAGTCTTCTCCAGCACCACAGTTCAAATGCATCAATTCTTCGGTGCTCAGCCTTCTTTATGGTCCAACTCTCCCATCCATACATGACTACTGGAAAAACCATAGCTTTGACTGTATGGACCTGTGTCGGCAGAGTAATGTCTCTGCTTTTTAATATGCTGTCTAGCCTTTCCTCCAAGGAGCAAGCATCTTTTAATTTCGTGGCTGCAGTCATCATCTGCATTGATTTTGGAGTCCATGAAAATAAAGTCTGTCATTGTTTCCCCGACTATATGCTATGAAATGTTGGGACCAGATGCCATGATCTTCATTTTTTGAATGTTGAGTTTTAAGCCAGCTTTTTCACTCTCCTCTTTCACTTTCATCAAGAGGCTCTTTAGTTGCTCTTTGCTTTCTGCCATAAGGGTGGTGTCCTCTGCATATCTGAGGTTACTGATATTTCTCCCAGCAATCTTGATTCCAGCTTGTGCTTTATCTAGCCCGGCATTTCACATGATGCACTTTGCACATAAGTTAAATAAGCAGGGGGACGGTATATAGCCTTGATGTACTCCTTTCCCAATTTTGAACCTGTCTGGGCCTCTGTTATTTCTCAGGAAAACTGGGAGCTATAACCTGCCTCAAAGATTAGCATGTGGGGCCCAGGGCCACAAGGGTGGCAGGTACATTACGGTCCTTCCACTCACCCTAGGTAACAGTTGACAATAACTCAGTGAAGTTCCAGTGAGAACTTTGGACAGCTGTCATTTTCCAGGTCAGAAGCTGACCATCTAGTGCCCCCTGTCTACAGCTCCCTCCAGGAGATGGGAGGCAGTGATAACCTAAGATTTACCTGAGATTTACCTGAGGCCTTATTTGAATAATTGTTTACATTCCAATCCTTTGTCTCTCTTAATCTTCTCATCAGCCTAATGAAGGAGAACTCAAATTCCTGTTTTGCATGGATAATCTTGTGGTCCATTGACTTGCCTAAAGTCACAGAGCTGGGCTGCCCTTCAAATCTCCAAGACCTCATCCCCACCATGAGGGCAGCCCTCCAACCTCTGGGCCTCCAGGTCAGCAGTACGTACCATGTGAGACAGAGTATCCAGCTTGGCCTGTCTCCAAAGGACCACTCTTGAGATTCCTCCTTAACTGGCAGTGACCCTCCGTCCAGGGTCTTTCTGTCCCTGGTTCTGAGCAAACTCTTTAGTTGAGTTCCACTGGAGCACCCCAGAACGCCCAAACCTACCTCTCAACTCAGCACAGGATGTTACAGCCGAAGAAAATTCATTCCTTTAGGGAGAATCTATTGAGCACCTATGGTAAGCCAAGTACCATTTTAACCATTGAATATTAGTGATGATCTAATGATTAGATTCTGATCCAGTAGCTCTAAACCCTGACTGTGTATTGGAATCACAGGGGCCCTTTCAAAGTATGTTACCCAGATCTTACTCCAACCAATGAAATCAGAATCTTGGCAGAGGAAAGGAGGTGAGACCAGCTATCAGAATTTTATTTAAAAACTTCCTGGATGCGGACTTCCCTGGTGATCCAGTAGTTGAGAATCCGCCTTTCAAAGCAGGGGACTCGGGTTTAATCTCTGGTGGGGGAAGTAAGATCCCACATGTTGCAGAACAGCTAAGCCTGAGCACGACAACTAGAGAGCCCATGCTCCACTAAAGAGAGGCCTGAGCACAGTGCAACTAGAGAAAGTCCAGGCACCACGATGAAGACCCAGCATGGCCAAAAATGAAAATAAGTTTTAAAAATTAAAAGAAAAACTCCCTAGATGATTTTAATGTTTTCCCAGGATTGAGAACCTCTGATCTAGTTGAAACAGAGACCCTCTCATGTTACAGAAGAAGGAACTGCAACCCAGAGATGGGCGTTGCTTTGCCCAGAGTCACAAATCTGAACCTGGTTCCTCCACCTTCAACCCTCCAGTGCTCTTTATGAAGTTAATTGGTAAGAATTTACTAAAGGCATCCTTACATGAACGTGGGGTAGGGCAGAGAGAAAGGTGCTGAGTGTGGTGGATACATCTGAGATGCTTTCCCTACCCACTGTTCTTCCTGAAGACGGACAACCTAGGTAGCTGTCTTGGAACCACATGTCTCACCTTGTAAACCTGATTGGACTAGGAGAGGAAACCTGAGTCAAGATGAGCCATTGAAATGGGCTGGCTAGGCATTTGAAATTAGGATGACTCGGTAAAGAGTCTGCCTGAGTGCAGGAGACCTAGGTTTGATCCCCAAGTCAGGAAGATCCCCTGAAGAAGGGAATGGCAACCTGCTCCAGTACTCTTGCCTGGAGAATTCCATGGACAGAGGAGCCAGGCAGGCTGCAGTCCATGGGATCGCAAAGAGTCAGACACGACTGTGGGACTAACTTTCACTTCACTTTGACTTTATTAAAGGATGAAGACAGTGAGCTGTGGGGACCTAAACCTGAAGTCATGGAGGTTTGGGAGCGGTGACAGGTTTTGGGGTCATGTGTAAGCCAGAGGGTGGGGAGAGGAAGGAGGTATGCAGAGAGATGGAGGAGAATAGAGCAGACCTCTGGCGAGAGAGGTGGAGACATGAGTGGGTGGTTTCTGTTTCCCCTGATAGCTGTATCCTTTCATTGAACCTCACCTTTTGTAACTGCTAGGTTCTTTGACACTCAAAGGGCCTTGACCAATATAAGTATGGGGAACAGTTCATGCAAAAGTCTGTAGGCACCAAAGACCCTTAGGTGCCCCTTGCCTTGCCCCCAACCCTTAACAGTGTCCCTCTGAAACATGAGTCCCCTGTCATTCAAAGTATTCATGTCTCCCTCTTGGAGATGTCAGCAAGTTGATCTCACATGTCCTACTCAACCACATGATTCTGAATTTCCAAAGTGAGTGGGCAGAGAGGTATTTTAAGATTGTTTTTTCTTTTTCTTGGCATCCAGTGCCCCTTGCCGGACACCTGGTCCCTGGCAAGGAAGCCTGTACCCCTGGGGATGGGAGTGGGGCGCACAGGAAACAAGAGCACGAGAAAGTTCCTTGATCCCCGCCCCCAACATCCACGCACATGTCCCCGTGGCAGGAGAGTGGCAGGGGTGTGAAAACAATGGGAGCCTGTGAGTCATGGGGGTAGGCAGGATAACATTTCCCCAAAAAGGTTCCCTCTAGCCATGTCCGGAGTCAGTGACGTAGGCAGCTGCCAGGCAGTGACACCTGGAAAGACCTTCAGTTCTGGGCAGTCACTTGCCCTGCCCTGGTTGACCTAGATTTTCTTTTTTATCTTTTAATTCAACTTTTATTTTTAGCAAAGTGATATATGTATATAAATACTTTTGAAAAGTCAAATAATACTACACAGAGTGTCGGAAAACAGCAATTGCCTGCCTCATCCTTCCCCACCTCCAATCCCCAGAGGCAACTTCTTTTAGACTTTCCAGCCATTTCTTCCTATTTTTCTTCTACTTCTTTAATAACATATAGCTATTTTTGGAAAATTCATTATTTTTTCAGTTTATTTTATTTATTTGGTTGCCCTGGGTCTTAGTTGCAGCACAAGATTTTTAGTTGCAACATGTGGGATCTAATTCCGTGACCAGTGTTCAAACCTGAGCCCCCTGCACTGGGAGCTCAGAGTCTTAGCCATTGGACCACTAGAGAAGTCCCTCCCATTATTATTTTTGTTATCCTACTATGAAAGTGGAAAGTGTTAGTCTCTCAGTGATGTTTGACTCTTTGTGACCCCATGGACTGTAGCCTGCCAGGCTCAGCTGTCCATGGAATTCTCCAGGCAAAAATACTGGAGTGAGTTGCCATTCCCTTCTCCAGGGGATTTTCCCAACCCAGAGATCAAAGCCAAGTCTCCCACAGTGCAGGCCAATTCTTTACCATCTGAGCCATCAAGGAAGATTACTTTGGTTAATACTATATATTATCTTCCTATCACAAAAAAAAGAAATTAGCTCCATTCTATCCCCAACATACATACTTTTTTCTCTGTCACCCAAAATAGTTCTCAACTCAATGTCAACACTATTATAACTATGTAAATATTTTTAATGTACTTGAGTACACTTATTTTTTCTTGCATGATTTTTTTCAAGGTTTTTGTTTGCTTAACTGGGTGTGTTCCTTGTTACTCATTAACTCTCAAACTCCCTGCTATATTTGTAAAACTTCCCTCAGAAGGAATAATCTACCAGTCCCAGTTTGTTTGTTTTTTTTTCTTGGTATATAAAAATACCTGCTTTCAGAACCAAATATTTTCTGCTACTGCCTGGCTGGATGGTTACTGTCTAGGCCAGCTCACATCCTGAAGTGTCTCTTCACCATTGATTGGGAATTCCCTTTGCCTTCTTCCTACATCAGTCCCCCTATTTTCTTTTCTTTTTTTCTTTTTAAAAATAAATATTTATTTATTTATTCTTGGCTGCACTAGGTCTTAGTTGAAGCACACAGGCTTTGTTGCCCTGAGGTGGGATCTTACTTCCCCAACCAGGGATCAAACCCACATCCCGTACATTGGAAGGTGGGTTCTTAACCACTGGACCACCAGGGAAGTCTCCCCTGTTTTCTGAAAACAATCCTTTATGTTTTTCTTTACTTTCTTGGTTGATGGAGTATATCCTTCAGTAACCTTTTGAGAAATGGTGCAAGGGTGGTAAAAATTTTGAGAGCTTGTATGTCTTAAAATATTTTTTTCTGCTTTCATCTTGACTGATAGCATGGTTGGGTGTCTAGTTCTAGGTTGGAAATTTTTTCCTTCAGAATTTTGAGAGTTTTTCCTCTTTGTCTTCTAGCTTCCTGGATGGTTGTGGAGAAGTTTAATAATATTCTAATTCCTGAGTCTTTTTATATGACCTGTATTCTTTTTTTCCCTCTTTCTCTCTCTCAGAAAACTTTTTGGAATCTCTTTATTCCCCAGTACATTGGTTGGTGTACTTTCTCCTTCACAGTGCTGAGTCCACAGGCTCCTGTTAATCTAGAAGCTCATTCCTTTTGGTTCCCTTCTGTGCTTGTTATGTTCTATCTTTTTGAATTAGACCTCTTTGATTGGCTCTCTGACTTTCTAATCTTTACTTTTTGTCATCTTACCCTACTTTCCAAATGATTTTTAAAATTTTATATCCACCTTCCTATTGGTTAAAAAGAAAGTCTTTGTTTTTATTTTATTTCTTTTTCTTCCTAACTTTTTATTTTAAAAAATTGCTAATACACAGAAAAATTGAAAAGAGAAGTATACTTAGCTTTCTTTTCCCTGCCATCTAAGTTAGCACTGGTCGATAGAAATAAAATGTGAGCCACATATGTAATTTTAATTTTTAATTTTTTTGGTAATTTTAAACTTTATAGTAGCCACATTAAACTGGTTAAGAGAAATAGGTAAATTTAATTTTAATATTTTACTTATTTCAAAATATCAATTCTACATGCAATCAAAACAAAAATTATTATTGAGTTGTTTTTCATTCTTTTTTATTGTACTAAGTCTTTGAAATTCAGTGTGTATTTTATACTCATAGTGTATCTCAATCTAGCTGATGTCAACACAGCTTCTATGTCAAGTGCATAGAAGCCACATGTCAAAAGTAACTACTGTGTTAGATAGTGTAGGACTAGATTGAACAATTGTTAATGATATATCTATCTATGAACTGCCTGTATATTTCGGCAGAATTATTAGAAAGAAATTTGCAGACCATACTATACATGATTTTTAAATACTTTAGACTGCAGATTCTAAAATTAAGGACATTCGGTTACATAATCACACTTAAGAAAATTAACAATAAACCCCTAATATCTTTAATATCCTAGCCATATTCAAAATTTCCCCAATTATATCCGACTTTTCTTTTATAGCTGATCTATTTGAACTAGGATCCTTTCTTAACTTTCTTTGGCCAATAGGTCTCCTTAGTCTTCATCTTTTTTTTTTTTTGACCATCTTGTGTGGCTTGCTGGATCTTAGTTCCCTGACCACAGATTGAATTTGGGTCCTTGGCAGTGAAAATGCTGAGTCCTAACCACTGCACTGCCAAGGAATTCAAGGAATTGCATCTATAATAGTTTTATCTTTTTGTTTCTACAACATTGACATTTTAAGGATCTAGACAAGTTGTCTTATAGAATGCCTTCATTCTGTATTTGTCTGATTCTTTCCTCATGATGTCATTTAATTTTATCCCTCTTCCCCTACCTGCTGTATTTACTGCAGACTGAAAGTTAGATTATGGTAAAATCTAGGTGAAATATTTTTTGCAAGGATGTTACATAGGTAGTTATCATATTTTTAATTTTCAAGAGCTATTTCTTGTTCTGTGAATGTTACTTTCTTTAGCATCCTAGTCTTGTTGCAAAGGTTGCAGTATTTTTATTATCTCTGAGAATATTAATTTTCTCAAAGAGGCAAAAAAAATATTCTGCTTTCTATATTATCTCTTGAGTTGTTTTTTTTCTTATTTGCTTATTCTGGCTTCTCTTTTTCACAGTGACATCTCCCTAGCAATGCCCTGTGGTCGTTGGTTGTCTATTTATAGTAATAATTAAAACTAAGGTGCTGAAAGGATTCGGTGACAAACTTTTTTTCTTTTTTTGGTGACTTTTTCATTGAGAAACATTTATTTTATTGATCCATTTACTTATCTATCTATTTACTTCTGGCTGTGCTGAGTCTTGATGCTGCTTGTAGCCTTTCTCTAGTTGCAGCAAATAGGCGCTACTCTTCATTGCGGAACACAGGCTCTAGAGTGCGTGGACTTCAGTAGTTGTGGTACATGCATGCCGAGTCGCTTCAGTAGTGTCCGACTGTTTGTAACCACATGGACTGTAGCCTGTCAGCCTCCTCTGTCTATGGGATTCTCTAGGCAAGAATACTGGAGTGGGTTGCCATGCCCTCCTCCAGGGAATCTTCCTGACCCAGGGGTCAAACCCGTGTCTCTTATGTCTCCTGCATTAGCAGGCAGGTTCTTTACCACTAGCGCCACCATGGGCTTAGGTGCCAACATGTGGGATCTTAGTTCCCAGGCCAGGGATCAAACCCATGTCCCCTGCATTGGGAGGTCGATTCTTTACCACTGGGCCACCAGGGAAGTCCCTGAGAAATCTTTAAATGCCAGTATCTGTAGGACTCTTCTCTTGGGACAGTTTCCCTAGAGAGAATCCCTGGAATTTGCTGGGGGCAATAAACCTGTTTCCAATATTCTGATGCTGAATGGGGAAGGGCTCATGGAAACTTACCGTTTGGTGTTCAGACTTGTCTCTGTTGGTAAGCCAGCCCATTTTCTGCCAGAGTGGGGAGAGCAGTGTCCAGCTGCGCAAGAAGTGGGAGGGGATCTGGAGTTTTCACAGTCCCTTAACCCACTTCCAAGCAGTCCTCTTCAGCCCCACCCCCAGCAACCTCCCTCTTAGAGGGATCTGGCATTTCCAAGTGCAAGGCGCCCTGAAGCAGCACCTTCTTAGGGTATCCTGCCCATCCTCCCACCCCTGCCTCCCCACCCAGGTAGTTAAGGTGCAGCTTCTGCCAGGCTAAGTGACTGTTCATCCCTTTTTGGCTCCCGGAATCCTGCTGACTACTGCACATCTTCACTCTTCTTGTCCCTGGGGGCTGCGCCTCGTTGTGATCATCTTGGTGGTATAGGAGACCACTGAGATAAAAAGTGGCCAGTCCTTTATGCTTTCTCATCAGCAATGACCCGTTCTCTGGAGGTAAAAATCGAGGCTTAGAGAAACTTGGAGATCCCATATCCAAATTCCAACTCTACTAAGACAGCAGCATGGCCAGAGACCTGGGAGAAGCTTGAAGCCTAAATTCTCTGCTCTGTGGTCTGTCTCCTAGAGATCAGGGAAGCCCGGACCTTGACTTTGATGCTAACATGGCCCCTTTTCCCAGTTACATCTTCAGACTCCAGCACAGCACTCCTGCCTGTCTGCTTGCTCTCTCTGTCTTCCAAGGCCTGGCCCTCCCTCTGTCTCTAAATGTCCCCTCTTTTGCTACTTTTCTTTCTTTTCTCTTTTTTTAATCTCATTTTCTTATTCTCAGTGTCTCTTCTTCCTTTTTTCTTCCCTTTCACCCTGTTTCTGCTTCTGTCTTTTCATTTCCCCCCATTCTCTGTCTCCCCCTCGCTCGCTTTATCCATCCCTGTCCTCTTCCTTTGGTAAAGCAGGACCTTTTTGATCTCCACTAGTGATTCTCAGCCAGGACTGAGTTTTTCCTGCTCCCCCAGGAAACCCCTGCAGCTGAGGGGGCCGGTTGGTGCCATGGACAACTAGTGGGGAGAGGCCAAGGATGCTGCGAAACAAACTATGATGTGCAGGTTAGGCCCCACAGCAAAGAACCACCCAGCCCAAAATGTCAGCAGTGCCGAGGCTGAGAACCCCGGGTCTCCTGTAACGCCTACTTCACACATCATCTCTAGTTAGTCCCTCTCAGAGAAGACCTTGGGGAGCAGGGGTCCAGAAGAGAGGCCACTGCAGCAGCTGGCTGTTCTGTGTAGCTCAGGCAGTGGGTGGGATGCAGCCTTGGGAATCTGCTGGGATCGGTTTTGGCCTTGAAAGTGAAACTGCTGGCCGCTCAGCTGTGTCCCATGCTTTGCCATCCCATGGACCGCCAGGCTCTTGGGTCCATGGGATTTCCCAGGCAAGAATATTGGAGTGGGTTGCTGTTTCCTTCTCCAGGGGATCTTCCTGACCCAGGAATCAGACTTGGGTCTCCTGCGCTACAGGCAGATTCTCTACCATCTGAGCCATCAGGTAAGGTCGGACACTTCCTTAGGGTCAGCCAATCCAACGGGAAAGCTCTCCTTAAGCCGCTCTAGCTGTTGGTCCAGGTGTTTACTTGGCTGTGAGACCAGCCCTGGTCCCGGCTCAGGAGCGGGCAATGAAAGCACAGCCGGCCGGCTACCCACACCACGCTGGCCTCTCCTGCTGCTGGGAGGTGGGAAGGGTAGTCTCCTACGTGTGTGAGCAGTGGAAACCGACCTCTTCTTGAGCCCAGCCTGCCAGAAGCCCCCCTAGAATCGGGATGTGGTGTGATGGGGGGCCAGGCAAGAGCCAGCCCACCTTCCATGCCTGTAACCCTGTACTATCAAAGCCTCCCCAGACTGCATGGATTTCTTCAAGATGGTCAACATGGGGGAGGATTGTGGGGCAGGATAGAGTCTGGCCTTGATGAACTCCGTGAAGGAGACCAAGAGGAGATCCTGGAGAGACCTGGCAGGGTTCCCTGGCTCCAACTCTATCTTTAGATTCTGGTCACCCTCTGTGGTCCCTCAACGTTCCTTCTCCCACTCTTACACAGTTATGGAATCTTTACCTGGACCCATGGTTGCCCAGCAAAAGACTACATTTCCCAGACACTCTTGCAGCTCTGTGTGGCTTCAGGACTAATTTCTAGCCAATGAGATATGAGCAGAAGTGCCAGGTGCAACATCTGGATTATGTCTTTAAAAGAAGGCTGCAAAAGTGATGGCAGGAGCTGAAGCTTCTATTTTGGACCATATGAAGCTATAAGTCGATGGTGACAGAGTACCAGAGTACAAGATGCCTAACTTTGCACCATCACTGAGCTGCCATATTAACTCCATACCACCTCAGACTTTTACATGAGAGAGAAATTGTTTCTTGTTTAAGCCAGTATATTTTGGGGTCTATTTTTCAGTAGCAATCTAGCATGTGTCCTTAACTAACTCCTTAGAGAAGTCTTACATGAGCTACTCCAAGTCTAGGCATCCCCAGAACTTTTCAGATGACAAACCCATGATCCAAGATCACGTTTATAGTTAATTTATGACAGACTTGAGGCTTGAAGCCAGGTTCATGCACTGGCCTGGATGAAGCCCAAGGTTCTTTCCATTTCTGACATCCTAGGATTCTCTGAAACCATCAAGGGGTATGGCCAGCACCAGGGAACTCTGGCTTACTGGAGACTCTTACACCCAGTCTCATTCAATACAATGATTTTTCCCACCCTCTGCCCTCTCTAGCCAAGCTCCATCTTAATTCAGGAACTTTTTTTTATTCTTTTTTTTTTTTTTCAGTTGTAGCATGTAGGATCTTCAGTTGCATCATATGAACTCTTAGCTGTAGCATGTAGGATCTAGTTCTCTAGCCAGGGATTGAACCCGGGCTCCTGTATTGGAAATGCAGAGTCTTAGCACCAGGGAAGTCCCTAACTTAGGGCCTTTTTTTAATGCTGTTCCCTCTGCCTGGAACAGGTTTCTCTCTCCTTCAAATCTCCAATGATGCTTCTTCAGGAAAACCATATCTATCAGTCCCAAAAACCTGAAAACTTCAAGAGGACAGGAATGATGTCTGTTTTTCGCTTTTTGTCATTATCTCAATGCTATCTCATTATCATGGTGCCACAGGAAATGAATGGATAAATGTGAAATGGATAAATGTGAAATGAATGGATAAATCCCTCTGGGAGCATAGCTATACCTGTAGTCTGGAAGATGGCTGGGCTGACCTCATCAGGCAGCTTGTAGACCCAGGAGTGGAATCCATTAAGAGGGATGCTGTCATCCATGCTGTGCCCACAAGGAAACAACCCTCCAGGGCCCAGGAAGCTCCTAGAGAAACTCCTTCAGAACTTGACCTGCCTCTGACTCAGTAGGTCTGAGTGGAATACGAGATTCTGCATTTCTAAGAAGCTCAAGTGTCATGTTACTGTCCATTGACCACATTTGGAGTGGCAAGCCCTGGGGGGCCTCAGACTCCTTCTAGGAGTCCATCTGTCCACTCTCCTGTTCTCTGTGCATGGGGCCCCAGAGCCTGGTTCCTCAGTCCAGAGGGGCAGGTCCTTTGTCCTTGCAACTTCCCAGGACAGCAACCAAGATCACGGCCCAGTCTGTTCACCCCAGAGGCACCACATGGCAAACCTGGCAACCCCACACCCTGCAGCCCTGTCCCGGCCGCCAGCCACTACTTCCTTCCAGTTCTAGGCCGATTCTCCATCTTGGCATTGGCAGCTGCTGCGATGCCCTTGGACTAGAGCCATCTCTGTAACTCTGTGTTTTGACAGGGTTAATTGACTTTAAAACACAAAGACTGTGTCTGTCTGCGTGTGTGTTTAGGAAGGTTCTACCAGAAAAGTGAACACGGTCTTGTCCACAGGGGCCCCCTTGTTGTTTGGTGTTTGCATGTGCGTGTCTGTCTGTCCGTCCTCGGGTCCTGGGCCTCTGACTCCAGTGCAGGACTCTGCGTTGGTGGAGTCTGGAGGGGGAGGCAGGAAGGAAAGACCAGGGCACTAGCAGCTTCATCCCTGGGCCTCCTCGTTCTCCTCCACTGAATAAACATCTTGTTTGTTCACCAGACAGTAGCCCCGGGGCTTACACTCCTCCTCCTACCCTCTGCAGGGCTCAGGACTGGCTAGACCTGCACAGGAAGTCTGACTGAACCATAATCCGGCCTGAAAAGTGCCAAGGAGGAAGGCGCCATGCCAGGCCTGTTGACGGACCTGGCCTGGGAGGCCAGATGTACCTTTAGCACACCGGCTCGGAATGCCGCCTCCTCTTCCCCGCACCACCCCCACCTCCCCGGCACCACCCGGAGCACAATGGGGCCATTTCAGAGCAAACCCTCATCCGTGAAATCCGTGCTCCCAGGAGGAGTTCCCAGACCCAGTCAGGAAGGCTCTGGGGCTCCAGAGTGTAAAGTGAAAACTCAGCTTTTGACGGCCCATCTCCTCCACCGGGGTCTGCGGTGACCAGGTGGAGGGCGGGGGACACAGCACCCTCACAAGCCAGATCCCCTCCCACCGGAGGCAACTAGCAGAGGCAAGGGCAAAGAGAGAATGAGCTCCTTGTCTCTGGAGACGTGACCTGTCGCTGGGAGGCCTGCGGTCTTGCCACTTTGAGCAGCTAGGGTTATAGATGTCAAATTCTTCATCCCTCTGCCTCCAGGGCTGACCAAACTGCAATGAAAACCACTCATTCTGAGTTTAAAGAGTCCTAGAAAAGTCACCTTCACAGCTTCTCTGCACCCCTAGGTCCCCGGGGACTTCCTCTCCTCCATCTCTCATTTGGACAATATTAATCCCCGGCAGACCCTCTAGTTTCCACGTTTACGAATAAATTGGAGGTGGTCTGTTTCTCTGAACAGAAGATGACTAAGGTCATGAAAGTGAACGAGGGTGTTTCACAAATATTATTGAAATTGGACCCTATAAGGATCGCTTCCTGCCCACCCCTTGGCCCTCCTTTACATGGAGGCCCAAACAAGGGCATGGGACACATCCCTGGAAGAGGTGGGCTCTGGGAGCCAAGGCAGGTGTGTGTTGGGGGTTTCTCGGCCTGGTCTCCCGTGGGGGGCTTGGACAGCTGGCAGCCCCCCTTCTCCCTTTCCACTGTCTCTTGTCCCTGTACGGGCTCCTAGGCCCCCCACATCCTGCTTCCTCAGCAGCCAGACCGTGTATCTGGGCTTGTGAGGCTGGAAATAAACAGCATCAAGGGTGTGGGGATCATTCTTGTCCTGGTAACCATGGAGGACGCCTCCCTGGTGCTGCTGCCACACACAGAGCCTCAGGGGGCACAGCGGAACCCAAGGACCCTGAGTTCCTGTGAGGTCTGGAGCCTCAGCCCCAACAGCATAGCCCCAGGATCTTCCCTGACTCATCACTGAGTCGACATCTCTGCAGTCCTTGGTGTTGGGATCTGGTACTTGTATTTATTGAGATTTGGTCTTGACTATTTTTAGACTTCTCCCAAATACATGTGAGTATATGCATGTGTTTCTGTCTGTGCAGACACACACGAGAGAAAAAACATACAGAGTGGGAGAGAAAGGAATAGAGGCAGCAAGACAGTGTCAGGGAGACAGGGGGATGACCCAGCAGAGACTGCTGGAGACGAGAAACTGTGTGTCTCCTCTCAGATTCTCTCTCTTCCCTCAGCAGGGCCATGTCTCCCCTCAGACTGGGGCTCCCTGAGGCAAGACTGGGGCTCCCCTCAGACTGAGGCTCCATAAGGTGGGAATGTGTCTCCCTTCAGAGACTGGTGCTCCCTGACTGTGTCTCCCCTCAGACTGGGGCTCCCTGAGGGCTGGTCTGTGTCTCCCCTCAGACCGGGGCTCCCTGAGGGCAGGACTGTGTCTCCCCTCAGACTGGGGCTCCCTGAGGCGGGGCTGTGTCTCTCCTCAGACTGGGGCTCCCTGAGGCAGGGCTGTGTCTCCCCTCAGACTGGGGCTCCCTGAGGGCAGGACTGTGTCTCCCCTCAGACTGGGGCTCCCTGAGGCGGGGCTGTGTCTCTCCTCAGACTGGGGCTCCCTGAGGCAGGGCTGTGTCTCCCCTCAGACTGGGGCTCCCTGAGGGCAGGACTGTGTCTCCCCTCAGACTGGGGCTCCCTGAGGCGGGGCTGTGTCTCTCCTCAGACTGGGGCTCCCTGAGGGCTGGTCTGTGTCTCCCCTCAGACCGGGGCTCCCTGAGGGCAGGACTGTGTCTCCCCTCAGACTGGGGCTCCCTGAGGCAGGGCTGTGTCTCCCCTCAGACTGGGGCTCCCTGAGGCAGGGCTGTGTCTCCCCTCAGACCGGGGCTCCCTGAGGGCTGGTCTGTGTCTCCCCTCAGACCGGGGCTCCCTGAGGACAGGGCTGTGTCTCCCCTCAGACTGGGGCTCCCTGAGGCGGGACTGTGTCTCCCCTCAGACTGGGGCTCCCCGAGGACAGGGCTGTGTCTCCCCTCAGACCGGGGCTCCCTGAGGCGGGACTGTGTCTCCCCTCAGACTGGGGCTCCCTGAGGACAGGGCTGTGTCTCCCCTCAGACCGGGGCTCCCTGAGGCGGGGCTGTGTCTCCCCTCAGACTGGGGCTCCCTGAGGCAGGACTGTGTCTCCCCTCAGACTGGGGCTCCCTGAGGGCAGGGCTGTGTCTCCCCTCAGACCGGGGCTCCCTGAGGCGGGACTGTGTCTCCCCTCAGACTGGGGCTCCCTGAGGCGGGGCTGTGTCTCCCCTCAGACTGGGGCTCCCTGAGGGCAGGGCTGTGTCTCCCCTCAGACCGGGGCTCCCTGAGGCGGGACTGTGTCTCCCCTCAGACTGGGGCTCCCTGAGGCAGGACTGTGTCTCCCCTCAGACTGGGGCTCCCTGAGGGCAGGGCTGTGTCTCCCCTCAGACCGGGGCTCCCTGAGGCGGGACTGTGTCTCCCCTCAGACTGGGGCTCCCTGAGGCAGGGCTGTGTCTCCCCTCAGACTGGGGCTCTCTGAGGCGGGGCTGTGTCTCCCCTCAGACTGGGGCTCCCTGAGGGCAGGGCTGTGTCTCCCCTCAGACCGGGGCTCCCTGAGGCGGGACTGTGTCTCCCCTCAGACTGGGGCTCCCTGAGGACAGGGCTGTGTCTCCGCTCAGACTGGGGCTCCCTGAGGCGGGGCTGTGTCTCCCCTCAGACTGGGGCTCCCTGAGGCGGGACTGTGTCTCCCCTCAGACTGGGGCTCCCTGAGGCGGGACTGTGTCTCCCCTCAGACTGGGGTTTCCTAGAGGAAGGCTGGTCTGCTCTCAGACTGGGGCTCCCTGAGGCAGGGCTGTGTCTCCCCTCAGACTGGGGCTCCCTGAGGGCTGGTCTGTGTCTCCCCTCAGACCGGGGCTCCCTGAGGCGGGGCTGTGTCTCCCCTCAGACTGTGGCTCCCTGAGAAGCTGACCAGCCTGGAACTGAGGATCACACGTCCTCCCAGTGTGTGCACCATGAGTGTGTGATGAGCCTCCTTTCCCTAAGTCTTCAGAGGCTTCTGTAGACAGTCCCTGGGAATTCCCTCTGTTTCTGGGCTGGAGGTTAGAGAAACCCCAGCCCGGGGGTCCTCATGAACAGAGACAATGTGGATGGACCAGTACGTCCGGGACTCCCCACAGGGCTGCCTGACCCCCGCCGCTGACTCCTGCTCCCCACCCCACCCCTCGTTCCTTCACTCTGCCCCTCTGTCTGCTGTGGGCTGAGAGGCTCGGAGCCTGAGATCTGCTGCCCAAGGCAGCCCCAACAGAGCAGTCCTACTGCTGTTGTCTAATCCCTCCGCCGTGTCCAACTCTGTGACCCTGTGGACTGTAGCCTGCCAGGCTTCTCTGTCCATGGATTCTCTCTTCAGGGGATCTTCCTGATCCAGGGACTAAACCCACATCTTCTGCATTGGCAGGCCGATTCTTTACCCCTGAACCACCTGGAAAGCCCGCAGTCCTAAAGGAGGGTCCGCAAACCCAGCTCACAGCGATGGGCTGAGGGACAGCCTGTGCATGCTTGGCACAGCCAAACCTCCAGCTTCCTCCCTTCATGCCTGGCAGGCCTCATGACCAGGCCTCTCTGCTCATCCCTTGGGCCTGTGTGGATGCAGAAGGGCAGGCCCTTTCTTCCTGTCATGATGCTTCTTTGGAGGAGGAGGATGGATCCAGGAACCAGGAAAGACATGGCAGAGAAAGACAAGGAGGACAAAGGAAACAGGACAAACCGTGACAAGAGTGGTGTGTAGACACGGCAACTGTGAAATTGGATGAGGTGGCGATGAGTTTTTAATCATCTGTCTTACCATTTTTGCTCTGTCACTGGACAAACAGAACTCCCAGTAGAATTTAAGCTTCTTCAAGGCTGGGGTCTTCTTTTTGTTGACCATTGCACCCCATGGATCTAGATGCCCAGCACGTAGTAGGTGCTCAGTTACTATTTATTGACTGAGTGACAGATTCTCAACTGGTTTCACGGAATTTGGCCTCTTGTATTGTGCTTCTTTCTTTCTTTTTTTTTTTAAGTTAATTTATTTTTTATTGAAGGTTAATTGCTTTACAGAATTTTGCTCTTTTTTTAAAAAAATTTATTTGGCTGGACTGGGTTTTTGTCGCTGCATGGGCTTTTCTCATTGTGGCTCTCTAGTTGCGGTGCCCAGGCTTCTCATTGCAGTGGCTTCTCTTGTTGCGGAGCATGGGCTCTAGGGCACTTGGGTTTCAGAAGTTGAAGCACGCAGGCTCAGTAGTTTGGCTCCCGGGCTGTAGAGCACAGACTCAATAGTTGTAGTGCACCAGCATGTGGGATCTTTCTGGATCAGGGGTTGAACCAGGGAAGCCACAAAGGAGCCCCTCTTGTGTCGTAAACTCTGAGACAAGAGTGTCTTCTGTTCCCTACCTCCACACACTCACACACCCCAGCACATGTGGGGCTGTGTGGGGTGGGCCTGGCAGCCAGGAGACCTGGGTTTCTGCATTGACTCTGCTCCTCTCAAGGTGTGTGATCAGGCAAGTCTCTGCCCCAGGTCTTAGTTTTTTCATCTGTGAAATGGGGAGAATGGATTCGTTTAGTAGAGGGGAAGCCAGTGTGGGTTTCATCACAACTCGGGCCCCAGAGAGGCCACAGTGAGGGGTTCGAGTGATGCTGAGTTGGGACTGAATGTGGGCGCTTGCGCTGGGAGATGCGGCCTCCTCCAGCATCAAACCCAGCTCCTGCTCAGAAAACCCTGCATGCATGCATGCTCAGTAGCTTCAGTCATGTCTGACTCTTTGCAACCTTATGGACTGGAGCCCGCCAGGCTCCTCTGTCCATGGGGTATCCCAGGCAAGAATACTGGAGTGGGCTGCCACGCCCTCCTCCAGGGGAATCTTCCAGACCTAGGGATCGGAACTATGTCTCCTGTGGCTCCTGCATTGCAGGAGGATTCTTTACTTCTGAGCCGCTGGGGAAGCCCCAGAAAACCCTGGAAAGACCTGTTTGAGTCAAAATTATGTACCCTGAAATTTGATGAGCCTCTCGGTGGAGGAGAGAATCTAGGAAGGGTCCTGGCTGCTCTGAGAAGTCGAAGTCGGGGTGAGGAGCAGAGCCCCCTCCTTACCTCTGCAGACCTCGAGTGCCAACCTGCCGGCTGAGCATCACACGGGCGCCACTGCCCCCTTGTGGCCACACCCGCAGCGCAGCTGAGGAGTCCGTCCCTGGAGATGCTCTAAGTACCGCCGGATGAAGACCTCCGGAAAACCAGATTCTCCCTGGCTGGTGTCAAGCCTGGAGAACTTAGGGTATCTGTGCCTCTGGCTTCCTTTTTTCCTTCAGGCCCAGCCTCCCAGAACAGGAAACACTAGAAACCAAAGCCACATGGTGTGGTGTACCCAGTCAGAGCTGGGAGATGAGACAGGGGGCTTTAAGCTGCCTCCAACTTGCTGTGTGTCCTGGGGAGTCAGATAACCTCTGGAAGCCTCCACATCCTTGTTTATAAAAGGAGAATAACAGTTTCTCCTGCCAGCCTCAGTCGTGAGGGCTTGTGAAACACTGCATAAACCCCTGGGCAGGCACAAAAGGTTCAAGAGACAATCATGAAAAGGAAAGCGTGAAGGAGGAACTCAAGCAGGGGTTCCCAGAGGCAGACCCCCAGGACGCCCCATCCCTTTGCCTTTAAGAAACTCATCTCATCTGCAGAGCCCCGCAGAGCCCCCCAGAGCCGCAGAGTGTCCCTCCAGCCCTCTCCTGGGAGCCTCACCCTGATTGCACAGTGAAACACTGTCATAGGACCTCAGCATCCTCACGTTTGCTGGACAACTGATGCCCAGGGACCTTGGTGCTTACCCTTCCCAGCCCCGAGGTCCACAGAACAATAACCGCCTTTTCTCCAGTTCTAGTGCCAGTTCTTCACTGTCTGACACCTCACCATGAACTTTCGTATTTCTAGCAATAGTCTCTTTCACGACTATTTAGGCTTTCTTTTTCTTTCTTTTTTTTTTTTTTTTAAGGCTTTCTTTTTTAAAATCACATTCCTTCAAACTCTTCAAGTCTCTAGCCATTTGCTCTCCAATTCTGAAGCCACATCCACATTTTTGGGCACTTGTTCTAGCAGCAACCCCAGAAGCGAGGAAAGAGACATAAATAGGTTCTCCCTCAGTCCTCAACCCTGCTCACACCTGCTCTGATTCTTGGCCTCCAGAAATGTGAGACAATACATTTCTGTTGTTTTAAGCCAGCAGTTCGTAGTCACTCTGTTACTAAGACTTCCCTGGCATTCCAGTGGTTAAGAC
Source organism: Dama dama (assembly GCF_033118175.1). Taxonomy (NCBI): domain Eukaryota; kingdom Metazoa; phylum Chordata; class Mammalia; order Artiodactyla; family Cervidae; genus Dama; species Dama dama. The sequence continues at coordinate 15,458,532 of NC_083687.1, read as the reverse complement.
TCTGTGCTCCCAATGCAGGTTTGATCCCTGGTTGAGGAACTAAGATCCCACATGCTGCATGGTGTAGCCATTTTTTTTTTAACTAAAAAATAAAAAGATGCGAAAGCCCTAGCAAATGAACACATACCATTTTATCCTCTACCTGGTTCTGCTCCAGCCCCAGAATGCCCCTCCATGAAGACTCCATCCCCACCCTCCTCTCCTTGCTCTCTAGTTGCCCCATCCACTCCCCTGACTGTCATCCCTGCATCTCTGCAGTGGTCCTAAATAGAGTCACAGTTCCCACAAAGCTTCATGTGTCAGGTCCTGATTGGTCTCTTGACAATAATTGTCTCGGATGTGCCAGGCTTGGGGTTAGATTTTTCACTTGCACTCTCTCCCTGAATCCTTGTTTGAGGAGAACGCCAACATTATTCAAGTTCCCCAGGGGAGACTGAGGCAAGACTGTCTTTTTGATCACAACCATTCTAACAGGTGTGAAGTGATATCTCACAGTGGTTTTGATTTGCATTTCCCTTATGATTAGTGATGCTGAGCATGTTTTCATGTATCTGTTGGCCATCTGTCTTCTTTGGAATCGTGTCTATTCCAATTCTCTGCTCATTTTTAATTGATTATTACTTTGGTTTTTTTTTTTGCTAGAGTTATATGAGTTCTTGTTGTAGTTTTGGATATTAACCCCTTATAAGATAAAACATTTGCAAGTATCTTCTTCCATTCAGTAGGTTGCCTTTTCATTTTTATTAATGGTTTCCTTTGTTGTATAGAAGCCTTTAATTTTCAACATTTTAACTTAATTTAATTAATTTTTTGATCCCGCTGCACCGCATGCAGAACCTTAATTCCCTGACCAAAGACAGAACCTGTGTCCCCTGCAACTGGAAGCACAGAATCATAACGTTTGAACTGCCAGAGAATTCCTGTGGAAGCTCTTTAGTTTGATGCAGTCTCACTTGTTTATTTTTGCTTTTCTTGCTTTGGCTTTTGGTGTCAAATTCAAAAAATTATTGTATCAGTGTCAAAGAGCTTACCACCTATAGTTTTTGTAAAGTCTTATCTGAAGGCCACGGGCTTTCCAGGTGACTCAGTGATAGAGAACCTGCCTGCAATGCAGGAGATGAGGGTTCAGTCCTCGGGTCAGGAAGATCCCCTGGAGAAGGAAGTGACAACCCACTTCAGTATTCTTGCTTGGAGAAGCCCACAGACAGAGTAGCCTGGCAGGCTGCAGTCCATGCGGTCACAAAAAGTCAGACACTGCTTGACTAAACACAGCAAATCCCAAGGCCATAGATTCGAGGCGATGCACCAAGGCCACAGAAGTGGAGCCCAGAAACAAGGCCATCTCTGGAACCAACTGAGCCTCTTTGTAACCATTGCCGATCCCCACCCCCAACATCACCAGCAGGCTTCCTGACCCCCTCTTAAGGAAAAATGCCCACCCCCGTGCTCACCCCATAGATCCCTAACTGATCACCTAATGCCAACCTTCCAGCAGGAATTTTCTCTGTCTTGAGGCTATAAAAATTGGCTACTAAACCATGACAAGTGTCAGCTCTCCCTTGAGCCAGCCCTCTGTTCTAACAGTGTCTCGTGATTATCACTGCTCCTTGCCCTTAATAAACTCACTGCTTTCTGAGATACTCTGTGTCTGGAAATTCTTTTCCAACCCACGTTCAGACTGCCATGACAGTTTTCTTCTAGGAGTTGTATGGTTTCAGGTCTCACCATTCCAGTCTATAATCCAGAGGATCCTCCCACCTCCCAGTTTTTTCCCTTCCTCTACCTTTGTGACACCTTCGTGGTCACACTGGAAGGAGTCACCCTCTCCTGTGAGAACCTGCCGGGGGTCCTTGTGCACACTCAGCATGCCCTCCCCACCCCGATTCTCCTCTGACCGTTCATCTCCTGCTGATTGGTATGTCCAACCAATGTTACTTCTCGACCTTTCTACTGAAGATGCTCTGGCAGATGAAAACACATCCTGAAGGACATGATAGGTACACAGGTACCTGAAATGCTAGGTAGTTTATGAGATATGCCAGGTCATAAGGACTTGGGAATTCAGGAAAGGAAAGACAAATACTTTGAGAGATAATCAGACAAAGTTTCCTTCAAAAGAAAAGTGCCAGTCATAGCCCAAAAATATTTTGTGAAATTAAAGAGAATGATTGTGTGTGTGTGTGTGTGTGTGTGTGTGTGTGTGTGTTAGAGGTGGGTGGGCAGGGGGCATGTAAGAACACCACTTTTGGCTTATGAAGAGAGCTTCGTGAACTCCTTGGTGAGTAGTGATGCTTCTTCATCTGTGTAATAGTTAGCTAGCTTAATAAATAATTCTTATTTTGTTATTCAGATAAAAGAGACTACACCGTCTGAACTCAATATCTCCACAGACGCAGACCCACCTCCCAGCAACCTAAAGACTGATTGTGTGGATGAACTTATCTACAAAACAGAAACAGACTCACAAACATAGGGGACAGACTTGTGATTGCCGAGGGGGTGGGGAGGGAAGGATTGGGAGTTTGGGATTAGTGGATGCAAACTGTTATACAGAGAGTAGATAAGCAACAGGCCCTACTGCATAGTGCAGGGAACTATATTCAATATCCTGTGATAAACCAGAACAGAAAAGAATATGAAAATGAATGTGTATCATATATAATCTGAATCACTTTGCTGAGTAGCAGAAATTAACACAACATTGTAAATCAACTATATACTTCAATAATGGAGTAGGAAATGGCAACCCACTCCTGTATTCTTGAATGGAAAATTCCACGGACAGAGGAGCCTGGCAGTCTACAGTTCATGGAGTTGCAAAGACTCGACATAACTGAGCACACACTCATATACACATACTTCAATAAAATAAAATTGTTTTAAAAAGAGAATATGTGTGTGTGTGTGTGTGTGTGTGGGCATGGGGCACCTAGGAACACCACTTTTGGGTCGTGAAGAGAGCTTAGTGAACTGCTTGGTGACTAGTAATGCTTCTGTTAGGTAGTTAGAATAGGGAAAAGGAGTCCAAAATGGCAGTGGCTAAAAGACCTGGAAGGGAAAAGCCCGCAAAAATAGAACAAAGGAAGGTCCAAGGACCGGAGTGAGAACCTCAGGTAAAACAAACAATGCTCCTGCCTAAGGCCAATTTGCATAGGACAGGCCCAGGGACAGAGAAACATATAAAAAGAGGAGCCAAAGCCCTCTTCTTCCTCTCTCCCGCGTGATGGGGCGCTCTTATCTTCCCGTCTTTGGATCGACATGCCCTCACACCTCGAAGATGGATTTTCCTGCTATCATCTAAATAAAATAGAGCTGTAACACTCAGCTGTAACACTGATTTATTTAAGAGCTATAACACTGGTCTGCCCAAGACCCAAGATCTGTGACCCACCGAGGGGGCTTCAATGTCCGTCACTCCAAATTTTTGTTGTGACGAGACAAAGAACCGAGGAGCATACACTCGCCTGACACTTCTTTCTCCCCTGTGTAATAGTTAGCTGGCTTAGTATATAATTCTTGTTTTGTTATTCAGATAAAAGAGACTATACTGTCTCAGAGTTTAAGAAACTCAGGGAGAAAAAAATGCCAGGCATGGATACAGAAGATTTTGAGAAATTAAAAGGAAAAGGTAATATAAGTAATTTCTAATTGACTCTGAAAGGGAAAATGGTTGAAAGAGTTTCAGGAATGTGAATCTAGCCCCAGGATAATCAATTATTGCTGCAGGAAGTAAAAGAGTAAAAGGTAAAGGCACTGATGTGTCTTTTTTGTCTTTTTACCACCAATACCCAGACCAGCAGTAGGCACTTGAGAAGTGAGCATTTGACTCTCTGTATTTGTTCTTGAGTTATCAAAAATGTTGAATGGAAAATTATTGATTTCATTTTGGAACCCAGAAATATGTACACCCAATCTGACTGGACGAAGAGCCAGATAACTACTGCACTACCACCTTATGGCAATAGTGATAAATTACAGGCTAAACTTCCACAAAGATGTACCTTCTTGAATGCCAAAGCATCCTTACAAAGATTGTGCTAGCACTTCCCTGCCAGTGTCTCCCCTTCTCCCCAAGGTCTCAGCTAGCAGGGCTCCCACTAAAGCTTCCAAGATGGGCCATTTCCAAGCTGTTCCTCATAATGCAATGGAGGTCTGCAAACTCATTAAAATGCAAAATGGACAGCAGTAGTCTCTATTGTTTAAGTGTGTAGGGTTCTGTCTAACATGACTTCCCTTCCAAGCTCTAAAACAGGTGTTTTAAACTTGGGATCCAAGGAGGGACTTCAGGGGATGCATAAATCCTTTGAAATTGTTTGACAAAGGGTGTAAGCACATGCATATGTGTGTCTTTGCTAAAGACGGGGTCCATATCCTTTGATCGGATTTTCAGCAAGATCTGTAACTGCAGAAAGATTACAAAACCCATCCTCTGGGGTGACACAGGCCAAGGAGACCTCTCTGTATATTTTTAATTTTATTTATTTATTTATTATTTTCGGCAGCACTGGGTCCTTGTTGCTTCAAGAGGGCTTTCTCTAGTTGTGGCGAGCTGGGGCTGCTCTTCGTTGCAGTGCAGAGGCTTCTCGTTGCAGTGGCTTCTGCTGCTGCTGAGGAGCACAGGCTCCAGGGCGAGAGGGCTCAGTGGTTGGGGTGCCGGGGCTTAGCTGCTCTGTGGCACGTGGAATCTTCCCAGACCAGGGATTGAACTCATCCTGCCTGCATTGGCAGGCAGAGTCTTAACCACTAGACCACCAGGGAAGTCTCTAAGATGATCTTAAAAGGAGGACAGGAACTTGTCTAAATAAATGAGACAGAGAAACAAGATGCTATTGAACCGCTCAACATAAAGATTTGATCTCACCCCCTCTTCTCCAACTCTCTGCTCTTCACCCTCCCACCCCACCCCCTCCTTTCTACCACCCACGATGGAGAGTAAGCAGGGGTTCAAACTTCTAGGTTTACAGAAGAAAGGAAGAATTTTATAGCAATGGGGGCCGGGGGTGGGGGAAGGGGGTAGATTAACCGGAATTAGTTTGAGGCAAAGGAATCAGGCAATTCAAGATAACAACAGTTTTTTTTTTTTTTTTTTTCCAGTCCCCTTATTTGTCTACAGATCAGGTGCCTGAGCTCTGCACAGGAAGTTGATAAATGATTTAGTTATGCTTTCCGCTTGGGGAAAGCGCCTGCTTTATCTCTGTGATTGCTTCTTTATTTGGCAACTCACAAACTTATCTGTTTTCCCTAATAAAATTGCCTGGCCCCTCTCCATAATATCAGCAGGGCTCTCTGCTTTTCTCTGGACTTTAATATTGTTTAAACTTCAAACTAATTGGACACTTTCACTTTGCTTTATTTTCCCGTGCTAGACCCAGCCATTGGCAGTTTGGGTTTTAATTGTTTTGCTCCTTCACGAAGTTTCACATGTGAGGCTCCCAAGGATATCTGCATTGTGCCTTTCCCCCCCTACCCCTTCTTTCCTTATGTAAACATCTCTCTTCCTCCCATCCTGGGACAGACACAGCTCTGGATGAGGCAGGATTTACAGCGGTAAATAAGGCTCATGCTGTGTCCTCAGGGACCAGCTTTGCATTTCCTTAGCCAGAGTCGCCAGTGAAAATCATGAAGCTGGACAAGGGTGCCCGGCCCAGGAGCCAGAGGGCTGAACTCCATCTGCTGCTCTGCTTTGCCACGCCATGCACTCTGGAGCAGAGCTTGTCGACCACTGGGAGGAAATGCAAAAGGTACCATATGGGCCAGAAGCAGCCCTTCCCCTAGTGTATAGCTGCTGCTTGCTGGCATGAAGTATATTACCGTCCTGGACACCTACTTAGAAGTCTAGAAACTCAGATTTGGTCTTTCTCTCTGAGTTTCAAATTCTTCATCTGTATAATGAGTGTGTTGGACTCAAGGATCTGTGAGGGCCTTTTTGTTTTAAACACTAATACTAGTACTTGTCAAATTTAACTAAAATGGCTCCATCCGTCCATCCATCTATCCACTCCATCTATTTTAAGAATATGAGCATCCAGGGGGAGGGACGGGGTTAAGGCATTGCAAGACAGAGATGTGACCTGGTGAGACCTTTTTAACCCTAACCCTCATGATCTCGAGGGTATGCTTTGCCTGCCTTTGACAATGATCCTTTCCCTCCCACTGCCAGCCAAGGTATTTATTAATCCATGTCCCACTCCAGTGAGCAACCATCGTGTCATTATAGATGCAATCAATACGGTCAGCACCTGCAGTCAGCCACGCAGCGTGGAGAGGCTGGAGTGTGCGTGGGTTGATCCACTTGCTGCACTGACATAAAATATTACCACAGCCATGAAAGCTAATGAACTTCTCTATCCCAGCCCGACCCTATAAGGAGTGGTGGGTGGTTTTACAATCAAAGAACCAGCAGCCTGAATGAGAAGCAACAAACAATGATAAGTATTGAATCAAATTGACTTTGGGTGCCTGGAGAGGGCATAGAGCCACAGCCAAGCAGGAGGGTGCAGGTGGGGTGCAGAGACGTGAAGTGAGAGATTTCTCATGGGGGAGGGGTCATTCTTCTGGAGGCCCCATCTTGGGTTCTAAAGCAGGCTGGCCAGGGGTTTTCTGCTCTGTTGGGACCCCTTGCTTCCATCTGACTCATTAATTTTCTCTTTTAAACCCAGCCCTCTGCCAAAGAGGATTTGTAATGGCTAGCAATAAAGGTACTGTTAGTCAATCAGTCGTGTTCCACTTTTTACAATCCCATGGACTGTAGCCCACCAGGCTCCTCTGTCCATGGGATTCTCCAGGCAAGAAGACTGGAGTGGGTTGCCATTCCCTTCTCCAGGGGATCTTCCTGACTCAAAGGAATGAATCTCGGTCTCCCATATTGCAGGCAGATTCTTTACCATCTGAGTCCCTAGGGAATAAACTTAAAATAAACCAGAAAGCTGTAAAACCCCACAGTAGGGAGTCCTCATTCATTCATTGTTCGACTCGCTGAAATTAACAGTTCTCTCCATCACACCCAGCAGTGTGCTGGATACGCAGGGTTTTTTTGTTGGTTGCTTTTGTTTTATTTTTATTTATTTATGTTTGCTTGCGCTGGGTCTGTGGCTGTGTGCAGGCTTTCTCTAGTTGTGGTGTTTGGGCTTCTCACTGCAGTGGCTTCCCTCGTTGCAGAGCACAGGCTCTAGAGCACGTGGGTTCAGTAGTTGTGATGCATGGGCTTAACTGCTCTGCGCCATGTGGGATCTTCCTGGACCAGGACCAGGGAGTGGACCTATGTCCCCTGCATTGGCACACAGATTCTTAAACCACTGGACCCCCCAGCAAAGTCCTGGATATTCGGTTTGATCCATCTGGTCTTTGTCATGTAGGAGTTTACAAGGTGATTGAGGTTTAAGATGTATATCGAGAAATTAAGAGTCCCAGACATCAGATGTGGGGACACAGAATGGGCTAAGACACAAAACAAGCTCTGGGGACTCAGAGAGTAAAGAATCCACTTCTAATGCAGGAGCCCGGGGTTCAGTCCGTGGGTCAGGAAGGGCTACTGTAGATGGGGATGGCTACCCACTCCAGTATTCTTGCCTGGAGAATTCCAAGGACAGAGGAGCCTGGCGGGCTACAGAGCATGGGATCTCAAAGAGTCGGATACGATTGAGGGATTAACACATAGTAACATAGTGACAAGAGAGAAAAGATCCAGGTTTTAGTTTTCATTCCACTGTTTCTGACTTAGGCAACCTCAGGGCCTCAATTTTCTCAGCTGTAAAATGGGTAGCTGGGCTAGGTCAATGGTTTCTAGGGAACTTGTTAACACTGCAGATGCCTGAGATCCTTAGAGATTCTGCTTTCAAATATCTGCAGAGGAGGCCAGAGTCTGTACTTTAAATGCTCTGGGACCTCTGTCGTGGGGGTTTCTGATGTTGGGGTCTCTGGACATATTTTTTTAAACTCTAGGGCAAATATCTAAGCTTTTTAAAATTTTCTTTTTTCTGCCTGAGTCTTTAAGTTTGTGGGATGTTAGTTCCCCAAACAGGGATTAAACCCAGGCCCTCAGCAGTGAGAACATGGAGTTCTAACCACTGGACCACCAGGGAATTCTTCTGATATTTTAAATAACAGTTATTCTCTAGATGGAAACATTTCATAGTCCAATGGTAGGCGGAGGGTAATCAGATTGAAAAATAAAAGAGCCAAAGAAGATCGCAAACGGGTGATTTTGGTGTGTGTGGGATTCTAAGAGATGCTTGGCTCAAACCACTCCTTTCAAGATGTGTGAGGGTTGGCTGTTGCCGTGGTTCTGTCCTCCTCCCATGCCCAAGGGGAGAAGCAGTGCTTCTAAAGCTACTGATGCCACCTTGGAGGGACTTCTCAGGTGGTTCAGTGGGTTAAGAATCTGCCTGCAATGCAGGAGATGCAGGTTCGATCCCCAGGTCGGAAGTCCCCTGGAGGAGGGCCTGACAATCCACTCCAGTATTCTTGCCTGGAGAATCCCATGGACAGAGGAGCCTGGCGGGCTACAGTCCATAGTGTTGCAAAGAGTTGGACACGACTGAAGCGACTGAGCATGCACTCACGCCAACTTGGAGGGCAGATACAGAGAGAACAGTGGACAGAAGTATGGGGATTATTGTTTGGATTCACCAGTAGAATCATCTTTTGCCGTTAGGATGGGACCAGTTTTGTTTGTTTGTTTGTTTTGGAAAAGTATTTGAGCATATTATATTTTCATAACATTTAAAAACATTTAGTGAGTACTCAAACTACAGGAACTAAAACTAAAACAGGTATGTAGCTCGATAACACTTAAGAGGTGATCTTTAGTTGAATAAATACAGTTTGCTTTTTTTCCCCAGCCACAAAACTCAGGGTTGACTTGCTTGGTCAGGTGAAGGCAGAAAAGCAAAAAAGTTTTCAGAATGGACAGCACAAATTCCAGTCTTCAAAGTAAATGCATAGTCCATTTTGAAGCATAGGAAAGGTTCATCAAATTCCATTCCAGTGACTCAAGCTGGGATTCCAAGTGCAGTCCCTGGATTGTCCTGGGCATGAAGCAGAAGGCAAGTGTGTGAGCACTCGAGGCTGGGCCTGTGGGAACATGGATGCCCCTCACTGCACAGCAGTGGAAAGCTGAGTGGTAGCTGAACACCAGAAGGGATGTATGATTTTATGCCAAGAAACTAAGGATCTAGAAGACGGACATCCCTGAACTCCTTGAAGGATCTTTATTCTTGGTGACAGTCTAGGGAATCCTCTCCTGGTCTGGAATCTGACAAAGAAAACAGGTGCAGGCCTCGGTGGTGACTGGCCATGGGTTAGGAGGTGGTTCATTCGCCCAGAGTGGTGGCATCCTCTTATTAGCGAGACCCTGCTGGCACTCCTGGGATAGCATCACCTGTCATCCATCATGGTTTAAGGAGTGAGGCTTCTAGAACTGGGTCGGGGCTGATGGACAGTCACAAGCTCCCTTCTGGATCCAGATCTTAATGAAAGAAGGATTCACTGAGGAAGCAAATCGTGATTTGGAAGTCAGAGTCCGGGCTGGCTTTGTGGGCAGGGAAGTTGGGCAGTTGCACAGAACCTGAGGTTCAGACAGGCCCCAGGCTTGGTTTAATGTGCTGCTGTTGCCATCTTGAAATTCTTAATCTTTCCTTCTTTAAACTTGTGTTTCGGCTTCACGAGCACAGAATCCCACTGGACCCATGATGCATGGGAGCTGAGTGAGATGAGACATGAAGCAAGTACGAGGGAAGCAGTAGGGCGGCTTCAGGACAGCCTGAAGAGGCCATGCTTTCCAGAGAGCCAGAGCTTGCTTTGGACACAGAAAGAAGGCAACGATGTCCTAAGAACCACGAATGACCAAGGAGCTCCTTCAAACTCGATTCACTCATGCTTCATGCTACCTCCCTGTATTCTCAATCACTTACACTGACATAGAATGAAGGAGAAGAGAGGGTAACTCAATAGCTTTTTCCCTCTCAGCACTTTCTTACTTATTTGTAAGTCAAAGGCAGAGAGTTTTGGTAGAATGTGGATGAATCAAGAAGCAAACAATTTCGGAACTTCCCTGGTGGCCCAGTGGTTAAGACTCTTCGCTCCCAATGAGGGGACCTGGGTTAGATCCCTGTCAGGGAACTAGATCCCACAGGCCATAACTAAGAGCCCACATATCATCCTACTGTGAGGCATGGCGTGCTCAGTCATGTCAGACTCTTTGTGACCCCATGGACTGTAGCCTGCCAGGCTCCTCTGTCCATGGAATTCTCCAGGTGAGAATACTGGAGTGGGTTGCCTTTTCCTACTTCTAGGGGATCTTCCTGACTCAGGGATTGAACCCATGTCTCTTGCGTCTCCTTCACTGGCAGGCGGATTCTTTACCACTGGGCCACCTGGGAATCCCCAAAAGCCCACGTGTCATAATTTAAAAAAAAAAATCCTGCATGCTGCAAGGAAGATCTCATGTGCCACAACTAAGACCTGGTGCAGCCAAATAAATTTTAAAAAAGGAAAAAGAAGCAAGCAATTTAAAGTATGTGGTTAATTTTGTGGGGGCATTTCCACTGTTCTGCTATGAACTATATACTCATACATTCAGGAGCTACAAAATAAGAATTCTGTAATTTTGTGATTCTGCATATGAAATAAGTGTTCTTATATTTGCTTTCAAAACTGCCATCGGATAATGTAAAGATGAATGGTTAAATTTATGCTAATAGTGAACATTTAAAATTTTTCTTTGCTTAGATTGACATTAAATAACAAGTAAACAACACCATGCCAAGTCAAGAGACCCCAGAAGAAAGGAAAGAGGTATATATTTTAATACTTTCAAGGACATTTTTTCCTGCTTTTTGACCAAAGGAGCTGTATTTTCATTTTGCACTGAACCCAGCAAATTATGTAATTGGCTCTGGGTAGATGACACCTCCTGTTCTGGAAGGTGCTTTTCTGGGCCAGAAGAGCAGCTGGGCTCAGAGGACCTCTCTGTAGTAAGATTTAATGAGCGTGTCTTCCTGGAGTTATGGTCACTGATGTTTGAAGCACTGGTGTCTCAGTTCTACTTATATTAATTTCTGTCCTCAGCTGGCAGCTTGCCTCTTCTCCCCAACAAGAGCCCTTTCTGCAGCATCAGTGGTGTACCTGCTGTCATAGACATTCTGATCAAAAAAGGAGCAAATCTGGTTTTATTGCATCTTGTTCCCCCGACCCACCTCCATAATTCATGTTCTTAAACTCTCCGCTCATAAGTTCTCAGTTCCTCTGCAGCCAAGGGCCCTCGCTCTCCCTACCTCCATTCATCCTCCTGCAGAGCCGGGCCTCTCTGCCTGTCCAAGTCATTAAGGACTTGGGCTTCCACTGCAAGGCTGTGCATCCATTTTCAAAGTGTACTTTGATGGGACGCTGTGTCCAGAGTTCAGTGTCCAACTTCTTGGCACTTCCAGCTTAGGCCTAGCTGACACCTCATCGCTCAGTTTGGATTGGAAGTGGACTCTGTTTCCCAGCCATTCTTCATATCGTGTGGGATGTAGCTGCTGTCTCTCCTCTCTGAATTTTCACTGTCACACCTTGCTCATCACTGCAGGGCAATTATTTAAAACGAGAGTTTCATCTGCTTTGTGCACTAGAGATTCTTCGTAGGGCTTCCTGAGATTTGTGATAGTATTCGATTCAATTACTGAGCCCAGTATTTCATACATTCCCATCTTCTCCTGCTCAAGCAATAACAGTTCCCCAGCCGCTGAAGCCTGTACGTCTTTTTTTCTAGGACTTAATTGGGAACAGGCACCATCTTCACTTTATTTAAATTATCTTTATCAGAGAGTCTTCCCCACCTCTGGAGGTTTTGTAAAATTAGTAGTCAGAATGTGTGACCTTTCCAAAGAGTTCCAGCTTTCCAATGAATTCATCACAGTCTGCTCTTTTTCACTTCCCAAAACAGCAAGTACGTTTCCTGTGTATATGAATTATTTCTTCAAGTCGTCTCATTGTATCTTTAAGGACAGATACTTCCCTAGGAAAAGTGTTGTTTTTCTTTTTGAGAAGGGGGAGGCCCGATTTCTCTAAATGATAGTCTTTTCTGTTTTGATGTTCTGTTCTTAACTGGATAATTTTTATTTTGGAAACTTCACACCTACAGAAAGATTGAGAGATTAGTGTACTGAACATCCTATGTACTCCTCAGCAAGATTCACTAATTGTTAACATTTTACCACATTTTCCTTTTCTTTGTGTGTGAGATATACTTTTTTGGCTCAATAATTTGGAAGCAAATTACAGATATGACATGCCATCCCTAAATATTTCAGATCTATCTCCTGTAAATAAAAATATTTTCTGACATTAACTATAATGCCATGTTCACATCTCATAAAATTAACAAGTCCAAAATTTAAAATATAACTTAACATTAAGTTCTCCTTATTTCACCCCAGAATGAATCTGATAACTTAAAATCATTTCATTCTTCCAAGATCATTTGAAACTACTGTGCAATCTGTTAATTCAATCGCTTGATACCTTCTACTCTTCATGGAAAGGAGTGTTCCTCCCAAAAGAAACTGTCAAATGCACCACTCCCAAGCAGCCAGTAAAAATTCTATATTCCCAGGGCACATTACAAAAATCCAGCTTGGGACTATCTTGGTGGTCCGGTGGTTGGGAATCCGCCTGCCACTGGGGGGATGTGGATTCATTCCTGGTCTGGGAAAATCCTACATGCCACAGGGTAACTAGGCTCGTGTGCCACAACTGCTGAGCCCACACGCCCAGAACCTGTGCTCTGCAACCAGAGAAACCACCGCAATGAGAAGCCTATGCACTGCAACTAGAGAGTAGCCGCCCACTCGCTGCAACTAGAGAAAAGCCAGTGCAAAGAAATGAAGACCCAGTGTAGCCAATTAAAAAAATATTTTTTAAAAAAACTATTAAAAAAATCCTACTTGGCCAGAGTTTCTCAAGCACAGTGGCCAGTAGCATCTTGCCATAGCAACTTAGGAATTCTTCACTGCTGTCAGACACCAACTGCTCTTCCGAATTTAATTCTTGATCGTATTCTAAAGAACCAACGCTTCCAAATTCAAGTTCCCAGACTCTTTCAACACATGTAAGTCCTTTTTAGGCATTTCTATTCTAACCATAGACTCAATTTCTGTATCAGGTGATGTTCCTCACCTAATTTCTCTCTTTTTTTTTCCATTTTGAGTATCATTTGGGTTGATTTTCTAGTAATTTCTTCAAGAGGAGTTCATAAGAATAATCTTCTCTAAATTCTGCAAGTCCAGAAAGGTTTGATTTTCCATTTTTCAAATAGAAAAGTGAAGTGAAAGGAGCTCAGTGGTGTCTGACTCTTTGCAACACCATGGACTATACAGTCCATAGAATTCTCCAGGCCAGAATACTGGAGTGGGTAGCCTATCCCTTCTCCAGTGGATCTTCCCGACCCAGGAATTGAACTGGGGTTTCCTGCATTGCAGGTGGATTCTTCACCAACTGAGCTATCAGGGAAGCCCTTTCAAATAGAAAGCTAGGCATAGCAATTTTAGATCACACATTCTATCCTTTTGAGGAATTTTAGGATTTGTTCCACTGTCTCCTAACATTGAATGTTGATTTAAAGAAGTCTGAAGTCAATGTTGGGTTTTTTTGGTCTTTTTTGCTGAACTGCCCCAAATAATCTTTATCTATGAAGTCCAGTAATTTTGCTAGGCTATGTCTTAGTGGTGAGAATCCTTATTAATTTTTCCCGGAATCAGCTGCCCCCTTTTAATAGCTAGATTCAAATTGTCTTTGATTTCTGAAGTCTTAATGAATTGCATCTTAAAATATTTGTTCAATTAATTGTTCAATTTGCTCAAAACTAAACATTTGTTCAATTTTGGGGGTTTTTCTGGTCTTTTTTTTTTGGTAGTATTCTTGCATTTTTTAATCAAGGTATAATTATGTACAAGAAACTGCACAGATTTAAGTATATGATTTGATGGATAAGTTTGAATATATCTATATTCCCATGAAACCATTGCCACAATCAAAGAGTGGACACATTCATCACCCCCGAATCTTCTCTGTACCATTTATTTATTTGTTTAAAAATATTTACTTGGCTGCAGAGGATCTTCGATCTTCAATGTGCCATGCATGGTCATTAGTTGTGGCATGTGAACCCTTAATCGCAGCTTGTGGGATCTAGTTCCCTGACCAGGGATCGAACCTGGGCCCACCGAATTGGGAGCATGGTGTCTTAGCCACTAGACCACCACAACATCCCCTTGTACCCTTTATAATCCATCTATATGTCCTTTCTTGCTGTTCTTATCATTGCCATGTGCTATTGATCTGCTTTCTATCACTTTAGTGTGCATTTTTTAAGATTTTATGTAAGTGGTATCACACAGTATGTACTCTTTTGAGGGGGGTCTGGCTTTTATAATTATTGCAATTCACCTATGCTGTGGCATGGATGTGTAGAAGTAGGGCAAACAGACATCCTTGCCTGAACTTCAGTGGGAATTTTTCCTCGAATCCTTCAGATAATTCTTTCTCCATCTCATACCCTCTCCCTTGGCCTCCACTGGCAACTTCTTCACACACATGCACTTCTCATTCAGCTGAAGACTCAAGAGGGCCCTGACACATCCCTAGCACCCTCTCCCTCTCTCTGTAGCTTGTTTCCCTCTGAAAGCTTTCTCTGAAAACTCTAGACCCCTTAGCCTCTCAGGTCTTCCAGCTCCTTCCACTGAACTGGGACACCACCAGGCCATGATCGGGTCACCCCTACCCCGCCCGTGTAAAGACCTAAAAACCCTCTCTCAGAGTAATCTGGGACAATTGTAGGGCTGGCCCATTTATTCCCTCTCAGGGACCCCTGAACATCACTGAAAGATACCCAATTTTTGTTAAATGTTAATGTATTTATTTGATTAAGCCAGGTCTTAGTCGCCACACACAGGACCAAGTTCTCTGACCAGGATCGAACCTGGACTGCCTGCATTGGGAGCATGGATTTGTAGCCGCTGGACCACCAGGGAAGTTCCAAAATGCTTTGTCTGCTTTTCCAGCTTGTTTTTTTTTTTTTTTCCCTTCAGACAGAGGGTAAATCTGCTCCTTTATTATCCTATCTTGTTCAGAAGCGGAAGTCACCATTATTTAGAATTTTGATGAATAAACTGTGAGTGAGGAGTGTTTTTTCTTCACACTTGCAAGAGCTTACGCAGGAAGTTAGGTTCCAAGGCAGTAAGTATTTTCCTTATCACTCAGGAATGTAAGTGAGTCTTTCCTTCTCTGTAGACAATCGACACAGACTGCCAAGTTCTGGTCCTAAAGCAAAACTTCTCTCCTCATTTTCACACGGAGAGTTTCCTGCAACACAACTCGACCGTGGGACTCCTCACACCACCCCTGCTCCTTCCTCCCTCAGGACCAAACTAGACCCAGGGAAGCTCCAGTTCCTGGTCTGGGCACCCAACTCTCACTCTTATAAGTATTGGATTCAGGTTTTAAATCTTGAGGTTTGCCCCTCACCTTGCATAAATGTACTTTGCAGGGCTCCCCTGGCAGTCCAGTAGTTAAGATTCCACACTTTCACTGCAGTGGACACGGGTTCAATACCTGATTGGTGAACTGAAATTCCACATGCTGCAGTGCATGACCAAAAAGTAAAAAAAAAAAAAAAAAAAAAAAAAAAATAAGTTTTTTTTAAAAGTGTACTTTGTAAACTCTCTGAGATCTTCTGCATCTCCATTCTTTCCTCTTCATTCCCTTGCTCCTGATCAATTTCTACATCTTTTGACTTCTCTTTCCACCTATTTAGCTTTAACTGTCTTATAATTTTAACAAAGTTAGGGTTTATCTGGTGGCTCCAATGGTAGAGAATCTACCTGCAATGTGAAGACTGGGGTTCAGTCCCTGGGTTGAGAAGATCCCTTGGAGATGGGAATGGCAACCCACTCCAGTATTGGGATGGCTACAGTATCCTGGAGGGCTACAGTCCTTGGGGTCACAAAAACAGTCGGACACAACTGAGCAACTAACTAACACACAAAGAGTTGAATTTCTGTTTCTCATTCTTTTAGGTGATTTCCAGGAGAAGAACAGGAAAGCGTGAACTTGAGGCATCATCTTCAAAGTGGAAGGTAGGAATTCTGCAGTTGCTGTTGCTGTTTTTGTATATAATTTTTGCATCCTCATTAAGCCTGACACAGTATCTAATCTCTCACACTCTATAAAGGTTTAACGCATGACTACTAAATACAGCAATGCCCCATAACCTGGGTCTACATATTGAGGCAGACTATGGCTTCCTTTCCACCTGGGATGCATGGAGATCTTTCCTCTATTGAGTCTGAGGCTTCTCACACATTGATAGAGCTGATGAACGTCCAAGTCCATGAGGCTATCTGAAGTCTGTCTTCCAACAGTCTGGGCTTGTGAGTTGGACAAACCTGAGCTTGAAGCTCAGCTACAACATTTACTACTTGTTGGATCTTGTATTCACCAGTATTCTCCAGAGAAATAGAACCAATAGGACAGATCTAGTGAGACAAATAGATATAGATACTAGATAGTGGTGGTGGTGGTTTAGTTGCTAAGTTGTGTCCAACCCTTACAACCCATGGACTGTAGCCCGCCAGGCTCCTCTGTCCACAGGACTTCCCAGGCATGGATACTGGAGTGGGTTGCCATGCCCTCCTCCAGGGGATCTTCCCAACCCAGGGATCGATCCCATGTCTCCTGCATTGCAGGTGGATTCTTTATCACTGAGCCATCAGGGAAGCCCATAGATACTAGATATAGATAGATATAGAGATACAGAGAGAGGATGGAGGTGTATCAGATATAGATGCTATTTATCTATCTAACTACATCAATTTTCTGTCTATATTATCTACCTTTCTATCATTCGGAAAGGGAGTTTAAGGAATTGGGTCTTGTGATTCTGGAGGCTGGCAAGTCCAAAATCTTTGGGGCAGGCTGGAAATTCAGGCATGAACTGATGTTGCAGTCTTGGCCTTGAAGGAAGCTGAGAAGCAGAATCCTTTCTGGAAGTGGTGGAAGGGAGGGAGGAAGAAGATGGACCTCAGTCTTTTCTCTTAGTCCTTATCTGACTGGATGAGGTTCAGATACCTTTGAGCTTTACTCAATTGATTTAAATACTAATCACATCTTTTAAAAATACCTTCAAGGCAACATCTAGATTGGTGTTTGACCAAACAACTGAGCAGCACAGCCTAGCTAACTTGATATATGAAATTAACCAGCACAGACCTTGAGTAACATATTCAGCCTCATCGAGTCTCAGTGTTCTCATCTGTGAAATGGGAATATTATCATACTTTTCTCGGAGGACCATTGTGAAAATAAGACTGAATATGTAAACCACCTAACATAGCCTCTGGCAAATTGTGGACACTTAATAAATGAAAGCTACTCCTGTTGTGCCTAGATGATATACCTAATATGGTTTCCTGGAATCTGGTCCACTCTTTTCCATGTCCTTCCACCTCCTTCTGTATTATAAGAAAGTTTCAAAAACTGCTTTGGGCTCTCTTGCAGCTAGAGTTTAGGCTGAGATACACTGAGGAAAGATTTGGAAGGAGGAAGCAAGCAAGATGTGCCAGCCACTGCTAGATGCCAAGTTCCAGTTACTGGTCACCAGTTTCATGGGTTTATACATGGTGACAGCCATAGCAAATGACTGCAGTTGCCTGACCTCTGGCTTGCAACTGTGGAGGTGTGACTTCGAACTGTTAGTGACCCCCGACTCCTGTTCCTCCTACAAGCATCTAATTGATTAGATATAGATATATATTTTTAAATTATTTATTTATTCACTTTTAGCTGCAGCCGGTCTTCGTTACTGTGAGGGCCTTTCTCTCTCTTTCTGTAGTCGTGGTGAGAGAGGACTGCTCTCCGGGTATGGTGGGCGGGCTTCTCATTGCCATGGCTTCTCTTGCTGTGGAGTGCAGGATCAAGAGCACGTGGGCTTCAGCAGTTGTGGCTGGTGGGTCAGCAGTTCTGGGCTCTAGAGCATAAGCTCAATAGTTGTGGCACGTGGGCTTAGCTGCTCCGAGGCATGTGGGATCTTCCTGGACCAGGGATCAAACCCACATCTCCTGCATTGGCAGGGAGATGCTTTACCACTGAGCTACCAGGGAAGCCCCCTAATTGCTCATATTAAGTTGAACTGCTTTGGGCTTGAAACACCTAGAGTGGTTTCTGTTAGAAGACCCCACTGAAGGTCACTTCACCATGTCGTCCTCTCTGCATCCTGGCGGCTCTGCAGGCTGGCACTCTACCCACCAGGTCTGGCAAGGTTCTCTGGTGCGTCCTCAGTGGGCCCTGTCAGAGAGAGACAAGGCCCTGTAATCAGAGTTGTCATGATGACGTGGGAATCAGAGAAAGCATCGGCAACAGCCGACCCAACCCAGGGCATTTGATTGGCTGCACTGGTCCCCTCGCTTTGCGTTGAGATTTCAGTGTAGACAGAGAGTCCCACTAACTGGAATCTTCCATTAACAGGATGTTCTTCTTCTGGATGTCGCTCAGCCCAGAGCTGGGCATCTGTCCTCAGCAGCCAGATTTTATTGCATTGTAGTATTTATAGCTATAAACACTTGGGCATATTTAAAGAAACATCTCCTTCAAAAATAAAAATAAGAGAACCCCACCCATGTTTCCCAAATGAGGACAGAGCCCACAGATCCTTCATTATGAGTAGTATAAGTGGTCTCTTGACCTCCCCTACCCTCCTCCCCATGGCAGTTGGGTTTTGGGGGTGATATAAAAGAGTAAATTATAGAACAATCCTTAGCGTGCTGGGTGAGAACCACAGACACACTGTGGGTTGCTGGGTGCTGACTTCATAATGAGCCCAAAGTTGAGGGTTAAGAAAACAGGGAGAGACAAAGGACCAGGGAACATGAAGACAGACAGGTTGTGACTGCTGAAGGCAGGAAGGGCTTGCAGAGGGGAGATGCTCAAGGGTTTTCATAAAACCCTTTTACCTTCATCAAGTGCCTGCTGTGTACATTCCATTTATGATATTTAATCCTCCCAATCCTGCAAGGTAGGATTATTAGTCCCATTTTACTTATGAAGAAACTGAGGTTTAGAGAGATTAAGAGATGTCCACCAACACCTCGGTGGAAGCACAATTAGTCTGAGCCTAGAGCAAGGCTTATAAACACTGCGCTACATCATTGACCCTGAGGATGCTTAGAAGTGTTATACCAAGAGGGGATCAAAACCCATTAGGAAAATAACAAGTTGAGAAAATTCTCAGTTAACTGAAACAAAATAAGCTGGATGCTTTGTCTGTTTTCGTTGCAGGGCTTATCAGAGCCTTTAACATGCTATTGAAACTGATGGAGAGATACACCATTGAGAGATGGCCAGGAAGGAAGAAGAAAAAGTCTTGTTTTCACACACAGTTCATAGAGCAATATAATTGCAATTACCTAAGAAAACATTCTACATCCAACCCCAGGCAGAATACCAAGCAACAGAAATGGAGAAAAATGTGTGTGTCCAGCAGCGGACAGCTTTTCAGTGCAGGCAAGAATAAATACATACACACAGTGAGCAGACCACACACTGGGGAGAGACCTCTTGGCTAAACTGGTTATCATTAGGTGAGGTACACCAATGCACTTGTAATTTGTGTTTATTTTTATTTTTTGTCCTTATGATAGAAACATCTGCTGTTTTTATACTGCTTCAGACGGAGCTGGCTACATAAGCAAAATGAAAATGCAGGGCTTCTTGTTCAAAACGCAGGGAGGAAAATGCCAGTTAAAGTACAAAAATAGTGAGCTTTTTTCTTTGTTCTGTGGTTTCTCAGCTAATCGTGGTGGGGTTTATGAGCTTTTTACAGTCCTTCTAGGTAAAGAAAAATGAAGGTTTTAAACTTTGAGCATGAATTTTTACTGTTCTTTATATTGTGCAATGCCAAGTTTAAATGTAGTCTCTGAAACAAGGAGCAGGGCTTCTCTGAGCACAAGACTCCATGCGGCTGTCCAGATAGTGTGCCCATGAAGCCACCCTCGGCTGGTGAACAAGAAGAAACACTTTTGCTTTACAAGTTTAGAGCCACTGGTTTTATGCACCTCAGACAGTACTATTGGATTTCTGACATTTACAGCATTTCTCCTGTGGGGAGTTATGGCACATTTTTGACCGACAGAATCCACCTTTGAAAGACGATAATGGCCACTTCATTAGAGAGAGAGGAGTCAGCAAGAAAAATGTTTCCCTTGCACTTTTCCAAGCTGTAAATGTCACTGCTCATTGCAAGGAAATGTTTCCAGGGCCAGAGCTGATAAACCCATCAGGCAGCCTCAGGTGAAGGTATTTCATAAACATGTTCGAAACTTGCTGGGCGGCCTCAGGGCTGAATGGACTGCAGGAGAGGCTGAGAAATGGTTTCCTTGAGGAAGAACAAACTAGGGTGGAGGCAGGGGAACTGGACATCCCCTGGGAGAGCCTGATGTCTCTAGAGGCTGCCCTGGGCCAAGTTAAGTTTCTTGTCCATCACTTCTTGGAGGCAGGCCTGTGTTTACTGATCCTGTGGGTTGCAGCCTCTCAAACCAGCTCCAATCTCTCATTAGTTGGGGGCACCACGCTGACTAACCTCCAGACCTGCGGACCCATGGACAGTGCCGTGGGTCCTGGGTGGCAGGACTTGTTTCTTCTGACTTGGTGTTCTCTGATTGCCGCTGTTTCTGTCGCCTCCACTCAGACCTGTTTTTGGTATAGACATTCCAGCTGCCACTTGGGGCTGTGGGCTGTCTACTTTCCCAAGATCTTTCATTTTTCCTGGCTGCCTCGGTGGTGGGGATGGTCATGCCAAAGCCCCTGTATCTGGTGAAGGATCTCCTGCCGTTTCTGTCTGTCTGCATCCCTCTGTGGTTGATGACCCAAAGCCCTCTGATGACAGTATTCTTAAAAAAATAAAAATAATACAAATATCTTGGGTTTCACCCCCCTACCCCAACCAGGGGCTTCCCTGGTGGTCTAGTGGTTAAGAATTGGCCTGCCAATGCAGGGAACATAGGTTTGATCCCCGGTCAGGAAAGATCCCACATGCCCAGGGCAACTAGACCTGTGTACTGCCAACTACAGAGCCCGTGTGCCCTAAAGCCTGGCTCTGCAACAGGAGAAGCCACCGCAATGAGAAGCCCGGACATTGCAACTGGAGAGCAGCCCCCTGCTCATCACAACCAGAGAGAAAGCCCACGTGAAGCAATGAAGACCCAGCACAGCCAAGTAATTAATTTGTGAAACGCTCCCTTGGAACCAGAGGGCCCCAGAAGGGCTCATATGGCTAAAAGTGCCATGTGAGCAGCCCGATCTTTAGCCGTTCTTTTGTTTGAGCTTCCCTAAGGGCCTCTGCAGAAACTTCCGGATGTTGTTCTGTATGTCTGCGTCTGTTCCGTATGTCGTTCACCCAGTGGTCTGCCATGGGCTTTCGTATTATATTCTTGGTCAGGTGTTGAGATGATCTGGAAAGGCTATCCATCAGGCTATCACTGAGAGGGCTGGTCCTCAGGCATCACCTGGTCCACTGCACCCACCTGGAAGACCTCCGCTGGTGGGTAGAGCAACCCCACTTCCCCTGCCATGCCAGATATGGTGCAAGTATGATGTCATATGCCTTAGACAGAATGAATGTTCCCGTCCACTTTGCTTGTTCACAAAATGAGTACTTATGATTCTCATGACATCTTGTCAATGAAAAAAAGTAATCAGTATTTAATCTAAGAGAGAGATGGAAAATTTTGTTCAAACCAACCTGAGGATTATAACCAGACAGTCTTTCAGAGAGCTCTGGGCACTGAAGGCACAGGTCTATGAATTTCTGAGAGGGTCATACATCAAAGTAACATTGACAGTTTATACTGTCAACAAGGTGAGTCATAGGCCATCATGACGTGACCCTTTACAGGACTGAGAAAGAATGCCATTGCCTAACGAGTTACCTTGCTGACGCCAGGAGAAAATTGCTTTTTTTTTTTTTTTGGCAAGCACACATTCCTGTTTCTTCTAAGAGGATTTAGTTAACATATAACACAGATGCACAATGTACACTAAAGGGGAGCCAGAGTGGCTCCATTGGCAGAGTGGCTTCAAATTTATATTAAATTTTTCTGCTTTAAAAGTATTGGGTTGGCCAAAAAGTTCATTCAGGTTTTTCCAACGATCTTATGGAAAAGACTTTTTGGTCAACTTGATAATTTTACTTCACCAATCTTTTTTTTGTTGTTTTCTCAGACTTTAAAAAAATTTTTAATTTATTTATTTTAAATGGAGGCTAATTACTTTACAATATTGTAGTGATTTTTGCCATCCATTGACATGAATCAGCATGGGTGTACCTGTGTTCCCCATCCTGAACCCCCTCCCACCTCCCTCCCCCTCCCATCCCTCAGGGTCGTCCCAGTGCACCAGCCCTGAGCACCCTGTCTCATGCATCGAACCTGGACTAGCAATCTGTTTCATATACGGAAATGTATATGTTTCAACGCTGTTCTCTCAAATCATCCCAACCTCACCTTCTCCCATAGAGTCCAAAAGTCTGTTCTTTATTTCTGTGTCTCTTTTGCTGTGTTGCATATAGGGTCATCGTTACCATCTTTCTAAATCCCATATATATGTGTTAATATACTGTATTGGTGTTTTTCTTTCTGACTTACTTCACTCTGTATAATAGGCTCCAGTTTCATCCACCTCATTAGAACTGATTCAAATGCATTCTTTTTAATAGCTGAGTAATATTCCATTGTGTATATGTACCACAGCTTTCTTATCCATTCGTCTGCCGATAGATATCTAAGTTGCTTCCATGTCCTAGCTATTGTAAACAGTGCTGCGATGAACATTGGGGTACATGTGTCTCTTTCAATTCTGTTTTTTTAAGACTTTTTAAAAAATGTATTTCCATTTTTTAAAACATCTTTATTGAATCTGTTACAATATTGCTTGTTTTATGTTTTGGTTTCTTGGCCATGAGGCATGTGGGATCTTACATCCCCCCAATCAGGGATTGAACCTGCAGTCCCTGCATTGGAAGGTGAAGTCTTAACCACTGCACTGCCAGGGAAGTCCCACTATATCAACCTTTACGAGGCTTCTGTGACTTTCCATATTTCTGGTGAATACATCTGAAAAGATGATGTGGTGGACACAGGTCACTCGGCAAGAGTGGGCTTCCCTGAGCTTGGAGGCCAGGCCTGGCTGGCTTCAGTGTTTCCTTGCTTCTGGCTATCGTTCTGAGCTCTAACTTTCTGAAAGCAGGTCCTGGTCGAGCACCACAGTGTTGGCTGTAGGTCTAACTGCTGGTTTCCCAAGGGTTGAGGGTTTTATTAACTAGCAAATGCACACATACACACGTTCATATACACACAGTGATGGGGAAAGTCACTCAGTCATGTCAGACTCTTTGCAACCCCATGGACTGTAGTCCATGGAATTCTCCAGGCCAGAATACTGGAGTGGGTAGCCTTTCCCTTCTCCAGGGGATCTTCCCAACCAAGGGATTGAACCCATGTCTTCCGCATTGCAGGCGGATTCTTTACCAGCTGAGCCACAAGAGAAGCCCTCATATATACACATAGAAGCACAAAATATAGTTTAAAGAGAAATCTTTACGATCTGAGCACAACTTTTTGAATATCCTTCATGGTAGTAACTCTTTACCTCTGAAAGTATATTTGATTTCTGGAAATGGACGAAGATCATTTGGAGTCTGTGATACATATTGTGATTCACGATAAGAAATAAATACTTGGTCTCGTCCCCGGTCCCTGACACAAGGCTCCTAAAGTCCTTGTAAGGTCCTCAGTGGTAAGAGCACTGGGACATCTTTTGTTCTAACGAGGCAATTCTGGGTGGGCTCCTGAGCGGGGGCCAGTCACCAGAAAGACCAAGCCATGATTCGAAGCTTGGCAATTTCAGCACCCCTCCCACTTCTCTAGAGAGGGAAGAGGGGCTAGAAATGGAGTTAATAATGACTGTGCTTACGTGAGGAAACTGCCATAAAATCTTGATAGCATGGGGTTAGGATAGCTTCCAGGCACATGAACTCATCTGCGTGCTGGGAGAGTGCCACACCCCAAGTCCATGGAAGCAGAAGATTCCTGTACCCAGGACTCTGCCAGACTTTGCCTTATGTATCCCTTCCTCTGGTTGTTCACCTATATCCTTCATCATACACTTTACTGAATTGGTAAATGTGAGAAAATGTTTCCCTGAGCTCTCTGAGCTGCTCTAGCAAGTAAACTGAACGCAAGGAGGGGTCACAGGAAAAACCTCTGAAATGTAGCCAACCTGGATAGAATCTGTGGGTAGCCTGGGGCCCTACTACTTATGAGTGGCATCTGAACTGTGGGGTAATCTTGTAGGACTAACCCCTTAACCTGTGAGATCTCAAGCAATGTCCAGGCAGATGGTATCAGAATTGAGTTACACTGATAGAACTCCCAGCTGATGTCAGAGACTTGCTTGGTGAACAGAAAAAAACACACATTTGGTGACCAGACGTGTCAGAAATGAGGTAGTCTGTGCCAAAGTAAAGGAGAAAAACACAGCAAGAGAAAGGCTCGGATTTTTCCAACATAGAACATGCTAGTTTAGCGGGCTGTGAATTTACGCGGTGGATAAACTGGTAAAATGTGCAATCATGGTGGGGCAGGAATGACAGAATGAAGGCATGCATATATAGATGTATTAATATGTTCTACTGCCACCCTGAGCCCAGAATTCTGCCTGGTACTGCAGTCGTGGGCCTTTGCTCATATGTGTGCAAAGGTCGTGTGTCCTTTGGCCACACTACAGGTGGATACTATCATCACCATTTTCCAGGGGAAGAAACCAAGGTTTTAAAAAAATCCTCCATGACTTAGTGGTAAAATTCAAACTGGAATCTAATGAGAGCTTTTTGAAGTTAAAATTTGAAAGAAACAGAAAGAAGAACATCGTGGTTACAAAGCAATGGGATGATTTTCTAATTTGGCTCCAAGAACTGGCTCTGCAGATTATTTTAAACCAATGAATCTGAAAATCTTTTCAGAGACGGCAGCAGCATCATAATAAAATTAAAGCTCCCAAGGAAACCAGTGTGATGGGAACAAATACCTCCCTAGCCTGCCTCTACATTATTTTTGCCTGAAGTCAGAGAATTTCCTAGTCTCACCTCAGATACAGGTCTTTAGAACCCGGGATCTTGGCACCAGAACAAGCCCTGGAGACATTTATCAGCACCCTCATTCTAGGTAGGTGAAGTTCGGCTCCAGAAAGAGGGAGTTACTTGCTCAAGCTCACTCGGTGAACTGACACCCATGTGGCAGACAACTGGCAGAGTTATCTCCCCGCTGCACACTGCTTCCTCCCAACTGTGCCCACCCCCACTGATACATCTCCCTAATAACAACAGTTAACTTAAAAACAAAAACAAAACTCTGTGTCAGACACTAAAAAGTGCATTATCTTATCAAGCCTTCACGGAAACATTATGGGTGAGAAGTGTCATTCCCATTCCGCAGACAGTAAAACCAAGGTCCCCAGAAATCTAATGATAGGATCAGGAAATTGAGGCTCTAGGATTTGAATCCAGGTCTGCCCACCTCCAGGTCCCATGCATTTAACCACACTGCCTCGTTTTGCCCCAGATCCTTCTCTAAGCTTCTTCTTGTGTCCCTGAGGAACCCCGGGGAAAAGAAGGCACATTCCACTTCAAGTCACTCTCCCTCCTGCCAGTCACTTCCCTTCTTTTCGTGTTTATCAACACAAAATAGCCTGTCGCCTCGGCGCGTTTGTTTTGCTGGAGGCCTGCTTTCTTCCCTGGGAACCCGGAGGAACAATGCGCGGTGGCCACGCCCCCGGGGCCCCGCCCCCATCCTGGACCGCTTCCTCAGCTTCCCCTGCTCACGCTTGACCCCGGCAGAGACTGCGTCGGAGGCCCCTCCAGCTCGCCTACCAAGTGCGTCAATCACTTGTTTACTTGCTTTTCCTGCCTGGCCCTGGGGGTTCCGCTGGCTATTTCTTCCCTCTAGGGGTTCTCCTGAGGTGAGCTTTGATCTTCAGATTGGAAAGGGCAACAGGAAGATGGTGAGAGATGCGAGGAGTCTTGTCAGCATCTGACTCATTCTGTGAAGAAGGAAAAAAAAAAAAAAAATCCTCTCTTAAAGCAACTTGAGGATGCTGGTGAGAACTGTGGATCCCTGCCAGTGCCAGGATGGAGGTCTTCCTTTTCTCTGGGACAAAGTTGTAAAAGGGATTAAAATTTCCGCAAGTCCGAAGCAAATTCCCCCACGCCTTTCTAAACAGCTACCCGTGTAATTGACTAAGTAATAAACTAGTGCGCAGTCTTTCCACACAAAGCCACGACTGCAGACCCCCTTCCCCACCACTGGGGGGAGATGTTTTTAGGTGTGGTCTTCTCTTGGACAAGACTGCTTATAAAAACCACGAGCGGATGGGTCTGATTTGAGAGGTGGCATGGAAACTCCTCTGGGATACTGCCTGAAATCCAAGCCATCAGACAGCTATTTTTTAAAAAGCTTTATTTATTTGGCTGCATCGCGTCTTAGGTGCAGTGCGTGAGGTCTTCGTTGTGGCATGTGGAATCTCTCTAGTTGTGGTAGGTGGTCTCCAGGGCACTTGGGCTCAGTAGTTGCAGGGTGTAGGTTTAGTTGCCCTGTGGCATGTGGGGTCTTAGTTCCCAGGCCAGGGATGGAACTCGAGTCCCCTGCATTGGAAAGTGGATTCTTAACCCTTCGACCAGCAGGAAAGTCCCTAGACAGCTACTTATTTGGGCTTGGGAAAGCTTTCTGGTCCTCAAAATCCACATTAACATGAAAATGTACCACTGAGTAGGGATGTCTAGATATTAAAATGTCAGTTAGGGTCCCAGCACAGAAGAGACACTCAGAAAGTTTTATCTGAAGGTTACCAGTTAACTGAAGGTATATGATTTCATTACTTTGCAGGGTGCTTTGATTGTTATGTAAATGTCTACTATTAAGTATGTTATATGTATAGGACTGTATTTTAAATATATGTACAGTTGAAAATGTAGTACATTTAACACCTATGTACTCAACACAAAGACTGAAAAATCAAACATTAACTGGTATCTTACAAGTTCTCAAAATGCTTCTCTCTAAATAAAACCTCCAAACTCTTCTTTGGAAGTAACCGCTATGTTGACTTTGGTGCTAATCATTCTCTTGATTTTCATTATAGTTTTTACTAAGTATATTTTCCTAAACCATGTATGTTGAGTAGAAGCACAAATCTAGCTTGGGATAACAGGGTAATGTTGCCGCTGGTTTTTTTTTTTTTTTTAATTGTTTGACTGCAGTGGGTCTTCATTTCTGCACACAGGCTTTTCTCTAGTTATGACAAGCCGAGGTTACTCTCTTTAGTTGTAGCACATGGGCTTCTCATTGTGGTGGTTTCTCTTGTTGCAGAGCACAGGCTCTAGAGTGTGTGGGCTTCTGGAGTTGTGGCACATGGACTTAGTTACCCCATGGCATGTGGGATCTCCTGGAACAGGGATCATACCTATGTGCCCTGCATTTGCAGATAGATTCTTATCCATTGGACCACCAAGGAAGTGTGCCCCTGTTTGATGAAGTTGTTCAGGAGAGAGATAAACTAAACAGAGTCTCTGGGTCAGTCTGGCTTCAGTTTCTTCAAGAGGTTACAAGAGCCCCTTCTGGGGAAGTAGGTGGACAAGGTCATGAGTGGATCTTGGGAAACCAGAGCTTGACATCTGCAGCCATCTTCTAGGGTGGCTGTGGGGGACAAGTATTCAGTATCCAGAAGAAATGTAGTCCAAAGCATGGGCTGCTCTGGGTTTTCTGCTTCCCTAGTGCTCCTTAAGTAGATGAAAGCAGAGCACTTCTTTGGGGGTGAAATGAGCATCCTTAGCTGATCCAGAAAATGGGCTATGCTGCAGGAAAGGCATCAACCTCATGAGAAATGACTAAGGCAAGTCAAGAACAAATCATCTCAGCTACACTCACCCAGGAATTCTCTCCTCAAGTTAAAAAGAAAAGGGTCAATAGCAGTAGGGATCTTGGTGATGATACGTGTGTGCTAAGTTGCTTCAGTTATGTCTAATTCTTTGCGACTCTGTCAAGTGTAACCCACCAGGCTCCTCTGTCCATGGGATTCTCCAGGCAAGAATACTGGAGTGGGTTGTCATTTCCTCCTCCAGGAGATCTTCCCAGCCCAGGGATCAAACCCAAGTCTCTTATATCTCCTGCACTGGCAGGCAGGTTCTTTACCACTAACACCACCTGGGAAGCCCCCTTGGTGACGATAACTCTCTACCTATCTACCCTTTGAGGCATTCTTTTCTAATCTGGACTGGTTGTCTTGGATGCCTGATACACAACTGGCAATCTGAGATCACTGTTTACCATCCTTTTGGGTATTTCTTAATCCTTCTTAATGGTGCTGGAGCTCATGTTTCCTGTATTTAATGCCTTTCTCTTTCTTAGCTTACTTTTGGTGATGCATGCACTCTAGTAGTCCCCTGAGAAAGTATGCATCAGGAGAGAAATTTGTTGAGACTATACAGGTCTGGAAATGTTTTTATTCTATATAATTTGATTTATAGTTGAGCTAGGTATAGAATTTTAGATGGGGGATAATTGTTCCTATTTTGAGGGCATTTCTCCATTGTCTTCTTCCTTCACATATTACTGTTGAGAAACCTAAAGCCATTCTGAGTCCAGATCTTTGATAAGTAAGGGGAATTATTGAAAAAAGGTTTATACATTTTTTCCCCATTTACCTCATTTTGAGAAAACAATGACTGTGCTGTGCATGCTAAGTCATTTCAGTCATGTCTGACTCTATGAGACCCCATGGACTGCAGCCTGCCAGGCACCTCTGTCCATGGGAATTCACCAGGCAAGAATACTGGAATGGATTGCCATACCCTCCTCCATGGGATCTTCCTGACCCAGGTATTGAACCTGCATCTCTTATGTCTCCTGCATGGGTTGGTGAGTTCTTTAGCACCTGGGAAGCCCTCTGAGGATTAAATTACCTGAACTGATGTCAGACAGCTATTAAGTGGCAGAGTTAGGATTCATACCCCAGTTGTATGATTCCAAAATCTTTTATTCTTTGAAATGATGTTTTTCAGAGTAAAGAAATACATGTTGTCATAGATATATTAGAAAACATAAAATTCCAAATAAATTAAAAGAAAGAAATAAAGTCACCAAGACTATTGGGACTCACCATGATTTATAATTTATAATAATAATTTATCATTTATTTGTGTCTCTTAATCTGAACTGTTTGGGTTGGTAAACCTATTCTCTTTACACTATATGGCATCAGCCAAGGGCAGCAGGAATGGGCAAGAGTCAGGGCCTGGAGGAGAGAGAAGGGTTCTAAGAAGGTCCCTAGGTTGAGAGTTGCTTCAGATTGATATGGTTCAGTACCCTGGAGAGCTCCGTAGCAGTAACATCTATGGGAGACTGCAGAACAATGGCTAGGAGTTCTCTATAGTTTTGAATTCCTTTCCAACAATGGGATGTTAAAAGAGACCATACAGACCTGGAATGGAGAAGGGAGCTGGTCTCTTTGTCTGATTCATTTTCACATCTCTTTAGTTTAATGGGCTTCGTGAGAATAGGTCATTATTTTCATTACTATGCATTTTCTCAGGCTGTCTCCCCAGCTAGGGATGCCTGGCTCATTTCTACTTATCCTTTAATGTTCCATTTAATCATTAACTTATCCAAAAAGTTTTCTGAGCTCCCTCTGCCTTCCCCCTCAGAAAATGTCCCCCCTTTCTTCCTCTGCATCTCTCTTGGTCATTACATATGCCACCATAGATGATAATTGTCTGTCCTCCTAGCTTGACTATGAGTTCCTTGAGGACAGGGACTGTATCTCAGTTTTTGTTGGTCTTAGTAAAAACTCAATAAATAGTATTAAATATTTAATAAATGAGTGAATTTTCTGTTGGCAGTTGGGAGCTATTGAAGGTGGTTCTCAATGACTTTGCGCCCGTCCACCCCCACCCCCTCACCCCCACAAAAGACATTTGGCAATGTTTGGAAATTTTTGTTATTGCAACTCAGAGTGGGTGGTGCTAGTGATACAGTAGGTAGAGACCATGGATGCTTCCCAACATCCTAGCAAACACAGAACAGTCCCCACAACAAAGATTAACCTGGCCCCAAGTGTTATTCGTGCTGAGGTTGGGAAACCCTTTTTAGAATAATGAAATGGACTTAATCTAACTCTTCTTTAATCAGTTTATGAGTCTTCAGAGAGCAGTGGGTCCAACTAGGTCATTTTACAGATGAAAAACTGAGTTAGTTGGTTGTAGGGTAGGGCAAGAACTTGTACCATGGCACCTTTCCCACATGGTTGTACCTGGCTAATGTTACTTTTTAACCATCCACGACTCTGACTGGTGAAGGGATACAATGTTTTTTCATATGTATTTATATATATATGTATATGGAAAACATATATATACACACATATATATGAGAGAGAGAGAGAGGTTTCCCAGGTGACAGAGTGGTAAAGAATCTTCCTGCCAGTGCAGGAGACACAAGAGACACAGGTTTGATCCCTGGGTCGGCAAGCTCTCCCAGAGTAGAAAATGGCAACCCGCTCCCATATTCTTGCCTGGAAAATTCCACGAACAGAGGAGTCTGGCGGGCTATAGTCCATGGGGTCACGAAGAGTCAGACATGACTGAGCACACACGCACACACACACATACAAGTTGATTTTATTTTTGACTGTGTCAGGTCTTCTTTGGTGTGTGGGCTTTTCTTTAGTTGTGGCAAGTGGAGGCTACTCTCTAGTTGCAGAGCATGGATTTATCATTGCAGTGGCTTCTCTTGTGCAGCATGGCTCTAGGTACATGGGTTTCAACAGCTGCAGCACGTGGGCTCAATAGTTGCGGAGCATGGGCTTAGTTGCTCTGTGGCATGTGGGATCTCCCCAGGCCAGGGACTGAACCCACGTCTCCTGCACTGGCAGTCATATTCTTTACCACTGAGTGACCAGCGAAGTCCTAGAATGGTTTTCTTTCATTTATTTATTTATTTATTTTACCTTACAATATTGTATTGGTTTTGCCATACATTGACTTGAATCCACCATGAGTGTACATGTATTCCCCATCCTGAACGCCCCTCCCACCTCCCTCCTTATCCCATCCCTCTGGGTCATCCCAGTGCACCAGCCCCTAGAATGGTTTTCTTAATGCGCATTATCTGGGGGCTCATCAGTTAGGTATGGGGAACAAGGATGAGAATGTAAAGACTGGAGAAAAAATGT
The DNA here is from genome assembly GCF_033118175.1 of Dama dama. NCBI lineage: Eukaryota > Metazoa > Chordata > Mammalia > Artiodactyla > Cervidae > Dama > Dama dama. Next base: position 15,427,227 of record NC_083687.1, on the reverse strand, counting down.
TTGGCATCACAGAACAGGCCCAGGTGGCCTCTTCCCACCCCATCCTCAAATCAGCCTCTTTTTTTTCTTTTTTAGAAAGATGTGCCACAAATCTAGGGCTGAATGAGAAGAGTTCTCTCAATGTCTCATTTCTGAACAATTCAATCTGCTCAGGGAAATGAGAGATTAGCCTTTGGAAGAGTAAATTATTTTAAGCCACTCTACATTAGAACCAATTAGAGCTCTGGAGGTCCCAGCCTGCCACAGGAGAATTTACTCTAATTGCTACAAACCAAGGTCCAGTATAATTTTCCTCCTATCAGCAAATAGCAGCATTTGGGCAGAGAAACTCAATCTCAAAGGGAAACTTTGAACCAAATGTGATGGTTATCTCCCTCTTCAAGGGCCTCAGATTTAGAATGCTCTTGATCCCCAAAAGTGCCCCAACCATAACTCTCATGAGGCAAATCTGCCATTTCCTCAGCAGCAATCACAATGCTTGGATTTCTCTCATTCAGCTCTGTTGACTTAGAAAAGCCAAGTGATCCAGACACAATACACAGTGAATCAGCAGAGGAAAGAAATGTACAAAAGAAGAATCCATGTGTCATCTAGAATAAAAGTACCTTCCAATAAATTTGGTGTATTGTCTTCAAGGGAATCAGCTGAACGTGTTAATCATTTATTGTATAGCATAACTGTCTGGTGCATATGTGATTAGCTGGAAATGACATTTGTGGGCCCACTGAGGCTATGAAATGATGCAGAGGTGTAGCTTGTTGGCGCAGGAACAGCTCAACTTTCTTTGCTAAAGTTTGCCTTGGAGCATCAGAGGCTGTTCCTGAGTTGGTTGCTACTGGCATGGGAATATGGAGATAGAAAAAGACAATAGACAGCAGGTCCTAGTAAGAAAAAGTCTCTCCACCTCTATTCCTTGTTCTCTCCCTCTTTCCTGCCCCCTACCATACATGAACAACACGAGGAGGAATAGTTTAATAACTCAGAATTTAGACTCAAATAGATCTAGGTTTGAATTCAGTTTTACTTTTTTCTGAGCCTTAGATTCTTCATCTATAAATTGGAACTAATAGACCCCATGAACTGTAGCCTGCCAGGCACCTCTGTCCATGGGGATTCTCCAGGCAAGAATGCTGGAGTGGCTTGCCATGCCTTCCTTCAAGGGGTCTTCCTGACTCAGGGATCTAACCCAGGTCTCCCACATTACAAGTGAATTCTTTACCATCTGAGCCACCAAGGAAGCCCAAGAATACTGGAGTGGGTAGCCTATCCCTTTCTCCAGGGGATCTTCCTGACCCAGGAATCGAAATGGGGTCTCCTGCATTGCAGGAGGATTCTTTACCAGCTGAGCTACCATAATGGGATACGGATGGTCAAATGTCAGAAAAAAAAAATCTCTGTTAGGTGGCCACTGGAAGTTCTGAGGTCTAATGATTTTCTAAACCTTTTCACAAGATGTAAAATGGTTGGGTTTGTGGTTAACCAAATTGTTGTGGGTTTTTAAAATATTTATTATTTTATTTCTAGGGGCTTCCCTGGTGGGTCAGTGGTAAAGAATCTGCCTGCCAATGCAGGAGATGTGGGTTCCATCCCTGGGTCAGGAAGATCCCCTGGAGGAGGAAATGGCAACACACTCCAGTATTCTTGCCTGGGAAATTCCATGGACAGAGGAGCCTGGTGAGCTACAGCCCATGGGGTCACAAAGACTTAGGGACTAAACAACAAGAAAATTTTATTTCTAGTTTATTATTAATTTCAACTAACCAAACAATTGCTCAGCTCTGTTTTTAGCTTTCTAGAGAATAGGTTTGGCACTGAGCCGGCTTGGAGAAAGTCGAAAACTATTTGGACAGTACAACAACCTAGAGTTTAGAGAGAATGTCAAAGAAGAATCACCTTCCCATGGGTCCAAAGAGACACTGCTTTTCTGGTGGCTCAGCTGGTAAAGAATCTGCCTGCAATGTGGGAGACCTGGGTTTGATCCCTGGGTGGGGAAGATCCCCTGGAGAAGGGAAAGGCTACCCAGTCCAGTATGCTGGCCTGGCGAATTCCATGGACTGTATAGTCCATGGGTTTGCAAAGAGTTGGACACAACTGAGTGACTTTCACTAATTCACTAAAGACAGATCAATGCTTCTGCCATGAAAGAAAAAGGGGGTCAGTTGGTAAGTTGAAGTTAGCATAAATATAGGGTGGTGATGGGTCTCTTTAAGTGCAAAGGTACCCACAAGCAGCTTGTCATCAGAATAATTGGAAAACTATTACAAAAATAGACAGATTCCTGAGCCCACCCTGGAGAGTCAATGGCCATGGAGGAGCTCAGGATCCTACTTCTTTTCAATTAAAGTGCTAAGGTGATTCTGATGATCAGTCAATTTTGGAAACAGCTCAGAAGGTGGATGGTTCAGGCTTTTTCTTTACAAGTGGCTCATTGAGTATTAGCATCTCTATTCCATTTACCTTTGCAAAGATCTGCCCCGTGTCTCTTCAACATAATGTGAGAAAGGTTTAGGAGAGTCTTAAGAGGCACTTGGAGCTGATTCCATTTCAGAGGCAGTGGCTGTGGGCTATGTGCCTGAGAAGTGACACTCCCTGACGACTAGCATCAGATATATTTTCAACATTCAAGTCTAGCATACCGTAAGACCTAAAGTTTAGGATGTAAACTTCCATCAATCCCCACTAGGCACTCAAAGTGTCTTCCAATATACCTTGAACTTTTCTCACTTGTTCGTATCTTCCTCCTCCATCAGCAATGAGCTCAGCTCCACTAATAGAGGCAGTATGACCTGGTGCTTAAGAGGCTGGCTTTGAAATAAAGCACGCTGGAATTCTAGTGTGGTTGTAAGCCTACTTGCACTATGCTGGCCAACATCCTAGGGAGGCCGAGCAATAATATGGAAAGTGCCTGAGCACTCTCAAGTTTTGCCTACAAGGAAAACATAAACTTCTATCTTGTTCAAGTCACTATTATTTTTGGTCATTGCTTAGGAATCTGAAACTACATCCTAACAACTAGTAAACCAGCCACTGCAATATAGATGAGAAGGGTTGCTAGAGGAGATGCACTTGGTGCTTCAAGAGCATACCTGCAGGGACCAAGCCCTACCTGGAAGGCAAAGCCTAAGAGGCTTCCTAGCCATGGTGATATTTTAGTCAAGTATATAAGATGAGTGGCGCTTAGGTAGGTGAGGAAGAGAGGAAATGACGCCCCAGATAAAAAGGAAAAGTGTAAGCAAAGTTACAGAGGCAGGAAACAACATGGAATGTTTGGAAAATTGTCGTTTAGCACAGCAAAGAGTTGAGTTTGAATGGGCAGTGGAAAGTAATGAGGCTGGGGCTTGGGAGTGGATATTGCATGGCAAAAGAAGATGGTGCAGTAACATGATGAAAACTCCTAAGAATCTGAGAATCTCTGAGAACCCTTCACCTGAGAAACAATCTGAGAATCCCTCACCATGGAATCTGTGTCCTTAGCAGCTCCTGGTGAGAAAGGAGACCAAAAGCCAAAGGTAAGTATCATATAGTTTCCCCTATTGACTTCCCAATGGAGATCCCAGATTCAGAGAGGGGTTCAGTCCATTGTTCCTACCAGTTAGATTCTTGTGAGGCAGACAGGAATCCCCCAATGGCTTCTACAAACCACTGGGGACTATTGGAGGCTGGCTGATTGATAGGCCTGTCAGTGCCACCTGAAAGAAACCTCAAAGTGAGGTCAATGGCTGAGTAAATTTAATTCAAGTCTATCAAGGGAAGGGCCTTCCCTGGTGGCTCAGGTGATAAAGAATCTGCGTGCAATGCAGGAGACCTAGGTTTGATCCCTGGGTCAGGAATATCTCCTGGAAAAGGGTAATGGCAACCCACTCTGGTATTCTTGCCTGGGAAATCCCAGAGTTGGACATAACTGAATAGCTAACACTTTGACTTTTATCAAGGTAATGGGAGAAAGGGATTTATGTTGGTTCAAACAAGCTCTGGAGAGTGACAGGAATCTGGAAGAAGACAGGAGGAAAAGTTCTACTTCAGTTTTTTGAAATGGGAACAGTTTCAATTTAACCATCTCGATGAAGAGTGTCTTCCTTCGTCTAAGAACCTACCAAGTTACCAATGCTCTGCATGCATTCCAATTTATCTGGGTTAGAAAGATCTTTTCTTTCCTCTGTTTCTTCCCCAGTCTTCAGTTACCCACCAAGTATGGACCATGCTGGCTTCATAATCTCAGGTGCCCATGTTGACTAAGGGTCTACAATGGGCCAGGTACTGTTAGGTACTTCCTAGCTGCTCACCTCATCTTGATTATCTGCCTGTGAGATACTATCCCCATTTACAAATGAAGAAATAGAGGGACAAGTGCCTTTCCTAAGGTAAAATAAAAATGAGAAGCTAGCGGGTTTTGTTTTGCTTCTGCAGCTCAATGGATTGTCACAGTAATTACTCATGGAGCTGCCGCGAAGTCAGCAGAGAAGTTTGTCAACATCTTCTCCCCGTCTAATCACTACCTCCTCCCTCCCTACTTCTCTGAGACCACTTCTGACTCCAAACTTCAGCTTTATCCCTGACTCCATACTACGCCCCTTAGCCTCATGTAGCAATTAAAATATGAGAGACTTTCCTATGGTTGCACATATGTCAGAGCTGGGACCTGAACCCATGTGTTTAAAGTTTATTTGGTTTATTTCTTTCTTTCTGCTTACCCAAGTCCTTTCCATCTTTCAAGGTCGATCAAATCCATGCTTCTCCATGCAGCCTGTTAGAATACCCCTGTTCTCACTGATCTTTTCCTCTACCTGGTGAGTTCCTTACTGCCTGCTTCACTGACAGGACACTTAGCAGATACTGTCTGGCATTATTTAGCATTTCACATTCTTGTTTCATCTTCCCTATGAGTGTAAGCATTTTTGTAAGCATTTTTGGAGGCCACTTAACACCTAGGAAGTGGTCTGCACAGAGGAGGAGGCAGAAGAAGTGGATTTCTGGGCTCTGATGTCAGACTCAGGTTCAAATCCTGGTCTCACTAGTGGCTTGCTGTGTGACAGTGAATTACTTAATCTCTGTCTAAATGCTTTCTTGAAGGGTTGTTGAGAAAATTAAAGTAAATAATGATTTTCAGGGTGTAGCATCATAGTGCCTGGCACACATTAATCATTCTGCAAAGGTCAATTATCATTGGAACTTGACAAGAATATCTATTGTTGTTTGGTAGCTACTCAACGAGTCTTAAGGTTAACAAAATTATTTTTAAAGAAAGAACTAAGATAGAAAATCTCTTTTCCATAGGATACAGGTCGAGAAAAGCGACACACATGTTGGAAGGAGGCTGGATACTGGACAGGCATAGCCTCACTTCCCCTCCATCATGTTCGCCTTACTAAAGAAGCAGTAATGGCTCCCCAGCATGCAAAGCACTGAAATGACTAACAGCTGAACAGGTGACAACCAAGCGGAGCCAGGGGCCCTGGCTGTGTTCCCACTGCTAAGTCATGCAGAAGAGGCCACCTTTAAGTCCTCCGAGCCTCCACAGCAGCTAATGCTATTAGGATAAAAGATGGGTCCATTTGGGCCCTAAACTTTGATGTTCAGGCACTCTACAAGGTCAGTGACTGGAGAGAAAATGCAAGAGCTGAAGCAGGAGTTTCCAGAGAAGAGGCTAAGCAGCTGTCAAGAATCAAGAAATACACCACTCTGGGTGTATGTGCATATTTTAACCAAACAATCCATTTCTTCAAAGGACTGTAAAGGGCAAAATCTTGCCTTCCTTCTAACTTTATTCCCACACATCACAGGAGCAAGCTTGTCTGAAACATAGCACCTATTGCTTTCTTTATTCTCAACTTGCAAAGAGATTCTTCCCCAGATATTTTCAGAAAAAATTAAGGAAAGTTTGAGGATGGGGTTTGCATACAGAGTATCTTTCCTGTAATTCTGTGGGCTTTGTCTGATCATCTCTCCTGCGAGTTGTAGGAGGCATTTCTCAGAGCAAGAGTGCTAATCAAAATAGAACTCAAAACAGAACAATATGAGGCATGTCTGGTGGGTGGAAAACTGTCATAACCTGAGATTTTGGAAATTATAGGGAGTTAAGGAGATGCAGAAGCGGGTAACAAGGATGCTTCAGATAATGGGATCAGGCAGGACTGACAACAGAGACTGCTTGGCTCTTCTGGACCACAAGATCCCTATAGTTGGGTTGGGATTGGGGGACACAAAAAGGCAAAATTCAAACCAGCAGTAGCTATTAAACCAAAGCAAGTTCTGACCATTAAGCCAAGAGCAGGGGGAGCAGCAGGAGCAGGGAGGGGCTCATGTGCCAAAATTTTCTAAAGCAAATGCAAAATGGACTATCACCAGAAATATTTATTGTCAACAGCAATGCCCAGGAATTATACAACATCAGCTTTCTTCTTCTGGCCTCAGTTTCCCCATATTTAAATCTGAAGTCATACTACTCCCCAGTCTGAGTTGGTGACCCTCCTCTGCTCCCCTAGACCTCCATGTGTAATTTTCTATTAATGTGTCTGCCTCTCCAACTAGACCATAAACTCCTATGGGATGGGACTATATTTTATTCCTCTGTGTCCTCAAAGCCTGGCACAGACCATGGCTTGTAGCAGGTGTTCATCGACATTTACTGACTGAATGGTCTCCAAAGTCCCTGGAGGACAGAATCATAGAATGACTGGATTCTGTCCTCCACGGAGTTCAACATGAAGTGTGGGCCAAGTTGCTTCCCTAGGAGCTGTCCGGATCAGACTACTTCAGTTGAAACACTGTGGCCTCCCTTCCCCTTCCTTTCTTATTTTGAGTTAAACTTTTATTTTGTATTGAATTATAGCCGATTATTATTGCCCATAATTTGCCCCAACTGTGCATATGCACAGTTATTTTTAGTCCCTTGTAGTTTCTCTGTATTTTTTTGCTCAGGAAACATATGTCCAGGCACAAGTACTGCAGCAAAGGGTCCCAGGCCCCAGCTTGTCTCATGCCCACTGAATGGGTCTAGAAGTGCCCAGGGGACCAGGATTCTCAGTCCAATGATCTACCTGTCACGGGACAGCTGCCTCCCAGGTGGACAGCCCACCTTGAGAATGATGAGAGTCTTCTTGAGGGTCAAAACTGAACATTGACCTGTCCTCACTGGCATGGGCAGTGCTCAGTGCCCTGGTCCCGAGGCTCCCAGAGGCTCCTTGTCTCCAGGGCCTATGTTCCTACCAATTCAGGAAGTTTGATTTCCAGTTACTGTTTGCTTATCTGCCAAGTCTCTCAATTTCAGTCGTCAGCAGCAGGCCCTCGGTATGAAAGGTTCTCTTTCAGATTCCAGCAGAATCTGCCAAAGCCCCAGCTCAGAGGCAACTGGTAAATTAAATGCCAGCGAGCAAGGATATTCCTGCACCTTTTCTCTGCATGCACTAGGCAGCTTCAGGGCCCACATCCTGGCAGAGGGGACAAGCATCTCACCTAAAAGATGATGCTGTGAAAGTGCTGCACTCAATATGCCAGCAAATTTGGAAAACTCAGCAGTGGTCACAGGACTGGAAAAGATCAGTTTTCATTCCAATCCCAAAGAAAGGCAATGCCAAAGAATGCTCAAACTACAGCACAATTGTACTCATCTCACACGCTAGCAAAGTAATGCTCAAAATTCTCCAAGCCAGGCTTCAATGGTACGTGAACCATGAACTTCCAGATGTTCAAGCTGGATTTAGAAAAGGCAGAGGAACCAGAGATCAAATTGCCAACATCCGTTGGATCATCAAAAAAACGAGAGAGTTCCAGAAAAACATCTACTTCTGTTTTATTGACTATGCCAAAGCCTTTGACTATGTGGATCATAACCAACTGTGGAAAATTCTTCAAGAGATGGGAATACCAGACCATCTAACCTGCCTCCTGAGAAATCTGTATGCAGGTCAAGAAGCAACAGTTAGAACTGGACATGGAATCAACAGACTGGTTGCAAATCGGGAAAGGAGTATGTCAAGGCTGGATGTTGTCACCCTGCTTACTTAACTTATATGCAGAGTACATCACGAGAAATGCTGGACTGGACGAAGCACAAGCTGGAATCAAGATTGCCGGGAGAAATATCAATAACCACAGATATGCAGATGACACAACCCTTATGGAAGAAAGCAAAGAACTAAAGAGCCTCTTGATGAAAGTGAAAGAGGAGAGCGAAAAAGTTGGCTTAAAACTCACCATTCAGAAAACTAAGATCATTGCATCTGGTCCCATCACTTTATGGCAAATAGATGGGGAAACAATGGAAACAGCTACAGACTATTTTTGGGGGCTCCAAAATCATTGCAAATGGTGACTGCAGCCATGAAATTAAAAGACGCTTGTCCTTTGAAAGAAAAATTATGACCAAACTAGACAGCATATTAAAAAGCAGACATTACTTTGCCAACAAAGGTCCATGTAGTCAAAACTATGGTTTTTCCAGTAGTCACGTATGGATGTGAGAGTTGGACTATAAAGAAAGCTGAGTGCCGAAGAGTTGATGCTTTTGAACTGTGGTGTTGGAGAAGACTCTTGAGAGTCCCTTGGACAGCAAGGAGATCCAACCAGTCCATCCTAAAGGAAATCAGTCCTGAATATGCTTTGAAAGGACTGATGCTGAAGCTGAAACTCCAATACTTTGGCCACCTGATGTGAAGAACTGACTCACTAGAAAAGACCCTGAGGCTGGGAAAGATTGAAGGCGAGAGAAGGGGACAACAGGGGATGAGATGGTTGGATGGCATCACCACTCAATGGACATGACTTTGAGCAAGCTCCGGGAGTTGGCAATGGACAGGGAAGCCTGGCATGCTGCAGTCCATGGGGTCTCAGAACCAGACAGGACTGAGCGACTGAACTGAACTGATAGCTGATTAACAATGTTGTGATAGTTTCCGGTGACAGCAAAGGCATTCAGCTGAATGAATACATGTATCCATTTCCCCCCAAACTCCCCTTCCTTTCTGTTTTCCTAACTTCTTTATTCCCATCTCCTTGAACTGTGCCACTCTAAAGCCATCCTTCTTGCTTCAAGACTGAGCATCTCATACATGTGAAATACCGACCAGCCCTCTCATTACTTCCCTTTCTATAATCATGTCCATAGACCTTGCTTACGTCTTATGTAGGTCTGACCTTAGCTTCCCTTGGAAGAAGGTCCTGAGATTTGAATGGAGGAGGCTTACTGGGGAATGACTCCAGGGAATGCTGATAGTGGGGCAGGGAAATGAGACAGGTAAGGGGAGACAGGTGACATAGGATGCTTTCATGAGCAGGTCCTGCTGTGGGCGATGGAGGCTTGCTTCTCCTGAAGACCCCTGGAAGACTCTGTGGAACGTACCTCAGAGTCATTCCTGCCAATGAGGCGTGAGGAAGCTGGGGTATTTATCCACCAACTCTAAAATTGGTTGGAGGCTATTTGATGGTTGGGGGGGAATAATCCCCCCCACCACCGCTGGTCTGCCTCATGCATTAGTTAAACACACTCCTGAAGCCCCCAGGGGCTCATAGAAACAAGCCATCAGCATGTCCAGCAATAGTGAGAGCTGAGGGGATCCAGACAGTGGCACTTATGTGACACGGTCTAGTCTGATGCACCAAAGCCTTCCTTTTTCTCATCCCAGTTTGAATTAAAACACTAAACTCTTCAGTTGGAAGAGACTTAGTAATCACCTACATCAACCAAATCCCTCTTCGGCCCAGAATCCCCTCTAGAGCATTCCTGACAAGTGGTTTGTCAGTCTCTGCTTGAATACGGCTAGTGTCTGGAAACTCACTGCACTGAAATTATTCCACGAGCTGGCTATTTCTGGAAACTCTGAATTGGTGGAAAATTCCTTTTAAAAAAACATGCCACATTTGTCACCTTGTAATTTGAAATTTTTGACCTTCGTTCTGCCTTTTGCATGCACGCTCAGTTTCATCCAACTCTGAGTCTCTTCCAACACTGTGCGACCCTATGGACTGTAGCCCACCAGGCTCCTCTGTCCATGGGATTCTCCAGGCAAGAATACTGGAGCAGGTTGCCATGCCTTCCTTCAGGGGATCTTCCTGACCCAGTGATGGAATCGGAGTCTCCTGTGTCTCCTGCACTGGCAGGCAGACTCTTCACCATGGAATTACCTGGGAAGCCCCAGTTCTGCCTTTTGGATCCCCACAAAATGATTCTGTCCCCCATTCACAATAGCCCTTTTAATAGCTTCTAAAACAAACTGGTATGTTTTCACTATGACTCTTCTTCTCTGACCCAAATCACCACTGCCTTTACTACGCTTACTAAAATATGGTCTTTTAGACCAGTTATTCTCAACCGAGGGCAAATTTGCCTCCAGGGGGGACTTTCGGCAGGGGTCCCCAACCCCCAGGGCTTCTGTTAGGACCTGAGCTTCAGAGCAGAAATTGAGCAGTGGTCCACTGAACGAAGCTTCACCTGCTGTTCCCCTTCACTCCCCATCACTCGCATTACTGCTGAACCAACCTCTCTGCTCCCACCCCCAGTCCATGGAAAAAACTGTCTTCCATGAAACTGGTCCCTGGTCCAAAAAGATTGGGGACCACTGATTTGGCATCATCCAGAGACAATTTTGGTTGTTACAATGACCAGGGAATACTACTGGCAAGTATGGGCTGGGGTCAGGGATACTACTAAGAATCCTACAAGATACAGGACAGCCCCCCACAACAAAGAATTATCTGGCCCCAAATGCCTAAAGTACCAAGGTTGAGAAGCCCTGCTCTAGAAACATCATTATCCAGACCAATCTCCTCTGGACACTCTGATGGCTTGTCATATAAAGCACAGTTCTTAGAACTTGACATCTGGTACCTGCCAGGACAGGACCAAAGAAAGCAGGAGAGCATGGTGGTCCTCTCTCAGACAATGGAATTGACTTCATATAGAAGCTGAAGCATCCACCACATATGCCCCTCTTCCCCAGCTTGGCGTCAGGGAAAAGCTCCAATTCCTATTGAAGCAAACTTCTCTCAAGTTAATGATTAGGAAGTAAGAACAGACATAAAAACATAAATGCCAATCTAGGAGGTAGTGTTCCCTCTAAGCATCTACACAACCCTTTAATCATGATAAATTTAATTAAATTTGTTTTACCCTAAAGCTATAATTGTAGATTTCTCTATCAAGTTTTTATCACATGAAAATATGATGAACTGTCTTTTATGTTTTCATGCAAGCCGCTCCTAAAAACATCAGATAGGACAGACTGATGTTAATCCATTTCTTAACACTTTTTGGGTAAGGCTTTGTTGACCAGCTATGAAGCCACTTAATTGTTGCTTATATTTATCTATCTGATCTACGAAAATATCAGCTATAGATGGTTTTATTACTAAGTATTATCAAATATTCTTTTATCTGATCTAAGAAAATATCAGGTCTAGATGGGTTTATTACTAAGTATTATCAAATATTCAAGAACCAGTTAATTCCTACTTTATTCAAACTGTTCTAAAAATGGGGGTTTGGAGGGGAGATGGAGACTTCAGCTTATTTCATAAAGCTAGTATAATCCTAAATACAGAACTTTTCAAGAACAGTACTGGGGAAAAAAATGATTGAAAAATCTCATTAATGCACATAGGTACAAAATTCTTTAAAGATTACCAAACTGGACCTAGCTTTTAATTTTATATGTTATAAAGTGGCTGAATTTTGTTTATTCCAGTAATATAGGCTGGTTTGATAGAAAGTCTATTAATGTAACTCACTACATTAATAGATTGATGAGGTGGGTAGGAGTCAGGAACAGACCACAGGTACAGAGAAGAACATTCTTTTCTTTTTTTTTTCTTAAGTAGCTTTTTCTGTGTAACCAAACCACAAAATTTCTGTAATATAAAACAAACATTTATTTTTCATACATTTTGGGTAAGCTGGGGGCAGCTATTTTGGGCTGGGCTCAGCTGGTCAGTGAGTCAGCCATATCCACAGAACTCTCATTATTCTTGGACAGCTGGCTAGTTGTGGCAAGTCCATCTCATGGCAGTGCAGAAAATTAAAAGGGCACATTCAACAGGACAAACACACATCAAGCCCCTCTACCTGCATAATGCCTGCCATCATCCATTTGGCAAAAACAACTTGGATGTTTGAGTTCAAAGTCAAAGAATGGGGAATTATACTCTCCATAGCATGGATACCCTAGGAGGACATGTGGGTATTTTATTACTTATGATTTACAAATATGACATACATGTACATATATTACACGTTTATTATGTGCCCATTTATATACACATGAAATATGCTATGTGCAAATAAAACTTAAATTCACACATTAAGTACACTTTGGGATCCTTCTTATTTACTAGGCTCACAATCTTATCCGAAAAGGAAATGGAGCTAGTTTGGCAGAAGGTGTTCGTCATGATCATCTCTTTCATCTTTACTTTTCCCCATTCTTTCAACCTCTTCCAAAAAGAATTTAAAGAGATTTACAAAGCACTGAGACAAAATAAATTTATAAACAGAAAACAAAGAAAAGGGAAAATAAGGTTACCGAAGCAAGATGGAGCTAGAAATGCCCTTAGCACTTGGCTGGATATTCTGTTTGCTCCTCTTATCCTCTTCCCACCCTTCTCCACCTGTTTAACAGCTCCTGCATCTTGGGCTTCTCCTCTAGCTACAGGATTCACTGAGTTCTGATGAACACTCTGTCTTGCTGCCTGAGGCCCAGAGGCTGGTAACATACATTTCCTATGAACATCCTTGCCCCTCAATCTTGCCACATCTTTGTAACATGAAACTCTCCTGACTTAACCTTTTCAAAAGTGCCATGTTTCCTGCCAGAGACCCTGACTGCAACAGCCCACAAATTGTATGCCTTAAGTCTAAATGCCTGCTAGAAGTAGATGACAAATGCAGTTCTAAGGTCTCAGTGTGATTACTGTCGACTAAAAAAAAAAAAAAGAACAGCACAATGTGAAAGTTGTGAGTTAAGTTTTATTTGGAGCAATGCGAGGACAGCAGCCCAGGAGACAGCACCTCAGACAGCTCTGAGACTCTGTCTCAAAGAGGTAGGAGGAAAGGACAGTATATATGTGATTTTGGTGAAGGGGGAATACATGCAATTAAAGCACTTTTTTTTTTGTGTGTGTGTGTGGAATTTCTTCTGGTCTTGCGAAGCTTCTGCTAGTCCCAAGAAACAATTGTCACCAAGCAGGATTTTAGTGCTTTTCTAGTTACGAGGAGATACAAGAATTGGGCTCATAAAATCAGTTCTAAGAATATCTAACTATCTGAAGACCTGTCCTGCCAGTTTCCCCGGAGCACAGAGTGCCTCATTTCTGCTCTCCACCCTGAACTCCTCTGGGTGGTGTTGAAGGTCAGCAGCTGCAGCAGCACATGATCTAATCCTTGTAGAGGTAGATGGCAGGCACCTATGGCAAGGGCCAACTTACAGCTGACATTACCAAGTGGGAAATACAATCAATAAAAGAATCTCCAGTCCCTCTAGAGAAGCAGATCTACTCTGGATGGGTAGAAACTTACCTGTCATTCTGCCCTGACGGGTAAGAAACTTTCTGTGACTTCTCAATGGCAACTCTTTGTAGTAAAACATCCCCATTCTCTTCTGTCTCACAGATCATCTCCAACTAGTCAGGGCTCAGTTCTCATATACCTTCTCTTCTTATCCACACTCACTCCCTAGTTGATTTCACCTAGTTTCATGGCTTTATCACACACATGCTCATGACTCCCAGTATGTATCTCCAGTCTTGACTTTTCTCTGAATTCCAGTTTTTACTGTCGAACTGCTTCCATTGTTTATCCAGTGGGCACCTCAAACTCTTGGCCTGTCCAAAACAACACTTGCCAGTCTTCCTCCATCTCAGTAAAGAACCTAGCATTTTTTCACCTGGTTTCTAAGGTGTGTGGATTGGTGACAGAGGGACTGGTGGAAATATGTCATCCTTGATTCCTTTTTTCTCACACTCCACATCCAATGCAGCTGCACATCATGCTGGCTCAGATATTCAAAACTATATTCAGAATCTGACCAATTCTCACCAACTCCATCACTCCCACGCTAGCCCCCAAAGGCCCAGTCTCTCTTATACCACTGTATTTTCTAACTGGCTTTCTTCCTTCTGTCCTTGCACCCTTCCAGTGCCCCACATCTAGCAGCAAGTGTGATCTTTTAAAAATATGTCAGATCATGTCATCTTGTACTCAAAATCCTCCTGTCACTTACCATCACACTCAGAACGCAGGGTAAAGTTTCAACTATGGCCTGTAAGGCCTTATATGAACTGACCATTGGTGTTCTGTGAGCCACCAGGGAAGTCTCAGTACCTGATATTACACTAAATATAAATACATGATTACTGCAACTGCCTTTCCATTTAGAATGTTAAACGCTAGGAAAACAATGGTTTGTTTCCTTTACCCCCAGGATCTCTGGTGACAGATACAGTGCTTGACACATAGAAAGTGAAAGTTGCTCAGTTGCGTTCAACTCTTTGCAACCCCATGAACTATGTAGTCAATGGAATTCTCCAGGCCAGGATACTGGAGTGGGTAGCCTTTCCCTTCTCCAGGGGATCTTCCCAACCCCGGGATCGAACCCAGGTCTCTAGCATTGTGGACAGATTCTTTACCAGCTGAGCTACCAGGGAAGCCCAAGAATACTTGAGTGGGCAGCCTATCCTTTCTCCAGGGGATCTTCCTGACTCAGGAATTGAACCAGGGTCTCCTGCATTGCAAGTGGATTCCTTACCAACTGAGCTATAATGGGAGCCCTTGATATATAGAGGGTTCTTGATAAACATTTGCTAAGAGTATGAAATACTCCAATTCTAGTTCATCTTGTTCCTTGACTCACACTCAAGAAGACCCAAGAAATATTTGAGTTCTCAATCATGTGAGTGTCACTTAGCTAGATGCTTCAGTTCAGTTCACTCAGTCATGTCCGACTCTTTGTGACCCCATGGACTGCAGCAGGAGGCTAGGCCTCCCTGTCCATCGCCAACTCCCAGAGTTTACTCAAGCTCATGTTCATTGAGTCAGTGATGCCACCCAAATATCTCATCATCTGTCTTCCCCTCCTCCTCCCGCCTTCAATCTTTCCCAGCATCAGAGTCTTTTCCAATGAGTCAGTTCTTCCCATCAGGTGGCCAAAGTATTGGAGTTTCAGCTTCAGCATCAGTCCTTCCGATGAATATTCAGGACTTATTTCCTTTAGGATGAACTGGTTGGCTCTCCTTGCAGTCCAAGGGACTCTCAAGAATCTTCTCGAACACCAAAGTTCAAAAGCATCAAAGCTAGATGCTTAGAGCTTTAAAAATCTAAACAGTCCCTGACTGGAACTGTGACTTTTTGGGAGAGTAGTGATTGGGCGAAGTCTGTACAACCTGCCTGCCAGTGAGCAGCGCTAACCCTCCAAAGTGCTAAGACTGGCAAACCGGTGAAAAGGAAAAGGGAAGGCTGTATCCTGCCTTCCTTCTGACATGAAAAGTCCCACAGATCATGGGCCTTTTTCAATGCCCTGGGACCACCTTCTCAATCTGGTGCTAACCTGTGGAGACGCTCCACCTGTTAGGGAGCTGAACCCCGACGTGAGAGAGCATTGCAGCGCTTAGCCTAGGGCAAAAGCTGGAAACAATGAAACAACCTTTACGTTTAGGTTCTTAACCATGTAGCTCGAGGACATGAACACTGCTCTTACACGTTTGGAGCGAACAATGAGCTGTAAACTGCTCACCGAACGTCACAAAGCCAGCGCACGCCCCACCGGCGCTCAGTGCCGCTAGCGCGCACGCGCAACAGAGAGCGCCGCCACGCAGGCGCACTGCAGCCCGGAACCCCAAAGTCGGCACGGGCTCCCCGCG
Source organism: Dama dama (assembly GCF_033118175.1). Classification (NCBI taxonomy): domain Eukaryota; kingdom Metazoa; phylum Chordata; class Mammalia; order Artiodactyla; family Cervidae; genus Dama; species Dama dama. Next base: position 15,411,384 of record NC_083687.1, on the reverse strand, counting down.
GGCGAGCAGGCGGGCGCGCGCGCGCTTTTTGGGCGCGCGAAGAAGGGGGCGCGCGCCATGGAGCAGCGGTTAGCTGAGTTCCGGGCGGCCCGGAAGCGAGCCGGGCTGGTGGCTGAACCCAGCACTTCGAGCCAGCGTACACAAACCTCGGGAGAGAAGGCAGAAGCAGCTACGACTCCAAAAGCACCCTCAGGCTGGCTAAAACGGTTCCTGCTGTGGAAACCGAGGCCACCGAGAGCCCAGACCCAGCCCAGCCTCGCTCAGGTGAGAGGAGGAAGGCCTTACCCCTCGGGCACCTGCCTTCTGAAACGCCGACGTGGCCTCCGAGGCGCCTCTGTCGAGGCCCCGCCCCGGCGTCACGTGGTGGCCTGCAGGCCCCGCCCCCACGTCGTGGAAAGGCCCGGCCCAGGCCACGCCCCCCGGGCCTGGAGAAGCGGGTGGACAGAGGAGAGTCTATGAGGTCACAAAGAGCCAGACACGACTGAGGGGCTAGCACACTTTTGCTAGCAGAGAGGGGCTGCTGGCGCCTCCCGCCGGCTCGGCGGCGGGGCCTCGCGTTTCCTGCCCGCTCCTGTTCTGCCCTGAAGAGTGACTTTGACATTTTCTTTCCAGCCAGGGGCCCACGCAGCTTCGACTCCAGGCGGGAAGTTGAGGGCCTAGGGTCCCAGAAGAAATCACCTCTGCCCTTGCGTTATTCACAGCGAGTTGAGTGGTCGTTGTGGCTTTGGGAAACCTCTCCACAACTGTAGGGGGCCACAGCCCTCTGCTAATGGAGGGGGAAAGGTCTAATTGGATGCCTATGAGAAGTGGCAGTAACTAAAGCTTGATTTGATTTCGCATCTGGGTCACGTGCCCAAATAGCCTGCGCTTTCGAAATGGTGTTTGAATACAGAACGGGCAGAAGTGTGCTGACTGCCTGTGGTGGCCTGTGTTGTGTATCACTGTTGAAGTAGCGAAGCCTATTCAAGTTTAACAATGTTTAAGGTGAAAACCATAGATTAGTATGGCAGCTTTTTCAACCTGTTGTGTTAGTCGTTAAGTCGTGCCCGACTCTTTGCGATCTCATGGGCTGTAGCCCGTCAGGCTCCTCTGTTCATGGAATTCTCCATGCAAGAATACTGGAGTGGGTAGCCATTGCCTTCTTCAGGGGATCTTCCTGACCTAGGGATCCCACACAGGTCTCCTGCATTGCAGGCAGATTCTTTACTGTCTGAGCAACCAGGGAAGCCTCATTAGCTTTTGGTAATCTCTCATTCCTCTCTCTGTATCTTGGTTTTCACTCATGAGTAAAGTGGCAGGATGGCTTGAGTGTGAGATTGGAGCATGCTTGTGGGAACACAGGACAAAACATCAAGGGGAAATCTGTGAGCTGGTCTTTGTACCTCCTAAGTGCAATAAGTGCCAGCAATTCCTTTTGAAAAGTAAAATGTGCCTTACTCCTCTTAAAATTTCTTAAGTTCATCTATCATCGCACCACATCTGGTTATAAGGAATTTTTTTTTTTGGTAATCAAGGAGAACTTATTGTTACTTAGTTTGAATTAGATATTGTTCTCCAGGACACACAAGGTTCCTACTGACTTGCAGAAAGAGTGTGCAGGGTTCAGACAATCCATTTCCTTGCATACAGTTTGTCTCAGGATAACTTTATTGTGGATTAGAACTCACAGAGCACAGTTGCTTAGGATTTTAGAATCCATTTCCTCTACCCCTTTTCCTCTGCACAGTTACAAAACATCTAGCCTACACAATGAGTTTTTTACTTTATGTCTCATTTCCAAAGGAATATGAGATCACTGAGTTGGGTCTAGAGGAGCTGAGCTTGGAGAAAATTTCCATTATTAAAAACCCCAAAACTGATGGCCTGACAAAGGGGTGAGAGGCAATGCTGAACCTCCTCTGCTTCTTATCAGTTACTCTGTTTTTCATAAGGGACTTTGTCTAAAACACATTTTCATTTACTCAGTTATCATTCCTGAGTTTGCTCCGGTGTGAAATTATCATTAAATTGCTCCCCACCCCCACCCCTGCCAATTTCTGATCTATCTCTACCTAATAATTTGGGTGGCACATAGTGGCTTGTCCGAGATTTCTTTATCCTTCTATTTGTAATTGCTTCTTTTTGCTGGCCATTGATACGGAGGCGTCCACCTCCTCCTTCTCTCACTCTCGAATTTCGCTTGGGGAAAAGCATTTCCCCCAAATGAAATATTTCTTTCTACAGCAAGCTTCTACCACAGTGGGACAAAAATGCCTGTAACTTTTATTTTTTAATCCTGCCAAGCCCCTACCCCACCTCCATCTCCCTCCCCAGCCCCCCAGTGCACCATCTAGCTCCAGGGTCTATTGATCACACTTATCCTGCAACTCCTCCCTTCCAGACCTTGGCTCAGGTTGGCTTACTGCTCAAATGCCCTCTTTCTTTGGCATGACCTAGCCAGGCACAGGCTTTGCATCACCCCTTCAGATCCAGGAGTCATCTCTTAAGTTCTCCCTTTTCCCCACCAGCATTCTTTCACTCAGTCAGGTGCCCACTATGTTCCGTCTACTGTCCTGAGTCCCAGGAGACAGTGCAATAAAGACAAGGCCCTGCTCTCACAGAACTTGCTTTTGAGTTGAAAGAACAGAATGATGAATGCTACAAAAGGGAGGAAAATCCAGTGTGCTGTGATAGTGAATTGGGGTTGAGGGATGCAAGAGTGTCACTTTAAATTGGGAGGACAGGGAGGACCTCATAGAGGAAGTGACCTCACCATTTTTCTTAAGAAGGAGCCACTCTTGAGAAACCTGGGACAAGGACAAGGGCCCACGTAGTGGCATTTTTGCTAGGGTTTGTAGAAGAGGGAGCCAGCGAGGTGGTGTGAGGGGAAAGGGCTTTTCTCTCAGAGGAAACCACAGGTGCAAAGGCCCTGAGGTGGGAAGCACTTTGGTATACTGGGAATGGAAGTCCCTTCCCTAAACTGCACCATATGTGCTGACAAATACTTTCACACACAGCTTTTACAGTAGGAGGTGCACTGCTTGGAGACATCTCTGGAGCCTCCCTCTCCTTTCTTCCCTTTGCCAGTTTAACACCCCTACCCCTACCTCATCTCCTTCTAGCTCTCTAACCCTTCCCCTTAGCATTCCTCATGAAGGCCCCTGGTTAAGTAAAATGGGCTTTGAAGGGAGATCATCCTAGGATCCTGGACCAACCTCATCTCTGCTCGTCACCTGCTGTGACTTTAGGGGAGTTCCTTACATCTCAATGTCTCCTTACTATTATTATTAGTAAATTGGGACTAATAAGGCCTGTCTGCTGGGTTACAGGAGATCAGGCATCTTGAAGGCACTCAGTAAATGGTGGCCATAGCATTATTCTTATTAATGTTCCTTTAATAATAAAATAAATTCAGTTTACTGTGAATTTCAAGTGGTGCACATTCAAGATGTGTTCTATATCCATCAGTCCATCATTTCTCTCTGATCTCCTTGTCACCAGCCTCATCTCTACCTGGTTCTCTCTTATTGGGCCTCCTGCATGAGCTATTAACAATTTCCTTTTTCTTCTCTTGCAGCCCATTCTCTGCCTGGCATCCAGAGTAGTCTTAAATATTAATCGGATTGTACTTGTTCCCTGCTAAGATCATCAGTGATTTCCCTATTGTGCACACTGGTGGAATCTGAAAGGGACATTTATTTATTTAATGTATGTGGAGGGGGTGGGGAGTGTAGCTGATTATATGTCAAAGATCTACCTTTCCAATCTAATTGGAAAGGTAATAATTGCAACGCGTGCTAAGTCACTTCAGTCGTGTCTGACTCTTTGCAACCCTACGGACTGTAGCCCACCAGGCACCTCTGAATATGGGATTTTCCAGGCAAGAATATTGGAGTGGGTTGGCACTTTCTTCTCCAGGGGATCTTCACGACCCAGGGTTGATGCTAAAAAAAAAAAATCACAGATGACCTATATATTTTTGGAGATCAGATAACAATTTTGGTCCCTTTTAAATTGCCATGTGAAGAATAAGGGCTATAACTGAATAAATGAACTAAGTCTGCTCTGTGCGGAGAACTTACGTGTACAGTGCTGTTTGGCTCCGGAGACACCAAAAGATAATCAGCAACAGTATGGTGACCTCATGCAACAATCTAGGGACACATGTGATCTATATGAAAAGAGAGACACTTGAATGACAAATAGTTTGATACTCAGTGAGAAAGAGAGCCAATTAGAGCTCTGGGAGGCAGAGGGGCACCCTGCTTGATGGCCCCAGAGGTCAGGGTATACATAGTTCACCAGCCGTGCTTGCCTGGAGAGAGCAAGTTCCTGAGGAATGGAGAGGAATATTTCCGGCCACAGACGGGCAATGTCTTTGGGTTGTAAGACCAGAGGATTCACTTCTAGAGCAATAGATTGCGGATCATGTTGTTCAGGAAACTTTTTACAACATTATTTTACAAACTGCAAATCATGACTCATTAGTGGGTAGTGAAAAAAATTTTAAAGGTCTTATCCTAAATTAACTAAATGTAGTTTAAAAAATAGAATAGAAAATCAAAGCTTCGTATGTAATCAAAGTGTTGATATGTGAAGACTTTTTTCCCGATACACACACACATATATATACACCATATATATTTTGGGGGGGGGAGGGGTTTGCAGTACAAAATGTATTTTTTATTGTGGGTCATACCCAAAAAATTTAGAAAATACTGGATTGGAGACCCCCAAAAGCTCCTTCAATACCTCTGTCTCCCATTACACCCAGCACAGGGGTCTATGTTCCGGCACTTCTGTCTTTTGAGTGAATGCAAGGCCTTGGATTCCAGCCCAAGGAGTTTAAAATTTAACTGGTAGGCAGTAAAAACGTGTCAAAGGTTTGTGAGCAGGAGGTTGACGGGTGTTGTGGCAGATTTATTTAGCAGCTGTACATGGGGTGGCATGGGGAGAGACGGGTTAGAAGGAGGAGAGTCCAGTTAGGAGACCCTGGGGCCGTGTAGGATGGTCACAGGGGATGGAAAGGTTGTGGCTATAACTATGATTTTTTTTTTTAAAGTGTAGAATAGTCCTCATTTTAGAATCATGCCACTCAACAAAATTTTAGCTCGTCTAATCAAATCAACAGACATATATTGATTCTGTGTGGGAAGTGTGTGCCCGGCTGCCGCCTGATCAATTACAGGGAGTTGCTGAAGGGGCTGCATTAGCTCCTGTTAGCAGCAGACTAATCTGGTGAAATGTCTGCCTCAGACGGGAATCCACCTGAACGCCGTGAGGTTTTCAGCAAGTCACATCTCACTGATCGGTTTTGATTCAGAGCAGGATGCATGAGAGCTCTTTGGAGATAGTTGTCTTAGAGAGCAGGACAAGAAAACAGACACCAGTGAGGGGAAGCCTTCCCACGCAAGGACAGCTGCCTCTCCAGATGGGTTTTGGTCCTCCCGGCCCCACTGCCCTTTATTCTTTCTTTGGTTTGTTCTTGTGTCCTAGGGAGCAGCTGGGCCTGGGGGCCGCGAGTCACAGCCACCACGGAGTCCAGCCGAAGCCCCACCACCGCCACGGCCGCAGCCGCCCCTGGCCCCCCGGGACCGGTCTCTCCTGACCAGCGTCACCTTGTTGAAGGTGCTCCTCTGGTTGGTCCTGCTGGGGCTGTTCGTGGAACTGGAATTTGGCCTGGCCTATTTTGTCCTGTCCCTGTTCTACTGGATGTATGTGGGGACGCGAGGCCCCGAGGAGAAGACGCAGGGAGAGAAAAGCGCCTACTCCGTGTTCAACCCGGGCTGCGAGGCCATCCAGGGAAGCCTGACTGCCGAGCAGCTGGAACGCGAGCTGCACCTGAGGCCTCTGCCGCGGAGATAGGACCGGACCGGCGGCGGGCCCCCCGGGCCTCGCACCCCCTGGCTTTGACTGAGAGCAGCTTGCGGGTCATGTCTGTGACCCCACAATTCCCCACTTCCCCTGACCTCCTGCGACAGTTTTATCTCAGAACTTCTTTTTCATTGTGGTGAAACTCCTGGAAAGACACTCACTGTGGGTCTGATGCAATTTATAAAAATTACACACTCAAGACAGGAGACCTCTTTGTCTCTTTATTTGAGAGGCGATTCTTAGAACACTAGGAGGGCTTTGGGGAGATAACTGTTGAAAATATTGAGCTGTTTGAGGTAATGGTTTGGTACATCAGAGCTATGTGTTAAAAGTAAATATTCTCTTTAAGTTTTTTTTTTAGAATTAGTTACAGTAAGTCCCCTGCATACATAAACCTCTGTTCCAAGAGTGCATTTGTAAGTCCAGTTTGTTCCAAGTCCAACACAGTTAGCCTAGGTACCCAACTAACCCATTTGGCTATATAGTACTGTACTTTATTAGGTTTGTAATACTTTTCACACAAATAATACATAAAAAATAAAACATTTTTCATCTTACAGTACAGTAAGAAAAAGTACAATAAGTACAGTGAGAAAGTACTTGAAAAGTACAGTAGTATGGCCCAACAGCTGATATACAGGGGCTGGCATCAAGTGAACGGGAAAGAGGCGTCACAGACTGGAGGAGAGAGGAGTGGGCGACGGCAGAGCTGAAGGATCATCAGCAATAGGAGATGGAGGGCAAGCTGCAATGTCCCTCACGCCTGACGTTGATGTCACAGGTTCTGGTTCCTTGCTGGATTCAATTCCATCTATCCTCTTGAAAACACAGCCTAGTGGTGTCTGAGTAGTAGCTCTTTTTTTTCTCGCCATAATGACCTGGCAGCACTGGATTGCATTCTGAATGGCTGCTGCAGACTTTGTGAACTCTTCTGCATTCAGGTCCGGTGCCTCAAAAACTTAACAGGGCCTCTCCGGGAAAACCCCTCTACTATTTCCTGTATCATGGAGCTCTTCAGTTCTTCAGTTACTTCTTCCGCTTGTCTCTCTTGGTGCTTTCTCTGGGCCTCCAGCTCCAGATCTTCATTAGTCAATTCTTCATGTTGCACATCAAGGAGTTCAGTGCAGTTGCCCTCTTGCAGATCTAGCTTGAAATAAAGAGACTCCACTCCTGTGCTTGTACAATACAATACACAGAAGCACAAACACTTGTAGAGAATGCACACACATGGCAATATACACCAGACACGTGAAGTGACTTACGAGACCAGACGTGCAAATACATCCTCACGTCTTTGAAAGTTCACAACTTGAAGGTTCGTATGTAGGAGACTTACTATAATTAATTTTTAATTGACACATATTTGACTTACACTGTTATTAATAGTTTCAATTGTACAGCAAGGTGACTCAGTTCTTGTCTGGACTCCCCTGTCCAGGCAAGAATACTGGAGTGGGTTGCCATACCCTCCTCTTTGCTGCTGGTGCTGCTAAGTCGCTTGTACAACAAAGTGACTCAGTTACATATATATGTGCATGCATGCATGCTAGGTCACTTCATTATGTCCAACTCTTTGCGACTCTATGGACCCTCTGGACTCTATGTAACCCTCCAGGCTCCCCTGTCCAGGCAAGAATACTGGAGTGGGTTGCCATACCCTCCTCCAGGGGATCTTCCTGACCCAGGGATCTAACCTGCATCTCTTATGTCTCCTGCATTGGCAGATGGGTTCTTTTTATTACTAGCACCACCTGCTGCTGCTGCTGCTGCTAAGTCACTTCAGTCGTGTCCAACTGTGTGCGACCCCATAGACGGCAGCCCACCAGGCTCCGCCGTCCCTGGGACTCTCCAGGCAAGAACACTGGAGTGGGTTGCTATTTCCTTCTCCAATGCATGAAAGTGAAAGTGAAGTCACTCAGTTGTGTCCGACTCTTAGCGACCCCATGTACTGCAGCCTACCAGGCTCCTCCATCCATGGGATTTTCCAGACAAGAGTACTGGAGTGGGTTGCCATTGCCTTCTCCAAGCACCACCTAGGAAGCCTATATATATAGTCTTTTTCAGATTCCTTTCCCATATAGGTTATTACAAAATATTGACTATAGTTCTCTGCTCTGTACAGTAGGTCCTTATTGATTATCTATTTTATGTGTAGTAATATGTATCTGCTAATCCAAAATTCCTTTTTCCCTCCCCCCCACTTTCCCCTTTTAACCATAAATTTGTTTCCTATGGCTATGAGTCTATTTGTTTTCTAAATAAGTTCATTTGTATTGTTTTTAAGACTACACATATAAGTGATATTGTATATTTGTCTCTCTCTATCTGGCTTACTTCACTTAGTATGATAATCTCTAGGTCCATCCATATTGCTGCAAATGGCATTATTTTGTTCTTTTTATGGCTGAGTAATATTCCATTTTATGCATGTACTACATCTTCTTTATTCATTTGTCAATGGACATTTACACTGCTTCCTTGTCTTGACTATTGGAAATAGTGCTGCAATGGACATTGGTGCCCATGTATCTTTCCAAATTATGATTTTCCCTGGATATATGCCTAGGAGTGGGATTGCAGGATCATATGGTAACTCTGTTTCTAGTTTTTTAAGGAACCTCCATATTATTCTCTGTAGTGGCTGTACCGATTTACATTTCCCCCAACATTGTAAGAGGGTTCCCATTTCTCTACACCCTCTCTAACATTTATTGTCTGTAGACTTTTTGATGATGGCCATTCTGACTGGTGTGAGGTGATACCTCAGTATAGTTTTGATTTGCGTTTCTCTAATAATGAGCAGTGTTGAACATCTTTTCATGTGTCTTTTGGCCATCTGTATGTCTTCTTTGGAGAAATGTCATTTTAGATTTTCTGCCCCTTTTTTGTTTTTTGTTTTTAATATTGAGCTGTTTGCATATTTTGGAGGGTAATCCTTTGTCAGTTGCATCATCCACGAATAGCTTCTCCCATTCTGGATGTTGTCTTTTCATTTTGTCTATTGTTCCCTTTGCTATGCAAAAGCTTTTAAATTTAATTGGGTCCTATTTGTTTTTATTTCCATTACTCTAGGAGGTGGATCCAAAAAGATATTGCTGCAGTTTATATCAAAGAGTATCCTGCCTGTGTTTTCTTTTAGGAGTTTTATAGTATCTGGTCTTACATTTAGGTCTTTAATCCATTTTGAGTTTATTTTTATGTATGGTGTTAGAGAATGTTCTAATTTCATTCTTTACAGGTAGCTCTCCAGTTTTCCCAGAACCACTTATTGAAGAAACTGTCTTTTTTCTCTTATATAGTCTTGCTCCTTTGTCATAGGTTAACTGACTGTAGGTGTGTGGATTTATTTATAGGCTTTCTATCCTGTTTCATTGATCTATACTTATTTTTGTGTGTGTGCCAGTACCATACTGGTTTTTAAATATTGTTTATTTACTTTATTTTCGGTGGCACTGCGTCTTTGCTGCTGCTCACGGGCCTTCTTCAGTTGCAGCTAGCAGGGCTAACCTCTAGCTGCGGTGTGCAGACTTCTCATTGCAGTGGTTTCTCTTGTGGAATACAGGCTCTGGGTGTGTGGGCTTCAGCAGTTGTGCTGTGTACGCTCAGTAGTTGCAACTCATGAGCTCTAGAGAGCTGTCTCCGTAGTTGAGGCACACAGGCCCAGCTGTCCCACAGCGTATGGGATCTTCCTGGACCAGAGATTGAACCCATGCCTCCTGCATTGGCAGGTGGATTCTTTACCACTGAGCTACCAAGGAAGACCTACCATACTATTTTGGTTACTGTAGTTTTATAGTATAGTCTGAAGACAGGGGAGCCTTATTCCTCTACTTTTACTTTCCTTTCTTAAGATTGCTTTGGCTATTTGGGGTCTTTTTTGTTTCCACACAAATTGTAAACTTTTTTGTTCTAATTCTGTGAAAAATGCTATTGGTAATTTTGATAGGCATTGCACTGAATCTGTAGATTACTTTGCATAGTAAAATCATTTTTGACAGTATTGATTCTTCCAGTCCAAAAACAGTGTCTCTGTACATTTGTTTGTGTCATCTTTGATTTCTTTGATCATTTTCTTAAAGTTTTCTGAGTACAAGTCTTTCATCTCCTTAGGTAGGTTTATTCTGAGGTATTTTGTACTCATTGATGTGATGATATATGGGATTGCTGCCTTAATTTCTCCTTGTGATCTTTCATTGTCAGAGAATAAGAATGCAGGAGATTTCTGTGCATTTATCCTGTATCTTTACCAGGTTCATTGATGAGCACTAGTAGTTTTCTGGTAGTGTCTTTCGGATTTTCTATGTAGAGTATCATGTCATCTGCAAACAGTAATTGTTTCTTTTTCAGTTTGGATTCCGTTTATCTCTTTTTCTTCTCTGTTTGCCCTCTCTTCCTGCTCTGTTGGTTGTTTGGCCTGAGATGTTTCAGCACTGGAGCCTACAGGCTTTTGGTTGGGGCCAGGTCTTGGTGCCAAAATGGTGACCTCCGAGAGAGCTCATACCGATGAATATTCCCTGGTGGAAACCACCAGAGTCCCTGTACCCACAGTAAGCCACGGCTGCCCCATCCTCACTCCACCTCCTCAGGAGACCCTCCAAGACCAACAGGTGGCTCTGGCCCAGGCTCCTATGACATCACTGCCTTTGCCCTGGGTTCTAGCACGAGATACTGTGTGCACTCTCGAAGAGTGGAGTCCCTGTTTCACCCAGTCCGTGGACTCCTACAACAAGCCCCACTGGCCTTCAAAGCCAGATGGTCTGGGGGCTCCTCCTCATGGTACTTGACCTTTAGACTGGGGAGCCTGGCGTGGGACTCAGAGCTTTCACTCCTGTGGGAGAACTTCCGTGATATATTTATTCTCCAGTTTGCAGGTTGCCCACTTGCAGAGTGTGGGATTTGATTATATTGCCAATACACCCCTTCTCATGGTTTCTTCTTTGTGTCTTTGGATATAAAATATCTTTTTTTTGGTAGATTCCAGTCTTTTTTTGTTTTTTTTTGTGGGGGGTGGGGGGTGGGGCATCCTTCCCTGATAGCTCAGTTTGGAAAGAATCTACCTGCAATGCAGGAGACCTCAGTTTGATTCCTGGATCAGGATGATCCCCTGGAGAAGGGATAGGCTACACACTCCAGTATTTTTGGGCTTCCCTGGTGGCTCAGCTGGTAAAGAATCTGCCTGCAATGCGGGAGACCTGGGTTCGATCCCAGGGTTGGGAAGATCCCCTGGAGAAGGGAAAGGCTATCCCCTCCAGTATTCTGTCCTGGAGAATCCCACAAACTGTATAGTCCATGGGGTTGCAAAGAGTCAGACACCACTGAGTGACTTTCAGTCTTTTTGATTGATAATTGTTCAGCAGTTGTGAGTTTGGTGTACTTGTAAGAGGAGGTGAGCTCAAGACCTTCCTACTCTGCCACTGTGTCTCTAAGTCCTTTCATATCATTTTTATAGCATTTTGCCCCTGAAAAGTTGAAGTTGGAAATTTTGGGATTTTTCTTGTTTTGGGTTTTCCTGCCCCTCCCCTTTCTCGTGTCTTGCCTTTTGGTTATTAATGCTGTTGAAACATCTGCTTCTCACAAACAGACTCCCATTTGCCCATCACTATTTATCGTACTCCTCAGTTATTCTACCTCCACGCAGTGAAGGGAGATTAGAGAAGACAGTGTTCTAAGTGACAGGTGTGGGGAGAGACTTCACAAAATCAAAAATACTGGTAGATTTGATAAGTGGCTATTAATGATGAATCCAGCAAGAAAAGATTCTTGAGTATGTACAAAAGGAAGCTCTCGAAGTGAAACTCCTGACTTACTGGCTGCTTGGGTTGTTTCTTATATTCTAAAGACTCTAGAGTGAGTGATGACTTTGACTGTGGGCCTCTGGTGAGAAATTATGTAAATCGTGGTAATCAGCCATGCTCTGTGTTCTGGCCTTTTCCAGGGCGAACTTACAGCCGGGGCTCATTAAAATTGGGCAAAGCAAACCATTGAATACTTTTTTTTTTTAACACAAATCATACTGATTAGTAAGAGGACTCAAGCTTGAAAGCAATAGTTTTTTCCAAACTTCAGATTTTAAGAAATTAAAGTCTTCTTGGTAGGTTCTCAACTTCAGAATTTAGTTATTCTTATTGTGAAAGTAATTTTTTTTTAATTTTTATTATTATTATTATTATTTTTGTCATACATTGATATGAATCAGCCATAGATTTACAGGTATTCCCCATCCCGATCCCCCCTCCCACTTCCCTCTCCACCCGATTCCTCTGGGTCTTCCCAGTGCACCAGGTCCGAGCACTTGTCTCATGCATCCCACCTGGGCTGGTGATCTGTTTCACCATAGATAGTATACATGCTGTTCTTTTGAAATATCCCACCCTCACATTCTCCCACAGAGTTCAAAAGTCTGTTCTGTACTTCTGTGTCTCTTTTTCTGTTTTGCATATAGGGTTATCATTACCATCTTTCTAAATTCCATATATATGTGTTAGTATGCTGTAATGTTCTTTATCTTTCTGGCTTACTTCACTCTGTATAAGGGGCTCCAGTTTCATCCATCTCATTAGGACTGGTTCAAATGAATTCTTTTTAACGGCTGAGTAATATTCCATGGTGTATATGTACCACAGCTTCCTTATCCATTCATCTGCTGTTGGGCATCTAGGTTGCTTCCATGTCCTGGCTATTATAAACAGTGCTGCGATGAACATTGGGGTGCACGTGTCTCTTTCAGATCTGGTTTCCTCAGTGTGTATGCCCAGAAGTGGGATTGCTGGGTCATATGGCAGTTCTATTTCCAGTTTTTTAAGAAATCTCCACACTGTTTTCCATAGCGGCTGTACTAGTTTGCATTCCCACCAACAGTGTAAGAGGGTTCCCTTTTCTCCACACCCTCTCCAGCATTTATTGCTTGTAGACTTTTGGATAGCAGCCATCCTGACTGGCGTGTAATGGTACCTCATTGTGGTTTTGATTTGCATTTCTCTAATAATGAGTGATGTGGAGCATCTTTTCATGTGTTTGTTAGCCATCTGTATGTCTTCTTTGGAGAAATGTCTGTTTAGTTCTTTGGCCCATTTTTTGATTGGGTCATTTAATTTTTCTGGAATTGAGCTTCAGGAGTTGCTTGTATATTTTTGAGATTAATCCTTTGTCTGTTTCTTCATTTGCTATTATTTTCTCCCAATCTGAGGGCTGTCTTTTCAGCTTACTTATAGTTTCCTTTGTAGTGCAAAAGCTTTTAAGTTTCATTAGGTCCCATTTGTTTATTTTTGCTTTTATTTCCAATATTCTGGGAGGTGGGTCATAGAGGATCTTGCTGTGATTTATGTCGGAGAGTGTTTTGCCTATGTTCTCCTCTAGGAGTTTTATAGTTTTTGGTCTTACATTTAGATCTTTAATCCATTTTGAGTTTATTTTTGTGTATGGTGTTAGAAAGTGTTCTAGTTTCATTCTTTTACAAGTGGTTGACCAGTTATCCCAGCACCACTTGTTAAAGAGGTTGTCTTTTTTCCATTGTATATCCTTGCCTCCTTTGTCAAAGATAAGGTGTCCATAGGTCCGTGGATTTATCTCTGGGCTTTCTATTCTGTTCCATTGATCTATATTTCTGTCTTTGTGCCAGTACCATACTGTCTTGATGACTGTGGCTTTGTAGTAGAGTCTGAAGTCAGGCAGGTTGATTCCTCCAGTTCCATTCTTCTTTCTCAAGGAAAGTAATTTTAATATCTAGGTGTTACTAAATAATGGAGATCTGTGGGTTGTTTTTTTTTTTTTTTTTTGATGTGGACCATTTTTAGAGTGTTTATTGAATTCATTACAATACTGCTTCTGTTTTATGTTTTGGTGTTTTGGCCATGAGGCATGTGGGAATCTTAGCACCCCAACCAGGAGTTGAACCCACACCCTCTGCATTGGAAGGATAAGTCTTAAACACTTGACTATCAAGGAAGTCCTGGAGGTCTGTTTTCTTTTTTTAATTCTTGCCTGATTTACTTCCAGCAAAATCCTAGTTTAAATTAAACTTTTATTCATTGAATGCCAACACTCTACTAGGTACCTGCAATAGAATAATGAAAAAAGCAGGCATTTTCCCAGTTCTTAGAGCATAGAGTCTAACTGGAAATGGGGTAGTGGACAAAATAAAACAAGCAAGGCCAATAATCGAGTGAGATAAGTTTTAGTTGTAGGAGTGTGGAGCAGATATTCTTATGAATCACACTTAGTGGACAATTATCCTCATGTGTTATGTTCAGTAGGTCCTTTTTGATTATCTATTTGATATATATTTGGCTTCCCAGGTGGCTCAGTGATAAGGAATCTGCTTGTCAATGCAGGAGACCTGAGTTTGATCCCAGGTTGGAAAACAGCAACCCACTTGCCTGGGAAATCCCATGGACAGAGGAGCCTGGTGGGCTAGTCTGTGGGACTGCAAAGTTGGACACGACTTAGCAACTAAACGACAACAAATCCCATGTGTTATATTTAGTAGGTCCTTTTTGATTATCTATTTGGTACATGTTAGTGTGTATATTTGGCGCTCCTTGAATATTTACTTGCATTGCTCCTATCCAGCCCCTTCCTGATTGGGAGTTTGTCCTTCAGAGTTATCCCTTGAGCAGAAGATTCCCTTAGCTCATCAAGAAGTCTTGAGACTTCCCTGGCGGTCCAGTGGTTAAGACTTTGCGTTCCGATGCAGCGGGTGCAGGTTTGATCCCTAGTCAGGAAGCTAAGATCCCTCATGCCTTATGACCAAAAATCCGAAGCATAAAACAGAAACAATATTGGAACAAATTCAATAAATACTTTAAAAATAAGCTACATCCAAAAAAAAAAAAATCTTAAAAAAAATTTTTTTAAGTCTTTTATTCTGTGACTCCTGCCTGAACTGGACCTATAGAATGTATGGGAAGCAGATGAATTCCTATTAAACATGCAAGTTTCTAAGATACGTGATTTTGTCTCCTGATTTATTTTCTTATTTTCTCTTTTCTTCACCTTGATATTTTACTTGGGCTTTTCTATTTCGTAACAGCCAGATACCAAGAAGAAATCTCTTTCCCTGATCAAAGGTTTGCTGCAAAGCCCAGGGCAATAAGCATTGTTCTAGGAAAGAATTAACTTATATTTTTTTAAATGTATAATTCAGACTTTCACCTAAAACAAAATACCTGTAACTCTGAATTAAGAATGTTTGGTCCAATTAGTAATCCTAGCAAAGCAGAGAGTTCTCTGAAACACAACACAGAAGAGACTCAATTTAAGAGCCAACCCCACTAGCATCCTTTGAAAATGTAGTCATTTATAATGAGGTGGGGCCTGGATTGCCCTAACCCACCTTTCATGGGATTTTCTGTGAGTGATTTGTCAACTTTTCTGGTTCATCTCTTCCCAAAGATTGCATGTAACAGGCTGCATTGACTTCTAGGAAAGGTGGAATGTGAACCAATTAAATGCCTGGCAGGGAAAAGATGAAAGGATGGGGGTATGTATTTGCTGTTCTTATCAGCCCATTAAGCTTTAGGTTCAGTCTTTGATTTCCTGAATTTAGAAAGGTCTATTGATCTCAGAATTTCCACTTAGGGCCTGACCATTAGCCCAGCAAACAGCTTCCATTAAAGGCTGCTTTTGCCATCAGGGAACTTGAAATACCAGAGATGTGTTCAGTCCCTGTGATAGCTGTGTGTGTGGATGAGGTCCTCTCCATCCAAGTCTTATGAGTAATGTGAATAAAAGAATGCTTTATTCTTGTAGGGCTAGAAGAACCCCCAAAATGGCCTCGAATGCATCCCCTAGCCCTGCCTTCCCTGATAGCTCAGTTGGTAAAGAATCCACCTGCAATGCAGGAGACCCTGGTTCGATTCCTGGGTCGGGAAGGTCCCCTGGAGAAGGGATAGGCTACCCACTCCAGTATTCTGGCCTGGAGAATTCTATGGACTGTATGGGGTTGCAAAGAGTTGGACACGACTAAGCGACTTTCACCCCTGCCTTGGTCAGGGCTGCATTTGATTCCTGACTAAACATTTTCTTTCCTAGTGATCGCTAAAGAAGACAAATCCAGGTTCCAGGTATAAGTTCAGGCACTAGTTAGGCAGTTCTTTACTGAAAGAGCTTGAGCAGCCCCGGGTTATTTCTTCTCATTCTGATCTCAGTGGGCACAGGACATCCTCCCAATTGGTAAACCATTACTTAGTTCTCTTAGTCATCTTTCATCTTTGGGCTAAATCAGCCCAGATTGTACCTCTGGGATAACCATTTTCAAGCTACCCCTGACCCATTCTGCAGGTGCAAGGTCTGGGTGACATGAATGGTGGGTGCAGTGACGTTTCTCAGAATCTCTGGCATTTTACCAGTGATGACTTAGGCATGTATGTCTTGTGCTATTAGGATCGTGCTTTGAGTCCAGAAAGTTTTCCACATTTGCCGTTTGACTGATCTATGAGTTAAGATTAAATTCACAAACTCTGTGCCAGAAAAAGAAAAAAAAAAAAAAAAAAACTAGGAAGAGTTACACAGTTGGCAGAATCAGTGATCCTCAGTTAGGCAGAAAATAAAATTTTAACTATGTGTTTTTATTTCCTGCCACTCACACTGTTAACCTATTTGCCAGCAAATATTTGTAGCTGCTCTGAGCGTGGTGCTGCTGGGGACACGTAAATGAGCCTCTCCAGTCTGTCTGTCTGTCCCCCATGGTGAGGGACAGGAGGCAGGGTGGGGCTGGGGTGCCATGGAGCATGTTGCCACTAGGGGGTAGCGTAGAGCTGCAGCTCTTAAGTTGTGGGTCCCTTTGCCTCACACTTAATAGTTTATGTAATATAGAAAACCCTCTGGAATGTTGTCTGAACCACGGACTTGTACTGCCTTTTCAGACTTTCTCTTCACTTTAAGATTCACAGAGGAAAGAATTCATCAGAGGTCCTGGGAAAGGCCGAGAAAGCTACCAGAGTGATTTATACACAGACTTTAAAATAAAACCCTCTCTCTAGACTTAGCAGGCAGTATTGCAATTGAGGAGGTCAGCACTGTGCTTGTCCACATCTGAGCTTTGTCAGGGGGAAAAAAGACAAAGAACTCACCCAGCTGGCAGAGAAACTTGATCCCTAAGCCAAAAGAAGTCAAATTTGAACTGTCTGCTTTGGTTTTTTTTTTTTTTTTTTTTTTCCTTTGGGATGGTAACTTTTATTTTTTTTTTTCTTTTTTTTTTTTTTAATTTTTATTATTATTATTATTATTTTTTTTTTCCAGTGGGTTTTGTCATACATTGATATGAATCAGCCTCTGCTTTGGTTTTTGTCACACATACTTTTATTTCACCACATTGGAGCATTATGAGTTGGTGGAGAACTCATTGACAAATTTGAACCCAAATTTGTCAATGACATCTGCAATCCTCACCCTTGGAGGTGTGTGTTTTGTTTGGTAGGTGGGTTTATCTTACCAGGCCCTAGGTGGTCTGGCCCCTGCCTGCCTTTACCACATTCACCTCCTTCATATTCATTCTACACAGAAGTTTGGGATACTAAAAAATAAAAAGCCAGACAGTAAATAGTCTTGACTATTCAACTTCACCATTGTGGAGCAAAAGCAGCCATAGAACAAACGTGAACAAATGAGTGTGCCAATAAAACTTTATCTATAAAACCAGTGGTGGGCCATTGTTTGCCAGCTCCTGCTCTCTTAACACACCAAATAGACTTCTACTTTAGGCTGTTTGCTTAGAACTCGCTTCCCCAGATGATCCTAGGACTTTTTCCCTTACTCCGTTCAGGTCTCTCAGATGTCATGCCATCAGAAAGGTTTTCTCTGACTACCCAATCTAAAATAGAGCTCTGGGGCTTCCCTGGCGGTCCGCTGGTTAAGAATCTGCCTGCCAATGAAGGGGTCACGGATTCTGTCCATGGTTTGGGAAGATTCCACATGCCACAGGGCAGCTGACTAGTCCCCACAGCTACTGAAGCACGCATGTTTCACAAGAGAAGCCTGCACTCACCACAACTAGAGAAAGCCTGCACACAGCAACGAAGACCTCACACACCAAGAATAAGTGAATGATCGAAAGAATGAATTACAACTAAAACTCTGCTCCCATATCTCCATTTTTCCCCCTCCCCTCTCCTATGATAAATACTTCATGGAGTTGCTTTACTAATAATATTGACCACATTTTGATAACTCCTAGAGAAAAGCATGTGTGTTTATAGCCAGAAAATCTTTTTTTTTTTTCCCCGGAGTATCTTTTATATGTGTTGCAGGCCATTTATAATGAACAATCTCTATGGACAGAAATAACTCTGCTATGCAGAGTTTGTTTTCATTGTATTCCTCTAACGACTTTCCCCCTGAGATTTAGACTGAGTTTGGCAGAGCCAAACATATCATATGGTGAGTTGGCACAGGGCGATGTGAAAGAATGGCTTTTTCTAGATCCTCATTCATGTTTTTGGCTCTTCCCATAGATTATAAGTTCTGCCCCATATGTAATTTTCACAGAACTATTTAGGGAAAGAGGAGAATTTCCTAGAAAATTTGCATGCTTCCCGGGAGCAGAGGAAGCCACAAGGCTGGTCAATACAAAGTGAACAGGGAAACTGGGAGGTGATCAAAAAGGAAATTCATGTCAGGAGCTGACAACTTTGGAGGACACAGCTCCAGGGAGGAGAGAGACGTCAGATCCTAGAGTCCACTCTGGGTGTCAGTGATCTTCCTGCTGAAGCCTTAGGAAATTTACGTTAGTACACCACTTTGAGTGCAGCTGAGCAAAGTCTCTCCATGTGAGTGGCTGGTGCAGAGTGTGTGTGCCACACCTCATGGAGATGACACCAATACTGGAATTCGGGTGACTTGACATATTCTCAAGGGATCTATACCACGGATGCAGAGTATCTCAAGAGCTGTTGCATTTCTAATGTAAAGAGTGACACCAGGATTAATCCAGTGAAGGAACCTGAAAGGCAAGGGACCCATCCTGCTAGAAGAGAGGCTGTATCTGAAAAGCAGGAAGAGTTCAAGGTAGGAGAATGTGAGAGAACTGTGGTTGCAGGTGATGCTAAGACTCCATGGACATGGCATCTTTTCTGAGCTTGTGGTCCCATCATACTTTGATTGGCAGTCTTCATGATCTTTACCAGTTTCTAAAAGAAGGTGTTTTTGTAAATGTCTTATGTAAAGTTTTGTTATGGTGTTGTGGGTGTTTTTCTTGATGGCTAAGAAATTATGCTCAAGAACTATACTGTGTTCTTAAGGTAACATGATTTTTTTATGTGATATGAATGCACTTAAGATGCCTTTTCATTTGTACTGTTAACTGTATCTTTCCAAAGGATGCTATTGGAAAGACATTGATTTAGTATAACCAGAGTGAGATATCTTTACTTGGGTATATGTTCTCTACTCTCTGCTTCCCATACCAGGATTTGAAAGATGAAATACCTTGAAGGTAGTTTCATTGTGTGTTGTTGTTTAGTTGCTTGGTTGTGTCTGACTCTTTGTGACCCCAGGGACTACAGCCTGCCAGGCTCCTCTCCATTTCCTCCTCCAGGGCATCTTCCCGACCCAGGAATTGAAACTGCTTCTCCTGCAAGTCTCTTGCATTGCAGGCAGAATCTTTACTGCTGAGCCACTGGGGAAGCCAGTTTCATTGTAAAGTGGCATCTAATTAGCAGGTACACGTGGGGTTCAATAAAAATAGTAAATTCAGTCTCCTAGGAATTCTGAAGGTTCTGAAATTTCTGGAGGACAAAATACATGGCAATAAAACACTAGTCTTTTTAAGCCAGAAATGTACACAGATGGTTATAGATCGTTGAAGTTTGGACCTAAAAGGCAGGAAAACCATGGCCTTTTCGTTGTAGCTATTAAACTTGCGTTCCCAAGTCTTGAACTGTGTTTCTAACTGCACCTTAGGTCTTTGGAACCAAAAAGGCTTCTGTAAACATTTATTATTTAAGTCCTTGTTCTTTCATCCTAGAGATATGGAAAGTTTAAAAAAAGAAAAAGAAAAAACTCCTTGCAATCGCTCCAAGTGTTACCAGCCTGCTTCAGCCCCGGAGAGCTCCCATCCTTTGGCATGGGACTGCTCAGTGTTTATAATCCTCAGCTATTGATTTTATTCTTGGAGGTTGTAACACCGATAAATTCTGAGGTCTATTATAGGTCCTACATGAGGAAGAGCCACAGTAATTCATTCTCACACTGGAGCCCTGGATCACTAGAGGGTGGGGGGAATTTTTTTTTTTATTGCATTTGCTCTAGGCTGTGGGTCTTTTTCTTTTCTTTCTTTTTTTTTGGGGGGGGGTCTTTTTCTAAAATCATTATGTTAGTTAAAATGAGCCTTTGTACCAAAGAAAATAATCTATCACAGCTTGGGATTAGAGAACTCTCCAGGGGAAGAGCTCAGATTTATGGAAAAAGGAGTTAATAACATTGACTAGACGGGCCCGCTGGAGCTCACCACTTGTAATCCTCATTCTTTTTTGCACCTCTGCAATTTCCTCTCCTCTTTACCATGGCTCTTTTTCACATTTAAGCAGCCTGCTGTTTTTCGTTATTCACTTTGCTCATGTTCCATCTCTCCATCGTCTCTTTCCCACCTGTCCTTCCCACCCTTGGGGATACTCAATTTCTTCTCCTTCCTTGTCCCCGTATGGAATCTATTTTCCCTATTTCTCCAGTTCCCTGGCTACATCTGTCATCTATTCCAGTTTGTACTGTGTTTTTTTTCCCCCACTGTTTCTGGCAAGGGAGACCTGTTTTCAGTATTTCTCTTTAGAGAAATGTGTGTGTAAAAGAAAGAGGGAAGGGAGAAAGGTGGGGAGAGGTTGAAAGATACTGATCAGCATGTTTATGGCATAGGCTTTTGAGAGGATAGGAACAGAAGATTCTGGGTTGGGGTGGGGGGATTCCTACTCCTTGGGAACGTCAGCACTCTTGGCAGATGAGTGAGATCCTTCACAAATTCTGCGTGGAACTCATTTATGTGAGGCATCCAGTGAGGCATCCGTTCTGGCATATGGCTTCATAGCACATGTGAACACAGGTGGGCCTGGGGGCCAGGGGTTCTCATTTGTTTCCTCCGGGGCTGGCCCTCAGCAGAGTGGGCCACTCTGCTTGCGCTTTCTTTAGGCTGGAGATAAGCCCTGTGAAGCCACCATGCCCCTTTCCCTGCATCATTGTGACTGACATGTCACACAAATGTAGTGGTTATTACTGGTTTGGGCAGGTGTTTTCCTGGGGGTGGGCATGGGAGAGAACACTCCTGGCTCCATCTTGTTCCTGCTGAGTGGCAGAGCAAAGACCCAGAAAGATGAGACTGGCAACAGGGGAGTGAAAGAGGCTGAAAGCAGGATTGGTACAGACAGCTCAAACACAGATGCTCTGCCTGCACATCTCAGGAGCTGGCTGTATTTGTAGTTTGCTCTCAGACTCAGATTTAGGACTATCATGCCTGAAAGGGACAATTCCCACAGCTTGTCTAAAAGAGAGCTGTGTTTAAGGAGACATTTGGATAAGTGTAGTGATCTTTAAGCGGGGGGTGACTGAAATGGTGGAGGGCTTAGGGAGAATCTGCAATTCCCCTGCTCTTCTGTGAGAGCGAGTCACAAATTAGGGGGAAAGTTCATTTTTCCAAAGATGAATCTCTTAACGGGCAGCTCTATTCAAATTCTGTGGCCGCTTCGCAAACACGGTTTGTGCTTTTTTAAAAGATGGATTTAATGGACTGAGTTCATTTAGACAGGAGATCAAATGAATGATTGGAATTAGAATACACATCCATTTGGCTGCCAGTCATTGTGTAAGCCACTCGACCACCCGACTTCTCTAATTAAATGACATTGCAGTCCCTGCACGAAGGCTGCGATGGATAAATTAGTAGTTGGTAAGTGCTTTGAAGATGAAAATCACGATATGAGTAATGAGCCAGAATTTTTCCTCCCCCGGGGCTGGAAATGGCATCTTTTGTGTTTTCCTGCTACACTGTGAGTCCCGTGGGTCAACATTGCAGGAAGCCTCCTCCCCCCAAGGAAGAGCAGGAGGGGCACAGTAAGGACAGGCTTTTATTTGACTTACAAGGCAGATTAGGAAAGAGTGTGAATCCATTCGCGTCTGTACACGAATTACATGCCGTACACATTTGCTACCTGTAGTCGCAGGTCATATTTTACATGAGTTTATATGTTAAGAAATCGCATGAAGATTACCTTGTTTAAACATTCATGAAGCACAACATCCCCCAAGAGAACTGAAGACAGAAATTCCGTTTTGTCCCTCCTGAGAGCTTCACTCACCTTCCTCTCGGTGCATCTCAGCTCTGCATCCACCGCCCCCCCGCTCCCAAACGTCCAGGTTTATCTGCTCTGAGGGTATGATGATTATTTTTAGTGGGAGAAGCTTAGAGGAAATGCAGATTTGGAAGTAACGCATGAACCATTTGGCAAGATGCAGCTCTGTCAGCTACGAATCTTTCCCCTTTCTGACTATTCTCACTGGCTCCCCTTGCAGAGAGGCCTCAACACCTAACTTGTTATATGTTCCAAACTTGGCTGAGAGCTTCCCCCTCCCCACCCCAGATCCAAACATTCTCATATATATATATATATATATATATATATATATATATATATATATTTTTTTTTTTTTTTCTCCTGGATTGCACTGATGCGGAGATAATCAGTCGCACTAGATTGTCCGGGCTGTTGACTGATTACTGAGAGCTTTGACAGGCCCCATCAGGAAAGGTTGCTTAACCCCAATGTAAGTTAGGATCCACGCTGCTGGCTGCAGCCCTCCTCACTGCACTGGAATGCAGGATGCGGTAAATGACCTCAGCCCTGGCTGCGCCCCACTCCTAGCTGTACCCCGGAACTGGTCACAGTCGAGAGCCCGGCACTGCTACCACAGCTGGTGGGCTCACCTCTTAACGATGCAGCCAGGGAGAAGGGTGGGAAGCCCCCTGCAGGGACGGGAGGTGAGAGGGGGTGAATATTGGGCTGGGGAAGACGTCGATGCTTCAAGGGGAGAATGTTCCCTTGCTGGATGAGATCCCAAAAAACTGACTAGAGTGGCAGAAGGGGAAGAGGGAAAACTCACTCCTCAGATAGACTCACATACAGGCCAAGTCCAAAAGACTTTGAGAGTTAATTGGAAAACAATTATACTTATCTGCTTCCTGCCAATCTGTATCCACAGACAGAGCAGAAGTAATTATAGATACCGTGGATACACTGTGGCGTTAAGTGTTTCAAATTATACTGCTTAACAACGCTTCCTTGATACGGCCTTCAGCGTGGGGGCCGGAGAGCTGGTTTGAGTCAGCAGATAACACTGCAGGGGCATGGTGATGCCATCTGCAGAAATTTCTCACACTGGGTCATGTTTTTCCCCAAGAAAACTTGCTGCAGTCAAGAAAAGGAAAAGAAAAAAAAAAAAAGAATTGATACTAATTTGGTTTCTGTTGTGTATTTAGCATGTCATTCACATAGCTGTCTTAGCAGAGGGAGCCGACATGTCTTTTATAGCTTTCGGCTCCTCAGAGGAGCCAAAAGCGGGGTCAGCACTGTGATTAGAATCAATTCAGTGGAGGGAAAATAAACCTTCGGAGTGTATCTTGCCTTCCCTGAGCACGTCGCGGGCATTAGCAGTAATGGGAGCCCTGTCTGCACATGGAGAGAGAGCATCTAGCTCAGGCTCCCACCATTCTCACACCCCTGCCGTGCGGCCCCCTGACCTTCACCGTGGGAAGGGGAATGATTCTGGATCCACCTCTAACTTTATACTGCTATGCACAGGACAACACCCCCCCCCCCCCACACACACACACACAGTCTTCTTCTAGGAGAAACAGGAAGAAGCGGGGACAGGAGCTGCTGAAACGTGGCCCACGCGGATGAGGTGACCAAGCCTTTGGGGACGTGGATGTGAACTGACTCTATTTGCCCTCGGTGGCAGCTGTGCCATCTTTTCCAGGCTTGCTAGCCTTCTCCAACTTCAGGGAGTACTAGAGAAGCAATGCTGAGGGTCAGGTTGTTAGGTCCTTCTCTGGGCTCTTTTAGTCCACTCCTGGGGGCTGTCAGAACACACAGCTTCTCAAACGAGCACAGGCGTGTCAGAAAAACACTAAGCCAACCCATTAAAAGAGCGCTGGATTTGTGATCCGAAAGGGCTCCTCGCTGTTTCTGGGTACACTTGAGCTCTGAGGCATTTCATTTCTTAATTTGAAGACAAGGATGAATGAGACACGTGGGATGACAGCAGAGCACACCCTCCCCTCTTCTCGGTGGCATAAATCACCCAAATGGCACCTGCGCCAACTGACTTGTCTCTCTCTGCTGCTGTGTTTTCTCTTTAACAGAAACGCCACACCACACTGCCAACTTTCACTAAGAGTGTCCTGAATGGCCATTTCTATTTTTCATCTATCCCTTCCAGAGGCTTCACTGGACTGGGAGGCAGAAGTTGGCCTGGGTCCTCGCCCAGTTCAGCCACCATCTAGCAGTGTGACCTTGGGCAGATCACCTCTGTGAGCTTCCCTCCTCAATTCTCCAGATCAGAGCAGTGAGGTGTCCGAGATCTTTCCCTGCTGACTCTGAGAACTCCACTTCTGTACTCTCCAGCATAAAAGTGCATTGAGGCAACTGCAAATCACTCCTGCAAACCAGGAAAGCTGCTCTAAAGGGAAGGCAACCTTGCAACGTAAGTGGTTTGTCTCAGTTCTGTGGTTTAGCTGCTCCAAAGATTCGGATGAAAAAGATAAGTTGACATGGTTTAAGCCCCTCACAAGGTCAGTGGGGGGAGCTGGCCAGAGTGCTGAACTTGGCTTCCATTCATGACAGTCATCAGACCTGGCTGCAGGGCTCACACACACAGCACCTTACCCTGCCCCAGGACAGAGGCAAGCAAGAGTTTTCTCGGCAAGCTCCAGACTTCGGGCACCAGGCATGTAAACAGCCAGAGGAATTTCTGAGTACATTGCATTCAATCGTTCCCAGATCTGCCAGGGCGCTATATTTAGTTTGGGAATAACTTTGGACAGAGTGCACTGCCACTCAAATGAATATTAATAGTGCGGGTCTTAGAGCAAAGAAAGTATTTCTTCAATTCAGCATCTGGTATGTATCTGACAAGGAAAATGTTGCTCGGTGTTAAAAGGCTTGGGGCAACTGGGGGTGTGATGAGCACTCTGCAACTAGGAATCAGTACCTGGTGGGAAAAGAACTTAGCGCATAAAACCAATTGTCTGAGCTTCCTTCCCAAGTGCCTAACTAAACACTTTCTCCCCACAATCCTTCCCCTCAAAAATTTGTTTCTTGAAGATAATATTAATCTGTCTCTTCGTTGCTGTGCAGTTCACTAATGATTCTCAAAAATCTTCCAGTTTTTCCAAAATGGAAACACATGCACCAGAGCTGGATCCCACCCAATCAAACCCACCAGCACTCTTCTCACCCTAGCCCTCACTCCAAAGAGAAAACCAATGCCTATTGGGCTGTCTGCCCCCCTGACTGGGGAGGCAGGAATGTCCCCACCCCCAGCTCTCAACATTTTCTCAAAGAGGCAGCCTGCACAAATCCTTTCTTTAGCCTGAGGTTCAACTTCCCTATTAACATAGACACGACACTCCACTGAAGCTGAAGTATGAGAGATTTTCTGCTTGATGTGTTTTATGTCCCATTATTATTTTTCCTGCATATCCTGTGCCTCTCTGAGGGGCAGAGGAGAGTGTGTCTGGCACAAGGGTTTGGGGGAGGGTTCCCGCCACTCAAAAAAAAAAAAGGAGGGAAAGATCAATTCACTTAGGAATTCATCCAAAGACTCTCCCTCTGCCCTCCCAGAAGATGTGAACTCCCAAGAGTTCTCTTCTGCTCTGAGTTCTATACCCATGAATTCAGTTGCCAGCCTCCATGACATGGCTGTTCCCCTTCTGTCTGGGTCTCTGCAGTGGTGCTACATGTCTGCTTTTCCTCCATGGCTAGATTGAAAGGTTTTGCCCATCTAAGCTTCCCTGAGGCTCATTATTTACGGGAAGAGACTGGAGGCAGGGTGAACATTAAATAGCTCAATGCATGGATGAGTCAAATTAATAACTACGGTACAACCCCAAACAACATCAAAACTACCACTGTGATTTACTGCTTGTTTCCACCCGTTGGGAAAATTCAGAATTGCACATTTGCACAGACAGAAACTATTCACAGCAAAGACAGAGAAATGAGCAAAGGATATACAAGCTCCCATGTTGGGGGAACTTCACAGGGAAGTGATCACAGGGAGGGGAAGCCCGCCTCCCTGGTCACGGTGAGGACTGGTAGAGTCCCCGGAAGAGTCTCTTTTTGGTCATATCCCCTAAAGTTAAGAGGGCACACCCAAACACCCATGCTAGACAGGTAATCTGGTCACAGGTAAAAAGTATTTCCATGAGAGGTGCAGGCAGTCTCTCTGGCTCAGCGCCTCTGGGTTCCCAACAGTAGAGAGTAATCTACACTCCCAGCACGAACATTCCTAAAGTCCCCGAGAGGGGCCCCACAGGATTCTTGAGCATCTCTGGAACAGGAGTCAGAGCCCGCGCCCGGGGCTGGACCCCTCCGCCGTGAACCTGCCCTGGGAGGAGGCGCCAAAGCAACCCAAACACCCAAGGAAGAAGTGGGGGCCGGAAAGGGGAAACTTTGAGGCACCTTCTCGATGTTCCTTCTCAACACCACCCCCACAACCATTTCTAGAAATCACTGCTGGAGGGTGGACAGTGGGATGAGGGGTCAGAGGAGGGGAAACAAGCCTGTGCCCAGCGTCCCTTTAAGAGGAGGCAGGGGGTGGGTGGTGATGCCAACCGGAGGCAGGCGGAGGCGGCTGGCATCACCCAAGCTCTGTGTTTTAGCTGAGGTCGTATCCACCTCTTGCAGAACCATGTCCTCTTACAAGGCCACTAATAAGCCATTGACCTTGAGTTTGAGTCTGAGGCTGATGTTCTGCTCTGTCTGGGGGAACCCCAGGGGCCTTGTGGCTTAACGAGAAGAAATCCTCCTCGTTTTAGCAGCAATTGCTTTTTCCCCTCCACCCGCCAGGGTGATCAAATTAACAGGTTGCTTCTCCTCAGAATAAAATGTGTCCTCGGGTCCCAGGAGGCACTGCCCATCTGCCTGTCTGATGGGCTCGGGATGGGAACGCAGGGAAGTAGCTTGTGTGCCTGTGGTGCTCCCCCCGCCCCCCAGTCCCTGGGAGGGTCTCTCCCACCCGGGGTGGCCACCCAGGCTGGCAGTGAGACCACAGGGAGGGAGATGCCCGAGTCTCAGCTGCAGGAGGTCTGGCAGGAGGCTGCGTACATGCTGCTGCCCGCTGTGGGCCCGCAGCTCAGGCTGCTGGTGGGACACTTGAAGGGCTTCATGCTGTTCTCCCTCTGGACATGCAGGTGCTCCAGCCGCCAGCGCTCCCAGCTCTTCCGGAACTCCATCTGGACCTTCCGCAGGGAAAGGAGGGAAGCAGAGGTCATCAGGCAAACCAACTGCCCACGAAATGGCCCCATGATTACATTAGGAGGGAAGGGGAAAAAAAATCCACCTCATTATATTAAGAGATACAAATCAAGGGCTTTGGGCACCTAAATTAATATCCCCATAAAATTGTTTCTTGTCGTCTCCTATTTTCTGCCTCTTCTCGGGAGGGAGACGGGCTTTGATTATCTAATTGGTCTCTTGCATCTCTAAACTCTTGTGACTCAGCTAAGTACCTTTCACAATTCATTACAGTATCAGTTAGCGGAAGAGGAGTGACAGAGAGATGTGGGGAGAAGGGAGATGGAGAGAGAAGAAAAGGAGAAGAGAGAATCTGCCTTCAGAGCCCTCTTGGATGACTAAGAAGATGGGCAGCCCACCCTGCCCCTCACGGTGTCCGCACCAGACCCTTCTAAACTCCCCGAGAGCTTTCATACTGGCCCCAGGATGGAAGGGAAGAGGGGGTGGGGAGAATGAGGCTAGGACTAGTAGCAGCCTGAAAGAGCAGGCTGCGGACAGAGACTTCTCAGCCTGGACTTAAACTAATTCCAGCCAGGAGCTGGTCTCAACCCACAGAGGGTGCAGCCCAGGTGAGTTCAGCCAAGCAGAACCGCTGCCGTGCTGGGTTCAGCCCTCCCCATGAGCAAGAGCCTTCTCGAGACAGCGGAAGCTTGGGGCCCAGGTGGTTAGAGCAGAAAGATGCAATCCAAGTAACACTGCAGAGCCCCAGTCCTTTGAGGGCTGTGGTGATGCTGCGGCTGGCTCATGTGGTTCTGGTCCCCCAGACAGGCTGCTGGAAGCGGCACAGCCAGCCCAGGGCATCCAGAGTGCTCAGCCAGCGAATGTGTCCCTACGTCTGCTTTCCAGAGCTTCTCTGATGCACTCCACATGTGCCACTGGAACTCCCCACACCAGAGTGTCTGGGTCCCAGGCCCGCCCTCTCGGGCTCCATCCAGCAGGGCGGCCAGCTGCCAGCAGCTGTGGGTATCTGGCTCACTGCCAACATCCCACCGGCCCCTGTGCAAACACCCCCCTTCTCTTCCTGCAGGGCTGCTATCCATCTCACTAAGCCCAGCAAGGTGCCTGGCGTGGCCACGTGCCTATCCCTTAAAAGAACTTTATCTGCACTGGGTGAAGCTGAATGGCCCAGAGCCTGCCTGCCAGGACGGTGCCCGGGTCCCGGGCAGCATCTCTGAGCCCAGGCTGGGGTAAGGGAGGGAGGCTGAGCAGACACCACCCACGGGCCCTGGCTCTTTGCCGGCTCACTGCCCGGGTGAGTGAGTGTGATGCGTGTGTTGACAGCCGGTGTGACGATGCCTGAGTCCTGCAGTGGCCTCTGCTTGTGGATCCGCAGGAAGGCCAGTCTTGTGGCGCAGCCCTTCACTGGGGAGATGAGATGAGAGATGGCCAACTGAGGCACATCCCTGGGAAGCCAGCTCAGGGACTAGAAGGGCCTCATGGATACAGGGATTGGACCAGACTGGGACTGTGTCCCCCTCTGCCTCCCTCTCCCTCAGCCCTTTCCCTGAACCTCTGCTGTGCTCCCCACCCCAGTGATAACTGTCATTAGAAACCATCATTTACAGGGTACTTCCTATATCCCCAGCATTCACCATAGATTGTTAACTTTCACAGCAAACCTGTGAGGCAGCCCCTGTTAGTCCTTGCTTAAAGGTAAGGAAGGGCTTCCCTGGTGGCTCAGACGGTAAAGAATCTGCCTGTAATGCAGGAGACCTGGGTTTGATCCCTGGGTTTGATCCCTGGGTTGGGAAGATCCCCTAGAGAAGGGCATGGCAACCCACTCCAGTATTCTTGCCTGGAGAAGCCCATGGATAGAGGAGCCTGGCGGGCTACAATCCATGAGGTTGCCCAGAGTCAGACATGACTGAGCAACAAAAACCCTCACTCTCACAAAGGAAAGGAAACTGAGGTGCAGAGATTTAAGTATTTCTCCCAGTCTCAGCCAGGATCTGACCCTACATCTGGGCTGACTGTAAAGCCGGTCTCCTAACCCTCAGTCTCCTGCCACTTGGACTATTTAGGCCACGCTTGTTTCTGGCCATGTCTCCCCCATCTCGGTAGGTACCCCACGAGAGCTGGGACCACATCCTCCTCTCAAACCTCGCACAGTGCCTGGCATAGAGCAGGTACTCCATACATGTTCTCTCAATGAGCCAAACGAATAAATGACTAAACGAGCACCAAACACCGGGTTCCTTCTTTTACTGAGCTCTCATAATCAAACAACAAAGACGACAACACACACCCTGGACTCCTGTCCTGGCACTCCCACCAGCATGCTTCCTCACCCTCAGGTGACCCTCATCCCTGCCTCCCAGGTCCCTGGGCCGGACACCATGCCAGGCTCTGGGGTTTGGGATGAGTTGGGGGGCCACACAGCTGGGCAGGAGCAGAACCGGGACCAGCACTCGGGCTCCTGAGTCACCAGAGCCACAGCAAAGCCACCCCCGGGCCTCCTCCCCTGGGCCCACGCCCTGCCCACTGGCAGCTGGGGCAGGCCTTGGCGGCCACGCAGGCCCAATGCCAGGCTCACACATATCCGGTGTTGCTATGGCAACCCTGGGTCTGGAGAACAGCTCTTATGGACAGAGGGCTCAGCCCAGGAAGCAGAAGTGCTTGGGGACATGTGTGTCTGTGTGTCCGGAGGAGCGGACCTGAGACATCTGTGGATGGTTGAAAGGAACCAGGCGGTGCACCTGGGCAAGGCAGGTGCTCTGGGCCCTCCGAGCAGGGTCTCTTGGACCCCACAGCACCAGCCTGAGGGGGGAGGTCAGTGGGGATCTGGGCAGCAAGACCCCCCTGCTCCCACCCCAGCCACCAGGAAGTCACCGGAGGAGCACGCCCCTTTCCCGTGGTGGGCGGGGCTCCGGCCTGTACCTATTGAAGGTGCTTTCTCCCTCCAGGAAGAATTTATCCCAATCCCAACTCTGCACTATTTCCAGGCCAGACCTGGAGTGTGTCTCTGACTCTCTCTGATCTTCAATGTTCTCACGTGAGAGAGATTAGGGTCTCAAAACCAGAATTTCAGCAGGAAAACTTTTTGGGGGGAGGAAGAGTCAAGCAGATGAGAGGGTGGTTTTTAAAGCCCCAAGCATGTGACTTGTAACAGTCACCACTCTTTACATCACATGGAATTTTCCCTGCCCAGCCCTGTTCGTTCACTCAGCGCCTCAATGCTCGAGATCTGTGATCTATTTGTGTGTGCACATGTGCATAAGTGCACACGCCTAGGCCCACATAAGACATCTGAGGAGTGAGGGCCAGTTTCTTATATTTCTGCACCCCCACTGACATTCACACCCCACCTTCCCCACTCCCACCCCCAGCATCAGGAGCCCCTTCACATGAGGCTGTGTCTTTTCCAAGCTCATGTATGGTTAGGGCATCCTATCCACACACGTGTGTGTGTGTGTGTGTGTGTGTGTGTGTGTGTGTGTATGTTGGGTGGGGGAAGAGAGAGAGAGGGTGATGGAGAAAACCATGCCCAGGGAACAACACAGGGACAAGACACCTCCTGAGCTCCGGTGCCTCAGTGGGGTGAGTAGCGATTTCAGCTAAGAAGCCTGAGCAACCCCACCGGACAACTCCAGGACAGTCAGTGTAGCAGCCCCACCGGGGGTCCACGTCCCTCCACGGGCCTCACCTCATTGTTGACAAAGCAGTACAGGATGGCCACCATTAGCCCCTGCAAACAAGAGTCGTGTCAGCAGGAGGAAGGGGAGGGAGGCGCCCTGCAGGCAGGCCTGTCTGAAGCTCCCTGGGGCTCCAGCCTCAGCATCTCCCTCCTGAGGCTGGGCAGCCAAGGCAGGCCCAGGAATGGGGGTAGTGGGTTCCTTCTCCTTTTGTTTCCGGAGGAATGAGAAGGCCCGTTGATCAGAAACTGCAGAATATCTTCAACTAACCTCTCCTGGAAGAGGCCCGACCCAAGAAAGTACACTTATCACATGGAATTTTCCCTGCTTGGCCCTATTCGTTCACTCAGGAGCCCCAGTGCTCCAGACCTGTGATCTATTTGTGTGTGTGTGTGTGTGTACATGTGCATAAGTGCACACACGTGGGCCCACACAGACATCTGAGGGGTTGGGCCAGTCTCTCACCACTGTTGATATTCAACTCCCCACCCCCAACAACACCTAATACTAGTGGAGAGGCTCAGTTCTCAGCTTTGGAAACTACGTGACTGGGAAATCTCGTTTTAACATTGCTGAGCCTCAGTTTCCTCCTCTGTAAAATGGGAGACTCCTGCACACAGCCTGGGATTCTGGGAGGATGAACTGCACAATGTCTGCAAAGCACCTGCCACCAGCGAGCAGCCCAGGGGA
The DNA here is from genome assembly GCF_033118175.1 of Dama dama. NCBI lineage: Eukaryota > Metazoa > Chordata > Mammalia > Artiodactyla > Cervidae > Dama > Dama dama. The sequence goes on along the minus strand of NC_083687.1, from coordinate 15,379,715 downwards.
TGGCAGCTGCTCTGCCAGGCTGGGTGCCCAAGGTAACATCCAGGAAGGCTTCTTATCCAGCGCGCTCACAGAGGAGACTGGCCTAGGTGTCAGGGTACCTGGGACTCTGGCTCTGCTCCAACCACATCCCCGGGGAAGGGCCACTTTCAGCCCAGGCCCCGGCTGCCCCTCGGTGGTGCAGGCTGGTCTCGCCCCGCCCCCACCCTGGGAATTCTGGAGTGGGGCCCCCAGGTCACCTGGAAGGAGGTGAAGGAGAGCTCCGTGAACAGCTTGACGAAGCGCAGCACTCCCCGGGCGTGCTCGTCCATCACGAAGGCGAAGATGACCTCATGCGTCCCCAGCAGGGGGATGAGTGTCAGCGTGGACTTGGCGAGCCTGGGTGGGGTGGGGCAGGGACATCATTCTGGACCTCTCTCGTGGCCTCTGCTCTCCGTTCTGTGCTCCCGGCGCCCACCAAGGCCCGTCATCTGGGTCACAGAACCCTCCCCCACCAAATACCCTGGGACGGGCTGCCTGGAGGGGAGGAAGTAGAGGTGGAGACCCCAGAAGCCCAGGGGCTGCCCAGGTACAGGGGTGAGACAAGACCTGGGGGCTCAGCCAGGCCTGGGTGGAGGAAGAAAGTTCTCCTAGGGATCCAAGCTCCGCACCCCAGGACCTCCGTCTCTGCCCCAAGAAAGGGCTCAGGGTGCCCGACAAGGGCGGCTCCGTTACATCACCTGCACTTGGCATCTGTCTTGCACATGAGGTTGGCCTTCAGTTTGGACACCACAAGGCAGATGACCCGGACAAAGATGAGAAAGTTCACCTGCAGGGCAGAGGGGAGGGCGACTGGAGGCCCCCTCAAGACGCCCTGGCGACCCCATCCTCCCTGAGCGCCCGGGCCCACCACAGCTCCCACCGCCTGCCCACAGCATCACTCACCCCAATGGCGAAGAGAATGGGCAGCCGGATTATGAGCCAGTAATTCATGTTGGAGTTCCTGGTCCAACAGCTGGAGCAGAGAGAGACACACAGGCTCCGGCTCGGGCACACAAGCCTCCAGCTCCCAGTGCAGGCGCCGGGCAGCCCCATACACAAGGGCGTGCAAAGTGACACACACGCACACACAGCCACACAAACACGGCCACCGGTCACCCAACAACCAGCCCCAGGACACACACACTCACACACACACACACACACACACACAGAGTCCTAAACACAGAGATACGCACAGCCCCTTCATGTACCTACAATCACAGTCACATGTGTCCTCAGCATCACACACAAATAATATGAACATTTCACTCACAGTTGTTACAGGAAAACCTGTAGGGGGACATCACCTATGCCCACAGACCAGCACTCTTGTCATCATAAAATCCGGGGAGGGGGAGGGTGGGAGATTACAGAATAAATTCATAAATTTAGCTCCTGGTGCCTCAGTTTACCCTCCCAAGAGGCAGTAACCGCACATCCCAGGAGCCAAGGAATCCCATGGGGTTTGAGGATGGTGACCTCAGCACACCCCTCACCCCCTCAGAGCAAGACACTCACCCCTCGTCCTCATAGAGGTACTTGACGATGCCCCAGGGGATGACAAACAGCAGGGGGACACCTAAGAGGATAGAGGGGGAGAGAGAGGGCAGAGGGGCTGGCAGGCCAGAGCCACTGCCAGACACACCTGAAGGCCCCCATCCGGGCTCTCCCACCTCCAGCCCTGCTCCTTGCCTGACCCCTGGCCATGTTTTCTAACAGGTACGGAACTAGGCTGGCGTGGGTGCTTCAGAGAAGCAGCAACAAGAGCCACCCTTCCCAACTCCCCACACTCCTCCCTAGAGAGCGGTCCCCACCACATGGGGCCCATGACTGTCTTCACAGTCTACCCCTTCCCGTGGGCCAGGGGCCAACTCTTTGATGCCACCCACCCCTGCCTGGGCCCACACACCCATTTCAGTCAACTCCTGTAGCACTGAAAGCCCCTCCAGGTACCAGCCCCAGTCCCCACGCAGCTGCCCCTGGCTGGGTGGAAGCCTGGAGCAGAGACAGGAGCCCTGTCCTTGACACAGAGAGCCCAACTGACCATGCTCTGGCAGCTACCACAATGCTGCCCACATGGATGAGGCGGAACAGTGTGGCAGACGGCCTCTAGGATGACCCCCAATCACCCCACCCCTGGTATTCACACCTGGGTGTGGTCCACACTGGATCCAGATTGGTCTGTGTGACCAACATACAGCAGAAGTGATGGCATGTCATTTCTGAGATTAGGCTAGAAAAGGTCTTCAAGATTATAAAAGGCAGGTCTTGGGCTCTTTCTCTCTTAATCTGGTCACTTGCCCTGGGAGACACCAGCTGCTGGGTCATGTGGGCACTCAGAGAGCCCAGTGTGGTGAGGAATGGAGGCCTCCAGCCAACAGATAGCAAAGACCCGAGCTTCCTGCCAACAACCTAGAGAGTGAGCTTGGAAGTGGATCCTCCAATCCATTAAGCCTTGAGGTGATAGCTACCCTGGCCAACAGCTCCACGACACCTCTCTTGGAGATCCTAAGCCCGAGGAGGGCAACTCAGTTGAACCCAGAATTCTGACCATAGAAACTGCGAGATACAGTTGTTTTAAATATCTAAGTGAGAGGTCATTTGTTACACAGTCATAGGTAACTAATACACTGGCTTCTCGTTCCTTAAAGACAGAACCTAATTCATCTGCAGGGCCTCAGTGACCATCTCCCTCTGGAGTTCAGTATATGTTTGCTAAGTTACAATTGGATTGTCAGACTTGGCTGTTGGTCCAGTGATTAAGAATCTGCCTGCCAATGTAGGGGACACGGGTTTGATCCCCAGTCTGGGAAGATTCCACATGCTGCGGAGCAACTAAGCCCGTGGGCCACAACTACTGAGCCCGCACACCCTAGAGCCTGTGCTCTGCAACAAGAGAAGACACCACAGTAAGAAGCCTGTGCACCACAACTAGAGTAGACCCTGCTTGCCTCAACTAGAGAAAGCTTGTCTGCAGCAATGAAGACCCAGCACAGTCAAAAAAAATTTTTTTAATTGGATGGTCCATCCTCATGTGACAGTCGAGGAGCTGCATGAGCAGCTAAAGAGGCCACAGGTGGGACTAGAACACAGACTGCAATCCCATCGCCTAATGGCTTTCAGCACCAACCCTGTCCAAGCCTGTCTCTATTGGTGCCTCTCAGGGGTGGAGATGTGGGTGTCCGACAAGAATAAGAGTGTACATCTTAAGGTGCGTGGACAGGATGAGTGTGAGGTGGTAGTGGGGAGTCCATGTGTATGCATGTGTGGCTTCAGGAAGCACATTTCCAGGGCAGAACCCACTTCATCACCTTTCCTGCTGCCATCACCCACATCCTCAACACATGGATGTCCACTCAACAGCAGCTACCGAGCAGCTTGCGCTCCCAGAGCAACTGTACTTGACTGTGCAGATGGTCAAGGATGGAGGAAGCAGCGTGGCTTATGGCTGACCAGCATGGTCATCAGATACCCTTCTCCTTAGCTATTTATTTTTATATAACCCCAACCTCCCAGCATCCATGTTGCTTTAGTAATAGGCCTTCGCTAGACTGGACAAGAGGCAGATGGTTTCCCAAGGCTCCAGCACATAGCACAGAGCCTGTCACATAGAAGATGTCCAGTAAGAATGGAATGAATGAATGAAAGAGTCAGTGTATCAGTGAGATAAGGGAAGCTGTGCAGGCAAGAAGAGGTCAATACCCTGAGCCACACACACATCTGCAAACCTGTCTTCGACATCCCTAGTCCCCTACTGACCTTTTTCTGAGACCCCACCCCAGGACAGGGGAGCTCACTCACGTTAAAAACCAGATCTGGTGAACTTTATTCATGCATCAGCATCTCTTTAACGAAGTCTTAAAAAAAATGCAGGCACAGCTCTGCCGCTTGCAAACATTACACACTCCCTGCTGGCTTCATCTTTCTCCCATTTAGAAAATCAACAAGACAGGCTGGAGAAAAAGGCTTGAATGAAGACACACAGACTGGCTCTGAGAAGTGATGATTTCCTCGTGTGTCACATGCCTCCCCCCTGAGAGGCCTCCCCCTGCTGGGTTATGGGAGTGTTCAGCTACCCATGGACAACAGCAGAGGCTGACATGCCTTTTGGGGATTCCCCTGCTGTATCAGAGTCCTAATTTTAATTCCTGCATTTGCATATGAAGCTAGAAGGTGTTTCCCAAGCATCCCACTTGGGCCAAGAGCCTCCTAGCATCACAGAAGAGCTCTGGGCTCTCAGTGACTCGTCTGTCTGTCCTGTCTTTGCTCCTCTTCTCTCCCCATCCCAATTCCTCAAGAAAAGGATGATCTGAGTAGGAAGAGGGGGTCCCCTAGGGTCCTGCCCTTCTGCTCCCTCAGACCCTGGGTCCCAAGCTGGGGCATGAGGTGATGGTAAAAGACTGGAACCCCCTCCCTCACTGCCCAGTCAGAGACCTCAGGAACACTGTGTGTCCCAGCCCCCCAACGTCTCCACCCACCACCCATGCGCCTCTGCACACATCACACTGTTCCTTCCATCGCTTCCGCCCTCAAGTCACCATGGTGACAGCACTCCAGCACTGATGCTATTTCCCAGAATGGACAGACACAGTCCCCCACCCTGAGGACCACCTTCCCGGAGCTCCCCTTCATGGCCTAACTCCACCCACCCCTCCAGTTGGCTGCAGAGCTCTTCAGCTTTGCCCACTGCCAGTCTGATGTCCCTGCAGGATGAAGAGGCCTGGGAGGGGAGGAGGCCAGGCAGGGAAGGGCTGGGCCCTGGGGGAAGAGGGGAGAAGGCGTAGGAGGGAAGAGCTGTGCCCTGAGGCAGGCCCACCTGCCCACTGTGGGGACCCGAGCTTGCTCGGCCGGGCCCTCAGGGGCTAAAGAAAGCCTGGTGTGACAGGCAACGGGGCCCAGGGCCTGGGAGTCAGGAGGCCTGGGCCCAGAGCCTGCTCTCTACTGCCTTGCCCTCAGGACACTGATCACATGAAAGCCCCTTCCCAGATGCTCTTCTGCAGCAGGGCCTATGGAACGAAGTAGCCAAAGAGCATCATCAACAAGGGGTGGAGTGTGAGGATGGGGGCAGGGCAGCTGAGGGGACCAGACAGAGCCCAGACCCAGGGGCCAGGAACCCAGGGCACTTCCCAAGGAGGCGGGTGGGACCAGGCTCAGCCTGGCAGGGCCTCAGGGGAAACAGCCGGTATGGGAAAGGGGGGGATTTAAGGGGGGGGGCATGGAAATGGAAACAGAGTGGGTCCCATTACGGTGAGAGGCCCAGAGACTGCCCGCTCCTGGCTCCATCCCAGGTGGGTGCCCGTGGGCCCCTCCAGAGGAAGTGCTGTTGCATTTGTTTCTGGGGTAGAGGGTGGAGGTCGGGGGTGGAGGCTGGTGGGGGTGCTTCCAGGATGGGTGCCTCAGCCCCTGCCCCACCCCCACGCCATTCTCAATGGAATCCCATGTGGAGAGAGGCAGAAGCACAACCAGAAATGTTCCAGCAAAAAAAAAAGACACAGTGGTTCTCGGCAAACTTTTTTGGCCAGAACATTTCCAGCTGGGCTCCAGGCACTTCCGGGGTCCACCCTTTGCTCAGCTGGCTTCTGGCTGACCCTCTCCCACCCCCTCACTCAGCTCTCCTCGAAGCTCTCCTCTTCTTCATCATTGTGTGACAGAGCCATGCCCCTCGGCCCCATACCCAGGGACCCCCACCCTGAGACCCAGGACTGTCCACTTCCCTCAGGGCTGGGGTGTCCAGGACTGGGTGTGGGGCTCTGTCCCCCAAGGGTCTTAGGGGCCGGGATCTCTGAGACTGGTACCATGACGGCCAGTGGTGTGTGTCGTGCATTTGGCCAGAGAGGCGAAGGCCTCTGCTTCCTTTAAGGGGGGAGAGTCACGCAAAGGCAGGGAGGCTGGACAATGCCTTGACAGTCCCATCAGCAGTGAGTCCTGTGCCCAGGACAGGGTTCTCCAAGGGGGCCCCACCCCTTGGCCCAGCCGTGTGTTCTGAGTACCGGGCTGGCCCCCTGGGTAGCCTGAAGGCAGCAGCTCCAAGAGGGATCAGGGTCTCCCACCCGCGGCGCTCAGTCGGGGTAGGGGTGAGATGACCGGCAGCGGGCCTTACCCCAGCCAACGCTCAGGTAGAGCCTGAAGGCGCGCTGCTCGGAGAAGACGGACAGGGCCAGCAGCGTGTACAGGTACACCCCCTCCACCAGGAGCCAGTAGTAGTTGGCCGCCACGCAGTACTGCATGAGCAGGAACACCAGGCGACAGCCCAGAGACTCCTGGGGGCAGAGGAAGGGTCCCCAGGGCACAACAGCTCCGCCCCTGCCGCTCTTGACCCCCCTCCCGGTCCCGCCCCAGCTGCTATCCTGCCAGAGCCAACACAGGATGACACAGCTGACACCTTCCCGCCCGGGCTAGCGCTAAGACCTTGACCTGCTCTATCGAGCTCATGGGGTCCTCGCTATCCTGGAGGAATGAAACTAATTATCCCCCTATGGGTGAAAAAACTGAAGTTCAGAGATGTAAATAACTTATGCCTGCAAACGAGTAAGTTGTAGAACTGGAATTCAAACCCAGGTCTGTCTCCAAAAAAACACTCCCTGGAGTCAGACAGTACTCTCCATGGGCAGGGCAGTCTCTCCCTCCTCAGACTGGAAGCTCCCCACTGCCTCTCCCACCAGGTGGGACTTGGGGTTCCCTGGGATGGGACAGCCTCTCCCATCAGACTGGGGGCTCCCCAGAGTGGACCGCCTCTCTCCATCAGACTGAGGGCTTCCTGATGACCAGGGTGGGGCAGTTCTTGCCTTCCTTTGTGCCAGGCCTGGGTGGGGTAGGGAAGCCTGCCCTTCACAGACCATCCACCCTCCCCGAGCCCTCCCTGGACACACCACACACCTGGTAGGAGAGGAGCCCATCCCACTGATGCTGCTGGGCGGCTGTGCTGTACATCCACTTGAGGACCGCATCCTTGATGAAGACGGACAGTGCTCGGAGGATGAAGGAGGCAAAGAGGTTCAGATGGATGTAATTCCGGGTACAGTGCAGGTGTCTGCGGGAGAAAGCAAGGCCTTCCCTGGCACAATGACCGACAATTCTGCTCCATGAGCCCTGGTCTCAGGCAACTGTCTGTCCCTGGGACTATGCTCCTGTCTTTCTTCTTCCAAGATGCCCTTGTTTCCCATAATCTTGAAAATCCTTTGGCTTTCATGTCCCGCCTGTCCATGAAACCTTCAGCTGTGTGGTGACTGCCACCCCACCCCCATCTACATTCTATCCTTTTCTCTGCATCATCTTCCCTTCTACAAAATCACGTGTAACCAAGTGATCTGTGTGAAGACCACTTTCCCCACTGGGGACTTGCTTGGCTTCCCGATGACAGCCTATGTCTAACATGCCTCCAGGCTGCCTTACAGTGACAGACTGGGGCTAAGCACACAGCAGGAATTCAAAAAGTACTGGATACAACTTCAATATCCTTTCATGTAAAAACAAACTGAAAATATGAGGACATTTCTTTACCCAATAAGGGCTGTCCAGCCAAACAAGGAGCCAACTTCATTCTTAACTGAGAAATTTTAAAAAGATTCCCTTTACATCAGGAACAAAATAAGGCTTATCTAGGTGTAAGATCTACTTATATCACATCTATTCAACTTTGTACTACAAATCCTGGCCCCTGTAAGAAGGCAAGGGGAAAAATGGATAAGAAATGGAAATAAAGACACAAAATTGTCACTGTTTATAGATGATCTTCACAGGAAATCCAAGAGAATCAACACACAAAGTACTAGAGCTAATCAGAGTTCATTCAATACGGTTGCTAATATGTATGTTTATGTACATCAGGAGTAAACAATTAAAAAGTAAATTTAAAAATTCATTTGCATTATTTTTAATTAGTACCTGGAAATAAGTCTAACAGAAGATGGCACAATTTCTATGGAGAATACAGGTAAAGCTTGCTTAAAATAATTAAAGAAGACTCAGATTAAGGGAAGAGCCACCAGATTCATGGATAGAGACACTACCTTGAAAGTGTTGATTCTCTTCACATTAACCAATAAATTCAATTCACTCTAATAAAAATTCCAACAGTGTTGGTTTTTCTTTTGATGGAAGTTTTAAAAAACTTATAAAGAAGAACAAAGTGATTCAGCTATACACTTCATGTATCTATTCTTTTTCAAATTCTTTTCCCAATTAGGTTGTTATAGAATATTTGAACAGAGTTCCATGTCCTTGTTGGATATCCATTTTGTTTAATTTTTATTTTTCTGGCCATGATGTGCAGTATGTAGGACCTTAATCCCTCAACCAGGGATCAAACCAGGGCCCCCTGCCTTAGAAGAATGGAGTCTTAACCACTGGACCACCAGGGAAGTCCCAGTTATCCATTTGAAATATAGCAGCGTGTATCAATCCCAAACTCCCTAACTATCCCTCCCCAGCTCCCTGGTAACCATAAGTTCTCTAAGTCTGTGAGCCTCTTTCTCTTTTGTAAATAAATTCTGTTAATCAATTATACTCCAATATAAAATGAAAAGTTAAAAAAAAAACCTTATAAAGAAGAGCCAAGGGGACTTTCCTGACAGTCCAGTGATTAAGACTCTATGGTTCAAATGCAGGGGATGCGCATTCAACCCCTGGTTAGGGAAACTAAGATCCCACATGGTATGCAGTGTGGTAAAAATAAATTAATTAATTTTTTTAAAAAAGAAGAGCCAAGGGCCAAGAATAGTACTGCTGCTGCTGCTGCTGCTAAGTCGCTTCAGTCGTGTCCGACTCTGTGCGACCCCATAGATGGCAGCCCACCAGGCTCCCCTGTCCCTGGGATTCTCCAGGCAAGAACACTGGAGTGGGTTGCCATTGCCTTCTCCAATGCATGAAAGTGAAAAGTGAAAGTGAAGTCGCTCAGTCGTGTCCGACTCTTAGCGAACCCACGGACTGCAGCCTACCAGGATCCTCCGTCCATGGGATTCTCCAGGCAAGAGTACTGGAGTGGGGTGCCATTGCCTTCTCCGCAAGAATAGTACAGACACTCCTAAGGAACCACTATGTAGGGGCTCCAACTGTAAGAAAATCAAGATTTTCTGATGAATCTAAGTAGTTAAGGCACTGTGGTTATCAACAAAGGGACAGGCAAGTAGACCAATGGAAAACAATCCAGATGACAGAGACCCACCCAGGTGTATAAGGCTTGCCGCACAGCAGAAACCAGGGGCAGAAAGGGGGCTACCCATAAGTGGTCCTGATGCAATTAACTATATGCATATGTGGAAAAATGAAATTAAACCTCTTACTTTCACTATAGACAAAAATGAATTACAGGTTCACCAAAGAGCCATAAGGGACGTGTAAAACTTATGATGCTAGGATAAGAAAAGATTTCTTAAGACCATAAACAAATCTGGCCTTTGGGGGAAAAAAATTTGATAAGTTTTTTTATCAATTGGGAAAATGAATTTTTATTAATTGATAACACTTACTGATAAATTGTGTTTATCAACAGAATCAGATACATTGATATATTTCATTCTGTTAAAATTAACACTTTTGTTTATCAATAGAATCAGATACATTGGTATATTCCATCCCATTAAAATTATTAAGGCACCATACAGTAAGTGAAAAAGTAAACCACAGGCTGAGAGGATATATCCTGGATTACTATCCAGAATATATAAGGAATGCCTAAAATCAAAAGAAAAAGCCAAATCAGACAATACAAAAGTAAGCCAAGGATATGAACAAACAATTCACAGAATGAAACATAAAAAGTCTGCTAGATCTCTCTAGGAATCAGTGATATGCAAATTAAAATCATAATGAGATACTTCACACACTTCAGATTAGCAACAATTAAGTCTGAAAGTAGGAAACATTGGTGAGGATGTTAAGCCAAGGGAACTTTCATATATTATCAGTAAGAGGGCAAATGGGCCTGACCACTTTGGAAAACAATTTCACAACACCTAATACATTTCCAACAGCACGTCGTATTCAGACCAGGCACTTCTACTCAGAGGCATGTGCCCCTGGAGCAGTGTACAAGGGGTCATGGGTAAGCATGTCCATCTTAGCAATGTTTATAACTAAGAAAAAAGAGAGAAAAGCCTCAAATGTCCAGTAAAAGGACAACAAATAAACTGCAATATATCATACAATGGAGTGATGGCTCAAATGAATGAAACAGAACCACCTGTATCATTTGTGATTGAACCTCAAAAAAATACAACATCAGGCCAAAAATAACACTGCTGAAAAGTATGCCCAACAGGCCATTAAAGACATGCAAGACCCATGCTATATGGTTTTATAGATACTTAGAAATGCAATAAAAGATAGAGAGAGGCATCAGAATTATAAGCAGCCCCAGAGGAGTTCCCTCTGGTGGGAAGGAAGGGTGATCCTGAGAAACTTAACCTTGCCATTGGGCTCTAGTTCCTGGGCTTCGGGGTGTGTGTGCACAGGTGATTATAGTCCCAGACACTGTATTTTCAGATCTCTAAATGTTTCCTAATAAAAGGGGAGAATATTCTTGGGTGAATGTATTTATGGAGCACTGACTGTGTGCCCAGCCCTGACTGCCAGAAGCCATGGGGAAGCAGGAGGAATGTCACCTCTCCTGCTCCTGCTGGCTGCTGTCCTGAGTTCCCAGCCCTCGGAATCCCTCCTGCCCATGAACCTGGCCCTCCTGGCCATTGGCCATTAGTGCACAGGGCGTGGGAAGGGCCTGGTACTCTGAAAGGAATGGGTAGACTTGGGGAGGAAATTTTCCAAGGGAGCTGACAAACCCCAAAGAGAGAAGAATTGCTAACCCCCTGAGGTCTCCTAAAATCATACTGAACTCCCGATCCTTTGAGACATAGGCTCACGGGAGAGGACCTCCTCTCCTCCCATCATCCGCCGTGAAGGCGTGTGGCATGTGTGCATTTGTTTGCTTTTCCTTTTTTGCAGCATTACATGCACACGTGTACATGGTAGATTTGCCTAAGTACAGTGCTGTGGGCTGTTTTCAGCCTCACAGTCTACGGACATCTCTTAGGAGGAGGACTCTGCTAGGCTGTCACTTCAGTTTGGTGCCCCCACCCCCATATAGGACAGAGCAACGGGTCAGGTGGAAGCAGCCCCCTTACCTGAAGCCCAGGAGGATGGCCGAGGCGACGACCAGCGCGGAGAAGGAGAGCGCGTAGCCCACCGTGTAGATGACGTAAAGAGACAGGAGCTGCCGCTCCGGGGAGCTCTGTGTACACATGGGGACATGGTGTACAGGGGCGCCCACGACCCTCCTCTCCCACAGCCTGCTGCCCCGGGGAACAGGGGAGACTCAGCCCCACTGGGGTCCCGGAACTGAGGAAGGGAATCACCTATGGTGACAATCCCCGGATTTCTAGGACCTTGTTCTGAGGCCAGAGAAGTGAACACACACCACCTGTGTCCAGAAGGCGTGGTGAGCAAAGCCCCAGAGGCAGGGGGATGGGCAGGTGGAGACAGACCTACCCGGAGATGGCCCGGGTCCCTACTCCCATGAAGTTGGCCCCCTGCTGCCCCCTCCCCACCTCCTCAACTCACGCGGTCCCCTCGCTTGGAATCCTCACACTCGGACAGGTCCCTCCAGGGCAGGCTTGAGTTGTCCTTGTGCAGCCACAGGCCGTCCGCGGTGCAGAACCGGTAGACGTGACCCTGCAGCACTGGGGCGGAGGCACGGGGTGAGCCTCGGCCCACGGCCACCTGCCTTGCGCCCTCCCCACCCGGGGTTCGGCCCTGTGACCCCTCTACACACACACACACACACACACACACACACACACACACACACACACGCTCGGGTCTTCCTCTCCTGCCACGTGTCCGTTTCACCCAGGAACAGGAAAGGTCACAAAGGGGACCTGCCCAGGCCCCGCCTCAGCCTTTCCTCTTAGCCACCCTGGAATGCAGTTTGACGAACCCACACTTTTGAGATAAGGCCACACCATTTCCAAGGCAGAGGAACCAGAGATCAAATTGTCAACATCTGTTGGATCATCAATAAAGCAAGAGAGTTCCAGAAAAATATCTACTTCTGCTTTGTTGACTATGCCAAAGACTTTGACTGTCTGGATCACAATAAACTGTGGAAAATTCTTTGAGAGATGGGAATAACAGACCACCTGACCTGCCTCCTGAGAAATCTGTATGCAGGTCAAGAAGCAACAGTTAGAACTGGGCATGGAACAACAGACTGGTTCCAAATAGGAAAAGGAGTATGTCAAAGCTATATATTGTCACCCTGCTTATTTAACTTATATGCAGAGTACATCACGAGAAACGCTGGACTGGATGAAGCACAAGCTGGAATCAAGATTGCCAGGAGAAATATCAATAACCTCAGATATGCAGATGACACCACCCTTATGGCAGAAAGCGAATAACTAAAGAGCCTCTCGATGAAAGTGAAAGAGGAGAGTGAAAAAGTTGGCTTAAAGCTCAACATTCAGAAAACTAAGATCATAGCATCCGGTCCCATCACTTCATGGCAAATAGATGGGGAAACAGTGGCTGACTTTGTTTTTTTGGGCTCCAAAATCACTGCAAGTGGTGACTGCAGCCATGAAATTAAAAGACACTAGCTTCTTGGAAGAAAAGTTATGACCAACCTAGACAGCTTATTAAAATGCAGAGACATTACTTTGCCAACAAAGGTCCATTTAGTCAAAGCTATGGTTTTTCCAGTGGTCATGTATGGATGTGAGAGTTGGACTATAAAGAAAGCTGAGCACCAAAGAATTGATGCTTTCGAACTGTGGTACTGGAGAAGATTCTAGAGAGTCCCTTGGACTGCAAGGAGATCCAACCAGTCTATCCCAAAGGAAATCAGTCCTGAATATTCACTGGAAGGACTGATACTGAAGCTGAAACTCCAATACTTTGGCCACCTGATGCGAAGAACTGACTCATTGGAAAAGACCCTGATATTGGGAAAGACTGAAGGTGGGAGGAGAAGAGGATGACAGAGGATGAGATGGTTGGATGGCATCACCAACTCAATGGACAGAAGTTTGAGTAAACTCCTGGAGTTGGTGATGGACAGGGAGGCCTGGCGGGCTGCATCCACGGGGTTGCAAAGAGTCGGACATGACTGAGCGACTGAACACACCATTTCCATGGTTTCTGCCTCAAATCTCACTCAGACAAGGTTTGGTGCTGAAGAGTAGTGGCCCTGGCAGACCCACAGCCACCCCTGCAATTTCTGATTCTTGGAACTCAGGGCCACCTCCTTGGGCAAAGTAGACCTCAGCTATAAAGGGGGCACAGAGCTCCCAAAAGAAAGAAAGAGACACAGCCCTGCCCTCTGGGAGCCCCAGTCTGAGGGGAGACACAGCCCTGTCCTCAGGAAGTTCTAATCTGATGGAGGAGACCCAGTCCTATTGTCAAAGATCACCTGATTTAGAAGGAATACATAGGCAATGACAGAGATTGGCTTAGAGACCCATAGAGACCTTAGAGACCCTAGAGATGCTTAGAGACCCTCGGTTCAAAGAGGGGGAAGACTGGCTCCTCCCTTCAAGTAACTCCAAGTAGCTGGAGATGGAGGCTGTCCTCGGAGACCTCCCAGTATGAGTGGGGAGGCATCCAGCCCCTGTCCACCAGGAGCTCCCTGTCTGAGGGAGGAAGGAAGCACAGTGCCTGACTTCAGAGAATCAAGACTCACAGAAAGAAGAAGTGCTTAGAAAGGAAGAACATCAATGAGAAGAAGAGAGGTCACACACAGGCCCAGCAGAATTGGGGACAGGGTGTCCCTGTGGCCCTCACACCCTGCCTGGGCATCGGGTGCTGGGGCAACTGCCCTGCTGGGCCTCACTGTCCACCATCCAGGGAGCGTGGTGACTGGTGGCCCCAAGTTTGCAGTGAGGTCACAGTGAGAGGGGCTTACTTGTGTCTGGGAGGAAACGTAAGTCTGACCCCAGGGCCAGGAGACCAGGGACAAAAGTGGGGAGAGATTTAGCACCAGGGCAGGGGGAGGGGGGTCAAGGAGGGGACTGGGGACCAGGACGAGTTTTAAAAGACTTAAAAAATGCTAGGGACTTCCCTGGTGGTCCAGCGGTTAAGAATCCGCCTACCAATGCAGGGGACACGGGTTCGACCCCTGGTCCAGGAAGAGGGAGCAGCTAAGCCCCTGGACCACAACTACTGAGTCCATGTGCTGCAACTAGGACTCAACGCAGCCAAAGATAAATAAATACATATATAGTTTTTAATTCTAAAGGAAAAAAGATTTTAAAGACCAGATTCCCCAGGTGTGGGAAGAAGGCTCAGTGTGAGGGAGGGAGGGAGGCCCTGCCTGGCAGCAGCTGCTCAGAAGTTTCCAGGTGGAGAGGGAGCAGCAAGGACAGGTCTGCAGAGGGGGCTCATTAACACGCATGTCTTTCAGCAGCGGCACCAGCCCAGGTCCACCTGCCAGGGCCCAGGAGGGATGTGCCATCGAGGCCGGGGCTGCATTTCCTAGTTCACAAACCGTCAACCCACCCACTGCTGTCAAATGCCTGACATCTTTGTTTTAAGGGCTGGGGCAACCCTCCGCCTACGTGGGCAGGCACCTTCAGGGCCTGTCAGTGGGACCCTGGTCCCCTGAGCCAGTCCCCAGCTTGCAGCTCACTCTCTGCTTTCTCCCACTGCTCTTCAGAGACCTTGAGCAGGGTCCCAATTCAGGAGACAGAAGTTATCTGCTAATACCGTGGGGCTAAGTCAGCTTTTGGCATCACAGCTTCTAGAAGAACCTGCATTTTAAGAGACTTCCCTGGGGAAGTCTCTTTTTGCTTCTAGAAACAAAAGCCTGAAAAATCTAATGGTGAGATTTCCCTCAGCAGGAGAAGCCCCCGACACAAGGATGAACAAAATCAAAAAAGGACAACGGCAGAGAAGGGGAGGCACCAGGTCTGATTTTAAGCGACTGGACGAGCCCCCAGACATCTCTTTGATCTGCTGTGTGAGTGCCTAGAATTCTTCCCCAGGGGTTGAGTCATCTCATATAACAGCAACACCAGTCTTCAGGGGTAATGACCCCAGAGCAGTGATGAAGATCTGGGCTGATTCCACGGGGTGTGAGACTGGTGTCAGAGCCTTTTCTGGAAGCCCGTTTAGATGGGAGGAAGTGGGGAGCAGTGAGGAGGCAGAGGGGCCAGGGAAGGGAGAGGACCCAGCAACAGAGCCCAAACCAGGGAAGTGCCACTGACCCAGGATGCAGCCCGCAGCAGTGTGACCCTAATAACACTCAACTCGCCACAGGGGCACAGGGTCTGGCAGCCAGGAGGCACACAAATGGATGCTTCCCTTCCTCTCTCAAGCCCTCTCTGCAGGCTGCACTCTCACAGAAACAGGTTTTGAGCACCTGCTGTATGTCTGACACCTGTGGACATCACAGCCACCTTACAAGGTTAGGCGCCAAGACTCCCATTTTACAGATGGAGAAACAGAGCCTCTAAGAGGCCGAGTGACTTGACCAAGATCATCCAGCCAGGGAGTGGCAGAATCAGGATCACAGCCCCCAGCCCTCTGCCCCTAGAGGCCAAAAGGCCATAAGTCAGCACCCGAACTCTCTGCTAACAGTCCACCATGGCCATGTGCCATTTCGCCACCCTTCCTCTGGGCCAGGATTCACCAACATTCAGCATCTTCCCAGCAGGTTGTCTTGGCAGCGTAGGCCCCCTGCACCCTGCCATTCCTGGGCTCTCTTCTCAGGGCGAGCTGGGAGGATGGGGAGGTAGTGGGGAGGTGGTATGTGCACAGATGTGTGTGTTACTGGCACAGTGTCAAGGGATCGCTGCATCCCTGCAAAGCTCAGTAAGCCTATGCAAATACGTCTGTCAATTACCCTTCATTAGCAGCAAATATTAAAAGCCAGGACTGTTCCTGGCCCGGCTGTGGTCCCCAGGCGTCCATCTTGGCTGGAGATGGGGTGGGTCAGGGCCCAGCCCAGCTTATCAGGCCAGCCTTATCTGGCCCAGGAGCTACTGGTATATTATAACCAGAAGCTTGGCTCTGGTCTTGTCAACACCAGGAGGCAGCCGGCCATGAGCCAGGAGGCCTAGGGAATATTTCATTAAGTCAGACCCTGGTGCTGGAAATAAAACCCCCAATTAAACACTTCCCCTCCCGGAAACTGCAGCGGCGTCGGTAATCAAGCTAACAACCGCCCTTCCACGTGGACGCAGGCACTCAGGGCTGTGGAGAGGCGCTCATGAATCCATTAGCTCCTGCACCCTGGCAACAGCGGTGGCCAGCACGGACTCCTGGGCCCCCATCTCCCAGGCCAGGATGCCGAGATTCAAAGAGGGCAGTCACAGGACCTCCCCGGAGTGCAGGAATGAGGGTCAAAGCCAGGGCTGGAACTAAAGGCGCTGGCTTGGACTCTGGGTGAGGGGCTGTGTCTCACATCAAGGACTAGAGGAAGACCTCAAGCTCAAATCCTGGTTCTGCCCTCAACCAGCTATGGGACCTGGGGCAGACCTCCCTGGGTCTCAGTTTCCTCATCTGTAAAATGGAAACCATGATAACTTCCCAGGTCGGGGGTGTGAAGACTAGAAGTGAAAGCATGTGAACTGCCTGGTACCTCTGTGTGTGTGTGTGTGTGTGTGTGTGTGTGTGTGTGTGTGTGTGTGTGTGTGTGCGTGCGCTCAGTCATGTCCAACTCTTTGCAACCCCGTGGACTATAGCCCGCCAGGCTCCTCTGTCCGTGGAACTTTCCGGGCAAAAATACAAGAGTGGGTTGCCATTTCCTTCTCCAGGGGATCTTCCTGACCCAGGGTCAAACCCAGGTCTCTTGCATTTCCTGCATTGACAGGTGGATTCTTTACCACTAGTGCCACCTGGGTGCCTGGCTGACCTTCAGAACACAGTCACAGTGAAAGCCCTGCTCCTGCCCAATCCCGTCCACCCCCACCCCAGCCCCAATTCCTCAAAAGAGCGCCCTTCCCTGGGGCTGGGCTGGAACTTAGGACCCTGCCGCAGCTGAAATCCCTCCAGGACCAGCAGGGGGCCTCGGCTTCCTTCTGCAACCCCAGCCTGCTGTGAAAGCTCCTCCAGGGAGGCACCTGTCAGAGTTACCAAGAATTGTGAGTTATAGGCTATTTTTAAAGCATTTTATGACTCTCCTATAATTAGAACCAAGCTCACAAACAGGTAGGGATCAGGAAAGGGTGCAGCTAATGAGACTGGAATAATTTGCAACGAGCAGCTCAGCTGTTGGCCGGGAAGCGAGGTTGCTGGAGGGTCCTCAGGTGGCAGCAGGCTCTTGGACACCACTCCAGCCTCTTGGTTTGCAGAGAGAAAATCTTGTGGACACAGGCATCTCCTCTGAAGCCCTTCCTTCCCTGACTCACCTGCCCCCACCCTCCCCGTAATCCCCAGTTCTGAATTAGAGGGGTCAGTGTTCAAGGACTCAGATGGCACCCCTGGGATGCTGTGCAGTTCTGAGGCCCGGCCCTGTCTCCAAGCTGGTGCCTGGACATCCTCCTCTCTGGAGGGCCCTCCTGCCCCTCCTCCATCTCCATCCACCTGTTTTTAAGGCCTGGTCCCAATGACATCTCCCTCTGGAAGCCTTCCTAATGCGACATCCCAGGCAGAAGAGGTGGCTCTGACCTCCCTTGACACCACTTCCCAGGCTCCCGAGCAACCTCTTCAAGCCCCGTGGGAAAGTCACCCCTTTTCCCCAAAGCCCACACACTCACACACGTCTAAGGTCTCACTGACATCCCCAGCTCTTAACACAGACCTGCCCTGGGTAAGTGTTTCGAATTTAATTCTTTCTCGAGCCATTCATTCCTCTGCCCTGCCCTGCGCCCCAGGAGGCTGACCCCTGTGGACAGTATCACTTGAGCTCCCGGCCCTCTGCTGGGTTTAGCTAATGGGATGCATGGGCAGGAGGTAGTACAGTTGGAAAGACAGGCTGGGGTATTTCTCCCTTGCTCCCTTTTTGCCTTGATTCTGAGGTTCTGGCAGTGGTTTTTGCCCCTCTGCGACCACGGCCCTGTCCTATTGGTGGCCTCTCCATCACCATGACCTCCAGCTGTCATGAGGGCACCACAGCCCTGTTCCTGCCCCACTGGGACCTAGGGATACTAAAGCTTCCTACTCTTATAGTCCTTGGTGCTTTATGTACCAATGTAGGTATTGTTGTTTAACTGCTAAGTTGTGCCTGACTCTGCAACACCATGAACTGTAACCTGCCAGGCTCCTCTGTCCTAGGCAAGAATACTGGAGTGGATTGCCATGCCCTCCGCCAGGGGATCTTTCCGATCCAGGGATTGAACCTGTGTCTCCTGCATTACAGGCAGATTGTTTACCGCTGAGCCACCAGGTTAATCCAGACCAACCTCTGAAGTGGTCCCTCCATCAGGTTCTTTTGAGATTCCCAGCTGAGTGCATTTTCTCCCAGGACATTGACCAAGACCTGTCCCTCTTTCTTCTTCACACTCCTAATTCCCACTCTGTGACGTTTTCAGTTAGGGCACTCCCTTGATTAGCCCAAGAAAGTTTCAGAACTGTCCCCTTCCTCCTCCCCCATGCCCTGGGAGGGGGTGAGGGAAGCCCCTGGTGCCAGCTTCTGCCAAGGGGACAGCCAGGACAGGCCAGAGACAGCAATCATGCTACAGGAACCCAGGGTGGGTATGTCTATGGGTCCCTGACTCAGAGAGAGGGGAGAGGGAGGCAGAGTCTGTGATCCCAAGTGTCAAAAAAAGGAGCGAGCTAGCTTGGTCAAAAAAGGGAGTGAGGCGGGGAGCGGGGGGTGGAAGCTGGCAGGGGGCCTGTGCAGTGGCTGTTATCTTCATGGAGAAAGCAATAAAACCATGTTCACTCATAAATGGGCACCACCAGGACCTATTTCCTGCTCAAATAAAATTAAAGGTGATGGATGGAGCCGCAAGCAGCAGGCAGAGCTGGTGGTGGCTTAGAGCTGAGTGATGGGCCCTGTCCTGCGCCTGGCTCCCTGGGGTCTAGAGGGCCAGCCAGCCAGCCAGTCCCAAACCTTTGGGGAGCTGGGAACCTGTGTGTATTGAGGGAATCAGGGAAGACAAGTCAGGTGGGTGGAAAAAGTTAACAGAAACCACTTTTGGGAATTTGAAATCCTCCCAACACCCCCATCACCTGGCTATATCCCCCCTCCTACATGATGTCCAGAGGCACAGAGAGGTCTAGAAGTTCAGTCAAGCTCACACAGCCACTTGCAACAGTGTGAGGTAGAATCATAAGATTTCATTTCCAGGGAGAAGGCAAAGAGTTCACTGCCCTCCCTTGGGGTGGTCCAGCCAGCAGAGGCCCAGATCACTCCCGTCTCCATGCCCACACCCCCATGCACAGGAACACACACGTGCCCACGCACTGGAGGAAGCCTGGTGCAGAAATGACACACGCTAAATCTGAACCAGACTCCTGGGCCGATTCATGGGTCTGCTATTCACTCACTGTGAGAGCTTGGAAAAGTCATTTAGCATCTCTGGGCCTCAGTTTCCTCCTCTGTAAGAGGGGAGGGTCATCGGAGTACTAGATGAGGTATTCTTGGAGTACTCGGAGCCCCGAAAGGTTGTTGTGAGGATTAAATGAGTGTAGGTACATAAAGCGCTTACAGTGGTTGTGGAAGAGCTGCATGAAGGGCATTGGGCCGCTCTGCCTCACCCAGCTGCCTGCCTCAGCATGCACCTCAGGGTGGGGTGGGCGTACCAGGAGGGGACAGCAGCAGAGAGAGTCCTCAGGACTCCAGCCGGGGCTTTGTCTGACCTCCATCCCGTGTTCTGAGCTGAAGCTGATGCCAGGCCCTGCCAAGTTCCCTGATGTTCCACTAAGCAGCTGCCTCCTCCAGGAAGCCCACTGGCTTCCCACAGCATGACCTCCCTCTCACACCTGCTTCTGGGCCAGTTTCCGCTCGGTCTCAGGCCCCTTCGATGCACTGTCATTAAGAGCACAGGCTGCCTTCAAATCCTGGCCCTGCCATCGACCACATCATCTGCAGTGAGCAGCGTGAACTTTCTGGGGACTCAGTTCCACTATCTACATTACAAGCATACTGTGGGGTTGTTGCAAAGATTACATGAATGCTTGCCTTTTAGGGCAGGATGGCGCACATAGCAGGCACTGAATCAGTATCATTATTATAAGACAGGATCTTTTCTCCCTTCCTGACACTGAGCTCTCTGAGGCAAGGGTGCCTGTCTCCTGGGACACACGGGCAGGCAGGGGGCCACACGGTCTCCCCCTCCAGTCAGAGCTCCCTCTGCAGTCTCTGTAGCTCTCTGCGCCCCAAAGCCCCTCTCACCTACACCCTTCCCTCCACAAGGTGTCCCCTACAGCCAGGAGTGAGGGGGGAGGGCTGGAGGACAATCCCACTAAGGCCTGATCACTGCTGCCTGGGCTCCTCTGAGCAGTGAACCCCTTGAGAAGTCAGGCGGTGGCTCCAGGGCACGACCAGGTAAGCGTTAGTCACTCAGTCGTGTCCGACTCTTTGCAACCCCATGAACTGTAGCCTGCCAGGCCCCTCTGTCCATGGGATTTTCCAGGTGAGAAGACAGGAGTGGACTGCCATTTCCTTCTCCAGGGGATCTTCCCAACCCAGGGACTGAAACTGCGTCTCCTGCACTGCAGGCAGATTCTTTACCATCTGAGCCACTAGGGAAGTGGGTGCATGCACACACACACATGCACACACACACAGCAATGACACCTCAAACCACCCCCACCCCAAGTCCCCAGGAACTGTTCCTGCCTGATTCCTTTCCTGATTATTAGATGCAAGGGGGTGCTCACATTTCTTTCTTAAGTCAGACCCCATGGTTTCCCTATAGACACTTGCCAGTACAAGCCTCAGCCCCAGGTTATACCTGATACCACCCCCTACCGCTCCCCACTCCCAAGGAAAGGTAGACAGACCACCATGAGGAAGCCTAAGAACCTCCAGGAGTGGAGAGACTGTGTCTCAGTGGAAAGGAAGTAGCAAGCACCCTATGCCAACTCCACCCCCACCCCAGCCTCCTGGACACCGGGGAGGGGAGGTCCATGTGGGGAAGGGGACTCACCGCTGTTGGCCCAGGGCAGGTACCAGGGGCAGCTGACGTTCACGAAGGAGCCTGGGGACCCATCCGGCCAGCAGGCATAGTCATCGAAGGTCCGGTTGCAGAAGAGGTCTGGTGCAGGGGGAAGGCGTCTGAGTCCAAGCCTGGCTGGGGTGCTTTCCGTTTTCCCCTGCTCTCCACTGGGGAGGCTACCCAGCAGAAAGCTCCCTGCCTAGGCACCACTTAGCAGCAGTGGGACTTGGAGCCAAGGACTTAAGGACTCTGTTTTCTCATCTGTAAAACGGGGTTGATTTCCCAGCCCACAGGGCTGTGCAGGGAAAAACAGCATAGGCAGCATAGATATCAGAGCATAATAAGTGCTTAATAAACAATCTTCATGGCCTTTTCTGAAATTCCACACCTCCTATGACCGGGACGGTACCTCACTACCTCTCCAGCCCAAGATCACTTCCTCAGGTGACTGGGTCAGGCCGGCAGGTCAGGAACAGAGGCCTGTCTGGCTTCAACCCTCTATTCTTTAACACAACCCAAACGATCTCCCTAAATGTTCATTACTGTAAGCATGTGAGTTGGGCCTCCAGCCCGGGCACAAGCCAGGAAGTGCTGAGGACACAGAATGGAATGGCCCAGTGTCAGCTCCTGGGGGGCCCCAGCGAGGAGGGTACAGCAGCTACAAGGCTACACCCCAAGGCATAGGGCAGATGTGGGTCCTAGAGAGGCAAGGGATGCCAAGCCAGCTTGGGGGGCCTCCAAAGGCTCTGGGGAGCTGGCTGGGTGGGGACCCCGCCTGATCTCACCTGTGGCTGGGGGCGGGGTCTCGGTCAGGAAGCGCTGGCACTGGCGTCGGTACTCTCGCCATTTCTGCACAGTCTCCGAGAGGGACACGGTGGCACCCTGGGGCGAAGAAAGAGAAAGGGGCCCCTTGGGTCCAATTCAAGTCTCTTTTACCCTCTGCCCCCATACACTTGGTTTCTTGCTCTCTAGGGGACCTTAGAGCCCCAAACCCCACAGGCTTTGGCCATCTTTGCAAGGGGATGACAACCCAGTGAGGGGCTCCAGGGGATGTTTTCACATCTTTATGCCTCTCAGAGCATACCCTGCTGCTGCTGCTGCTGAGTCGCTTCAGTCGTGTCCGACTCTGTGCGACCCCACAGACGGCAGCCCACCAGGCTCCCCCGTCCCTGGGATTCGCCAGGCAAGAACACTGGAGTGGGCTGCCATTTCCTTCTCCAATGCATGAAAATGAAAAGTGAAAGTGAATTCCTTAGTTGTGTCCGACTCTTAGCGACCTCATGGACTACAGTCTACCAGGCTCCCCCGTCCCTGGGATTCTCCAGGCAAGAGTACCGGAGTGGGTCGCCAGTGCCTTCTCCGAGCATACCTTGAGGTGTAGTAAATGTCCAACCCATGGCTACTGAAAGGATGCTGTTGGGGTGAGTGGAGGAGGGGGAGGGGAGAGCGTGTGTGTCTCATTCATGGTTTCATCTGCCCCCAACCATTAGAGATTTTCTGAGGGCCCTGGGGTTCGTGACTGCCACGGGTTCCTTTCCAGTGCCCAGTCCACCTGCCTGTGAGGTTTTCACACTTTCACCCACCATTCTAGAAGGTGACACACAAGCGCAGAGTGGCAGAGGGGCTCAGTCAAGGTCACACAGCATTCCAAGGAGCAGGGCTAAGGCTAGGACCTGGAGTCTCCCAGATCAGTGACTGCTGGAGCAGTGGAGGATGTGGGCTGCAGTGGGATTCAATACTGCAGACCTTGGTACTATTTCTCACTACCACAGGGGTCCCCTGACCCAATGCCTGATGATCTGAGGTGGGCCTGATATAATAACAGAAATAAAGTGCAGAGTAATTATAACACGCCTGAATCATCCTGAAACCGTCCCCCTCACCCCCAGTCTGTGG
The DNA here is from genome assembly GCF_033118175.1 of Dama dama. NCBI lineage: Eukaryota > Metazoa > Chordata > Mammalia > Artiodactyla > Cervidae > Dama > Dama dama. The sequence goes on along the minus strand of NC_083687.1, from coordinate 15,356,766 downwards.
AAAAACTGTCTTCCACAAAACCGGTCCCTTGTGCCAAAAAGGTTGGGGACCACTGCTCTGGTGTCCCTCCTACAAAAGGCAATCATGTTATCTGGGAGGTCAACACAACCCTGCACTGTCTCCTTCTAGCACAACAACATGGGTCAAACATCAGCCCAGCTCTATCAACTGGAGAAGGAGAAGTCTTGAGGACATGGGGTGAAGGGGTCAGAAAAGTTCCAGAACACAGAGATCAGGCCTGCATTGGGAGGGGCCCCCCATCTCTGAGCAGGGGGATAAGAAGCTCCACTTTCAGATAAGGTACCACAACTGGCTTTTAGCACAGACCCAAGCAGATGCACCCAAGAGAGAATGATCCATTCCCAGACACTGTAGTGTACCTTCTTTACATATGTCTTGGGACTATGTTTCTTTTTTATTTGTATTTTTTCCTGAACAGGCTTAAGATTCTAAATATTCCTCACTTAGAGGCTGCAGACACACAAATGACCAGGGAGCCCCTTGGATAAAATTTAGGACCTATACATAATTTAAAACAAAATTTCACTTTTTGAAATCACAAAAATAAGCATTTGTGCTGAAATTAAAACAGCTTCCTTTGGGAGCTTGACTGGTGGTGCCCTAAACACACTGAATCTTGTGTCTGGGTAATCTTGCCCACACTTAAGCTGAGTTGTGGTTTATAACAGGGATCCCCAATTTCTGAGCTCTAATGCCTGATGATCTGAGGTGGAGTTAATGTAATAATAATGAAAATAAAGTGCACAATAAATATAATGCGCTTGTGGGTGTGCTAAGTCGCTTCAGTCATGTCCGACTCTTTGCCACCCTATGGACAAGTTCCTCTGTCCATGGGATTCTCCAAGCAAGAATCCTGGAGTGGGTTGCCATGCCCTCCTCCAGGGGACCCTTTCCGACCCAGGGATCGAACTCCAATCTCTTATACCTCCTGCATTGGCAGCCAGGTTCTTTACCACTAGCACCACATGGGAAGCTTGAATCATCCCCAAACCATCCTCCTACCACGGTAAAACTGTCTTCCACAAAATCAGTTTCTGGTACCAAAGAGGTTGGGGACCGCTGGTTTATGAGATGCTTCCCATAAAGACTCAGGTTGTCTTGGGCTCATCCCTGGCCACATAGGAAGCCCTGAGGAAGGGGGGAAACAAGCTTGCTTGAGCCCCAGCCACACTCTTAGAGTAAGTGTGCTGAGACCACAGGTGGAGATACCTAAGAGACAGTCCTCTTCTGAGGGCAAAGGTCAAGTGTATTTGTTAAATAAATTTAAAAAAAAATCAAACAGAAATCAAACCCAATAGCAAAGGCAGTATCATGATTTTAGCTACAACTGAGGGCTCCAGACAGTTTTCACTAAAGCCAGTCCTGGTGGATCAGACCCCCAGACTCGCTTTCCTTCTCCTCTGCCCCTGAAAATGGCAGCTGCTTGTGGCTGGTGTAGGGAGACTGGGAAGAAATCCCACTCCATCTCTCTTTCCAGGAGGAAAGAGAGGTCAGGAAGGAAGCAAGGTCACTGCTGGGAACTGGGGCAGAAGGTGTGTCAGGGGCAGGGAACGAGAACAAGGAAGCTCAGAAGCCAGAAGTCTGGGGGTAGAGGTGGGGAGTGGGGTTAAAGGGTAAGAACAACACCAGGACGGCCAGGCTGGCCACCAACCTCCAGGGGACTTGGAGGCAGAGGCAGCCCTGTCACTTGTTCTGAGCAGAGCTTTGGACGAGAAACTATCTTCAGACTGGGGCTCCCTGAGGGCAAGGCCGTGTTTCCCCTCAGACTGGGGCTCCCTGAGGGCTGGTCTGTGTCTCTCTCAAACTGGGGCTCCCTGAGGAAGGGCCGTGTGTCCCCCTCAGACTGGGGCTCCCTGAGGGCGGGGCCGTGTCTCCCCTCAGACTGGGGCTCCCTGAGGGCTGGTCTGTGTCTCCCCTCAGACTGGGGCTCCCTGAGGGCAGGGCTGTGTCTCCCCTCAGACTGGGGTTCCCTGAGGCGGGACTGTGTCTCCCCTCAGACTGGGGCTCCCTGAGGTGGGGCTGTGTCTCCCCTCAGACTGGGGCTCCCTGAGGCGGGGCTGTGTCTCCCCTCAGACTGGGGCTCCCTGAGGTGGGGCTGTGTCTCCCCTCAGACTGGGGCTCCCTGAGGGCAGGGCTGTGTCTCCCCTCAGACTGGGGCTCCCTGAGGCGGGGCTGTGTCTCCCCTCAGACTGGGGCTCCCTGAGGCGGGGCTGTGTCTCCCCTCAGACTGGGGCTCCCTGAGGGCTGGTCTGTGTCTCCCCTCAGACTGGGGCTCCCTGAGGGCTGGTCTGTGTCTCCCCTCAGACTGGGGCTCCCTGAGGGCAGGACTGTGTCTCCCCTCAGACTGGGGCTCCCTGAGGTGGGGCTGTGTCTCCCCTCAGACTGGGGCTCCCTGAGGGCAGGGCTGTGTCTCCCCTCAGACTGGGGCTCCCTGAGGCGGGGCTGTGTCTCCCCTCAGACTGGGGCTCCCTGAGGCGGGGCTGTGTCTCCCCTCAGACTGGGGCTCCCTGAGGTGGGGCCGTGTCTCCCCTCAGACTGGGGCTCCCTGAGGGCAAGGCCGTGTCTCCCCTCAGACTGGGGCTCCCTGAGGCGGGGCTGTGTCTCCCCTCAGACTGGGGCTCCCTGAGGCGGGGCTGTGTCTCCCCTCAGACTGGGGCTCCCTGAGGGCTGGTCTGTGTCTCCCCTCAGACTGGGGCTCCCTGAGGATAGGACTGTGTCTCCCCTCAGACTGGGGCTCCCTGAGGGCTGGTCTGTGTCTCCCCTCAGACTGGGGCTCCCTGAGGCGGGGCCGTGTCTCCCCTCAGACTGGGGCTCCCTGAGGGCAGGGCTGTGTCTCCCCTCAGACTGGGGCTCCCTGAGGATAGGACTGTGTCTCCCCTCAGACTGGGGCTCCCTGAGGGCTGGTCTGTGTCTCCCTCAGACTGGGGCTCCCTGAGGACGGGGCTGTCTCCCCTCAGACAGCGGGCTTCCTGACAACAGGGTTCGGCTGCCATCTTCCTGCACCAGTTGAAGTTCTCCAAATACTGCTCACTTCCGCCCCACCTCTCCCCCAGTCAAACACACAAACTACCAGACCGCTGGCCTCTCCGCAGCTGGTGTTTATGGAAGCAATACTGTGCTAGGCTCTGGACGGCGGGACTGACGGAGGGACACCGGAACACAAAGATGCGGGCAGGGCCCCCGCCTGAGAGAATCGCAGGCTCCTCGGGGTGGGCTGGGGACAAATGCTCTTCAGGACACAGCAGAGAAGGCAGGCGGACAGTGCTCAGGTGGGGGCAGAACTCGGCGCAGACCCTAGAGTTCTGGGCTGGCAGGGGGGCCTCTGGGGGCTGTGAGCGGGGGTTAAGCAGGGGATCTGTGGGGAGAGATTGGGCCCAGCAAGGGCAGAGGGTGGGCATTTCAGCAGGGGCCTGGCCGGAACGAAGGGGCAGAGGCGGGGACACTACCGCTCCAGTGAGCAAGCCGAGGACAGCTGCGGACCGCTGTTCTCAGGACCCGGGGCAGCTGGGAGGCTCTGGCCTGGAACAAGGCTGAGGTTACTCGGTGCGGCCAGGCCCAGGGGCCCAGGGGAGCACGGTTACACGGAGATGCGTGAATAGCCCTGGCTTTAGGCGCAGAGCCAGGCCTGACCCTGGCTCTCTCATATATTGATTTTCTGACCTTGGCCAAGAATTTTAACTTCCAGCCTGAGCTCACACCTGCACAGACTGGGAACAACCATAGTCCCTCCCTCCCCATGAGCATTAAGTGAGTTGATGCTAAAGGGCCCCAGTACGTGGAAAACTCAGTCAACAACAGCTGTCCTGGATTTCTGCTGTTGATGGGAGAGCAAAGCGCGGTCTGGATAGCCAGGCTTCCCGGGGAGTCAGGGTCCTACCCCTCCTTCATTTCTAGGATCAACAAACTCCTGGCAGGAGCAAACAAACATATTTTCATGCCAAGGACCGATCATTCAGCTTAATTCGTGGCATCTTCCAGCTGCAAACGTAGCCAATAGCAAAGCCTCCGTGCCTTCCAGCAAGCAGGAAACTGTGAGGAGGGGCCAGGCCCTGCCCACCACCCTCCCCGCCCCTGCTGACCCATTTTGCCGCCGTGATGTGAGGTCCTGCCCCAGGCCTGGAGAGGAGGGGCTGGGTGGTGGAGACGATGCAGTGACAGAAGCCCTGCTCCTCACAGGCTGCAGAGCTGGCTGGAGATCGGGGCACTTGACGGGCCTGGGTGAGGGCAGGCTGGCAGTTTTTAGAACCAGGACTCACCAGGTGCTATGGGCACTCTCTGCATGGGGGTGAGGGCAAATGGGGGCAATGCCTGAGGTGGAGGTCACAGTAAGGAGGGGGCATCTCTGAGATTCAAGAGTTTGGGGAGGAAGGAGAAAGTGAGAAAGAAGAGGCCAGGAGGGAGAGTGATGGGCAGGAGAGAGCACTGGACAGAGAGTCACAGGTCCTGGGCATAAATCCCAGTTGTCTGTTAATGTGGGACTGATGGGACAAATTTTAACCTTCTGGGGCCTCAATTTCCTCGTCTGTAAAATGGGCACATTGCTCTTCTCTAAGAATTCCAGGACAGTCCCAGCAAGATAAAGTAGTGAAAAGCTTTAGGAGTCATACAGCCCTGTACGAATGGGCAGTGTTCTAAGGAGGAAGAGCAGGGAGAGAAGGATGTGGAGCAGGTGGTTGCTCTTGAGGTGACGGGCTTTCCAACACCCTGGGAGGGCACACCTCCAAACACTGGCTGCTAACCTGCTAATTCCTCCTACAGCTTCATGTCTCAGTGTGAATAAGTGCATCAGATTCTTTCCTTCTCTAGGAACCTTTTTTGACTGAAGGGAAGGAGGAAAGAGAGGCCACTGAGGTGGGGAAAATGGGAGAGGAAAAAGAAGCTCTGGGGTCTAACAACTGGTGCAGTCCTGCGTCTTCTCCAAGGCAGGACCCCCAGCCTCATCTTCTCTGCCCAACTTCCAGAGCTCAGCCATCACCGACGCCCTCTGAGACCTGCAGGGATGGGGCTGCTGGGCCCTGCGCTCTTGGCCCCATTTCTTTTTCCTTAAAGACTCCAGATGCAAGCGCAGAAGGGCAGGGAAAGGAAGACCATACACACATTCTCACATGCACACAGCCCTCCTAGGGCCACACCATCACACATGTCATCACACATGCCGTGGAGCACATGCTTACATACTAAGACACGACTCGGAGTCTCGCTCCCACACATGAGCACACAGACTGTCAGGTTCACACACAGAGACCCTTTGGCTGACACATACTCAAGTCACACTGTCGCACACACAGATACAGAGAAAGAGTCACACGTTCTGTCACAAGCACACTATTTCTCACCCACACACGGACACACACTGACAGACACCCATTCACACTCTAAGAGGTCTCTCTCTCACACACACACACACACATCCCTTCCCATAGATGCAATATCACACTCGGAGTCACACACACACACTGGCAGATACCCAATGACACGCTGAGATGTTTCAGACGCAGGGACTCGCAGGCAGGAAGTCACAGAAGGTCACGGATGGGTGCAGAGGAGAAACAGGGGTTCATACAACCCCTTTCCCCCTGTCCCTCTCTCTTTATGTCTCTCTGTCTCCTCTGTTTCTGCGTATCCCTGTATCTCCTTATCTCTCTCTCACACACAGGGGCAGCCTGCCGCTAAGGAAGAGCCTACTTCTCCTCAGAGCCAGGCATCCGAGGGCAGGATGTGGTTTCTTGGTATCTCCTGCTCTGACCTCCACCGGAGTCCATGTCTGGGAGGGAGTCCAGCTCAAGAACGAAGTTGCACGCTGACCGCGGCATCCCCTGGACTCCCTCCACCCTTCACTAGAGGGGCCCCCACCCCCAGCCCTCTTCCACCACCCTGGAGAAGGCTTCCAGATGGCCGAGGACAAGCAGGTCAGAACCCCTGAGTGACTAAAGCTGCCGTCGTGGGATGCCAGTGTCTCAGTCCGCTCCAGAATTCCCACATGGCGGGGCTCGTGATCCTTATTTACAGATGAGGAAACTGAGGTTTGGTTCACGATGGTCAGGAATACTTGAACCCAGTCTTGGCTGGCTCTAATTTTGGGTGTCAAAGGCTTGCCCTCAGTAGACCAGCACCCTCACAGGGGTCTTAGGGAGGAAAGGAATAGGAGAGGGGGTGGTCCTTCCCAGCAACAATGGAGTGGCCTAGGTCCCCTTCTTCAGAGGTCAATTCGGCCACATCCCCTACCTGTACCCCCTCCAGCCTGGCCAGCCTGACTGTGGGTAGCCCACTCGTTTTCCCTTTGGTCCCGCCTGGATGGGCAGATATTAGGCACCAGCCCAGCCCTGCACCCCTTTCTCCTCTCTGTTGCTGGTCTGCTAGATTCACCTTATACAGGGAACCCTCCTTTTCTCCTGGGGAGATTTATCCCCCCAGCAGGGACATGAGGGAGCAACCTAGTCTTGCTGATCTCATGAACAGAAAATAGAAGGCAAAATCCACCAGTGTTTATAGAGTCTTACACGCAGGATGAGTTGTGTCGCAATTACTGCAGTCTGACCTCCAAGCTTGTCACTCAGACCTCCGCGGGCCAGCAATGCTCAAAGCAGGGGCACCCCCTGAAACTCCCCTTCTCTGCTCGGAGCCTGGCTCACCCCGCCCTTCTCTGTGTCCCCCAGGACTAGAGATATGGCCCCAGGATATTGGGCTTTTATCCTTAGCCAAGGGCTGAGGAATGAGGGGATCAGAAGAGTGGGGGTTCAAGAAGCCCCACTCCTCTGGGCAAAGGAGCTTTAGGGAGAAGACAGGAGGCCTTCACAACCTCTCCTTTTCGCTTAATTTGCAAACTTGGCCTGGAGCAGGATGGGACCAGGCACCACAGCCTCCCACCCCGACCCTGTTCCAGCCCGAGGAGGAGGAGGAGGAGGAGGAGGAGGGGGAGGAGGTAAAGGTGAGCCAGAGCAGTCTGCAGTCCTGGCTCTGGAAAGATCCCAGGCACACCAGGGAAGCCATTGTGCGGCAAGGACAGGAGTTGGGCTGGCGGACAGGGAGAGGGAGGGAATGAGTCTGGGAAAAACACGGGGACTGGCACCTTAGCTTGGAGATGCATCTGTCCACATCTGGATTCTCAGCCAGGGATGGAGTCGGCCCTCACCCAAGACCCCTCCTCCTGCCTTCCACCTGGGACAAATTTCAAGGCCTGTACAGGCCCCCTCCCCAAAGCTTCAGGTCTAGGGGTAAGAGTGGGAGGTCACGGGAAAACACAGCCCCCTGGCACAGGACAGGCCACCCAAGCCTGCACCTCCTCTCCGTTCAAGCATCTCACAGCGTCTCTGGACAACTCCCCTCTCCTAAGGCAGGCTGACACAGCCCCCAGCCCAGGAGCCTAGAGGCAGTTAAGGCAGACAGGGGCTGTAGGGGTCCCCCCAGGTCAGCTCTCCAAGGGCGTGGGGAGGCCAAGGTGTCTCTGAGTGTCCCAGTATGAGCTCTGGTGCTTGTTGACCACCAAGGGGATCAAACTGGGGGTGTCAGATGAGTGTGTGTGTGTGTGGGGGGGGGGGGGGCTGCCTGCTTCCATAGGAACAGGGAACCTTTTACGTGTTTGCCTTGGGGCTGGGGAGCAGATGTGGCTCTCAGGTTCCCTCTGGGAGGTCAGGAGGAAGGACAGCAAAGCTGCCACCGCAGGGTCCCTGGGGCTATGAGTCAAAGGCTGTGCCGCGAGGTTGCTGGTGGAGGAGAGTGGAGCTGGGGGTCCACATCCTGGCCTCTCTGCCTTCCCCGAGGGTCTCCGATAGCAAACCGTGGCGGGTTGGGGCACAGACACGGGGGGAAGGGGTCTGGGGCAGAGTGGGAGAGCGCAGCTCGGGCTGCAGCCGAGCCACTGGTATGGGTCTGGGGGAGACGGAGTTGGGAAAGTGGTCCGGGGAGATGCCGGGCGCAGAAGTCAGCCCAGGGCGGCCGCGGGACAGCCGGTGGCCCGGCCGAGGGGAAGACGGGCGCCTGGCCAGGGCTGGGGGGAGCCGTCCGCCGTCCGAGTCCCCACCTCGGCCACCCAGCCCAGGGCACTCCACTCTCCTAGGCCCCGCTCTCCCGAGGCTTGGGTTCCCGCCGCCCGCGGAGTTTCGCTCAAGTCCGGGACGCCTGGCCCGCCGCAGCCCTCACCGCCGCCAACCCCGCCCCAGGGCCCGCGGGTCTCACCTGGGGGCGGGGGCCGGCCCTGCCCACCGCCCCGAGCAGCAGCAGCGCCAGGCGGAGCGGCCCCGGGGCGCCGGCCATGGCGGGGCGCTCAGCACTGGGTCATCGCTGCCACCTGCGGCACGGCGCGCGCCACGGAGCCCCGGCCGCGCGGGCGGCCGCGGGGGAGGAGCCGGCGCGGGGCCGCCCCGCCCGCAGGAGGGGCCGGGCGGGTCCTGGCTTTCCAACCCTGGCCGCCGAGGCTCCCCCGGCCGGTCCTTCTCCTGCCGGGAGGTCCCGGGCACTGCGCTCCGAGTCGGCGCGCTCGGGTTCGGGGCGCGCAGGAGTCGGGCAGTCCTCATCCCGCACCCGGACCACCTTCCGGATCCCTCTGCTAAGGAAAGCCAAACCGCCCCCAAGCTGTCCAGGGTACCCCAAAGGGAACTGGGGCCGGAGAAGCTCACGGGACTTGGCCAAGGTCACACCTTCCGTCAGACCCTTTCCGGAAAGTGTAACCCCAAGAGCTGCGAGTGGTTAGGAAGACAGATCCACCCGGAGGGGGTTACCCCGTCCCCAAGTCCTCTCCTCCTTCTCGAGTTCTGTCCCGAAGGCGGCTCTGGGACAACCAAGGTTGAAGGGACAATGACAAATGGATCGATGGAGCCCTGCCGGTGGGGAAGGTCTAGAGGTTCACCACCCGCCTCCCGCTGCATAGCCCTGCTCTGAGTCCCTGGGCTCTTATAACCCCTGTGTCCACGCGGTAACGTGTGCCCAAGGCCGTCCTCTGCCCCCTGCTTCTTCGTCTCCCTGCTTGGTGCGGACTATTTTACCTGCCTTTATATCCCCACACCCCAGCACAGTGCAGACCAGATTCACCCTCAGCCGGACTGTGGGAGACAGTGCCAAGGAAGCACTGACTTTTATGTTCCCTAGAGGCAGTGAGGAGACCCCGTGGGAAGAGGGAATTGTACCCGCCTCCCCCAAGTCAATCCTATAGGAGATCAACCCGGAATATTCACTGGAAGGACTGATGCTGAAACTCCAATACTTTGGCCACCTGATTCGAAGAACTGACTCATTGGAAAAGACCCTGAGGCTGGGAAAGATTGACTGCGGGAGGAGAAGGGGATGACAGAGGATGAGATGGTTGGATGGCATCACCGATTCAATGAACACAAGTTTGAGCAAGCTCTGGGAGTTGGTGAAGGACAGGGAAGCCTGGCATGCTGCAGTCCATGGGATTGCAAATAGTCGGGACACAACTTAGCAACTGAACAACAATTGCCCCCCTCCCACACCAAAAAAAAAAAAAAAAGACTTTGAAGTGGGGTGGCAGCAGTATTAGCCTAGAGCTACATGGAGCATGTCTGGACCATTCCAAAGGGAAAGGGAGTCTGTTGGAGCAGCTGCATCTCAGGGAGAGAACAGAACATCTCAAATCCCAGAGAGAGGTGAGATGCTGGGAGAAGGGAAGAGGAGGAGCTGGGAGGAGGCCTCCGGTGGGAGGAACCAGGGGCTCTCATTAGGCAAGAGAGAGCTTCCTCTCCAGCAAATTCTGCCTCCACTACCTGAGGGTCATTTATTCCCTCCTTCCCAGATGATGCAGAGGTAAAGAATTTGCCTGCCAATGCAGGAGATGTAGGGGATGTGGGTTCGATCCCTGGGTCAGGAAGATCCCCTGGAGGAGGAAATGGCAATCCACTCCAGTATTCTTGCCTGGAGAATCCCTTGGACAGATGATCCTGGTGGGCTACAATCCATGGGGTTGCAAAAGAGTCAGAAACAACTGAGCGACTATGCACACACTACCAAGAAGTCAGTTTAACAGTCACCTTATGTGCCACTTAGGATTAGCTTGTTCAGCTGCAAGTGACAGAAAACCCCTAATAACAGTGGCATAACCAAAAACTCTGTTATGTAATGCAAGGTCAGAGTTTCAGCCCAGGGCTGGGGCAAAGGCTCCTTGACCATCAGGGTGTCCAGCTCTTTTAGTTTCCACCATTCTCATGGCTCAGGGCTTCTACCTATTAATCCAATGTGGCTGCTCTTGCTCCAGCCATGGTATTCAAATTCCAGCCAGCAGGAAGGAGGTAAGGGAAAATGCGTACATCTCCACCAGTGAGGACACATCCTAAAAGAGGCAGTCATCAGTTCCACACGCCATGGTGAGCATTCAGACACATAGGCACACTTAGCCTTGAAGGAGGCTGGGGGAGTACCCTTTTTCCAAACTGTCACTAGCAAGGTTAAATATTACGGTTTTTATTACTTTAGAAGAAGGCTAGATAGATAGGCAAATAACTTGTAGGCTCTGCTATATCAGGGTTGGGGGTTGGGGGACAAGAGAAGAGGAGAGAGGGAAAGGGCTGGAGAAAGTATCCAGGCAGAACTGAGCCTTTACCATGAATTTATCAACCTCCAAATTACACTCAATAAGTATCAGTTGAACATCTGCTTGAGCCACACACTGAACTAGGTCCTGGGCATAAAGTGGTAATGCAGTCTGCATCCTCAGAGGGATTATATTCTAGTGCAGGAGGGAGACATTAAGAAAGTAATTATTGGAGCCATTTATATCACAATTGCAATGGTGATCGGCACTCCTGTGATAAGCAGATGCTGTTGAAGTCCCGCCCTCAGTACTTGAAAGACCATTTTCTCTCTGCTGGAATGGGATGGGGGGCGGGGAGGGAGGGTTGGATTTTCTCTGGCTGGGAGGAGAGCTTTGTGTTCAGGCAGTGCAGGGTAGGGACCCTTAGGAACCCAAGCATGCATGGTCAGCAACGGAGGGATGAGTGCCTCAGTGTCTCACCCCTTGGATTCAACAATTCAGAGGTGTACTGCAGTCTCCCAGAGGTCCCAGTGCGATGGAGCCGCAGCTTCCCAGAGTGCTCACTCAGGTGCTCAATAAAACACTCACTTCCTGGTCTGTCTCACCTTCCACCAGTAGGGGACTAGTGCTTCCCGAGGGCACCTCCTAAATAAAAATAAACTAGATGGGGGACTTCCCTGGTGACTTAGTTGGTAAAGAATCTGCCTGCAATCAGGAGACCTGGGTTCAATCCCTGGGTTGGGAAAATCCCCTAGAGAAGGGAATGGCAAGCCACTCCAGTATTCTTGCCTGGAGAATTCCAAGAACAGAGAAGCCTGGCAGGCTACAGTCCATAGGGTCACAAAGAATCAGACACAACTGAGTGACTAACACACACAGGTGGGGTGCTCCGTCATTCAGTCGTGTTTGGGATTCTCTGGGCAAGAATACTGGAGTAAAAATCCTCACTTTAAACTCTTAAATTCTTGCTGGGTGAGCCCGGCTGAAGACAGTGGGCAAATGACAGTAGCCAGAGGTGGGGACCAGCCCCCTGAGCCCAGAGGTATTTGGGTGGAAGCTGACTCTCCTCTCCTTTGAACACGTGGGGTCCAGAACCGCTGAGTCTGCTCTGATTCTGATGCTACCCCTGGTCTCAGCATGTATTAACACCATCATGGATTCTGTCTCCTCATTAGACCGAGGCTCCAGGAGGGCCAGCAAGCTGGATTTCAGCGCTGGCTTTGAGTGCTCAGGGCTGGCAGACCCCTCCCTCCCCTCCAGGCACTGTCTCTGGGTGTGACAGGTGATACTGTGTGCTGTGCTGTAATGCCTCCTTGCAGATTCTAGAAAGCTCTGTATTGGACACAGGGACAACTTGTCTCCTTAACTTGTAAGTAAATTTCAGAGTAGGTCCACAGTCTGATTACCCCCTCAATTTTGTTTTTTAAAGCAACTTGACTCTGTCCATCCCTTCTTACCCAGTCCCCTAGAAGACGAACTTTCTCATACCCTATCTGACCTCGTCCCTGAGCCCATCCACTGGTTCCCCATCACACAGGACCAAGTCCTCCAAACTTGATAGCGTCTAAGAAAACCACCTGGACTGCCCCAGCCCACCTCCCAGCTGGACCTCTGTGCTCTCGGACAAGAGGTCCCCTCCGTCTGAAGCGTCCTCCCCCGCCTTGCCTGCCTGAGCTCCTAGCCCCTGGGGGAAACCTCCTCTCCGCTCTGCCCCTCAGCACTGCTTTGAGACAACAGAGGTGCTCTCACTGGCAGCAGGAGCCTTGGAAGGCTCCCCTAAACAAGGTTGTCCTCCAGGATTCCCCAACTTCTGCCCACGCTTACAGCCTCATGAAGGACTCACCCCCACCATGAAGCTTTCCATGATCTCCCCCAGTTCCTCAAGGCCCCAGTCCCTTGTGCTCAGTCCCAGGCCCTCTGAGCACATGGGAACCTTCTTGACTGTGGCTGGTTAATTTCTGTTTCCCCATGGTCTCTGAGCCCCCGGAGGGCAGGGGTCTTGTTTCACTCATCTCTACAGCCATGGCACCCAGCACAGTGCTTCTGGCATTATAGGCGCTCGGTGGCTCTTGTTTGAAATAACACATGATGGGACTGCCCTGGTGGTCCAACGGCTAAGACTCCGCCCTCCCAATGCAGGAGGCTTGGTTTTGATCTCTGGTCAGGGAACTAGCTCCCACATGCCGCAACTAAGAGTTTGCCTACTGCAACTAAAATCTCGTGCTGCAAATAAGACCTGGTACAGTCAGATAAATATAAAATGAATATTTAAAAAAATAAAGTAAAACAACACCTGAAATGTATTGAAGCACTGACCGTGCTCTGTCATGCCCTTCTTCTGACTTTCCCTCAGTACATCGTGAGCTCCTTGAGGGACGTGATGTTCCCACGTTCATCTCTGCATGTCCTGCATCAGCAAGGCCCCTGGGGCAGCGTAGGCACACAATAGTGTTTATTGCAACTGAAACAAGTCAGTTCAAGTGTCTAGTACATAGTAGGTCCTGGAAAACATATCTTAAGACTGATGTGCTGGAAGAGAGGGCAGATGAGGTACTGGAGGGGCTGGTTTGACAGCCCACTTCTCCCCTCCTCACTATTATCAGGACAGCCCAGCTCAGACTCTGCTATGGTCTGAGTGTCTGTGTTCCCACAGGTTCACATGCTGAACTCCTAACCCCATAGGTGATGGTATTTAGAGGTAGGACCTTTGGGGGGTGATTGGGTTGTGATAGCAAAGCTGTCATACATGGCATGACCCCAGAGGACCCCCTCTCCCTTCCACCATGTGAGGGCGGTGAAAATGGTCATCTATGAAACCAGGAAGCAGGCTCTCCAGAGGCCAAATCCACCAAATGCCATGATCTTGGACTTCTAGCCTCCAGAGTCCTTTGTTGTTTATAAGCCACGGTGTCTATGACACTTCGTTGTAGCAGCTCTCAAATGGACTAAAACAAGCCCCACTAGAGCATAAGGCAGGCTGCGCTCCCTAAGAACAGGGACTTGAAGGGATGGAATACTGCTCCCTAGACAAACACTAGGGCTTCCCTGGTGGCTCAGATGGTAAAGAATCCGCCTGCAATGCAGGGGACCTGGGTTTGATCCCTGGGTCGGGACGACCCCCTGGAGGAGGGCAAGGGAACCCACTCCAGTATTCTTGCCTGGAGAATCCCCATGGGCAGAGGAGCCTGGTGGGCTACAGTCCTTGGGGGTTGCAAAGAGTCAGACATGACTGAGTGACTAGGTGCAAGACAGCACAGGCTAACACTAATCATGAACAGAAACAACGGCTGCCTAGTGTGGAGTCCCCGCTCCAGATCAGGGGCTGCTGGACGCTAGGTGTGCCCTGATTGCCTCACGTCTGAGGAGCAAGTACTATTACACCCGATTCATGGGTGAGGAGACTGAAGCTCAGGGATGACAAGTGAGCTGCTCAGAGAACAACACGGGCGTTCATCCTGGGTCCACCCACCCCCAAGGCTGGTAAAGCAGAGGAGACGGGCTCCAGCTCTGTCAGCCGGTCCTGGGAGCGTCTCTCCTGTGGCTCCTGCCTCCCCAGCCCAGAGCTCTGGATCCAGCTCTTTACCCCCACACCCAGAGCTACTCCTGTGGCCCAAAGTGAGGCTTCCACTAAGAGAACTTGATTTTCAGATCATCTTCAGAAATGGGGATGGGAGCGACTGATCTGGGCAGCTGAGGAAAAGATGCTGTAAGGCCCTCGACCTAAGGAGACAGAGCCCAGGGCAGGCCCCCCACCTCCTCGGTCCCTCATTGAGGGGGGGCCCTCTCAGTGGGAGACCCGGCCAGTGGGCAGAACTCAGTCTTTCTCTTGGGGGAAGGTAAGGAGGGAGGGGGAAGTGGGAGGGAAATGGGGGTGGGGTGGGGAGAGAAGAAAGCAGTGCTAAGGAGAACAAGTGTCTCTTGTCCATATAGTACAGGTTCCTTCCGAACTCCAAGTTCCTAAGAAGCTTGTTTATTTCCCAAAGCTCAAGACTGTATCCCTGTTCTGGCAGACCGGATGAGGAAAGAACCAACACGTAGCCTAGAATAAATACATGTGCACACTCAGCGCATGCATGCACGCACACACACACACACACACACACATACAAACATACACACCTACACACAGATCTTAGGCTCTGTAAGTCCTGGGTTGAAATCCAGCTCAATCACTCACTGAATGTTTCTGAGCCTTGGTCCCACAGTCTGTAAAATGGGGATAATAATAAAGACCAATATTTACAGAGCCTTTGCCGTGAGCGGGGCAGTGTTCCAGGAGCCACGTGAGTGTTATCCATTTAATGCTTATCGTTGACTTGCCCTATTCGTCGCCAGGAGAGTCTGAAGATTTGCTGCTAGGAGTAGGTAGAGACCACAGGAGTGGGCCCAGGAATCTGTCTTCTGCCGGGAGCCAGGGGAATGTGCCTGCCTGTGGCGCCCAGGGTGAAGGAGTGTGCCATGGGGTGGGGGGAGGGAATGCCCACGAGGCCAGGGCTCCACCCTGCTTCTCTTCCTGCTTCTCTTCTCGAGACTCTGCCCTCTGCCCCCCTGACCCAGAGCTTCTGGGAGCAACCCTGCCTTGTGAAGTGTGATCATTTCTATCCCCGTTTTGTAAAGGAGGAATCCCAAGTGCAAAACAGTGGAGTAACTAGCCCAAGATAGGTCAAGAGAGCCTGGATGCCACCCACCCGGACCCCCCGCACTGACTGCACAAAGACCGTCAGACCTGGCAGGACTGCTGGACTGTCACTGCTGCCCTTGTCTAGAACCTGGCACTCGTAAGTCTTCAGTAATCAGAAGCATTACCACCGCCACTGCTGTTCCCCATGGCCCTCCATCTTCCCGGCGGAGCTGATGCCCAGGGCTCCAGCTCAGTCCTTCCCTTCCCAGCCATAGGCCTAGGGGCGGGAGGAGGCTGGCTGGACCCCAGAGGCTCTGTCCCCTGCACAGTGCCCCTGTTGCTGCCTCCATCCTGCAGTCCAGCCGAGCTTCCCAGGCGCTGGGTCCTGTTCAAACTCCGGGCAGTCAGCTGGGAGGATTTAGAGCCTCTTGAGCTATAGTGATTATTGCTCTCTTGGGCAGAGGCGGCATCGAGTGTCACAGCGTCAGTTTCCTAACTGACTCCTCGTTGAGGGAGGGGTCAGTGCCACCATTCCCGCTTTACATGGGGGGCGGAACTGAGTCCCCAAGAGCCAGGGGATTTGTTTGAGCTCACTTAGCAAGGTCGGCAGGGTTTGTGCATCTGTGGAGCAAGGAAGAGAAAAATAAATGAGGTGAGAACAGCAAAATTCCTCTCTCTTCTCCACCTGGGGATTCCGGCTAGAAATGACTGGGACTCCCTCTGTCTCCCCAGCAGTTAAAGGGTTATCGTGTCAGCAGGGGGAAGAAGGTGAGGGAAAACCAGGGCGGGGGTGGGGAGAGAGTCATCATGCAGAGGGGGGCTTGGCGAGAGCAGAACCTGTGAGGGGGCAGGCGTTGCCCTAAGAGCCATCTGCCCTCTTCCCTTTAACGAGAAGATTGTGTAGCAGCGCTGGCTGAGAGCTCCCCAGATCTGCCCTGTGTTGTTCCCAGGGGTTGCTATAATAAAGCACCACAACTGGGTGGCTTACACAATAGGATGTATTGTCTCACAGTTCTGGAGGCGTGAAGTCAGAAATCAAGGTGTCATCAGGGTTGGGTCCTCCTGAGAGTCCAGAGGGTGAATCTAGTCCAGGCCTCTCTCCCAGCTTCTGTAGCCTCAAGCATCCTTGGTTCATAGATGGCATTCTCCCTGTGTCTTCACATTGTCTTCCTTCTGTGTACATCTACCTGCTTATTTAACTCATATGCAGAGTACATCACGAGAAATGCTGGACTGGATGAAGCACAAGCTGGAATCAAGATTCCCGGGAGAAGTATCAGTAACCTCAGATATGCAGATGACACCATCCTTATGGGAGAAAGCAAAGAACTAAAGAGCCTCTTGATGAAAGTGAAAGAGGAGAGTGAAAAAGTTGGCTTAAAACTCAACATTCAGAAAATTAAGCCCATGGCATCTGATCCCATCACTTCATGGCAAATAGATGGGGAAACAATGGAAACAGTGACAGACTTTATTTTTTAGGGCTCCAAAATCACTGCAGATGGTGACTGCAGCCATGAAATTAAAAGATGCTTACTCCTTGGAAGAAAAGTTTATGACCAACCTAGACAGCTTATTAAAAAGCAGAGATATTACTTTGCCAACAAAGGTCCATCTAGTCAAAGCTACGGTTTTTCCAGCAGTCATGTATGGATATGAGAGTTGGACTATAAAGAAAGCTGAGCGCCGAAAAATTGATGCTTTTGAACTGTGGTGTTGGAGGAGACTCTTGAGGGTTCTTTGGACAGCATGGAGATCCAACCAGTCCATCCTAAAGGAAATCAGTCCTGAATATTCATTGAAAGGACTGATGCTGAAGCTGAAACTCCAACATTTTGGCCACCTGATGCGAAGAACTGACTCATTTGAAAAGACCCCAATGCTAGGAAAGATTGAAGGTGGGAGGAGAAGTGGATGGATGACAGAGGATGAGATGGTTGGATGGCATCACTGGCTCAATGCACATGAGTTTGAGTAAGCTCCGGGAGTTGGTGATGGACAGGGAAGCCTGGTGTGCTGCAGTCCATGGGGTCGCAAAGAGTTGGACACAACTGAGCAACTGAACTGAATTGAACCTGTGTCCAATCTTCCCATTTGTACAAGGACACTAGTCATTGGATTGTGTGTACCTGTTAAGTCACTTCAACAGTGTGGGACTCCTTGGGACCCCATAGACTGTAGCCCACCAGACTCCTCTGTCCACGGGATTCCCTCAGGCAAGAATACTGGAGTGGGTTCTCCATAGTGGATTAGGGTCCACCCTAATGACCTCATTTTAACTTGATTACCTCTCTAAAGACCCTGTTTCCAAACAAAGGTCACATTCTAAGATATTAAGAGTTGGGACTTCAAGATACCTTTTGTGCGAGAATACAATTCGGCCTGTTAGTTGTTGAGACCACCATATTTCCCAGTCTCCCTTGATGTTCCATGTGGCCAGTGGATCGTGGAGGAAAGTGGTATAGGCCCAGAAAACCTCCCACATGATTCTCCACACCTTCTCCTCCTCCATACCTTCTCTGCCTCCATCAACCAGTTGGACACAGATGATCCAGTGGAGAACTCCAAGGCCCACCAGACAGAAGGAGCCTGGGTCCTTGGATAACTGCATGGGGCAGAGTTTCCTGCTGACCTGCCCTGGAGTGTATCATGTTAAGTTACTGAGACTGGGGAGCTATCACTGCAGCTAATCTACCCCAAGAGACACTGCTGGTGGGTGTCCCTGGGAGAGTGCTGATCAGGCCAGGGGGGCCTTCTGGAGGTCCCCCCTTTGTACCTGCGAGTAGGTGAACGAGACCCCTCCCTCTGGGTCAATCGCCTCCTCCCCTTGGTCCGTGGATAGCAGCATCGCAGAGGACATTCGGGATCATGTGGCCAGGGCCCCCATTTGTCCTTATTCGTATGGCTCCTATCTTTATATTTTTATTTGTTTATTTGTCTTAGTTGTGACATGAGGGATCTTCAGTTTTCTTTGCAGCATGCAGGATCATTAGCTGAGGCATGCGGGATCTAGTTCCCTGCCCAGGGATCGAACTGGGGGCGCCTGCATTGGGACCATGGAGTCTTAGCCACTGGACCACCAGGGAAGTCCCTGGCTCCTATCTTTCATCCCAGGATATTCCCACCTGTCTGCCTGCTCTCTAGGGGGCAAGGACGGGGTGGTTACAACAAGAGCCCACAATGCCCCCTCACTGAATTAATGCTGTGCAAGCAAAGAGGAAACATGCCAAATTTCATGTTTGGAAATCAACTGAAAAGGAAGCATCACACTGGCCTTCTCATTGTATGTAGCCTTTCAGCACCTCATTGAGGCTGAGGAGCCCACTGTGATGAAAATGAGAAATGAAACCATCAACCAGGTCTGAAATAAGCGGTGTCCCCAGGCTGACAGGCGTACCGGCCCACCAGTGACAGTTTCTTTATCAGAAACTCTCCCCAGCTGTTCCCCTCTGGTAGCATCGTTCAGACCAGCCAGTCACAGGCTTCACAGGCCAGGGCAGGAGACGCTCTGTGGGGGGACTTGAAGGCCCCAGAAGTTCTCTCTGAAAAGAACGGCTCCAAGCCAGGATGGGGAAGCTGTCACGGGCCTTCTGGAGCCAGGATCACCTCCAGGGCTGAGTCAAGGGCAGTGTAGAGCCTAGCAGAGTCCCCCAAAGCAGGGGAGGATGAACAATAGCCCGACTCTTGCCTAATCACACACTCTTTAACACACTCAGGCCGGACAAAATCATCTCCCTCGATGAAAGCAATGTGGTACTCGCTCACTCGTTTCTCCTAAATAGCAGAAAACAAACGCAAAAGGGAAAATGCAGAGGTCTCTGGGCCAGCTCCTCCCAGCCGCCCGCACCATCATACCTTGAGTCTCTGAGTGTGGACCTGGTGAGCATCTCTGCTGCCTCGGACCTCACAGGTCACACCTGGGGTGCAGTCATCGAGGCCTGCAGGATCTCTGACCCTGTAGATGCCTCCTGCACCTCCACAGGATCACAGTCCAGAAACTTCTGCTCCCATTTTCTGGCCCTTTCTCTCAGTTCTCTCTCGATTAGTGATGATAACACTTTAGGGTTTGAGACCGGCCTGTGGCTGGAGGAAACTCAGAGTCTCCCTCTGTTGTTGTGGCCTGACCTCTAGACCTGGCCTCGCGTGAACTTGCAGCTTTGCCCGGCAGGTGACATTTTCGGAGGACCCGGTCTATTTCATTTTTCCTCTCCCAAGACCAACCCAGAGTCACTTCCTTCCCTGTTATGAAAGCTTTCACCCTCCATGCACTCGATGATGCCCTGGTTTCTGGCTCATTTGCCAAACGGGATGGCAAACAAAGCTGATGAGCCTACCTGGCACTTAATGGCTCGGATGTCCCATCCCACCACCACCCAGGTGCTCTCACGGGGAGCTCCTCGGGGTGGGGTAGGCTCATAGAATTAATACCAAGCATGACAGTTTTGCCATGGAAAAGGGCACAAACACTTCTCCGAGACAAAAGCTGATACCGGTGGTGTGGGAGAGTCTGGAGGGCCCAAGGGTTCCAGGAGAGGAGGCTGTGGAGAGTTTGGCAGCACCTGGGCTGGGGTCTCAGCTGTGGTCAACACCAGGGCCAGGACCCCTGAGCTCATGGAGGAAAATCAAGGACAAGGAGTGTGTCCCCGTCATCAACACAGGTTGTGTAGATCCAGGACACAAAGATCAGGTCTCTTCCCCGCCCATCAAGGAGTTCGAGATCATTGACACTTTTCTGGGGCTACCCCATCAAGGACAAGGATCTGAAGATCATGCTGGTGCAAAAGCAGACCTAGGCTGGCCAGCAGGCCAGGTTCAAGGTGACTGTAACCACTGGAGACTGCGACAGTCATGTCAGTCTGGATGTCAAGTGGCCCAAGAGGTACACCTGGGGCCTCATCCTGACCATGCTCTTCATAACCCTGGTGGGCCGGGACTGCCGGGGGAACAAGATCAGCAAGCCCCACATGGTAACACATCACTGCCCCGGGCATCGTCCCGGCCCCTGTGCCCAGGAAGCTGCCGCTGATGGCAGGTCTCTGCCAGCTTTGCCAAGGTCACTCCAACATCACATCCAAGACCCGCAGCTTGACCTCACTGACCCACACCAGAGTCTCCAGGGGTGACACCCCCCCCCCCCCCCCCATGGTGCTTTTACACCAAGAGAGACCAGTGAATTAAACCTGAAAGCAACGACCTCTCTGGTAGTCCGGTTGTTAAGACACCATGCTCCCCACGCAGGAGGTCCAGGTTCTATCCATGGTCAGGGAACTAGATCCCACGTGCTGTAACTAAGACCCAACACAGCCAACCTAAAACCAAACCAAACCAAAGAAAAATCCTGACAGCAAACCAACAAACAGAAGTTCCATAGACAGACAGTACGGCCAGGTACTAAGGAGCAAGTTCTCTTGCAGGCTCTCATCTACTCCCTGGTTTAGCGGGAAAGGCTGGTCAGGCATGGGAAGACTTGGGCTCTCACTCTGGTTCTTCTGCTTTTGTCCTTTGTTCCCTAAAGCCGATTGCCTCCACTTCCTGAGTCTTGGTTTCCTCACCTGTATAATCATCCCTACCCACAGGACTGTTGTGACAATCAAAATGAGAGGATCCATGTGTTAAGAGCACTGGAAACTGCTAAGCCTAGACATGAGGAAACTTCATGGTCATTCCCACAGTATTCTTGACCTTCTCCTGGTCCTCCCGGCTGTCTTCAAGTGTCCTGTGCTGCAGCCAACCGGGGTTTGTTGTCACGGTTGTCTTCTTGTCGGCCTGCCTTTATCCTCATCTGGGCTTTGCTCCTGCTATGCCCTCCCCCTCAAATGCTCTTCTCCTCTATTGCCTTTGGTCAAATCCCATCCATCCTTCATGGCTCAGCTTAAATTCTACTTCCTCCAAGGGCCTTGCCCAACCCTTGACTTGAAAAAGTCCAGCCTCTCTCTTCTGCACTCCCACGCCCACTTGATCTTTTACTGTCAACACTATCTGACTTGCATTGTGACTGTTTTGAGTGTGACTGCGTATGCTCTGCTGCAGCACATGCCTGAGGCTAGGGTCCCTCTTGCATCTTAGCTGAAGGTTAGCATAGAGCTTGTGCACAAAAGATGCTCACAATCACCCTATTAATTGGCAATGAGTTGAGAAGGACCTCAGGAGATAATCGATGTCTTTGGGACTTGGAGGCAGAAGATGAGCAGCCAGGCTCCAGGGAGCAGGTCCATAAACATCTTTTGACAGAAAAGCCCAACCTCAAAGCCTAGCAATTTTAGATTATATTTGCACGGGAGGCTTTTAAAATAGCAAAACTTTTGATTTATGTCTCTGTGAACAGATGTGGAAGGGAAAATCAATTCCTCATAGTATTGGCTTATTTGTTTTTTTATCGCAGTGCTAAATATTATGCAGTGAGTGACAAATTAATACATAAATTGACCTGGAGACACATCCTCCAACTCCCTTGGACGGGAACGGGACCTCATGGCTGGACATGGCGGGTATCTCACATCGTGTGTTGGTCAAGCTGGAGTTTCCCAAGAACATGATGGAAGTGAAGATGACTCTGATCAAGACGACTCTTAAAGAGCCCAGACTTTTCCCAAAAGAGGGGAAATACGCACGTAATTCATTCTGGGGACAAATGGTATGGAAGACTGGTACCACCTTGCCCTTGGCTCTGAAGCCTTTCTGGGGCTCTTAGAAGATGTCAGGAGAAGACCTTGGCTGCACCCCAGCTCCTTCCCAAGCAAGGCCTCCTCCAGGATGAAAGGAAGAGACAGACCCAAGAGCGGTGACCTGGCAGGGGCCTGCCTGCCCCAAGCGACCACCTGCTCTCCCCTGGTGGGGCCCCTGGAGCAGATAATGTGAGCAAATGAGTGTGAATGTGACCTTCCTCCTGAGGGCACCAGGCCCTGCTCTCTGAGGAGCCTGGAAGGCAGAGTAGGCACGTGAGAGGCAAGGACAAGGCCGGATGAGGAAATGCATCAGCTCACCCCCTGGGCCAGTGGTCCCACAGGGTTCCCTGAACAGGAAAGGGACCTGGGGGTGCTGTGGGATCTGGGACCCACCAGGGAACCCTATGGGTGTCCAGTTGACTCCTGGCAGCCAAGGACTGGCCTGGGCTCTTGGAGAAAGCAGAGTAGGCAGAAAGAGCAAGGCCATCCTCTAAAAAGATTCCATAAACATGGAAAAACACTAAAAGTGACTGCTTTCCCCAAGACAGGGGATGACACATAATAGTCAAAGCTTCTGATTTGGCCTAGCTAAACGCCTAGGTCTGAAGAGAGACAAAGGGAGAGACACAGAGAGAAGGACTATTAGGACTATTTTCTATTTGTCTGGCAGCCTTGCATTCAGGTTCTCACCGAGGGACAATAGAAGAGACACAACAGAAAGGGAAAGAATTTACATAATCAGCAAGGAACACCCGGAAACTGCAAATGACAGATGGGGCTCCTTACCTCCCAGACACGGGTTGAAGTCCTTGATCACCTGTCTGGGGAGCCTGGGGTCCCAGTGACAGAAACACCATGAATCTGTCAGTTGGGAGACGGGGAAAGAGTCCCCGTTTCATAAACACCATCTTGAAAAAGTTGTGAAAGTGCCAGGAAATTAGAGGCTGAAGCATTGAATATCTACAAGGGGTCAAATGAGGATTTTGCCTGGAAATGGAGAGGAGGTGCTTTAATTAATCGGCCCCGGCCTAAGTGAAAATGAGGGGTGGCTTCTGTAGGGAAAGGCAGGGAGCTGCCAGCGAGACACATGTGCGAGGCGCAGAGGAATTTCCATGCTCCTTGATGACACCTGTTCAATTAAAACTGTTTATAAAGAAGCAACTGTAACCCTGTCAGCCTGCCACATCCCACACTCCCAACGTGGGTGGTTACACACGCACTGGGAGATGGAGCAGTGTGGGTCCCCACCCTCCCTGGCACCTTTTGAGGGGAATGGAACAGATTGGGAGAATCTTCTATAAACCAGCGGCTTCTGAGGAACTGGTATTCATTCAAGGTAGACAAAGATTATTTTCATTTCTTGAGCATGACTCCAAAGTGTTTATATTCATCTCAGAAGGCTATATGTAAATCAAGACTTGAGTGTTCAAAAAACATGGTTCTTTTTTGCAGTCAAAGCTGGATGCCAGAAGACTGAAGCAATGGAGTGGACTTTTATCCAGGTGCTGAAGGTACAAAAGTCATCTTTCTCTAAGACCAAATACAGCTCTCTTTCAAGGAGTCTTAGAAATTTAAGGCTGTGAGCAAAGTAGTCATGAAGAATGGATGCTTTCAGATTTCAGTTGTTTTGTATTTTGAGGCCTTTTCAATGTCTATCCGGTGGTTCCATTCAACCCTGGGGGGCTCCTCCAGGCAGGGACCCCCTCTTCTCCAGCCACTTGGGAGGAACAGGAATCACACACCCCCAGGTCTCTTTTCCCACTACTCCAGGCACTGGGAAAGCTCCCTGCATTTCAGGGATGTTGGTCGGCATGCAGATGTCAGATCCACTCTCACTGAAGTTGTTAAGCTTCTCAGAGGAGACCATAAAGAGGAAGCCAGAGGAAACACGTTCATCATTTGCTTTCAAATCAAAGGAAAGAGGACGAGAAGAGAAAAGCAAGTGTGTGGAGGAAGAAAGGTAGTCTATGGATGCCGTGCACCACCCAGGTCCCTCTTGGATCCCAGGCTCTCCTCTCCGAGCCACCAGGAGTGTGGGCTGCAAATGATGTGTCTGCCGGGTGCCCTTGTTCCCAGGGCTCATGTGGGGCCACTTGCAGCACCCTCCCTGTCTTACAGCCCCATGGGGTGGCTGAGGCCTTTGCCGTGACCGCCTCGCAGCCCAGCTTCTCCCTCTGCCCGCTCCTGCCTCCTTCACTCCCAAGGAGTGCTGTTCCCAAGAGATCTCCCCAGGAAATCTGCACTCAGATCCCTAGTTCTGAGTCTGTTTCCAGAGAATCTGAAAAGAATCTGAAAATCCCCACAGTGGGAAAAGAGGGAGCAAAATGTTTAGTGTCTGTGATGAGTGGACAATTTTTATCAAATGTACAAAAGGCTCCTAAGCCAATGTTTATACAGCCCTAGATGACCCTGGGTAGTTTCCTTGTCCATTCAATACATTCATACATCCCCCCTATTTGGGGGATGTATGCTACAGGTCCTAACCCAGAGTGTTGTCCTGTGACATCTTTTTATATCTAAAACAAGATCATTTTTTGAAATCTTGAAAAAAAACTGGAGATTCTATTAGGCACCTAGGTTTAAGTCACCGAGCTATTTTAACTGTGAGTGGCTTTTTGGCTAAAATGGAAAGGATCTCCATAGTCCTTCTGCCTTTTATTGTTTTCATTTAGGATACTGAATTTTTTTCTATACTTTTGCTCTCTTTTATCCTTTGCTGAAGTGTGTTCTTTAAAATACCATCTTAGTTTCCTTTTCTTCTTCTGCATGTGGACAAGGAAGCCACCCTACAGGGGGCCTGGGTCCCAGGACCAGACCGCTAGTCTTCTCACTTAAAGAGTCTAGAGCTAATTCCTTCACCTCCTTCCTGTTAACAATACACCTGCTGGTCTAGGATGTTCAGGAAAGCCCAGAAAAAGCATGTTAAATGAACCGACTAATTCCTTTCAAAATTCTTGAATTTTAAATGTACAATTTGCTTGCACACCATACAAATGCTGCTATTTTAAAATTCATTATTTATTAAAATATTTCATTATTTATTAAAATGAAATAGTTTTTGGTTGTGCAGGTCTTAGTTACTGTGAGGGCTTTTCTCTAGTTGCAGCAAAAGCAGGGGCCACTCTCTCCTTGTGGTGCGCAGGCCTCCATTACAGTGGCTTTTTTGGTTGCGGAGGATGGGCTCCGGAGAGGACGGGCTCCGGAGAGGACGGGCTCCGGAGAGGACGGGCTTCAGTAGTTGTTGCACGTGGGCTCAGTAGTTGTGACTCTTGGGATCTAGAACACAGGCTCAGTAGCAGTGGTGCACGGGCTAGGTTGCTCCATGGCTTGTGGGATCTTCCCGGATCAGGACCGAACCCATGTCTCCTGCATTAGCAGGCGGATTCTTTACCACTGAGCCGCCAGGGACGCCCCCAAATGCTGATGTTTGCCTAATAGTCTCTCTCCCGTGCACATTATCCTTTCCATCCAGACAACAAAAGCGGCTCAAATGAACAAGTCAGAGAAACACAGATGTACTATTTTCTACACACAGTTATGAATTTTATCTCATTAGACTCTGGCTTAAAAAAAGAATCCAATACTGCCTTGCTAAGTTCATCAGACTGGGTCCAAATCTTAGCTCTGTCAGTTACCAGCTGGGAGAACTTGGGGAAATTATTTAGCTTCTCTGGGCCTCAGTCTCCTCCTCTGTGAAATGGTGATAATGCTATCAGACTTCATAGGGTTGTTATAATGGTTACATAAGCTAATTCATGTCAAGGGCACACAGTAACATGGTGTTATTAAGTCACAGACCTCATCGTGAGCAACAGTAAGCACACAGATCTTTGAGTCTTTTTTCAGAGACCCTGGCAGTTATTTATAAGCACTTGGCTGGAAAAGAGCTCTTTTCCTCAAACTATAATGACAGAAGAAACATCCAACTAGACTCTCCAGGCCATAAACTGCTATATTTTTCTTTTCTTCCATCATGGTTTATTACAGAATATTGAACACAGTTCCCTGCGCTATACAGAAGGACTTTGTTGGTTATCCATTCCATATATAATAGCTTGCACACGCTGATCGAAGATTCCCACTCCAACCTTCCCGCACGTGTCTCCCCACTGGCAACCACAAATCTGTTCTCTGTGTCTGTGACTCTGCTTCTGTTTCGTAGTTAAGTTCATCTGGGTCATATTTTAGATTCCACATGTAAGTGACATCACATGGTACTTTCCTCTTTCTGACTTACTTCACTTAGCATGATAGCCTCTAGCTGCATCCATGTTGCTACAGATGGCATTACTTCGTTCTTTTTTATGACTGAGTAATATTCCATTGTATATATGCACCACATCCTCTTTATCCATCCACCTGCTGATGGATGTTTAAACTGCTATATCTATTTCTGCTCACCATTCATCTCATCAGCTTAGTTTCCAAATGCCCCAATTTGGACTCCATAGCATCTTTCACATGACCTGTTTTACTGCCTTTCTAATGGTCTTCTCTCTCAGTCCAGCGCTCACTTTACTTTGTCGGGTGTAGAGCAATAGCCTCCCCACGGACCCACTCACTTCCAATCCTGTGGTTCCCCACTGTCCTTCTGTCATATTCCCAACACCACCCCTGCAACACGACCTCCTTCTCCATCATTTGTCTACACTTGTCAGTCAAATTGGGTCACGTGCTGTTCTCTCCTTCTGCATTCACTCAACACTTGCTGGGGTGCCCCAAAGCCAGACTCTGCTTTCAATATGCCTGGGACATAATGAGGAGACATACATACATGTTATTAATCCCCAGGGTGAAAATTGCTACATTCAGCTGCAATCCAAGTGCAGAAAGAGCAATAAATCCTACCTGGGGGAGTGCAAGGGGTCATGGAAGTCCTCACAGAACATGAGGAAAGGATCAAGTGGTTCTGGGAGAACTTTTCTTTGCAGCTTTATTGAGGTGTAACTGAAATACAATAAACTGAACACATTCAAAGACTACAATTTGGCACATTTTAACATGTCTGAAAACATCACAGTCAAGAGAATCAACACATCCGTCACCCCTGAAGTTTTCCTCCTGCTACTTTGCATCTTTCTCTCCTTGCCTGTCCCCCAACTCCTCACTGCAGATAACCACTGACCTGTTGTAGCTATCGATTAGTTTGTTTTTTTCTAGAATTTTGTATATAAATGGAACTATATGTTATGCATCTTTTGCCTGTTTTTTTTTCACTCAGCATAATTATTCTGAAGTTCATCCAAGTCTGTTCATTAATAGCTTGTTTTGTGTTATTCCATAGAATGGGTGTGCCATAGTTGGTTTATCCATCCAGTTGTGGTTGGAATCAAGTTGTTTCCAGTTGTAGGCTATACAAATGAAGTTCCTATGAACATTCATGGGTGAGCCTTTGTAGGCACAATGCTTTTATTCTGCTTGGGTAAATGTTTAGGAGTGGAACGCCTGGATCATATATTCAACTGTCAAGAAACCATCCACTTGTTTTCCAAAGTGGTTGTACTATTTTATTACTACATTGCCTCTAGCAATATATGAAAGTTCCAGCTGTTCTATATGGGAAAGTTTTCCTTGATAAGAGAAACAACACGAGGATGAAAATATTTCATGTTCCCTCAACACAAAATAGTCCTAATAGCATAACGAATTGAGCAAGTTGAGTGATAGGGTCGGGGACAGACAGAAATTTTACTTTAGGCCAGCTCAGGGAGGGCTTTGGTATTTTGAGTATATGTTGCAGAAGATGGAAATGTCTCAAAGGCTCTTAAGGAGGATTTTACACAGTCTGGTCTCTGTCTCTGGACATTCCATGTGGTTTCCCATCTTTATACTGTTCTTTCCCTCACACCGTTCCCTTCCTTAGAATGCATCCATCTACTATCTTGGTACCATCTATGACCAAGACCCAACTGAAATGCTACCTTGTCTTCAAGTTCATCCCTCACCCTGAGTTTAACCATTTCTCTGTACTTCACCCATGGTCCTGAGTCACATTCACACTACTGGTGAGTCCCGTATTCACCTGAGGTCTTTGATGAAAGAGAGTGGAGCCTGTTCATGCAACATCACCCTCAAGACCAGTTCCTTTCACAATATATCTTGAGATACTTCTCTTTCAGTCTTATTTTTATGCAAAGTCCAAACTAAAAGAACATTTTTAAATCAACAAAGGCATAAATCCTGTGGCACATTTTGCTGAGACCAAAATGAGACCATGTGGACTGACTCTAAGGAGGAACCAAAAATTACTTTTTCTCTCTTCCGGCTTCAGCCGGCTTAACCATCTAGTCCTGGGTCCTCTGCTCTTTTATGCTCACCAGGTCTCCCTCACTCAAGTGTGGCAAATTATGTAATTAGTAAAAGAGCAACAATTTTTCTGAGAAAATGGTTATGTGCTTATTCAAGTTCAATGGCTCAAAACATCTAAGGAAAGCATTAAGCAAGCCCAGAGAAGGCAAGCTGACCTGGACCCCAGCCAGCTCTGTACAATAGGGAGAGTGGAGGGGAGCCCACCATGAGGAAGACTAGTTTTGGGGGCACCACTTGGAAGCCAGGTGTCCGTTCCTGAGGAAGCCTCAGCATCCATCTCTCTCTCCTCGGGACTGACACAGAACAAAATAATCTGCAACAGTGGAGAATTCCCAGGAAATGCTATGTGTGTGGCTTTAAACAGTCAGATCCATGATCTTTGCTAGATTCATACCCTTCCCATCTCTTTCCCAAATTTTTCATAGGACATTCAAGTCATTAGAAAACACTGGACTGGGACGTCCCTAGTGGTCCAGAGGTAAAGAACCCGCCTTAAGGGCTTCCCTGGTGGCTCAGTGGTAATCTGCCTGCAATGCAGGAGATGCAGGTTTGATCCCTGACCCAGGAAGATCCCACATGGGAGCAACTTAGACCGTGTGCCTTAGAGCCCGTGCTCAGCAACAAGAGGGCCCACGGCAGTGAGAAGGCCAAGCACTGCAACTAGAGAAAAGCCCACACAGCAGCGAAGACCCAGCATGGCCAAAATAAATAAGTAACTAGAATGAACCCTGCAGCGCGGGGGGCGCGGGTTTGATCCCTGGCGGGAGAGCTAAGGTCCTGCATACAGAGGAGCAAATAGACCCGTGTGCTGTGACTACTGCACCCATGTGCCCAGCAACAGACCCCACACGATGCAAGGAAGGCCCCGCATGCTGCAGCTAAGATTCAAAGCTGCCAGATAAACAAATAAATGTATATATATTTTTAAAAAGAAAAGAAAACATTGGATCCAATTGTTATTCTCTGAAAACAGACCATGACATCCAGGGGGGTAGACAATGCGATTTGCTTTAGTAATTTTGGCAACTGAACAGGAATATGAATAAAATATGCATTACCTGGGAACCTGTAGTTCGGTTTGCTTACACAGCAAACTGCAGTTTGTAACGTGTTTTGCTTCCGCTCTGCTCACCCAGACAGAGTGGTTGCTTCCAGAGGCTAGCTTCTGTTCAGGTCAGTCTTTCCAGGGGATGCTATCTTTTTAGTGTGACTACAGGCTGAGGGAAGAGCCAAAACACTTGGAGCTCACTTACTTGATTTTTTAAAAAACAGTCCTGGCCTTGCAGATGCCGCCACCCTGGAGCCTTCCTTGCTGTCTAGCCATGGTCAACCCCACCGTGTTCTTCGACATCGTTGTCGACGGCGAGCCCTTGGGCCGCGTCTCTTTTGAGCTGTTTGCAGACAAAGTTCCAAAGACAGCAGAAAACTTTCGTGCTCTGAGCACTGGGGAGAAAGGATTTGGTTATAAAGGTTCCTGCTTTCACAGAATAATTCCAGGATTTATGTGCCAGGGTGGTGACTTCACACGCCATAGTGGTACTGGTGGCAAGTCCATCTATGGCGAGAAATTTGATGATGAGAATTTCATCCTGAAGCATACAGGTCCTGGCATCTTGTCCATGGCAAATGCTGGCCCCAACACAAACGGTTGCAGTTTTTCATCTGCACTGCCAAGACTGAATGGTTAGATGACAAGCATGTGGTCTTTGGCAAGGTGAAAGAGGGCATGAATATTGTGGAAGCCATGGAGCGCTTTGGGTCCAGGAATGGCAAGACCAGCAAGAAGATCACCATTGCTGACTGTGGACAAATCTAATAAATTTGACTTGTGTTTTACTTAACCACCAGACCATTCCTTCTGTAGCCCAGGAGAGCACCCCTTCACCCCCATCTGCTTGAAATATCCCATAATCTTTGTGCTCTTGCTACAGTTCTTCGGGTTCCATATTTTCCTTATCCCCCTCCAAGTTTAGCTGGATTGCAAAGTTAAATTTATGATTATGAAATAAAAACTAAACAATTAAAAAAAAAAAAAACGGTCCTGGAAAGTGCTATGGCTTTGACATTGAATCAGGATCAAGAGCACACCAGAGGCCATGGCTAGAATACCCTGCACCCTATAATGCATTTTCTACTGTTTGAAAGTACACAAGACCAAGGGTCTCTAGCCTTTTTGGCACCAGGGGCCAGTTTCGTGAAAGACAATTTTTCTACAGATGGAGGGTGGGATGGTTTAGGGATGATACAAGCGCATTACATTTATGTGTACTTCATTTCTCTTATTATTACATCGGTTCCACTTCAGGTCATCAGGCATGAGATCCCCAGAGGTTGGGGACCCCTGCTCTAGACTATGGTGGAATTTCTTCTGGGTACTTCTCTAGACACCTTACTTGGGCTCTTGCTTGGCCATCTCTGATCAGAGTGACACAGGGATGAGAGCAGAGCAAGGCAGCCTGAAACATCCCCCTCCTTCAGAACAGACAGAGGGGAGGAAGCTTGAGGATTTAGCTGGGGGCAGGCAAGAGGATTCTAGATGGGAAGACCATAGAGACACTTCTTCATTAGCCAGAAGCTGCCTGAACATTCAATATGAGACCCCATCTGTTTTGTTAAATTGACGATTTCCTTTAGCAGGAAATAAAGGTTCATATCGAGTTTCAGACTAGCTACGGAGTAAGAAATAGCTCCACTTTTTAAAGACTTTGCTGTTTAAGGCATTCAGCATGTAACCTAATTTCATTTGATGGAGTTTGTTTTTTCCTTTTCCATTTGCTGCCTAGAAATGTGTGCTTCATTATCTCCTGTGGAGTTGGAGTTGGGAGGGGAGAGCTAGAGACTCAGAGATTTCTGGGCCTCAAAAGCACTTAAAAATAATACTGAATAAAATTAAATTGCAAGGGCAGCCATCCCAGTGGATTTTCTGTCTCAAATATTTCAAACCACCAGCTATAAGTCCCAAAGGGGTACTGACTGGAACCCTCCAATTCCCATTTCACAAACACGGAGAGAAGACCAAATGCAAACAACAAGCAAAAGATAATATATTTGCATAAACTCAGGCTTGGGTCGATGTTATTCAAAGGAAAGGTGGGTTTTATTTGAGAGAGACGATTGCATCTACTAGACTCTTTTTTGGGATGCAACAAATTAATACTTTTAGTTTTTAAAAATTCAAATCTTCCAAAGTATTCAAACAGGAAAGTAGGACTTTACCTAATAATTATAAATGGAATATGACTGCCTGGAATAAAAAAAATACTTTTGAATCATCTTTCAAAATATTGATATGAGAGAAAACATACACAAACAAGGGATTGTAAGATATCAACTTTTTAATTTAGAAAGAGTAATCAAGCAATCACCAGGGAGAAAGACATGCCTCCCCGAGTCTCTCCACAGCACTGACTGCCCGTGGCCCCAGGGGCCTCAGCAGGTGGAAAGGAACTTACTTAATGTCACACAGAAGGGCCACACCTCTCAGGATCCAGTGATCGGGGGAGAGGACTGTTCGCAAATACACCACAGTGATGAAGGTCAAGTCGGTCCGCCTGGGCTTCTTGTAAATGGGACACACGTACAGTTTGGGGTCCTTGGGCGCCGTGGAATTGATGGCAAAGATGTGCAACACAGGCAGTTGTGTGAAGAGCACCTTGGGGGTGGATTCCGTGAGCTTCCCATTCCGTCTGTCCCAGGCTGCTCCATCCATGTACAGCCCATAAATGTATACGCCTTCCTGGAAGAGCCAAGCAGAAAATACCAGGAAGTTTTAAAAAGTTAACTGTTGTGAGGTGGACACCCAATGCCGTAACGAAGGTCATCAGTTTGGAAAGAGAATGCACAGCAATCTTAAAACACTACCCAAATAAGAAAACACCAGAGGATGCATTCCTTGGTGAAATATTGAGCCCACCATTCCTCGGCAGCATAGCTGGAGACTATGGGCTTCCCTGGTAGCTCAGCTGGTAAAGAATCTGCCTGCAAATGCAGGAGATACCAGTTCGATTCCTGGGTTGGGAAGATCCTCTGGAGGAGGGTACGGCAACCCACTCCAGTATTCATGCCTGGAGAATCCCACAGTCAGAGGAGCCGGGCGGGCTACAGTCCATGGGACTGCAAGGAGTCAGACACAACTGAGTGACTAAGTACATGAGTGATATAGAAATGCTTCTGTCACTGGGGATTCGAGCCTGGGGGGACCGGCCTGGGACCAAAGACTCAGCCAGCAGCGCCAGATTGCCTCTGCTGCAAATGAAAGTCTCTGACGGGGGTGTTCTGAGTTGGTGCGGGGTCCTGCGGGAGCACCCAGGACAGGATTCAGAGCTGGGTGCCACTCAGGATCTCAACCTGCACTGAGCAAGCCAACAGGCGGTTCTAACTTCATCTGAGCGCCCCCAGAGGTCAGACATGCAGAGCAAGAGCGGAAGTGATGGGCGGGGGGTGGAGAAGGGGTCTCAGAGTGGCTGACCTCAGCCTATGTCTGTCTTTCACAGAGTAGGACTTACCCTTGAGGGTCTCACCAGTAAGCCAAGAGGCAACACACACACACAGAACAAAGTGTAAAAGACATAACCTGATCACCAGCACACGCTCATTAGAGGGGCCGCCTCGTGAAGGGCA
Source organism: Dama dama (assembly GCF_033118175.1). NCBI lineage: Eukaryota > Metazoa > Chordata > Mammalia > Artiodactyla > Cervidae > Dama > Dama dama. The sequence continues at coordinate 15,324,047 of NC_083687.1, read as the reverse complement.
CTGAGGCCAAGCGCGGTGACTGAGAGGTCACTGTGGTTGGAGCGCCCGGGGAGGCCTGTGGGGGACAGGGCCTTGGAGCGTGCGCTGTGCTTGGAAACACAAGAGGAGAGAGGGTGGGCGGCAAGAGAGGCAGGATGGTCAGGAAAGTCCACGCATTTTACTGAGCAGCAGGTTCAATGGTTATAAAATAAGTTAGGGCTTAACAGTGGAAGACTGTCGATACCAGACTGAAGAGCTTGAACTTTATCTTGTAGGCACTGGGGAGCCATAGAACATATGCTCAGTAAGAAAAAAGTCTAAAGGGGAACACGGGGGAGACTCCAACAATCACGTAAGCTCATAAGATACACTTATGTAGAAAATGGTGACCATTTTTCCATTTCCAGTGAGGACTGGGTAAGAGAAAGGAAATCTATATTATAATAAAAGAGAGGGAGGTTAGCTGCAAAGTGTTTTCTAAAATCCCCCATGTGGGCTAAGAGTATAAGAACCATACCTCTTGAACCAAAATCTGAAGTACATGATTTGACAGTAAAACCATGGGCCATCCCAGAAAATTAGCACATATGATACCATCATTAAGTCAGTGGTGTGGTGTGGTGTGGTGTGTGCATCAGGTCCAACTCTTTGTGACACCATGGATGATAGCCCACCAAGCTCTTCTGTCCACGGAATTTTCCAGGCAAGTTGTCCTTCCACCCAGGGTCCTGCAGCTAAGAAGGGACATGGCTGGAACTGGCCCCAGAGCTCAGGATTGCCAGTCCTGTTAGCCTCTACTGCCCTTAACCCTCATTAATTCTGTGAGTACCCCACAGCAGTGGATGGAGACGTGCAGAAAGTCCTTTCGAGCACGCACAAATGTAACTTGTAATTACAAAGAATGCAGTTTGGGGACTTCCTGGTGTTTATCATTCATTCCCACTCTGGCAAATGCAGGAGGAGTTGGCATTGAGGTGTCCTGGTTACAACCAAGGAAACCCTCACTGCAAAGCCAGAGGACCTGATGGAGATGCTCACAGGTCCACGTTCAGCAGAACTTGAACTTGGAGCCCCAGCTCCAGAAGCGTCCCTGCTCCTGCCCAGCGGCACCTACCACAGGGGGCGATGTGACCTCCTCCTTGGTCTGCCGCAGAACTTCGTTGTGGATGGTCACAGAGTCCAGGGCCCAGCCTTTGTGGGCACGGGTCACTTCTTGCCTCATTGCAGTCAGGAAGCCTTAGAAAAGGAGAAAGAAATGATCGTGATGCCTTGGTGCAGACTACTCTAGTAACAAGAGGGGGAGTTGTGTAGTTAGCTGCTTATCCATCTCCAGATGTGTGCCCATCTGAGAGGAGCTGAGATCAAACCTCAGAAGGGATGTTTCTTTCAATGTTTTGTTTCAATCAACTAAATACGTCTTGCCAGCAGACAGCCGGAAAACAGCACCGTCTCTGCCTCAGACAAGGTCGCGGTTTGAAATTCCCCTGGGATTTCAACTACTCTAGTCTTCTGAGGGCTGTGACCCAGTGCTAGCTTATAGTCTCTGTTTGAAAATCCAGTATCAAGGAATAATAGTGGAATGGTAAAATATTCTGAGAACAGCATTCCAATTAAAACTGGAATCAAACCATTATCAAGCGTCTATTTGCTCTAATGGAATAATTTCATTTAGTCTAGGAAATAAGGCGTAATGCCAAAATAGAAAGCCTGACTTTCAATTTGATCAAACAAAGCAATCACACCGGAAAGGAACGCTCCATGTTTTAATGAGCATAATACAGTTATTTTAAGACAATACATGGTTCTGTATATTGTGGCCTTTCTTTAAACGTAATATTTGCAAATCATTGCCATGCAATTCAATTAGAGAAGTCTATCTTGGAGAGTAGCATTTGATGTTTAAAAACTATACCTTAAACTTCAAAATGGACTTCAAAATCTTAGGATACTTTACCTGTGACCTATATATTACATTTTGGCCTCCATGTTAATATTGGAAATCATGAGGCCCTTTATTCACAATCACAAGTAAATTTTGGAAGTGTGTGTCCCCATTACTCCTAGATTCATGAACTGTGAGAACTTTAATACACAAACCAACATGAAAGTGGTAATATTTTATCAGGTTTGAATGGGAGTGGAAAGAAGAGGGAAAGTTACAAGGCATAAAGGCAGGCAGTGAGTTAACACCTGTTAGAATTAGAAAGAAAGAATAGGAACTCCCCTGGTGGTCCAGTGGCTAAGACTCTGTGCTTTCAATGCAAGGGACCCAGGTTCAATCCCTCGTCAGAGAACTAGATCCCACATGCCACAGCTAGGAGTTCACATGCTGCAACTAGAGATCTTGCATGCAACAATGATGTGGCACAGCCAAATGAATAAGTATTTTTTTTTTAATAAGTAAAGTAGGACTCTAGCCTGCTTAATGAACAAGTCAAGTTCTCTCCATTCTCAAGTCCCTCCCTCATTATTGTTAGACACTTGGGGAGGCCCTCATTCATTCATTCATTCCTAAGTTTCTTAGAACTGGCCACCATATACCAGGTATGCTAGAGGTGAGAGTCCCACATGATGAAGAGGCCATCCATGGACCCTGCATTCAAGGAGCTCAGTCTACACGGAAAGTGGACGGAAGCAGGATATACACCTTGATGTCATTGTAAGTAAAGAGGCGAGAACAGAGTGGACCACTCAAGAAGACAGCTCAGGAAAGGCTGAATTGAGAAGATGAAGTCAAAGACTAGTCTTGAAAGTAAGAGTTTTCCAGATGGGATAATTCCAGTTAAGGGAACAGCATGTGCAAAGGCATGGAAGTCTAGGCCTACAAGTGAGGCAGTAATGGCAGATGAGGTGAGAACAAAGGCAGAGGCAGCATTTTGCAGGGTCAGACTTCGGACCTGGTGACTTTGTGAATGGTGGGAAGCCACTGATTATTTGAAGTAGGCAAATAATTTAGTTGTATTTGCATCTTATAAAGTTTACTCAGAGCTCTCACTAAAAGCAGGATTTAGGAAACTCAAGAACCCCTGCATTAATTCAAAAGAAAAGTTGGTCAGTCAACTAGAGGACCTAATTGAAGGTCTTTTTTTTTTTTTTTTTTAGGTCCACCGGGAGGCATGTGGAACTTCCCTGACCAGGGATCGAAGCCATGCCCTTTTTAGTGGAAATGTATAATCATAACCACTGGACCACCAGAGAAGTCCTATAAGTGATTCTTCTAAAGATAGTTTCATGAAACTAAGAGTGCCTAGTAGGAAAGGATGGTTTTATGATGCAAAGTGTTAAATACAGGGAGTAGGAAACATGGTAGACATTTGCCTGGCAGCAATTTCTGGTCAAGACCCATCTGTAGTCTACATGTGGAGTCACTTGAGATGATCTGATCAAGTAGGTGACTATATCAACTTCCACTTTAAATACTGGGGATCCCATTTTCTTTTAATAGTCAACATGTCGTGTGTTTGGTAGTCAGGTATATGCCATGCCATGATAACTTGTTTTAGTGTGTCCAGCTCCGCAACCCTATGGACTATAGCCCTCCAGGCTCCTCTGTCTGTGGGATTCTCCAGGCAAGACTACTGGAGTGGGTTGCCATGTCATCCTCTAGGGATCTTCCTGATCCAGGGATTAAACCCAGGTCTTCTATGTTTCCTGCGTTGGCAAGCGGGTTCTTTATCACTTGCACCACCTGGGAAGCCCAGTCAGGTATATATGACCACAGTAATAAAATCCAATCCTCCATTCTAAGTGACTCCATGAAAATGTCATTTTCATCACTCAACTTTAAGCTTGCATCCAAGTAGAATACTCAGAATTAAATTGACCCTATTTTATGATATTTTAAAATTCATCATTGATCTATGAATCTACAAAGTCATAATGCATAAGGCATGAATAATGATTGTAACTATCCATCTGCACTAGTTGAAAAACTGGATTTTTCTATAATATTTTAAGTTCCAAATTGCAAATTTGACCTCACTTGCTATGGCACTCAGAACAATGTAGCAGATGCCAGGTGAGGGGTGAGAGAGATTCTCTCTTATGTAACACACCCAAGACAAGGACTTCAGTTGATGGTGGAGTGTTCTGAAAAAATTCTAGTATGGTTAAGGAGATATAACCTTCTCTCATCTCCCTGCTGGGGAATATGCATGATGTTGTCTGGCTGACTTCAACAGTAAGCCTCCTAATGTTTAGGAAGCACTCTTAGTATGCCAGGAGATGAAATCTAGAATGCATATTACCTTCAGCTATTAAGAAAGGAAAATGTTCAATAAATAATTTGAGGCCTGAGAGCAGAGGGTAGGAAACCATTCCATGGCTCATTCCCACTCAGAACATGGAGAAGATACATATTTTTTTTTTCAAGTTTTGATAGTTTTTTGGCCTCCTAAAAAGAAGAACATGATCTTGCAGAATTCAAACTGAATTGCAAATCCACTGAATTGCTCTTTATCGAATTTTAAAAATGAATGACCATCTTTCTTATAGACTGATATCAAGTCTAATGAAATCAAAATCTCTTGTTTTCTGAAACCTATATAATTTTAAAAGACTATTGATATATTTTTCTTTATAAAAGCTTGAGAAGTAGTACTTTTGTCTTGGCACTAATTTAATTTTAATAATTCTTAAGCCAAATTTCAATCATCAGTGGTGGGAAAAGTGATTCAGGCATTCATGTGTTTGACTCAGAAGTGAGAAACAAAAAGTTGGGGAAAGTCCTCAACAAAAATAATCTATTTTTCATGAGATTTAACCACCCATGCAAAAATGAGTGATTTAACCATTCAAACATATGAGTGTCATGCAGGCTAACTGAGGTGCTTTAAATTTTCTTTGCCCTTCTAACTCATATAGCATAACAAATTCCTAAAACACTTGTCAAGCTTGTTCTTTTGCAAAATGTACTTTTAAGGTTGGATTATACTCTGGAAACTCAGGTCTAAAATAACACTTGTTATCTGAGTTCCTGTAATAGTCATGACCTAACATTTCAGCAAACAAACTACTGTTGTTTGACCTGTGCAATCAGCTGGCTTGAAGAAAGCTGTAGAAGGCTTTTGGTATCAATTCAAACAAGGTCTTGGAAGCGACAGAAAAAATAACTAATCAGGAATGCTGTTGTTGTTGTTCAGTCACTAAGTCGTGTCCAATTCTTTGCAACCCCAAGGACTGCAGCATGCCAGGCTCCTCTGTTCTCTACTGTCTCCCAGAGTTTGCTTAGATTCATGTCCATTGAGTCGGTAATACTATCTAAGCTCTGCTGCTTTCTCCTTTAGCCTTCAATCTTTCCAGCATCAGGGTCTTTTCCAATGAGTCGGCTCTTTGTATCATGTGGCCAAAGTATTAGAGCATTAGCTTCAGCATAATCCTTTCAATGAGTATTCAGGGTTGATTTCCTTTAGGATTGACTGGTATGGTCACCTGGCTGTCCAGGGGACTCTCAAGAGTCTTCTCCAACACCACAGTTCAAAAGCATCAATTCTTCTGCTTTCTTTATAGTCCAACTCTCACATCCATACATGACGACTGGCAAAACCACAGCTTTGACTATACAGATCTTTGTCAGCAGAATGATATCTCTGCTTTCTATCTCTGCTTTTCTCTCTAGGTTGGTCATGTCTTTGCTCCTATCAAGGAGCAAGTGTCTTTTAATTTCATGGCTTGCAGTCACCATCCATAGTGATTCTGGAGCCTAAGAAAACAAAATCTGTTACTGTTTCCACTTTTTCCCCTTCTGTTTGCCATGAAGTGATGGGAACAGATGTCATGATCTTAGTGTTTTAAATGTTGGGGCTTCAAACCAACGTTTTCAGTCTCCTCTTTCACCCTCATCAGGAGGCTCTTCAGTTCGTCTTCCCTTTCTGCCATTAGAGTGGTAACATTTGAGTATCTGAGGTTGTTGATATTTCTCCCCATAATCTTGATTCCATCTTGTGATTCATTCAGCCCAGTATTTTGCATGAGGTACTCTGCATAGAAGTTAAATAAGCAGGGTGATAATATACAGCCTTGACGTACTCCTTTCCCAATTTTGAATCAGTCAGTTGTTCCACGTCCGGTTCAAACTGTTGCTTCTTGAGTCGCATACAGGATTATCAGGAGACAGGTAAAGTGGTATGGTACTCCTGTTTCTTTAAGAATTTTCCACAGTTTGTTGTGATCTACACAGTCAAAGGCTTTAGTAACCTTTGAAGGAAGGAAGGTTAGATAACCAAGGAAGCAGAAGTAGATATTTTTCTGAAATTCTCTTGCTTTCTCTATGAATGTTGGTAATTTGATCTCTGGGTCCTCTGCTTTTTCTAAACCCAGCTTGTACATCTGGAAGTTCTTGGTTCACGTACTACTAAAGCTTAGCTTGAAGAATTTTGAGCATAACCTTGCTAGTGTGTGAAATGAGCACAATCAGGAAGGTTCTTCTCTATTTCACAAGGAGTTGGTTGGTATTCTGTAATGATGATCCTATAGGCAATGCTTTCTTTCCTTTAATAAATGAACCAGTCCTTAGGTAATGAGCCTTCGGTTGTTCAGTATTTCCTGTCTTGTCAGTTACTAAGCCTCCCATGAGCATTTTGGAAGATGAACAGAAATTATGTTCCTGCCATAAGATTATGACAGGCAGTTTTTTCCCCAAAATGAGAAGCAAATGCAGCTCATTGGTAAGTTAAATGAAAGGTCAGAAATCATTAAGCAAAGATGACGATGATTCACCCAGTTGAATAAAAATGCCCCAGGCACCTTTCCTGATGCTTCGCTCGATGCTGTAAGGTAGGGATCTTAATCTTGGCTGAAAATGAAAAATATCTGGGAAGACTTTGAAACTTCCAATTCCCTGGTCATAGCCCAGATAAGTTAAATTGAATATCCAGAGGTGGGACCAGGCTTCAGTACTGTTTTAAGGCAGCGTGTCTCAAAGTTCACAGCTAATGCCAAGGGAAAGATCACTTATTAAAATACTGGTTCTGATTCAGTAGGTAAGTTGAGGGTAGGTCCTGAGGATCTTAATTTCTATCAAGCTCCCAGGTGATGTTGCTCCTGCTGGCTGCTGGACCACATACCAGGTAGCAATGGTCTAAGACCCAGGTTCCTCACACCTTAGAACGACCAAAAGATACTTTAAGACTGATTATATAGCATATTAAAAAGCAGAGACATTACTTTGGCAACAAATGTCCATCTGGTCAAGGCTATGGTTTTCCCAGTGGTCATGTATGGATGTGAGAGTTGGACTGTGAAGAAAGCTGAGCGCCGAAAAATTGATGCTTTTGAACTGTGGTGTTGGAGAAGACTCTTGAGAGTCCCTTGGACTGCAAGGAGATCCAACCAGTCCATCCTAAAGGAGATCAGTCCTGGGTGTTCATTGGAAGGATTGATGCTGAAGCTGAAGCTCCAATACTTTGGCCATCTGATGCAAAGAGCTGACTCATTGGAAAAGACCCTGATGCTGGGAGGGATTGGGGGCAAGAGGAGAAGGGGACGACAGAGGATGAGATGGCTGGATGGCATCACCAACTCGATGGGCATGAGTTTGAGTAAACTCCGGGAGTTGGTGATGGACAGGGAGGCCTGGAACGCTGCGATTCATGGGGTCACAGAGAGTCAGACACAACTGAGCGACTGAACTGAACTGAACTGAACTGAACTGAACTGAGTGAACTCATCCCCAGAGGTTCTGAAGTCACTGGTTTGGGCCCCCAGGGATTAGCATGTATTAAAACCTCCCCAAGTGATTCTACTGTGTGGGCAGGATTGAGAACCTCTGCTCTGTAAAAAATATCTGCATGACAGGCCAATAAGAGATCACGGACACATATCTGTTTGCAGAACAATTTGGTAAGTGGGAAAAGACATGCCCTATGATACAAATGAAATATGAGGAAGGCTATCATTAATGCAAGCTGAGTCTTTCCAGAGTCCCCTGATATGCATATATTTTCTAAAATGCTGTTAATCCAGGACACGGAGTACAAGCCGGAGCACTGGGGCTAATTCTCTTGGCCAGGTTGGGATCAGCTAACCCTGCTGGGTCCCACATGCCAAAACGTAATTCTGTAATTCTGTAACTGCTGTACCTTCCCTGCCCCTTCTCTGCTCCTCTATGCTTCCTCTCCCTTCACCCAACCTCACACCTCTCTGCTCCCTCCCCAGCCTTTACACTGTTCCCACTGGAGTGGGTCGGCGATTAGCAGACCCTCCCATGTTCCATGTCTGCACAGAACATTCTCTCCATCTTCTTGTCCTTCCTGGAGGCTGGCTCAACCCTGAAGACCCTGTCCTCCCCAACTGCCCCTCCCCCTGGATGAGAATCTCTGCTGCTTGGACAATCCCCCTCCATCCACATGCCCCTCTCCTCACTGTCCCTGCCAAGTGCCCACTGGTCCCCATTCATGGAGCCTCCTGCCGCCTTCTGGGTCTCTTCAGTATCCCACTCAGCATCTTGACCTCTCAGTTCCAAAGACCTGCTCCTCAACTCCACCCCCTTTTCTTCACTTCTTCCCCTATTTAGTCTAGACCCATCTTTTTCATCACTCACCCAGCAGAACTCCAGTGCTAAACAAGTCCAGGTGCCCTTCTTGTTAAACCTATTCCAGGCAAGACCGAGGTCAGTACACAGTTGCCACCATGGTTTAGCCACCACTAGCCTTGATGGGATCGTCAAAGCCATCTAGCAGTCCTGTCCTCCTTAGCCCTCTTTCTCGAACTTCTGCCACTCTTCTTAAATCTTTCCTTTAACACCTTGCTCCTGAGATCACTTGGCCTCCTCAGTCAAGGGAAAGATAGAAAACATCAGATGGGAATTCCCTTAACTTCCTGCCACTATCCAGCAAGCTCATCGGCTCCTTGGCTCATTCCTTCCTTGTTCCCTTATTACAGTGGTCGGGGTGTCCCTCCTCCCACCTGGAGTGCATCCCTCCACTTGGGGAACCATGCCTTCTGCTTCTTTCGCCCCCTTGTGGTATCTTTGTTCTCTCTCCTGGCTTCCTCCTACCAGTATTTGAATAGGCTCAAGCTTGTCCTACTATTAAAAGAAGAAGGAAGAAAGTGTTTTTTCTTCTGACAACTGCCCCTCCAACTCCCTTCTTCTCTTCCAAGTCCAATTTCTCGAGGGAAGTTTTCATGCCCTCCATCCTCACTCTCTGTCTCCCCATTTTCTGGTCTCTCACTCACCCTGAAATCTGACTCCTCCACCTCCCCACCCACTCCACTGAGACTTCTCTCACCAGCAGTCTCCTGGTTGATAAGGCTCTCTGGCTATTTGGGGCCCTACCTTACTTGACCTCTGGCAGCATCTGTCACTCCTTCCTCCTATCCCCTCCCATCTTCCACCACACTATGCATTCCTGGTTTCCCTCTTTCAAGCTGTTAGGATGTGAAGGACTATTTAGAAGAGTCAGGGTGATCTGGAGGGTGGGCATGTACAAGCAAACAGTGCAGGTCCTGGTGAGGATGGTTTAGGGGGAAGATGGACAGATGGTAGTCCTGGTGAGGTTGACAGAGGATGGAATAGTTCACGGTGACAGTTGGAAGTAAGACTCAGAAGGTAACACTGGGACTTTTGATGAGTCCATCATAAGTAGACAGAAACAACTGCATCTGTGAGAATGACTGAGGTCATCAATGAAGGGACCAGGGCCAAGGGCAGAACTTGCCTGAGAAGAGCCCACAAAGTGGGCTGAGAAGCAGCCCTCTGAGAGGTGGGGGGAGAACCGAGGCAGGTGATAGATGGAAGCCAAGGTGTGAAATGAAGCTAGCAGGAGGACCACTAGACCTGGTGGCCTTGGAGAGAGCAGTTTCAGTGTGGTGATGAAGCCAGCCGAATGACGAGGAACTAGAGGGTTGGTAAGGACGGTGACCGTAGGCAGACTAGACTCATAGGGATGTGGTTGAGGCTGAAGCCAGCGCATCAAGCCCCTCTCCCACAAAGGTGAGAAGGATGGGCTTTTATTCACTTGGAGGTGTTTCTAAGGTGTCCACAGTCCTTCTCTGGTTCTGGGATTCAGGATCAGGGCAGTGAGTGCTCTCACCCAGACTGAGGTCTGGAACCCTGACAACCCTTCGCCCGGATTTCCTCAGATGTTAGGGGTAGCTCTGGGGCAGACTTGGGATTGTTATAAGATTAGAAAAAATCCCCAGTCCCTTCCAATCCTAAAGTTCTACTAATAACCCTGCTGTACTCTTCTTCCCAACAAACATCAAGCTCTTATGACTATCTTCAAGATAAGCATTCAGAAATTGCTGGCAGCTGCCAATGTTGCCCTAAAAACAAACACACAGGACTTCCCTGGATAGTGGATAGGAGTCCGCCTGCCAACACAGGGGGCTCAGGTTTGGTCCCTGGTCCAGGAAGATTCCACAGGCTGTGGGCAACTAAGGCCCATGGACCACAACGACCGAAGCCTGTGTGCTGCAACGACTGAAGCCCGAGCGCCTACAGCCCGTGCTCTGCAACGAGAGAGGCCACCGCAATGAGAAGCCTGTGCACCCCAATGAAGAGTAGCCCCCACTCACCACAACTAAGAAAACCCGCACGAAGCAATGAAGACCCAGCACAACCAGAAATAAATGAATACGTTATTTTTTTTAAAAAAGAACAAATACACAGGCAAGAGGTTATAGGAACAAAAGATAACAGGACAAAAATTGTCCATCTCCTTGCTCCAGTAGACTCCCTTCTAACTGAAAATCTTGATTTGTAGTAGTGAATACTAAATTGCTGCTGATATCTGCTACAACAGACCTGATGTGGCTTGTCAAGACAGTAAAGAACAAAGCAGAAAAGCTAGAGCAGTTCGGCATCCAAATAGCATCATGCTCCAGATTGAGTTCAACATTGGGAAAATAATGACAGGGCAGGGTTCAGTCTCACACAGAGGGGTGAGACCCAGACAGCACGTCCAGCCTCGGCCTCCCTTTCGTTTGCAGCACCCGTGAGTCACACCACACTGAATGGCAAAGCGAGGCTATCAATTAAAAGGTTCTGGAAGGCAGGCAATTCCCTCGGCTTGAGGTCAAGCGCATGTCCGCTCATAATCTCTGAGTTTAAACACATCCCTACCTATGACACAGACACACACAAATCAGAATCTAAGTCATGTGTACATGATGCTCTGAAAAGGTACCCTTGTGGGAACAGGAGACCACATAATCCTTCGAGAACGCTGAGCAGCACAGTCTTAAATGATACGTGTGCGTGTGCACGCCAGTTACTGCTGGGAAGCCCCAGTGGGGCACAAAGGTTCTCCTGAGCCTGAGTAATCCACTGGGAGGCCGTTCCACGCAATGCCCAAAGCTGGGCCTTTGAACAAATGTCACAGGGTCATGGGCACAGAAAGCTTGACCACTTTAATAATCAAATCTAATTGCCACCTGATTGAGCTCATCAGTTGCTACAGAAATGATTGTGAAGGGCGCTGAACACACGAGATTAGTTCCAGGGTGGCTGGCTGACAGCCTCTTCAATAGGACAAAATATCAGACCACTACACGAAGACAGAACAGTGCTACAAAGAGGGTGAGCTCAGAAGCAGACTGGGGCGGGGGAGGGAGGAGGCAAATGAGGCCCATCACCTGTCCCTGCAGCATCACTTAGGCCCAAGGGGTGCTCACCAGGGGCATGATGGGAAACACACATCAGACAGTATCAGATGCCAGGTAACATTACAAGAACACAAGACAAATGTTCAGAGGTGAAAGAAACATTTTCAAGTATTCTACAATCTAGGTGATTTTGACTATATATATTTCTGAGAAAACTATGGCATCTTAGCAAATGGCACTGTGTTTTACTTAAACTGTGGTTTCTTTAAAGAATTTACTTAGAGACTTCCCTGGCAATCCAGTGGCTAAGACTTCGCCTTTCAATGCGGGGTGTGTGTGTTTGATCCCTGGTCTGGGAGCTATGATCTCAAATGCCTTGCAACCAAAAAGCCAATACATGAAATGGAAGCAATATTGTAACAAATTCAATAAAGACTTTCAAAATGTTCCACATCAAAAGAAAAATCTTAAAAAAAAGTAGCCATTGAAAAATAATTTACTTAAATCTTTTGGGCCAAAAAATTATTTCATGGAAGGGGACTGGGTTAGATGATATAAAACCAGGAGTTACACCATGTCGAGAAATCAATCACTGAGGTCAGATAGTGACCAGAGAAGCTTCCACCTGGAGAGGTCTTTATCTGCTTGCACGCTGCCTGTGAACATGCATGGGGTTGCTGCAACCTCTCTGATTCGGCCAGGTAAGATGCAACTGAAAGTGATTTGTCTCCCATGTCAAGAAAAGGCAAAGGGAGCACAGAAGTGATTGGTAGGTAGGGAAATCCGACTTCCACTCTTCTGTGCTACAAACAGAAAGCAAGGGTGTGTAAAGGTAGGATGTTTGAATAAGTGCAAGACTTTCAGAGACATGGAGAGCCATGAGAGAAGGAATCCAAGTTCAGTTTAAAAACAGAAATGAAGAAAAAAAAAATAGAAAGGATCAGTGTTATTAACAGGGCAAATAAGAAAACTGATTTATATTTATATTTCTTTAAATGTTGCTCTGGTTTGTAATACTTCTCAATAAATAGTAACAAATATTAGTTTATATTAATACATCACTATTGAAAGTCACATTTCTAATGGAAAAAAGCTATTGCTCAAAGAGACTGTGCTGTGATATACGACTTATCCATCTATGTCCGTGGAAAGTTGTGGATAAATCAACCCCGCTCCCTTGGCTTCTAAATGTTAAAAATGGACTTAACGATCTCACCTTTTTTTTTTTCCCTAATCACTGATTTGAAGTCTGCCGGCACACCTGCCCGCCTGGATGTCCCTCCTGCACAGGCTCCCTGCCCATCCTCCCAGGTGGACCCTCTCCTAAGGCTCCCGGTCTTGTGCTTGGCCTTCAGCCTCAGCTGCTGCCACTTTCTACTCTCTCAAAGACCCCCATTTCATCACTCCAGCAGATCTGCCTCCTCCTCTGCACCTGGTCAAGCTCTCAGGCTGTCTCCCTTGGACCTGATAAGAGTCTCCTTGCTGTGGACGTCCTTCTTTCAGTCTACACTCTACCTTCGCCTCACTTTCGGTGACTTCTGTTGCCTTTATGATGCAGCTCCCCCGGAAGACCTCACACCCCAGCCTCACCCGCCAACGCCCCTGCTCCTGCCTCCTGAGCTCAGGCGACACGGGTCTTCTCTCCCTGGACATGCCTTGTCTCTGCTCAGGTCTCCGTCTGGGATGCTCTTATCTCCAGCCTCTGCCTCTGCGAACTCCACTCACGGGTCCCGGGTGCAGCTCTTCTCAAGCCCGGCCTCGGGAGAAGGTACCTCTCTGTCCTCTGCACCTTTGAGGCACTTGGCTCTCACTCGGATGGAGCATTTACCACATTCTGTTAAAGTCACTCATGTTTCTGTCCTACCGACCAGATTATGGGCTCCTTTGGGGCAGGAATCGGGTCTCAAATCTCTCTCTATTGAAAGCACGTAGTGGATGGGCTGACAAATGACAGATGGTTGAACAATCCTAATCAAGTTAAATGTTATTTCTTTAAGCTCCCAAGCTGGGAATCACCTGGTGACAGCTTACTCAAATCGAGGGCTGGTATGGAGGAAAGAGACAAGTAGACACAAGAATCTGAGAACGATAATAAAAATTTCTTTCCTCCCAAAATTCAATGGGAATTCTGGGAGAAAAACAGATTAAGTGAAATCTTGTTCTTCACAAATCTAAAGTCTATCGACATAACAATGTGCCATGTATTGGGTTGGCCAAAAAGTTCGTTTGGATTTTTTCATAAGATGGTACAGAAAAACCTGAATAAAAACTTTTTGGCCAACCCAATATAATCTGCTAAGTGCCTAAAAACCACCATGATCAACGTGTTAAATTTAGAAAATGTTAAGGCACTTGAAAATTCATGAACTGAGTGAATGCATGTACACAGAGGACAAATAAATGTCTACTATTTATTAAGTATCATTTATACAAAGAAAAATGCACAACTCATAAGTATAAAGCTTGATAAATTTTCACCAAGGGAATGTAGCCCTGTAACCAATATCTAGATCAAGAAGAAGAACATTCCCAGACCCCTTGAGCCCCCTTGTGCTCTTTGGCAATCACTGCCCTTTCCCACAAGGGTAACCATTATTCTGACTTTTAAACCTTGGATCTATTTTACTTATTTTGGTTCCTTGCCTAAATGGAATCATACAATATACATACATCACAAAGAATATGGTATACATACATTATAATGTGTCCTGTTTGACTTCTTTCATTTAATATTATTTTATGAGATTCAACCATACTGCTGAGAGTAACGATGTGAGTGTCTGTGAAGTTGCTTACGGAGTAACGATAGTACATCCTAAATTTGTAAGTGTGAATACTTCTTAAATTGTATTACTAATGGGCCTATAAGCTGAACTGTAAGGAACCCAGTGTCTCTTCATTCTTGCCAAAGGTTACTTGAAAAAACTATCCATGTCATAATAAGAAAAAAAAAATTGTTGCATTTCTGAACTTTTATGAACTCTATGAGATCTTGTCTGAAACTTATTCAGTAAATACTTCTATAATGAAGGAATATATGCAGTGGGATCACAAAGCATTTTTTCAGGGGAGGGGAAAAAAAAACAAGCAAGCAGGGACAGACTCTGGAAGTTCACTGAATAAAACTTTTGCCACACAGTCATTTTTAAAATCAGTCTAATTTTCTGAGCCTTAGGAACATTTTCCTTTGCATATTCTGGTGCTTCATTTTTGTCACTTTCATAAACATTTAAAAACTAATGTTTGAACAAAACCTTTTCAGTATTTCACATTGTTCTAACCACAGACTTGCTTGCTTAAGTGGGTGAGAAGAAAAATGGAATTTTGCCCCAATATTGTGGAAGCAGTATGACAGACAGAACTTCAGACTGAATTCGTAAAACAAATATAGAAGGTTCATCTGTTGGTCTACACCTTTGAAAGCATGATTCCAGCATGCAGCAAGCTGTACTTCTATACTGTTCTCTATAACATACATTTATCACACAGTGCTACTATACAACCACTCACGACTTCCAAGTTATCCTACAGTCCTATGAACACCCACCTTGGGGATTGAAGAAACCAGTCATCCAGAACACATTGGGCCTCCCTTCAAATATCCAGGTGGAAAACTGAGCATTTCTTTCCAAAAGTTCAGTAAACCAGAAGCCCAGTGTGGATGAGTCCCAGGACACTCTTTTCCAGATCTGGGGTATACGGGCATCATACATGTTGTCCAGAGCATCTCTCAAGTTCTGGAAAAAAGACACGAGTTAAAATCTGAGAATAAGAAAATTCAACAAAAGAGGGAAACGGCTACTGAGATGGTCACAGCTCACCTCACTCATAATGATCGTGCCTTCAATGGCCAATTTTAGATCACTCAGGCTACTGCGAAGTATTGAAATGACTTTTTGCATTCTGTCAATTTCTTGTCTGAGAAATATGTTCATTGAATTAAGATGCCCCATCTTCATCAAACGAGCTTTCACCTAACACGAAGCATACAATAATGGAGATGAAAAAAATAATTATCTGCCCCTTCTTTTCCAAGGATCCCTCCTTTCCCTAGTCTCTTTTTCCTCTGGATGTATCTCTACAAGCCCAAATGAACTCTAAAATATCTCTTGCAGAACCAAATTCGCCATTAAATTTCTCATATTCTGGGCTTCAAAAACTACTGTTCAACGAAAATGATTTTTATTTCCTACTGGTCATACTTAGTTGATAATTGGAAAAGTACTTTGAAAAGCTGAAATAAAATTTTACTTTTTCCCCCCTTTCAAATGATTAAGTACTAAAGTGTCAGTTAAATATTCTTTTGCAATTTAACCTTTGTAAGAGTACAGTCTGGAATACTTTTCCTCATAGTGCTTGTAGAATCATTATTAGAAATGTCACAGAAAGTGAATACAGCCAAAATCTTTACAGAGCAGTTACCAATAAATATAATTGGCTGCAGTATCCTGTTGTTGCTCTGGCTAGGGTGACTAAAGAGAGCCTTTCATAATCTAATCAATGAAAATATTTGATTTTGTGGGAGGGCCATAAAGCACCTGTCATTTTTTCCTTCTGGTATATAATTTATTGGCCATTTTGAAGAGATCGATATAAAAGCATCTGGTCACAGGAACAATAAAATATAACAATTATTGGGAAACAGGCCAATACATAAACACATTTCAATTTAGTGACATATGCCTCAGAAAAGACTGACTATGAATACTGGCAAGAACTCTTGAGAGATCTGAACTTTCTGCTGGCCACAATCAAAGAAATGCCAGAACAGGAGGGGTGAGGACAGATACATGGAGTAGGAGGGACACTGGGAATGAGGCACCAGCCCAGAGAATCACCAGAAAGCCAGGAAACTGCAGCACTCTCAGAGGCCCACTGCCTCGTCCTGAGTCATGGGGGACTAGAGACAGATGGGCTCCAGGCTCACCTGGACCGCCCTCCCTCCTCACGCTATAGAACAGGTGTTCTGGCATGGCGCCCACGTTTCCTACTCAGCAATGGCCATCTCTGATTAACTGCAGCTGGGCCACTTCCAGTGTGTGAGGGACAAGAGGGGAACAGTGATGTGAAACTGAACACCTGGATGGGGCTACCTGCACAGGTCGAGCAAGTGATCTTGAAATCCTAGTTAAATATGCCAGCATGCACGCTCGGTCGCTCAGTTGTGTCCAATTCTCTGTGACCCCATGGACTATAGCCACCAGGATCCTCTGTCCATGGGACTTTCCAGGCAAGAAAACTGTAGTGGGTTGCCATTTTCTCCTCCAGGGGATCTTCCTGATCCAGGGATCAAACCTGAGTCTCCTGGGTCTACTGCATTGGCAGGCAGATTCTTTACCACTGAGCCACCTGGGAAGCCCCCTAAACATGCCAGTGGAGGTCTCTAACCCAGTCTGACATACCAACTCTTCAGGTAGTCACCTAAATTCCTGGTTCCAGAACTTACAGTTTTGCAGGCTCCATTGCTCTGTTCTCATCTTGAGCCCTTCAGCCTCCAGTGGCTAAATAGCCTATATATCATCCTGCTTAGATCATGACTATGTTATGGAAATTAACATTTTAAGGGAAAAGATTATGGAAACACTTTTGCAACCAACGCAAGTGAGAAATCAAATCCAGGTGTTGGCTTCACTATGAAATCAATAGCCCAGGTAGCTTTGATATGGTAACAGCCCCAACAAATCACCTTGCCCGACACTTAGGGTTTTAAAGAGAAACTTCTCTTACAACAGACACGTGCTTAATGTGTCTTAAAACTTAGATTCTAGAAAATCTAAATTCAGAACTGATTTTACTTTCAGTATCATTATTGTTTCAGCTTAAAATTGTCTTTTTATTAATAAGTAAAATATTTGCTGCAGTCTTACATAGCATTTTTATGTTTCTGAAACCAGTTAGTCTTTTCTGCCGTAATATGTTTTTAAGTCAATACTGTAACTATGTTTCAATTAACTAAATGGACCTTACAGCCACATTTTTAAGAACACATCTCTTCTGTAAAAGGACACTAAAAAGTAAGTAATCCTGGAAGAGGAGGCTGCTTTAGATTCTCTTAGTACAAACTCCCTCCCATCTAATAATACATTTTAGGGACACCCCTCCCACTCAGATTTTGCTGGGGTGATGACAGAACAGAGATTTTGGTGAAATAGTCCTGACTAACCCCAAGCAGCTCAAATTATCCCAAGGTCTTGAAACTCTCCTCTGGTAGTACAAACCTGCAGTCTAGTCATAGAGAATGCATTTTATCTCACTTTCACATGCCAGCTTTTAAAAATCTTTGAAGATGGGTGTTATGCCTCATCTGTCCTCTGATCATTTACAATGGACCACACAAAGTATGGACTCATAATACTTATCCACTTAAAACACATTTCTCTCTCCTGACTAGAAACATCTCTATGTGAAGTCACTGATATCAGTATCTTAGCCAAATTCTTGGTACCCACCTACACATCAGAAGCAAAAATTGTTTTAAGAAGGAAGAAAATGTTTTTTATTGCTGGGGGCACTGACTGCAGGTGGGAGGACTATAGCCCAGGCAACCACATCTCCCAGACTCGGGGATGCAGGAAAGGGGAGACACAGGACCAGAGAAATACCCCCATGAGGGCATCAGCCTCTCACTTTTTAGTTGAAAAGCTAAAATTGCCTCAGCCTGGTCTTGGACTCAGGTGAAGCTCACCATCAGTAGCGAGGGGTGGAGACTGAGAACAGGAAAGAGGAGGCCCTGGATGGCCTGACTATCTTCTTGCTTGAAGGAGAAGGATGTCTTACAGGACTTTCAGACTGCCCAGAAATTTTACCACAATTAAAGATTTATTAACATCAGCACTTCTCAAAGTGTGGTCTGGGACCCCTAAGGCTCCTGAGCTCCTTTTAGGAGGTTCATGAAGTCAATTTTTTTTCTTTTTTTTTTTCAATTAGCAATTCTAACACCTCATTTGACTTTTCACTCGCCTTCGCTGAGGAGTGTCTAAAGGCTGCATGACTTGTGGTGTCACCGCAGACGGGATGTATCAGCAGATACCAGGGTCCAGCTGTCTGCTAGTAGACCAGACATTAAAGAGGTGTACAAAACCCTCACTTTCTCTTTGAATGGTTTTGTTTTGGAAAATACACTTATGTTTTAAATATAAATGTTATGCTACCATGTGATGGGTTTATTAATGTTATTTCACAATAAATTAGTATTTTTTTAAATTTTAGTTTACATTTATAGTATAGTAAATATCAGTCATTATGATCTATACATGGGCTTCCCCAATGGCTCAAGCAGTAAAGAATCCTCCTGCAATGCAGGAGACACGGGTTTGATCCCTGGGTTGGGAAGATCCCCTGGAGAAGGAAATGGCAACCCACTCCAGTATTATTGTCTGGAGAATTCCGTGAACAGAGGAACCTAGCGGGCCACAGTCCTTAGGGTCACAAAGAGTCAGACATGACTGAGCACTCATACACATAATCCATGAAAGTAAGAGCTATTTGGGGTCCTTGATCATTTTGTAAAGCGGTCTTGAGATTAAAAAAAAAAAAAATTTGAGAAAAACCGATGTTGATTAACAAGCAAACATCTGGGAGGTTCAAGAAGTAGAAAATTATTGCCATCCAAACGGGAGAGTGAATTCATGTAAATGGCTTGCTTTCCTACTATCTGGCTGAAAGGACAGGGAGAATGAAATATATGGAGAGCAAGAGAGAGAAGCAAGGGCTAAATTTAAATAATGGGACAAAGCAGGCTTGGGTAAGACAGACAGGGAGAGTCTCAATCCAGAGGGTTAAAAAACCCAAAGACAGAGGAACCCAAAGATGGGCAAAGGGTGCAGAAGAGGCAATTGAGAAAGAAAATAAAATAGAAAAGTACAGATTGTAATTTTGCAAGAGGCTTGAGCAAGGGTAAGCAAGAGAAAACCAAAAAGTAAAAAAGCATTGAGCAGGGAGAGGAAGAGACTGAAATGTATCCTCCAAGTAAAAAAGCATTGAGCAGGGAGAGGAAGAGACTGAAATGTATCGCCCGAGGACTGTGCTCAGCCTTTTGGAACCCAATGTCAGCCCTGCACCCCTGGGGAAAGGAGAGCTCACCTCGTGGGGAATGTAATCAGGAGGCAGCTTGCTCAGCATGTCTTCAGATAACCTGTAAACAATGGCTTCCCGGGTCTCTCCCACGCCGCCGCCACTCTCTTTGGGCTGAATGTTGGTAATTGTTTCAAGCACAGCAGAAGCGGTGTTACTCTGGTAACTGACAAAAAGAACTGAACTGTTCAGAATGCAGCAGGAAAATGCACCTTCAGAGATAATTATCAACGCTAAAATGAAATGATGAATCACTTAACTCAAATCCAGCCCAAAAAAAGGAAAAAAAAAAAAAGAAACTTTACCATCGATCTATGGGAATGAAAAAACTTGAGATCCACTCTACTTCCTCCTATTAGGACATCAAGAACACAGAAATGAAAGTTCTTCATCTTCAGGGAAAAAGATTCCATGAATGCCTTTAATAAGCCAAAGCAGTGCTAGCCAGCCTTGCTTGTACTAACCTAAACCCTTCAAACTGAACAAGAAGCCCACCTCCTTTTATTCTCCCCTGTTTATGGACTGGTCCTAAGCATCCTCCATTATATGGCAATTTTTAAGCATGAAGAGCACTGCTCATAATTCTTCTCTGAATTATAAATTATTAAATTTCTTGGGTCTTTTCTGTTCTGTCTTCTCACTTTTCCACTTGTTTTGTGATTCCCAAAGTGATGTATAGGCAGCACTTGTCTAAATGCAACTACTTATCCTTAAAGTTCATATATTAAATAAAGATTTACTGTGTACCCAGCATTGAGTTAGGTATTAGGAGATGGTGGTGAACAGTTCTTTTTCTCTAGGAGAGAAGGGGGACATCAGTCAATACTATTGTAACAAGTGCTGTGCAGAAAAAGAACAGGATGGTTTAAGATCATATAGCTTCTCTCTCTCTCCTTCTCACTCTCTAGCTCCTTTTAGGGGGACTGACCAGATGCTCTGAGGTGCACAAACTTAGTTTTTGTCCCAAGGTTGCTGAGTCGACCAACAGTCTAAACATACAGATATGGTGTGTATGTGTATGTGTATATAGCAATTTACACCAAAAGATCAGGGAAGTTCTCTCTTAAAATGTCACACAGGGAATTCCCTGATGGTTCAGTGGTTAAGAATCCACCTTGCAATGCCAGGGACGTGGGTTTGATCCTTGGTCGGGAACTAAGATCCCTCATACTGCTGGGCAGCTAAGTCCATGAATGTCACAACAACTGAGCCCATGCACTCTGGAGCCTGCACAACACAACTAGAGAGATGTCCTTGTACTATAATGAAGAGCCTGCTTCAGTGAAGGATCTAAGACCCATCGCAGCCAAAAATAAACAAATAAATATATATATATTTAAAATGTAAAACTGCCTTATTTTTAAAAAGGTCATATGTAAGTTGAGACCTGAAGAATAAGCAGGTCAGCCAGACAAAATAGGGTGGAAGTGGGAGGCAAGAGAGGACATTCAGATAAGAGGTAAGAGAAGGACTTCCCTGCATTTGAATAACAGAGACAAGGCCAGTGAGGCTGGAGCTAGAAGGAGAGGTAAGGATGGATATAAGGCAAGGACCAGACCATGCATGGTCATGTGGGCTGTTTGAAGAATCTGACATTATCCTAAAGGCAACAGGCAACCACAGAAGACTTCCTCAGCAGGGGTGTGGCAGGACCAGATTTAAATTTTTCTGTCTCTCTTGAACTCCTAATTTACCATCTATAAACGTCTCACAACTAAACTGTTTTGAGTTACTGTTTTGTTTTGCTTGTAAATTTTGTCTCATGTCCAGATGCAAACCACATTTACATTTCCTTACGAAAGAGGTTAGAGGCAAATTTAAAAGGAATCCAACAAATGCTTAAGATTAGTGATTTGTTTTTCTGTTATATTTCCTTAAATAAATCTTTGTAATATGGCTATAGGTATAAAAATTTTTAATGTGCATATCTTTTAACCCATCAAGTCTACATATAAGAATTCATCCAAGAGAGAACCAGACATTTTAATTTCTGACAGTATATTGCAACTCTTACCCTGAACAACTCCAATGAAAATAGCTAAAAATTCTGGATAAGACATGAAAAACATTACTGAACTGGCAAGAAACTAAGAAATCCTCAGGATCAAATGAAATATAGAATGAAAGCTGGAATCAAGAAAGATAAACCAATTTTACCCTGGGGGCATCACCTAAACCCTGGTGTTCTCAAGTGTCTGTTGGGATGGTGCAATGAGAAAGGAGGCAAGCCCTGTGTCCAAGGAAGAAAGCCTAAGAGGAAACTCCTACATAAATTTGGGACTTCACAGGGCTAATCACTCAGTATTAGGGTTAACTAGAAATAACCTGCCTATCAGAAGGGGATGGTAGGCAAACTGGTCTAGCTTAGTGGGAAAAAAAATCTTTCCTAAGAATTCTTAATTTGTGACAGTAATTAACATTCATTCATATTATTTGTATAATCTGAAAAACCTTGAGCCAAAAATTTATTTTAAGATGGTCCCAGGAAACCTCAGGTGGCACCTGGTAGACACAAACAGAAATCTTTCCTGCAACAACATGCCTTCGAACCAAGTCTTAAAGAATCCAACAGTTAATTTCCAATAAAGATGAGCTCACAGCCAGAAGTTAAAAATCTTGTAAAGAAACAGGCATTGTGTGAAAGAACCAACAAAAGGAAGTAGAACCAGACCTGCAAAGACCTCAGATAGTGAATTTTCAGATGCACATTATAATATGTTTTCATTGTATTAAAAAACAAAAAAACATGATTGAAAATATAAGTATGATACAGGAAACAAGTATGACCAGTATTTTGAAAAAGAGCCAAGTAGAACTTACAAAAATTTTAAAAATTAAACCTTGCATTAGTTTATTCTATTGCTCCTGTAACAAACTGTTATAAAATAAGTGACCTAAAAACAACATAAATGTATTATTTCACAGTTCTATAGTTAATGAGTCTGATATAGGCCTCACTTGGCTAAAATCAAGGTGAGCAGGCTGGGTTCCTTTCTGTTGGCTATTGGGAAAGATCAGTTTCCTCGGTCATTTGACAGAATTCACTTTTTTGCAGTTGTAGGATCATTGTCCCTAATTCCATATCAGCTATAAGGATTCTTCCTAGCTTCTAGGGTCCATCTGTATTCCTTGGTTCATGACCTCCTTCCTACACCTTAAAAGTCAGAAATGGCGAGTCGAGTCGTTCTCTTTGAATCTTTCTTCCTTGTACAATTTCATCTCTCTGACTCACTCTTCTGCCACAAAAGCTTATGTGATTAAATTGGGCCCACCTGAATAATTTAGGCTAACATCCCCATCTCAAGGTCCTTAACCTTAATAGCATCTGTAAAGTCCTACTTGTCACATTAGGTAACATATTTATAGCTTTTAAGGATTAGGATGTGGACATCTTTGGGGGAAGTATCTACCCAGTAACAGTTAATGATGACTTAAACAGCAGATTAGATACAGCCAAATAATTAGAAAACAGGAAAACAGATCTCAAGACATTATCTAGAATGCTGCAGAGGGGAAAATAAATGGGAAATATAAAGTTAAGAGGCATATAGGCTAAAGTAATACATTCTAACATACTTCTAGAAAAGTTTGAGAAAGATAGAAGAAGGAGAATTAGAAAGAGATAATAACTGAAGAAATAATGACTGAGAATTGATGAAAGATTTGAATCCTCAAGTTCAGGAAACTCAATGCATCCTAAACAGGGAAAATAAACAAGTAAATAAAAACCCACGTGTAGACATATCGACATAGCACAAAGATGGTGGCGTAGAAGGACGTGCTCTCATCTTCTCCCGAGAGAACTCTAAAATTTCAACTCACTGCTGAACAACCACTGACAGCAGAATGTTGGATCCCACCAAAAAAAATACGCCATGTCCAAGGGCAAAGGAGAAGCCCCAACGAGATGGTAGGAGGGGTGAAATCACATTTAGAATCAAACCCCACACCCGCCAGAGACTCTCGGAGGGCTCAAATAAAACCTTGTGTGCACCGGGACCCAGAGACCCCACAGAGACTGAGCCAGCCCTGCCTTTGAGTGTTTGAGTGTCTCCTATGGAGTCACAGGTCAGCAGTGGCCTGCCGCGGGGACAGGGCCCCTAGCTGCAGCAGACCTGGGAGGTACAATGGGTGACATAAGTCCTCTTGAACGAAGTCGCCATTACCCCCACCATAGAGCCACCAAGGAGATGACCCAAAAACTGGAGAACAATTATACCAAAGAAGTTTTTGCACTGTTACTAAAGTTCTAAGACCCACAACAGAGTTCCCAACATGTGGATCCAGCAAAGGGACTGAGAAACCCCAGGGAATTGGAGGCCAGTGGGATTTGATTACAGAACTTCCACAGGACTGGGGAAACAGACTCTCGGAGGGCACAAACAAAAACTTGTGCTCACCAGGACCCAGGAAAAAGTAGTAGTGACCCCCCAAGAGACTGAGCCAGACCTGCCTGTGAGTGTCCAGGAGTCTCTGGTGTAGGCGTGGATTGACAGTGACCTGTTGCGGAGTCAGGGGCGCTGTATACAAGAGTGCTGGCATAAGTCCTTTTGAAGGAGGTCACCATTACTGCCATTATCCCTACCATAGTTTGGCCTCAGGCCAAACAACAGGGAGGGAACACAGCCCCACCCATCAACACAAAATTAAAGATTTACTGAGCATGGCCCCGCCCATCATAACAAGACCCAGATTCCCCCACAGCCAGTCCTTCCCATCAGGAAGATTCCACAAGCCTCTTATCCTTATCAGTCAGAGGGCAGACAGAGGAAAACAACAATCACAGAAAACTGGCCAGATTGATCCACGGATCACAGCCTTATCTAACTCAGTGAAACTATGAACCATGCCACCTAGGGCCACCCAGAAGAGATGGGTCATGCTGGAGAGTTCTGACAAAATGTGGTCCACTGGAGAAGGGAATGGCAAACCACTTCAGTCTTCTTGCCTTGAGAACCACATGAATGGTATAAAAAGGCAAAAAGATATGACACTGAAAGATGAACTCCCCATGTCAGTAAGGTGCCCAATAAGCTACTTGAGAAGAGTGGAGAAATAACTCCAGAAAGAATGAAGAGACAGAGCCAAAGCAAAAAAACGCCCAGTTGTGGATATGACTGGTAATGGAAGTAAAGTCCGATGCTGTAAAGAACAATATTGCATAGGAACCTGGAATGTTAGGTCTACGAATCAAAGTAAATTAGAAGTGGTCAAACAGGAGATAGCAAGAGTGAACATCAACATTTTAGGAATCAGTGAACTAAAATAGACTGGAATGGGCAAATTTAATTCAGATGACCATTATATCTACTACTGTGGGTAAGAATCCCTTAGAAGAAATGGCATAACCCTCATAGTCAACAAAAGAGTCTGAAATGCAGTACTTGGGTGCAATCTCAAAAACGACAGAATGATCTCTGTTCGTTTCCAAGGCAAACCATTCAGTATCACAGTAATCCAAGTCTATGCCCCAACCACTAATGCGGAAGAAGCTGAAGTTGAATGGTTCTATGAAGACCTACAAGACCTTCTAGAACTAACACCCAAAAAAGATGTCCTTTTCATTATAGGGGACTGGAATGCAAAAGGAGGAAGTCAAGAGATACCTGGAGTAACAGGCAAGTTTGGCCTTGGAGTACAGAATGAAGCAGGGCAAAGGCCCATAGAGTTTTGCCAAGAGAATGCACTGGTCATAGCAAACACCCTCCTCCAACAACACAAGAGACAACTCTACACATGGACATCACCAGATGGTCAACACTGAAATCAGACTGATTATATTCTTTGCAGCCAAAGAAGGAGAAGCTCTATACAGTTAGCAAAAACAAGACCAGGAACTAACTGTGGCTCAGGTCATGAACCCCTTATTGCCAAATTCAGACTTAAATTGAAGAAAGTAGGGAAAACCACTTGACCATTCAGGTATGACCTAAATCAAATCCCTTATGATTATACAGTGGAAGTGACAAATAGATTCAAGAGATCAGATCTGATAGACAGAGTGCCTGAAGAACTATGGACAGAAGTTCCTGACATTGTACAGGAGGCAGTGATCAAAATCATCCCCAAGCAAAAGAAATGCAGCAAGGCAAAATGGCTGTCTGAGGAGGCCTCACAAATAGCTGAGGAAAGAAAAGAAGCAAAAGGCAAAGGAGAAAAGGACAAATATATCCATCTGAATGAAGAGTTTCAAAGAATAGTAAGGAGAGATAAGAAAGCCTTCCTCAGTGATCAATGCAAAGAAATAGAGGAAAATGATAGAATGGGAGAGACTAGCGATCTCTTCAATAAAATTAGAGATAACAAGAGACCACTTCATGCAAAGATGGCCACAATAATGGGCAGAAACAGTATGGACCTAACAGAAGCAGAAGATATTAGGAAGAGGTGTCAAGAATACAAAGAAGAACTATACAAAAAAGATCTTAATGATCGAGATAACCACGATAGTGTGGTCACTCACCTAGAGCAAGACATCCTGAAATGTGAAGTCAAGTGGGCCTTAGGGAGCATCACTATGAACAAAGCTAGTGGAAGCGATGGAATTCCAGCTGAGCTATTTCAAATCCTAAAAGATGATGCTGTTACAGTGCTGCACTCAATATGCCAGTAAATTTGAAAAACTCAGCAGTGGCCACAGGACTGGAAAAGTCAGATTTTATTCAAATCCCAAAGAAAGGCAATGCCAAAGAATGCTCAGACTATTGCACAACTGTACTCATCTCACACGCTAGCAAAGTAATATTCAAAATTCTCCAAGCTAGGCTTCAACAGCACAGGAACTGAGAACTTCCAGATGTTCAAGTTGGATTTAGAAAAGGCAGAGGTCAAATTGCCAACATCTGTTGGATTATAGAAAACAAGGGTATTCCAGAAAAACAACTACTTCTGCTTTATTGACTATGCCAAAGCTTTTGACTATGTGGATCACAGCAAACTATGGAAAATTCTTCAAGAGATGGGAATACCAAGCCACCCTACCTGTCTCCTGAGAAATCAGTATGGAGGTCAAGAAGCAACAGTTAGAACTGGACATGGAACAATGGATTGGTTCCAAATTGGGAAAGGGGTATGTCAAGGCTGTATATTGTCACCCTGCTTATTTAACTTATAGGTAGAGTACATCATGCAAAATACCAGGCTGGATGAAGCACAAGCTGGAATCAGGATTGCAGGGAGAAATATCAATAACCTCAGATACGCAGATGACACTACCCTTATGGCAGAAAGTGAAGAGGAACTAAAGAGCTTCTTGGTGAAAATGAAAGAGGAGAGTGAAGAAGCTGGTTTAAAACTCAACATTCAAAAAACGAAGATCAGGGCATCTGGTCCCATCACTACATGGCAAATAGGTGGGGAAACAATGGAAACAGTGACAGACTTTATTTTCTTGGGCTCCAAAATCACTGCAAATGGTGACTGCAGCCATGAAATTAAAAGATGCTTGCTCCTTGGAAGAAAAGCTATGACAGATCTAGACACTGGTCATATGTCTCTCTTAAATATGTCTCTGCATATTAAAAAGCAGAGGTATCACTATGTTGAGAAAGGTCCATCCTGCTAAAGCTATGTTTTTTCCAGTAGTCACGTATGAATGTGAGACTTGGACCATAAAGAAAGTTGAGCACCAGAGAATTGATCCTTTTGAACTGTAGTGTTGGAGAAGATTCTTGAGAGTCCCTTGGACTGCAAGGAGGTCAAACCAGTCAATCCTAGAGGAGATCAGTCCTGAATATTCACTGGAAGGATTGATGCTAAAGCTGAAGCTCCAATACTTTGGCCAACTGATGGGAAAAAGACTCATTAGAAAAGACCCGACACTGGAAAAGATTGAAAGCAGATGGAGAAGGGGATAGCAGAGAAGAGATGGTTGGATGGCATCACCAACTCGATGGACATGAATTTGAGCAAACTTTGGGAGTTGGTGATGGACAGGGAAGCCTGGTGCAATGCAGTGCATGGGGTCGCAAAGAGTCAGACACAGCTGAGCGACTGAACTGAACTGAGACATATCACCGTGGAATTGTTGAACATCAAAAACAAAGACAATATCTTAAAAGCAGTCAGAGAGAAAAAGAAATTATATAGAAGGAAATGACAATTACACTGGCAACTGATTCCTCAATAGCACCAGTGAAAGCCAGAAGGAAAGAACAGTAAATTCTGTGTGCTAGGATTAACTGTAAATACAGAATTGTATCCCAAACAAAATTATCTTTCATGAATGAGGGCAAGGCTAAAGATTTGAACAGACATTTTAGCAAACGGAGTAGTTGTACTGACGGCCAGGTACACATAAAAAGATGCTCAACCTCATTATTTGCTAGGAAAATGCAAATGAAAATCACAATGAGAGGCCACTTCACATTTTTAAGAATAGTTATAATTTTAAAAAAAAGAACAGATAATAACAGATGCTGACAACAATGTAGAGAAACTTAAGCCCTCATACATCACTGGAGGGTATTGTAAAATGGTGCAGGTTCTTTGGAAAGTAAGTTAGCAGTTTCCTAAAATGTTAGGGATAGATTAACTATCTGACCCAATAATTACATTCCTAGTTGTCTGTTCAAGAGAAATGAAAAGACTTGTCCACACAAAGACTTGCCTGTGAATGTTCTACCAGCATTATTCATAATAATCAAAAAGTGGGAACTACCCAAATGTCCATTAACTGTTGAATGGATAAACAAAATGTGATATATTCATATGAGAGTGCTACGTCGCTTCAGTCATGTCTGACTCTTTGCGACTTCTGGGCTGTAGCCTGCCGGGCTTCTCTGTCCATGGAATTCTCTAGGCAAGAATACTGGAGTGGGTTGCCATGCCCTTCTCCAGGGGATCTTCCCAACCCAGGGATGAAATCCGTGTCTCTTATGTCTCCGGTACTGGAAGAAGGTTCTTTACCAATAGTCCCACCTGGGAGGCCCATTATATTCACATATATATTGGAATATTATTTGACAATCAGAAGCAATGAAGCACTGATACATGCTAAAATGTGGATGAACTTTAAAAACACTATGCTAAATGAAAGAATCCATACACAAAAGACACACAGTATATGATTTCAAGATATAGGAAATGTCCAGAAAAGGCGAATCTATAGAAACAGAAAGTAGATTAGTGGTGCTCTGAGGCTGGGGGTGGGAGTGTGAGTTGATTACAAACGGGCTCATGAATTCTTTGCGGGTAATGGAAATATTCTGAAATTAGAGAACTGTCCACTCAACATGAATAAATTTATGACAAACTATAACTCAGTAAAGCTATTTTTCAAAAAAGAAGGGCAAAATAAGGAATTTGCAAGAAAAAAAAGTTTACAGTCAACAGATCCTCAGTGAAAGAAATTATAAAGTGTATATTTCAGAAAGGAAGATAATTATTCTGACAGAAGATTTGAGATGTAGAAAAGAATGGGTCCATGCATGGGTAAACATTATGGTATAAAACAACAATTATATATCTCATGTGGTGTTAGAAAAGAAAGAAGATAAAATTAAAATGCTGAAATGCCAAGAGAGGAGTAAGGTAGTTAAAGTTGCCTAAGAATTTAATTGAGAAGAGGGTAAAGAAGTTCATTTTAGGTTTAATTAAAAATTAATGTTAAAATTTCTAGGGTAATCAGAAAAAGAACAGAAGCACAGTACATAACTTCCAAACTAGCCAAGGGGGGAAATAGAAAGAGAGAAATTCATATTCAGCAAAAGAGCAAAAAGGAGGAAGAAGAAAGGAAACAAAATATAGAAACAATATAAAAAGGGCAATGTTTTATATTTATTTTTTGTATTTTATAAATGCTCCTGTATTTATTCAAGATTTTATAAATTGGTTTAAAACTAATCAGACAAATATGAAAACTATCAGATGTACATACAAGACTGTTTACAACAGTATTTGTAACAATAAATCCTAAACAAGCTCTATAAAAATCTATACATCTAGTAAAAATGGTGATACAGTTCTATATTAGTTGATAAGATAGAGTTATTGAATTGATATTATTCAATATTGAAATGTGTTATTCACTCAGCTGTGTTACTCTTTGCAACCCCTTGGACAGAGGAAACCAGCAGGCTCCTCTGTCCATGGAATTTTCCAGGCAAGGATACCAGAGGGGGTAGCCATTCCCTTCTTTAGGGGATCTTCCCAGGTTTCCTGCATTGCAGGCAGATTCTTTACCATCTGAGCCACCAGGAAAGCCCATGAAATGAAGTAGCATAGTACAAAACCATATGGTATGATCTAATTTTTTCTTGATAATATCAAGTGTATAAGTAATAGAAAAACTTTGGTATGATGAGTTTTTTTATGTGATTATTACTTTTTGGCTTTCTATTTTCTGTATTGCTAATTTTTCTCAATGAAAAAGTATGATTCTTGTAATAAAGTATTAAAACCATTTTCATTTTGAAAAATAGAAAAAAAATATAAGCCCTTAGATACAAAGCCCACCACAAGGGTTAAGAACTCAATGGAGATGAATCAGCAAGAAATGTTTTAGGTTCCTTGAAACATGTCTTACAAATCCTTAGTAACATTTATGTTCCACAAAAAGGCCCTCTTCTGCCTTTTCTTACAGCATATGGAATGAGAGTCTTACTTTTCTCTTTCTTCATCTCTAGGTGTGAATTAAACAACCTTTTGTGAAATACCCTACTAACAGGCAGAATCTTAAGGAGCTACTGCTAAAATTATCCAGGATTCTCTGCTTATGAAAAATTGTATTTTGTGATCAGAGGGAATTCTATTCAGCTGGCCTTTAATTCATTTAGGAAACCAGCTGAAGAATGGAGGAGATGCTTCTGTCTTCAGCATTTTTATTGATTGATTGGCATCGGGATGCAAACCTGCATGTCCAAACAACTGCATCCTTTCCAAAAGTCATGGTTTAAGATAACTGCATCTGGACCCAGGCTTTACAGCTGGATTTTTGAGTCAGATACAGTGATTATGAGGGCCCTGTGTCAGATCAGTAAATGTTTGTAACCCAACCAGAGTTAGGGTATTAACTCCACATGACCTTTAAGCATATAAATCACACAAGAAGGCCCAATAAGATAGGAGGTGATTTTTAACAAATGAAAATGGATTTTGTGTAATTTTACATAAAATTTTAATCTCTAAATTAAGTTTTGTTGAATAACCTCTATTTAGATGTTGGGGTTTTAGAATAGCCCAAAAGGCTATTTTTTTAATTTTAAAAGTTGGAAGACAAACATGTCGAGCAGGCGCACAGATGAACATATGAATAGAGAGCAAAATGTTCTGGTAAAATGGCACCAAAGACACTTGCAACCCATTCCTAAACTTTGAAGAATGGTGTTATCCCAGGTTTAAAAGTTGCACTACGGGGAAGAATGGGGAGAAGGGATAGTTAGGGAGTTTGGGCTTGAGATGTACACACTGCTATATTTAAAATGAATAACCAACAAAGACCTACTGTATAGCACAGGGAACTCCGCTCAATGTTATGTAACAACCTAAACAGGAAAAGAATTTGGAAAAGAATAGATTCATGTACATGAACAAGTGAATCACTTTTCTGTACACCCCAAACTATCACAACATTGTTAATCAACTATACTCCAAAATAAAATAAGAAGTTAAAAAAAGAAATTTCACATATGCCAAAAAAGTCATGCAAAGTATAAGAAAAATGAAAATAACTCTGAAGGGGGAAAAAAATCCTATGAAAAAAGGTGATGGGACAACAACATGAAGTTACCACAAGTGAAGGAGCCACACGCTATTACATGCATTTTTCAGAAATCTAAATTTCTATATAATTCATAGTATTCCAAGATCTCATTGTAGCTTTAGATAGAGTGAAGATAGAATATGTGGTGAATGGCTGTATTAGGCAAGATGTAGGCGTCATTGTCACCTTACTGAGCATCATGAAATATTAACACAACATTAAATCTCTGACTTTATCATGAACTCCGTGTACCCACATTTCCACTGACTCCGAGGGTTCTCTGTTTCCTAAGTCAAACAAACCCCAAACCTAACTCATTGTTTTATTCTCCTTTTCCCTTCATCTGAACTGTTTCTTGCCCCATCTCCTTAGACATCGATGTCTTCGTCCAACTGCTCAACCTATGAATTCAGAAACAGCCTTCTTCTGTCATATTCCCCAGTGCTTCTTGGTTTCCAAGTCCTACATCTAAATCATTGCTAGGATCCATCTAGAAAATTCCAGTATCTTCATCCCCACTGCCTTCAGAACTGCCCCAAACTCTTTTGAGTGTACCCCAAAGCTTCAAAAGACAATCTCTGCATCTGCTTCAGCCTCAAGGTCAGGGGACACCTCTCTTCAAGCCCCTCTTTCCCACGCTTTAGGTACAAAGGACTCGGTTCCCCACACTCATCATATCCGTCTCTGGATTGTCCCTGTGTGTAGGTGCCCCGATCTATGTCTTTTCTCTCACTGAGCTAAAGTGTTTGTTTATTTTAAGTATTTGTTTATGTGTTTGACTGCGTTGGATTTTAGTTGTGGCATGCGGGATCTTCCCGGCAGCGAATGGACTCTCTGGTTGAGGCACACAGGCTCCAGAGTGCGTGGGCTCAGGAACTGCAGTTATGCGGGCTTAGTTGATCCGTGGCTTGTGGGATCTAAGTTCCCTGACCAGGGATCGAAATCCATGTCTCCCACATTGCAAGGTGGATTCTTAACCACCTTGGTTAAGGTGGCAAGGTGGATCCCCGGGGAAGTCTCTATTTTTAATTGTACATACTGCAGGTGTACAATGATGACTCCATATACATATGCATCCCTCCAGATCATCATCTTCCTCTTTACTTGCTCTCTGTCCTTCTTGCTGCCTCCTCACCCCACCCCCACCCCCGGCATACTGTAGTCACCTCCTCCCCACCCCTTCTCCAACCTGAGAACTCCTGCACATCCTCTAAGGTACGACTCCAGTGTGGACTGTCTCACTAGCTTACTTTGACCCCTAAGTTGGAATTTACTGCTCCTTTGCCTTTGCTCTCATAGCAGCATGAATAATACCTCCTGATTTTAGAGTTAACCATATCACACTGCATAACTATTTGCCACTCATCCATCTTCCCTAATAGACGATGAGCTCCAAGGGCAAGGACTGAGTCTTACTGATCTTTGTATCCCCAGGCTGGCTAGGGAATATGTTCTCAATAAATATTTGTTTATTGAATTGAGGCCAACTAGCTTGGATTGCGTTAAACCTCAAATAGAAAGGAGAGCAATTCTCCAATATTTAAAGCGCATGAAAATTTAACTATTTGTTCCTTCTTAAGGTAAAAATATAGTATATTATCATTACTGTCCATTTTTTCCAGGCACCTTCCTACACACAAAGGGATATATATGTATTCTCAAAACACAGGAGAATCAGATATAATTTAAACATGATTAAATTTAAACAGAGACCTTTAAAGTTTACAGAGAAGAAGACAACAGTAAATTCCATGCATACTGAGAAAACCTGAGCTCATTCTTCCTACCTGTTCTAGCTACAAATAAAGAAGGGGAAAGACTCCCTATCTGGAATTCTCAGGAGCTCTCTTGGCTCCCCTTCAGCTTGAATCTTTTCTGGAAACATGCTCTGTACCAGTGGCTGGGTGCCAACGGCGCACACCAGCGCAGACATGACCTGCTTGCTCTTGGCTGGCACCTGTCACGTTCACCAGCTCTCCAGGGGGGGACCGATGGAGTTGTTGCTGCTAGATTTCACCTAAGAAATCACTTTCATGGTGGATTATTTCATTTTTTATGAGGGGATCTGAAAACAGTCCTCACACTATGGATGAGGGAGACAACACCCTAAAAAGCTGACCCATTTTGCACAGGAGCTGGAAAACTCCAGATCGCATCCCCACCACACATTTTATTAGGCGCAGAATGCTGGGGCTGTACAGTTTACATTTCTTTTTTTCCACAAAGTGTTTTCTATTTGTAAAGACAGGAAAGGCAGAAGCCTAGTTAGCTGGTTAGAATGGAGAATTGTGAGTATCTCTATATGTCTCGGAGAAGGCAGTGGCACCCCACTCCAGTACTCTTGCCTGGAAAATCCCATGGATGGAGGAGCCTGGTGGGCTGCAGTCCTTGGGGTCGTGAAGAGTCGGACCCGACTGAGCAACTTCACTTTCACTTTTCACTTTCATGCACTGGAGAAGGAAATGGCAACCCACTCCAGTGTTCTTGCCTGGAGAATCCCAGGGATGGGAGCCTGGTGGGCTGCTGTCTGTGGGGTCGCACATAGTCGGACACGACTGAAGCGACTTAGCAGCTATATGCCTCAAAACCCAAGGGCTTTCAAGAAAACAGTCCCCATAAAAGCTCTGAGGTGAAGAATAAGAACTATAATACTCCATGAGCTTTGGTCCCAAATCACTTCTAGAAGAAAAATCTCTCTTTGGAGTAAACATGGGACTTGCAGTTCACATTGGACTTGCAGCTTTGTGGTTTGGGGGAGATGTCTAGGTCATCTCTGTTGGGTGGGACAGTCGGGGGTCATGAAAAATAAAATGCACACAAAAAAACAGAACAGTCTATAAAATACACAATTAACCATCTAATGAGCTATTAGTGCACTGTCATATCCAAGCCAGCCTAGATTTATCTACATCTTCACACATGAAATATCAATGGGCATAAATTTTTTAATAAAAATCTGAAGCTCAAAAGTCAGCTGAAACTAAAGGGAATACAATTAAATTTGTCCTGAATGGAAATGAACAAAAAAGTTGTAGTAAGACATTTGATAAATTTCAGAAGGTAGAAAAATATGCCTAACTGCTAATGACTACAGGAGTGAAAATAATTGTTTCTGACATTGAGGTAGTTGAATGTACAGAGTACTTGGTATCTTGTAAATCTAGATAATAAAATGGGAATAAACTATGCATTTTTTATGGTTCCTATCTAAGCTCTTGGGAGAGATTTTATTTATTTTAAAGCATTTATTCAGCTGGATTTCCCCCCTCTACTTCAGGGATCGGTCATGCTTAAGCAGGATTGAGGAGATGGTTCCCCCTCCCCCAAATTCCCTTCTTCTCTCAAATTTATGGATGCTAACTTTAGAGTACAGATTCGCATCAAGAGGTTCTCTACAGTGCCCAATTACAGCCACTGGGCCTTTCTGGAAGCAAGAGTGGTGTTGGACAGGGGGGACAGTCAGAAAAACTAGTAAGGATTCCTCTAGCTGGTGACATTCACACAGATTCAGTTAGCGCATCTTAGAAAGGTCACCACCTCTCTAGTTACAACTGTTATCTCTGTACAAATGTGATCAAACCTCTCACTTGGCTGCAGTCCACATGATACACTCTCTTTCCCCTCAGACACATCCCATCATCTTTCCCAACTCAACACACCCTAACAGGACTCTAATTCTCCCCGCCCCCTGCCCACCAAATGCAATCCTGTTCCCAGCTCCTCCACCATCTCAGCTCCCAGATCAGGAATAAGAGGGAATCCTTTACCTCTTTCATCTCACGTAGAACATGGAGAGTCACTTCTATTTGGTGTGGGATGGGTGTAGTAGGGAGGAGACCAGGGGTAGGTTTTAGCTGGGAAGTTTATGGGTTTCCCTGCTGGCTCAGATGGTAAAGAATCTGCCTGCAATGCAGGAGACCCAGGTTTGATCCCTGGGTCAGGAAGAACCCCCCCTGGAGAAGGAAATGGCTATCCACTCCAGTATTTCTTGCCTGGGAAATCCCATGGACAGAGGAGCCTGGT
Organism: Dama dama; assembly: GCF_033118175.1. Lineage (NCBI taxonomy): Eukaryota > Metazoa > Chordata > Mammalia > Artiodactyla > Cervidae > Dama > Dama dama. Next base: position 15,288,727 of record NC_083687.1, on the reverse strand, counting down.
TGGCTACAGTCCATGGGATCGCAGAGTCGGACACGACTGAGCAACTAACACCTTTTTGACCGTCACTGCTTACTGCCTCCTGGTGGTTGGTGGGGGAACAGCGAGGCCTTGGAGCACAGCCCTCCAAGAAGGTGGGCTCAATTGCCAGGAAGGGGGAGGCCAGGACTACAGTCACCACATATTTCAGAGACCAGAGAGAAGAAACATCAGATCTAGAACAAAGCTCACTCAGAGGTTGAGAAAATGACCAAACGTGTAGCTCCGAACTGCTCCGAACTGAGCAGGAGACAGAAACGGGCCAAGGTCCCTGGAAAGAGGGGGGCCCTAGGGAAGACCCTAGGACAGACTAAAGGTGGAAGTCAAGAAAGAAGAGAGATAAGAGGAGGATCACAAGTCTTACACACCACCTAGTTGTTTCCAGCAGAAATAGTCCTCCAAGCGAGGCAGAGTTACAGCACTCTGCTCGTGACCTCACTCAGTGTGATGAGAGGTTGCAAGATCCTGATGGTCAATTTTGGGAAAAGACAGCTTTTTGGATCTGGAGCACACTTGCCAGCAATGGCAGATGAGCCTCCAGAGAAGGCTGAGAAAAGAGACTTGCCACATGGCGAAGAAAGCTCGCCGTGTCCTCTCTGTCCAGCAGGTAGCAGCAACAAGTAGATGGCAACCACGGAAGACTCTCAGTCGCTGCTCTGTATTCACCAGATCGGTCTCCTTGTGGGGCTGGTTCTCAGCTTCACTCTACCCTCTCCATCTCTCATCATCCCTGATCTCTGCTGGTTCATTCACAGGGTCTTCAAGATGGCCTCTTAGTCCAAACAGCCCTTAAATATAGGGGAAATGTGCTTGGTTTCACTTAAAAGAAGAGGAAATAAAGCTATGCTGAGAAGCCACTTGTCACTCATCATATTGGTGAAAAATAAGCTTCACCAACACCCTGCTGACTGAATCATACTGTTGACTGTGTGTGTCATATTGCTGGTGAGAGTGTAAAACGGCACAGCCCTCTGTAAGGGAAACTGGAAATATTCATTAATCCTTGATCTAGCAATCCCACCCACAGCAATTTACCTTGAAAAATACATCTCTAACAACATAAGAAAACCACAAGCATGAGATTATTAATTGAGGAACTACAGGAGGCAGCAAAATATTGGAAACAACCAACATGCCCATCCATAGGAAAATGGATGAATGAACTATAATGCATATGATCCAGGCATATCTGTTTCTCTGCACTTTGGGGTTTTGCACTTCAAGGAGACTGTAATTTTTACAGATTGAAGGTTTGTGAAAACCCTGTGTCAGTCAAGTCTATTGGCACCATTTTTTCCAACAGCATTTGCTCATTTCATATCTCTGAGTCACATTTTGGTAATTCTCACAATATTTCTAACTTTTATTATTATTTTATTGTATTTGTTACAGTGATCTGTGATCAGTGACCTTTGATGTTACTACTATGACCCACTAAAGACTCAGATAAAAGTCAGCATTTTAAAGCAATAAACCATTTTAAATTAAGATGGGTACGTTTATTTTTTAGACATAATTCTACTGCACACTTAATTGGCTACAGTTAAGTTAGTGTGAACATAACATTTATATGCACTGGGAAACTAAAAATATCATGTGGCTTGTTTTATTGTGGTAGTCTAAAATGATATCTCTGAGATGTGCCTTTAATGAGGAAGATACCTATGAACATGTAGATGATTACAGGATCATCATTGTTAAGTGAAAGAAGTGAGACACACACAAATATATATGGCAATATATATACAAACATATATGTGTGTATATATATATATAGTTACATATATAATTATATACATAATGACAATTTTGTATAAGAGAGAAAGGATAATAAGAATATATATGATACTTATGTATGAGCAAAAAGAAATACAGAGAAGATAAACTAGAAGCTAATGCATTTGGTTGCCTGTGACAGAAGGGAGAATGGGTTGGGAGGGCTGAGACTTTTCTGAGAATCACATTATACAGCTGTGACTTTTGAGCCATAGTCATGTTTCACATATTTAAAAGAATCAACAAAAAAATTTTAAAAAGTCTAAAACGTAATACAAATAGAAACAGGTGACTGTACTTATACATCAACTGATGGCACAAACTCACAGTAAAAACAATCTGAATAACTTCTGAACATAGAGTTCTGTACACTCTCAATGGGATATATTCTAGGGGACAAAAAGAACTACAAAAAAATCTTGACCTCCAGTTGGTACATCTGTTGTTGGTCATATGGTATTGGTGGTGAAATAAAATGGGATCCTATAGTCCTTTCCTCCCATGTTCTCAGCCTGCCTTTTGTCTGTGGAAAAACTTTAACCAAAGAATAAGTTTAATCAGAGAAGAGATAAAATGCAGAAACAAAGGAAAATAGTCCAACAAGACTAAATAATAACAGTTCAGTCATTAAGCATGGTCAAGGGCTTTTAGTACCTCCTCAAGGGCTATAGATAATGTTCTAGGTCATATCCTATGAGCTGTCTTACAGATACCAAAACCCCCACCAGGTGGAAGAACTTCACTACATGATGACTAGGCTTATCGCTATGACAAAAACTGCCACAATTCTGGGAATTAACCTCAAGGAAACGGGAACAAACTGACCCTGGAACTGAGGATTAACTGTACTTAAAACAATCAGGATGATGCTGGTCAGACCACCGATGACAAACTTTAAGATGACTGTCAGAGCTGACTGTGCTGTTTCTACATATGGCCCTCTGCCTCTGTCTATAAAAGCTTCTGCCCCCGACTGTCAGTGGAAGGGAGTCAGCCTTCGGACAGACGTCGGCCCTCCCCACCGGTTGCTGGCATCCAAAGTAAAGCAAAGTTTCCTTTCCACCAACTTGCCTCTTTATTGGCTTTTGAGCAGCTATCAGCTGGACCCCACTTTCCATAACAGTGTAATTTGGAGCAAATGAGTAAAGAAACTGAAGTGCTGAGAACCTGAGTTCTCCCCGTGGGAGGAAGGAGATCACTGTGTGAAACGAGCAAGGACAAGGAAGAGCCCTGAGGTGTGTTGGTACTGGCATTACCCACGAGCTCATGATGTTTTAAAAAACACATATCTCCTATCTGCCCACTCAGAGGATCTATAAGCGCGCGCGCGCGTGCGCACACACACACACACACACACACACACACACACACACACACAGATGTGTGGATTATATTATGTATGGATATAGCTGTAGATGAATAAACAAACTGATAAATACAGAACAAAAGGAAAGCTAACGGAACAAAATGTTAACAATTGGTGAACCTTGGTAAAGGGTATATGGGTGTTCACTGTACCAGCAACTTTTATGAGGGTTTATAATAGTTCAAGAAAGAAAATCAAGGGAAAAAAAAAAAACCCAACAGTTTGTCTTTATCATTGCCTCCCATCTGGATTAGTTTGGTTGCTCTTCTCTGGACTTTTCTAGCTCTGGTTTATCTCTCTTGAGAGCCGGTGACCAAAACTGCCTACAGCAATCCAGTCACAGGAACGCCATCCCTGTAAGCCAGGGTGAGACACTGTCAACCTTGTTTCACATGTTCCTTGGTAGGATCCTGTGGTACCTGACGGGATCAGACCAGACTGTCTAGGTACCAGACAATGTGGCTCCTGGGGCTTTTGCCAAGGATGGAATCAAAGTTTAGAGCCCTCATAAGTGAACCATTTCGATGGCTAATTTACAAGTACATTAAAACTTACTGGCCATTTTTCTGCCCATTCCCTCGAATTCATGAGATCTTTCTGCAGACTATCTCTATTAATTAGACTCTCCACGGCCTAAGAGAATTTACTATCCCTGACACATTCAACAAATGTGACACTATTCAACAAATAGTGCCTGAGTAGCTGGCACTATTTAGCCCTGGAGCTACAGTAGTGAAAACAAGCAGACATTTCAGACATAATGGAGCTTATATTAATAAAGATTTCAAAGGGAGGAAAGGAAACCAGGTTGTTAGACGACAAGCAAATAAAGAGCTGGTGAAAAAATCGACAGGAAAAAAGCAGGCAAGGAAGATGGAGTTTGGGGTGGGAGTTGGGGAGTGGTTTGCAATTTTTAAATAAGGCAGCCAGGGAAGGCATCTTTGAGAAGGTGACATTAAGACTGGAAGAGGCAAGAAAGTGAGCTCCAGAGATATGTGGGGGAAGGATGTTCCAGGAGGTGTATTCTATAGTAGGAAGGACCTGTGGTGGGAGCCATCTGGCCTGTCCAAGTAACAGGAAGCTAGCAGAAGCTGGAGCTAAGCAGCGCAATTGAGGGAGAGGGCAGAAGGAGACCGGCCAACTAGGTCGGGGTCAGATGGCATCACTGGGCTTTGCAGGTCACCTGTAGGTCATGCTCAGCTCTCGCCCTTGACTTGGAGTGAAGACAGGAGCCTCAGGAGGGTTCTGGGCAGAGGAGTGGTTTGACACACATTTCTAAAGTCTTAGTCTTAAAACTCCTTCCCACAACTTCCCCAGTGGTCCACTGGTTAAGACTCCATGCATCCACTGCAGGGGGCACAGGTTCGACCCCTGGTCAGGGAACTAAGATCCTGCATCCCACACATGGCCAAAAAATTAACTAATTAATTAAAGACAACTCCTTCCCTGTGTGCTCTCTTTCAGATGATATTAATTCACAGCTGGACTTCTGAGGATTCCCTTTTATTTCTTAACTTCCTTCCTGTCTCCTGTTAACTTACAACAGTCTGTTAAAATAACACCTAGAGCTGCCACCAAAGCACCATCACTGTTCTGTCATGGGGTCTGGAATGAGTGATGGCCATTTGTGGGTCTTTGAGGGTCACGCCCATGACTTTGAAGACGAAAAGAGGCATGGTAGAGTTTAGAGGATGTGGAGGGATGAGAATGAATGTGAGTGACAAAGAGGCCTGGAGGCCAAGCCTCGTGCTGGGGCAGGGAGCATGCTCGGGGTGGAGAGGAGATACAGCGGGAGCAGGGATGCTAGGCCAGGACACAGAACCAGGAGGTGGAAATGTCCACGCCCCATCGCAGAGCTGCTGCCCTGCCGCTGCAGGTGAGTGACCAGGAGCGAGGCACAACTTACTCCTCCCGGCCGTCACAGCTTAGAATCTGCAGAGGAGTCTTGGTTTCTTCCATTTCCTGAAGCGAGCCACGCTGCTGCACATAAACTCTTGGTCTTTGGTCACTGAGCCCCAGGCACGAACATCCAGGGAGGCTCTCAGCTGGGGTTTCCTGGAGTCCTCTCTGTGGGGCTGGGTGGTCTTGGGTTCAGGTAGGGGCCGAGATCTCATCCAAAGGACGGGCCTGAGAAGGGGCCTGGGACTGGATGCACGTCTCATCTCTCCCCTCACCACCTCTTACCACAGTGACCAGGGCAGGGACATCACGCGGAGCCCTTCTGCCTCGGAGCCCTTCTTCCTGGGCTCTGCATCTGTGTCCTCTGCACCTGTGCTCGCGGCATCTGGCCCTCCAAGGCAGCTCCTTACACAAGGATGCAGGTGAGCGAGTAGGGGGAGAGGGGCCATCTCCGAGAGGATCAGCAGAAGTACGTGTCCTCCTCCTCTTCTCTCTGCCCTCCTGCACCTTTTACATTCTGTTTATGACCATTATTTTTAACAGATTTTTTGAGATAAAAGGCAAAGAACTAGGAGGCTACCATCCTACCAGATCAGTGGCATCAAGACTAAGAACACAAACTGGTTTTATGACACAACAGAGAAGAAATAATCAATGCATAAATTAGAGCTTTAACATTGTCATAAACTCCGGAGCAGCAGGATTTAGCGACGGGCAAGCAGGCCAAGATAGGACAAAATTGTAACTGGGAGACAGGAAGTGACACTACTGTTTTTCACAGTAAAATAAAAAGAAGGGGAAGGAGAGAGATTAAGAGAGCAAATGAAGTGCACAGACTTTGCCAGGCTGGGTTATATCCTTTCAAATTAAAAAACGCCGGGAACTTACGTGATATCGGCGTTCGGGTGAAGCCCGAAGACTTCAGGGTTATCTAGGGATGGCAATGACTGGATGTATTCGAAATACTGATCCAAGGTTTTGCACACAGGGATTTTATACCCTGTATAAAAACAGAACGACGGTTCAAACATCTTCTCACTGAACCAGACCTATATCGGACAGAAAACAGGAGAAATAAATTGATGAATATCTAAATGAAAACCCCAAACTGCCACTGTCAAGGAGAGAGGGTCACCTTATTTCCATTTTAAGCATTTTGTATATTGGGTTTGAAAGGCCCTTAACAAAACCACTGATAGCATAGTTAGACATATGCGTGCATGCTCAGGTGCTTCAGTCATGTCCGACTCTTTGCGACCCCCAACGCACTGTAGCCCACCATGGGATTATCCCAGCAAGAATACTGGGGTGGGTTGCCATTTCCTCCTCCAAGGAGTCTCCCCGACCCAGGGATCAAACCCACACCTCCTGTAGTTCTTCCACTGCAATGCAGCTGGATTCTTTACCACCGAGCCACCTGGGAAGCATAGTTAGATATAGATTAAGGAAAGAGAAAGGCCACAATATAAGAACAATGAAAGCCAGTCTCTGTTTAACACCAAAGAAGATCATTTCTAAGGGTGAAGAGGAGAGAGCCAGCCTTGCAAGCCCACCCTCTACTAGAGTAATCTGACAAACCTTGAGTTCACTTTAAAGAGGCAAGGGAATGGACTGCAAAAGCAATAACCACATACACAGACACGCACACACACACACACAGACACGAGAGCACATCTGGGCATTTTCACTTCCTCCCTTCTCCCCAGAAACAGGGCTCGTGCCTGGGGGCTTACGCTTGTGCTCAGTGTGGCCCACAGTGGTACCGAACACTCCATATAGCCAGGAAAACTTCTTACAAATATCTCCCCTCCCACCCTGAGCTGGAGAGCACCCTCTGTTAATTAAGTTATGTCCCTGGACACAAGAAACAAATATATCCAACCATCTTATTGTTTGCCTTAAGACATCCCTTTCTCATTCTGTGTGAACTGATTATCTATAAGGTAACAGCGAGAGAACAAATAAATACTTGGTGAGGATAGACTTATTCTGAAGTGGAGAAAAAAAAGTGTTGAATGCCTATGAGCCTGCTTTGAGGCAATGACTTCTGTGTCTAAAGGAGTGATTTTCACAGAAGGGAGGGAAATAATGAGATGATGGGAAGAGGAGGGATACAGGCAGGATGTCCGAATCACTCAGAGGACTCCATGTGGAAAGAAATGGGGATTGTGTTTTCCTTCGATTGGTCACACTTTCTCTATTATCTTCCCTCCATATCCTGCCTCTTCCAAGTCTTTTTAGGTCCAGTGATTGCTCTGAAACACCCTGTTCCCTGGTTCTCCCTTTTTTATTCATCATAGTTCTATTCTATTCAACTCCTGTCCACAAGGCGTTGAGCTTAGAACAGGAACAGATTGCAAAGACAAGACACACAGTCCTTTCCTTCAAGGAGCTTGTGACCCAGTAGAGAGAGAAGCCAGTTATATAATCACCACAATACAAAGTGCACTAAGGTAAGAGACACAGGAAATAAAAATAGCCAAAGTACTAAGGAGGCGAGCCAGGAAGAAAGAAGAGCCTGATGGATGTCAGGCAAAGCTTTATCTAGGAGGTGATTTTGGAGATATACCTCGAAGGACAGGATTTTAGCAAATGAACTTGTGACTGGGGAGACCACACACGCAAAGGTATAGAATAACTGATGCAAAGATGTAAGGCAGGGTGGGTACATGATGAAACCAGTGTATTTACCCTAAGATAAATATAACGTAGAGGGAAGAGATCAGACAGAAAAAGTGAAGTGAGGTCATATTATGGATGACTGTGGATGTCAAGGAGAGGACCAGAGCATAACTGAAAAAATGGGGAGCAGCTGAAAGTCATTAAAGAAAACAGTGCTATGATTATGGTCACTGTTTAGAAAGATGAGGTTTTTAGTGATGCAGATGACAAGGGTGGCAAAGGCCATGGGGTCCTCAGCACACAGACAGCAAATGACCACACCGAGTTCTGAGCTGCCAGGTGACAGGCATAAAAAACCAAAATGAACTTTCTTCTTGTTTTCCCACTTCTTTAATAAAGTTCAACAGCATAAAAGAGTAAGTCCACGAATAGCTAGATCTAAAAACACAAAAACAGTTGAGTTTCACCAAATCTGGAGGACATTTTTTGGTATAATCAAAATCCAGAATATGAAATCTACACGGAATTACTTCAGGAGACTCGGGAAGGTAGCCTATAAAAATAAGAAGTCATTCTTCAGGGACAAAGAGCAAAGTTCTACAATTACTGGTTTTAAGGGAGACAGGCCATAAGATGCTGAGAACAGAGAAAACAGACAAGGATTCAAAGATAAGCTCCAAATTGCAAGTCACAGTGACAGAGGATCCGATTTGAAGGCTCTGGTTTTCAATTGAAGCAATTTTCACTCAGGGAACACGGGCCAGGTAAAGTGGCAGCAGATGACAAGCCTTTGCCTCCCTAGTCACCCACACTTTGTTTGAAGACATTAAGCTGAATGTTGATATTTTTCTATATTGAGCTGTCTTATATAAATTTTTAGGAGTCTCCCAGGTGGTGCTAGTGGTAAAGAACCAGCCTGCCAATGCAGGAGACTTAAGAGAAGCAAGTTTGATCCCTGGGTTAGGAAGATCCCCTGGAGGAGGGCATGGCAACCCACTCCAGTATTCTTGCTGAGAATCCCATGGACAGAGGAGCCTGGCGGGCTACCGTCCAAGGGGCTGCAAAGAGTTGGACACGATTGAAACGACTTAGCATGCATACACCCATGTATTTTTTAAAGTAAATTTTTTTATATCAGGCAAATACTAAATAATCAGTATTAAAGGTCAGTAAAGGTCAATTCCCTTTCCTTATCTTCCTTGACCTCCCTCAGTTGACATTTCTTCTTTCTTGCTACATTAAAATATATTTAAGTACTCAGGAATTTGTCCTCAGTTTCTTTTCTTCTTTCATCCTCTTCTCTACACTTTCTTCTTAGATGATGATCTCATCTGATCTCCTGACTTTAAATGCCATTTACATATGACAAATTCCAAATCCTTTTCTCCAGCCCTGAGCTCTCTCCTGAGCTCCACCCTGTAAATCCAACTGCCTGTTTATCTTCATCCATTCTCTTATTCAACAAATATTTATTGAGTGCCTACTACGTGAGAGATCCATTCCAGGTACAGTGATGCAAACAGGTAAAGTCCCTGCCCTTATGGAACTTCCAGTCTTAGACATCTCCACTTGGATGTCCAGTAGGCATCTCATAGGTTACATGATGAAAACAGATGACATATGCATATAAAAGCAAAAATTAGAAAATTTCCACCCCTAGTAAAATTTCTTTCCCCAGAAATTCTTTCTCTTCTCTGTAAATAATCCCATTCTTCATCCAGTTACTTAGGTCAAAACTAGGAGTGATCCTTGACCCCACTCCTTCCTTCCCCATCAGCATTCTACTGGTAGTATCTGTACAATATGTCCAGAATCTACCCACTTTTTGCAGTCTCCAGTGCCAAACTCCAATTTAGGTACTTGTGCAATTATTCTAACACAAATATGCATCTTTTTTCCCCCTCTTTTGAATTTCAGATACAGAGGCGAGTTCATCATATTCCTGTATTTTATTATTCTCAGGTCTCTAGACCCTTTTCATTTTAGTTTTTCCCATTTAGCCCTTATATTCACTCCTAGTCTCCTCTTTGGGGGTTTCTATTTAAATATACTTGATATATGTCCTTGAAAGTATGTATTTACCCTTGAGAAATTATACAGGTACCACTCAATAGGTCTCATTTTATTTTTGAAAGCTCTGCACTCAATGCTATGTTCCTAAGATTTATGAATGATGTCATATGGACCATTTCTTCCAAGTGCTGCTTTGTATTCCATGACAGGCATACAATATCTCACTCCTCTGTTCCTCCTCTAACTCCTCACTTAACTCCTCTAACTCCTCAACCTGACAGATTCCCAGGTTGCTTTCAACTTTCCACTCTCCCAAACAATACTACGGATAGTGTCTTTGTACAAGTCCGCAAACCTGTCTGAGAATTACTCTGAGACATACACTCAAGAGTGGGATTCTGGTTCAGAGAGTAGTCACATCACACACCTTTGATATGACTCAGCGCCACCAGCGCACCTTTGAAGGGCCAGCAATGGTAATACATGTGCTCACCCACTACTGCTTATCTGTTCTCTCAGGCTTCTTATCTATTCTCTTAGGCTTGTTCATCTCCACAGTGGATGCTGTGATGTGCCACCAAATCCTTCTCCAGGACCCAGGCACTGACTCCCCCAGCTGTCTGGAGTGCTGGCTACTGAGGGCTCACAACATTGTCCCTCCCAGGAATTACCCTGGAAGGGAGCTGCCTCAACTGAAATCATGTCCTTGGGGGAAGAGAGGACCACAGGCAGAATCCATCTAAGAGTCCACTTCTGGAGAACTCAACCGACAATGGTGGCCTGCAACTCCGTGCACAGTCTTGCCATGACATTTTTATACATATCCATATGTGGGATTTTTTTCCTAGAAACGTTCTAGGATGTATCTACCCATTAATACTTAATTTCGGTTAAGTTTTGCTCAATTACTTCCCTGGAGATCTGCTTCTGCATATCCTTACCAACACTTATCATCATCCACCTTTCTCCAAATACAGTTTTAAGAAAAACCTTAGTAAAGGTTGAAAAACAGAAATTCAGATTTCTGGTCAACCTCCAGTTTACCAAAATAACCCCAGAGCTTATGCTTTGTTGTTGAGGTCTCAATTTTGTTAAACTGGGAAACACATCTAAGAATTACCAGCTTAGATCCTAATACAAAGAACCCAAATAACTATAAAATACTCTGATATTTTTTTCCACTTAGGTAATGTACATTGCGTCTTTAACATGTAAAAGTTTTAAGAATAATTTGAGCCTGATAGATTCTTGCCTGGAGAATCCCAGGGACGGAGGAGCCTGGTGGGCTGCCATCTATGGGGTCACACAGAGTCAGACATGACTGAAATGACTTAGCAGCAGAAGCAGCAGATGTATTTATACCATTCATCCTTGGTGTGAAAGCCAGAATTGCTAAGAGATAATATTTTCTAGAAAATGTTTACTCATATGACCTATCCAGATTTTACTGGGCACAAAGGAAAAAAAAAAACCACTTCTTCAATTTTCAATTGTCTGTCATAATGGAAAGAGATGAGAAAACTCAAATTTTGGCTCACTCTCCAGTCACTTATCTTGGGGCTTGAAATTGCCCTGAAGACTTGCCATCGGAGGAAAAGGCAGAGGTATTATGCCCAGTACTTTTATAGGAGGGGAGGTGGACATGAGCAGCTAATCTATACAGAAGAAGATTATAGATCATTGAGAGTTGACCTTTGCTCTGTTCTGGACCACAAGTAGATTGCTAGTTGGTATGGTTTTGGTTTGGTTGGCCAATTCTTTTCAGTGGCTCTGCTCTATATTTTTTCCCTTTCAGTTTGGCTTACCTATTATGAACCAAAAACATTCTTATTTAATAGGAATATTCAATGAGAGTGTGTATCTATGCTATTTTTTTCTAAGTTGACTTACTCTAGCAAAGCAGTTAAGCAGACGTTTATCAAAGTCGTCAGTGACTCTGCCTCCATACTGCACCTCTCCAATCATGTACCGAACGGTATTCCACGACACACCCTTTATTAAAAAATAGAAAAGAGAAAAAAAAATAGAAAAGAGTTATTCATTGTCAACCCAAACAAACAATTCTAAACATTTCGATTCTTTCTCTAAAAGAAGGCTCTGAAAAAGGAAGCACTAGCTAGACTGCATTTAAAATTACTCATTATCTTATATTAATAACTCTTTTGCTCTTACACGACTAGAATTGCTATGGTTTGTTCACCAAAGAAAAACTTACAATACTAAACATCAGTGAATATATTGCTCATTGATTATTTAAAGTAGGGGAAAAAGAAGACTATTTTTCAGTCTGTGGATGTAATTACCTATAATGTTCATTATAGTAATGCCAAGCTGTTAGAGCAGAAAAAAGTCACGTTTAATGAGGAAAGGAGAAAAATCAAGTAATCAACGCTTGAATATGCTTTCTTAGTAATATATTTTCTGAATCTGTATGAGAACATCTAGAAAATTATTCACAAGGTTTTTCTACAATGCAATATTTTTCTGACTCGTTGTGTGAGCTATGACTACATCAAAGCATTTATTAATTTCATAGCAATCTTATACTAGCAACACATTTCAGATATTAATAGTTCTTTATTTTAAAAAAGTTTCAGTACATTGGGGGTAGGAGAAGTAAGGATGCTTGATTTTTATTTACTTTCTCTTGGTTAAAATTTTATTTTTCAGCTACATTGCCTTTCAAAGCAACTATTTCAAGATAACTGTCATTTGTACATACAAAAATGATAAACAATCACAGATACGAACCCATATAATTTTTTTTCATCAAAATGTCATTCTCAAATTTAATATCCCTTTGTAATTTCTAGGAAAAATGATGGTTTGATTCTAGATTTCTCCCCAAGCCAGATAACAGTTCATCATGGCTCACCCTCATCATACTGGTGGTGGAGAATCTATGATTATCTTTGTGAGAAGGTATCTACTCTGGGAAGGAAGAGAGAGAGAGACGGCAGGCAACTCCTATTTACTGAGCCCTGACTACACACCATACGTTGTGCTTTCACAAATACTAACTTGTTTATTCCTCTTGGAAACCATGACCATTTTATAAATGAAGAAACAGGTTCTGAGAGGCTCATAAACTTGCTCAAAATCACAGAATAAAAAACAGATTTCAAACTCTTGGGACACACACGTGAAAGAACAACCGAGTTTGTGTTCTGAGCTCAGTGACCCTGAGGAAGTCCATTGTTCTCTTTAGCCTAGTGTTAGCCACTCAGTCCTGTCTGACCCTTTGAAACCCCATGGACTATGCAGCCCGCCAGGCTCCTCCGTCCATGGGATTCTCCAGGCAAGAATACTGGAGTGGGTGGTCACTCCCTTCTCCAGGGATTGAACCCAGGTCTCCTGCATTGCAGTCAGATTCTTTACCATCTGAGCCACCAGGGAAGCCCTTAGCTTAGTACCTCATCAGTAAAACAGGGATGATAGTAATGCCTTCTGAATCTGCCTCACCCAGTTGTGAAAATAAGAATGAGAGCCTGCACACGTGAGCACCTTGAAATCTGTGAAGTGCTACACGACCAGTGATCATTGTTACAAATCACTGCCATTTATTTGCACAGAATCTGTTAAGATGCGACTTAAGGTGCAAACGGAATTTCACATGGGCTGGGAGATAACATTCTTACTTCAGAGGATTCTGAGGTAGCATGAGTGAGATGAAGGAAGGAAAGTCTGATTCAAGGCACACTTTCTCCAGAAGTACACTGAGGATGTGACGTGAAGAAGGCTGTGCTGTTTCTGAAAACAACGAGTTCATCCATCACAGCTTTGACTGTGATGTGCATGTGCTTGGGAGTGACAAGAGGTGGGGTGAGGCTGGGGAACACAAGTGTGAAATGGAGAGCCCCAGTGCAGTCCGATGGGCAGCAGAGGTGTGACTGGAAATGGCTGGTTCGGTAAACAGGTGATTGGAATGACTAATCCCTTTTGGAAGAACTGGGGGGAACCTTAGCAGGGTCACTGCATATCCCAGACTGCAAATGTCTGTAGAACTTTGATTTAAAGACAGCAGTGAAAACAAACAAACAAAAAAGAAATAATTTCACTCACTTTCTTAATGTCGCATTCATCAAGGTGATTCTGAATAAACTGAACGCTGGCTGAAAAGTCGGCAGAATTGAATTCATAGGGAATATTCCATCCTAAGGGACCAAATTTGCGTCGCTCCTTAAAAACACCAAAGAAAAGTAAGTACTGACTGAGATTTTTAACTTATATTGCAGCTGATTCCTTTTTATTATTAAAACAAACTACAGTAAAAGGAAGGCATGATACTGAAGTAAGTTGACATTATGAAAGAATATAGCCCAAACCAGTATATGGTTTGGGACACAGCAAACATTAGAAATACTTTTCCTTGGCTCTAGATGGTTGACAAAAGCAAATCTCCGACTATTTGCCAAATGGAGTCCAGGGTTTGAAAAGTCTAGGTCTCCACTGTCAGCTCAAAAAAGTGCAGTAGGTGCTCAATAAATAGTTGTTGAATGAATTCACTTATTCTAAATTGGACTCTTGAAAGTTTCAAATGTTAAATGTAAGGGTTTGAATTTTTGCTTTTCAAGTTGCTTTTCAACCTAAGCTCACAAGGGTGTTCAGACTCCCTGCTAGTATCACTTTGTAATCCTGCAGTTTCAGATTTTGAAAACTAAACATTTTCTATTGTAAAACATGACATAACTGCCTTCAAACATATTGCCCTTGTTTGTTCTCTCCTGTGAAACAGGGTTAATCATTTCAAATCATCAAATTACTCATAAATAATCAAACAGGGCTCAAGCCAAATGACTCAATTTTTTTAATATTCTGAGACCATTTTAAAGGTATTGTGAGTGTTAGAACTGATATTTCCAGACCCTGATCACCTAGCAAACCACATATATTAACTCACATGTTACCATACCATCAGCTTTCCCTGCCTCAGCACACAATAAGTCTAAGAAAAGTTCAATTATATATTCAGGTTAGCTCCTGACCTTTGATCCAAGTGTCACTCACGTGGAGAGTAGAATCCTGATACATCTGTGGGAAGATATAATTCTACTTCTCTACCTCTAAATGTATACTAGCTTTTCTTTCTCTTTTTTGCCTTCCCTAACCCAACACATATACACAGACACACACACACACACACAGTTTTCACAAGCCATTCCAATACTTCTTTCTGCAGCTGTTCCATGCTTTAGACCATGAATAACACTACCATTTAAAGGAATCTAAATGAATTTTAATTTGGGCAAATTCACGGACAAGTCAGAGAAGAAACTGAGAAAAGGAGAAGCTTTAATTACTGATTTTTGGTAAAGAAACCACCTGCCAAGGCAGGAGACACAAGAAATGCAGGTTTGATCCCTGGGCCAGCAAGATCCCCTAGAGAATGAAATGGCAAACTGCTCCAGTATTCTTGCCTGGAAAATTCCATGGACAGAGGAGCCTGCTGGGCTACAGTCGATGGAAGTCACAAAGAGCTGGACATGACTGAACACACACAGCACAGGATATGCTTTTAAGCATATCCTAAATCAAAATTAATTTGGGTCCAGATGTCCTGGCCCTGGGAAATCAGAGGGCAAACAACCCTTAGAAATGTAAACCACTACCATTATTTCTAGAACTGTTCTTCTTTAGATTGTGTTGTCAGGTATCAGGCATTTGTATGGAGGGACTTCCATTTCCACTCTAGCTAATTAGATCAAAGGTGGACAACCAGCCCAAGACCAACAACATCCCCTCTCCCAGGAATTTGAACTTAAGAGTTCAGAATTGGTATTCAGAGTTTGTCCTAATCAGAGCTCACTGAGGTGAGCCTCGTCCAGGTTGTTCCAGGAGCAGGGGTGGCTTGGAGGTTCTATAGGACATTAACACAAAAATGCATTCGGCTAACCCTTGAGTCTCTAGAATTCCTTCCATCTTGAAGACTTCAAAGTGAAAAATGCAAAAATACACTTATAATTAAAATGCACATGTTTTCCCATTAAAAGAGAGAATCATCTCTAAAATAGTTTTACCCATTTTGACTTAGTTTTTAAAATTTACTGGTCAATTAGACAGGAGACTGAATGAAGAATAATTCTTCCTTTCCAATTACTAAAGCTGCTTAAATTGGCTCTACAGAAACATTCCCATTTACGTGCACTGAGTGAATGCAATTCAGTTGTTCCTTAAAATGCAGTCTTTGAAAACCATCCTAATGCTGAGATTTGCTTCATTTTACATGACTAGCAATTTTTATTCGTGAACATTCACTTCTTAGGCTGGTTCACTAAAATCACAGATGGTTTAATTCCTCTTGGAAAAAAGGACAAAATCTAGGTATATTTTCTTTCACAAATGAGGTCATTTCACTTTATTGCTATGTTTTTTGTACTTATTGATTCCTATAAGTGACAGTTAAGAAAAAACAACACCTAAGTAGCACCTTGGATTTATATCAGGATAGACGCAAACCATTGGGACCTAAGAACTCATTTGGAAGCTCAAAAGCAGAGGGCTTTGCTAGAATTTGGAATATTTGGAATACTGAACCTCTCCAATCCAATTAGTGTTTTTTAAATTATGAGTCCTGGGTGATATCATAGAAAAATATTAGAGTCAGTGCATTTGCAAGAAGTTTTAATCTAGCTAAGAAAATAAGACTTAGAAACAAGGGAAGGACAACACGGTAGTAAGTATAATTAACTGTCAAAATTTCACAGACGTTAAGCTTGAAGAAGACATTCAATCAAGGGCTCCTGGGAAGAACGAAACTGCAGCTGGTCTTTGAACAGAAGGGAGAAAAGACTCCTGAGCTTGGTCAAGGTCAGGAGCAAAGACAGGAGTACAGAGCTCATGATCTCCAGAAGAAGGCTGTAGAACTGTGCCACGGCAGCAGGGGACAGCCTCTGCTGAGGATATCTGGAACCACAGCCCCACGTGATGATTCAGGGGTGGATGGAACACAAGACAGATTTGAACATCAGGAGAAAGAGCTAAAACCTGACTCAGCAGAAAGGAGTTGTTAATCCATTATTAAGCTGGAGAGTCATGATTTTAGCAAGACTAGTCTACTCCCTTGGAGAAGGAAATGGCAACCCACTCCAGTATTCTTGCCAGGAGAATCCCAGGGACGGGGGAGCCTGGTGGGCTGCCGTCTATGGGGTCGCACAGAGTCGGACACAACT
The DNA here is from genome assembly GCF_033118175.1 of Dama dama. NCBI lineage: Eukaryota > Metazoa > Chordata > Mammalia > Artiodactyla > Cervidae > Dama > Dama dama. The sequence continues at coordinate 15,271,846 of NC_083687.1, read as the reverse complement.
GAAGTGACTTAGCAGCAGCAGCAGCAGTCTACTCCCTACTGAATTTAACCAATACAATTCCTTCTTTCTGTTTCAAAGGATATATAAAACACAACTACCAATGCAATATGGACAATGTGGAATCCTCCACAGAACACCGAAGAGAAGCTGTTCAATGGAATCATCATTTTAACGATGTCAAAGCCATTTTATGTTAGAATCTACCTCAGCCTAACGATCCTCTCTCCCACAGTCCAGGGCAGAATCATTTCAGGCTCATCTTCAAAGCAAGGCTCTCTTTAGAGCATTGCATCCTATTTATTTAATAACTGGAGCTAACATAAAATGAAAAATAAAATCCATCCTGGCCAATATAAGAGAAACATCAATGGGTTAAAATAATTAACAGAAATAGTCAGAACCCCTGGGAAAAACTATACAGGAACGTGTAAAAGATATTTTTTTAAAAAATTCTGTTAATATAATTATTTTCAAGAGATTTGCACTAAGAACTTTATTATCACACCTCCCCAAAGCAAGAACTGGTATTCAGACTATTAAATTTTAATTGAGTATTTGTCAAGGCTTAAACCTTAAAGTCAGAAAAGTAAACACTTTTATGAATGAGGAACTGTTAACAGTGGTAATCCCTGAGCCCCACAGATATGGCCATTTTTATTAAATATTAACAAATATTTTAAGAGCCATGGTAAAATTTCCAAGTGTGCAACTGCCCCTGCAGGCAGTCTGAGCTGCTAATCAAAGACTCTTGTAATAAACCTCACAGAGTTGTGTATCAAACATGGGCCTCAATATGGCAAGCCAAAGTGAGAAAGAGAAATATCCAAACCATGAAAAGGACATAAAAATGACTAACGACACCTCCCCCAAGGGCAGTGGCTCTTGGACAGTTATTCTCCATTCTCACTGAAAACTAGAATCACTGGGGAAGTTTTGCAAAGGTCTGAGAACTTCACCACAATGCCTCTTCCAGGGGATTCTGGATCAAGGCAGTGGCTGAGGATCCAGTCATTAAGATGAGATGCTTAAGAGAGATGCTTAAGATGTTCACAGGTTCAATTTGCTGGACCACTGCTTAAGATGCTCAGGGTCCAACGTGGTATGCCACAAGGGGCAGTACATGGATCATCAGTGGGAACGAAACAGCCAGCGTTTTCCCGACCTTCTGCAGGAAGTGTTGGTAGGACGCTACAGACGGAATTGTTAGGTTTCAGAAGACCCAGACTTTGGTGGAGTATATATTTAAAACTAAAATCCTGAAGGGTGAGTGTGGGCTTGCTCTGAAGCCCAGGATAGTGCTACATTGAAGCTTCTGGGAAACGGTAGTGAGAGAATATTGACACCAGAGGGATGCTTCCCTTGCAAGTCATCTTTCAGAGGATGCAGGAATTGTTCTCAAGAAGTAGTGGCCAAGTAAGTGGAGGCCTGCATCAGGGCGCTGGGATGAAAGGCTCCCATGGGGAGGGCAGGAGGACTGGCTGGCCGAGGCAGAGACATCAGCTGGCTGCAGTGAGAGCTGACTCGGCAGCAGTAACCTGGAAGCCAAGTTCCTGGAGGAGGAGGGAGGGAAGCCGGGGGAGTCGGGAGTGAGCAGAACTTGGTGCAGAATTGGTTGGTGCACCTATGCACGTTTCCATGGCGGCACCCAGGTCAACCCCTCCCCCTGGGTAAGCCTGCTCCCACTTCAAGACACCCTCCGCCACTCTTCTACCCAAGAAAGTTGTCCTTGACCAGTCAAATCTACTTCCCCTCCTTACAGGAGCGGAGGGGTGCTCATTTCGTCCTCCACAACAAGAGTAGGGTCCACATAGCACATGATGCCCTTGAGCTGGGGTGCATGAGGCCAAACCATGGTTCGGGAGGAGAAACACACTGGAGGGCAGGTGGGGGGTGACTGTTTTACCACTAGGTCCTGCCTTATCATGTGTGATGGACTCCAACATGAACCCTGGGAAGTGAGCAGACCCTTCCCAGAATAGACCCCCCCCATACATACACACCATGTCCTCCACCTGCCTTTCATCTGTAGAAAAACTTTAGTCAAAAATTTAATCAGAGAGGTGAGAAAATACAAAAGGAAGAAATAATAATAGCTTAGTCATTAAAAAAAAGTGTCAAGGACCTTTGGTTCTTCCTCAAGGACTACAGACAATACTCTGAGCCACATCCTTTGAGTTGTTTTACAGTCTGGAACCACCACCAGGTAGGAGAAGTTAACTGTATATTGCCCACAAGCACATACGCCTCAGACCAGCTGGAACCAAACAATGGATGATGCTGACTCCTTCTTACCTCACCACCCACCAGTCAGAAGAATGTCCACGAGCTAACTATAAGACTCCTCACTACCCTCTCCAGGGTGGTAAACTCAGTTTCAAGAGCATTAGTCCACTGTGGCCCACTTTGCCTGACAAAACAATAAAGCTATTCTCTTCTACTTCACCCAAAACTCTGTCTCCACGTCAGCACTGTCTTGCCAGCCCTGGAGAACAGACGGTGAGTTTTGGCATCAACTTCTCTAGTCCAGAAGCTTCAGCTTATGTGACATGAACCAATTCTCTCTTCTTTCATTCAGTCTCTAAAGGACAAAAGTGCACACATCATGTTTGTATAAAGCAAGGGATATCCAGGAAAATTTGGAAGAATCAATTCACTGATTAACAAATCAGGCATTTGGCTTTTATATCCAACAACAGAAAAATATAAGCCAAAATCTTTCTTTTCAGAATAGTCCTTCCTATAACAGTTGTGTCTTAAACCCTAACATGCACACAAATCACTTGGGCATCTTATTACAACGCAGATTCTGATTCAGCAGATCCAGGGTGGGCCCTGAGATGCATCTTGTAGAAGTCTCCAGGTGACATGGATGCTGCTGACCCAGGACCACAAGTCCCTAAAGAAATCTGGATTTTTCTATCAGACTGGCTCGATCCTAACCGATTTACTTTGATTCATAGACCTACCATTCCACGTTCCTATGTAATACTGTTCTTTATATCACTGGACTTTACTTTCAGCACCAGACACATCCACACCTGGGCATCATTTCTGCTTTGTCTGTCTCTTCATTCTTCCGGAGCTACTTCTCTGCTCTTCCCCAGTGGCATACTGGACACCTACTGACCTAAGAAGCTCATCTTTCAGTATCATATCTTTTTGCCTTTTCACACTGCTCATGGAGGTCTCAAGGTTCCAGTTTGTGGATCACCCACCTGGTGACTTTATGGGAGGGTCAATGGTGACCTCCTCCAAGAGGACTTATGTCACATGCTGCACCTCCCAGGACTGCTATCAGCACACCTGTCCCCACAGCAGGCCACCACGGACCCACACCTGCTCAGGAGACCCTGAAACACTCACAGGCAGGTCTGCTTCAGTCTCTGGTGGGAGTCACTGCTCCTTTCCCTGGGTCCTGGTGCATGCAAGGTTTTGTTTGTGCCCTCCAAGAGTCTCTGGCGTGCATGAGAGAACACACTGGTCACAACAAACACCCTCTTCCAATAACACAAGAAACGACTCTACACATGGACATCACCAGATGGTCAATGCCAAAATCAGATTGATTATATTCTTTGCAGCCAAAGATGGAGACGCTCTATACAGTCAGGAAAAACAAGACTGGGAGCTGACTGTGGCTCAGATCATGAACTCCTTATTGCCAAATTCACACTTAAATTGAAGAAAGTGGGAAAACCACTAGACCATTCAGATATGACCTAAATCAAATCCCTTATGATTATACAGTGGAAGTGAGAAATAGATTCAAGGGATAAACAGAGTGCCGGAAGAATGACCGATGGAGGTTTGTAACAGGAGATGGTAACCAAAACCATTCACCCAAAAAGAAATGCAGCAAGGCAAGATGGTTGTCTGAGGAGGCCTTACAAATAGCTGAGAAAAGAAGAGAAGCAAAAGGCAAAGGAGAAAAGGAAAGTTATACCCATCTGAATGCAGAGTTCCAAAGAGTAGTAAGGAGAGATAAGAAAGCCTTCTTAAGTGAACAATGCAAAGAAATAGAGGAATACAATAGAATGGGAAAGACTAGAAATCTCGTCAAGAAAATTAGAGATACCAAGGGGACATTTCATGCAAAGTTGGGCAAAAGGACAGAAACAGCAAGGACCTAACAGAAGGAGAAGAGATTAAGAAGAGGTGGCAAGAATACACAAAGAACTATACAAAAAAAGGTCTTAATGACCTGGATAACCACAATGGTGTGATCACTCACCTAGAGTCAGACATCTTGGACTGTGAGGTCAAGTGGGCCTTAGGAAGCATCACTACAAACAAAGCTAGTGGAGGTGATGAACTTTCAGCTGAGCTATTTCAAATCCTAAAAGATGATGCTGTTATATTGCTGCACTCAATATGCCAGCAAATTTAGAAAACTCAGCAGTGGCCACAGGACTGGAAAAGGGCAGTTTTCATTCTAATCCCAAAGAAAGGCAAAGTCAAAGAATGTTCAAACTATCACACAGTTGCAACTATTTCACATGCTAGCAAAGTAATGCTCAAAATCCTTCAAGCTAGTCTTCAACAGTATGTGAACCAAGAACTTCCAGATGTTCAAGCTGGGTTTAGAAAAGGCAGAGGAACCAGCAATCAAATTGCCAACATCTACTGGATCATAGAAAAAGCAAGAGAATTCCAGAAAAACATCTACTTCCACTTCATTGACTATGCTAACGCCTTTGACAGTGTGGATCACAACAAACTGTGGAAAACTCTTAAAGAGATGGAAATACCAGACCACCTTAACTGCCTCCTGACATATTTGCATGCAGGTCAAGGAGTAACAGAATTGGACATGAAACAACAGACTGGTTCCAAATTGGGAAAGGAGTATGTCAAGGCTGTATATTGTTCACCCTGCTTATTTGACTTAAATGCAGAGTACATCATGCAAAATGCCAGGCTGGATGAAGCACAAGCTGGAATCAAGTTTGCTGGAAGAAATATCAATAATCTCAGATATGCAGATGACACCACCCTAATGGCAGAAGGTGAAGAGGAACTAAAGAGCCTCTTGATGAAAAAGAGGAGAGTGAAAAAGCTGGCTTAAAATTCAGCATTAAAAAAACTAAGATTAAGACATCCGGTCCCATCACTTCATGGCAAATAGATGGGGAAAGAATGCAAATAGTGACAGATTTTATTTTCTTGGGCTCCAAAACCACTGTGGACAGTTACTGTAGCCATGAAATTAAAAGATGCCTGCTTCTTGGAAGGAAAGCTACGACAAACCTGAAAGTGAAAGTCGCTCAGACGTGTCCTACCCTTTGTGAACCCATGGACTGTATAGAATAGTGGAGAGGGTAGCCTTTCCCCTCTCCAGGGGATCTTCCAAACCCAGGGATTGAACCCAGGTCTAGACAGCATATTAAAAAGCCAAGATATCACTTTGCCAACAAAGGTCCATATCGTCAAAGCTATGGTTTTTCCAGTAGTTCTGTATGGATGTGAGAGTTGGACCATAAAGAAGACTGAGCACTAAAGAATTGATGCTTTGGAACTGTGGTGTTGGAGAAGACTCTTGAGAGTTCCTTGGACAGAAAGGAGATCAAACCAGTCAATCCCAAAGGAAATCAACCCTGAATACTCATTGGAAGGACTGATGCTGAAGCTGAAGCTCCAATACTTTGGCCACCTGATGTGAAGAGCCAACTCATTGGAAAAGACCCTGATGCTGGGAAAGACTGAGGGCAGGAGGAGAAGAGGGTGACAGAGGACATTTTGTCTAACTGAAAAACATTAAAACATTTCTCTAATTGAAACTAGAATGGAGGATGTGGGGTGGGGGGAAATGCTTGAATTATCCACACTTCTTGTGTAATCATAGAGCTGGACAACAGAATGTTAGAAATGGGAAAAATCTTGAAAGATCACTTCCTTCTGCCTTGAAACACAGAGATGGGGAAACAGAGGCCCCGAAAGGGACAAAACTGGACTGACTTTATGTAGCTAACTGATGCCACAACAAGTCTAAAGCCCAGGCCTCCTGACTCTCTATGAAGTGCTCTAATACACTATGATCAGATTTTAAGAGATCTTCACAATTTTTTTTTTTTTTTCTCATAGACATGCCACTGTGAACTTCATGGCCCTAGCAATGGAGATTTTTTTTGTTTGTTTTAATCCAAATACAAGTCACATTAAGTGCAAGTACACTTTGGCTCCATGACTGGCCCAGAGTCCTTTTCTTCTTTTTAGCACTTGGATAATGGCCACTAAAAACACAGATTGCTGTCTTGACTGTATGGAAAATACCCCCAATCGTCTATCCATGATAAGCATGGTGGAAAAGTTGAATCATCATTACTAGGAAAAGAATCATAAAATTTGCTATTTGTGAATTGGGCATTAAATATCAGAGTTAAAGCAATATTTGTATTAGAGTGTGATAAGGTCTAGCAAACCCAACAATTCCCAGATAAGAATGTATGAAATCGGCTTCAGTGACTTAAAAGCCATAATTTACAATCAATCCAGAGGCCACAGTGGAACTTAGTAAAAATAACCACCCACAAAGCATTTATTCTGATTCTAACTTCTCAGGGTGGGGGGCAGAGAAATACCAGTTGCGACAGGGAACCTGCAGGTAAACACGCCCAGTATTTCCTGGGGTGGGCACCCAATTCCCCTCCATTTTTGGGCAGGACAGGAAAGATGAGGTCAAGCTCTGTGGGCCACTGGGCACAGTTGAACCATGACTCCTGGTTCAAACCAGCTGATTTATTTTGTTCTCACTCCAACTTCAGGAAAAGAAGAAATGTAGCAAAGAGTTCAAGGAGCCCCTTTATCTCTCTGTGGAATCAAGAGTAAATCAACTACATTAAAATTACATAGCCTGGACTTCCCTGGTGGTCCAGAGGTTAAGAATATGCCTGGCAATGCTGGGGACACAGGTTCAATCCCTGGTCCAGGAAGATTCCACATGCCACAGGGCAACTAAGCCAGAGAGCCACCAACTATGGAGCCCACAAGCTCAAGAGCCCACGCTCTGTCACAATGATAGAAGCCCATGCACCACAACTCTCTCTAATAACTCCCACTCACCACAACTAGAAAAAGCCTGTGTTCAGCAACGAAGATCCAGTGCAGCCAAAAACAAATAAATTACTGATTTTTAAAATTATATAGCTTTCAAATACAGAACAAAATCCAAAATCCAAATATAGAACAAAGTGGTAACAAATGAAAAACAAAAAACAAAACCCTTAGAGACATTGCTGGGTAGCCACACAGTACAAGCAAATCGGAAACAATCTGAAGACAACAGCTGACCCCTATGACTCATCTGCCAAACACCATGACCACCACTGTCCCAGTGGGGAGGAGGGTCAAAACACACTTGCATCCGAGGCAGGCAACATGGGGTCTGACTCCTAGATTCACCATTTAGGAAGGACCTTAACCTCTCTGAGTCTCAATTTCCTCATTTTCCAGATGGTGATAAATCCTACCCTGAAAGGTGGTTATTAGTATCACATGAGATGGTATATATAACATTGCCTAACCTCTCCGAGTCTCAATTTCCTCACTTTGCAGATGGTGATAAATCCTACCCTGAAAGGTGAATGTTAGTATTACATGAGATGGTATAGAGAACACTGCCGGACAGCACAGGCAACTTTCAAGATCCAGTTCCTATCAGAGTAATTCGTTGGTTCATCCCACAAACATTTATTGAGCTCTGGCACTGCTGTAGCTGCTGCTGTGACAAGTGGAGACTGAGCAGTTATAAAAGGACAGAGTCATTGCTCTGGAGAATCTCACACTCTAGGGGCCGAGATGGGGGATGGGGGGCAGGAGGATGCATTAAACACATAAGCAAATATTATGCACATCCTGTGCCAGATGGGAAGAAAAGTGCCATGAAGAACAAAGAAAGTGAGGTGAGGACCCTAGGGAGTGGAGCCGGGGGTCAAACACAACATCATTCAGTTCAGTTCAGTCGCTCAGTCATGTCCGACTCTTTGCGACCCCATGAATCACAGCACGCCAGGCCTCCCTGTCCATCACCAACTCCCGAAGTTTACTCAAACTCACGTCCATCGAGTCGGTGATGCCATCCAGCCATCTCATCCTCTGTCGTCCCCTGCTCCTCCTGCCCCCAATCCCTCCCAGCATCATTAGCATCTTCTAAAAGTGCAAACGGTTCCTAGAAGTTACCTGCACAGTGGAGTGTAAAAACGCTACAGTGTAAAGCATTGGCTTCCACATGGGTAAATTACTGATATCCAGAAGGTCTTGATTAATTCCGGCAAATGTTCTTTTCAGACCTGCGCGAACGCCTTGGGGTGGCTCATTAGTGAATTTGAGAGAAGTCTGTCATAAAAAACAAATAGTGAAAAAAAAAGGTAAATAGTACTTTTGTTTCTATAAATTACCGTGAAGGATAAAATAGAAATGACAATACATCAGAAAACAATATGCTTGTGGTACATAAAAAGGCACCGTGTAAACTAGCTACACTGATTAGAGCTAAAACCCAATAAATTAATACCACATCTTATAACTCTCCTGTGGGAATATTTACTATATAACCTTGATGATTATAGTCAAGGTTTTGACGATAATGGCATTAAGGTTTTACACTGCAGACTTGCCCCAAAAAAGCCTGTTACGTCTGCCATCTTTCAGTAATGACAGAAGTGTCATCTTCATTTGTGTAACTCTCAAGGAAAAGACACTCATCTCATGGTAACAAACCTGAAGCAATGTAATGGGAAAACGAACGTGCGGCTCGGTAGTTATCCACACTCGGAAGGTGTCATCGATGGTCTCTGTGATGGTTAAAGTCTCCAGCAATTCTTCCATGAATTCCAGGCCAAGGTGACAATTCTGCAGCAACACCCAACCACCCTGTATTCAAAATGACTTCATGTTAATTCCTCATAACTTTTTTGCTATGATTTTAATAAAACAAAGTGTACATACAAATATTTTTTAAACTTTTGCTCGGGGCATGTGAATACTCTGTTTTAAGCACATATATGTTAATAGAATTATTATATGTCAATACAAACTTTTTTTTTCCTGCTTCTGGTAAAGCTGGTTACTTGGAATCAAGCAATTTCAAAATGAATGTTACTCTGTCACCCCTGGTTCAGAAGGGAACAGAAATTAAAACGGAGTCAGACTTTATTAAGTACAGTGTGTGCACCATCTAATGGTGGGAATGGGTATTTTGGAATTTGTAACTTGTCCTGCCTAAGGTAAATCAGAAGGGACTCACGCCAAAGCCAAGCCATCCATTGTCGCTAAGAGATGCACATAACCTCATGAAAGTTGGAGGAGTTGACGAAAATTCATCAACAGTCAAGTTAGGAAGAAAACAGAGAATTTTATTAGAGCCAAACTGAGGATTATAGCCTGAGAGACAGACTCAGAGGCTCTGACTGTCCCACCTATTAGAAGTCAAAGGCACAGTCATACACATTTTCAAGACAAAGGATCATACATCAAAATGACATGCTGACATTTCACATGAAGTTCACCAGAGATACACAGTCCAGGTAAGCATCTACAAAGACAGCAACAAGTCACCATGCTAATCTTTAAGAAGCTACATTGTTAGTGTCAAAGAAACGGGGGGAAAACAACCTGATCTTGGCGTTGGAGCGGGCATTCCCACCTCTGAGGAGGTCTGGTTGATGCATAATGCAGACACACACTGCAGAGGGGACGCAGGAGGCCCAGACGAGCAGACAGAGCCAATTTTACGCTACAGTTTTCTTCTGCTGCCTTGAAATACAAATTTTACTTCACCAGAGGCAATACATTTGGTGACATTTGCTACCAGTATTCTTGCCTGGAAAATCGTATCTACAGAGGAGCCTGGTGGGCTACAGTCCGTGGGGTCGCAGAGTCGGACACAACTGAGTGACTGAGCATGCCTGCTACCGTAATACTAAATCCTTTTTAAAAATTTATTTGTTTTTAATGGAAGGATAATCGCTTGACAACGTTGTGTTGGTCTCTGCCATCCATCAACATGTATCAGCCATAGGTATACATATGTCCCCTCCCTCTTGAGCCTCCCTCCGCCTCCCACCCCAATACTAAATCTTATTCTTTGTCATCACTCCTCCCAGATGTTCCTGAAACCACAAAGTTTATTAAGCACTATCTAAATATTGACAAAACCTTAACAATACGTCACATAACCATCACAGTTCTATAAGAACATAGTTTACTAGCCAGCTGATGCTTTGATATACTTTATGCAACAAGATCAAATAAATACAGCTACAAGTTATTGAGCTCAGTATACATATATATATATGGCATGTATATTATGCCTTATACTGCAAGAGAAAATACAACTCAGATTGGCTTAAACAGCAAAGGGGACTTTTTGGTCTAGACAACCAGACCGTCAAGAAGATGAACTTCATGGTCAGAACTCTGGGTCCTTGTGGATCCAGTTACTCTCTGATTCCCTGCTCTGAATTCCACAATGTCAGCTTTATCCTAAATCTTTCAAGTGACAATGTGGTTGTACCTGTTCATGCTTATTATCGGTATTGTTGTTATTATTTGTTTTGTTTTGTTTTTGCCTATGCCACATGGCATCTGGGATCTTAGTTCCCCAACCAGGGATCGAACGCACACCCCCTGCATTGGAAGCTCAGAATCTTAACCATTAGACAGCCAGGGAAGTTCTGTTTGTTTTTTTTATAATGCCAATATTATCAATATTTATCCCACCTTGAGATGCAGCAGAACACAGAAGTTATTAAAAAAAAAAACTACTATTCCAAAGAAAGTTAATGTGAATGCTGTATTCAAATTTAAAAGCTTCTCACTCATGGAAACTAAAGAAATTATTTAAGGCCCAAAGTCAAACAGTCAGATCATTCAACAGACTGAATCATTTTATCTGAGTAAAAATAATTATATATAATAGCTTTGGTATATATAAATTAAATACCATATATTATTGAATTTAATTAACTGATAAAGATTAAGGCTTAAGGCACTTGAGAATTAATGGTTAGCCTGAAAACTTGATGACCCAAGCAGAGTTTTAGCCCATTAACCCTCTCCAGTCATTAATTCCCAGGGAAAAGTTGATAGGGACATTATGAGATCAAAAGTTTAAAAATAAACCAAGATCTTATTTTATTTTTATAAATTGTGCAATTTCTTATTGCTGCTGAAACTGCTATCAACCAAGCTTTTCTAGAAAATTAATGTCCTGTGTATTTATTAGGTGTGATGAAAAATATTTCTCAACATTCCATCCAGCTTGCAATTTTCAGTAAAAACTGTTATCAATATTTAAACATAACACCCTCAAATATTTTTTATTTGCCTGAAACTACCCACTAATGAAAAATGAAAGGCTCACTTTAACCGAAAATTGAAATTTGACTGTCTCAATCTGTCACTTCTTAAGCACTATCTATTAATATTGATCATGACATTCCAAGACTGCTAGAGCTGCATTCTTTATGAACTAGAAAGTGTGTCTGCCAAATTACCAAAAAATATTTAGTGAAAATATAAGTGGAGCATATGCTCTAGAAAATGGAATAAGTATTTTGTGGAGATGTCAGGAGCCAACTAGCTGGAGGTTCAAAATCCTTAAGTAATCGAAGTCTACTCTATATGCATAAATGAAAATGTAAAATTGAGCATCACAGGAATAACACTCTACCCATCACGGAGGTGGTGCTAGGTAGACCAGATGGCCAGAGGAATCATATCAAGAATGTTGCATGAAGAGTAGTTTCCATTGCTACATACCTGCTGCATTGACATCTGAATCAGCTTTCGAGCATGTACTTCTTGTCCTTGGCCCATTGAGATAGTTCTGCATTCTGTAACACAGAAGGATCACTGTGATAAATGTAAATTTTATAACAGGATTGGGATGAAAAATTAATTTCTGAATTGTCATAGCCTCCCTCCCTCTATTGTTTCTAAGGAAACTCTGTTATTCAAATAATTCTGGCTTTTGGTTGTGTTGATGAGAGAAAGGAGTGGAGCAGCCCGGAGGCATGACGTGGAAAGGGAAGGACAAGGAGAGAGAGACAAAAGGCACGAGGCAGAGCTTTTAAAGAGTTCTGGGGTCTCTGGAGATAATGAGCAGACAGACTGATGGGGACAGGCAGCTGCAATGCTATCACAGGTACTTAGAAGGAAAGAGGATTTTTTAGTTTTGCTCTATGTTTTGACTAGAATAATTTTTTGGTGTTTTAGCAGATGTTTCAGTAAAGATTGGATACCAATCTTTTTATTCTTTTGTGATGTCAAGCTTGCAGTGTTTTGTCTGTCTGTTGTTCAGGTTTTGTTTGCCTATTTGTCCATTTTCTGAGATGGAACTCGTAGCAATTCATCCCCATGAGGACTATATTCAGGGGTAACTGCTCCCCAGGATCAAATCCTCTTGGAACTGAGAAAAAGGAGCCTGAAGAAAAAGTGGAAACCACTCCAAGATTAGAGATGTGATAATAATTCAGCAGAATATACACTATTCAGGCTCATTAGTGAATTTGATGTCCTAGGAGGAGAACCACACTTGTGCCTGTCATATGAATTCACTAAACTAGAAGTCTCTGAATCATACTTGGGAAACTGGAATTAGAAATTAACTTTGAAGTAAGCTTCTATGGACCCAGGTCTTCTTTAATTTTAGAGGCATGATCTCTAGATCTCTAGAGGCACAGGGGAAGGAAGTCAGTGGAGACGCTATGAAGCAATGCATGCTTTTGACTTACTCTACTGGATCAGCCTGAATCCTCAGAAAGATGGGCTGCTGTGGTTGGACAAACAATGAGGCTGATTTGGAAACTGCTTGTAGAAGCTACAGAGAATGAGACAAATTCATAGGCTGGAGACAGAAGTATGTCAGGAGCCAGGAAAGAAGCTGCCAGGGCACACCATTTAAAACACAGCACCATGGGGTTAATGGCCAGAGATTCCATGAGTACTGGTAGGGTGTAGCGTTAGAATTATTTGTGGACTCAGCGTCACAAGATGAAACTCGGCAGTGTGTGTCTGAGAGAGGATTGGCAGAGCACTGCTTGAAGAACCAGGAACTGCAATTGTCCATAGGTCACTGAACATAGCTGGATTCTCCCAACAAAGCCCTCATGAATCTCTCCTGCTCAAGGGGAACTAGGCACTGTTCCCAGGGCATCTGAGAAGAACCCACAAACCCTATAAAAAGAAGAAACGGAAGGTGGAACTGGAATGGGAGGAGCCTCTGAATTGTACAAAGAGACACTAGTCTCTCTTGTTTTGGAAGAACCCACAAGCGTTAGGTAGGTCAATGGAGGAAGGTGTGATATGGACAGTAAGTATTTTTTTTTTTTTTTATTAGTTGGAGGCTAATTACTTCACAACATTTCCGTGGGTTTTCTCATACATTGATATGAATCAGCCATAGATTTACACGTATTCCCCATCCCGATCCCCCCTCCCACCTCCCTTTCCACCCGATTCCTCTGGGTCTTCCCAGTGCACCAGGCCCGAGCACTTGTCTCATGCATCCCACCTGGGCTGGTGATCTGTTTCACCATAGATAGTATACATGCTGTTCTTTTGAAATATCCCACCCTCACCTTCTCCCACAGAGTTCAAAAGTCTGTTCTGTATTTCTGTGTCTCTTTTTCTGTTTTGCATACAGGGTTATCGTTACCATCTTTCTAAATTCTATATATATGTGTTAGTATGCTGTAATGTTCTTTATCTTTCTGGCTTACTTCACTCTGTATAAGGGGCTCCAGTTTCATCCATCTCATTAGGACTGATTCAAATGAATTCTTTTTAACGGCTGTGTAATATTCCATGGTGTATATGTACCACAGCTTCCTTATCCATTCATCTGCTGATGGGCATCTAGGTTGCTTCCATGTCCTGGCTATTATAAACAGTGCTGCAATGAACACTGGGGTGCACGTGTCTCTTTCAGATCTGGTTTCCTCAGTGTGTATGCCCAGAAGTGGGATTGCTGGGTCATATGGAAACTATAAAACACTGATGAAAGAAATCAAAGAGGATGCAAACAGATGGAGAAACATACCGTGTTCATGGATTGGAAGAATCAATATTGTCAAAATGGCTATTCTACCCAAAGCAATCTATAGATTCAATGCAATCCCTATCAAGCTACCAACAGTATTTTTCACAGAACTAGACCAAAGAATTTCACAATTTGTATGGAAATACAAAAAACCTCGAATAGCCAAAGTAATCTTGAGAAAGAAGAATGGAACTGGAGGAATCAACCTGCCTGACTTCAGACTCTACTACAAAGCCACAGTCATCAAGACAGTATGGTACTGGCACAAAGACAGTAAGTATTAACATACGAGCGTGAGCCATAATCTATCTCCTCTGCCCTTCCAACTCTTCTGAGACACACTGTTTAAAAGGAAGAACTGGTTTTTGTTCAGGGGTAGCCTGAGTTTCTTATCTCGACCTGGGTAAGAGGTCAAGAAGATACTTAAAGGCACCCCTTCAAAGCAAACCCAGAGTCTGAATGTGACCCCTTCTGGATGCCTACACTCTCATTCCCCTAGTCCATCACCTCATGCCTGTATTCTTGCAGGAGCCTACTAACTGGTGACCTCTCTTCCACTCTTTCCCCTACTAGCTATTCTTCCCACAGCAAACAGAGTATTTGATTGAGTCCTGAATCAGATTATGTCCACCCACTGCTCAGAAACATCCGACGGCTTCTCATTTCATTCTGTGCAAAATCCAGAAACCAATTCAAATTCCGACCTCTATGACCCTACACAAATGGGTCCCATTGATCCTGCAATCTACACACACACACACACACACACACACACACACACAAACACACACACACACTTTTTAGGATCCCACCACCATTCATTCACTCTTCTCCAACTGCGTGGGCCTCCTCCCTCATGTCATCTGAGGTGGTTTTACTTCTTTTCCAGTGTAAATGCCATTTATTTCTTCTTTTGGTCTGACTAAAACTTCTAATACAGTGCTGAGCAGAAGTGCAAGTAGACTTTCTTCTCTTGCTCCTGATGTTTTTGGGAAAATATCTGATCTTTCAGCATTAAGTATGATGTTAGCTGTGGGTTTCTATAGGTGCCCCCTCACCAGGTTGAAGAAGTTCCCTTTTATTCCTAGTTTGTTGAGGGCTTTCATCATGAAAGAATGTTGGGGTTTTTCTAATGCTTTTTCTGCAACTATTGAGATAACTGTGTGATTTTTGTTCTTTATTCTATTAATATAGGGTATTACATTGATTAATTTTCATATGTTGAACCAACCTTGCATTCTTGGGGTAAATCCACTTGGTCATGGTGTAGAATTCATTTTATGTGGTGCTGAATTCAATAGCATTTTGTTGAGAACTTTTGCTTTTATATTCAGCAGGATATTGGTTTCCTTCTACTGTCTTTGTCTAGATTTGGTAGTAATATGGTCTCACAGAATGAGTTGGAAAGTAATCTCTCCTCTTATTTTTTGGAAAGAACTGGTGTTATTCATTAAACATTTGGCAGAATGTGAAGGCATCTGGTCCTGGATTTCCTACAAATCAATCTTTTTACTTCTTAAAGTTCTATTCGGGTTTTCTATTTCTTCCTTAGTCAATTTCAGTAGTTTTCTCTTTCTGATAATTTGCCCATTTCACCTAGGTTATCTAATTTGTTGGCATAATTGTTCATAGTATTCTGTATGATCTTTTCTATTTTTTCAAGTCAATAGCAATGTCCCCTGATAAAAGAAAATTTTACATATTGAGATATGGGAAAGTCATTCTGACTTATACATGAGTTTACTTGAACTTTATGCTAACTAAAACAGCCTGTTTGTGGCCTATCAAACATACATTGTACATCAGCTCTAACTGTCAGAGAAAAGGGTACATTGACCAGAATTAAAGAATGTGTTAAAAATAAAAATTTTATAAATTCTTCCCTTCCTGAGATGTCAGTGCCAGTACTTCTTCAATGATGAGGCTTCCTTTCCAGGTGTCGAGGTATACTGACTTGCTATGTACTTGCTAACCTGTTTTTCTTGAAACTTTGAAGGAATGTATCCTGACTTGTTTGATGTTCTTTGTTCTGACAAGATATGAAACTATGCCGAAACCCATGCTTCTCTGCAGCAGCTCCTCTGACTTATCTGAGAGCTGCCAGTCCTCAGTTTGGCTCAAATAAAATTCTTTTCGATTCCTATTATAGTTTGTTCATTGATTATTTTCATTGACATCCCTCTTTCATTCCTGATTTTAATTATCTTAAGTCTTCTCTCCTTTATTCTTGGTTGGCTAGGACAAAAGTTTGTCAATTTTGTTGATCTTTTCAAAGAAGATACACTTGGTTGATTGATTCTTTGTTGTTTTTCAATCCTCTCTTGCATTTTTTTCATTCAAATATTTATTATTTCCTTCCTTTTGATTGCTTCGGGTTTAGTTTGCTCTTCTTTCCTTGGTTTCTTAAAGTGGAAGCTTCAGTTATTGATCTGCAATCTTTCTTCATTTTTAAAATAGGTTGATAAATATTTGATAAATTTCTGAATAGTCTGGAAAAACTAGATTGATTGACACTGGAATAGTGAGGAAGCTTTGCACTTGAGGAAGTTCAAAAGACAAAGACCAGTGAGAGAAGAGGCAGTGCAGACTGAATTTCCAGAGAGAGTAGGGAAAGCTGCCAGGACATCGTGATGGGGACTGCCAAGAGGAGGAAGGATGCAGAGGATGTTGCGGAAATTGTTTTTGCAGGTATTGCAGCATAATTGTCCTTTGGTGGTATGGGATGTTTTGGTTTTCTGGTTTGTGGACTTTTTTTTCCCCCTTTTTTTGCTGCTTTGAAAGACCTTTAGTAAGATTTCAACTGCTTTTCTATTTCTTCCCAAAATTGGACTTGAGTGTCTTCCACATCTCCTCTTTCTTTTTAAAATTTTTAAAAAATCAAATTAAACAATATATGTTTATAGTGAAAGCTTTGTAAAATACAGGAGACTACAAAGAAGAAAACAAAAATCACCAATATCCTTCCAGAGAGATCTACATTCTAATCTTCTCAGTGCACAATCCACAATCACTTACCCTCATTTCAAAATTCAAAGCACTCTGAAAACTGACAGCTTTGCCACAAAATCACTTTGGTGGTAAAAGCTGACCTGAATGGATATGAGCCTATTTATAGTCTTTATTTATCCCTATCTTTATAAATATTAATACTTTCATCTGCAATGTACTATATAATACATGAAATATTACCTTTCTAAAAGCTGGACAATTCTAATTTCTGCAGTGTATCTGACTGCAAGGGCTTTGAGTAAGAGATTACAGACCTATCCATATTAAAAACTATATATATATGTACAATAATACATATACATGTCATTTTATATATCTACTTCTTAACAGTATGTTGTATTTTATTGTCATTAAGCATTACTGATAAACAGTTTTTAATGGTAGCACAATGTTCCATCATATTAATGCATTCTTGTCAAGTTAGCCACTATCCTTTTGTATATTTGAGACATTTCTAATTTTTTAATATTATAAATAGCACTAGACTTAACATCCTTGTAAATGAATCTTAATGTGCATCTGTCAGTTTGTTTTTATGATAAATTTGTATGTGTAGAATAGTTGGGAAAAAGCACTCAAACATTTTAAAGATTCATGGAAGAGGACTGCCAGTGTCTCTAGCTGAAATAGGATGTTGCAATTCCCAACCCACACTTCCACCTTTTCTTTGGAAACTGGGCAGGGCCCTGTGGAGCCCTCCCAGATACAAAAGTCTCTCCTAGTCCCCCATTTCTTGTCTGTAAGAAAAAGGCTTCAGCCTTCCAGACCTTCCCTGAGTTCCAAAACGCAAATTCAAACAGTTACTGATTAGGGAAGTGAGGAAATGCAGAAACAAAAGAAAAGCAATCTGAAACAGTGCAGGACTTCCCTAGTGGTCCAGTGGTTAAGAATCTGCCTGCTAATGCTGGGGACATGGATTCAATCCCCGATATCTGGGAAGAACCCACATGCTGCAGGGCAAGTAAGCCTGTAGCGCCACAACTACTGAGCCTGTATGCTGCAACTGCTGAAGTCTGCACACCCTAGAGCCCATGCTCTGCAACCAGAGAAGCCATGACAATGAGAAGCCAGTGCATTGCAACTAGAGAGTAACCCTCACTCGCCACAACTAGAGACAGCCCACATACAGCAACAAAGATCCAGAGAGGCCAAAAATAATAAACTATAGCTCAGAGATAGAGTCGTAAGGGATATACATAACGACATATCTTGGAGTTTTTCTTACAGGAACTATTACCCCCACCTAAGCAGAGGATGCTAACTTCAGGCTGAACACATTGTTCCTGGAGCACCACCCTGTTACCTCACCACCAACCAATCAGAACAAAGTCCTACATCCTGCAGCCCTCACCCCAAATTTTGCCTTTAAAAACTCTTCTCTGAAAACCATCAGGAAGTTTGGGTCTTTAGAGCATAAGCTACCCATACTCCTTGTTTGGTCCTTGCAATTAACCTTTCTCTGCTCCAAACTCTGACCTTTCAGTTTGTTTGGCCTCACTGTGCATCAGGCACATGACTTTGGATTCAACGGCAATTTGTGTTTTAATTTTATTTGTGGTACTTTTGACATACCAAAGTTTTAAAACTTCATCCAAACTTCTTTTCCTCTGGTTTTGGATTCTGGTATTATGGTTAAAGAAATCTTAGCCACTCCAGTAGTATCAATATATTCTTTTATAGTTTTTAAAACCTTTTAAAACCTTAATCAACCTAGAATCTACTTTAGAGTTTAATCTGAGATAAAATTCTTGCTTTCTTCTAAAGTTAACCTGCTATGGCAACACTGTTTATTGACTAACCCATTTTTCTTCCACTGATTTGAAATGTGAATCTCATCACAGGCTAAGCCATTGTATATACTAGAGTCTAATTTGGGGCCTTTCATTTTGCTCTATTGATCTGTTTATCTACTCTGAGCCAGTTCCTCACTGATTAAATTATTGCAATTTGATAAAGTTTAGAAATCTGATTGGGCTTGTTCTCCACATTATTCTTTTTCCTTTTCAAGCTGTCTTGGCTATTGTCCATTTGTTACTCTAGATGATCTAAGATCCCTCTACTATCCAATTAGGGGAAAAATGATGTTGGAATTTCAATTAGATTTGCATTCAATTTATAGATTAATTTAGAGACTATTGACATCTTTACAATATTGAATCTTTATAATGGGAATATGCTTTAACTCTCCATTTAATCTATCCTACTTTCATGTCTTTAAGAAAGTTTTATAGTTTTCTTCTAATAGGTATTCTAAAGATTATTTCTCAGTTTTATTTTTATTGAGATACTGAATGGGATTTTTACATTTTATTTTAGAGGAATGTTTCATTGATTTTTAAAAATATATTTATTTTTGTGACCAGCCACCTTACTAAAATACCCTGTTAAATCTAATAGCTTTTCAGTTGATTCATTTGTGTTCTTTAGCTAGACAATTACACTATCTGAAAATAATGATGGCTTTTGTCCCTCTTTTCCAGTAGTTATATCTTTTATTTATGATTCTTACAAAACATTAGCTATATCCTCCACAGTAATACTAAATGAGAGTGGTGATAGCAGACATCTTTATCTTGTTCCTGACTTTAATGGGCATCATGTCTCTAGTTGTTCATCAGAAAGCATGAAGCTGTTTGAAGTTCACATTCACTATCATATTGATACAATATTCTTCTGTTCCCATTTTTCAAAGCCAAATACAAATGCTGAATTTTTATAAAATGCCTTTTTAGCAATTATCAGGGTAATAATATGACAGCGTAAGGAAAAAGTCTTTCACTTGTTGTGATGAGATTTCTTAATACTGTTTCTTTCTCAGATTTGCCCATGCATCCTACTTGATCAAGGCATGTTGCTATTTTTTGCATTTTTTAAATATTTTGCTGAATTCTTCCTGCTTGCACTTAGATTAAGGTCCTTCAGTCAGTTCAGTCGCTCAGCCGTGTCCAACTCTTTGCAACCCCATGAATCGCAGCACGCCAGGCCTCGGGTCCATCACAAACTCCCAGAGTTTACTCAAACTCATGCCCATCGAGTCAGTGATGCCATCCAGCCATTTCATACTCTGTTGTCCCCTTCTCTTCCTGCCCCCAGTCCCTCCGAACACCAGGGTCTTTTCCAACGAGTCAACTCTTCACATGAGGTGGCCAAAGTATTGGAGTTTCAGCTTCAGCATCAGTCCTTCCAGTGAACAGCCAGGACTGATCTCCTTTAGGATGGACTGATTGGATCTCCTTGCAGTCCAAGGGTCTTCTCCAACACCCTTACATTTATATTAATAAGTAGGATCAATCTGTGGTTTTCTTTCTTTGATACAGTAACTATCTTGGTCTGTTTCTGATATCAAGATAATGCTATTCCCTTAAAATACAGAGGAAAATGCATCCTATTTCCTATGTTGTGAAAAGGAATATAGCAAAGTTTTAAAGGACCTACCAAAAATCATTCAAGTTCAGAGTCTTTGCTGAGGTAATAATTTTAAAACTTCTAATTTTCCTCATCTTAATTATTGGTCCATTCAGGCTTTTCAACTTTTTCCAAGAAACTTTCATAAATTTTCTTTTTCTACTTTAATGAGATTTTTAAACTTTTTTTTTTTTTTACCATAACTACATATTATTATCTTATTACTTTTTTCATTTGTATATACTTTTACTCATTTTCTCATTCTTATTTTTGTTTGCTTGCATGTTCAGTCACTTCAGTTGTGTCTGACTCTTTGTGACCCTATGGACTGTAGCCCACCCGGCGCCTCTGTCCATGGGATTCTCCAGGCAAGAATACTGGAGTGGGTTACCATGCTCTCCTCCAGGGGTCTTACCGATTCAGGGATCGAACCCTCATCTCATGTGTCTCCGGCACTGCAGGCAGATTCTTCACCACGGAGCTGCCAGGGAAGCCCCATTTTTATTTGTAAGTTTATATTTTATTTGTCCTCTTTCATTCATGCTTGGATTCTATTTTCAAATCCATTCTTCCTCTCCTTCACTCAAGCTCCTAGTAGGATTTTTCTCATGCTAAACCTATCTGTTTACTGCTTCTTTCCCAGGCACCCAGTGCTTTTGTGCAGAATTTATCTTCTCTGAATTTCTCAACAGAGAGCCTGACAGGTTCCATAGTGAGAAGTTTTCCTTCTTTTTTTTTTTTTTCCTGTGAAAACCTATTTGATTTGTTCCCATCCCTCAAGTTGCTGTCAGGTAACTTGCTAATTCATCCACTAAAGGCAGTGAGGGGGGATGAAAGAAAGAACACTGACAAGGGATTTGGGAGCCCTGAGATTAAGTCCGGAATTATCTGCCACCAACTAGTTCTCTGGCCTTATCTCCAGAACTTAGTTTCCTCAGCTGTAAAACAAGGCACTTGAATCCCAGGATTTTTCAGAATTTTGTGCACCTTGAGCATTTTATGATTATCTATTATTCAAATAAAACATCTCTAGTTGAGACTAGAGTAATATGTCATTCTGTCTACATAATAGTTTCATTTTACAGCTATCTGGGGAGTTTTTAACCCAAATCAGTGAACAGAATGATGCTTCCTAACATTCCTTAAAAACACGAATAAAGAGTTTTTTATAAACATCATTGGTTCCTTCCATGTTAAAATTAAATCTAATGTGTTTCCTAACAAAGCAACCAATAGAAGACTGAACAATTGCTGGAAAAACTAAAGAAGTACCAAGAAATGGAATCACTAAATTGCCAAGCAAAGCAGTATGATACTATGCAATAATGTTAGGTGATAGCACTGTTCTGGCCTTATGTATTTATTTAAAGTTATAATCTCTCCCAAAGGAGACAAAATTGAATTATTTTCTTATTTCTGTTCTTACACCAATGTCCTAGACAACAGCATTGTTTTGAGGTAAACTTGAAATGGTAACTTCAATGGGAATTGCCCTTCTTCTAGGAAGAGTATCCCCTTCTAAGACATGCCCCCAACTCTAGGCTCCATATATGTGGTTCTCGCTATGAATCCATTTACACAGCAACAGTTCATTGATTGGCCCAGAAAGAATCACATGATCAAAGCAAAACCAATGAGCTTCTTCCTTGGGTATTTGGACCTGGGACCAAGAGAGTAAGAGGAGTTTGCCTGGGTGAAACCAAATGGGGCCATCCAAGGTACAAAAGCCCCTCTGTGTTCCCCATTTCTTGTTTGTAGAAAAATGCTTTAGTCTCTTAGGCCTTCCCTGGGTTCCAAAAGGCAGACTCAGTTCAGTTTAGTTCAGTTCAGTTCAGTCGCTCAGCCATGTCCGACTCTTTGCGACCCCATGAATCGCAGCACACCAGGCCTCCCGGTCCATCACCAACTCCTGGAGTTTACTCAAGCTCATGCCCATCGAGTAGGTGATGCCATCCAGCCATTTCATCCTCTGTCATCCTCTTCTCCTCTTGCCCCCAATCCCTCCCAGCATCAGGGTCTTTTCCAACGAGTCAACTCCTCACATGAGGTGGCCAAAGTATTGGAGTTTCAGCTTCAGCGTCAGTCCTTCCAATGAACACCCAGGACTGATCTCCTTCAGGATGGACTGGTTGAATCTCCTTGCAGTCCAAGGGACTCTCAAGAGTCTTCTCCAACACCACAGTTCAAAAGCATCAGTTCTTCGGCACTCAGCTTTCTTCACAGTCCAACTCTCACATCCATACATGACCACTGGAAAAACCATAGCCTTGACTAGATGGACCTTTGTTGGCAAAGTAATATCTCTGCTTTTTAATATGCTATCTAGGTTGGTCATAACTTTCCTTCCAAGGAGTAAGTGTCTTTTAATTTCATGGCTGCAGTCACCATCCGCAGTGATTTTGGAGCCCAAAAAAATAGTCTGACACTGTTTCCACTGTCTCCCATCTATTTGCCATAAAGTGATGGGACCAGATGCCATGATCTTAGTTTTCTGAATGTTGAGCTTTAAGCCAACTTTTTCACTCTCCTCTTTCACTTTCATCAAGAGGCTCTTTAGTTCCTCTTTACTCTCTGCCATAAGGGTGGTGTCATCTGCATATCTGAGGTTATTGATATTTCCAAAAGGCAAACTCAAGCAGTTACTAATTAGGGAAGTGAGGGAATACAGAAACAAAGGAAGAGCACTTGAGAAAGAAAAGTAATGATAGCTTCAACAACAATCCTAACTTCTCCTCAGGACTTCCCCAGCGGTCCAGTGGTTGAGACTCCCACTGCAGAGGGCATGGGTTTGATCTCTGCTTGGGGAACTAAGGTCCCACATGCACATGATAAAGCCAAAAAACAAAACAGTCTTAGTTCCTCCTTAAGGAATATATATAACAGTCTGATGACTATCTTTGAGATGTTAGGAACAAGCTAAGACCCTTGCCCAGATGGAGGGTGTATGACTACATGTAGTCCACAAGTATGGAGACCCTAGACTGGCTGGAACCAAAAGGCTGATGATTAAGAGTCCTGAAATACTACCCTTTTACTTCACTATCAACCAATCAGAAGAAAGTCATGCACCCTGCAATTTCACTCCAAATGCTGTCTTTAAAAATACATTCCTCAAAGTCTTTTGAGCATGAACTGCCTATTCTGCAGATTATATGGTACCTGCAACAAACACTGTGGGCTTTCCAGGTGGTGCTAGTGGTAAAGAACCCGACTGACAATGCAGAAGATGTAAGAGATGCAGGTTCAATCCCTGAGTTGGGAAGATCCCCTAAAGGAGGGCATGGCCACCCACTCCAGTATTCTTGCCTGGAAAATTCTATGGACAGAAGAGCCTGGCAGGGTTGCAAAGAGTTGGACAGAGTCACATAGAGTTGGACACAACTGAAGCGACTTAGCACACATGCATGCATGCATAAACACTGTACTTTCCTTCACCACAACTTGGGTCAGTAAATTGGCTTTACTACCCGGAAGGCAGGTAGATTCAGTTCAGTAACACTAGTAGTGCTGAACGTACTGAACATGTAAGTATTGAAGCCCATGAGCCACTGGAATCCATGAATTCTGTCGCGTGGAGGTTGCTTTGTGGCAAGACAAAAAAGGAATCTGTATGCAGAGAGGACATTGAAGCAACTGGACAAAAATCCATGGAGAAGTAGATATCAGAGGGATTTTCAAAGTACAAAGCTTTGAGAGAAGCACCACTCTTAGGCTGATACAGACGACTGCATGCTGCAGTGAATACTAGAACAAAACGGCCACCTTTAAAGGTGGTTAATAAGACTTTCCAGTAGTTATGTATGAATGTGAGAGCTGGACCATAAAGAAGGCTGAACACTGAAGAATTGATACTTTTTGAGCTATGGTGTTGGAGAAGACGCTTGAGAGTCCCTTGGACTGCAGGAGATCCAACCAGTTAAACCTAAAGGAAATCAACCCTGAGAACTGATTAGAAGGACTGATGCTGAAGCTGAAGCTCCAATACTCTGGTCACCTGATGTGAAAAGCAGACTCACTGGAGAAGACCCAGATGCTGGGAAAGACTGAGGGCGGGAGGCAAAGGGGACGACAGAGGACGAGATGGTTGGATGGCATTACTGACTCAATGGACATGACTTTGAGCAAGCTCCAGGAGATCATGAAGGACAGGGAAGCCTGGCGTGCTGTAGTGCATGGGGTCGCAAGGAGTTGGACACAATGGAGCAACTAAACAACAGCAATGAGACTTAACCATGTGCCAAGAGAACCTGGGAGCTCTTTGCATTGGGTCTCAGTGTTCAGATAGAAGAAAGTAGCTATTGAAACATGAATCCATGTAGCACACAGAATAGTGTAATGACAATGATGAGGAGGAGTGAACACAGACCATGCTACCATAAGCTATCAGTTTACAGTAACTTTAGTGCAGACGTGGTAAATACTTGGAGATCACAAAATAAATTTTATATTATGCTTATTCTAACTAGATAATAAATTCAAGGTTTTATTTTATAGAGTAGATTTAGGGATTCACAATCAATCACTTTCATAATCCTTATAAAGACATAAATGAATTGCTCCTATAAGATATAGGTATAGAGATCTGAACTTAGAAGATTCCAAAAGGCAGTTCCAACAACATTCAGATATTCAGAGTATTCAGAGAAAACTGCCCTCCTATAAACAGCCATCCTAGAAGAGAATGGCTCAATCATGATGCTTTGCATCATTCAGGTACTTCTTCTTTAGTCCTGTTGACTCACACTTACATGTTTGTAACTCCTTACCCTACCTTCTTCCCCCAGAGTAACTTTCCTTCTCTCCCACATGATCCCCTAATTTTTATCTATTTTTAGATACCACTCAGAATATCATCACGCTTTCCTCCATACCCCATGCAATCTGGGCAGCTCCAGATCTTATCGTTGGGCATGTCCTTACCTCTGCTGCAGCAGTTTGTCACACTGCCTTCTATTACCTGTTTACATGTCTGTCTTTCCCAGCTATGCTGTATTCACCTATGTACTCCGTGAATCTAGCACACTGCCTACACTCAGGGGTTATTGAATGACAGTATCAATGAACGAATCCTTAAATTACTATGCATTATTACAAGGGTTACATTTTTTCAATTTGTGACAAAATAGGCTTTGTTATAAATTTATACAGACACAGCAATAAAATTTGCTATTGGATGTTCATTCTTGCCAGTCTGCTATCCATGTGGTATGGACAACTGATGACAACTTTAAAAATATCAGTACATGATGGATGAGTATGTTCCTCTCTGCACATAGATATCTATACCCTCCCTCTAGGAGATCTAAAAATGGGGGAAAGAAGAAGTTTAATAATTTTTCTAACTCAGTTTTATGAATATATTTATAAGAACTGGCTATAAAATTATGAAAGGAAAAAACTGAAGCAAAAACATAGAGGCTTTGCTAAATTTCATAGATTGCTGTTCATACCCAGCTTCAGTTTCTTGGCCAGTGCATCAATTTGAATTGTGGGATCAGATCCCATGGATAGAAAACATATCAGAGGTGTTCTCGTATCACTTTCTTCCCAAGTTTTCTCCAGATTTAAGATAACCGGTTCTGTGTACTTTTCCTCCAAAGAATCTGCAATATACTTTCTTGCTTGAAAAACAGTACGGTCTGGGCACCAAGACCTAGAAATGCAAACAAGTTAGAGGAAATAAATTCAGATTTTTAAAATTCTATTTAGTTCTAAGCACTTAAAGAACACATAGTTAATTAGCAAACAGATAACAAGCTAATCCTCCTTTATGCAGATATGTGTAAGACAGACGGTGAGATTTTCAGTCCTCGGATGAGCGCAAGTTTAATCGTGTGGTTTTGATGCCAGGCATTGGCAAGGAGCAGGGCAGAGTCAGTTCTGTTGCCAATCTAGAATGGAACTTAGAAATCAGTTGACTTCCAAGTGTCTCATTTTCAGGAGAAGCAGTGACTATTCTGAATTTTTTAAAAATAAATTCCTGTTAGGTTTTTAAAAAATCTATTTATTTATTTATTTGGCTGTGATGGGGTTTATTTGCAGCACGTGGGATCTTTTTTTTTTAATTTATTTTTGGATGCACTGGGTCTTTGTTGCTACATGCAGTCCTTCTCGAGTTGCAGCGAGCAGGGGCTACTCTTCAGGCCTCTCATTGCAGTGGCCTCTCTGGAGCACAGGCCCTAGGCCCGTGAGCTTCACCAGCTGCAGCACACAGGCTCAACAGTTGTGGCACATAGGCTTAGCTGCTCAGTGGTGTGTGGGATCGTCCTGGATCAGGGATGCAACCCATGTCCCCTGCATTGGCAGGTGGATTCTTATCACATGGGATCTTTGGGGCACACAGGATCATTTGAGTTGAGGCCTATGGGATCTAGTTCCCTGACCAAGGAATCAAACCCAGGTCCGGGCATAAGAGTGTGGAGTCTAAGCCACTGGGCCATCAGGGAGGTTTTAATTAGCTACTTAAAACACACACACACACACACACACACTCACACACACACACACACACACACACACAATCAGTGATTATCCCTAGTAACTAGGCTATCAACTCCAGGTAAGCAATTACTCGTTCAAACAAACACACAGGAGTGTATTCACTCTTTGATAGATATTTATGAAGTAAATACATCAGGGTGTGCTCCTGAGGCCAGGGACACAGCAGGGATGCAAGAGGAGGTGTCCTCTGGCCGCTCCAGTACACGATGGGACCTGGCCGGCTGCACACTGGGAGCTCTGCAGTCTTCAGAGGGAGACAATGTGTCAAAGGTGACAGAAGCTGCTTGATTCGCAAGCATTTATTAATATTAATACCATCCATATAGCCTACACTGTAGCAGTTCTATACACTGTGACTCATTAAATAAATGTCATTTGATATTTCTGGATCATAGTCAAGTGCTATGGTTTCTTATTGGTTAGTAGATTGCGTTATTCTTTTTACACAGATTCAATTTTCAAAGGATGGGTGAAAGATAGACACATGTAGTCTAATAAAACAAATAATTGTTCTGTCCTGAGGTCACCACTGCTGACAGCTCTGATCACTCTCAAAGAGTGACAATATCTAGGAAACAACTTTTTCTAAGAAAACTCGGCCGTGTAACCTTAGATAAGGTTACTTAACTACTCCAAAATAATAATCCTACATCTTTTTGTTAATCTTTTGGTGGTTTCATCCTCCCCAGCTCCACCCTCCTGTCTTGTCCATCACACACACACACACCCCTTCCAATACAGAAGCCTTCTTTGAGCTACTGCATACTGAGAAAACATGAAAAGTGAGAAAAAGAAAAGAAAAAAAAAATCAACATCCATTTCAAACTCTTGCTTCCATTTCAACAGCTACAACACCATTTATATGTTTTAATAGTGCAATCTTCTTGGTTTTAGCTTAAAAATTACCTTGTAACTCTGTGAGATCTACTCTTTTACAGAAGTAAATTCAATAGTAAATGATTTACTCAGTGGTAAATGGTGACCAAAGTGAATAGTAAAAACATTTTCATATGTGTTTTGCTAAAAGCACTATCATTAATACATTGTTAACATATGCCCTTCACCATTTTTATTTGCCATCCAAAACTTCACTTTGGAAGCATAAACATCCATTACAGTCACTACTGGGACACAGCGAAGTAAACTCACTGAGGTGGGATCTATAATTTGACACTATGATGAGTGATGCTTCTAGGCCTGATAATACCTGCTCTCACCTGATAAGTAAAAGTTTGCGGCAGGTATCCAGTGAGTCATTATATCCATCAGGGATGATTTCCTCCTCTGGAGCATCTTTATCAAACCAACTTTTCCACCCTTTCTCATTACGAGATATCTAAAATAAACAAACTAATTAGCAACCCTCAGGAATATATGCAATTAAAATTAAACAACGTAAAAAGGTAGATAATTTTTTAAACATAACCACACTGTTTTACATTTTTTTTCAGAACCAATGACTCAAATAGCTTGGATATCAGTATTCCCTTTCAGTTTCCCCATTGCTTTTCTACATTATTCACTAAAATGAGGACCATGTATCAATTACACTCAACGATTGGACAGGAAAAACCACAGACCAGGGTTTCTCAACCTCGGCCCCATGAGCATTCAGGGCCAGGTTAATCTTATGTTGTGAGGGGCTGTCCTGTGCATTGCAGGATGTTTCGCAGCATCCCTGGCCTCTCCCCACTCGTCACCAGAGCACCTTTGCCTCTAGTTCGTGGAAATCAAAAACGTCTCCAGAACTGTCATATGTACTCTGGGGTGTGCACCAGGTTGCCTTAGAACAACAGCCACAGTTGTCTTAAAGCTGCATTATTGTGTCAGCTCCTCTGGTTCAAGGGCTTGTCACCAGGAGGCCCCAATTTAAACGACCCAGGTGTGTTTGGGTTTACAGATCTATACTTTTTTCTAGTCCTTTATTACCTGGTTCATAATTTCTGCAAACTGTGGAAGTTTACTCAGTTCCACAAGATTCAGCCAGGTCATATCGAGGATCCAGCGAAATGGCTTAGGAGGGCAGGCTTTCAGATCCAGAGCTGCTCCCCCTGGGAAAAGGCGTGAGCAGGAATCAGGTCAGCTTGTGCTCCATATTTTAGAAATTTATTTTCAAATTAAGAAAAAAAAAACCCAGATAACCGTATCACACACAAAAATGGGAAAGTTGGAAAATAATCACATTACAGAAAATGTGGTTATCTTTTTGGGTACATTTCCTTCAAGTCTAAGTGATTTATACCATCTTATACAGATAGCAACTCCCTGTCATTTTTCCCTGCAAAGAATTTTTCTCAGGTGGTCGCAGATGTTTGCCTTTTTATTGTTGTTAACTATTTGATATCAGTGAATAGATGGATCTCTTTATAGGTGAGTTTAAAAATCACTTCTTA